>NC_064830.1:105689720-106981595 GCF_024166365.1 Elephas maximus indicus | reverse complement strand
TCGCTCTCTCCCTCCCCTCCAGCCCAAATGCTGGCATAGCCAACTGGCCTCTCACAGTTTCTCTGATCTGTGCAAAGGGCATTAACACAATCACCTCCAAACCAAGGGACATTTCAAAAAACTTTATCTGCTCTGTAACAATGGAGTCAATATAGCAACTCTGACTTGAAGAAAAAAGTGGCCTGGATGATGGAAATCTATAAGAAAGAAAAGAAACAAACATTTATTGGGTACCTACTATGGGGCAAACATTCTTAGTGTTTCTCAAGCTGAAAGAACTGAAGGAAAAATTCAAGTCTCAAGTTGCAATACTGAAGGATTCTATGGGCAAAACTTGAATGACTCAGGAAGCATCAAAATAAGATGGAAGGGATACACAGGGTCACCGTACCGAAAAGAATTTTTCGACATTCGACCATTTCAGGAGGTGGCATATGATCAAGAACTTGTGGTACTGAAGGAAAAGTCCAAGCTGCACTGAAGACACTGGCAAAAAACAAGGCTCCAGAAACTGGCAGAATATCAGTGGAAATGTTTCAACAAAATGTGGCATCAGGATAGGAGGAAGGCTCACTGACAACCTGCGTTATGCAGATGATACAACCTTGCTTGCTGAAAGGGAGGAGGACTTGAAGCACTTATTGATGGAGATCAAAGACCACAGCCTTCAGTATGGATTACACCTCAACATAAAGAAAACAAAGATCCTCACAACTGGACCAATAAACAACATCACGCTAAATGGAGAAAATATTGAAGTTGTCAGGGATTTCATTTTATTTGGATCAACAATTAATGCCCATGGAACAGCAGACACGAAATCAAATGACATACTGCATAGGGCAAATCTGCTGCAAAAGACCTCTTTAAAGTATTAAAACAAAGATCTCATTTTGAGGACTAAGGTGCACCTGACCCAAGCCATGGTGTTTTCAAATGCCTCATATGCATGAGAAAGCTGGGCAATGAATAAGGAAGACCAAAGAAGAACTGATACATTTGAATTATGATGTTAGCAAAGGATATTGAATATCTCATGGACTGCTAGAAGAACAAACAAATCTGTCTTGGAAGAAGTACAGCCAGAATGCTCCTTAGAGGTGAGGATGACAAGACTTTGTCTCACTTACTTTGGACACGTTATCAGGAGGGGCCAATCCTCGGAAAAGTACACCATGCTTGGTAAAGTAACACCAAACCCAGTGCTGGTCAGCAAAAAAGAAGGAAACCCCTCAACGAGGTGAATTGACACTGTGACTGCAACAATAGGCTCAAACATAGCAAACGTTGTGCGGGTGGCACAGGGCTGAGTGGTGTTTCCTTCTGTTGTACACAGGGTCGCTATGAGTCAGAACCGACTCCATGGCGGCACCTAACAACAACAGCTATGTGGTAAGCTTTATACTGATGCATTTTCTCACTTAATTTTCACAGCAGCTCCATGTGCTAGGTATTCCATTATCTCTGTCTTGTAGATGAAGTAATTGAGGCTTAGTGAGTTCAAGTAACAGTTAAGTTATAAATAAAGTAAGCCAAGACTTGAACTTGGATTTTCTGAATCCCAGTCTAGTGCTCTTTCCATTGTACCTGAGGACCTCACACGAATGATGAGAAATCATCATCCTGGCTAAGAGTTCTACCTCCTATTCCATCACATCTTCATCTGAAGCCCTCAAATCATGAGAAAACATCATCCTGGCTAATAGCTTCACCTTCTAGTCCATCGTTGCCATCATCCGAAGGCTTCAAATGGGCTGCCTTCAGTTCAGCGTCTGGCCGTCACTCTCCCCTTGCCTCTGTATTGCTGAAATAGTCAAAGGGTTGGAACGGCAGTAGGTGAAAGGAGAAAAAGATTAGCCACACCAGAATATGGGTCCCTGTTATGGATTGAATTGTGTCCTCCAAGAATTTACGTTGAAGTCCAAACCCCTAGTACTTATGAACACGACCGTGTTTGGAAAGAGGGTCTTTGAAGATGTTACCACTTAACAGGAGGTCGTAGTGGAATAGGGTTGCTCCTAACCCAGTCTGGGGTGTCCTATGAAAGAGGAGAAGAGGAAGACAGCCATGTGACAACAGAGTTGACAAAAATTGCAAGCCAAGGAACCTCTGGGGTGACCAGAAGATGGGAGAGAAAAGAAAGCCTTCCTTAGAGCCTTTGAGGAGAGCATGACCCGGCCAACATGCTAATTTAGACTGATAGCCTCCAGAACAGTGAGACAACAAACTTCTGTCCTTATAAGCCACCCAGTTCGTGGTACTTCGTCCTGGCGGTCCTGGGAAACTAATGCAGTCCCTTAGTCCTCAAATACTGGCTGGTTTGGGGTCATTTTTCTGTCTTCCTGCCATCTGGGGACGTTTTGATGGGCTTTCTGTACTATTTGGGGTAAATATTCCCCCAGCCCCAGTCTCTTGTCTCTGATGCATGTTTCTACCGGTGTGCCAGCTGCCCGTCTCATGGCTGCTGGCAGTCTTCATTTTAAAGCAGAGACTCTCAAAGTGTAGCCCCAGGCCAGTACCATCAACATCACCTTGGAAATGGTGATGTTGTTAAAATTGCACATTTTCAGGCCCTTTCCCAGACCCATTCGATCAGATACTCTGGGTGTGGGACCCAGCAACCTATGCCTTAAAGGGTGTCCAGGTGACTTTGAAGCCTGTGCAAGTCTGAGAACCAGTGCTTCCAAAGGCTAGTCCTCTAGCTTTAGGATCACATCATCTTTTCCCGTCCAATGGATGATCAATAGATGGACAGACAGACAGACTCATAGTGACCTTAGGTACAACAGAACGAAACATCGCCCAGTCCTGTGTCATCCTCACTATCGTCAGCATGTTCAAGTTCATCGTTGTGGCTATCGTACCAATCCATCTCATCGAGGGTCTCCTTTGCCCTTGTTGGCCCTCTACTTCACCAAACATGATGTCCTCCTCCAGAAATTGATCCCTCCTGATGATTTGCCCAACTTGACAGTGTTCTGTTGTGATCCATAAGGTTTTCATTGGCTAATTTTCAGAAGCAGATTGCCAGGCCTTTCTTCCTAGTCTGTCTTAGTCTGGAAGCTCTTCTGAACCTGTCCACCATGAATTACCTTGCTGGTATTTGAAATACTGGTGGCATAGTTTCCAGCAGCACAGCAACACACCAGCCATCACAGCACAAGGAGCTGACAGGTGGGTGGGGGCTCCATCCTTTACCCACCCGTTTATTTCCCAACAGGACCTAATTCAAGAAAAGGCTGCATTTCAATGACAGGCAAGATTTAAGCACTGCTAAAACTGACATTTTTCCTCATTGCCAGTCCCTTGGGACACCTGATTGAAATTTTATAAGACGTCGGCAGTCCCAGTTCAGAAATTAAACCCAGTAACCCAGTGCAGAAATTACTGACTCAAAATAAGAAGAGGTTATTTTAAAATGCTTGCTGGTACATGGGTGCCACTGACTGGATCACACTGACTAATTAATCCGTATTTGACCTAAATTAATGCCTAATCTGTGTAAAATGATGGAGATTTACTGGAATACAGCAAATCAAAGAACCTAAAAACCAAATGCATGTCAGAGTGGGTTCAGCATCAGGCTGACACTCGGATTAAAGGACTTCTTCATCAGGTGAGGTGTTAGAAGTTTGATTTTTCTTCTTTCCTCTGCTCCACCCCCACCTCCTTCCAGGGAAAAAAGCCTTGCCAGTCGACAGGAGCGTACTGTCTCTCCGTCTCCTAAATAAAGGTAAACTGACCGCACTTTCAATGAAAGGCTCTGCATGATTGGAATTAAATGTCAAATACAGTTTTCTGTTGGCAATTCAAAGTGTTGGTGTCAAAACCATAACTGACAGAGCCGCTACAGATTAGTATCTGTCTGGATCCGTGGCGTCACACTGTGGGGCAGGGTTATGATTTAGTAGATTAACACAGCTCTCTTCACGCTACCACTTGAGGGATAATTTGTTCAAGCAGGAGCCGATTAGATTGTGGCTGCTCAGGAGCAGGAGGCCCTGAGTCCTGAAGTTCTCTCAGACATGGGATGGCACGCCCTGCAGACCCCACAGGGGTGTGCCATCGTTACGGGGTGACGGGCAGCAGAGGTGAGTGGGCCACAGCTGCCAGCAGCCCAGCTGTCAGGAGCCACCAGTGATGTCTGCTGGCGATGTCTCAGGGAAAATTGAGTTCCTATTGATCCAACCAATATGAAACGGCCTTCCAGGTTAGAGGTTTGACTTCCCACACGGACGGGAGGGAAGGAAGAGGGGGCTTCCCGGCAAGTCACTGAATCATGCCCTCTGCCACTGGGTTTCTTCTCACTTGGAGAGGACTTGCCCAAGATCACAGGGCTGGGGAAAAGGGGAGAGTTCACAGTTCTCGAGACTCACAAAGTGACAGGCTCTGTGTTAGCCACTCCCACTTACAATATCTTGTTTAGTATTCGCAATGACATTGATATTATGGGGCAAACTAGGTTAAGAGTAGTTAGTATCTTCCTCGTGGAGACCCAGGTTTGATTCTTGGCCAAGGCACCTCATGTGCAGCCACCGTCCATCTGTCAGTGGAGGCTTGAGTGTTGCTATGATGCTGGACAGGTTTCCATGGAGCTTCCAAACTAAGATGGACAAGGAAGAAAGGCCTGGCGACCTGCTTCTGAAAAATCAGCCAGTTGAAACTCCATGGATCACAACAGTCCAATCCCATTGAGCATGGAGTCACCATGAGTCAAGAGCTAACTCCACACCAGTTAACAACAATAACAACAACAACAACAAAATAACCTATAAAAGCCACAGCAAGTCACAATGACCAACCTGACAGAGAACACACAGAGTCCCTGAGGGAGTGGGAGAAAAGTGGGAAGCAAAACTCAAATTCATGTAAAAAGACCAACTGAGACTGGAGGAACCTGCGAAGCCATGGCTCCCGGACACTGTGTTAACCCAGAACTAAAACTATTCCTTAAGCCCACTCTTTAGCCAAAGATTAGACTGGATTATAAAACATAAAATAATACTCGTGGAGAGTATACTTCTTAGTTGAAGTAGATACAGGACACCAAATGGGGGCCTCTTGTCCAGAGGCAGGATGAGAAGGTAGGAAGGGACAGGAACTGGCTGAATGGACACAGGAAACCCGGGGTGGAAAGGCACAGCGTGCTGTCACATTACAGGGATTGCAACTAGTGTCACATGACAATATGTGTATAAATTTTTATATGAGAAATTAACTTGAGCTGTAAACTTTAACACAAAGAACAAATAAATAAATAAAAAGCCACAGCAGGTCAACAGCAGAACTACATTAGAACTGTTGTTTTGGGGTGCCGTCGAGCTGATTCTGACTTGTACCCACCCCATGTGATAAAGCAGAATTGCCCCGCAGGGATTTCTCGGCTGTAATCTCTATGGGAGCAGATCGCCAGACCTTTCTCCCGCAAAGCTGCCGTGTAAATTCCAACCCCCAACCTTTCGGTAGCAGTTGGACGCGCTCACTCACTGCACCACAAGGGCTCTGGATTAGAGCTAGATCTCCAAATTCCCAGCTGAGTGTTCTTTGCACCACAGTGTGCAGTCTCCCTAGAATATACATTCCAGCTGGGGAGGGGATCAAAGGGCTTTGAAAACCGTGTCTCTATCTTGCATGCATGACATTTCTGCCAAGTGACAGCCCATACAACCCAGATAATAAAATAAGTAAAATGGATGCCCTGTGTCTGGGCCAGCCATAAATTGTAACCGCTCCTCGGCAAGCCTGATTTAAGAGTTTCATTTTGCAGAGACACCGAGCTGAGGGTTTTGTTTGTTCTTTCCTTTTTCCCTCTTGTTTCTACTTGTGGGGAAGAAGGAGAAATGGTGAAAGCGGTCAGTTTTGGGCAGTATTTCTATTTTTCAAAAACGCCAAGCTGTGACAGCAGAGAAGACTCACGAGATAGTGTTCAGACTCTAGTTCCAGAATGTTTACTCTCTTCTGGGTGAACTCTGACATCCAGAAGCATTAATGTGCTGCCATTTCCAACCCTCATGCCAATCTCTATCTTGTGTGTATCAGCATTTTAATGCCTGCTTCCCTGTTTGAGTTATGGTAATTTATTGGAATAGTGTATTTTGACCTTTTCAGTATTTTGTATTTTTATTGGATAGCTGTTTCACCTCTTCCCTGGAGGGTTAGCCAGGCTGAAAATGAGAGAGAATGGGAAGACCAACCAATCAAAATACAGAATATTAAAAAGGTCAACTCACAAGAGCAAACTACTAATTTGGAAAACACACAAACACAGAAGGGATGAAAGCACCAGACAGCATGGCGGCCACAGCAAGGACAAGTGGACACAAGTCAGAGGGGACCTTGCACGACAGTTAGTTCAAACAATGAATGTAAACCAGCCTATCATCAAGTCGGTACAAACTCCAAGGTTGTAATCTGTGCCATTTCTGTTTCTACCTGGCCAATGCAAATGGCGGAGAGGGGGAATGGGGATGAAGGGGATCCAGGCCAGAGGGGCCAGGGCTCTTTTGGACATAATGTTCGATTCCCAGGTAATGCACCAAAGGTATCTTGTTCCATCCCCTACCTACAAGCAGATGAATGTCTCAAGTGTCTAGAACTGTTACTCATCTATTGCTCTTTTGAAGCAAGGGAGACCTCCAGACCTCCTCCACTGGTCCTTTCCAGTTGAACCACCTGAAATAAAGTATAAGAATAAAGATATCTCAACAATCAAGGTCAATGGAATCATAAAAATGTGAAGCATACTAATTCAAGGAGAGTTTCAGGTCTAGCCTACTGAAGATTATGGTCATCAAGAGGCTGGGAAGCACCCTAAACAAATTGACTGAGTGTGGTACCTCGGTCACTGGGACTCAACTCCCCTGGTTTTTACACAGAGAAGGTCCTCTTTACCCAGGCTAATTGGTATCAGAAAAGGGCCACTTAAAGAGAATCCACTTAAAACAGGGACCAAAATCTCAGTGTGAGAAGATTCTGTGACTTCACCTCAGACAATGAAATGAAAACTTATGAAGAGATTTTTTTTTAATAGTTAACATAATATAGGTTAAAATTCTAATGATAAGCTAATTCTCTGATTAAAGAAAAAAATGATTTAAGGTATGACTGGGAAGTTGAAGCACGATTTTCCCAACAAAATTGTATGTTGGTTTAGATACATTACCCTTCACAACACCTTTGACACAATCATAAAAGTATAGATTTTACAAAATATTCTGAGGACCTAAGTTAAGGGTCCCTCTTAACCTTTTGATATTCCAGTTTGTGTGTGTGTCTGTGTTTGTTTTTCCTGTCTTAATTGGTTGGTCCTTGTTGCTTTTCTACTCTGTTGTAATCCATAGAGTTTTTGTTGGCTAATTTTCAGAAGTAGACCATCAGGCCTTCCTTCCTAGTCTGTCTTAGTCTGTAAGCTCTGCTGAAACCTTTTCACCATGGACACTGACAGAGGAGTGCTGGCCGGCCCCATTTTACTGTGTCAACCTCACTGATGCCGACACCCTGAGTGCCTGGACCCTCCTTGTTACCAGTCGCCATAGCCTTTCAGCCTTTCATCCCATCCTCTGCCGAAGTCGGCTCCCAAGTACTTCCCACAATGGATTATAGGAAGGCTGAGCTATGGATCTTTCAGGGCCAGAGTAGCAGGTGGGCCTTGGACCCATCATCTCCGGCCCCAGGCAAGCCAGTTATGTTATGTTAGGTGCCGTTGAGTCAGCTCTGACCCATACCAACCCTATATACAACAGAACGAAACTCTGCCTGGTCCTATATCTGTCTCATGATCATTGTTATACTTGAGCCCATTGTTTCAGCCACTGTGTCAATCCATGTCATTGAGGGTCTTCCTCTTTCTTGCTGACCCTCTACTTTACCAGGCATGATGTCCTTCTCCACGGATTGATCTCTCCTGATAACTTGTCCTAAGTCTTGCCATCCTCACTTCTAAGGAGCATCCTGGCTGTGCTTGTTCCTAGACAGATTTGTTCATTCTTTTGGCAGTCCATGGTATATTCAATATTCTTCACCAACATCATAATTCAAAGGCACCAATTAATTCTTCTTCAGTCCTCCTTATTTATTGCCCAGCTTTCGCATTCATATGACTCAAGTGAAAATACCATGGCTCGGGTCAAGCGCACCTTAGTCTTTAAAGTGACATCTTTGCTTTTTAACACTTTAAAGAGGTCTTTTGCAGCACATTTGCCCGATGCAATGTGTCATCTGATTTCTTGACTGCTGCATCCATGGGCGTTGATTGTGGATCCAAGTAAAATGAAGTCCTTAACGACTTCAATCTTCTCTCCATTTATCATGATGTGGCTTACTGGCCCAGTTCTGAGGATTTTTGTTTTCTTTATGTCGAGGTGTAATCCATACTGAAGGCTGTAGTCTTTGATCTTCATCAGTCAGTGCTTCAAGTCCTCTTTGCTTTCAGAAAGCAAGGTTGTGTCATCTGCATAATGCAGGTTGTTAATAGGTCTTCCTCCAATCCTGATGCCCCGTTCTTCCTCACGTAGGCCAGATTCTTGGCTTATTTGTTCAGCATACGGATTGAATAAGTACGGTGAAAGGATAAAACCTGATGCACACTTTTCCTAACTTTAAACCACGCACTATTCCCTTGTTCTGTTTGAACAACTAACTGCCTCTCAATCTATGTACAAGTTCCTCATGAGCACAGTTAAATGTTCTGGAATTCGCGTTCTTTGCAATGTTTTCCATAATTTGTTATGATCCACTCAGACAAATGCCTTTGCATAGTCAGTAAAACACAGGTAAAAACATCTTTCTGGTATTCTCTGCTGTCAGCCAGGATCCATCTGATATCAGCAATGATATCCCTCATTCCGTGTCCCCTTCTGAATCAGGCTTGAATTTCTAGCAGTTCCCTGTCAATGTACTGCTACAACTGCTTTTGAATTATCTTCAGAAAAATTTTACTTGTGTGTGATATTAATGATATTGTTCAATAATCTCCACAGTCAGTTGGATCACCTTTCTTGGAAATAGGCATAAATATGGATTTCTTCCAGTTCGTTGGTCAGGTAGCTGTCTTCTAATTTCTTGGCATAGATGAGTGAGTACAGCCGACACTGCATCCATTTGCTCAAACATCTCAATTGGTATTCGGTCAATTCCTGAAGCCTTGTTTTTCGCCAATGTCTTCAGCGCAGCTTGGACTTCTTCCTTCAGTACTATCTGTTCCTGATCACATGCTACCTCCAGAAATGGTTGAATGTTGGCCAATTCTTTTTGATACGGTGACTCTGTGTATTCCTTCCATCTTCTTTTGATGCTTCCTGTGAAGTTTGGTATTTTCCCTCCCAGAATCCCTCGTTATAGCAACTTGAGGCTTGCATTTTTTTTCTTCAGTTCTTTCAGCTTGAGAAATACAGAGCGTGTCCTTCTCTTTTGGTTTTCTAACTCCAGGTCTTTGCACACGTCATTATAATACTTTGTCTTCTCGAACCGCTCTTTGAACTCTTCTGTTCAGATCTTTTACTTCATCTTTTCTTCCTTTCACTTTAGCTAGTTGAGGTTCAAAAGCAAGTTTCACAGCCTCTTCTGACATCCATTCTGGTCTTTTCTTTCTTTCCTGTCTTTTTATATGACTGTGATCCCTGGGTGACACAAATCAATAAGTGCTCAACCTCTAACCAAAAGATTGGCAGTTCAAACCCACCCAGAGGCACCTTGGAAGAAAGGCCTGGCTATCTGCTTCTGAAAGATCACAGCCTTGAAAACCCTATGGAACGCAGTTCTACCCTGCACACATGGGGTCACTATGAGCCAGTTATCTTGGCCTCTTTTGCTTCACTTGAAAAATTCGGGACAATGTCAACTTCTCTGATACCCCTTGCACCCTCCTCTGGGAGTTATAAGACTTAGCACCTAATGAAGGCAGCCACCTCTCAGTACATCGCATAAGGGCATATCAAGAAAAGGAGGTCGGTTTAGAAGCTGAGAGGAACGCTCTCTCTAAGATGATGTTTTCATCTCTTTAACGTGCTGGCACTCGCAGTACACGTGGCATTGTAGGAGGAAGGAGTGAGTCGGCACCATGCAAAGGCAGCAGGGTCGTGGAGAACAGAGCCCAGGAGCGACAGGTGGGACTGTGGAGATGGCCTCGTTAGAAAATCAGGCCCGACAGTGAGAAATCAGCTTCCAGAGAACCGCGGTCCCCGGCCCAGTCCCGGAAACATATCTGGGCCTTTCCGCACAGCCCTAACCAAGAGCTAATATATAGTATTTACCCAAGGAAAACGGGTCCAGGGTGAGGAAGGAGATTTAGTTAGTTACTATAACACGCATTATCTCTTAGAGCTCCCAGTTCCCCATGAGAAAAGTCATCCTTCTTTTTCAATATATGCCTGATTTTTGTAATCTCTCAGGCTATCATCAAATGGCTTCCATTTATTTCAAAAGACACTTCATCCGCCTTGAGGTTTTACCTACTAGAACTTGGGCTTCATATCCATTGCTGCAATGTTACAACATCCCACCGAAGTACTCAAAGGGGTGGTGGCAGACCCTCTCGACCTCACAAAATACTGACTTAAATACCATATTCCCTTTTGCAGATGCTGGTAAAACTACCATCGAAAATAAGATGAAAATCAAGAGTCTTCTCTCTGGTGGCTCATGACAGCTTCCCCCGCCTCTGTTTTCCACACTAAATCCCTTGCGATGCTTGTTTCTTTGCCTTGACTCCTCTGTGTAACAGTTCATCAAATTGACTTTTGTACTAGGAATTTATTTTGGCAGCTAATTGATACTTTCAGGCTCAGAGGTACTGAGTTTGATGCCAAAGGGCCTTTTTCTTTATATGAATGTAGCACGTTTCTCTAAAGAGATCTAAGCATTTGCAAATACCAACTAATTATTCATTGCAGGTATTTCACTGAATTAGAAAGTTGCAAATTATAGAAAAATGAAAATCAACAACTGTTTCTTATATAATTACTGTCCGTGCATAACTTATCCCTTCCTTTGCCTTAGTCATACTCCAATTATGGTCGGAAGTAACTACTGATCAACCAAGGCCTTGTGTTATCATTATAGGAAGTTTTTTAAAAAGTGCATTGGGAAGGCTGCAAGTCAAAAGACTGACCTGGGGGTCTGTGACCTTGAACCCTGAATTTCGGTTTCCTCATTTGTAAAATGACAAGTTGTATCTCGCTTAGGCTCACCGCAGCAATAACAGGCTGTTATTCTAAGTCAGACGAGCAAACTGCCCCACAGCCAGCTCTACATCAGAAGTCGGGGAAAGACAGATGTTTTCTCTATGTAGAGAGTCGGCCCCTGCCCTCTCTTGGCCCCTCTAAAATCCATTCTCTCCCTCAAGGCCAATTCCTCTCTTTCTCTATGACGCCTTATTTGACCCACTTAGCTCACAGCTGTCAGTTGGGCACACTGGGTGGCTTTCATGTTGCTGTGATGCGGGAAGCTATGCCACCAGTATTTCAAATATCAACATGGTCACTCATGGTAGACAGGTTTCAGTGGAGCTTCCAGACTAAGACAGATGAGGAAGAAAGACCTGGCGATCTATTTCCAAAAATTAGACAACGAAAGCCTGAATCACAACAGAACACTGTTTGACTTGCTTGCTTTGGACACGTTATCAACAAGGATCAGTTTCTGGAGGAGGACATCGTGTTTGGTAAGGCAGAGGGCCAGTGAGGGTGAGAAGGATTGGTACCATAGCTGCAATGATGGACTTGAACGTGTGGGGAATTGTGAGGATGACACAGGACCGGGCGATGTTTTGTTCTGTTGTACTTAGGTCACCATAAGTCAGGGACGACTCAGTGGCAACTGTCATTGTCATCACAGCTCAGAGCCACCTCTCCCTCAGGGAGCTCTGAGGGCACCAACACTCTCCATCAGCAGGGATCATACAGGGCCATGTATTGTTCTTACTGCTGCTTACATCTTGGGCAACAGAATAAATTTTAAGCACTTAATGTAAGAGGCGTTTCTTATGTTTTCAAACCACGATCCTCAGATTCCCCAGATCAGATCACAAACAGAGGAGGAAATCAAATCTTTGTCATTTTATCTGTTTGTACTTCTATTACTAACTGATGAGAGAGGCCTTGCATGAAAATCCAGGGCCCCAGAATGTGTATTTATGCCAATACAAAAGCACTCACTGTTGAGTCGGTTCCACCTCATTGAGACCCCCCCTTGTCAGAGTAGAATGTGCGCCATAGAGATCTCAACGGCTGGCTTCTTGGAACGAGGTCACCAGGCCTTTCTTCCAGGGGACCTCTGGTTTGACTCAGACCCCCAACTTCTTGGTTAGCAGCTGAGCACATTAAACATTTGCACCACCCAGGGTCTTATTCATGCCAGTAGCCTCTCGCTTATACCATACAACTATGCCTAAACTAAGATCTTTTTTTTTTTTGGCACTATTTTTGTCTCCTTTCTGCTCTCTCCTTCCACTTCCTTCTAAGCATACTGTCATGAACACCATGATATCCTTTCTTTCTTTGAAATTCTTCCTTAAAACATCTCTGTAAAAATAGGCAAGGGACAAATGCTATTACCAAACTGATATGTGATTTCACACCAATCGTTCCAGCTGCATAGGATGCAAGAAACAAAAGAGCCAGAAATTAAAAATACAGGGGAGAGGCAATAGCACTAACCTCCTTGCTTCTGCCTCCAAGAAGCTCTCTGTCATCTACGAAGGCAGGTCACTGGGTATTCTTTTTTTTTTTTTTTTTAATAATTTTTATTGTGCTTTAAGTGAAAGTTTACAAATCAAGTCAGTCTCTCACACAAAAACGCATATATACCTTGCTACACACTCCCGATTACTCCCCTCCTAATGAGACAGCCTGCTTTCTCCCTCTACTCTCTCTTTACGTGTCCTTTTCGCCAGCTTCTAACCCCCTCCACCCTCTCGTCTCCCCTCCAGGCAGGAGATGCCAACATAGTCTCAAGTGTCCACCTGATCCAAGAAGCTCACTCCTCACCAGCATCCCTCTCCAACCCATTGTCCAGGCCAATCCATGTCTGAAGAGTTGGCTTCAGGAATGGTTCCTGTCCTGGGCCAACAGAAGGTCTGGGGGCCATGACCACCGGGGTCCTTCCAGTCTCAGTCAGGCCATTAAATCTAGTCTTATGAGAATTTGGGGTCTGCATCCCACTGCTCTCCTGCTCCCTCAGGGGTTCTCTGTTGTGTTCCCTGTCAGGGCCGTCATCGGTTGTAGCCAGGCACCATCTAGTTTTTCTGGTCTCAGGATGATGTAGTCACTGGTTCATGTGGCCCTTTCTGTCTCTTGGGCTCATAATCACCTTGTGTCCTTGGTGTTCTTCATTCTCCTTTGCTCCAGGTGGGTTGAGACCAATTGATGCATCTTAGATGGCTGCTTGCTAGCATTTAGGACCCCAGACACCACTCTTCAAAGTGGGATGCAGAATGTTTTGTTAATAGATTTTATTATGCCAATTGACTTAGATGTCCCCTGAAACTATGGTCCCCTCACTGGGTATTCTTGGAGGCTACGTTTTACAAGTGAGGCACTGGTGCTTCAGTGGTAGAATTCTCACCCTCCATGTGGGAGACCTGGGTTTGATTCCTGGCCAATGTACCTTATGCATAGCCACCACCTGTCTGTTATGGGTGTTGGCTTCGACGCGGAACAGGATTCAGCAGAGCTTCCAGGCTAAGATGAAGTAGGAAGAAAGGCCTGATGATCTTCCAAAAACCAGCTAATGAAATCCCTGCAGACCACAATGATCTGTCACCCATCGTGGGAGTGGCACAGTCCAGGCAGTGTTTCCTTCCATCATGCGTGGGGTTGCCATGAGTCAGCGGTCAACTTCACAGTAGCTAAGAACACCACGTTTCACTCCTGACCTACATCAATAGGTGAGGAGGGAGCGCAAGTGTTGAGTTCTACTTGCTGTTTGCTTGGTAGATCACCTAGAGGATTCTGCCTCTGGCAAGGGAGTGCTTCAGATATTCTGAAATGGATAGTCTAACGACACAGTCAGATGATGGAAGAATTACAATAGATGTGTTGTAAATGCATTGCTGAGCTCACAGTAAGGAAAATCCCCAAGAGCAATATATATGTATGTGTTATATGACACCAGACTTCTAAGAGAACTTCAAAGTTGGGAAAATGCTAATTCTAAGAATCTAGAATGTTGGAGCTTAATAGCTACACCTAAGGGGTTAAGAGCCTAGGCTTGGCTCAGTGGCCATGCAAAGCAAAGAGCAGAACCTAAGAATGCTGCCTAAAACAGCATATCCTAAGTGCCACGCTCTCAGTGTAAGAGAGAGTCAGGAAGTGAAAAAGGATATAAAGATACTAACCACACATTTCACAAGTAAGACTTAATATATAAACATCCTTCCCTCATGGCACAGTGGTTAAGAGCTTGGCTGCTAATCTAAAGGTCAGCAGTTCGAATCCACCAGCCACTCCTTAGAAATCCTATGGGGCAGTTCTACTCTGTCCTATAGAGGTTGCTGTGAGTCGGAATTGACGGCAACGGGTTTGGTTTTTTGGTTTTTCTTCTCTAGAACACATGGAATAGTTACCAAAAAATAAACATGCGATAGCCCACAAAACAGTTCTCAAAATATTTCCGAGAACTGGGTATCATGCAAACTATTCCTGAACCCATCTCATACAGACTAGCCAAAAAAGCCTGGTGATCTGCTTCTGAAAATCAGCCAAGGAAAACCATGGATCACAATGGTTCAGGTTCCATTGTGCATGTGGTTGTTATGAGAGGTGCGTGGGGTGGGGCGGGAAGTGACTCAACGGTAGCTAACAACAATACCAATTTACCCCCTGTCCTTTTTATCTTAGTCATCTAGTGCTGCCATAACAGAAATACCACAAGTGAATGGCTTTGACAAAGAGAAATTTATTTTCTCACAGTCTAGTAGGCTACAAGTCCAAATTCAGGATGTTAGCTCCAGGGGAAGTCTCTCTGTCTCTGTCGGCTCTGGAGGAAGGTCCTTGTACTCAGTCTTCCCCTGGACTAGGAACTTCTCCACGCAGGAACCCTGGGTCCAAAGGACGCACTCAGCTCCTGGTGCTGCTTTCTTGGTGGCCTGAGGTCCCCCACTCTCTGCTTGCTTCCCTTTCCTTTGATTTCTTGAGAGATAAAAGGTGGTGCAGGCCATACCCCAGGGAAACTCCCATTACTTTGGATCAGGGATGTGATTTAGCAAGGGTGTTACGATCTCATCCTAATCCTCTTTAACATAAAATTACAATCACAAAATGAAGGACAATACTGGGAATTATGGCCCAGCCAAATTGATACACACATTTTTGGGGAGACGTGATTCAATCCATGATGCCCCACAATCCAGATACCAAAGGGATTGACAGTACAGGCTGCTTATTTTGAAGTCAGCTGTTCCAATAACCCAGAAGATTCCACCCTGGCCAATTAATCCCAAATTTCCGCTAACCAAGGCACAGGATCTCTCTCTCTCTTCCTGTCTCTCTCTCTCTTTCCCTCTACCTGTTTCCCTAATGAAACCTGGAGCTTCTCTTAACAATGTAAATTCCCCCAGGATGCTGAGTCGTAGTCCCAATCTCCTGTGCATAAACTCACCTCTGTCAGTTGTACAACCGTTATTAATTATTATAAAGGGGCAAATGGCCCAGATCCCCAATCCTTGGCCCGCACTGACCATGGTCACCCTCACTTCTGCTGCATTTCCCGGGACATGTACAAGGGTCACTCAAGGAGAATGTATTCTTTTTAATTCCAGGTGAGAATTTGGCTTCAAATCCTATCTAGTCAACTAACCAGGTAATCCGTGCTGAGCTCCACATGGGATTCAAAAGGCCCTGTGGGTCTCTCTACTTTAAGATCTACCTGGGAGCCCCTGAACAGCTTGTTCCATGCCCCTTCCCCAGAGCTTCCCTGCCCCAGTGGCTTTTTTTACAGATGGAGCTTCTTCCCAGCAGATGGCCCTCCCAGGCCCTGCACCATCTGCTTCACCTGGAAGTGGGAAGACAGCCCCACCAAAACAAACCCAGGGACAAGGGAACTCAACCCTTCTTCCCTCTTCCCGTGGTGTCATTGAAGTCTCCATTTAGTTGTGTTGCTGTTGTTAGGTGCTGTTGAGTCAGTTTTTCATCCATAGCAACCCCATATGACAGACTGGAACTGCCCCATAGGGTTTTCTTGGCTGTAGCCTTTACAGAAGCAGATTGCCAGGTCTTTTCTCCTGCAGGGCCACTGGGTGGGTTTGAACAGCCAACTTTCAGTTACCATATTTCTTCAAAAATAATGAGCCCACACGTAATGCATGGCGCAGTGTGCTTATGAAAACAGCACGGGATGAGGGGGATGCAAGGTTGGCAAAAAACAAAGTATAACGCATACACCATTTTCATAAAAAAAATACTGTAGTAATGGAGCACTTAACAGTTGTCTTTATACCCTTTTTCTCCAGCAGACCTCCTCCTCCCTGAAGTCCCAAATCTCTCTGAAGATGTGGCCCTGTGGTAACTCACGTCGTTCTCACTTCAAGCATCAAACACCCAAAATAATGGTATAAATTCGCAGGCGGGCTTTCCCTCCCAGGGGTTCAAAGGCAAGCGAGATGAGATTACAGCCACTAGACCCTGTCCAGCTGACTGTCGCTGCTGGCAGTGACATGCTGCTGTTTGCGGTTTATGGAGTGATAAGTAGCAGAAGGAGCGTGTCTGACAACAGTGCGCTATATATACCCCCGATGCTGTCTTCCCAGCGTAGCCACTTGAATCCGCCATATGCACTGTGGGCTGCCTTTGCTTCTCAGTAACAACTGTGCAAAAGAGGACAGAGGCAAGGATTCCAGATTTGTTGATTCGTGTTGTTCTTGGGGAGGCAGCGGGAGCGGGGATTCTGTTTCCAGGACTTCCCATGTAAAGCTGTTTCCAAAGGAACACAAATCATTTATTGGGGGCAGAGTATGTTAGTAGTAGTTCTGGGTTAGCGGCAACATATGCCAGTGCCTTTGAAGAGATGTGGGCTAAACAGAAGGAATTTTTTTTTAAGCTCATATTCACCCAAAGAAGAGTTCCTCCTCCCAGCTTGTTGTAATAACCAACAGTATTCAGATGCAATTATAACATATTTTGAAAGATTCATAAGGTGTAATAGGTACTGTCTTAGTTTGCTAGTGCCACTGTGATAGAAATACCGCAGGTGGGTGCCTGTAAAGAACAGAAATTTATTTTCTCAGTTGAGGAGGCTAGAAGTGAAATTCAGGGCATTGGCTCTAGGGAAAGTCTTTCTGTTTTTTTGTTTTGTTTTGTTTTGTTTTGTTAATTGTGTTTTACATGAAAGTTTACACAGCAAATTAGTTTCTCATTAAACAATACACATATTGTTTTGTGACATTGGTTGTCAACCCCACGATGTGTCAACACTCTCTTCTTCTTGACCTTGGGTTCCCCATTTCCATTCATCCAAATTTCCTGCCACCTCCTGCCTTCTCCTTGCCCCTGGGCTGGTATGCCCATTTAGTCTCGTTTACAGTGGGAGTAGCCGGGCACCATCTAGTTGTACTGGACTCAGTCTCGTAGAGGCTGTGGTAGTTGTGGTCCATTAGTCCTTTGGACTAATCTTTAGGGAAAGGCTCTGTTTTTGTTGGTTTGGGGGGAGAATCTTTGTCTCAGCTTTTTTAGCATTCTCATTGTTCTTTGGAGAACTCCATGTGACATCCACCTTTCCTCCATTATTCCTGCTTGCTTCTCTCTGTCCCCACTCTGCTGTTTTTATATCTCAAAAGTGATTAGCTCTGAGAAACACTCTATACTCAAATGGCCTCGTTAACATAACAAAGAAACCGTATTCCCAAATGGGATTACATCCACAGGTATAAAACCCATTGCTATTGAGTCTATCCTGACTCAGAGTAACACTATTGGACAGAGTAGAACTGCCCATAGGGTTTCCAAGGCTGTAATGTTTACAGAAGGAGCCTTGGTTGATGTAGTGGTTAAGTGCTCGGCTGCTAAGCACGAGGTTGGCCATTTCAACCCACCAGCCACCCTCTGGAAGAATGAAGTGGCAGTCTGCTTCTGCAGCCTTGGAAACCATGGGGCAGTTCTACTATAGGGTCTCTATGAGTCAGAATCAACTTGATGGCAACTGGTTCAGTTTTTTTTGTTGTTGTTGTTTTTGTTTTAGGCTAATCTTTATGGACTAACCAGGGTTCCTTTCCACAACTATAGGAGTTCATTATTTTGGGGAGACACAATTAAATCCATAACAGGTACAAAAAGAATTTTTAACAGAAATTCCCGAACAGAACCAGGACATTGATAAGATAAATAATGCTGGAAACTTGGGTTCAGATGGTGACTTTTTTCTTCATAGAATCATATATTCATACATTCATCCAATAGGGTTTATGCGCCAGGGCTGAGCTAGGTTCTAAGGATGGGATGAAGGCAATGGGGCTACCACGATGTCCCCTCCGGGCACAGGTGTTCCTGCCCATATGCTGGCCTCCTGAGAGTTCCAGCAGCATACACCGCTCCTAATCCTAACTGTTCAGTCCAAGGAAGCCCTTTGTGGTCAAGACTCCATAAATAACAATAAAGTTACTTTAAACAGGACATGATTTGATTCATTCCCCTTCCAGAACTACCCTTTTGGCCAAAATTACAGGGCATCACATTTCAAGGTTAGTAGAGGACACGTGGTTCAGTTACTCATCTGATGGTTGACTCCCCTCTACAACATCCCCACTAAGAAAACAGCAACCTGTGCTTAAATGCCTCCAGTGTCAGGGAACTTGCTACCTTCTTAGAAGCCCTTTTCAAGTTACCGTATGTGACTCTCAGGATGCTCTTCCTTGGGTTGAGCTTAGTTTACTTCCCTGCAACTTTCACCATTTGGAGTCAGGCAGAACAAACCCAATCCCTAAACATGTGTGCTAGTCCTCCCTCCCCTTGACCAAAGAGCAGCGGTTCTTTTACCCGTTGATCACACAAAAAGCAAGCTACTGAGGCTTACTCTGTGCCATTGCAGTGTGCCAGGGGCTTCACATTTATGAGTTCATTTATTCCTCAGAACCATCCAACTGAGGCTCAAGAAGGTTAAGTAATTTGCCCAGAATTAATCAGCTGTTATGGAGGAGTGTGGACTTGAATGCAACTCTCTATGACTCCAAAGTTCATATCGAGGGCTCTCTCTATCCTGATTGCCACCATATACATAAAATCCAATTCTTATATATAGTTTGTAGGTTTGTCCCTCAGTCTTTCAAGAGGGTATTCACAGTTGCATTGACGTACCTGTTCCATTTTTCATTATTTCAGCATTCAGTTGCCTGAACTCTTCAATCTCCTCCTATTCTGCCCAATAAAAGTACAAAGCACTGAACTAGGCATGGGGGATGCCTAGTTCATCCCCCAAAGATGGTCATGAACATGGTCATTCCACCAAGGAAGATGAATTAAGCAAACAATCATGAGACGTGTTGACGGATCTCTGTATAAAAAGCTATATGATCATGGTGGAGAGGGAAGTTGGTTCTTTCTGGGTGCTAAAATATGGGAGGAGAAGTTAGAGAAGGCTTTACAGATGAGGGGTCCTGTTAGCTGTCTCTTAAGGAATGAAGACTTTTAATAAGAAGGTTGAGGGTTGGTGGGGAGGGGCACTCTGGAATCATTCAAAATGAGCAAAGCCAGAGTCGTGAAAGGGCCTGATGTCATCCAGAAACACAGAATTGTCTAGTAACACCGATGGTTCAATAGTAGAATTCTCGCCTTCCAATCAGGAAACCAGAGCCCTGGTGGTGCAGTGGTTAAGAACTATGGCTGCTAACCAAAAAGCTGGCAATTCAAATCCACCAGCTGCTGCTTGGAAACTCTATGGGGTAGTTCTACTCTGTCCTATAGGGTTGCTATGAGTCAGAATCAACTAGGCTGCAACGGATTTTGTTTGTTTGTTTTGTTGTTTTTTAATCAGGAAACCTGGTTTCGATTCCCAGCCGAGGCACCTAAAGCACAGCCACCACCCATCCATCAGTGGGGGCTTGTGTGTTGCTATGATGCTGAACAGGTTTCAGCAGAGTTTCCAGATTAAGACAAACTATTTTTTTTATGAAGAAAGGCCTGGCGATCTACTTCTGAAAACCAGCCAGTGAAAACCCTATGGATCATGATGGTCTGATCCCAACCCAATCCTGGGGATGGCACAGGACCAGGCAATGTTTCATTCTGTCATGGATGGGGTCGCCACCAGTCAAGGAGCAACTTGATAGCAGCTAACAACAACATCCCTGCAACACCTCAAACATTGGTCCCTCTCCCTCCATTCCATGGCTGCCACTTTACTTGAGGCAGACCTGGCTCCCTCCCTGAATTGTAACCTCCTTGCTGGTTGCCCATCTTCTGTCTTCCTCCACTCCAATCCATCTCTCTTGCTGCTGCCAACTTAAGTTTCCTAAATTCTGACCCAAATCATGAGCGGCTCCCTACCGTTAACTGAATTGAGCATAAACTCACTACTATATTCACAATCTTTCGTTTGAGCTTCACATTGTAAACCCTTTTTATAATCCCAATCGATCCCTGAGACCTCAGAGCTCCCGTTCCTTATGTATGCTCTATTCCAGCCAAATTAAACTTTTTAGCATCCCTAAAAAACCTTCTTCATATTCGCATTTCTTATTGATCTCGGCACTCAAATACTGTGTTTTTCAGGAATGCATTTAGCTGCAAGAAACAGAGTAACTCACTAATAGCGACATCTACAACTACGATTTTTTACTCTATATAACAAGTCCATAGGTAGGAAGTTGATGCTATTGGTTTAGTTGTTCAACAACACAGGGCTTCCAACTGGTTGTTTGCAGTTTGACCCCATGCTGAGAATTTGCATTTCTACCCCAAATAGACTAAATGGAACATTTTAACAAGATTTTGATTCAGTGTATCTGGGGTGGAAAAGCAAATTCTCGGCAGGAGGTCGAATCAAAAATAAATGGCTCAAAGTTCTGCAACAACATCATCAGAGATCCAGACTTTCTTTTTCTTTGCTCCCTCTCAAGATTGAACTATGGATGCTGTAGCTCCAGACACTGAAACTACTTTCAGTTCATGGAAACAGGGAAGGAGAAGAAAGGGGGCGTAGCAGCCAAGTTAGCCCTCTTACGGGACATAGCCAAAACATTCTCATAGCCCCAGCAGACTCACACTTACAACACATTGGCCAGAACACTACCACGTGGCCATCCTTGGCTGCAAGGGAGGCTTGAAAAGTGGCTGTTTCACCAGGGCTGTGGCTCCATGGGAACAAGGCCTGGTGATCAGCTTCAGTAAAGATTAAAGATTACAGCCAAGAAAACCTTATAGGGCAGTTCTACACGCAGGGTTGCTATGATTCGGAATCAACTCAGTTGCACCCAGCAACAGGTACATCGGTGCCCAGAACAAAATTGGAACTTTGTTGGTAGAGATTAAAAAAGGAGTTGGTATTGGACGGACAACTAGTATACCAGCCACCCTATTGCTGACGAGGAGATTCCCACTACAGCAATCATATAGGACAGGGTAGAGCTGCCCCATAGGGTTTTCAAGGAGCGGCTGGTAGATTCGAACTGCCAACCTTTCGTTTAGCAGCTGAATGCTTAACCACAGTGCCACCAGCAAGTATTTTACACTCACTTGGGGTGGGGACTCTTATCTTCATTTCTCCTGTATCGTCTATCAAAGTTTTTTGCACATAGTTCATGGTCAGTGCACATAGGTTGGTTGTTGACCAGTTGATTATTGCCTACAAATGGCTCCACAATGAATAAAGGATTTACTAGCCTGTGCTAGGTCTACTAGGAAACCCTGGTAGCGTAGTGGTTAAATGCTATGGCTGCTAACTAAGGGGTCGGCAGTTCGAATCCACCAGGTGCTCCTTGGAAACTCTGTGGGGCAGTTCTACTCTGTCCTATAGGGTCGCTATGAGTGGGAATCAACTCGACGGCACTGGGTTTGGTTTGGTTTTTTTGGCTAGGTCTACTGGAAGAAGACCAGGAGTAAAGGGATTGTATTCATCCTCTGTGAGTCGGAATCGACTCGGCGGCCCTGGGTTTGAGTTTTTTTTTTTTTTTTGGTTCAAGTTAGAGAGATAAAGTGACTGCTGCTAAACTACTTCCAAAAACAACCCCAGCAATCTTGATCCATTTCACATCCCAGCACCCTGAACCTTGGCTCAGCAAAACCTTTCTTCACGGGATAGGGGACATGTAACCCTCAGTCTTGGTGAAATTACCATGAATTCTGCGTTCCTGTGGCTTGAGCCAACAAGGGTTTGCTATAAACGTGTTATGAAAATGTTGTTATAAAGCCATGTACTTAAACATGATTGTATTATGAACCTTAGGAGGCAGGATGAAACCGTTGGAAATGGTGTTATAGAAGAATAACTAATGATAGGTAAGTAAATATATCAGCAAAAACCAGACTGTGAGGCAGAGTGTACAGTGTCCATAAGCTGTTAAGCACTGATGAGACGTGCTGCGTGTGAGTGTGTTTATACATAGACATAGATGTGTCTGGAGTCAGACTAGGGATAGGAATAGAAACAAAGACAAAGAAAGATATTTTAAAAATATTTACCAAAGCCTTGACAGTGGTCATCTCTGCATGCTGCATTATAAATGGCTTTTATTTTTTGTATTTGCTTGCCAGAATTCTCCAGTTTTTCTCAAAGGAACCTGCACTGTTTTTATAAGAATAATTTTTTCCAAGGTTGTTTTCTTGTTTTAGGAACTTTAGGAGACAAGCCAGCCTTCTCATGCTTCAGGCTACGATCCAGATCTGAGTAGATAAGACAAGGGCTGGAGAACTGAAGGGACCACAGATTTGAGGGGGGCTCTATCTGTGACATCAAAGCCACTTGAAGAGCGAAGACGAGTCACTAACTCTGGTTTGCAGCTTTAGAAACACAAGCAGCGAAGTATAAAGACCGTCTGAACCTGGAAGTAGGTGACACACAACTGGAAAGAATTTCCTGTCAAGGCTTACTTAAGCATTTCCTCTCTTCAGAGGTTCCATTCACTACAAAGGGTGACCCCCAACACAACGAAAGCGTTCAGCAGGGAGGGACAGCTGTCCCTGCTGTGAATGTGGCCACCTATACTTCAAGGCCCCTTGAATAAATAAGCGTCGGGCAAGCTCAGTGCTTTTCTTCTTTTGTTTTAGTAATGGAAGGGCTTTCCACAAGATGGGCTCACATCGATCTGCTGACAATGACCCTGACATTCAAGTGATTCCTATTTTACATGCAGCGCTGAGCTGAGTGCCTGCTTTATCTTCCTATTCACAGGACAAAGCAGCCGCTTATCAGTTACAACTGCAGCTTGAAAGGCTGGGAAGTCCTGGAGAGCCTGAGCTAATAGCAACGTTCATGATGAATCTGGTGTCACTCGGAGATTTGCCCCCTGGAAATCTCAGCAAAATCATGGCCCGCCCTGGAGAAGCCTCCGGTTTCAGCGAGTTACCCTTCCGCTGATGAGGTGGCGGATGGAGATTCATGGGATGTGTTGCTATAAAATAATGACACTGCGTCGGAATGATACTGCTGTTTTTATATTGAGAAAAGAAACAGAAGGGGGTCAGACACAACATTCCTGGCCTAAGAATATATATAGGGGGCAGTGGTGGCTCAGCAGTGGAATGCTCACTACCCACGCTGGAGACCAGGTTCACTTCCAGCCAGTGCACCTCATGTGCAGCCCCCACCTGTCTATCGGTGCAGGCTTGCAGGTCACTGCGATGCTGAACAGGTTTCAGTGGAGTTTCCAGACTAAGAGGGACTAGGAGGAGAGTCCTGGTGATCTATTTCTGAAAACCAGCCAATGAACACAGAATGGATCACGACAGTACGATTCCTTGGTGCAGGGTTTTGCCATGAGCCAAGAATATATGTAACAGTGCCAGAGCCTAAGCAGTAAGAACAAAAGACCTTGAGGTTATAAAATACAACGGATCATAGATATCTAGATTAGACTCTAGTTTCTGGCTGCATTTGACCTGTTCTAAGCTCAAAGGGGAGAGAATAGAGGTGTCTTTGGATTTCTTCTAGGTTTTCCTGCCCAGGTTCTAAGACAAGAAAGAAGGTAGGGATTCAGCATGATGCTCAGCCCAGAAATAAATTCAGTGCTTTGGGTTGTCTGTCTGGAAACTGAACTTTCCAGGAGGGTGAGGGTTCAGTGCTATAGAAAGGTCAACTTACTGCAGAAAAGGCAACTGAGGAAAGGTTGTTGGCAGCTCAGCACTATCACACTCTGCCAAGATCTCTGTGTCACTTAGGAAGACTCAGAAACTGCGTTTTCCAGAATCCCCTTTCCCATGTGGCTCCGAGTTACAGTTTCCCAGTGAGAGGCACTAGCTGGAGATCTAGAAGGTAAAGGAACGGAAAGGCGGTTAGTTATCTCCGAAGGCAGGTGAAACAAGACTCAGGGTCAGGCAGAAGACCCACTGTGGCCTCCCAGTGAACCCCTGGGAACCCCCGTTTGGGTATTTTAGGCTCAAACCATTAATGGTTGGGGCTTCAAACTTCACTTCATCCCCCCACATCTTCCTAAGGTTGAACAGAAAAAAAAGTCCATCGGAAATCTTAGAAGGAGCAATTTGAAGGCCATGGTACAGGTAGAAACGAGATTGTGAGGACAAATACAAGGCTTAAATCTCGTAAAGGGGGTCTGTTTAGAATTCAACCTGGCATGCTTGGTAAAACTAGAGTTATTGTATTCTCTACAAATTTATAGAACTGCATTAATTTTTTTTTTTACTATTTTAGAGTTCCGACATGTTTTTCATTATGTTACACTGTGTTACGTTATGTTATGCTACTTTTGGAGTTTAGATAGTTCTCTATCTCCATTTTCCCTATACTCAAATCTTGAGGAATGTATATAAAGTCTCCAAGCACAGGTCCTCGTCTGTAATAGCAGCCCAAACAATTTTTACTTCCTGTGTTATTAAGTGAGTCTCTGGGTGGCGCAAACAGTTAAGCAGTTGGCTACTAACCAAAAAGTTGGTGGCTGGAAGCCATTCAGAGGAGCCTCAGAAGAAAGGCCTGGCAATCTACAGATAGTCCCTGAATTATGACGGGGTTCCATTCTGACGACTCCATCATAAGTCAGTTCTGACGCAAGTTGAATACCTCATTTTTTTTTTTTTAAGTTTTCATTTTTATTGCCTTTTATTACCAGTATCTTTATAAATCTGATATTTGTCTTTGGGGGTTGGAAACATTGCTTATAAACTTAGATATATTTTAATAATATACACATACATAAAAAATATACAAATCATAAAAGCTCACTCCGACAACGAAGAAGAATTGAAAGACGTTGACATTGTCAGCTGTGGTAATAACTACACTCATGGACGGTTCTGGATCGTCTGGGTTATCCCTGGGAATGGGGATGGTGTTTCTAGCCAGAAAATTAGTGAGAGTTGTCTGTATGGTACCTTTCTTCATATATTTCGTGGTAACATCTCACTGCTTCCTGAATCAGGAAAGGTGCGCGTCAGGGTTGTATCCTTCCACCATACCTATTCAATCTGTATGTTGAGCAAATAATACGGACTATATGAAGAAGAACGGGGCATCAGGATTGGAGGAAGACTCATTAACAACCTGCGTTATGCAGATGACACAACCTTGTTTGCTGAAAGTGAAAAGGACTGGAAACACTAATGAAGATCAAAGACTACAGCCTTCAGTATAGATTGCACCTCAACATAGAGAATTCAAAAATCCTCACAACTGGACCAATAAGCAACATCATGAAAAATGGAGAAAAGATTGAAGTTGTCAAGGATTTCATTTTACTTGGATCCACAATCAACAGCCATGGAAGCAGCAATCGAGAAATCAAAAGACGCATTAAATTGGGTAAATCTGCTGCAAAGGACCTCTTTAAAGTTTTGAAGTGCAAAGATGTCACCTTGAAGACTAAGGTGCGCCTAACCCGAGCCATGGTATTTTCAATCGCATCATATGCATGTGAAAGCTGGACAATGAATAAGGAAGACCGAAGAAGAATTGACGCCTTTGAATTGCGGTGTTGGCAAAGAATATTGACTATACCCTGGACTGCCAAAAGAACAAACAAATCTGTCTTGGAAGAAGTGGGGCCAGAATGCTCCTTAGAAGCAAGGATGGCGAGACTGCGTCTTACACACTTTGGAGATGTTGTCAGGAGGGATCAGTCCTTGGAGAAAGACATCATGCTTGACAGAGTACAGGGTCAGCAGAAAAGAGGAAGACCCTCAATGAGGTGGACTGACACAGTGACTGCAACGACGAGCTCAACCATAACAATGACTGTAAGGATGGCGCAGGACCGGGCAGTGTTTCGTTCTGTTGTGCATGGGGTTGCTATGAGTCGGAACCGACTTGACGGCACCTAACAACAACAACATCTCACTGCTTTCCGAATCTGCCTATCAGCTTTGCAAAGTGATCAGTGTTTGGATCTATGTTTTCAAGCAACTGAAGCTCCTCACTTAGTTTAGAAAACTAAATCAATACGCAGTGTTTTCAACAGTAAATCATAAAATTGAACACCTGTGAGTGAACATCTGAGAAAGACAACATCAGCAAATTACGCACTGCCACGTTGTAATATTATATGTTACCAACAATAAGATGTACCAAAAAACAAAAAACCCACAATAGACAGTTTTAAGTGTGGTTCATCATAACTCAGAGATGTTGTAAATTGGGGACTACTTCCAAAAGATCACAGCCGTTAAAAACCCTATGGAGCACAGCTCTGCTCTGAAATACTTGTGGTTGTCATGAGTTATAATCAACTGGAGGACAATTGGTTTGGTTTTTTGTTTTTGTGTTTGTTATTAAGCATCTACCCCATACGTATGCTAAGGGACCATCCCTGTCTTAATGTAGGTTACAATTTTTATGGGAAGAAAAGATATAGATAAAATAAATAATGGCAATATTAAGAGTTTACTATAGCAATCCAGGAAACATCACAAGTTAACGTGGGATTAACTCCTAACAGATAGGAGATGCCGGCAGCAAACCCACAGGAGTTGAGAGATGGTACCAACACTGAGGAATATCCATCTTTTTGGAAAACCTCAGGCACCCTTGGAAAGGCCGGGCAGTAGGAGGGAGCCAAGGAAATGGAAAACTCGGTTTCCTCCTTGACGGTATGCTCCTCTAGAATCTTCTATCCAGTGGGATTCTTCAGGTTGAAGGGAGCCAGAAAGCTAAGTGGATTAATTGTTATTTATAACAACATTTTGAACTACGAAGCATGGTGGCCTCCCATCACTAGCTCTCCACCAGATAAATTGTGCAAATTTAATAAACAAATAAATGGAATTTGCCTCCCTGCCAAGGGTGCGCTGCCGTCATTCTTCCACCACAGTCATCAATTAAAGGATTAAATAATGAATGAACTGGCAGAGTTCAACTCTAATCTTTAGACTCAAACTCCAAAGACACTCCACGAACAGCAGTGTGGAATTTATGGTTTTCATTTTCCCTCACCTCTCTCGGTTAGGGGGCACACAGCCCTAAACAGCACGCTCATGTGCCCAGCCTTTCTCACACACACACACACACACACACACACGCACGCACACACACTTGCATGCCACACCCCGCGCTCCCTCTCTCAGCCTTCTCTTACCATTTGCGCGGCTTTTTCAATTAGATAAGAAACTTACTAAGTCACCAAGGGAATGTATTCATCCAGGAGGGAAGTGGTTTTGACCTTGACAGTTAGAACAGGAGAGCTCTAATAATCAGGGCTTCAAACCAGTTCCTTCCGGTTGGAACTCCTGCTGAGAATTTGCAGTTCTAACAAGTTCCTGGGTGCTGCTGCTGGTTAGGGACCAGTTCTGAGAACCACTAATAGGATAGTGGTTCTCAAAATTTATTACACATAAGAATCACCTGGGATCTTGTTAAAATGTAGATTCTGATTCAGTATACCTGGGGTAGAAAAGCAAATTCTCAGCAGGGCTTCAAACTGGAAATGAACTGGGTCAAAGTCCTGCTGATAAGCTTCACCCAGTAATCCTTGTCTGGGGTAAGGACAGACACTCAAGCACCAAGCCAGGAGACATTCACCTGATATGTGGACAGTGACTCAGAGGGGACAGTGCTGCACAGGAGGTTCCAACTGCCTGGGAGCGCCAGCTGGGGAGCATTTTCCCCAAAGGGTGGCAAAGCTAAAAGCTCGAGTAAAAGCAAAGATTAGGTAAAAACATGAAGCCCATCTATAATGCAAAACTGGGAGGTTGTTAGCGGTATTCATTCCTTGCTGCAGTGACTTACATTTATGAATCCTTTACTATGTGCTGAAACCGCGGTGGTGTAGTGGTTAAGTGCTACTATGGCTGCTAACCAAAAGGTCGTCAGTTTGAATCCGCCAGAAGCTCCTTGGAAACTCTATGGGGCAGTTCTACTCTGTCCTATGGGGTCACTATGAGTCAGAATTGACTTCAGGGTAATGGGTTTGGGTTTTTTTGGTTTTCCTATGTGCCAGGCACTGTGCCAAACACTCTCCATGGATTATCTTAGCTGAGCCTCATATTAACCCTGTAACATAGATACTATGGTGAAACTGATCTTTAAAATGGGAAACCCGGGGTGCAGGGAGGTTAAATAACCCAAAAACCACACAGCTGGGAGGGGGTACTATCAGTCAGACTGGTCCCAGAGCCCAATTTCATATGGTAACCACGTTCCTAACCCCTTTTATTTTTTTTAGCATTCATAAACATTTGAGGTCTGTCAGTTTGATGTAGGGTGGCAGCTTGCAGGTTGCTGTGATACTGGAAGCCATGCCACTTGTATTTCAAATACCAGCAGGGCTACCTGTGGTGGGCAGCTTTCAGCAGAGCTTCCAGACTAAGACAAACTAGGAAGAAATGCCTGGCCATCTGCTTCCAAAAATTAGCCAAGGATCAATGGCTAGAGGAGGACATAATGTTGGTGAGGCAGAGGGCCAAGGAGGATGAAAAAGACCCTTGGGGAGATAAATAGGCACAGTAGCCACAAGGTTGGACTTGAACGTGCCTGCGATTATGAGGATGACACAGGACCGGGCAATGTTTTGTTCTGTTACACAGAAGGTAACTATGAGTCAGAGTCGACTCAATGGCAGCTATCTCAAAACTTTTAAGACTCGTTTTGTAGAGAAAAACAACCCTTACCATGTTCTCCCACAGACTCCCCCTGAATGCCATAATGAGAAGCTGAGTAGGTATATACAGACTCATACGCACACACACACTCACACCTAACCAAGAAAGGTGACTAAAGGCAGTATGGAGAATACTCGTAATTCTCTCTCTCCACCTACCAGGCAGGAGAGGATTGAATCAAGCGCTCAGGCTCAGCCTCTTCTAGCACCCCCCCTCCTCCCCAAACCACGTGCGGGATATTACAGGATTGTTGCTGCCCCGACACTAGACAGGTAACATCACCTGGAGGCCCCGAGCACCTTAGGAACTTGAAAGTTCATGACACACCATGGACAGGCTGCGGAGAGCTCGTAAGTGCAGACATGCAGCAGAGAGCTCGTAAGTGGGCAAAAAAAGTGTCCATCTGAGCACACAAATAAGCTCTCGGCCGTCAACAGCCTCTCCCAGAGCCACCCCAAGGGAACAGTTGTGCTTGGGGAACTCAGAGCAGGATCCTGTAGTTACAACACACAGGTCAAGTCAAAGATATTATGCAGACGCTCATCCTCCAAGCTCCAGCTGATGCCCCCCTGCCCCAGAATCAAGGCTAAAGGTGGGTTTGATCCACCTTCTTCTTACCACCCGCCCCTCCCCCAGCTGTCTTCTTGAGATGTTCTTCCTGCCTGGTTTGCTCTGGTTGGCAGTAGTGGCTCAGGGCAGAAGGAGGCTCAGGAATGGTCATAGCTCCCAAGGCCCAGGACAACCTTGTTGCCTTCCAAAAGCACATGTGGCATCTGGAGACATTCCTGTGCCTCAAAAACCCATCTGCTCCCTAATGGAAGCTGCCCACGCAAAGGCTAAGCTTCCCTCCGGTGTTTTACAAAGAACAGAAGCTCCTTCTCAAGTCTCCAGATAAACTCCTCCTCTCCCAAACACAAACACTCACACCCAAACATCTGGTTTTATTGAGTCTCTTATCTTGAGTCAAGGATCCCTGGTGGTGTGGTGGTTAAGTGCTTGGCTGCTAACTGAAAGGCTGGCGGTTAGCAGCCGCTAACCAGCTGCTCCACGGGAGAAAGTGGTGGCAGTGTCCTTCCTAAAGGTTACAGCCTTGGAAACCCTACGGGGAAGTTCTACTCTGTCCTGTAAGGTTGCTATGAGTCAGAATCAACTCGACACCCACAGGTTTGGTTTGGGGTTTCTCTTGATTCACTCACCAGGGGACCTGAGTCCCATGTGGTATTCTATCAAAGTCCCTCGCATCTCCCAGGGTCACCACTTATAGGGACCACAGCCTGCAGTCCCCCTGAGGTCCTGTCATGGCTGAGGTCAAGAGAGTCAAGGAGAATGGTAACCTTCCTGGAAGACAGCAGAGCCTGAAGGAGAGGAGAACACAGACTAACCAGGCATTCACTGAGTGCTAATACATTCACACAACTGGGCTACTGGGGAGAGACGGACCTGGCCTCAAGGTCATGAAGACAGGAATAAATCTTCCTTTCAATGTTGTCATGACTTCCAGCTCAACATGAAAAACTTATCATTTAAAAAATTTTTTAAATCACAGTTTTCTGCTAAGTTTTCAGTCCCATAGGTAACAGAGGATGGGGTACTATGCCTGGAATAGGCAGTAGGTTGATAGGAGCAGGCTTGGCTGGAGACAAGGGGAAGAATGAGTCAATGGCGCCCGTGATTCAGAAGCCATTGGCTTATCAGACTGACCTTCTCTGCCAGGCAAGCACATCCTTGCAGATGGCTAGCAGTTGATCCTATTGTCAGCTGGGAGATCAGCAGGGTTCGTTGACTGGACACATGCAGATGGCCTCTCCAGGGTAGCCTTACATGGTGGCTTTCTTACCCCAGAATAAGTTCCCCAAGACACCAAATGAAGGCTGGATGGCTTTTTATGAGCTAGCCTCAGAAGCCACTCACCTCTGCCATATTCTATTGACCAGAACAGCCAGATCTGAAGGGAAGAGACATAGGCCCCCCACCTCTCAGTGGGAGAAGTATCAAAGAATTGGGGGGTCATTTTGTTGTTGCCACTGTGTGATTATCCCCAATTTAAAGTCAAGGAACTCAAAGAGGATTACTAAAAGGTCACAAATGACTATGTCACAACTGTCCTGCAGAGGAGCTCTAGCTAAGGAAGTTCTGCTTTCTGTGCCTTGGTCATCAAAGTGGAGGCTAGAGTTCCACTCTGTAGAACAACAGGTCTTTTCTTTCTTCAAGCACAGACTGACCACATGGCTGTCTCTCTGGATTATTTTAAACCAGCAGTCATACTCTACCACCCTACTCCCATGTTGATGCCACCCCCCACCCTGAGCTTAGAACTTAAGTCAAAAGGAGGTGATGTCACTATGTCGAGGGCTGGAACAGAATGGAGCTCCCCAATCTGTCACCATTAAAAAAAAAAAAAAAAAAAAAGGCCCTTAAGTCAATTCTGACTCTTAGTGACCCTATAGGACAAAGTAGATCTGCCCCATAGGGTTTCCAAGGAGCAGCTGGTAGATTTGAACTGCCCACCATTTGGTTACCAGCCATAGCTCTTAAACACTGTGCCACCAGGGCTCCACCTGTTACCATATTGCCAGTAAATAGTCTTCACAAAGGCTGAAGCCATGTTGCTCTTTTGCCCTGAAAGGGGGGATCCAGCTATTGAATTAGCAGACCCAGCATGTGCAAGAAGCCCATACTCTGAAAGGCAGAAGAGTCACTCGGACTCACCAATTGTTCATTACTATGGTCAAGACACTTAGAGATATTTCCTGCTTACCCATCCAGAATGATAAGCACAGACATTATGAATATCAAACATGAACACCTACATAATTTGAACTGCTGGTTGGAAACAGTTCTCATTTCCAAATGATCCTTCAGGTCATCATAACAGATTATAGACTTAATTGCGTCCTGTTCATAATCATTGAATGTTTCAGATGAGTGGCTGCTGTTGCCAATTTTCTCCTCTTGAGAACGAAGAGCCCACGCCCTCCCTTGCCCATTCCAGCTGCCTCTTGCAAGTCCACAGACCAGGCAGTACTGAATGAGCTCTCCAGCACAGTAGCTAATCTCCGGGTTTGAAGTCTAACGGTTCTGGGTTCAAATCCCAACTGCCACTTCTTCAACCCAAGTTCCTCAACCTCTGTAAGTGCTCAGCTGCTAATCGAAAGGTGGCAGTTTGAAACCACAAGCTGCTCCATGGGAGAAAGATATGGCAATTTGCTTCCGTAAAGATTACAGCCTTGGAACCCTATGGGGCAGTTCTCTTCTGTCCTACAGGGTCGCTATGAGTTGGAAGGGACTCGAGGGCAACAGGTCTGGTTTTGGTTTTGGACCCTGTCCGTTAGACATAAATAATAAACGCATCTCTCTCATTTGGGTTGTTGTAAAGACTAAGTGAGATGGCACACTTAGCACAATGCCTGACACCTAGTAAGTGTTAAATAAATATTAGCTGCTATTATTGTGGAGTCCCAGGTGATGCAAACGGTTAATGTGCTCAGCTGCTAACCAAAAGGTTGGAGATTCGATGTCACCCAGAGGCGCTTCAGAAGAAAGGCCTGGTGATTTACTCCCCCCAAAAAATCAGCCATTGAAAACTCTAAGGAGCACAGCTCCACTCTGACACATGTGGGGTCGTCACGAGTCAGAATCAGTTTGAAAGCACCTGGTATGCTTGCTGTGCCAGAAACAACTGGAGCAACTCAGGGTAAAGCTAAAGCCCGTGCTGGAAGAGGAGGGGAAGGCACAGCAGGCCTGAGAGATACACCAGTTCCAGGCAGGCAAGGAGAAGGAAGGCGCAGAAAGCATGCAGGACCTGGTGCCTGGAAGACGAGAGCCAGAAGGAACCTCACGAAAGCAAAGACCCTTCAGGCTACTCCAGAAACCCTTGTCTCTCTTTCAATACAAACATCTGGAAATAGGCAGCCTGGCATCCACATGAAGAAAAAGAGACTTCTAAAGCCAAGCAACATCTAATGTTCTTAACTCACACCTTTACAAAACTAAGGAGAAGCAGCGTTCATTGAGCATCTGCTGTATACAAATTATTTAAAACTAAAAAGACAGTTGCCATCTAGTTGATTCCAACTCGTGGTGATCCTGTGTGTGTCAAAGTAGAACTGAGCTTCATAGGGTTTTCAATGGCTATGACTTTTCAGAAGTAGATCACCAGGCCTTTCTCCTGAGGTGTTTCTGGGTGGGTCTGAACCACCAACCTTTTGATTAGTAGATGAGCACTTAATTATTTTTGCCACCAGGCATCCATGCAAAGTATCTTCACCATTGTTAGTTGCAGTCGAGTCCATTCCGACTCACAGTGACCCTATGTGTAGTACAGTAGCCACTTTTACATATATTATATCATCGGTTCCTCACTTCACACTGCAGAATTGGGATCCTCGCTCCCATTTTTTGAAAGGTAAAGAAACTAAGGCTCAGAGACATTAACTGACCCAATGTCATGCACCTAGAACATGAATAAGCTGGACATCAAAGCCAGGCTGACCCTGAAGCTTGCAGTTTTTTATTCCATCTTTCAAAGAAGTTTCAGAGAAGGTCATCTTGAGCTGAGGGCTTTGAGAGATGGCTGCTCCTTTGCAGCATATGTGAGTTGTCAAAAGTTCTTAGCCACAACTGAAATATCATCTTAGTATTTTTCCATCCAAAATTCATCGTCTTATTCCTGTTGTCATTTCCTGCCAGAAAAGCCAAAACATTGGAACTAGACTTCAAATCTGTATACCCTGACCTTCAGCATTTACTTTCTCTGTAATCTCAATTTTTGTACTTCCATTCAAGTCACATTAAGGAGTCATTCGACCTTATTTTAAGCAGCTTGTCCTCATAAGAAAGCATTGTACTGGCAGCACCCAAAACAGAGGCCCTGGTAAGTTAAGAAAGACGATTGGCACTTGGGCAAGGAATTTTGACAAACAGAAACTCAACTACAAATTGCTCTTCCAGATCTTAACTTGCATACAGTGAAATATAAACTAAGATATCCCGGCGAATAATGAAAACCAGGTCACAGTAACGATGTAGAAGAGGCCTCAAAACATGGTTTCTTTGCTGCCACAGGGAGAAGCCAGTGGTGATTTTCCATTTCCAAAAAGTGGCACTGCTCTATATTATGTCTAGAATTGTGGCATGTCTGACAGAACACAGCTGGACATTTTGTCCCTGTACCTAAGGCACATGATGACAATGTTTACACACACCTCTCATCCATCCCCATATTTGGAATCAATCTGGAATTATTCTTTAAAGAGCCTTTGAGTTTAGCATGGCATGGGAAATGCCTGTGTCAGGAATTCAATAACATGTTAGCACACTATGTCAAAACAAGTGTACTGGTGAGACGCTTTGGATTACACAGAGAAGGAAAGCATTACACAAGGAGCTAAACTCTCCCCCAAAAGAGCTTCACATGTGTCACCTGATAATGTTTTCAGAAAATACTTTCATCTGTTTACCTGCAATAATTGTCTAACCTTTCTTGTGTGTAAAATTGGAGTCACCAGCATTATGGATTAGCTACTAAAAAAAATTTTTTTTTTCATTCATTCTGCATCTTTCTCAAAGAAGCAGACAAACAAATATATATATAGTTGTTGTTGTTTGAAAATCAAAAAAGAAAAAAACGAACCCGTTGCCATCGAGTCAATTCAACTCACACCGACCCTAAAGGACAGAGTACAACTGACCCACAGGGTTTCCAAGGAGAGCCTGGTGGATTCGAACTGCCAACCTTTTTGGTTAGAAGCTGTAGGTCTTAACCACTACACCACCAGGGTTTCCTTGTTGTTGTTAGGTGCCGATAAGTCGATTCCAACTCATGGTGACCCTATGCACAACGGAATGAAATACTGCCCAGTGCTGTGCCATCCTACAATTGTTCCTATGCTTGAGCTCATTGTTGCAGCCACCGTGTCAATACAGCTCGTCCAGGGTCTTCCTCTTTTTCGCTGACCCTCTGCCTTACCTTCTGTAGGGACTGATCCCTCCTGACAACATGTCCAAAGTATGAAAGACGCAGTCTCGGCATCCTTGTTTCTGAGAAGCATTGTGGTTTTACTTCTTCCAGGACAGATTTGTTCATTCCTTTGGCAGTCCACGGTGTACTAAATATTCTTCACCAATGCCACAATTCAAAGGAGTCAATTCTTCTTCGATATTCCTTATTCACTGTCCAGTTTTCGCATGCATAGGGGGCAATTGAAAACACCATGGCTTGGGTCAGGTGCACCTTAGTCCTTAAGGTGACATCTTTGCGTTCCAACACTTTAAAGAGGTCTTTTGCAGCAGATTTGCCAAATGCAATGCGTCTTCTGATTCGACTGCTGCTTCCATTAGCATTGATTGTGGATCCAAGTAAAATGAAATCCTTGACAACAGCAGTCTTTTCTCTGTTCATCATGGTGTTGCTTATTGGTCCAGTTGTGAGGATTTTTGTTTTCTTTATGTTGAGGTGTAATATGTACTGAAGGCTGTGGTCTTTGATCTTCATCGGTAAGTGCTTCAAGTCCTCTTCACTTTCAGCAGGAAAGGTTGTCTCATCTGCATAATGCACGTTGTCAATGAGTCTTCCTCCAGTCCTGGTGCCCCATTCTTCTTCATATAGTTCAGCTTGTCTGATTATTTGCTCAGCATACAGACTGAATAGGTATGGTGAAAGGACACAACGCTGACCACAGCTTTTCTGACTTTAAACCGTGCAGTATCCCCTTGTTCTGTTCAAACCACTGCCTCTTGATCAATGTACAGATTCCTCATGAGCACGATTAAGTGTCCAGAATTCCCATTCTCTGCAATGTAACCCTTATTTGTTATGATCCGCACAGTCGAATGCTTTAGCATAGTCAAGGTGTAATCACATAATGATGGAAAAACTTATTTATCTAACCCAAGAACTGCCTTCTTCAAATAATGAAATGGAGACCCAGAGAGTGTAAATGAGGTGTACAGAGTAACCTAGATATCTGGTGGCACAGCCAAGTTTAGAACCTGCCAAGTCACAGATACATTATGTAAGGCAGGTATTCAGGAGCCATGGCATAATTCCAATGAGAAAAAAAATGAAAGTTAAGATGTCGTCTGGTTTATATCTGGTTTAATTAGGTTCCTGAGTGACACAAATGGTTTGTGCTCTTCTACAACCCTAAAGGTTGGCAGTTCAAACCCACCCAGCAGCACCATGGAAGAAAAGTCCTGGCAATCTGCTTCTGTAAAGATTACAGACAAGAAAATCCCATGGAGCTCAGTTCTACCCTGTAATGCATTGGGTCACCAAGAGTTGGAAAGATTTTGATTTTACTGGGTGCAAACTCACAGCTTCTCATATTTAAAAATGTTGCTGCTGCTGTTGAGTCAGCTCCAACTCCTGGCGGCTCCATGTATAACAGAACAAGACGTTGACCAGTCCTGCACCATCTTCATGATCGTTGCGGGATTTGAGGCCATCATGGCGGCCCCATGTATAACAGAACAAGACGTTGACCAGTCCTGCACCATCTTCATGATCGTTGCGGGATTTGAGGCCATCATGGCGGCCCCATGTATAACAGAACAAGACGTTGACCAGTCCTGCACCATCTTCATGATCGTTGCGGGATTTGAGGCCATCATGGCGGCTACAGTGTCGATTCATCCCATTCAGGGTTTCCCTTGTTTTTAAATAGGCAAGAAAATCAGTATGTTCTTGGGGACTAGGACACGCATCCCTAATTTTATGCCAGCCCAACATATGAAATTTCAGATTTCAATATTATGAAGCAACATCTAGTAGTATGTAATTACCTGGCAGTGCATATTTGTAATATTTTCAGTATCTAAATAAAAATTACAAAGGGTATCAACATCACACAATTTTGACCATCTTGTGTATATACTGAGGCAGAAATATATCTTGGCACTTGCTAGGTCTGAGCCCTCAGTTAGCAATTAACCAGCTCTGTGGGAGAAACATTTAATATTTCTGGATCCCAATTTCGGCAACTATAAAATAAAAACATTTGCTCAAATGATCCTCATGATCCTTTCTTCATGTCTGGTCAAGTAGAGGACCAGTGAAGATGAGGGAACCCCTCAGTGAGATGGACTGACGCAATGGCCACGACGATGGACTCAAACGTGTCAACGATCATGAAGATGGCATAGGACCAAGCAACATTTTGTTCTGTTAGACATAAAGTCCCCATAAGTCCGAGCCAATTCAATGGCAACAACAACCGTGTCCCTTGCCATAGACTGAATTGTGTCCCCCAAAAAACACGTGTATCAATTTGGCTGGGCCATGATTCCCAGTATTATGTCTACCATTTTGTCATCTGATTTGATTTTCTTATGTGTTATAAATCCTATTTCTATGCTGTTAATGAGGTGGGATAGGTGGCAGTTATGAGGCAGGACTCATACTACAAGATTGGATTATGTCTTGAGCCAATCTCTTTTGGGATATAAAAGAAGCGAGCAGAGAGACAAGGGGACCTCATACCACCAAGAAAGCAGCACCATGAGCAGAGCACGTCCTTTGGACTCGGGGTTCCTGTGTGGAGAAGCTTCTAGTCCAGGGGAAGCTTGATGAGAAGAACCTTCCTCCAGAGCCAACAGAGAGAGAAAGCCTTCTTCTGGAGCTGACGCCCTGAATTTGGACTTCTAGCCTACTAGACTGTGAGAAAATAAATTTCTCTTTGTTAAAGCCATCCACTTGTGGTATTTCTGTTATAGCAGCAGTAGATGACTAAGACAGCCCTTTCTTGAGTAAAAACGCACGATTCCATTCCCCTGCGACTACCACCAGACTGAGAAAAACGCAGAGAAACAATGATGGCTATGGCTATAGCCCTGAGATGTGCCAGAAGCCTTTGCTCAAAGGAAGAGGGCGACCCAAGGATTCCCTCTGAGAACAAAAAACATCCTGGGAGTTGACTTCTTTGCCGTTGTCCTTTCTTAGAACTTCCCATCACCTCCACCCCTTTTTGGAGGGGTAAGCATTATGGGAGTTAAAGGGCAGTGCCTGATTTGAAACGTATACTCCCGTTTGAGGAGTCCCTGCATGACACAAATGGTTAAGTGCTGGACTACTAGCCAAAAGGTTGGCAGTTCGAACCTACCCAGAGGCACCTCGGAAGACAGTCCCGGAAATCTTCTTCTGAAAGGTCACAGCCTTGAAAACCCTATGGAGCAGTTCTACTCCGCCCATGTGGGGTCACCATGAGTCAGAATTGACTCCATCGCAACTATCGACAACAACACTCCCCTTTTAAAAGCCCACGCACCAAAAAAAAAAAAAAAAAAAAAAACCCACTGCCAACAAGTCGATTCCGACTCACAGCAACCCTGTAGGACAGAGTAGAACTACCCCATAGGGTTTCTAAGGAGCAGCTGGTGGAATCAAACTGCCATCCTTTTGGTTAGCAGCCGAGCTCTTAACCACTGCGCCACCAGGGCTCCACTTAAGACCCGCAGTCCCTGCTGAGGCACTCTCCTTTACCCTACATCCGCACGGCTCTCCGCTTTGGCTGGGATCATTTCTGGAGCACCCTGGCATAAACACCTTCCAGGGAAGGCGCACGTCGGGTTCTGCAAAGGGAAGAAAGGAGAAAATAGGACTCCAAACCCAGAATTCCACTTCAGGAGACGCTGAAAGCTGAGCTGACAGTTGGTAATAGAGGTGAGTCGCCAGCATGTGATACGGTCCTGCCAGTGGCTAGTACACGGAGGGGCTGTGTCCTGCTGTTCAGGGGGTCCCACCGCTTCATCCAGCCTTCTAGGTTAGGTACATCAGGAAACATGGCCGGGTCCTGCGTCATCCTCACAATTGCCAGCATGTTCAGGTCCTTTGTTGTGGCTACGGTGCTAATCCTTCTCCCCGAGGGTATCCCTCACCCTCGCTGACCCTCCACTTCACCAAACATCGTACCCTCCTCCAGTGATTGATCCCTCCTGATAATGTGCCCAAAGCAAGCAAGTCCGACAATGCTCTGTTGTGATCTATAAGGTTTTCATTGGCCAGTTTTGGGCAGTAGATCCCCAGGCCTTTCTTCCTAGCCCGCCTTAGTCTGGACTGAAACCTGTCCACCATGGGTGATCCTGCTGGTATTTATAGTACTGGTGGCATAGCTTCCAGCATCCCAGCAGCATGCAAGCCACCACAGTATGACAAACTGACAGGTGGTAGGGCTAGGAATTTAAAAAAAAGACTATAAAAACAGACACGGCGTCCTAAATTGATATGTATGTTGGGTGGGTTAGCTACAGTTTGCTTCCCCATTGCTGAAGTGGGTTGTCCCTATTTCTCCCCAATATATTCTTTTCCCTATCACTTCAACTCTCCCAATGGCCCTTCAGTGTTTGACATTTATTGTTAGTAAAAATAATACTACTTATCAGCTGGAAGTAGTACAGTTTGAAAGTTTTATGTACATATATTTTCACTTGGATTTAAGTCACTCTTTTTTCCTCCAAGCAAAGGATAAATAAATAAAAGTGCTTTATCAAATTTATAACCTACTCAAATTCAGAGATTTCTGAATAGGAAACAGACCAGGAACATTTAGCCAAGATTAACTCAGTAAGAAAACCAAAACTTTGCAAATAGAGCTTTGAAGAAAAATGTTAGCCTTTAAAGACTATGTCCACACAAGCAACGTGAAGTGGCTAACTGGGGCAATTACCTCTGTAACGCAGGCTTCCAGGTTTACCTTTTCCCAGAAATGCTTGGGTAAAAAGGCAAACGGGGTTTTCTGGTCTTAATTATATCCTAATAATTGCTTCGACTCTCCGTTTCCCTTTGAGTGTGAAGATCTAGGCTAAAAGGCTTTAAATAAACAGGCCGAGAAGGTTTCCCAGACACGAAATAGATTTTACAAAAGAAACTTCTGCCAAGTTTAACGTAAGTAAATTAGAAACATATGGACTATGTTCCCCTCGAAATACCCAGGGGTTTGAAAGCACAGAAAACACATAAAAAGTACGGGGAAGCTGTTTTCTGAAGCTGAATATATTTGAGAAACTGCAGGCTGGAACAGAAAGCCTGACTCAGTCACCCACGGCAGGGGTGGACCAATGGTCAGGGAGCCCCCCCAGCTTCTAGCCTGGGCCTGTGTCCACGGCCAGTCCTCCTTCCTGAGGCGGATGTGATCGATGGCACCATGACCTATGCCTGAGGGTGTGACGAGAAAACCATTGCTCAGTGCTTCCCATACTGAAGACATGACTTCATAGCTCCCTGGTAGCCGTCTGCAGTAAATGTTCACGCAGCCCGTTTCTGTTCCTGAGGGCCCCTTGTGCTAAGCATTCAGGCCGGTGGTAAGCATATATTTACTGAACACTTAGCATGTGCCCCATGGGGGAGGAAAACGGAGCAATGGACAATCACATGCCAGCCCACAAGCTGAATTATGGACCCAGGATCGGAGGGGGCTTAAACAGTTCCCCGCTCCTCCTTCACCCCGTCTGGGAATTCCAGCTACAGCTTGCAGTCCAGATCCAGCCAGCTGCAGTTGAGTCGACTCCAACTCATGGTGACCCCATGTGTGTCAGAGTAGAAGTGTCTCCATAGGGTTTTCAATGGCTGATTTTTTGGAAGTAGGCAGCCAGCCCTTTCTTCCGAGGCAACTCTAGGTGAACTTGAACCTCCAAGCTTTATGTTAGCAGCAGAGCATGTTAACTGTCTGCACCACCCAGGGCATTCCAGATCAAAACCAAACCAAACCTGCTGCCATTGGGTCGATTTCGACTCATAGCGACCCTACAGGACAGAATAGGACTGCCCCATAGGGTTTCCAAGGGGTGGCTGATGAATTTGAACTGCTGACATTTTGTTCAGCAGCCAATCTCTTAACTACTGCACCACTATGAGTCGGAATCCACTCAATGGCAATGGCATTCCAGATAGTGGGAGAAAATTCTCAAAAAAAAAAAAAAAAAAGTGTGAATGGAAAGAACACAGTGGGAGAAGTACAGGACTGACATCAGGTCCCAGAACTCTGTGCCTATGGAACTGTCCTTTGACCACCCAGAGTCTCAGTACCCTCATCAATTAAAGGGGAATAATATTCAAATCACGTACCATGGTTTCCAAAGGGGCCTCAATAAATATCATGCCTCTTACCCACCTAAGCCCTAAATAAGTAGAAAAGCAAAACAAAGGGTAGGATGGAGGCCAGAATTCTCACCTTTATTCTTGAGGCCTCGATACCAGGAGGACTGTTGAGTTAAAGCTTAGGGCTTAGAGGAGCGGAGGAGAACTCAGATTGTTGGTGGGAAGCTGACTCCCAAAAGGAAATGTTGTTCTTGTTAGTTACCATTGAGTAGGCTCAGGGTGACACTATGTATAACAGACTGAGACGTTGCCCGGTGCCGTCTTTATCATCACTGGTATGTTTGAGTTCATCACTTCTTCTTCTGTCTTCCTTTTTTATTGTCCAGCTTTCACATGCACATGAGGCAATTGAAAAGGCCATGACTTGGGTCAGACTCACATTATTCCTCACAGTGACATCTTTGCTTTTTAACACTTTAAAGAGGTCTTTTGCAGCAGATTTGCCCACTGTAATAAGTCGTTTGGTTTCTTGACTGCTGCTTTTATGGATATTGACTGTCCGTTTGTCACACTGTGAAGGCTCATGTGTTGCTGTGATGCTGGAAACTATGTCACCAGTATTTCAACTACCAGCAGGGTCACCCATAGTGGACAGGTTGCAGCCAAACCTCCAGGCGAAGACAAACTAGGAAAAAAGGCCTGGCGATCTACTTCCAAAAATTAGCCAATGTAAATCTTACCAATCACGTTCAATCTACTTGGATTAACACTCAACAAAAGGAAATAGAAGAGCTAAACCGAGCTGAGCAAGTACAGGTTATTCTTATCAAACTATCCATCAGGAAGGCCTCTCTTCTTCCTCCTGCAAGGAGTAATGAAGGGGCGGAGAAGAACCAAGAATGACTCCTAAGATGTATTCTCTCCACCTAGAGAGAAAGGGCCAGAGCAGAGAGTTTAGTAATACAAGCATGTGAAAGCCCTCTTGTGAACTGCACAATGCTGTGTACGTTTTATGCTTTCACTCAATCCGCACACATTTATTGAACATCTACTGTGTGCTCAGCTCTGTCACTAGCCTCCAGGAAACTTAGGTTGAATGAGACACTGTTCCTTTACTTAAGATTACAGTCTAGGAGAAGAAGCAGACAAGAAAACCGAAAATGGCAGGGCACAGAAGCCTGAGGGACAGTAGGTCTGCACCAGGCGTAAGGAGAAGCAGAGACGGGGCAGCGAATTGAGTGACAGCCAGGGAGGTCTGTTTGTGCAAAAGACATTTGAGAGCTGAGGTCTGAGGGATGAAAAGGAATTAGGCAGAGAAAGTGGGAGCTGGGGTGCTTTCCAATCAAGGGAAGTCCGTCTGTAAGAAAGCACAAAGGCAGAGAACGGGGCATTTAGAGAGCTGGAGGTGATCCTGTACAGTTGCGGGAGAAATATTCTTAATGATATGGCGAACAGTCAGAAAAGGACATGACGCTCTAAACTGATATGGTAAAGTGTAAGAACGCTCAGAGTGTGGGAGAGACCTAGGGAAGCTAAGTACTACATCAGCTCTTAAATGTGGCGAAGTTCAAGGCTATAAGTAAGACCACACGGGAGAGAAAAGGTCAACTGACTTGAATGATTCTATTTTTGTTATATGCAAAACAAAAACTGGATTATTTAAAAAAGGGAGTGTGTGTGTGCATGCGCGCGCGTTACAAGCAAAGTCTGGAAAAAATGCGTCCTAAAATGTTAACAGTGGCCGTAGCTCACTAGTGGGATTGCTAATTATCTGTTTGCTAGTCTTTATCTTCTATCATAAACGTTTATTATTTTTCATAAAATGACCAATAAAACTGACCTGGTCACAAGAGATTTTCTGTGCAAATTATCCTTTCAAATGCTACCAAGTGTTGGCTTCTCTTGTGTAACATGACTGGCTCTTTCCAGCAATCAATAAACAGGTCACCCGGCCCCAGGTTCTGTGGGCCCTAGTTCCCCTTCTCCCACACCTCAGCTGTAATCTTCCAGGTGTCTGCAGTGAATGTCAGTGATAGAGCAGCTCCATGGCGCTCACTGGCAGAATTCATTCGACTGCAAGCCCAGGAGACAGGCTACGTTCTCGCATTCTTCTTCATTCATTTATTCCTTCCACAGCGTTTATTGAGGCAAGCACTGTCCTAGGCTGAGCGGAGAACAGTGAGCAGAAGAGACCCCACATGGCCTCATGTCCAGTTTTTTTTTCCAGTTGCCTTTGAGTCAGTTCTGACTCTTGGTGATCCCATGTGTGCAGAGTATAACTGAGCTCCAGAGGGCTTTCAAGGTCGCGACATTTCAGAAGTGGATAGCCAGGCCTTTCTTCTGAGGCACCTCTGGGTGGAATTTGAACTGCCAACCTTTCAGTTAGGGGTTGAGCACTTACTGTTTGTGCCACCCAGGGACACCTTGACCTCATGTCACTTTCCGAAGAAGATGGCTATGAAGACCCGTGTTTCATACCTGCAGAGAAGAGCAAGTATCATGACATACTCCTGCACACACTGCAGCCTCGATTTGATTCTTTTGAGTTTCCACATGTAAATACAGCTGAGTCAGCCCAATATAGTTTTTTTTTTTTGGCTCTATGAATGATTTTTTTCTTTTTATTTAAAGTAAATATTATATATGCCACATAAACTACATATATTCCTCGGCCCTTTTCATCTTTCGCTTAAAAATACATCTTGAGATCATATCATGTCAGTCAGTACTTTATTCTGCATACGAGTGAGTACAAACGAATCTATAGAAGTGAAATTGCACCTGTGATCTTGATGGGCTTTGCTAAATTGCCCTCCATAAAGGTCACTCCAATTTACCCTCCAACCATATTCCTGTCTGCGGCCCAATGCCCTCCCTAACCCGAATATTACCAAACTCTTGATCTTTGCCCAACCAATAGTGAAAAAACGGTGTCTCATTTTAGTTTTCATTTGCATTTCTTTTGTGAGTACAGAATAGGCTTGAACAGGCTTAAAGAGCCATTGGACTAAAAGCCTGTTTGCTGCTACCAAACATGGTCTCTTTAAGAGACAAGGATACAGACTGTTCAGAAGAAAAAACCCCAAGCAGCAGCAGGCAGTATAAATCTGTTCTCAGCCACTGCTGTGAAACAATCCACTACCCTCTCCACCTATAACCTGAGCATTCAAAGGCTGTTTTCTGGACAACGGAGAAAAAAGCCAACATTTGAGTACTTGCTCTATGCCAGGCACCAAGCTCTATATACACTCTCATTTAAGCCTCCTAGCATTTTAGATCCATGAGGCTCTGAGAGGTAAGGTACCTGACGAACTCATAGCTTATCCACGGCACAGGAGGAACTGAACACAGGTCTAAACTCTAACACCCATATTTTGTGAGTTCTTCCATCCACACTGCTTCCTGGGAGGCTGAGCCCTTTGACGTCCATTGGCCTGTGTCCTGAGGTTCACATGCTAACAGGCTGTCTTTGACTTTCACCATGACCTCCTGAGCAGAAGCGTACCATAGTATTGGCCATCCGTGGAGCTCAAGTACAGGCTTGATAAGATTTCGCACGATTCCAGCTTCCCTTAAGACTTGCTTGTCACTTAAGACTCAACATTGCATTAACATGTAGAACCATTGGATACAGGCGTATCTCCAGCACCAGGAATTGTTCAGAGGTTAAATACCATGAACAAGACAAGAAAGGGGCTGGGAATTGGTGTGTATGTTGCAGAGCTACGCCATGGAGCTCAGCGAGGTAACCTGGAGAATTTCTTAGGTGACATGTTGATAGTTCAGCTTCCAAGTAGAGTAAAACAAAGCCCAACAATAGAGTCTTAAGAAAACCAAGTCTGACAGTCATAAAACTCCAAATGGAGTCCCTGTGTGGCGCCAACAGTTAATGCACTGAAAGGTTGGAGGTTTGAGTCCACTCAGAGTTGCCTCAGAGGAAAGGCCTGGCAATCTACTTCTGAAAAACCAGCCATCAGACACGCTATGGAGCACAGTTCTGCTCTGACACACACGGGGTCACCTTGAGTTATAATCAACTCTCTGGCAACAGTTTTTTTTTTAAGCTCCAGGTCAAGAGTCTAGCTAACGATGTTTCACTGCTTTGCGTCCAAGTTCCTAACACAACCATGATGCAGAACAATTGCCAAAGAGCCTCTTCCCAGAGCCTTGGTAACACAGAGACAAGTCAGGCAGGCCAATCCCTTCCCGTAGTAAGTGGGGACAGAGTCAGCAGGGGAAGAGTGAGCACCAAACCGCCCTCCCCACGTGCGCTGCTCCCCACAGCAGCAGCGCTAGTTGGGGCGCGGGCTTTACCCCATGCGTGATGAGACAGTTACTGAAATTGGGAATAAGCATTCAGAAACTTTTATAGCAATTTGGCAGAGTAATTTTATGTCTGTTGAACCTGATAATAAAAAAATTGGGGCTTGTAAAAATTTTTTATTAAAGCCATCAAAATGAAGAAGTGTTTTGACATGTGACAAGTGTTCACACGACAGGGGTCGTACCTGCTCAGGATAAGAAAGCCCAGGCGTTCTATCACATAGTGAAGGATCTCCAGGGGCCCTTCCTGGCCAGGAGTGCAGGGCGCCTTCATGGTGAATCAGTGACACCATCTGCCACAATTCCTCCACGAAAGACCTTTGGCAATAGCTGACACCAGCACCAGGACTCCAACCAGGCAACTGTTGCTATTGGAAGTTGTATGGAAGATGTGCAAAATAGCTTTTTTTGGAGAAAAACTTCCATTTACCACTTCGAGAGGAGGCAGAGCAAAAACCTCTGAGAAAATAATTGAAGAATTAAGTCACAAATCCCTGAAATGTGGATCCAAGACATTAGGACAGCCAGATTCCTGAGAGCCGTCAAGAATCCCCAAGATGCATTCTAAGTGCTGATTGCTTGTAAAAAAAGAACAGGGCTCATCCCATCTGGATCCAGTTATTGTGCCTGTAAACCAAAAACAGGCCTTTTGCTCCTGGAGATAGACTGTTGTTGCTGTTGTTGTTGAGTGCCATCGAGTCTATTCTGACTCTTAGTGACCCCATGTGACAGAGTAGAACTGCCCCATAAGGTTTCCTGGGCTGTAATCTTCACCGGAGCAGATAGCCAGGTCTCTTCTCCCATGGAGTGCACCAACTTTCAGTTAGCAGCTGAGCAATTAACTATTGGGCCACCGGACCTCCCTGGGGAAAGACTCACACACACGTACCCATTGCTGTCAAGCTGATTCTGACTCATAGTGACCCTACAAGTCAGAGTAGAACTGCCCCATAGGGTTTCCAAGGCTGTAATCTTTGTGGAAGCAGACTGCCACATATTTCTCCGAAAGAGTGACTGGTGGGTTCACAACGGCCAACCTTTTGGTTAGCAGCTGAATGCTTAGCCACTGTGGCACCAGGGCTCCTAGGAAAAGACTAGAGGGGAAAAACATGGTCCAAAAAACCGGTGGGGAATTCCATCAGATTAAAGCCCCATGATTCTCTGTGCCGTGTGACACTCCTGATCATACTCATCTTATTGAAAACACTCCCCATTTCCATGCCCAGGCTCAGTCAAATGATCAGGTTAGCTGGGCGAAACCCCCAGTCTTCACATGCAACCCCCAACATCATGCTCAGAGTTGAAGACAGTGTCATTCGCATAAAGACAAATTCAAGTTTTCATTTAAGATATATGAATAAAAGAGCTCCCTTTTACAGCCTCCAAACAAGTTCTCAGCAAACTCTTCTTAAATTTCAGTGGTTTTATATTCTTCTGGAACTCCTACATCTTTCTCTATCCCTCTGGTTCATTATTAGAATAGATCCCACCAAGTACGCGTTCAGCAGCTTCTCCTTGTCTCCACACATGCTCTCTTGGCAATCCCATCTACCCTCTCAGCTTCAGCAAGCCCAGACTTTCTCACTATGATTCTGACCTTCTTCCCCCCACTTCTGGCTGCCTAGTAGAGAACTCCACAAGGATGTCACACACACACTACAAGGTCAGCATGATCAAACACCCAACACCTTTTCTCCTAAACCCAATCCGCCTCCTGTGTTAGACATTTCTACAAATGGCACCACCACCCAGCCTTCCAGTAACTCAAGCTTGAAAGCTCCCTTCGACTTCTGTAATGCTCCTCTGTGTTGTCTCCCTGTCTTCTGGTCCTCCTTTCCTCAATCCATCTGGCACATACCTTTATTCATTTACTCCTCAGTTCATCTGAAGCATCAGAAACAAGAGCAATATTTGATTGTTCTTCGCAAACACTAGAACTTCGTGGTTTTAAGGGCCTCATATCACTAGAAACCAGAGTTTAGTTAAAGCTCAGTTATAGGAGGCTAGAAGTTGCCTAGAATTCAACAATGGGCATCTAGAAGCTGAGGACGCCCCACCTTTCTGCTGAGCCTAAAGGCGTTACCCTGGATACCTGGAGGGGCGTGGAGACTACACCACATCCTCCCAACATTATGAAATGGATGTCAGCACTACCATCAGAAAACGCGGGGGGACTTGGAGCCTTTGGAGGAAAGGATGGGGGCAGCTGTTCAAGTTCTCATGGTGTATGGAACCCCATGTATGTGCACTGTACTAGGGGGCTAGAGACACAGAGAACCAAGCCACGGCCGTCAAGGAGTTCCCAATCCAAGGAAGGAACACAAATTACAATGAAGGGTTGTCTTAGTTTCTCAGTGCTGCTGTAACAGAAATACCACAAGCAAGTGGCTTCAAAGAACGAACACTTATTTTCTCACAGGACACTTTGAGGCAAAGGCACAAGGCTGTCGGGACCTTGGGTGCAGTGGTACAGATGGTGGAAAACTTCACAGAGGCTACCACCTCTGGGATTTGTTCGGGGACCTAAAGGGTAAGGAAAGAGGGCCATCGGGAGATAGGCCTTCCAGGAAGAGAAAGCATGTATGAAAAGGGAATGTGGGTTTCTGGGAAGCAGTGTCATAGCCCAGCCATTAAGGGGAACGGCAGGAAATGAAGGGAGACTACTTTGTATGCCAAGCAAACCTGGTCCCTTGACCTTCTCCTGTGACCTGAGAACCCTGAATTACAAAATTGTGAAAAATTAATCTTTGGAAGTGGATGTGAATTTACATATCATCTAGGTCAATTGTTATGGGTTGATTTGTATCCTCCAGGAATTTATTCTGAAGTCCTAGCCCCTGGTGCTTGTGAATTTAACCATGTTTGGAAATAGTCTTTGAAGATGTGACCGGTTATGTTAGCATGAGGTCATACTGAAGTCAAGTGGGTTCTAATCCGGTCTGAGTGGTATCCTTATGAAAGAGAAGAAGAGACATGGACGGGCAGACAGAGGAAAGATGGTCATGCATCTACTAGCCAAGGAGAGACAATAAAGGATGCTCCCCTAGATACTTTGGAGACAGCATGGCCCGACCAACACGTTAACTTGGACTTCTGGCCTCCAGAACTGTGAGACAACAAATTTCTGTTTTATGCACCACCCAGTTTGTGGTATTCTGTCACAGCAGCCCCAGGAGAGTAATATTCCAGTATTTCATAAGTCAGGATCAGAGCTAGCGTTGGCAAAGCAGCACGCCCAGGGCCTACGGTGAGCATCGCATATTATACCACATTATGCAATAAAAAATCCCACATGGAGTCTCTGCTAAGAGCTAACCACGTAAAATAGACTCAATGACACAAGGCGCGTGAGGATGGAGCCAAGGCACCTGCTCCCTCTTGAAAGCAAGCCTGAAGGCAGAAATTGTCACTTGCAGAAAGAATAGATGGCACAAAGACTTAGGAGGGGAAAAAAACACGTTTCAAAGGCAAGACTCGCACTGCCCGTGAGTCATCCCAAGGCGAACGTGCCAAACCCAGAATGTGCTAGCAGCACTTGATGGACTAATCCACCTCGCCAGGCTTCAGCTCAACAATTGGCTTTAGTCATCACTGAGAACAAACGGTCATATGCAAGTACATCACCTCTATTTTCAAAATTTTAAAGGGACATTTTACTTCGCTTGGAGCCCCTGGGTGGTGCAAACCTTTAATGCGCTTGGCTGCTAACCGAAAGGTTAGAGGTTTGAGTTCACCCAAAATCACCTTGGAAGAAAGACTGGTGATCTAAAAAAATACTTCCCAAAAAATCAGCCACTGAAAACCCAATGGAACACAGTTCTACTCTGACACACATGTGGTCAGAATCGACTGGACAGTAACAGAACTGCTTTTTTTTTTAACTGCAGCAAAAAGGGTTATTAGCAGAGTTTGAGGATACTAACTAGCTACAGACAGTGGGAATATGACCAAGCACTAACTTTGGATCCAGGCAGTGTGAAGTTTGAATGACAGGCCATCCACTCGGCAAGTGTGACCTTAAGCTGGTCTCTTAGCTATATAAAAGCTTCTCTAAATTGCCTGGCACACTGCCAGCGACAAAGTAGGTACTCAGGAATTCATGGGCTCCCCTTCCACCAGCCAGACTCCTATAGGAGAGTGCGGACAAAACTAGCCACAGTAATCCCCCTTTCTACGCCTATGTCCCTTACACTGATGCTGGGCTTGCTAGGTGACTTATTTTGATCAACGTGACAATAACAAATGTGACATAAGCAGAACCTTGAAAAGTATTTGTGCATAAGAGTTTTTCCTCTTTTGATGCTCTTGGGAATCCCTGGAACCACCGCCATGTGAACAAGCCCGGGATAGCCTGCTGGATCATGAAAGGCAAGCAGCCAAGTCATTCTCTTGCCCCAGCTGACTACCAGCCAACCACCAGGCATGTGAAAGTGACCATCTAGATCTTTCAGGCTCAGCGGGGCCAGTCCACTCCAGAAGAACCACCCAGCTAAATAAACCATGAATCATAAGAAATAGCAAGAGTTGCTTGTTTTAAGTCTCTGTGTTTGGGGATTGCTTGTTATGCAACAAAAGCTAACATTTCAACTGTTAGGAGCTCCCTGGTTTATGGCCTCGGGTCTGTCTTACTCAACGTGGGAGGGCTACACATTAACATCAAGGTAACTGACAAAAGGTCTCTTCTGCCTGTTGGAAAATTTCTTCACTATTTTGTTGGCACCTCAAATTCAAGGTCCAACATTAAGTTCATTATATTCCCCAGAAACAAAACAAAACTTTTGTTTCTGTTCTCTATTCCTCTATGTGAAACTTGGAGATTTCTCTCAACTCTCCTCTCTCACTCCCTCTCTGTATTCAATCAACCACCAGGTCTTGTCAATTCAACCTCCTAAACACCTCTTAATATTTGCAACAATGGGTGCAAACATACCAATGATCATGAAGATGGCGCAGGACCAGGCAGCATTTCGTTTTGTTGTGTATAAGGTCTCGGTGAGTCCGTGTCAACTCAACAGCAACTAACAAGGACAAACACCTCTCAGTTCCACACCCTGCTCTTCACCTCCATTACTGCTATGCCTTGGAGCTCTCTTACCCCGACTAACACAAACTATTGCAATAGCACCTAACAGTCTGTCTTCAGAATGGCCCCACTCCGAAGCCTGAGCCTGCCACTCCCCTGCTGAAAGCTCTGCAACACTTCCCCATTGCCCATGGGGTGATATCCAAATGCCTCAATATATCACATAAGCCCTTTCACCAGCCCGTCCCCTTTCCACTACCCTTTCCAGTCCTCTACCATGTCTGGTATCACCAGCATACCAGACTGTGTCATGCCCCTGGGCCTTTGCACATGTTGTTTGCATAGACATGGCATGTCTGTCCTTCTTGTTCTTTGTATGAATTTCTATTCACCATAAGACTCAACTCATAAGTGATACCCCGTATATAAATTGCCCTCCCACCTCTGCCCTAGAAGAAGGTAATCCTTTCCTCTGGGCTATCACTGTGCATTATACATTCTTTATAAATGTTGCAGTTATCACACATTATTATAGTGGGCTATTAATAGCTCTCTCCCTTCTACCCTTCCCAAACATGACCTTCCTTATTGGAGCATCTGGAACACTACCTAATATATATAAGCATTCAAAAAAGGTTTCTCGTACATGAAATCTTAGTATCCTTCATTTTTTCCTTGCAATAAGCTAGCTTTATGGGTTGTTGTTGTTAGGTGCCGTCGAGTCGGTTCCGACTCATAGCAACCCTATACACAACAGAATGAAACACTGCCCGGTCCTGAGCCATCCTCACAATCGTTGTTATGTTTGAGCTCATTGTTGCAGCCACTGTGTCAATCCACCTCATTGAGGGTCTTCCTCTTTTCCGCTGACCCTGTACTCTGCCAAGCATGATGTCCTTCTCCAGGGACTGATCCCTCCTGACAACATCTCCAAAGTATGTGAGACGCAGTCTCGCCATCCTTGCCTCTAAGGAGCATTCTGGCCCCACTTCTTCCAAGACAGATTTGTTCATTCTTTTGGCAGTCCATGGTATATTCAATATTCTTCGCCAACACCACAATTCAAAGGCGTCAACTCTTCTTTGGTCTTCCTTATTCATTGTCCAGCGTTCACAGGCATATGATGTGATTGAAAATACCATGGCTTGGGTCAGGCGCACCTTAGTCTTCAGGGTGACATCTTTGCTCTTCAACACTTTGAAGAGGTCCTTTGCAGCAGATTTACCCAATGCAATGCAATGCGTCTTTTGATTTCTCGATTGCTGCTTCCATGGCTGTTGATTGTGGATCCAAGTAAAATGAAATCCTTGACAACTTCAATCTTTTCTCCTTTTATCATGATGTTACTCATTGGTCCAGTTGTGAGGATTTTTGTTTTCTTTATGTTAAGGTGTAATCCATACTGAAGGCTGTGGTCTTCGATCTTCATTAGTAAGTGCTTCAAGTCCTCTTCACTTTCAACAAGCAAGGTTGTGTCATCTGCATAACAGCATAACACAGGTTGTTAATGAGTCTTCCTCCAATCCTGATGCCCCATTCTTCTCCGTATAGTCCAGCTTCTTGTATTTTTTGTTCAGCATACAGATTAAATAGGTATGGTGAAAGAATACAACCCTGATGCACACCTTTTCTGACTTTAAACCACCCAATATCCCCTTGTTCTGTCCAAACAGCTGCCTCTTGATCTATGTAAAGGTTCCTCATGAGCACAATTAGGTGTTCTGGGATTCCCATTCTTCGCAGTGTTATCCATAGTTTGTTCTGATCCACACAGTCGAGTGCCTTTGCATAATCAATAAAACACTGGTAAACATCCTTCTGGTATTCTCTGCTTTCAGCCGGGATCCATCTGACATCAGCAATGATATCCCTGGTTCCACGTCCTCTTTTGAAACTGGTCTGAATTTCTGGCAGTTCCCTGTCGATATACTGCTGCTGCTGTTTTTGAATGACCTTCAGCAAAATTTTGCTTGAGTGTGATATTCATGATATTGTTCTATAATTTCCACATTCGGTTGGATCATCTTTCTTGGGAATAGGCACAAATATGGATCTCTTCCAGTCAGTTGGCCAGGAAGCTGTCTTCCATATTTCTTGGCATAGCTTTATGGGTAGCTTGTTTTTATGTTGTTGATAGATGCCATGAAGTCAGCTCCAACTCATAGTGACCTCATGTATAAACAGAATGAAATATTGCCTAGTCCCACACCATCTTCATGCGTGTTGGTATGCCTGGCTCCATTGTTTTGGCTATTGTATCAATTCATCTCATTGAGGGTTTCCCTCATTTCCACTGACCTTCTACTTTACCAACCATGATGTCCTTTTCTAGTGACTGGTCTTTCCTGATGATGTGTTCAAAGTAAGCTGAAGTCTCACCGTCCTCACTTTTAAAGAGCATTCTGATTGCATTTCTGCTAAGACTGATTCGTTTGTATGAAAGTATGGGTAGCTTACTAACTTCTTAATGCAAATAAGCTCATTTTACAGAATTTTGAACAAAAATTGCTAACACAAAATGTATGTTATAAAACCTTCAGGCCTAAGATTTCTATTTAGGGTATATCCTTTTATATATTAGTAACCCTTGGCGAATTGTGATAATGTAGCCTGGCTCTGTAAGGCCATACATCTTTGGCCCAAAGGAAGAATATGGAGTTTGATGACTCCCAATGAAAACCTTCCGTTTGAGGAAAGTTCTGATAAAGGAGAGGAATAAGAGATGTGAAGGCAAGCAATAGATTCCAGGTTCAGAAAATACTCTAAGACACCGGAAGCACCATATAAAATATCCTAAAATGCTTCCCTAGTATACTGGCAAGAGCACAAGCATCAGAGTCAAGAGGACTAAATTAGAGTCTCTGCTGCTATGTCACTCTGTGGCCACTTCTCTTACCTCAACTGTGAAATAAGGGAGTTGAACCAAGTTATCTCCAAGTCCTATTAAGCTCTGTAATTCTGTGGGTCTGAGTCCGCGACAATGATTACTAAACTTGCCTGGGCATCCACACCACCTGGGAATCTTAAACCCACAACTTCCGAAGTCTCCTCCTCAGAGACTGTGCTTCCACCCACTTAAAGAGGAGCCTGGAATTTTAGTGTTAGAAAGGTCATTCCTATGCAAAGCCAGTTTGGAAGCTGTCTTGGTCATCTAGTGCTGCTGTAACAGAAATACCATAAATGGATGGCTTTAACAAACAGAAGTTTATGCTCTCACAGTCTAGTAGGCTAGAAGTCCAAATTCAAGACGCCAGCTCCAGGGGAAGGCTTTCTCTGTCAGCTCTAGAGGAAGGTCCTTGTCATCAATCTTCCCACGGTCTAGGAGCTTCTCTGTGCAGGAATCTCGAATCCAAAGGACGCACTCATCTCCGGCGCTGCTTTCTTGGTGGTATAAGGTCCCTGACTCTCTGCTCCCTTCCTTTTCCTCTGATCTCTTGAGAGATAAAAGGTGGTGCAGGCCATGCCCCAGGGAAACTCCCTTTATATTGCATCAGGGATACAACCTGAGCAAGGGTGTTACATCCCATCCTAATCCTCTTTAAAAAAAAAAAAAATCCTCTTTAGCATCATCTAATCTTGCCTCATCAACCACGTGCAGAGATTAGGATTTGCAACACATAGGAAAATTATGTCAATCACAGAATGGAGGATAACCACACAACACTGGGAATCACGGCCTAACCAAGTTGACAGATAATTTTGGGGGACACAATTTAATCCATGGCAGGAGCTGAGCCATCGTATGGAAATTTCACCTGCTATCATTTTTCAGCTACACCTACCACCTACAGAATACTATTTTCCATTGGGAATATATCTCTGCAGTGCACAGATCACGATTGTGTGGCCTTTCTAGCCATGGTCTTGTAACTCCCACCCAAGTAATTGGGCGGAACTGTATGATAGGGTAATTGCGGCCCACCAAAGGGATTGGCCAGTTTTGATATCCCACTGGGCTTCAAATGAGCCACCTGAGAGGTGAAAAAGAGAAGAGCCCACCACCACCAAGAAAGGAGAGATCCAGAAGCAGAGACCCAGCAGCAGAGACTCAGTTGGCATCAGAAGTGGGATTCTTGCAATGGCTCCAGACTCATGGAAGCATGAAACTTTGTAAGAGAAAGAACGAAGGGTCTTGGGAAGTGAAACTTTTGATTCTTAGGTGGTTACTTTGGTTGTTGTTACCTGTGATGGCTGAAAATCTGCAGATGGAGTGGCCTGGGGCCAAAGCCAGGTCAGGCAAACCAGATGATTAATTGAGGGGCCAGGGTCTACTGGTTCCACTCAGCCAGAGGCCCAAGGCCATATGCATATGAATGGGAAGATAGTTAAGGGGTGGAGAAGAAAAGATGAAACCGGAATGTTTTAAGAAGGGTTATGTGTTTCGGATTATGTGTTTAATTGAACGTACTATGGCTATTGAATGTTTCTCCTACCTAGTGTTGTAAAACAGACCAGAAGATAAGATAGAAATGAATATTAGGTATTACAGACAACAAAAAGCATGTAACTCCACCTTCAGCCAATACTCGACTGGATACGCTCAAAGGGGAACCAGAATTTGCCTGAGGTAAACACAAGCTGTTTGAATTCAGCCCTGTGTATAGAGTGGGGGCTTAGGTGGAAAACCTGAGCCCCACCCAGATTTTCATTTGAAAAGACATGCAGAGCCATCCAGAACTGCTGGGAGAACAGGAGATTTGCATTTGAAGGCAGGATCTGCACAGAAAAAAAGTGACATTTGCTTTTTCAATTTCTAGCAAGCAGTTCGCTGTTGAATGCATCAAGGTAGGAGAAGTCAGTGCCCATCAGCAGAACTCCCTTCCAGGACTGGAAGTTAAAGGGAGCCCTCGAGAAGACAGCTTGGTCTGCTCACTTGTGGTGACCACCTGGGTCCATTCAGTAAGTAGAAATGGGGGAAGTGCAGCAGTGAAGAGATGGGCTGAGTTTGGACATGTTCCACTAGCACCCATTGACCCAGCCCATAGGGGTTAGGGATGAGAGACAGGGGAAGGGCTGGCTGGTCAGAAGTTAAGGGAGTTGTGTGTGGACTCCAAACTTTATGGGTGGAACCCATCGACCTAGCCCAAGGCAGGTAGGGATGAGAGTGTGTGAAGGGGTGTCTGAGTTCCAGGGGGGTGTGTGTGAACTCTGGAGCTTTAAGCTACCCATTGTGATCTAGCTTGGATGGCTAGGAATGAGCTGATCAGAACCTGACTGAATAAAGAGCTTTGATACTGTGAGCTGGTGTACCCCCCACCCAGTGCCATCATAGATGGCTGCAATTTGATGGCTCTCTCTCGACTGGACTTTGCTTATGTATGTAGGTGCTCAAAGTTCCAACCAGAACAGAAGATTCTTCAAGACCAAAGAACATGCTTATCTCCTCAGAGTACTGGTTTGATAAAAACAAAAAAAAAAAAATAGGGATGGGCAATTTAAACATAAGCTATCTAAAATGCAGGGTGATAAAGGCATGAAATGGCTAGCTTACAGGATTTCATCAGTGTGATTACATTAAATGAGGGGACCGGGGGGATATCCACTGAGTAGATTCCTCTTTTCCTGATGGGTCTGGGTAAGAGAGGGTGGGGGAAGATGTTGATAGGATTATATGATTCAGTTGTGTTGATTGTTGAAAGGGTTAATTGTGATTGAAAAAAACTGTAATTGTGGAAGCCATAACTGTGAAAGAGTGCACTAAGGGGGAGGCACTGCTGGACTCGAGTACAGTGGCCAAACCTAAAGTCCCTCAAAGGTCTTGCTATGCTAATACCTCATGAGCCTCAGAGCAAGGGCATAATCTTTTCTCAGTTAAATTTTATCAGAGGCCAGAAAGACTGAAGACAAGATGACTTCAGAGTAAGATATATAACTGCGGAACAAAGCAAGAGTAGAATAAAAGTGTACCATCTATACATAGCCACCCACCACCTATCTGTCAGTTTGTCCTACTGTGGCAGCTTGTGTGTTGCTATGATGCTGCAAATTATGCCACCAGTATCTCAAATACTAGCAGGGTCACCCATGGTGGACATGTTTTAGAAGAGCTTCCAGACTAAGACAGATGAGAAAAAAAGGCCTGGAGATATACTTCCAAAATTTAGCCAATGAAAACCTTAAGGATCACAACAGAACACCATCTGACATAATGCTGAAAGATGAGCCCCCTATGTTGGCAGGCACTCAAAACACACAATGGCCATAACAGTGAACTCAAATGTGCCAGCAATCACGAAGATGGTGTAGGACTGGGCAACACTTTGTTCTGCTGCATACGTGGTCACAACGAGTCAGAGCCAACCCAACAGCAACTAACAACAACAATATGTAGATACACCATTTGCCCTGAGCAAGTCTTGTAGCAGACGCTACAGTTGCCGTCAATCCTCAGTGTCCTCCTTAACACCAGAACCCACCCATTTCCAGGCAATGAATCATGACGGGTCTCACTGAATTGTGACAATCCTATTTTCCTTTGCAAGGTATTCATTTTTGCAGCCCCTCTTGCATCTAGGGATAGCCATGTATCTAGTAATGCTCATAGAGACTTGGAAGCCAGTCTGTTGGTGGGCTTCTGGGAAATAATGTTTTCCTCTTTGATAAAAGGAAAGCCTTGACAAAAGGAAGTCCTATTAAGCTCCATAAATCTAGGGGTTTGAGTCAATGACAATGATTCCTAAGCTTACCTGGGCATTGATAACACCTGGGAAGTTTAATAAGCCCACAGTTTCCCAGGGCTCCTTCTCAGAGACTGTGCTTCCTTTTGTCACCTACATCCTTGCTTCCTTGAATGTAGAGGGCTATGCCAGCCATATTGTGATCATGAAGCATTAAGGACCAAACGCCAGTACCCAGAAATGCCAGAGTGGAAAATGAGAAAGAACCTGGACCTTGATGACATTAATGAGTCACTGTTTCAACCACAGAACTCCTACCGATAGACTTCTTATTACGTGAGACAATTAGATATCTTTATTGTCCAAGCCACTGTTAGCCTTCTTTTCTGTAACCTGCAGCCAAAACTACATCCTAAATGAATCAGTTTGTAGTCAGGGTTAAGCACAACCTGCAGGAGGCTGCCAATTATATTGGGGTTGGCGTTCCATGCCATAAAAAGTAGGAAAATAGTTGTCAATGGGGAAGAGGCATTTCAATAACCGTGTGAAGGATGGGAGAAGGGTGGTGTCTTGGTTTCTTAGTGCATCTATAACACAAATTCTACAAGTGGGTGGCTTTAAAGAACAGGAATTTATTTCCTCACATTTTAGGAAGTTAGAAGTCCGAATTCAGCCACTGGCTCTACAGGAAGGCTTGCTCTCTGTTGGCTCTGGTGGAACACAGTGCAACGAGTTTCTCTTTCTAGATGGCCTTTCTGGCCCTGGGTTTGTAATTATTCCAAGATGATTTGCTAGGCCACAGTCTTGCAAAGGGATTGGACAACTGACTACACAAATAAGGCACATAAAACTCTTACAGGGACTGAATAGTTTATTATGCAAATAAAGTGACTGTGGCCTACCAAGGGGATAGGTCAGTTTGCCATCCTGCTAGGCTTATAAGGGCTAATCCCACAGAAGTTGAGAGAGACCTCACTACCATCGGGAGGAAGAACTTGGACCAGAGTGTGCCCTTTGGACTCAGGGTCTCTGTGCTAAGAACTTCCTAGATCCAGGAGACAGAGGGAACTATAACACTGCAAGAGATGGCATGAGACAGTACAAGATGGTATGAGACAGTATAAGTGGCAAAAACCAGAAGAACAGCACGAGACAGCTGCAGTAGGCTTTCTGACTCACAGAGCGAGGGAACTGCAGCGGGCATCCTGGTCCACATTGGGCTTACTGACCCACGAAGCAAGACAGCTGAGTGCCTTCAGGCAAGAGGCTTGCTGGCAGAGTAGGGTGCTTCTGAGCACTTGACAGAAGAGCCAAAAAAGCTCTAACACTTGCCCAAGCAGGGCTGGCAGCTGTAGGGCCAAGCAGTGCCCGGCATCAGAGGCTGGGAGTGAGGCCTGCCTTAAGACATGACCAAGAAGTGCGACTTGCCTATGGGCACGGCCGAGAAGGAACTGAGAGCTGTCTTTGTTGGAAGCTGTCCCGAGTGAAGAACTGTATCCTGAATTGTATCCTGCTACCTCCAAGTTGATCCTGATCCAGAATTGTAACCTGTTACCTCCCTAATAAAGCGCATAATTGTGAGCATGGCCTGTGAGTTCTGTGTGGCCATTACAACGAATTATCAAATCCAACAGAAAAGTAGAAAATGCTGTGGGCAAGACATGAGGATTGGTAAAAAAAATTTGGAGATTGGAGATGTGTCTGACCTTTGCCTCATATGAATCTGCTTTGGGTTGCTGGTGATTCTCATTTCTCCCCCTGAAGTTAGAAGTTGTACTTACTTGCCTCTGTGTCTAATCTTTTTATAACTCAGAAATCATTAGGTTTAAGACACACCCTACACTGACATGGTCTCATTAATGTAACAAAGAAAACCCCATTTCCAAATAGGATGACATCCACAGGTGTGTCAGGACACAATTCAAGCCGTAACAGCTAGTTTAGCAGGCTAGGGATCGAAGCAAGCAATAGTTTCTGTGCAGAACACATGAAGATGAAAGAAAGGAATGAAAAGGCTCCAAGTCAGTCCTGGCGAAGAATATTAAATATACCATGGACTGCCAGAAGAAGGAACAAATCTGTCTTGGAAGAAGTACAGCCAGAATGCTCCTTAGAAACTAAGATGGAAAGACTTCTTCTCACTTACTTTGGACATGTCATCAGGAGGGACCAATCACTGGAAAAACATCATGCTTGGTAAAGTAGAGGGTCAGTGAAAAAAAGGGAGACCCTCAATAAGATGGTTTGACACAGTGGCTGCAACAAAGGGGTCAAACATAGCAACAATTGTGACAATGATGCCGGACCAGGCAACATTTCATTCTGTTATACGTAAGGTCTCTGAGTTGGAGCCAACTCAATGGCACCTAACAACAAGTAGGGGAGTCTGTACAGTGGAAATTTATAAGAATTTTTTTTTCCTGAAAATGTAAGTCTTAAAATTACTCATTCTCTGCCTTAAGGGACTTGTTTGTGATTGTGTGCACTGTCCGACGGTTCCACTCCAGAGAACGCTGCTTTTGAGGTCATGTGAACCCATTCTGGCATCAAGGTCAATTCTTAGCCACTGGAGCCTTGGACCCTTTGGCTTCAGTGATGCTCACTACAAGTTAATCCATCAAGCCCTCTGGGATTCTGGAAGCTGTGTCAGAATAAGAGTCTCACAACTGGAACTGGTTTCCGGGAAACATCAGGACATGCAACACACACACTGTCTCCTCTCTGGCACGCTCCCACTCTCCTGCTTTCATTCTCTCTCTAACACTTGAGGAAATCAAAGAGAGCCTCTCGGTGTATAGCACGTTGGCACATCAAAGTCCCCAAAGGAAAATATTTGAATTTTTTCCATCTATTTTCCTCTACAGCTCTTTATGCTTCTCCATGAGAAGAAAGGTAGAGCTTACATTTTATGTCAACACAAAAGGCCTCCATTTGTGTGCGTTACTTATTAAAGTATTCAGCAATTCAATGTCAAGGTATGTATTATACATATTTTTTTTTTCTAGGCCATTATCAGCTTTCTTACAACACTATTATTCTTCAGCCCAGCTAATGCTTCTGTCAAAGATTTAGCAACAAGCACAGAAAATGTCAAACAGTAGGGAAGAAACCCACAACTACACAAAAAGGCCGAGTTGTCTTTTATGGAAAAGCGGCGTAATTCTGCGATGAATACCGATGAATGTTGTATCGGGGGACAGAATGGTGGGAGGGCTTATTGGCTTTCTTCTGCACACCTGAGTCCATCTCTTCTGAATAAGTTTCCTTTTTTCTCTTGCCAATACACTTGATAAAATAGGGCCTATGTTGCTATCATTTCACCCTCTCCCCAGGAGGCATCTGGCTAGGAACGTGACAGAAATCAGCCCCGAGAGTCAGTCCTGTTATGTCGGCAGAGTAGTGTGATAAGATTTAAGGAGCACTAAAAGGCTTCTCTAGAGAAAAATATTTTCCCAACCTGCTTACCAGGGTGCCTGAAATTACAACCCTTCTGCTTGAAGGCATTGAGCGCCTCCATTAAAATGCAAATATACTAGGTGAGTTATTTTATCAAACTATCACATCTTAGCTTGAATTAGTTCGTGGTTTAATTCAAAATCCTGAAGCGATAGGATGCAGGGCTGTTAAGTTTGGATGTGAGCAATGATCATAAAAAGGTCCAGGGTTTAAAAACTGTTGCCGAAGGAACAGTCTGAGTAGCAGGGTAAAGTGGAGAAGAGAATGCGTTGGAGGGCACCAAAAACGAGGTCCAGAGCTTATACACACAAGCAGATGCTCTCAACAGTCCTTGCTGAGCGACAGGCTGCTCCATGTAGTCGGGAAGCCCTCACACAAAGATAAATTCAAAGAAGCTTCAATGAGCACATCATTTCTTTTCTCCCCACTTGAATTGACACCCTCGGTTGGATTTATTTACCATTTCTTCCCTGTCGAGTCTGCTCAGGATACTTGCCCATCTCTCCCTACCTGTTTCAGAGACTCTTAGGACACAACAACTGCTCTCTGATATTTTCATTTCTCTTCCCCTCCCTTGAAGTTAGTCATAGTCCTATGACTGACATTGGCCAATGAAATGTAAGTAAAAATTACTTGTGTCATTTCTGACGGAAGTGTTTAAGAGCTGGCACATGACTCTCCATTCTCTCTTCTTCTTCCATGGTCAACTCTGAAGCAAAACGTTGAGATAAAGACTCTGCAAGGTCAAAGCAGCCTAGAATGGCAGACATGGAGAACAGCTGCCTGAAAAGCTGCTCAGTCCTGCAGATGATCACATTCGAGTGGGAATAAACTTCTGTTATGTTGGGCCACTGACGTTTTGGTGTTGTTACCTCAGCATAACCTACCCTATCCTGGTTGATAGATAGAGATAGATAGCTGCCATCAAGTCAACTCTGATTCATGACAGCCATATGAACAACAGAACAAAATGTTCTGCCTCATCCTCACAGTCATTAGCATGTTTGAATCCATCGTTGTAGCTACTGTGCCAATCCATCTCCTTGGGTTGCTCTCACTGGCCCTTTACTTCACCAAACATGATGGCCTCTTCCAGCTATTGATCCCTCCTAATGACATGTCCAAAGCAAGCAAGTCAGACAATGTTCTGTTGTGATCTGTAAGATTTTCATTGGCTAATTTTTAGAAGTAGATCACCAAGTCTTTCATACTAGTCCATCTTAGTCTGGAAGTTCCACTGAAAATTGCCCCCCATGAGTGACCCTGCCGGTGGCATAGCTTCCAGCATCGCAGCAATACACAAGTCACCCCTGTATGACAAACTGACAGACAGGTGGTAGGTCCTGGCTGATACATAACCCATAAATAGCACCTCAGGAAATCTCATCAGGCCCTCTCTTTTACCATGTACTCATCATTCCAACAAACAGTTATTGAGATCTTACTATTTGCTGGATAATATTTTAGGTACCATGCACTTAGTAGTAACAATAAAGTCAAAGTCCTTAACTCCTGAAGGTTACAGTCTAGTGAGGGAAGAAAGATTATAGATTTTTTAGTTAGAAATATATTGGGTTGAGTATATAGCATAAGAACCAAATAATACCAACTAAAGCAAGTTCTTAGAGCTCTAGTTTCTTTCACATAAAATAAGTCTGGGGTTGGCAGACAAAACTGGTAAGGTGGCTCTATAATGTCATCAGGGACTCAGACTTTTCCTACCATGCTGACCCACCATCTTTAGCATGTGGTGTCTATCTTCCAGATCACCTCGTATTCCAACATGGCTGCCATAGCTGCATTCCTTTTATCCACATTGTAGCAACCAGAAAGAGAAAGGAGAAAGGCAAGATAATATGCCTCCCAGGTGAGTCAGCCCCCTCTAAAAAGCTTTCTCAGGAACTCTAGCCAGTAGGTAATACATACAACTCATTGGCTACTCCAATCTGCAATGGAGGCTGGGGGGGCGGGGATATAATACCAGCTGGATTTGCTTTTACATATTTTTGCCACAAGTAAAAGTGTGCTCTGTTAGTAAAGAAAGGAGAATGAGTCTTGGGTAGGCATTTAACAGTCTCTGCCATATAAGTAAACTAGTAAGAATGCCAGGTGGTGATAAGTATTTCAGAGAAAAAAGAAAAAGTGATAAAGACTGATAGGGAAGGGAGCAACTTTACCCTGGGTCTGAGAAAAGGCTGTTTTAAACAAGTGGCACTGGAAAGAGTAGGAGGAGCCTGCATGGGAAGATCCAGAGAAGGGTACCCCAGGCAGAGGGAACATGGTGCCAAGGCCTGAAATAGGCACAAGCTTTGTGTGTCCAAGGGACAGAAAGCCAAGCCAGGAGGCTGGAGTGGAGAGAGTGAGGAGCAAAGTGGTGGTAGGTGAGATCAGGGAGAGAGGAAGAAGCAGCCCATGGAGGACCTTGTGGACCTAAGGAGCTTGAACTTCATTCCAATGGGGATGGGAGCAGTTGGCCGGGGCTGCTGAGGGATAAGCAGAGAACCCATATGATCTAATTGTTCTTCAAGTCTGTCATTTTGACTGCTGTTGGGAACTGGTTTGTAGGGGGATAACAATAGCAACCCATTAGGAGTCTGTTTCAGACATCCAGACAAGAGGTAAGGGTGTTCCCCCTATAGGAAGTAGACAGGCAGTGCTAAAGATACAGCTGCAATCAGCAACCATGAATTTTTGTGAGACCTTGCTGGCCTTGATGAGAGTTTGGCTGTTCGTCTGCAGGTTCAGAGAAAGTGAACAGTTGAGTTTTCCAGAACTGGGGTTTTGCCAGAGAGTATGACTAAGGTCAGTGGTGGAGGTTGGGTGTCTGGAATGAAAGGTAATGGAGACTTTGGTTAAGAGGTCATTGAAATGGCAGAGCCTGGACTCAGCAGGATGAGTAAGGAAGCAATGGAAGACAGAGACCGATGGTGGGAAGCCCCTTCCCAGAGTCTGCTACCTCTTGTTTCCCACCAATATCTAATACTTGGCCCTATCTCTCCACTTCTGCAATTGGACACGTGGCTGAACCATCTGCCTGGCATCTGATGACCAATACCACATGGGTTCCATCTCTCAGTTCCATCTCCCTTGGCTCCTCTCTGCTGCCCACAGGTTGGTCCTAGCCCAGCCCCATTCTACCCAGATCTATGCCCTGGACTCTCAATGTCTGGGAAGAAAGAGCACACTCTATTTATGTAGTCCAGTGGTAAAGTACGAGAGTAGAAGACAGGCTGTGGGTTCAAATCCAATCTCCTCCACTCCTAGCTGTATAATCTTAAGCAATGACTTACTCTTTGTGTGTCCCAGTTTCTTCATCTATAAAATGGGGATACTAATAAGACCTATCTTATAGTGTCATTGTGAAAATTAAATGACTTAACAAAAAACATTTAGTAGAGTGCCTAGCACTCAATAACATTGTTGGTTAAAGTTAGCCAATGTTATTATTTTATGATCATCTTCCTGCATGATTCAAATCAAATCTCCTTTCTGAAACCTTCCCCTTCTCACCCCAGCCTTCATTTATCTACTTTCTCTAACTCATTTTATACTTATAAGTCATAACACATAATCTGCATCTTACAACATGCTGTCCTGTCCTCTAATTGTTGATATCACTCAATTTGGCACTTGAATCTATGCTAATTACTGTATGCTAATATATAAAATCACACCTTCTCCTAATCCTTCATGTGTGTGTCTTGGCTCTTTTCTCCAACTATACTAGGAGTTTCTCACAAGCTGATCATATATGTCTCTCACAGCCTCACAGCACATGGGCCAGTGCTAGACAAGTAATGGGGTTTGGTAAGTACTCAGGTACTGAAAGAGGGCCTTTCATTTGGAGAATTCTAGAAATTCTGTTCTTTAGGAAACTAAATAGGAGGGGCAGGATGCTTCAGAACCAGATCTGAGTTGTATGAATCTCTAGGTAAGCCAGCCATTCTCTAGGCAGATGAATGCCTACGTTAACCTAGAGCGAACACTGCCATACGTCTTCCTAGAAATAGTCTGACTCATGCCAGATCAAAAACTACCACTCTAGCCTGTTCCTCAGGCCTCCTGGGTCAGCTGGGGTAGCTGGTCCTCTAAACAAATAAGCTCTTCCAGACCGTTAGCCCAGGGCCTCTCACCCCTAAGTAGACAAACGCTAAGCAGACCACGTGAGCCTCCCCAGGAGCTGCTGCTGCCCTAAACTGAACCCCTCTGTGGCTTTGGGGGCTGCCTAAGCCAAAGAAATGACCACACACAGCACACAAAGAACTTCTGCAAAGAAGAGCCTCTCAAGTATCCTTTTCACACAGCTAATTCTCCTGAGAGGCAGTGTGGGGCAGGGGCTAAGGATCCGCCATCTGGAGCCAGACCACCAGAACTTGAATCACAGCTCTGTCACTCATGGCCGTGTGACTGTAAATTACCTTCACCTCCCTGCGCCTCAGTTTCTTCCTCTGGGAAGTGGTGCTTATAACAGCTCTTAATGCTGACAGTTTATTATGAGGATTGAAAGGTTTCCAATTTTATCATGCTCAGGACAGTGCCTGACTGAAAGCATTAAGTAAATATTTGTTGAATAATTTTTTTTAATTATATTTATTCACCTCTCAAAAGAATATATACACACATATAAGTGTGTGGGTATACATATTTGCTCAGTATCAGAGGCAGGTGCACTTCTAGAAAATTCTAGGAACGGAGAGTATAAAGACGAATAAGACATAGGCCCTTCCTTTGAGGAACTCACAATCTGTTTTAATGGATAGAACTGGTTTTAACAGCTCTAGCAGAGGTACCTGCGAAGTGCTGGGGGCACTTAGAGAATGGGGTAGTTAACACTGCCCAGGGGTCTCAGAAAGGGCTACACAGACGTCACATCTGTGACTGAATAGGATTCAGAGCTCAAGGGAAAAGTACCTTACAACAGTGATTCTCAAGCTTAGCATGCATTTGATTCACCTGGAGGACGTGTTGAAATCCAGGCTTCCAGGTCCCCATCTTAGTGTTTCTGATGCAATAGGTCTGCCATGGGGCCTGAGAGTTTGTATGTCTACCAGCTTCCCTGGATTGACAGTAGCTGCAACACTGGGCTCAAACATAGCAACGATTGTGAGGACCAGGCAGTTTTTCATTCTGTTGTATATAGGGTCGCTGTGAGTTGGAACTGACTTGACAGCATCTATCAACAACAACAACCAAGTTCCCAAGTGGTGCTGATGCTGCTGGTCCGGGGACCACACTTTGAGAACCAGGGCCTTATAGGGTCAGGGAGAAGTAGGTACACAGACGCTGAACAGGAAAGTTGTCTGGCACGGCTGCAGCGGGGTGCAGTGCCAAAAGATGGGGGAGCGGTAGGCAGGAGCTGATCCAGAGGCAAGAAGCTGGTTGCCAGTCCTTGGAGGACCCTGGGGAGTCTACAGCCTTGAGGAATAAGATTCAATTTGCATCTCAAAACTATAGCTTTTACAACTCAACAACAAAAAGACAAGGCAATTTAAAGAGGGGCAAAGGACTCGAATAGACATTTCTCCAAAGAAGATATTTCTCCAAAGAAGATATACGAACGGCCAATAAGCACATGAAAAGATGTTCAATATCATTAGTTGTTAGAGAAGTGCAAATTAAAACCACAATGAGGTACTTGCACTTCAGCCCTGCTGAACAAAAACCATTGCTGTGAAACTGATTCCAAACCATAGGGACCCTATAGGACAGAGTAGAACCACCCCATAGGGCTTCCAAGGCTGTAAATCTTTATGGAAGCAGACTGCCACATCTTTCTCCCAGCAGCCTTTCAGTTAGCAGCCAAGCACTTAACCACTGCGCCACCAGGGCTCTTGTGCACCCCCACTAGGATGGCTATTATCAGAAAAATGGAAAATAACAAGCGTTAGTGTGAAAGTGGAGAAACTGAAACGCTTGTGTGCTGTTGGTGGGAATGTAAAATGGTGCAGCCACCGTGGAAAACAGTGTGTCAGTCCCTCAGAAAGTTAGACATAGAATTACCATATGACCCAGCAATTCTATTCCTAGGTATATACCCGCAAGACCTGAAAGCAGGGACTTAAACAGACACTTGTACACCAATGTTCATTGCAGCATTATTCACAACAGACAAAAGGTGGAAACAACCCAAGTGTCCATCAACAGATAATGGATAAGCGAAAGGTGCTATTCATAGAATGGAATATCATTCAACCACAATGAGAAATAAAGTTCTTATACGTGATACAACATGGGTCAACCCTGAAAACATTATGCTGAGTGATGATCCTACTCATAGGAAATACACAGAACAGACAAATGCATGAAAACCAAAGTTTACTAGTGGTTACCAGGGACTTGGAAGGGGGCAAACAGAAAGCCATTGCTTAAGGAGCACTGAGTTTTTGTTTTTGTTTTTTTGCAGTGGTGAAAAACTTCTGGAAATGGATAGTGGTGATGGTAGCACGATATAGCGAATGCAAGCAGTGTCGTGAATCGTACTCTTAAAAAATGGTTAAAATGGCAAATCGTTTGTTATATATATTTTGCCACAATACAGTAAAATAAAAACTACATCTTTTGTATTAGCATGGAGATTTGCCTAGAACAGAGGAAGACTAGAAGAAGTGTGATCCATAAGAAGGCTTTCGTTAGAGGCCACGTGAGAAATAACGAGGGCCAGAGTTGGTCTCAGTGCAGTGAAGACAAGAAGAAAGAGGCGGGGAAATCTTAGGACACAGAGTTGAGCAGATGTGTGGGACATGAGGAAGAAGGAAGGGTTGAGGGTTACTCTAAGCTGGCCAGCTCTGAGCCTGGGTGGGAACGGAAGGGGTCCTGTCCAAAGAAAGGAATGCAGGAAACAGTTCTTTTTTTTTTTATTTTTCATTATACTTTAGATGAAGGTTTACAGAACAAACTAGTTTCTCATTAAACAGTCAGTACACACATTGTTCTGTGACATCGGTTAACAACCCCACAACATGTCAACACTCTCCCCTTTACAACCTAGGGTTCCCTATTACCAGCTTTCCTGTTCCCTTCTGCCTCCTAGTCCCTGCCCCTCGGCTGGTGTCCCCCTTTAGTTTCATTTTGCATTATCGGCTGTCCAATCTTTGGCTTAAGGGTGAACCTCAGGAGTGACTTCGGTACTGAGCTGAAAGGCCATACTCTCAGGGTTTCTCCAGTCTCTGTCAGGCCAGCAAGTCCGGTCTTTCTTTTCGAGTTAGGATTTTGTTCAACATTTTTCTCCAGCTCTGTCTAGGACCCTCTATTGTGATCCCTGTCAGAGCAGTCAGCGGTGGTAGCTGGTCACCATCTCGTTGTACTGCACTCAGTTTTGGTGAAGCCATTGTAGATGTGGTCTTTAAGTCCTCTGGACTCATCTTTTCCTTGTGTCTTTAGTTTTCTTCATTCTCCCTTGCTCCCAAAGGGGTGAGATCAGTGTTGTATCTTAGATGGCCGCTCACAGGCTTTTAAGACCCCAGATGCTACTCACCAAAGTAGAATGTAGAACATTTTCTTTATAAACTATGTTATGCCAGTTGAGCTAAATGTTCCCTGAGACCATGGTCCCCACAGCCCTCAGCCCAGGAATTCGGTCCCTCAGGGAGTTTGGATGTGTCTAGAGAGCTTCCATGACCTTGCCTTGGACAAGTTGTCCTGGCTTCCCCAGTGTTGTGTACTGTCTTACCTTCACCACAGTTACCACTTACCTATTGTCTATGTAGTGTTTTTCCATCCCCACCCCTCCCCTCCCTGTAGCCATCAAAGATTGTTTCTTTTTGGAAACACAACACATTTGGCTTCTCACCCGAGCTGTGATTCTGGCTCCCCAGCTCTGCCAGCTGCTGGGCTCTGGTAACATTCCTCCTTCTTTGGTGCCTCCACCTGAGTGTGGGTGGGAAGTAGCAGCTTGCTGCTGTTGCTCGTCTCTACACTGCCCGTTTGGCTTCTCAGCTCTTCCAGTACCTGTACAACTAGTTCTCCACGGGAGACTCCCTCTCTGGACCTGGCCGGTGTGGGCTCTGTTGTCCCTACTGGTCCTTGACTGATAAACACAGATGATAACACGGCAGTTTCTCACCCCACAATGTGTTTCAGGCTTGCGAATTCTATCCGGGCTGGGATTATTCAAGCGGGTAAGAACAAATGCTTCTCTTTAAAAGTGAAGAGGAAAAATAATTTCGAAGGAGGTGGTAAAGAAAGATGAAAGCAGAAAAAAATAAATCCATTACAAAGAATAAAGCAGTAGAATGGTAATGCTGCTGTTTCGATAAGAACTAATAGAATAAACAAACCTCAAACAAATATAATTAAGGGAACATTTTTAATTAGAAATGAGAAAGGAGATAGGATAATTGATAGAAAAAGAGATTTTTTTCCCTCCAAATCCAAAAAGAATATTACGCACATCTGTAGGCTAATAAACTGAAACCCTCAATAAAATGAATAATTTTTAGAAATATAAAGTAACATTAAAAATATAAATCTACACAGAATAAAAACCAAAAAAGAAATTGAGGAAATTATCCAAGGAAAAAAAAATGGCAACCCCAAAAATGTAGCTGGTCCCAGTGTTTCCACCAGGACAATTATTGTATTTTTAAGACACAGATCATTTCAATGTTGTATAGACCACCCAGAGTGCAAAAAAGCAGTAAGGGTACCATTATGTCCATTTGCCAAGCACGAGCTTCTTCCGAAAGCCTAATAAAGATTAAAATATACAGAAAGAAAATTACAGGCACATATCACATGTGAATATGGATAGGAAAATCTTAAATAGAATCCTTACCTCTAAAAAGGAACTCGTTTTACTGCAGTGCTTCAAATTTTTAGAGGGCTGATAACTTTTTTGGTAACAGCTTTATTGGGGTGTACTTCCCATGCCACAAGAAACACGGAACGCTTCGCCAATTCGCCAGCCATTCTTCCGCAGCCGCCATGTTCATCTTCTCTGTATCGCTCCGATTTTAATGTATGTGCTGCCTAAGCAAGCACGAGGGATGATAACTTTGTAAGTCAAGGTGATAGACATTACAAAGGACAGCTTGTGCTTTTTAATGTATAATTATTTTTTTTTTTTAAAAGCCATTTGTCCATTCCAACTCCTGATGGCCCCACGTACATCAGAGTAGAACTGTGCTCCCTCGGGCTTTCAAGCGCGGATCTTTCAGAAGTAGACTGGCAGGCCTTTCTTCTGAAGCACCTCTGAGTGGACTCAAACCTCCAACCTACCCAAGTGCATTAACTGTTTGAATTATACAAGGACTCTGGGCTAATAATAGTACCTACGAGGTACTATGAGGCTTAGATGAAATATGGCTGTGAGGTTGTTAACACAGGGCAGGGCATACAGCCAGCACTCAACAAATTAAGAATAATGATAGTACAAAATTACATCAATTCAAATATAGATATACAGTATGATTAAGCCAACCAGTTAGCATCAAGTAGATTCCCACTCATGGTGATCCCACGCGAGTCAGAGTAGAACTGTTCTCCACTGGGTTTTCAATGGCAGATTTTTCCAAAGTAGATTGCCAGGACTTTCTCCTGAGGTGTCTATAGGTGGACTTGAAGCGCCAGTCTTTTGGTTAGCAGTCAACTGGGTTAACCATTTGCACTGCACAATGATTACCACAATGTAATCACGGCTGCGAGTGAAGAAGGGTTAGAAGGGGGCAAGGAATCTCAAAAATGACTTCTCTATGAGCAAGGCAAGATTGTTAATCGCTTTTCTTTTTGAAATTATTTTGTTTTGAGTACAAAAAATAGAAATCTGGAGGGAAATAAAATTAAAATATACCAAAATCTGCTCAAATGAATTGGCACCTTCTGAGGAGCCTAACATCAAATCGAGGATCTCTGCAATCCATGATGCTTAAAATGATCAACTCAGCACACATACTCCATGGGGGCACCCTGTGGCGTGTGGGACCAGCCAGCGGATGGCAGTGCTTCACTTGCCCAAGGGACCCAGGAGCCATTTATTGGCCTCACTAATTTTTTTTTTTTTTAATCTGAGAGTGCTGGTCATTCCATTTTCCTTAAGGATGAGTTCCTTTTTCTTAAACCCAACACTCAGAAGGATCTCAAGGAAATCTCCGGTGTTATGGGTTGAACAGTGGCCCCCTTAAAAAGATATGTTGAGGGCGGGGCCAAGATGGCAGACTAGGTGGACGCTACCGCGGATCCCTCTTGCAACAAAGACTCGGAAAAACAAGGCAATCGATCACATACATAACAATCTACGAACTCTGAACAACAAGCACAGACTTAGAGACAGAAAACGAACAAATACGGGCAGACAGCGACCATTTTCAGAACTAGGAGCCAGCGTACCAGGCAGGTGACCTTCGGAGCCCGATCAGGGGCAGAGCCCAGGGGGGCAGACGGCACAGAAGGGGGGCCCAGCCCTTCCCCCCGAACCCCTTCCCGGGAGGAAGTCTAGCTGGTTGGCACGGGCGGCGTAGCGGCACAGCCGGAGGGAGAAGCACCTGGGAGGCAGTGACTGATCTGGGAGTGGGGAGAACAGCATCCCAGCTGGGGAGCAGTCCCGCCGGGAGTTTGGCGGGAAGCCGGCGGGGTGGGAGCGGGGGGGGGGTCAGCTATATTTCCCTAAAGCGACCCCGGGGCGGGGCCCACACGTTCGTGCGGGAGGACGCACACCCAGTCCGCGCATGTGGCGCGGCACACCGGAGGGAGAAGTCCCTGGGAGGAAGTGACTGGTCTCGGAGCGGGGAAAGCAGCGTCCCAGCCGGGGTGCCATCCCGCTGGGATTTGGGCGTGGGCGCGCGGGCGGGGCATGAGCACGGGGTCCAATTTTATTACCCTGAATTGACCCAGGGAGCGGGCCCACCTGGTCGTGCGGGTGACGCCCACCCAATTCACGTGTGCGGTGGGAAGGGGAAGTCCCCGGGAGGAAGTGACTGGTCCCGGAGCGGGGAAAGCAGCGTCCCAGCCGGGAAGTTGTCCCGCTGGGATTTGGGCATGCGCGTGGGCGGGGTATGACCATGGGGCCCAATTATATTCGCCTGAATAGACCCTGGGGGCGGGCCCACCCGTTCCTGCGGGAAACACCCACCCAGTTCACGCGAGCAGTGCCGCGCACCGGAGGGAGAAGTCCCCGGGAGGAAGTGACTGGTCTCGGAGCGGGGAAAGCAGCGTCCCAGACAGGGACCCGTCCCGCCCGGATTTTGGCGGACGGGGGCGGGGCGTGAATGCGGTGTTCAGCTCTATATCCTGTGGTGCTACACTCCTAGCTCTCTGATCCCTCCCCCACCCTCCCCAGGCGGCTCCATTAACATCCGAATACCCGGAGCCAGAGGGAGAATTCAGATAGGGATCTGACTGCATTTTTTTTAGCTGATTACCTGGAAAATCTAGTTTCCCAGTGATGGCTCGGAGACAGCAGTCCATATCAAACCACATAAAGAAACAGACCATGACAGCTTCTCCAACCCCCCAAACAAAAGAATCAAAATCTTTCCCAAATGAAGATACAATCCTGGAATTATCAGATACAGAATATAAAAAACTAATTTACAGAATGCTTAAAGATATCACAAATGAAATTAGGATAAATGCAGAAAAAGCCAAGGAACACACTGATAAAACTGTTGAAGAACTCAAAAAGATTATTCAAGAACATAGTGGAAAAATTAATAAGTTGCAAGAATCCATAGAGAGACAGCATGTAGAAATCCAAAAGATTAACAATAAAATTACAGAATTTGACAACCTAATAGAAAGTCAGAGGAGCAGACTCGAGCAATTAGAATGTAGACTGGGACTTCTGGAGGACCAGGGAAACAACACCAACATAGCTGAAAAAAAATCAGATAAAAGAATTAAAAAAATGAAGAAACCCTAAGAATCATGTGGGACTCTATCAAGAAGGATAACTTGCGAGTGATTGGAGTCCCAGAACAGGGAGGGGGGACAGAAAACACAGAGAAAATAGTTGAAGAACTCCTGACAGAAAACTTCCCTGACATCATGAAAGACGAAAGGATATCTATCCAAGATGCTCATCAAACCCCATTTAAGATTGATCCAAAAAGAAAAACACCAAGACATATTATCATCAAACTTGCCAAAACCAAAGACAAACAGAAAATTTTAAAAGCAGCCAGGGAGAAAAGAAAGGTTTCCTTCAAGGGAGAATCAATAAGAATAAGTTCAGACTACTCAGCAGAAATCGTGCAGGCAAGAAGGGAATGGGACGACGTATACAGAGCACTGAAGGAGAAAAACTGCCAACCAAGGATCATATATCCAGCAAAACTCTCTCTGAAATATGAAGGAGAAATTAAGATATTTACAGATAAACACAAGTTTAGAGAATTTGCAAAAACTAAACCAAGACTGCAAGAAATGCTAAAGGAGATTGTTTGGCCGGATGACCAATAATATCAGGTACCAGCACAATACAAGGTCACAAAACAGAACGTCCTGATATCAACGCAATTCAAATAGGGAAAGCACAAAAACAAACAAATTAAGACTAATTCTAAAAAATAAATAAATAAACAAAATAATACACATAACAGGAAATCATGGAAATCAATAGATAAACAATCACAATAATCAAAAAGAGGGACTAAATATAGGAGGCATTGAACTGCCAGATGGAGAGTGATACAAGGCGATATAGAACGATACAAGTTAGGTTTTTACTTAGAAAAATAGGGGTAAATAATAAGGTAACCACAAAAAGGAATATTAAATCCATAACTCAAGAAAAAAGCCAAGAAAAACGTAACGACTCAACAAACACAAAGTTAAACATTATGAAAATGAGGATCTCACAAGCTACTAAGAAAAACGTCTCAGCACAAAAAAGCATGTGGAAAAATGAAATGGCCAACAACATACATGAAAAGGCATCAAAATGACAGCACGAAAAACTTACTTACCTATAATTACGCTGAATGTAAATGGACTAAATGCACCAATAAAGAGACAGAGAGTCACGGACTGGATAAAGAAACACGATCCATCTATATGCTGCCTACAAGAGTCACACCTTAGACTTAGAGACACAAACAAACTAAAACTCAAAGGATGGAAAAAAATATATCAAGCAAACAATAAGCAAAAAAGAAGAGGAGTAGCAATATTAATTTCTGACAAAATAGACTTTAGACTTAAATCCACCACAAAGGATAAAGAAGGACACTATATAATGATAAAAGGGACAATTGATCAGGAAGACATAACCATATTAAATATTTACGCACCTAATTTTTTTTTAATGACAGGGCTGCAAGATACATAAATCAAATTTTAACAGAACTGAAAAGTGAGATAGACACCTCCACATTTATAGTAGGAGACTTCAACACACCACTTTCGGAGAAGGACAGGACATCCAGTAAGAAGCTCAATAGAGACACGGAAGACCTACTTACAACAATCAACCAACTTGACCTCGTTGACTTATACAGAACTCTCCACCCAACTGCTGCAAAATATACTTTTTTTTCTAGTGCACATGGAACATTCTCTAGAATAGACCACATATTAGGTCATAAAACAAATCTTTGCAGAATCCAAAACATCGAAATATTACAAAGCATCTTCTCAGACCACAAGGCAATGAAGCTAGAAATCAATAACAGAAAAACTAGGGAAAAGAAATCAAATACTTGGAAAATGAACAATACCCTCCTGAAAAAAGACTGGGTTATAGAAGACATCAAGGAGGGAATAAGGAAATTTTTAGAAAGCAACGAGAATGAAAATACTTCCTATTAAAACCTCTGGGACACAGCAAGAGCAGTGCTCAGAGGCCAATTTATATCAATAAATGCACACATACAAAAAGAAGAAAGAGCCAAAATCAGAGAACTGTCCCGACAACTTGAACAAATAGAAACTGAGCAACAAAAGAACCCATCAGGCACCAGAAGAAAACAAATAATAAAAATTAGAGCTGAGCTAAATGAATTAGAGAACAGAAAAACAATTGAAAGAATTAACACAGCCAAAAGCTGGTTCTTTGAAAAAATTAACAAAATTGATAAACCATTGGCTAGACTGACTAAAGAAAAACAGGAAAGGAAACAAATAACCCGAATAAGAAACGAGAAGGACCACATCACAACAGAACCAAATGAAATTAAAAGAATCATTTCAGATTACTACGAATAATTGTACTCTAACAAATTTGAAAACCTAGAAGAAATGGATAAATTCTTGGAACAATACTACCTACCTAAACTAACACATTCAGAAGTAGAACAACTAAATAGACCCATAACAAAAAAAGAGATTGAAACGGTAATCAAAAAACTTCCAACAAAAAAAAGTCCTGGCCCAGACGGCTTCACTGCAGAGTTCTACCAAACCTTCAGAGAAGACTTAACACCACTACTACTGAAGGTATTTCAAAGCATAGAAAAAGACAGGATACTACCCAACTCATTCTATGAAGCTACCATCTCCCTGATACCAAAACCAGGTAAAGACATTACAAAAAAAGAAAATTTTAGACCTATATCCCTCATGAACATAGATGCAAAAATCCTCAACAAAATTCTAGCCAATAGAATCCAACAACACACCAAAAAAATAATTCACCCTGATCAAGTGGGATATATACCAGGTATGCAAGGCTGGTTTAATATCAGAAAAACCATTAATGTAATCCATCACATAAATAAAACAAAAGATAAAAACCACATGATCTTATCAATAGATGCAGAAAAGGCATTTGACAAAGTTCAACACCCATTTATGATAAAAACTCTTACCAAAATAGGAATTGAAGGTAAATTCCTCAACATAATAAAGGGCATCTATGCAAAGCCAACAGCCAATATCACTCTAAATGGAGAGAACCTGAAAGCATTTCCCTTGAGAACGGGAACCAGACAAGGATGCCCTTTATCACCGCTCTTATTCAACATCGTACTTGAAGTCCTAGCCAGGGCAATTAGGCTAGACAAAGAAATAAAGGGTATCCAGATTGGTAAGGAGGAAGTAAAGCTATCACTATTTGCAGATGACATGATCTTATACATGGAAAACCCTAAGGAATCCTCCAGAAAACTACTGAAACTAATAGAAGAGTTTGGAAGAGTCTCAGGTTATAAAATAAACATACAAAAATCACTTGGATTCCTCTACATCAACAAAAAGAACACCGAAGAGGAAATAACCAAATCAATACCATTCACGGTAGCCCCCAAGAAGTTAAAATACTTAGGAATAAATCTTACCAAAGATGTAAAAGACCTATACAAAGAAAACTATAAAACTCTGCTACAAGAAATTCAAAAGGACATACTTAAGTGGAAAAACATACCCTGCTCATGGATAGGAAGACTTAACATAGTAAAAATGTCTATTCTACCAAAAGCCATCTATACATATAACGCACTTCCAATCCAAATATCAATGTCATACTTTAAGGGGATACAGAAACAAATCACTAATTTCATATGGGAGGGAAAGAACCCCCGGATAAGCAAAACATTACTGAAAAAGAAGAAGAAAGTGGGAGGCCTCACCCTACCTGATTTCAGAACCTATTATATAGCTACAGTAGTCAAAACAGCCTGGTACTGGTACAACAACAGGCACACACACCAATGGAACAGAATTGAGAACCCAGATATAAATCCATCCATGTATGAGCAGCTGATATTTGACAAAGGACCAGTGTCAGTCAATTGGGGAAATAATAGTCTTTTTAACAAATGGTGCTGGCATAACTGGATATCCATTTGCAAAAGAATGAAACAGGACCCATACCTCACACCATGCACAAAAACTAACTCCAAGTGGATCAAAGACCTAAACATAAAGACTAAAACGATAAAGATCATGGAAGAAAAAATAGGATCAACCCTAGGAGCCCTAATACAGAGCATAAACAATACAAAACATTACCAAAAATGATGAAGAGCAACCAGATAACTGGGAGCTCCTAAAAATCAAACACCTATGCTCATCTAAAGACTTCACCAAAAGAGTAAAAAGACCACCTACAGACTGGGAAAGAATATTCAGCTATGACATCTCAGACCAGCGCCTGATCTCTAAAATCTACATGATTCTGTCAAAACTCAACCACAAAAAGACAAACAACCCAATCAAGAAGTGGGCAAAGGATATGAACACACATTTCACTAAAGAAGATATTCAGGCAGCCAACAGATACACGAGAAAATGCTCTCGATCATTAGCCATTAAAAAAAAAAAAAAGCCATTAGAGAAATGCAAATTAAAACTACGATGAGATTCCATCTCACACCAACTAGACTGGCATTAATCCAAAAAACACAAAATAATAAATGTTGGAGAGGCTGCAGAGAGATTGGAACTCTCATACACTGCTGGTGGGATTGTAAAATGGTACAACCACTTTGGAAATCCATCTGGCGTTATCTTAAACAGTTAGAAATAGAACTACCATAGAACCCAGAAATCCCACTCCTCGGAATATACCCTAAAGATACAAGAGCCTTCACACGAACAGATATATGCACACCCATGTTTATTGCAGCTCTGTTTACAATAGCAAAAAGCTGGAAGCAACCAAGATGTCCGTCAACGGATGAATGGGTAAATAAATTGCGGTATATTCACACAATGGAATACTACGCATCGATAAAGAACAGTGACGTATCTATGAAACATTTCATAACATGGAGGAACTTGGAAGGCATTATGCTGAGTGAAATCAGTTGGAGGCAAAAGGACAAATATTGTGTAAGACCACTATTATAAGATCTTGAGAAATAGTAAAAACGGAGAAGAACACATACTTATGTGGTTACAAAGGGGGGAGGGAGGGAGGGAGGGAGAGGGTTTTTTATTGATCAATCTGTAGATAAGAACTGCTTTGGGTGAAGGGAAAGACAACACTCAATACAAGGAAGGTCAGCCTAATTGGACTGGATTAAAAGCAAAGAGGTTTCCGGGATAAAATGAAAGCTTCAAAGGTCAGCGGAGCAGGGGCTGGGGTCTGGGGAACTTGGTTTGAGGGGACTTCTAAGTCAATGGGCAAAACAATTCTATTATGAAAACATTCTGCATCCCACTTTGAATTGTGGCGCCTGGGGTCCTAAATGCCAACAAGCAGCCATCTAAGATACATCAATTGGTCTCAACCCACCTGGAGCAAAGGCAAAGGAAGAACACCAAGGTCACACGACAACTAAGAACCCAAGAGACAGAAAGGGCCACGTGAACCAGAGACCTACATTATCCTGAGACCAGAAGAACTAGTTGGTGCCCGGCCACAATCGATGTCTGCCCTGTCAGGGAGCACAACAGACAACTCCTGAGGGAGCAGGAGACCAATGGGATACAGACCCCAAATTCTCATGAAAAGACCATACCTAATGGTATGATTGCGACTAGAGGAATCCCGGAGGCCATGCTCCCCGACCTTCTGTTGGCACAGGACAGGAACCATCCCCGAAGACAACTCATCAGGCATGAAAGGGACTGGTCAGCGGGGGGGAGAGAGATGCTGATGAAGAGTGAGCTAATTAACTCAGGTGGACACTGGAGAGTGTGTTGGCAACTCTTGACTGGAGGGGGGATGGGAAGATAGAGAGAGAGGGAAGACGGCAAAATTGGCACGAAACGAGAGACTGAAAGGGCTGACTCAATAGGGGGAGAGCAAGTGGGAGAAGGGAGTAAGATGTATGTAAACCTACATGTGACAGACTGATTGGAATGGTAAATGTTCACTTGAAGCTTAATAAAAATTAAAAAAAAAAAAAAAGATATGTTGAAATCTTAACCCCTATACCTGTGGAAGGGATCCTGTTTGGGAATAGGGTTGTCTTTTTTATATTAAGGAGGCCAGATAAGTGTAGGGTGTGTCCTAAACCTAAACACTTTTGAGTTATAAAAAGAGCAGATTAGTTACAGAGCAAGCACAAATGGGGAAGACAGACGGAGACCGCCAGGGAACCAAGGAACACATGGGCTACAGAAGTTGAAAGAAACAAGGATCTTCCCCTAGAGCCTGCAGACAGCAAATGCCTTTCCTATAGCCCTGAATTCAAATTTCTATCCTCCTGAACTGTGAGAACATAAATTTCTGTTCTTTAAAGCCACCCACTTGTGGTTTTTCTGGTAAAGTAGCACTAGCGAAAAAGAAGCCCTGCAGTGCAACGGTTAAGAGCTCGGCTGCTAACCAAAAGGTCAGCAGTTCAAACCCACCACTGGCTCTGTGAGAGAAGAGACCTGGTGATCTGCTCCCATAAAGACTACTGCCTGGGAAACCCTACTCTGCCCTGTAGGGTTGCAATGAGCTGGAATCCACTCAACGGCACACAAGAACAACAACTGCACCAGCAAATTAAGACATCCAGGTGGTTGGGAAACGGACCCGAGTTCACGCGTGATGAACAGCACCAACTCCAGGGGAGCCACTTTGCTGAGAGAGCATCACCCACAGGACCGAGGAGAGTGGTTATTTCTCCCTTTTGTCGTGTGACTCTAACGTGCCATCAGTAAGCAGGAAAGAGTCAGTGTTACCCCAGGCTTTCAGTCTACAAACAGGGAGCAATTGGAACCACTAGGGGGACAGGTTTCAGAGTAATAAAGGGAAGACCTAGAGGGTTCCCTCAGCTCTTCCTCCTTTTCAAAAGTCAGCCATGTCTGAAAATCTCCACCCACTACAGAGGTATAGGTGGGAACATCACACTCTTGGCTTCTGCAGTGTCACAGGCTTGAGAAGGACAAATAGGACTAGATGTAGCCTGAGGGATAGAAATGGCATCGATATAGGCTCAGGTGTTGAACTTGAACCATGAACAACCACTTACATGAGTTCGAACTTGCACAGTTAGTACACGTTTGTTATGTGCCTTCGAGTCAGTTCTGACTTATAACCACCCGAGTACAACAGAACAAAACACTGCCCAGTCCTGTGCCGTCCTCACAATCTTTGCTCTGCTTGAGCTCATTGTTGTAGCCACTGTGTCAATCCATCTTGTCAAGGGTCTTTCTCTTTCTCGCTGATCCCCTACCAAGCATGGTGCCCTTCTCCAGGGACTGGTACCTCCTGATAACATGTCCAAAGTATGTGAGACACAATCTTGCCATCCTTGCTTCTGAAGAGCATTCTGGCTGTACTTCTTCCAAGACAGTTAGTATAGAAAGTCCAGTAAAAGAAGTGACAAGTTCAGCAAAAGCTATAAATTCAGAAGAGTAATACCAGAGGATGACACAGGACCTAGCATGACCAGGGGTCGAATCACGCTGGACTTGGAGTCAGATATCCAAGTACCTCCTCCACATGGGATGTCAGATAGGATGGCAAACTTGACATGTCAGAATTGACCTCTGGACCCTTGCCCTCACCTGCCCTACCTGCAGAGGCCTAGCTACAGAAAACAGCGCCTAGGCAATTAGTGTTAAATTGCTGAACGATCTCTCACAGCTGGCAATGGAAACTGTGATGGCCCATAGAAAATGCTCATTGGCACCCCACCTCAAGCGGCACCCAGGGCATGCACCTACCTACTGTACCTGTCATGCCTCCATCCACCCATAGTCTTCCCATCTCAGGTAATAGCAACACCATCCTTCCAGGTGTTCAGGTGGGGTCTCTTTGAGCTCCCTATATCTCTGACATCCAATCCATGAGGAAAATCTATTGGTTCTATCTTCAAAATATACCCAAACCCTCCTCTTGTCATTGCCTCCACTACCAACACCCTAGTCCAAGCCATGATCATCTCGTTTGTCTTCTTGCTGTAGCCTCCTATCTGGTCTCCCTGCTTCCATCTTTACCCCCCTCACTCCCTTCCCCACATAGCAACCAGAGAGATCCTATTAAAACCTAAGTGGGTGGCACCATAACAGAACACAAATCCACAAAAGAACTAATTGATGAATTAAATTTCATAAAAATTAGAATCTGCCCTTCAAAAGACACTGTTAAAATAATGAAAAAACAAGCCATAGACTGGGAGAAATATTCACAAAGCATAGACCTAAAAAAGGACTTGTATCTGGAACATATAAAGAGCTCTCAAAATCCAATAACAATGCAATTTTGTTTTGTTACGTATATATATTTACCACAACTAGAAAAAAAGGGGGGGGCAAGTGATTTGAACGGACACTTCACCAAAGAAGAGATACGAATGGAAAATAATCACATGAAAAAATGAAAACAGAAGATACCACTACCCAGCGATTGTTGTTATTAGCTGTCTTCGAGTCAGTTCTGACTCACAATGACCTCACGTGTGCAGTGTAGAACTGCTCCATAGGGTTTTCGAGGTTGTCACCTTTCGAAAGCTGATCACCGGGCCTGTCTTCCAAGGCTCTTCCAAACCCAAACACGTTGTGATCGAGTCAAGTTCAACTAATAGTGACTCTATAGAATGGAGTAGAACTGCCCCATAGGGTTTCCAAGGAGCAGCTGGTGGATTCAACATTAATCACTGTGCAACCAGGGCTCTACAACATGCCTTCGAGTGAGTTCAAACCACCAAACTGATTATACCACTTGTTAGCAAGGATGGGGAAAAATTGAATCTGTCATACTTTTGGTGATACTGTAAAATGGTACAACTACTTTGCAAAACAGTCAGGCACTTCCTTAAAAAGTTAAACTTAAACCTACTGTATGATCCAGCTATTCCACTGATAGGTATTTATTCGAGAGAATAGAAGGCACATATCCATACAAAGACATAAATGAATGTTTTTAGCAGCATCATTTTTAATAGCCAAAACCTAAAAACAACCCAAACATCCATCAACAGGTGAGTGGATAAACAAATATGGTAAATCCATACAATGGAATACTTGTTGCTTTTGTTAGTTGTCAACGTGACAGCTCCCACCCATGATGACCCCACGTACAACAGAACAAAACATTGCATCATCTTCACCATCACTGGTATGCTCGAGCCCGTTGTTGCAGCCACTGTGTATTGTGTCTTCCAACCCAGGGAGCTTGTCTTTCAGCACTATACCAAACAATATTCTGTTGTGACCTGTCGGGTTTTGATTGGATAATTTTCTAAAGTGTATCACCTGACCTTTTCTTCATCGTCTGCCTTAGTCTAGAAGCTCCGCTGAAACCTGTCCACCATGGATGACTCTGCTGGTATTTAAAATACCGGGGGCATAACTCCGAGCCTCACAACAACATGCAAGTCACCGCAGTGCAACACACTGACAGGCAAGTGGTGGGATGGAGTACTGCTCACAATAAGAAGGAATGAACTATGGATACTGTACAGACGAATCCCCCAAAATTATGCTGAGTAAAATAAACCAGACCAAAAAAGAATACATCCTGTATGCTTCCACTCAGACAGAATTCTAGAAAAAAAAAACAAACTAATCTATCATGACAGAAAGCAGATCAATGGCAGCCTAGGGACAAGTGACAGGGAAGGGGGAGGAGAGAGCAGGACAGAGAGGATGCCAAAGGGCACAAGGAACTTTTGGGAGTGATGGATGTGTTCACTCTCTTGACTGTGTTCGTGGTTTTACAAGAGTGTATATGTCAAAAATCTGCTGCAAATCTGCCGCAAAAGGTCTTTTTAAAGTGTTAAAAAGCAAAGATGTCACTTTAAGGACCAAGGGGCACCTAATCTGAGCCATAGTGTTTTCAAACGCCTCATATGCATGTGAAAGCTGGACAATGAATAAAGAAGACTGAAGAATTGATGTCTTTGAGTTACAGTGTTGGCGAAGAATATTGAATATATCATGGGCTGCCAGAAGAATGAACAAGTCTGTCTTGGAAAAATTACAGCCAGGATGCTCCTTAGAAGCAAGGATAGCAAGACTTCGTCTCATGTACTTTGGACATGTTGTCAGGAGGGACCAGCCCCTAGAGAAGGACATCATGCTTGGTTAAGTAAGGGGGTCAGCAAAAGAGAAGAAGACCTTCAACAAGATGGACTGACACAGTGGCTGCAAAATGGACGCACGCATAGCAACAATTGTGAGGATGGTGCAGGACCGGGCAGTGTTTCATTCTGTTGTACACAGGGTTGCTCTGAGTCAGAATGAACTTGACGGCACCTAACAACAACATAACGCGTCAAAATTCATCAAATTGTACACATTAAATATGTTCAATGCATATCAATTATGCTCCAATAAAGCTGTTTTAAAAATGAAACTTAAAAAAAAAAAAAGTGAGTTAATGTCCCTTCTCTTCTCCAAACCTTCCAAGGGCTCCCCATCTCACTTGAAATTAAAGTCAATTTCCGGGAAATGACCTGCAAGGTCCCATTACCTGACATGGCCCTGTAGCCAGTGTGACCTCATCCCCATCTCCCCCCTCCCCTTTACGCCGCTCTTGCTACTCTGGCCTCCTTGACTTTTCTCCACCACCCGGGTGCACCCCAGGGAATTTGCATGGCTGTTCTTCTTCCCCAGAAAGAGTTTCTCCCAGGTAAATTCATGGCTCGCCCCTAATACATGGCATAAACAGTATATAAAACATCATTAAGAATGCAGAAGAAAAATTGGGTAACTGGGAGCTCCTAAAAATCAAACACCTATTTACTGGGTATGCTCATCCAAAGACTTCACCGAAAGAATAAAAAGACTATTTACGGACTGGGAAAAAGTTTTTAGCTATGACATTTCTGATCAGCGCCTGATCTCTAAAATCTATATGATACTGCAAAAACTCAACTACAAAAAGACAAATAACCCAATTTAAAAAATGGGCAAAAAATATGAATAGACACTTCACTCAAGAAGACCTTCAGGTAGCTAACAGATACATGCGGAAATGTTCATGGCCATTAGAGAAATACAGATTGAAACTACAATGAGATTTCATCTCACTCCAACAAGGCTGGCATTAAACCAAAAAACACAAAATAATAAATGTTAAAGAGGCTGTGGAGAGATTGGAACTCTTATACACTGCTGGTGGGAATGTAAAATCATACAACCACTTTGGAAATCGATTTGTTGCTTCCTTAAAAAGCTAGAAATAGAACTATCACACGATCCAGCAATCCCACTCCTCAGAATATATCCTAGAGAAATAAGACCCTTTACACGAACAGAAATATGCACACCCATGTTTATTGCAGCACTGTTTACAATAGCAAAAAGATGGAAGCAACCAAGGTGCCCATCAACAGATGAATGGGTAAATAAATTATGGTATATTCACACAATGAAATACTACATATCGATAAAGAACAGTGAGGAATCTGTGAAACATTTCATAACATGGAGGAACCTGGAAGGCATTATGCTGAGTGAAATTAGTTGCAAAAGGACAAATATTGTATAAGACCACTATTATAAGAACTTGAGAAAGTTTAAACTGAGAAGAACACACTCTTTTGTGGTTACGAGAGGGGTGAGGAAGGGAGGGTGGGAGAGGGGCAATCACTCATTAGATAGCGGATAAGAACTACTTTAGGTGAAAGGAAAGACAACACGCAATACAGGGGAGGTCAGCACAACTGGTCTAAACCAAAAGCAAAGAAGTTTTCTGAATAAACTGAATGCTTCGAAGGCCAGTGTAGCAAGGGCAGGGGTTTGGGAACCATGGTTTCAGGGGGCATCTAAGTCAATTGGCATAATAAAATCTATTAAACATTCTGCATCCCACTTTGGAGAGTGGCTTCTGGGGTCTTAAACGTTAGCAAGCGGCCATCTAAGATGTATCAACTGGTCTCAATCCACCTGGAGCAAAGGAGAATGAAGAACACCAAGGACACAAGGCAACTACGAGCCCAAGAGACAGAAAGGGCCACATGAACCAGAGACTACATCATCCTGAGACCAGAAAAACTAGATGGTGCCCAGCTACAACCGATGACGGCCCTGACAGGGAACACAACAGAGAACCCCTGAGGGAGCAGGAGAACAGTGGGATGCAGACCCCAAATTCTCATAAAAAGACCAGACTTAATGGTCTGACTAAGACTAGAAGGACCCCGGAGGTCACGGCCCCCAGACCTTCTGTTGGCCCAGGACAGGAACCATTCCTGAAACCAACTCTTCAGACATGGATTGGACTGGACAATGGGCTGGAGAGGGATGCTGGTGAGGAGTGAGCTTCTTGGATCAGGTTGACACTTGAGACTGTTGGCATCTCCTGCCTGGAGGGGAGATGAGAGGGTGGAGGGGGTTAGAAGCTGGCGAAATGGACACAAAAAGAGAGTGGAGGGAGAGAGCGGGCTGTCTCATTAGAGCGAGAGTAATTGGGAGTGTGCAGCAAGGTGTATACGGGTTTTTGTGTGAGAGACTGACTCTATTTGTAAACTTTCACTTAAAGCACAATAAAGATGATAAAAATAAAAAAGGAAGAAAAAAAATTCATGGCTCACTCCCTCAACTCTTTAAAGTCTTTACCCAGATCTCGCCCTCCCAGGGAGGCCTCCCCACCTTGTAAGTGTCTGTTGACCCTCTGCTTTATGTTCCTACATGGCATTCATCACTGTCTAAAATACCTGATTTCATTTATTTATTTTGTCCAGGTCCTAGATTTAAGCTAAGAAAAATAATTTTTTGTTTTGTTTTGTTCATTGACGATATCCCCAGCAGCTGGCGCAGTGCCTGGCACCTAGGAAGTGCTTAAGGGAACACTTGTTGAATAAACGAATGAGAGACTGAATGACTCGATGACAGAGTGAATGAATCAATGAGGGAAAGAAGAAACAAATGATTCGACGATGACAATCGAGCGTATGCGCCCTTCATGAAGGCGCCCCACCCAGTCTATCTCTAGAGCTGAACTTGGTACCAAGCCTTAAGGTTGAAGCAGCTTTTTGCTCAGACTTGACCTTTAATAATCTCACAACAACGCTCTGACGTGGCACCACCTCCGTGCCCTTTCCACATGTGACTGGAAGCTCAGAAATGTCCATCTGCTCAAGGTAACACGGGCCACAAATGGCAGAGCTGGCATTTAAGCCAGGACTTTGCCATCAGCCACCCGCCATGAGCACCTCTACTTGCTCCATGTTCAGAGCCTTTCATTTCATTCATAAGGGCACTGCTGACAGATTCCAACAGTCCAGGAGTTAACCCTTGTGGAATAAATTTCCATTTGTCACACCCAAAGCTCGGCATTTTGGGAGGCTACTCTTCTGGATTTTAAATGGGAATTGATGACATCCTGCCCATGAGCACAGGAGCTGCCAGCTCCCCGCATCTCTCCCTCTGTCTGGAGGCAAAAGTAGACAAGTCAGAAGCGCCCAGGCTGCAGGCCCTCCCCGCTGGGCATGGAATGATGAGAGATGGTCCATCGTTGCTGGGCCCAGGCACTCCCCACGCTGAGGAGGTGCGGGTGGGTTAGCAGCCAGGGTGCACAAGGACAGGGATGCAGCTGGAGCCACCCAGGCGTGGAGGGCACACCCCCTCACCAATTGAGGTGGCCCAATGCCTGTGAGCATCCTGAAAAAAACACAGACAGGTTTCTGTGAGGGCCGCAACCCAATTGACAGAGGCGCACTCTCCCAGCCTGCAAATGTCCCTGCTCTGAACCAGTTGCCTTGCCAACAAGCCACATGTTTCCACTCTGCAGAATCCAATTTCTGAGCAATGTGACAGTGACAGGTCCAGAGACATGAGACACAATTCCAAGGTGCCTTTGAACACCTGCTGAATAGCTAAGAACAAGGTGGGTCCCTGGTGTACTTAGCAACGCGGAACACGTGCTGGGCAAGTACAGGTCAGGCCCAGTTTATGCCACAGCCCCTATCCACCCACCCTATTCATCCCACCCCAGCATCTTGCAAGCCACAGATAGCACAAGGCCAAGCCTTTTTCTTCATCAGCATTATTACCATGTTGTCGCCTGCTATCTAGGAGGCCCTGACTCATGGTGACCTCAAGCACCACAGAATAAAGTGCTGCCCAGTCCTGCCCCATCCCAGTGATCAGTTGTGGATCAGACCCTTGTGATCCATAGTTTTCATTGGCTGGTTTTTGGAAGGAGATCACCAGGCCTTTCTTCCTAGTCCATATTAGTCTAGAAGCTTCGTGAAACCTGTTCAGCAGCATAGCAACAAGCAAGCCTCCACGGACAGACAGGTGGTGGCTACACATGAGGTGCACTGGCTGGGAATCGAACCTGGGTCTCCCACATGGAAGGCAAGGATCCTACCACCGAACCACCAATGCTTCATGCATCATCATACCATGCTATATTTATATGCATATATAACCATTACCGTAAGCATAGCAAACACTTGCATGAGACTCACTCTTTAAACACATAATTGTTTGATCCTCACAACAACGCTGTGAAGCAGGTACAATTAGGATCCCATTTCAGATGAGGAAATAGAACAGAAAGGGTAAGTAATCCTCCCTAAGTCACACAGCCAGAGAAAAGTAGAGCCAGGTTTTGAACCCAGGCAGTCTGCTTCCAGAGTCCACCTTCTTAAGCACTCTGCTCTGCTATCACTCTTTAATATTCTTAACGTGTTAAAGGCAAGAAATTGTTCTAGTTATCTCTGCTGCAGAACAAACCACCCCAAAACTGCATAGAGTAAAACAGCCTTTTATTGTGCTCACGTACCCTTTGAGTCAGGCATGTGGGCAGGACTCAGTGGAGACAGCTTGTCTCTGCACCACAATCTAGGCCATCAGCTAGAAAGGCTCGAAAGTTGGGGGCGACTCAACAACTGGGGGCAGAGATCACACGGCACACCCTCACTCTCATGCTGGCAGTTAATGTTAGAGGCCCACTGGGACCCCATACTCATCTGTCTATTGCAACACCGGCGTGCAGCCTCGCTGTGTGACCTGGGCTTCCTCTCAGTATGGTGGCTAGGTTCCAGGAATCCCAAGAGGCAGGAAGTAGAAGCTATCAGTCTCTTAAGACCAGGACCCAGCATCACCCCCGACACATTATATTGGTCAGGAAGCCACAGAGCCCAGGCTCAATGAGGGAGGACACGGATTCCCAACTCTTAAGGAATTTCAGGGTCATTTTTCTTGTAAACCACCAATGAGGTTATTTAGTCTAGCCCCTTCAAGTTGTAGAGGAAGAACTGACACCCAGTAGTTGAGTGATTTGTCCGAGATCACAGGTTCCTAAGTGTTACTGCCAGGACCAAACCCCAGTGCCACCATGCCCTGTCTGACGCTCACTGCCACTGGGTCTCACTTCTAGAGATTGACTTAATTTGTCAGGAGTACAGCTCGGGCATGCGGATTTCTCAGAGCTCCCCAGGGACTGCCATGTGCAGCAGTGTGAGAGCCATGCTCTGTGTAATACCCCAAGATGGTCCCATACAATGACATCCACCACTGTTTCCCTGTCTCAACGTTTGCAGTGGTTCTAGCCTGCCATGGGCCCGTGACACCCTTTCCTGGTTCACAGACTTCATCCTAAACCATTTGTTCTCCTTCTCAGTATAATTCTGATCTCCTCAGCTCCTGCCCCTCCTCAGCTCCCAGGAGCCCCTAAGAAGCAACAATTTTAAACCTCAGCTCCTCTCAACCATGAGTCGTGTTCACTTCTTGGCCATCACCTGCCAAGCTGCAGGCATTCAGTTCTGCCTCTGGGATTCCTCACAGATGGGGGCCCAGAGTCCAGGTTCTCCTGTCCAATCTACCTCAGCCCACTGGATAACCACCAACCCGAGTCATAACATCCCCCCTCTAGCTCCTTCCTTCACCGGGCTGCAGAGGAATGAGGTCAAAGTGTTGTCTTAAAAAAACTTACACATGTTGGTTCTGGGAAACTACTGCTCCATTTGGCTGGGAAAAAAATCCACCAACTTGATGGTTTTCACTGAAACAACTGGCCAGTTGCATCGTATGTGTGCATCACAGCAAAGCAGCCACCCGTGTTGGTCTAACAAAATATTTTCTGTGTTTCTCCTCAGATTCAGAGTCTCATGAAGGTCTATTTAAAACTGTGTACAATAGAGAAGAGGCTTTCTGATAGTTCTCTTCTCCTGGATTTACTAATTTCTGTTAGGTCAGCAGAAAGTCTTTGTATTTTTATCATGTGTACATATCTCCTGAGAATAACTTCACAAAATATACTTTTCCTTCATTTTACACAAGAGGAGCCTTTCCAAACTTCCGAGATTTTTTTGCAAATCGAATCCTACTACAAGTGTTGCAAAGTAGAGGTATTTAAAGGAACTCTTGATCAGGAATCACTACACTACTCCCCCTACTTCTGCGTACGTTTGAAATTTTTCCACAGTAAGGTTAAAGGACAGGGAGGGCGGGGGGAGGCTGGCCAAAGAAGAGAAAAATCTAAATTGTAATGTAATGCAAATAATTATTGTTGTGTGCCGTCAAGTCAATTCCAACTCCCAGCGAGCTATGTGACAAAGTTGGACGGCCCTATAGGGTTTCCAAGGCTGTAATCTTTCTGGGAGCAGACTGCCAGGTCTTTTCTTCCTCAGAGCAGCTGGTGGCTTCAAGCTGCCAACCTGACCTTTCTGTTAGCAGCTGAATGATCAACTACTGTGCCACCAGGGCCCTTCAAGGAAAATAATACCCACCCCCTCCCCCTGCAAAAGCGTACGTTTTTTATTTCTAGCTCTATGTGTGTGTGTGTGTGTGTGTGTGTGTGTGTGTGTGTGTGTGTGTATTATATAATATATATACATGTGTGAACATATATATAAGTATTTTATAAATTCTGATTTCTCTTGACTAGGGTTCTAAAATTCTAATTATTCTCTTAAAAATTTCTCCCTCTCAGCCTTCATTTCTCTCTCCCTCTCCCTACACAGGTCTCACTGCTGCATAAGTCACCATCTATCTCAGTTTACAAAAGAGGACCCATCTACTTTATATATACATGTACACATACACGTTTAAGATTTAGACAGTCCTTGGGTGGAAACAGCCACTTGTCTTGCAGCCTGCGAGCACTGCTTCAGCCTGCCCTTTAGGCTGCCTTTGTTTTCTCTGTAAGTTCCTCTTCCCCTCCGATATAGTCTTGATCAATTCTTCCTCAGTGCTCCATTTACTGACAAATTCTGAAAGGCACTGCTTTGCAGACCCAAGTGCTTATGAGGCACCCACCTGCATGGATTCCATGAGATGAGAGTCCAGAAAGGGGAGTCAGTAAGCACACCAGCACCTCAGGTGCCTTTAGCCCCAGCGGAAGGAGAGGGCCAGTGCCAGAAACAAGCCCAAGGTGGTGCACTGGGGGCTTCCTGAAAAGCCAAGATGGAACCTCTTGCCTGCTGTTTTATTTTTGCTCACCACAAAAAAAAAAAAAAAATTTTTTTTTTTTTTTTTTCTTTCTTTCTGCTACTCATGGCCTGGCAGGCACTTGAAGGCCAGTCATCAAGGTTTAACAGCAACACCTTGCCCAGTTCTCTTCACAGAATTCTTTCCGTTAAGAGCGTTAACTAAAAGACCCAACCCCATTGCCATGGAGGCGATTCCGACTTAGGCTGATCCCATGAGTTACAGAGTAGAACTGTTCCATGGGGTTTTCTTGGCTGTAATCTACTGCAGCACATCGCCAGGCCTAGTCTTCTGAGTAGCAGCTGGGTGGATTTGAACCACCAACCTTTAGGTTAGCAGCGGACTGTGCCACCCACGCTCTTAAAAGACCAAAGGCTATGATTAATCTTTAGTCCTTAAACAGAGTTTCTCCAGCCACACAGGGCCCAGGCCTCTTCAGCTACTTGTAGAACCATCCAAAGGAGGAGAAACTGCTAAGGGACAATTTCAGAAAAGGGGGAGTTATATCATATGAACCTGCCACAGCCTCTCCATCTTTTTTTTTAATTCCCGCTTTCCACCAGATACATCATGGCTAGTCTCATACTCACTCATTTTTAAGTATTAAAAAAATAAGGGTTTGGCAACAATTATGGGTGATGGTTGCACAACATGACTAATGTAGTTGATATCACTAAATTGTACACCTGAAAAATGTTGAGTTGGCAAATGTTGTTTAATTGTGTTATGGCTGATGGCTAACAAAGAATCGTGTTTCAGTTACATACTTTTATTGTTATTGTTATCAGGTGCCATTGAGTCGATTCCAACTCAGGGACCCCAAGTGACAGAGTAGGACTGCCCCATAGGGTTTTCATGGCTGTAATCTTACCAAAATAAATACTCTGTATATTTTTACAACAAGAAGAACAAAAGAAAAGAAGGAATTTTTTTAAAAAACCAATCAACAAATGTCCATAAAACTATTTCTAGCAAAATCTTTGGGCAGAAGATGACTTAACTGAAAATGTTGAGGCTGTAAGCTATGGAAGGTCATTTTTAAATATAAATATGTGACAAAAAGTGCTCCATGAAGGGGAAATATCAGATATTGGCTTGGATGAATGTGAAGAGTTGGCCAATGTTGGAGTTATCAAAAATTATAGAAAATACCAACGGGGATGGTTTTCTTTACAATGAAATGACCACAAAATAGAAGACAGAACAGTGTAGAAATTCCCGGTCCTTTGATTCCTCACTCTATGTTTACCAGACTCCCAAGACGGTGCTTTGAACCAATGCCTGCTCTCAGCCTCCGGCAGATTGTACTTTCTAAAAATTGCCTCAACAATACTTCCCATCCCACATGTACTGCTTACAATGTGATGCTGGCACAGGCCCGTGAGTGTTGGGTCTGTGATCCCTCCCCCTTGAATCTCAGCGGGCTTGCGATTATGGAGGAAGTGATGCTACGTGACTTCCAAGGTTAGGTTGAAAAACAGCTGGCCCTTTTGGGATGCTCATTCTTGAAACTAAGTCGCCATGCCGTGAGAAGCAGGGGAGGCCATATGCAGGTGTTTCCACCAATAGCGAAACCACCAGCCAGACATGTAGCGAGGAAGATCTAGAGATGACTTCAGCCCCCGGACGGCAACAGCATGAGAGACCCAGAGCAAGAACCACCCAGCTGAGCCAAATGAACCTCCAGAAACCTGAAAGATGATAATAAAATAATTATGTTGTTTTAAGCCACAAAGTTTTGGGGTGACTTATTACGCAGTGGTAGATAACTAGGAGCCCTGGTGGTGCGATGGCTGAGCACTCAGCTGGTAGATGAAAGGTTGGTGTTTCAAACCCAACCAGTGGCTCCATTGAGAACGACCTGGTGATCTGCTCCCATAAGGGTTACAGCCTAGAAAACCCTGTGGGGCAGTTACTCTGCCACATGGTGTCGTTATTAGTAAGAATTGGTCCAACAAACCCTAACAATAGCAGTAGATAACTGAGACACAGCTCATTGCTAACGTCAGCCATAACACAATTAAACAGTATTCATACAATCACAGCGTTAGAAAACCTAATTTCATCAAGACCAATTGTCTACCCAATCACGGAAACTCTTTAACTAAGACCTGCGCCTTTACAGTACATCTTCTCCTCACTTATCGACTATCTCATGTGGCATTTCGCATTTATGACGATAGTAAAAAATCTACTGTCTAACTATTTTGCATATTAACTACGTATGTCTGGCAGTAACGAACACCAAGGAGCAAGACGAGAGTAATACTGGCTTTGATTGTTCAGGGTATTGTCAGCTTGGCTGAGCCATGAGTCTTACTAGTTTGGCAATTATGTAATGGCGTAACTTGGTAGTTGTGTAATGATGTAGTCATCCTCCGTTTTTTGTGATCTGATGTAGTCATCCTCCATTTTTGCATAACACTGATTTTGCATAATGCCCTGGTCTTTGGGACCTAGCCATGTCAATAAGGGAGAAGAGGGTGTATTCATACCAGCCCATGTACACATCTTCTATTTTGATCTTGAAGAGGCATAACAAGCTTAATAACTAAGAGTTTAGACTCCACAGTTAGACAGACATGCACTGGAATGCCAACTTCACGACTTACTAGCTCAGTGACCCTGGGCAAATCACTCCAATCCTCAGTTTTCTCATGTGTAAAAGGGGGATAAGAATAGGACCTGTCTCATATGATTACTGTGTCAAATGAGAAGACATGTGCAAAGCATGGTGCCTAGCTCAGAGAAAGCCCTGAATAAATGTAAGGTCCTGTGACAGTGGTTAGGAGCCCTGGTGGCACAAACGGCTAAGTGCTCAGCTCCTAACCGAAAGGTTGGAAGTTATAACTCACCCAGTGGCTCCATGGGAGGAAGACCTGGTGATCTGCTTCTGTAAAGATTATAGCTAAAAAACTCTATGGAGCAGCCCTACTCTGCCACACATGGGATCACTATGAGTTGGAACTGACCTGACGGCACTGAACAACAACGATGGTGATGTTTTTTCATGATGATGTTATTATTATTATATTTTTCAAAATAAGTTTGTAAATATATTTCATATCATATATTTGAACTAATACTGAGAAGTAGGACTTATCAGTATCCACAGCTAAGGAAAGCAGCTCAGAAAGGTCACTTGACTTGCCCAAGATCATACAGCCTTGGAGGAGAAGCATTAGAGGACACATATATTTAAACCCAGAACTATCTCCTAGTTCATTTCTCCCTTTGACAGTAGCAAACTCCCTACCAAGTGATTTTCAGGTCCATGATTAAGCACTTTCAATGACGGGGAACTCACCACCCACAGAGACAACCCTAACAATCCATCTTTCAACAGCTCCGTCTGTAGCGTGTTCATCCTTCTATTGAGGTGGAACCTGTCTCCGTGCAACATCCATCCATTGGTCTAACTCTTCCCTGCAGGGCCACCAAGAACAGATCTGCTCTATCACATAACAGCACTTGAATTTTTAAAGACCCGATTCTGTAACCCTGCCAATCCTCCCTTCTCCAGGCCCAGCATCCCCAGCCTCTTCAGCCCATTCTTCTTCCAGCTCCTGACTATAAATCCCCTTCCCACCTAGGCCTCCTTCTCTGCCTCAGGGCTTGACAAGAGGCATATACTATAGATGACCAGAGACGCTTTCATCCAGCCCCTGGAGGCTTGTAATACATTTATGCTTTCTCAGGATGACACATATTCCAGGAGTACTAAGAATTGCTGTCAATCTCTCTGGCATCGTGAAGGACTCTGGCATTTCACCATATAATCTTTTTTTTTTTTTTTTTCTCCCAAGGGGCTGCCTGCTTGAGGAAACTGTCATATTCTCCATCCAAGGGAAGCCAAAGTGTTCCGAGGCAGATAAGCATAACTCTGCCATGTGGTTCCTCCCAAACACTTTTCTGATGCATCACTTGTGCCAAAGGAGTGAAAATAACCTGCAGTGATGAATACTGACTTCACCCAGGCTCCCCCAGGCCTAACTAGCCTTATAGAGGAAGAAAGGGTTTTTGCCAGAACAGGCTCTGTTATGCTGTAGTAACAAACCAAAAACCAAACCCACTGCCATCAAGTCAGTCTCGAGTCATGGCGACCCATGTGTTACAGAGTAGAGCTGCTCCATGGGGTTTTCTTGTCTGTAATCTTTATGCAAGCAGATTGCCAGGCCTCTCTTCTGTGGTGCTGGTAGGTGGGTTTGAACTGCCAACCTTTCAGTTAGTAGCTGAGAGAAAATTGTTTGTGCCATCCAGGCAATTTCTGTAGTAACAAAGAGCCCTAAAACCTCAGTGGCTCAACATAAAATTAATTTCTCTTTCATGTAAAGTTCACTGTGTTATCTGACAGCTCCCCAGAGCAGTTCCCTTTTAAGCGATGACTCATGGATGCTGGGAACTCTCATCTTACAGCTACACATCTGGAGGATACGGTTTCCAGGTCACTGTGGCAAGGGAAGAGCCACCTCTTAATTGCTTTAACCTAGAACCAACATAGATCAATTATGCTTATAGCCCATTGGCCAGAGCTAGTCACATGGCCCCATCTAGCTGCAGGGAAGCTGGGAAATGTGGTTGAGCACATGGGTATTCAATGAGCTGTAACCGTTTTGCCACAGAAGGAAAACAATTTCAGTGGTTTTTGACCCTTGGACACATCCCCACATACTTAGGAAAATCACGGTGGCACCAAATTCCCCACACCGCCTCCTTTGCTCTTGCAAGATCCTGATAATTCATGGGCTCCGCAGCAGCCACGGTGTTTGATGGCTGCTGTCGCTAATGTTACCCTCTGAATGCCTGCATGGTGACTTTAACTGGCAGCTGCAGATAACTCTCCCCCATCTCTCTGTCGTCACAGACTTTATTGAGACCCTCATCATTTCTTTTCTGAATCTATTGTTATGGTCTCCTTAACTGGTTTCCATTCCTCCCTCTGCCACACCACTGTCCGTTCTCTTTTAAAAATTCTAATCTGATTATACCCTTCCTCTTCTTCCAATTCTCCCATAGCCTCAATGCCAATAGGATGAATCCAATTTCCTTAGAGCTGCATGAAAAGTCTTTTATAATCTGATCCCAAAGAGCCTTCTAGCCTCATTACCCAATGCTCTACTCCTGTGCTCCCTATTCCAGACTATCTCAAACTCACAGCCACTCCTCAAGTGCCACCACAGTACCCAGAGTATTCCTTCCAACATGCAGAAGCTATCAAAAGTCTGTTGGTCCTAAAATACCCAGCTCAAGTGTCTCATCGTCTATGACAATTTTTACAATACCCAGCTCAAATGTCTCATCCTCTATGACAACATCTCCAGTTCTGCCCAACAGAGCTAGCTGTCCCCTGCCCTAGGTTCCACACAGCCCACTGACACACCTCAGTTGTACTTCTTTGTTGGTGTGTCCATCTCTTCCATTTAGTAGATTTCTCATTAGCGGTGGCTATGCCTTGTTCATCGCTGCATCTCAAGTGGCTAGAATAATTCCTCGCCCAGAGTATATATCAATAAATGTTGAATACAGATATGCTACAAATTTCCCTATTCCATCTTCTGCTGCTGAGAAATAAGTCATGCCTTCATCTATTGCTATGTTTTTACTTTGAAATGGGGAGAGAAACAGGAAATGAAGAGCATAATAATACAGCTCGCAGCCTGGACCGAGGGCTTTTGAAAGGAGAGCATGAAACTCCCCGGATTTTTCCCAGCATCCTGAAGACCAGAAGCTCCAGAGATACAACCTTGACTTTTTGGATCATTCTAAAGTGGCCTCTCTACCTCACTCAGAAAATCCTGTGAGGATGGACTGAAAATAAACAGCTGTTTGATTAGCCCAGTGTTGGGCTATTTCAATGCATTCACGCTCCTGAGCAGAGAGACTGCAAGTCCTGAAATGAAAGGAAAGCAAGCATGAACGCCCTGGTTATTCAGAAGGGCAAGGGGGTGGGGAGGAGACTCAGACACTCTCCAGAAAGCCTTCAGCACTGTAACTAAACGTTAACGTTTAAAGATATCCCAATATTTCAGGGAGCCATTGGTAGTGCCACACTAAAGCTCATTCTCATTTTAAAGAGAAATATTTGACTTGGAGGGACGGACCCCATGCTGGCTCCAAGATAAACTTTCCTAGTGCTTTCAGGCCAATTTTAATGCGAAGAGCAGCTCCATCTGAGTAAAAGTTCATTTTTGAGAGCCAAGCTGTGAATTATGCTACAGGCTGAGCTGAGCAGTTGGTCTTTTGCTGATGAAGGCAGAAGCCTGAATATGATACAGAAGTGGAGGGGGGAGCCAGGGACATCCAAAGGGGATTACCACAGAAGGTCAGACTAATTAAATCGAGAGAACTCACCAGAGAGCTGGAGCTCCCACACATGCCGTCTTCAAATGCTCTGGCATATGCAGGGGCTGATAGGAAAAAGAGGGTTGAATTGCCACTTTCATCCGCCCGGAAGGACAACAGTCAACCAGATAAAACGTTTTAGTACTGGTTTAAACGCAGGTGGGGAGGAAGGGGTTGAAACTGCTGCCAATTCTGAATGATAGAGTCTAATCAGAGACAGGCAGAGTGAGGAGAGGCAACGTCTGTTGTCTCTCTCGTAGTCATTCAGCACCAGATTCTTGCGCACCCACTATGTGCCGGGCTTTGCGCAGAGTAGGAGGAAGAAAATAAATAAGACACACTCCCTGCCCTCAAGAAGCTCACCATTGATAAACATGTATGTAGTAACGTGATGCAGTGTGATAGGTTCTCTAATGGAATTAGTTCAGAGATTGTGAGGGAGCGCTCTGGAGGGAGGCTGTCTTCCTAGTAGTATCGATGCTGGCTTCATAAACCAGAACATATAAGTGAGCCTTTAAGACTCAGTAGGAAATCTCTAGGCAGTGGTGGTTCAATGGTAGAATTGTTGCCTTCCACACAGGAGACCCAGGTTCAATTCCCAGCCAGTGCACCTCATGGGCAACCACTACACATCTGTCAGTGGAGGCTTGCATGTTGCTATGATGCTAAACAGGTTTCAGTGGAGCTTTCAGACTAAGACAGACTGGAGAAAATGCCTGGTGATCTACTTCCAAAAAGCAGCCAATGAAAACCCTATGGGTCACAACAAACTGACTTGCAACTGGTCATGGACACAGGACCTGGCAGTATTTAGTTCCATTGTACATGAGGTCACATGAGTCAGGGACTGAGCTGGCACAGCAAACAACCACAATACGAATTCTCTGGGTGGTGAATGGAAGACAGGCAAGTAAGGAAGAATTTGGATCTCAAGGCCCAAGACATTTTCCTAAAAAGATTTTGGGGGCTAAAATAGGATTGCCAACTTTTTCCTTTGTCAAAGCAAAAATGTTTTTTAAAAATTTGCTAGCACCGTATCATGAAACAATAGATATTTAAACACCAAAAATATAGAAAGAACAAATTCTCAGAATAAAGGACATTAAATTGGCTACATTTAGCTTCATGAAACACACACACACACACACAAAAACTACTATATTAGCCATTATTTCTTTCATTACTGCTGCTGGATGAGACCAGAGGGTAGGAATTGCCAAGCCAGTCCGAACATATTGGACCCACCCAATTCTTACATGTGGGTGTTCTCCATCTTGCTTATGGTGACTGAAGAGGAAGCATATTCTCCTGGATCATTTTCCCCAAAATCAGGTGAGGAGTACCTTTAAGACTAAGTAAGAATTGTCCCACTGGTGAATGCAAGAAAGGCAAGCAAGGCGGCAGCCACAGTACATACAGAGGCCGGGAGGCCTCAAACCATGACATCTTCAGGGGAGCTGGAAGTGCAGAGAGGATGGGACATGGAGCCCAGGCTGAGAAATGCTGGAGCCGGGATGATAACTTAGCTAGGTGGCAGACTTTGAATGCCATGCAAGAGCACTTAGAATTCATCTCGTAGGTAGTGGGGAGCCATTAAAGAGTTTAAGAGATGACATAATCCACACAAAATGGACTTGAGAGAGAGCCTTTCAGCCATAAATGGAAGACAGAAAAGACATATGGAAAAGGATCTCTTTCCCAAGGTGCTGTTATGAATTGAATTGTGTCCCCCAAAATAGTGTTGGAATCCGAACACCTGTGGCTGTAATCCCATTTGGGAATAGGGTTTTCTTTGTTATGTTTTGAGACCATATCACCATAGGGTGTGTCTTAAACCTAACCATTTTTGATACATAAAACAAGCAGATTAGGGACAAATACAACAAGCACAAATGGGGACAATAGATGCCCCATGGACATTGTCCAGGAACTGAGGAACACTGTGCTAGAGAAGGTAAGACAAGGATTTTCGCCCAGAGTTCCAGAGAGAGAGCCTTCTGCTAAAGCCGGTGCCCTGAATTCGGACTTCTAGCCTCCTGAACTGTGAGAAAATAAATCTCTGTTCTTTAAAGCCACCCACTTGTGATATTTCTGTTACAGCAGCACTAGAGAACTAAGACAGCAGCCCAGCTGCTGAGCTTAGGCGGCACCTTCTCTCTGCTGACCCTCTTCCTGCTCTCCCTCACACAGGCTGCTGCTGGACAAGCAACCCCTGAGAACCAACTGTGGGTGCCCAGCGCTGGGTTGTCTGCTCTCAGAGACGCACAGTGGGCTGAAGCCAGGTCACACTGGCTCAGGAGAGCCCACCAGACACTTTGCTTCAGCTCCACAGCCCGTGATGTTACTTTGGTAGCTTGAAGGTGGCCATGGTGGGAGGCTTTCCATCACAGAAATCTGCAAACACTACAAAACAGGCCATTGTTTTTGTTTTGTTTTCCCTCTCTCTCAGAGAGTGAGTTATAAAACATTTTACCAGCACACCACTTGAAAAAACCCAGTCCCAGCCCTCCATGAGTGCAACAGCTACTCAAAGAGAGCAAGCCAACACATATGAAATGATGCAAAGCCAATTCAGTGTAGTAGTTAGCACCCAATGGAGAGGAAAAAGGAGGCATGAGGCACTGTGGAGGAGAAAAGAAATAAAAGGCCCTTGGGAGCTACAGTCCAGGTTCTCCTCAGCCCAGACTTGGCCACTCTCACCCATGCTTGGGATTAACAAATTATGTCCCATCTGGGGTTAGTTATCAGGACTAGTGGTTTCCAACTAAGGTTCTAAGAGAAAACAAATGACCTCAAAACAAAGCCTGCTGCTAGAGAATCAGAGAACTGTGGGCTTAGAAAGAGTCTCGGAGAGAAAATTCAAGCCAAGCCCCTCACGTTATTCATCCACACACCTGAGGCATCTGTGATGGTTAAGACTGTGTGTCAACTTGGCTGGGCCATGATGTTCAGCATTTTGGCAGTTATGTAATGCTGTGATCACTTTCCTGTTGAAATCTGATATGTAATCAGCCCCATGATGGAATCTGTTGAGTGGTACCAGGGGGTCTGTTGTGGCTCATCACCCTCGCAGCCTTCATCTCTCCGCCCTCGGCCACCTACTTCCTTCCTGCTCACCTTGCCAAGGTTTTTGGCTTGTTCTGGATCCAGAAGCTGTCTCTAGTCTGACCTCAAGTTCTTGGGACTTGAGCTAGCAGCTTACCTGTCGATCTTGGGGTTCAATCTTCACAGCTTGCAAGCAAGAGTCCTACTCCCCAACCTGCCTATCTTGGGTTCACCAGCCCCTATAGCTACGTGAATCAGGAGAAACCTTGTGGTCTCACCTGCCGACCTTTGGATTCCTCGACCTTCACAGCCTGTAAGTGGGAGCCCTGCTCTCTGACCTGCCGACCTGGGTTTCACCAGCTTCTGCAGCTCCGTGAATTGGGAGAGGCCTCTATCCTGATCCACAGACTTGGGACATTCCAACCTCTACAATTACGTGAGCTGCTTCCTTATATAAATCTCTCTCTATATATATTTATATGCTTTAGTGGCTAAGACAGCATCCACTGTGGTGACTTCTCTAAGGCCTCATGGCTATCAATAGCCAAGTCAGAACTTGAATGCAGCATTCCTCTTTGCTCAGCGCATACTTCAGTGGCCACAAAGCTTTTACATTGTAAGTGAATGTCCCACCGCAACAGCCAACCCTTTCCTGAGATTCTCAGGGAATGCATTTTATACGGTATTGTCCAAGGCTGGCGTGATGGTTAGTTTTATGTGTTAACTTATCTAGGCTATATTGTTGTTGTTAGCTGCCGAGTTGGCTCTTTGACTACTCTGTCTGGTCCTATGCAATCCTCATGATTGGTTGCAGATTAGACCACTGTGATTCATAGGATTTTCAATGGCTGATTTTCATCAATAGATCACCAGGCCTTTCTTCCTAGTCTGTCTTAGTCTGGAAGCTCCACTGAAACCCATTTCAGCATCATAGCAACACATAAGCGTCCACTGACGGATGGGTGGTGGCTGCATGTGGAAGGCAAGAATTCTACCACTGAACCACTAATGCCTCAGCTAGGCTACTGTACCCCATTATTTAACAAACACTAAGTGTTGCTGTGAAGGTATTTCGTAGATGTGGTTAACACCTACACTCAGTTGACTTCAAGTATAGGAGATTACCCTCAATAATATGGGTAGGCCTCATCCAATCAGCTAAAAGGCCTTAAGACCAAAAACTGAGGCTTTCCAAAGAAGAAGACATTCTGCCTTAAGACTACAGCATCAAATTCTGCCTGAGTTTCCGGCTGCCGGGCTGCTCTACAAATTTTGGACTTGACACAACTACATGAGCCAAATCTTTAAAATAAATATCTCACCTTAAATATGTAGTCTTCACTGCTTGTTTTTCTAGAGAGCCCCGACTGATACAGCTGGCGTAGTCTCCATGTACCCAGTACCCCTGGAAATGCCTGGTATCTGGAAAAAGCATGTTAACTGAATGGAAATTTAATCAATAACATGTCAAAGCATCAAATCAGGAAATACACATTAACCGAACTGTTTTCTGAGGTCCCATCAGGAGTTTGGGCCATAATCCTGGACAGCAGTTCTAGGACACAGAAGCAGACTGGGAATGGCTGCTGAGCAGCCGCACATGGGATAACAGAGCCTGAAGATCAGCACCCTGGGCTGAAGGGTGAATCAAGAATGAAGTGATCGTTCAAAGGTCGCATCAGTCCAAAAGGGTCAGACAGAGCAGAGGAACCCAGAACAAGACAGGCTGGCCACAGAATGGAGAGGAGGGGGCATAGTCTCAGCATCTCCCTGGGGCTTTGAGTATAGTCACTGATGTTATATTAAACACATAGAACTTAAATTTGTGGCTCTCTGGAATTTGGATCTCATGGCCCAAGACATTTTCCTAAAACAATTTTTGGAGCTAAAATAGGATTGCCAATATTTTTCTTTGCCAAAGCAACAACATATTTTTTTTTTAAATCTAGCACCACTTCATGAAATAGTGGATATTTAAATCCCCAAAATACAGAAAGAACAAATTTTCAGAATAAAGGACATTCATTCAACTGACTACATTTAGTTTCATGAAAAACACACTATATTAGCAATTATTTCTCTCATTGCACCATGGACTGCTGAACTAGACCAGTTGGTCCAACCAGGGAGCCCGTCTGGACATATTTGTTGTTGTTTTTAGTTCCATCAAGTTGGCTTCAACTCATGGTGACCTTATGTACAACAGAATGAGACGTTGCCTGGTCCCGTGCCATCTTCATGATCATTGGAGACATATTTGGACCCACCCAATTCCTACATGTGGATGTCTTTCATCCCGTTTATGGTGTGTAAAGGGGAAGAGCATTCTCTTCGGTCATGTTCCCCAGCAGCAGGTGGTAAACACCGTTGCTAATCCTTCCAAAATCCCTTAGGCCTCTTCTATTTTCAGTCCCTTGAGCCAGGGTTACTGTCATAGCTGCTCCCCACACCTCGCAGCCCAATTTCAGAAGAAAGAAACCCCATTTCCTTAGCCTGTGTAAGACCATCTTTGCTCCTCTGTCACCCAAGTATAAGAGATTTCATAGAAAGAAAGATATTCACTGGCTCTTTCTGTGCAGGTGGGTATGGTAGATTGGGTTGTGCTGTGCTGACACTTGAGTTTAAAACTCTGATGGATATTTGAAATCTCTCCAACCACACAGAGAATTTTTAAAAAATTAAAAAGAATAAAAAGGCATTCCAAGGCCCATGAACATGTTGACAAATCCTAACTGCACAGTGCTTGGTAAGTTATGTTGTTGTTGTTGTTATTGTCGTTGCTGTTAGTTGTCGTCAAGTTGATTCCAACTCATGGCGATCCCATGCGTGCAGAGTAGAACTGCTCTGTAGGGTTTTCAACACTGTGACCTTTTGGAAGCAGATTGCCCAGGCCTGTCTTCCAAGGCACCTCTGGGTGGGCTCGAACCACCAACCTTTTGGGTAGTAGTGGAGTGCTTAACCATTTGACCCACCCAGAGACTCGTTGGTTAGTTCTTTTGTTATGTGAGGTGCCATAGAGTCACTCCTGACTCACAGCAACACAATGTTCTACAGAACAAAACACTGCCTGACCCTGAGCCGTTCTCACAATCTTTCCTATGTTTGAGCCCTTTGTTGCAGCCACTCTGTCAATCTATCTCATCGAAGGTCTTCCTCTTTTTTGCTGACCCTCTACTTTACCGAGCATGATGTCCTTTTCCAGGGATTGGTCCCTCCTGATAATTTGTCCAAAGTATGTGAGATGAAGTCTCGCCATTGTTGCTTCTAAGGAGCATTCTGGCTGCACTTCTTCTAAGACAGACTTGTTCGTTCTTCTGGTACTCCATGGTATATTCAATAGTCCTTGCCAGCACCATAATTCAAAGGCATAAATTCTTCTTTGGTCTTCCTTACTCTTTGCCCAGCTTTTGCATGCATATGAGACGACTGAAAATACCATGGCTTGAGTCAGGCATACCTCAGTCCCCAAAGTGACTTCTTTGGTTTTTAACACTTAAAGAGGTCTTTTGCAGCAGATTTGCCCAATGCAATATGTCATTCGGTTTCTTGACTGCTGCCTCCATGGGCAGTGATTATGGATCCAAGCAAAATGAAATTCTTGATAATTTCAATCTTTTCCCTGTTTATCATGATGTTGCTCATTGGTTCATTTGTAAAGATTTTTGTTTTCTTTATGTTGAGGTGCAACCCATGCTGCAAGCTTTAGTCTTTGATCTTCATTAGTAAGTGCTTCAAGTCATCTTTACTTTCAGCAAGGAAGGTTGTGTCATCTGCATAACGCAGGTTGTTAATGAGTCTTCCTCTAATCCCGATGCCCCATTCTTCTTCATATAGTCCAGCTTCTCAGATTATTTGCTCAGGATACAGACTGAACGAGCATGGTGAAAAGATACATTTCTGACGCACACCTTTCCTGACTTTAAACCACTCGGTATCCCCTTGTTTTGTTCCAACGAATGCCTCTCGGTCTATGTACAAATTCCACATGAACACAATTAAGTGTTGTGGAATTCCCATTTTTTGCAATGTTATCCATAATTTGTTACAATCCACACAGTCGAATGCCTGCATAGTTAATAAAACACAGATAAATATCTTTCTGGTATTCTCTGCTTTCAGCCAAGATCCATCTGATATCAGCAATGATATCCCTGGTTCCATGTCCTCTTCTGAGTTAGGCTTGAATTTCTGGGAGTTCCCTGTTGATGTACTGCTGCAACTGCGTTTGAATGATCTTCAGCAAAATTTTACTTGTGTGTGAGATTAATGATATTGTTCGATAATTTCCCCATTCTGTTGGATCACTTTCTTTGGAATGTGCACAGATATGAATCTCCTCCAGTCAGTGGGCCAGGCAGCTGTACTTCAAATTTCTTGGCCTAGGTAAGTGAGCACCTCCAGCGCCGCATCCGTTTGTTGAAACGTCTCAACTGGTATTCCGTCAATTCCTGGAGCCTTGTTTCTCACCAGTGCCTTCAGTGCAGCTTGGACTTCTTCCTTCAGTACCATTGGTTCTTGATCAAATGCTACCTCTTGAAATGGTTGAACGTCGACCAGTTTTTCTTGGTACAGTGACTCTGTGTAAGTTTTTGAATCCTAAAATGTCAGTTATGAAAGAACCTTTTTGAGTGAATTATGTCACCTCAAAAACCTGCCAACTAGAGAGTGGCTCAAGTGGGGTAGGATTGCCAACTTTTCCTTCCAGAAACTTCAGGAAACACAACTCCCTGTGAGAGAGCCCACGTAGTAGGTGAAACATTGTAGATGATTTGAACTGCCAGGTGGAAAAATAGAGAAAGGCCCAGAAGGGAAGGACTAGGAAAAGGGAATTGGTGACAGTGTCCACGGATCACAAATCGGTTGCATCTTACAAGTCAACACCATCTGAGGAGGAGTGGCTACCAGGAGTGCTGTGGAGAAAGAAGGCTCACCTGGAATCAAAAGGAAAACATGCTGTGGTCACATTAGTCATGGCTGCCGTGGGCTCTTGAAGAAGAAAGGTGGTCTCATCCCAGACCTAGGCAAACCCCTCTTTACAAGTAGGTAAACCAAGGCAGTGAAGTGACTACTCCAATACACCCAGCTCGTTAGGGTCAGAGGCAGGACTAGACTCCTGCCCCTCAGTCTTGTCTACTGTCCCCATGTCATACTGTCTCAATGGACATGGATTAATCTAGCCACATGTCCACCTTAGGTCCTACTTCTTCCTTCTGCCCACATCCCATTGGATTCAATAGGATTTCATATGCCCATCAGACTCCTTCAGCCTGGCACGCGTTTACCCACAGAACTTCCTGAACTGGGGTGTTCATCCACAAGCCCCTACTTACCCAGTCAATCATCCCTTTCTCTCCCACCTCGAAGTGGCCAATTCTCTCCCCTGACCCCAGCTTCTTCTCCTTCTGGATGGCACCACCTTTCATTCACGCCAAAATCTAGAGACCAGTTAACCACTTGCCGTCAAGTCCATTCCGATTCATGGTGACACCACGTGTGTCAGAGTAGAACTGTGCTCCGTCAGGTTTTTAATGGCTGATTTTTCAGAAGCAGGTCACCAGGCCTTTCTTCTAGGTATCTCTGGGAAGACTCAAAACTCCAACCATAGTGTTAGCAGCCAAATGCACTAACCATTTGCAGCACACAGGGACTCCTAAAATTCAGAATCCCTTTCCTTCACCTTGCACAACAAATCAATCACCACCCCGGGGGTCTGGCCTCATTGGTGTATCTTGAACACCCACCCCCTCCCTTCTCACTGCCACAGCATTAATTTGGACTCTTTTACCTCTCTCGTGGACTCCTGGAAAAGCCTCCTGTTGGGTCTGCCTATCTCACCAACCACCCTCGTCCATTGCTGTAGGGTCATCCATCTAAACCACAGCCCCCTCCCATGGTCCCCTAGTTTAAAATCTTTTGGCAGCTCCCACTGGCTTTGCATTAAAGTCCAACCCAAGTATAAAATGTTTTTAACCCTCTGGCCCCCACCTATCTCTCTCACTTAATCTTCTACCGTTCCGCCAGGCTCAGCCTGCAGTTCAGCCATCCCAAACCACCATTTCTCTCTCACCTCAAAGCAGGCTGCCATTCTACCAGTACACACCAGAACAACAGAATCATTCGTTAAATACGGAAATACTCGGAATCAGTTGGTAAATAACCACAGCCCAAGCTCCCCCAATTGCTTCCAGCCACCCTGGCCCTTTCCCCAGGACCCTCCCCATTATCCAGCAATTATGGGACAAATGTCTGACAAGGGGCCGGGTTGTTAAGTACTTTGTCTCTCACTCCTTCCCTTGAGCCTTTGCTCTCACCTCTCCCTGGAATGACCTTCTTCTCAGCCCCTGATACTCTCCCGCTTCTCTTTGGTGACATCCCCAACCCCCATTACCCTGGGGTACTGGACTTCTCCAGACTCATTAGTCACTCCATCCTCTGTGTCCCCATAGAACCTTCTCCATGCTTCTATTATACAACTTGACCTGTTATGTTGTGATTTCTTACTCATCTTTCTCTCTGCCACTCAACCAAGAGCTAGAAGAACACCACATTCACATAATTTATGCTCGCTAAGTATTTTTTTTTTTTTTTGGTGGGGTAGTGGTTAAGAGCTTGGCTGCTAACCAAAAAGGTCGGTAGTTCGAATCCCACCAGCTGCTTCTTGGAAACACTATTGGGCAGTTCTACTCTGTCCTACACAGTTGCTATAATCGGAATAAACTCGACAGCAACGGGCTTTCGCGTGTGTGTGTGTCTGGTCATCTAGAACTTTTGAGCTGTTTAGTAAACTCCTTTGTTGTTGTCAGCCCGGGACTCATGGTGATCCCATGCACAACCGGCTTGGACCATTGTGGTCCACAGGGTTTTTATTGGCTGATTTTTCAGAAGTAGGCACCAGGCCTTTCTTCCTAGTTCCTAGTCTAGAAGCTCCACTGAAACCTGTTCAGCATCATAACAACACGCAAACCTTCACTGACAGAGAGGTGGTGACTGCCTTTGAGATGCATTATCCAAAAATCTAACCTGGGTCTCCCACATGGAAAGTGAGAATTCTGCTCCATACCTGCCTCCTCTTAAAACTCTTCCAACTCCTCCCATACCGACAATTCTAGCCTTTCTCATATCTAGTCTCCCCACAGGTCCTCTTTGTGTAAAGCTAGGCGCATAGTAGGAGCTCGGCAAATACTGTTTGTAAGGCTCAGGTGTCTATGCCTCCTGGCCCCAAAATGGGAACACAACAGACCTTCTTAGCTGAAATCAAGGGATCCAGCTGGAGCCAAGTAAATCAGGAACTAGCTGCCAGAAACAGCTGAACTCGTTTATCCACTCCGCTGGAAAGTCAAGCGCCAGGGGCTCCAGCCCTGCCTTGTAAGGGAGGAGGCACTTCACAAGCCACCCCTCCTCCACACTCCAGAAGCTTGGCTCCTGCCCTCGGAGGAGATCCCAAATAAGGCAGCCCAAAGCTCAGGCTAGAGAAAGATAAAGGAGATCAAACCATGCTCTTGTTTCAGCTGTGTGGTTATATGTGTTTTCTTTAAGGACAGAGAAAACAGAGAATCAAAAGCACCCCTTCCCTCTTTGGGAGACAAGCACCAGCAAAAGGCTTTCCCACCTACAGCAGATTCTCCTAACAGGCTGAAGAACTCAGGCAGAGGGTGGGTGCTGGCTAATGCCCCTCCAGCCTGAGGCCAGGAAGTACCTATTCTGCCCTCAGTCCTTCCTGGGAGTGAGGGACGGATGGAGGGAGAAAAGTAAAACCAGGAGAGAGGGATGGAGGAGGGAGAGAAGGGGGAGGGGGAGGAAGGAAGCTGGGAGGGGAAAACGGGGGAGGGAGAAAAGGAAGAAAAGGAGGGAGGGAGAGAAGTGGACAGGGAGGGAGAGAGAGAGGGAGAAAAACGTGGGGGGAACAGGGAGAGGGGAGGAAGAAAATGAGGGAAGGAGGAAAGGGCAGACACATTTAATCAGCAGCTACTACAGGCCAGGCACCCTGCCAAGAGCTTTGCGTTTATCCTCTCACTGATCCACAAAAACACCCTCTGAGCTTGGTGTTGCTCCTACTGCAAAGCGAGGGCAGAGGGCTAGCAGGTGGCAGAGCTGAAATCATAGCCCAAGTGTTCTGACTGTAACTCCAGTTGGCTCTCCCAGGCACTACTCTCTCCCTTAGTTCAGAATTTCCCAAATCTCCAGCAGGGCCAAGCTTTGCTTGACACCCGGTTACTCTCTCCACTTTCTCTTTGGTGAAGCGGGTCCATGCGTGCTGTGCGCATTTACTCTACACCACCCCATGCATACATGGCCTTTCACCAGGTCAAAGCCGAAGGTGGACTATGGGTGGCTTTCTTAGGCTGGGTTCTCCAGAGAAGCAAAACCAGTGAAGTGCGTGGGTGTATATATGTGTGTATATATGTATGCATGTATGTATACACACACATACCTATGTGTGTGGGTGCATAGAAAGAGAGAGAGATTTATATCAAGGAAATAGCTCACGCCATTGTAGAGGCTGAAAAGTCCCAAGTTCGTGGATCAGGTTTCAGGCTGGAGGCTTCTTCTGATTTACATAGCTGCAATGGCTGACGAACCCAAGATTGTCTGTTCAGATGACAGGCTGCAGGCTCACAGGCTGTGGAGGCTGATGAAACCAAGATCTGCAGGTAAGCTGCTACCTTGAGTCCCAAGAACCAAAGGTCAGATGATGACAAACTAGATGCAGGATCCAGAGTGAACAAAAGCCAGCGAGCTTTGCCAGAAAGTTCATATATATTGGATGCAGGCCACATCCCCAAGGAAACTCCCTTTCAGCTGATGGGCTGCTCATAGCAGATCTCATCATGGAGGAGATTACATTATATCAGAACTCATCATGGAGATGATTACATCATTACATAAATGCCAAACTACATCATAACTGCCAAACCACTGAGAATCACGGCCCAGCCAAGTTGACACACAACCTTAACCCTCACAGTGGGGATCAAGGACAGCAGTGTCTCCAGAGCCCGTGGGAAGTGGTCTCTGAGTAATTGGGGGCCACTGATGTGCCCAGATTGTCCAGTAACAACTTGGTGTCGAGCCAACTCACCAGGCCTTTCTTCCAAGGTGCCTCTGGGTAGGCTTGAACCTCCAACCTTTCAGTTAGCAGTTAGTGTTAACCATTGGCACCACCCAAGGACTCCACCCAGATTGTCAGGAGCACTAGACCCAACCCAGTGCCATCAAGTCAATTCCGACTCATAGCGACCCTATAGGACAGGGTAGAACTGCCCCATAGAGTTTCCAAGGAGTGCCTGGCGGGTTCGAACTGCCGACCCTTTGGTTAGCAGCCGTAGCACTTCACCACTACACCACCAGGAGCACTAGAATTGCCCCTTATTCAAGCGTCTGTTCAAAATGTCACCTCAGATGGGGAGGCCTTCCTCAGCACCCTATCTGGTGTTGCCTCCATCCATCCTCTAACGAGACATAGTGTTGTCTTTTCTCTTGCCACAGTCTGGAATTACTCTTACCCGTGTTGCCTTGTTTAGTGTCTACCTGCCCCACTAGAATGTAAACTCCAGCTACAAAGGAGAAGCAGGTGTTCACTGAGTCAGACCAGAACCTGTGTCAGTTCACACTGCAGGCTCGGACCACCCCGGCCGGCATGTCTCCCCACCACTCAGTTTATCGCTGTTAGTCGCCATGGAGTCAGCTCCAGTTCATAGCCACCCCACGGACGACAGAACGAAACATTGCCCCATCGTGGGCCACCTTCACGATCGTTATTATGCTTGAGTCCATTGTTGCAGCCACTGTGTTTTGAGTGTCTCTCAACCTAGGAAGCTCACCTTCCGACACTATATTAGACAGTATTCTATTGTTATCCGTTGGCTAATTTCTGGAAGGAGCTCTTCAGGCCTTTCTTCCCAGCCTGTCTTAGTCTGGCAGCTCCACTGAAATCTGTCCCCTGTGGATGATCCTACTGGTATCTGAAATACCAGTGGCATAACTTCAGCATCACAGCAGGATGCAAGCCACCGCAGTATGACAAAGGGACAGATGGGTGGTGAGAGTGTTTCTTAGATTAGTCTATCAAAGGTATCCCTGTTTCCTATCTAAAATAAGCATCACTAAACAAATTAAAACAAGGTAGCTCTTTATCCTTTTCATCTCATAGATCTGGGGTGTCGTTGGAGTGGAGCTTTATTTCTGCCCTGCATTTCTCTCCCCAGGCACATGAGCTATTTGTCTGGTTTATGCAATTGCCAGCCAGGGCGGCACCATGCACTTAGCATGTCTATTCCTCTGTGTTTTTGTCCTCCCAGCCAAGAACTCTGGCCTTACATATCTGCTCGCCACTAAAGAACACTTTCTTGAATGTAAGTTGACAACCCAATTCAACTCAATCCACAGGCATTACATTTCCATTCAGCAAATTTCTACCTCTCAGGCCGCAATTAAGAAGGAACAATGGTCCACGTACCCCCTATGTATTATAGTAGGAAGAAAAATGTTTACAGCTGGTTGAGAGCGAAAAACCCGGCAAGCTAAGATCCAAAATTCAGATCACGGGGAAAGCGTTTGCCCTTCTCTAAGTGGTTTCCACCGGCCGCGTTGTCCTTCTCCCTGCTCCTCATTGGATGGCACCTATTCAGGTATCTACCTTCTAGGCCTGCATCACCCTTACCATCCTGGTATGTTCCAGTCCATCGCTGCAAGCGCCAGAAGTGAGCTTGGTCTAATTTAGTTTTGCAGCCTTGGGCCCTAACACCAAGACCAAGCCAGTTCCCACTGAGTGGGTTCCAACATGATGACCCCCCCGTGTCAGAGTAGGCTGGCTCCGTAGGGTTTTCATGGCCATGATCTTTCAGAAACAGATAACCAGGACTTTCTTCCAAAGCATCTCTGGGTGGGTTTGAACTGCCAACCTTTTGGTTAGCAGGCTAGGGCTTAGCCATTTATACCACTCAGGAACTCCAAGTCCACCCAACCTGTCTAAATACGTCCTTAGCTTCCATGCCCTCCCCCAGAGTCTCTATCAGCAGCTCTTTCGTTTGTGGCTTTGCAAACTCTGTTGCCAAAAGCAGTTACCGTTGGCAGATGTGAACAATAGCGCTGGGTCGGCTTCTCTAACCTAACCAAGCCGGTGTCCCTCGAAGTTTATGAGAAGCGCCTGAATGGCGATCCAACCGGGCCTCCCTCTTTCCATCCTCTCCTTCCCCCACCCCCTTGTCTGGGTCATGATTCAAGTGTTTTTGGTTACTGTGGCATGTTGCCTATGAATGTTAAATATTCAGCAATCCTTGGGCTCCTTCATGCTTTGGAGAAAAGAACACGCTGATCTGAGCTAAAGGGAGCAACACAGCAAGCCAACAGAGTCAACAGTTCAAATGAAGTTAAAGAGGAAGAAGGCTGCCTGTTCACCAAGACATACACATTTCGAACACAACACAGCAAAGGGAGGAAGTGGGGGCACCTTTACGGAACACAGGGAGGAAGGGGGGTGGGGTCAGAGTGAGATCTGGAAGGGAGCTGCCTGGGAAAGAATCCTGCAGGGCTCTGGGCAAATGGGAACCTCTCTGGGTCTTGGTTTCCTCTGAGATGGAGAGATTTGTACCATCCCAATAGGGTGGTTCCTGAAGATGAGACAAAGTTAAGCCTGTGCTTAGCTCAGTAAGTGTGAGCTCTGATTAGTCACCAAAACATACTGCTAAAGGAAGACTTGAAAATCCCCTAAAGTAAACCTTCGGTGTCATTCATAAAATCACCTGCAGCTATTTCATACATGGATGTTCAAAAACAGATGCATACGTGTACGTTCTACACACACACATTTGCCTGTATTCCTTGGAATAAACAGTGAATAATGGAAGTATTAGTTACCACTAACTGAGCGCTTACCATGTGCCAAGCACGGTACTAGGCACCTGACCTATACTTCTTTCATCTTTAAAATAGCTCTTCGAGGGAGTTAACCAGTTGCCGTCAAGTCAGTTCCAACTCATGGTGGCCCTATGTGTTTCACAGTAGAACTGTGCACAGGATTTTCAATGGCTGTGACCTTTGGAAATAGATCACCAGGCCTTTCTGCCAAGCCTCTTCTGGGTAGATTCGAACCACCAACCTTTCAGTGTGCTCAACCATTTGGGCCACCCAGGGACTCCATTAGGGGAATTACTGGGGTCCTGTATTAGTCAGGGCTTTCCAGAGAAACAGAACCAACAGGATAGATAAATATATTGAGAAAGATTTATTTTAAGTAATTGGCTCAAACAATTGTAGGAGCCAGCAAGTTCAAAATTTATAGGCCAAGCAGGCTAGAAACTCAGACAGGATATCTATGGTACAGTCTTGAGGCAGAATCCTTCTCTTTTTGGAAACCTCATTTTTAGATCTTAAGGCCTTCAACTGATTAGATAAGGCCCACCCATATTACAATCCACTTTACTTAGATTGAACTGACTTTAAATGTTAATCCCACCAACAAAATAACTTCACAGCAAAATATCACTAGTGTTTGACCAAACAACCGGGCAAAATAGCCCAGCCAAGTTGACACATGTCCCATCTCACAGAGGGGGCATTTGCGATTAGAGAGCTTAAGTAGCTTACCTGTGACCTGAGAGGACACAGCAGCTAGTGACAGATCCCGGGACCAGCTCATGGTGCTCACATCCATGCTTTTGTCACTGCACTACATAGCCTCTCTGTCTCAGGGAGGAAAGACCACTAAGTGCAAGTAGGAAATGACCAGCCAGAGTGAAGTCCTATTTCCCAGATGCAGATACCATTAGAAAACGGCTGCAATGACCTTCGGTTCAGAGAAAGGTGAATCGCTCCTTGTTCGAGCTGCCGGTTTGTACTGACAAGGAACGTGTTCCCAATAGAACTGCCCAAGTCTCTATCCTAACCAGTGAGTGCCCCTCCCCCGTGTGGCAGCCCCAACAAACTGCCCAGGGCTCGTGATTCCAGGGCATGATCTCTCTCCAGCACTCAGAGACAGCAAACGTACCGCAGGAGCTAGGACACTCTCAGAATACAGCCACATGCCAGGCCTAATTAGCTGATTTTTACCTGCACTGCTCCTCCCAGCAGTGTTCAATCCCTCCAGCCAAAAGGCTAAGAACCCAGCTGCCAGCATCTCTGAAGCAGCTTCTCGGAGCCTGTTCATAATTAATTTTATAAAGGGCCCTGGCTCCCCATCCCCATTCCATGGGCCTGACTCAGGTGAGATCATGACAGTAATCGTTGCCAAAGCTCTGTCCAACAGAATAAGCTCTCCCTGGTGTGTGTGTGTGTGTGTGTGGGCACATGGTGTGTGAGTGTGAGTATGTATGTATGGACGTGTTTGTGCACATGGTGTGTGTGTGAGCATGTGTGTGCATGTGTTTGTATATGCACATGGTGCGTGAGTGTGAGCATGTGTGTGCATGTGTGTGAATGTATGCACATGGTGTATGAGTGTAAGCATGTGTGTGCGCAAGTGTGTGTATGCACATGGTGAGTGTGAGCATGTATGTGTTCATGTGTGTGCATGTATGAGTGTATGCACATGGTGTGTGAGTGTGAGCATGTATGTGCATGTGTGTGTATGCACATGGTGAGTGTGAGCATGTATGTGTGCATGTGTGTAAGTGTATGCACGTGGTGTGTGAGTGTAAGCATGTGTGTGAGCACATGTATGTGCATGTGTGTATGAGTATATGTGCATCATGTATGAGTGAGCGAGTGTGCAGGCGTGCATGTGTGTGTATACACGTGGTGTATGAATGTGAGCATGTGTGTGCATGTGTGTGTGTGTGTGAGAATATGCAGATGGTATGAGTACGAGCGTGTGTGTGTGTATGTGCGTGTAAGAGATAGAGAGATTCGACACTCCCTGTTACAGATTAAATTATGTGTCTCTGAAATGTGTTAGAACCCTAACCCCTATACCCATGGTAGAGGGTGCGCCTGACCCAAGCCAGTGTTTTCAATCTCCTCATATGCATGTGAAAGCTGGACAATGAATAAGAAAGACTGAAGAATTGATGTCTTTGAGTTATGGTGTTGGCAAAGAAAATTGAACGTACCACAGGTTGCCAGAAGAACAAATAAGCTGTTTTGGAAGAAGTACAGAAGCAAGGAAGGCGAGACTTAGTCTCACGTACTTTAGACACGTCATCAGGAGGGATCAGTCCCTGGAGAAGGACATTGTGCTTGGTAGAGGGTCGGCAAAGAAGAGGAAGACCTTCAACAAGACATACTGACACTGTGGATGCAACAATGGGCTCAAACATAACGATTGTGAGGATACTGCAGGACTGGGCAGTGTTGTGTTCTGTTGTGCACGGGGTTGCTATGAGTCAGAACCAACTGGACATCACCTGACAACAACAACATACCTGTGGACATGATCTTGTTTGGGAATAGGGTTTTATTCGCTATGTAAACAAGACCGTATCAGGGTAGGGTGTGTCCTAAACCTAATCATTTTGGAGTTATAAAAAGAGCAGATTAGACACGTGCACAGGAAGACAGATGCTGTGTGAGGATTGCCAAGGAACCAAGGAACACCCAGGACTACTTACAAGGAAGGAATCCACATGGTCGAGGCCCAGACTTGGGCTTTCAGCCTCCAGGACTGTGAGAAAATAAATTGCTGTTCTTTAAAACCACAGATTTGTAGCATTTCTGTGACAACACTAGGAGACTAAGGCAGTTCCCAGCACACCAAGAAGCTAACAAATGAGGCCCTCGTGTTTCTCAGACCCTGGACTTAGTTCATTCAGTCTCTGCTTGCTGGACACTGCCCCAGGCACTGCAGATGTAGAAATGACCCGGATGTATGATTTCTGTCCTCAAGGAGCTCACCATCAAATGGAGCATCTACACGTGTAAATGACAATACAAGTGGTCAGTGCTATATGGGGCATTAGCATATGGATGCTATATGAGGAGCACTCAGCCTTAGGAGGTCCAGGAAGGCTTCTTGAAAGCCACTAGACACCCTGAACCTAGCACAGAGGCTGACGAAGTGTACGCACTCATTTGTGGCTTAAATAACGTGTCTTCGATATTGACTCCCTGAAGACCAAGTATGAATGAGCTAGGCCAAAAAGGGAAGATCATATTTGTATCAGCAAGTTATGCTTTTGCCTATTCTAAGCAGCTTAAACATGTAGGGGCTTATTTTGCTCACATAATAAAAAGTTCAGAGATAGGTGTAGTTGGTATTGGTCCAGCATCTCAGCAATGTCAGGAATAACATCTCAGCGATTCTCTTGATATTTCCCTCGTGGTTACAAGATGGTCCCCATAGCTCCAGAAATCACATCCTCCTCCAAGGCACAAAAAGACAGAGAAGTGTGACATTGATGTCGGCTTCTCTTTTTAAAAGAAAACTTTCCTTAAAATTTCCCAATAGGTTTCTTCTTACTTCTCCTTGGTCAATCCCCTAGCTCTCGGAGAATCCAGGAAAGTGAGGATTTTGCATTTTAGTCTCCACGATGAAGGCAAGCACTGGAGAAGGAAGTTAGGATGATAGGCCTTAGATGAGCCAACCAGCAGAGTCAACCGCAGTATTCCTAAATCTGTTTTTCAACACTTCTTTCATTTATTGTCCATTCAATCAATTAGCATTTACTACATGTCTTCTTTGTATAAGGCTCTATGTGAAGCATAAAGTCCTTACCTCGAGATGCAAACAAATCACGGTAGTATCGTGCAGTAAGGACAGGGATGGAGACGGGCACGGGTAGGCAGAGAGGTATTGGGGGATTTTTTCTGGAGAAGTCTTTTCATGCTATATTTATGCCTTTTCCACCCCATTCTCCTCCCCCGCCCCTGCCCCCAGTTACTCAGGTCCTCCCAACCTTTAATGCCCAAACAACAGTGCTTTCTCCTCCATGAAGTCTAGAACATTCCAGCTCTCAGTAACCCTTCTCGGCAGTGTAGTCATTGTCTCTGTAAGAGACAGATAACATCTGTTTGTTTAGGCCATTGACATTCTGGGTTTTCTGTTGGTCAAAGGCAAACCTAATCCTTGTTAATATATTTCATCTGGAAAATAGGTATATTGATTATACCCTACTTCAGGGGCTGATAATCAGACGGTACGTGACTGTGTGGCCGTATCAGTTGTTAAGATACTCCCATTGTTGTTTTGCTGTTAGTTGCCATTGAATCCGCTCTGGCTCATAGCGACCTTACCTGTAACAGAAGGAAATGTTGCCTGGTCCTATGTCATCTTCAAGATCGCTGGTATGTTTGAGTCCATTGTTTTGGGTATTGTGTCAATCCATCTCATTAAGGGTTTCCCTCATTTTTGCTGACTCTCTACTTGACCAAACACGATGTTCTTTTCCAACCATTGGTCTTGCCTGATCACGTCTCCAAAGTAAGATACTCTCACCAATTAGTAAATAGAAGCCACCTAGCCCCCTAGGCTGGTATTGGTCCAGCATTTGGTCCCTACACTGTCAGTACTCCCCAGGATCCACTGATCAAAGGGTTAAGGCTGGACTAGTTGTTAAACATTTTTAATATCCCCCTTGCTGCTACTGTAAAATTGTTGTGATAGCTAATTGAGATAATACTATAAAGTACTCAACATAAAGCCTGGAACCTAGCAAATACTCAATAAACTTTACCTCTTATTACACAAGAGGCTATGTCAGCAGCTCCTGTCTGGAGGCGAGATGAGAAGCCAGAGGGGGACAGGAGCTGGCTGAATGGACACGGGAAATGCAGGGTGGAGAGAAGGAGTGTGCTGTCACATTGCAGGAAGAGCAACCAGGGTCACCTAACAATGTGTGTATAAGTTTTTGTATGAGAAACTTGAATCATAAACTTTCTCTTAAGGTACAATAAAAAAAAAATTAGCTCTTATTAAATGGGAATTATTATAGGACACTTAGAAACCATGCATTGTAAATGACTAAAAAAAAAGAACTAAATAGTACTTCTGGGAAAATCATTCTCTCAAAAACACTGTTCAAATCAACTCAACTTAACTTAGGATAAAGACCTTACTTAAGGAAATTTGTGCTCAATCTGACACATTTTAAGGTCTCTGGGGCCCTTGTGGCACAGTGGTTAGAGCTCAGGCTGCTAACCAAAAGGTCGGCAGTTTGAATCCACCAGCTGCTGCTTGGAAACCCTATGGGCAGTTCTACTCTGTCTTATAGGGTAGCTATGAGTCTGAATTGACTCGACAGCAATGGGTTTGGGTTTTGGGGTGTCGAAAACAGTTTGCGCTAGCATGCTAACCTAAAGATTGGTGGTTTGAACTTACCCAGCAGTGCCACAGAAGAAAGGCCTGGTGATCTGCAGGTGTAAAGATTACAGCCATTATAAACCCTATGGGGCAGCAGTACTCTTTAACACATGGGGTGGTCCTGAGTCAGAATCCGCTGGACAGCAACAGGTTTGGTTTTCTTTCTCTGAGACACGTGCCTCCTCTGCACTGAGGGTGAAGGTTTATTGGAGGGCTGCAGAAACTAGGGGCTGGTAGGTGTCTGACAGGTGGTGGGAGGTTTTGGCAGGTGGGCACGGCCAGCTGGTTGCCCTGACTGCAGCTCTGTGCACCTGCACGAGGCTAACTTATTTTCCCAAAGCTTTCTGTGCTAACTTGGCCTTTGTCTATGCACAGGAGAAAAAATACAAAAAATTGAGAATTGATTTAGAACTCACCCATTTTGCTTCAGTTTATAAACAATTGCAGCTAGTGGTATTTCTTTTCTTCGAAGAGACATTGTCCTCACTTCTCTCTGGCAGTCTACACTGCGTGTGCACCCAGATAGCCCACGATGACATTCATCAGCTATACTAATCCACTTGTTTGCATAAGCAATGCCAAGACCCTCAGTGGGGCTCACCACCTCCCTCTCAGCCAGTGAGGGGGGCAGTTTGGATGTCCTTCCCACCCCCAGCTTTCAGAACCCTACCTCAGCCTCTGTGTCCAGAAAAAGGCCTTGGACTCAAACTCAAATCTCCCAGACTCATCTTCGCTGAAACTGTGACTTCCAAGCCTCCAACCCTCCCCCTTCATGCTGCCGAGTCAAATGTTAAACTCCCCCAGGAGATGACTCAAATCAGCAGAAGGAAACACGTGACTTAAATGACTCAGGAGGGTTTTGCCAGTAGGTCTGACTAACGAAACTGCTTCTCACCAGCAGAAGCTTGAGCGTGGCCTCTGTGTAGTAAGAACAGAGACCCTTGGGCCTGAGCGGCACCAGGGCTGCCCTGCAGACCAGTGGGGCATAAGGACAGTGGCTGATAAAAGAGCCTGGAGCCTGGAAAGATCTGATAAGGAGCAGGGCCCACCATGGAATCTTAAACAGTGGAGGGCCATGATTAGAATGGTGATGGGGAATCCATTCTGTGGGCTAGGTGGGTTGGAGAAGGAAAGAAGCAAGAGAAAGGACAGCCGAGGTGGACACGACAGCAACCCCCCTTGGAAGGAAGGAGTCCTGACCTACACTTGGTGGCAGCAGAAAGAGACACTGCTGGAAGTCTGTAGGGGAGAAACGGCTGGAAAGGGCAAGGGCGTTCTGACTGCCTGGATATGGGGTGCAAAAGTCACAGGAATTGGAGTTAGAACTGCCACCTTTCTCCCCTGAGAAACCGAGAGTGCAGGAACCGGAATCAGAGCTCTCAGAAAACAACGAAGCACACAGGCCCAAAGCCTGGCCTTCAGGAGAAGGACAGAGAAGGCCTGTGAGCTCAGGGTCAGGAGGAATTGCTAGTGTGGGCCAAAAAATCTAACCCAGCCCCAGGCGGAAACCACAGCCCACGGGTGATAGAGCAATTAGTGGTAACAGTGGGTGCTGGAGCCAGCTCTGGCCAGGAATTTTGCACAGCCGTTATTAAAAATTAAATTACATAAATTACAAATAAATAAACTATATTAAAAGTAAAGTTGGTAAATTTTTAAAACTCATCGCCTCCTAATTATTTTACTACATCTCACTGTTACCACAATCCGTGCTCTTGAGGTTATGTGCATCTAATGCATCTGTCTGGTGCGCGCATCTTGAAGGCAGTGCTGTTTCAACGGTAAAATGTTCACCACCCATGCCAGAGACCCAAGTTCTATTCCCAGCCAACGCATCTCACACTCAGCCACCACCCGTCTGTCAGTGGAGGCTTCCACGTTGCTATGACGCTGAACAGGTTTCAGTGGAGCTTCTGGACTCAGGCTAGGAAGAAAAGCCTGGTGATCTACATCTGAAAATCAGCCAATGAAAATCCTACGCCTGTATAAATGGACAAACATTCCATGTTCATGGATCAGAAGACTCAACATTGTGAACATGTAAACACTACCTGAAGTGATCTAAAGACGTAATGCAATTCTGATCCAAACTCCAACAGCATTCTTTACCGAAATGGGAAAACATATCGCCAGCTTTATATGGAAAGGAAAGAAGCCCTGAATAGCCAAAGCAATATCGAAGGAGAATAAGATAGGAGGCCTCATGCTTCCCAATCTCAAAACACACTAGACCACCACAGTAATCAAAACAGCCTGCTCAACAGACACATAGACCAATGGAATAGGATTAAGAATCCAGAAGTAAATCCATCCTTCTAAAGACAGCTGATTTTCAACAAGGAGTCAAAATCCATTTAATGGGGAAGAAACAGTCTGTTTAACAAGTGATGCTAGCAAAGCTGGATATTCATTTGCAGAAAAATGAAACAAAATCCATACCTGACACCACACACAAAAACTAACTCAAAATGGATCAAAGACCTAAAAGTTAAAGCTAAAACTATAAAGTTCCTGGAAGGTAACATAGGGACAAAATTATGGGACCTAATTTTTTTTTTTCAGTAATAAAATACCAAACACAGCTTCAACTGTGTGAGCAACAGAAGACAATTAGATAACTGGGACCTCCTAAACAAATACTTATGCTTATCAAAAGAGTAAGAAGAGAACCTATAGATTGGGAAAAAAATCTTTGGGAATCATATATCTGATAAAGGTCTAATTTCTAAAATATACAGAAAGCTTCAACAACTCAACAACAAAAAGGCAAAAAATCCAATTAAAAAATGGGCCAAGGACATGAACAGACGGTTCACCAAAGAGAAAATTCAAGGGGCCGACAAGCACATGAAAAGGTGCTTGTGATCATTCGGATGCAAATCAAAACTACAATGAGATACCATCTCATCCCTGTAAAAATGGCACTGATAAAAAAAACCAGAAAACAACAAATGCTGACAAAAATGTGGGGAGATTGAAACACTTATCCACTACTGGTGGGATTGTAAAACGGTACAATTACTATGGAAAACAGTGTGGTGCTTCCTTTAAAAAAGCTGGAAATGGAAGTATCTTATGATTCAGCAATCTCACTCCCAGGTATATATCCCAGAGATCTAATAGCAATGTCACAAATGGACATACGCACTCCTATGTTCATTGTCGCATTATTCACAACAGCAAAAGGTGAAAACAACCTAAGTCCCCATCAACAGATGAATGGATAAACAAAATGTGGTGCATACATACAGTGGAATACTATGCAACTATGAAGAATAATGATAAGCTCATGAAACATCCTATAACATGGATGAATCTGGAAGACATTATGCTGAGTGAAATAAGTCTAGCACAAAAGGACAAATATTGTGTGATACCACTTTTATAAAAAGACAAAAATAGGTATACATACAAAAATCAATGTTCTTTGGTGGTTACCAAGGATGGATGGGAGAGAGAGGGAGGGGGAACCACTCTCTAGACAGTAGACACCTGGTATTTTTGGTGATAGGAAAGGCAATACTGAATGTGAGTGAAGTGTACACAACTTGATCAAGGTAAATGATGACAATAAGAAATACACAAGATTAAGGGACCTTACTGGTAAATGCTATAACATATGCAATTTGGCAACAACAGCAGTAACAACCCAAAAAAAGGTTAGTGGTTACATAGACAGATATATATGCATATATGTGTAGCAAAGTATATGTGTGCATTATAGGTGTATCTATAGGCATAGTATCCTATAGATAACCCTGGTGGCATAGTGGTTAAGTGCTACGGCTGCTAACCAAAGGGTCGGCAGCTCAAATCCGTCAGGCTCTCCTCGGAAACTCTGTGGGGCAGTTCTACCCTGTCCTATAGGGTCGCTATGAGTCGGAATCGACTTGACAGCACTGGGTACTGGGTATAGGCATAGTATATACATGTTTGTGTGTGCTGCACATATATTCATAATAAAATAAAGCACATAGAGAGCACAGTCATGGTTACCCTCCAGACATAACCAAACACCTCAAAGAATTGTTTTACTGGGCTTGAAGGCTTAGGACCATAGTCTCGTAGGACAGCTCAGTCAATTGGTACAAAATAGTATATAAAGTTTATGTTCTACATCCTAATATGGTAAGAAGAGTCTGGGTTCTTAAAAGCTTGCAAGCGGCCATCTAAGATACAAACAGAAAAGAATTACTTGATGAAGGCCAATTTATACTCATTCCATACAGGGTTTTGTTTGTTCATTTGTCTAGTGGTTTGCTTGTTGTTTATAATGCAGAACCATTAGTTGTGTGTTTCATAGAGTTTGAATTACTATAAAAGCTATTATCAGCACAGATAGGAACTGGATATGGCAGCCTGACTTCACAAGGCCAACCTGAATATTTGTGTTTTCTGGCTTTTGTGTGCTTAAGTTCACAGACTCAAGTCCTCATCAACAAGCTTTTTACACTGGAATAGATTACAAAGTGTTTATAGGTCTGAGTCCTTCCAAGACAGTAGTTAATTGGCCTCACAAACAACAGCGGGAGAGTCTCATTATCCCAATTTAACAAAGGAAGACACTTCATTGGAGAAGTTAAGTGACTGGATCCAGCCCTGAGTCTAATCAGCATCATCATCAGCATCGGTTGTAACCCTCACTAATTTTTAACATGCTAGGAGGGCACTCCAACATTCTGTCCTCATCCTAAAGGAGCTCACAGATGAATAGACCTCTGATGTGGCCATTTCTCAAAGAGCTAAGTAGGTAGTAAAGCATAAATATTTATGTAAGGTAATACTCTGGTATGTCAGGCCTCCATTCCTCATTAGGAGGATCAAAGAATCCAAGTCAAAGTCATAGGGAGAGCACCTCTTTGCTGTCTCAGTTTCCCCATTTGTAGTAATGAGTTAATATCACCTGATCATGTCTTTGGAGTTCCAGGGTGGCAAAAGCTGGACAGTGAATAAAGAAGAAAGAAGAACTGATGCCTTTGAACTATAGTATTGGCGAAGAATGTTGACTATACCATGGACTTCCAAAAGAACGAACAAGTATGTCTTGAAAAAAGTACAGCCAGAATGCTCTTTAGAAGCAAAGATGGCAAGACTTCATCTCACATACTTTGGAGTGTTATCAGGGAGGACCAGTCCCTGGAGAAGGGCATCATGCTTCATAAAGTACAGGGTCAGCAAAAAAGAGGAAGACCCTCAACAAGATGGATTGACATGGTGGCTGCAACAATAGGCTCAAACATGCCAACAATTGTGAGGATGGCAAAGGACCAGGCAGTGTTTTGTTCTGTTACACATAGAATCACTATGAGTTAAAACCAGCTCAAAGGCACTGAACAACAACAGCTACACTGAAGGTCTCATGTGGCCCTAGGATCAGAGTCTATGGGAAATACTGTTCTTAACTAAGGACACAACAGAGGACAGGATGAAAGCTTTGGGGCTAAATGTGTCTAAGGCATTGTCATCATTCAATGTGGTCCTCACAGCTGTTGACCCAGAAAAACAGTTTCTTTTTAAGTTTTTTAAGCTTGGACAAATCCACAGCCTGGCCAATCACTTCTCTCCATAATACATAGAATAGAATTCAGCTAAGGCTCTTGAACTTGTCAAAGCACAAAAGACCAACACAAATTCTGTATGGAGAAATCAACAGAGACTTATTCAGGGAACAGAACAGCAAGGCTAGGAGGCGTAAAGTGAAAATACAGTGCTCTGAGGAGGGGAGTCAGGGAGAGGGTTTATAGAGTAGCAAAAAAAAAAAGTCTTTCTACATGCTAACTTTTCCAATCCTAACCACCATCTCAACCACATTCTGTTGAAACAATCACAAGGTGAGCATGTGAGCATTGGTGCAAGTAATTTTATGAGAACATATAATTTTAAAAAGAGATTTCTTGTTTATCTTTCAACATTTACTTCCTTGATTTGTTTTTCTTCTCTCCCCCTCCTCTACTGGCCACAAGACAGGCTGCATTGCTCTGGTGTCCCAAACTTAGCCCAAGCACCTCCATTTTGTCTGGGTCTACTAACACATTCCCCTTTTTGACCAAGCCTCCGCTAGGGGGTACTGATCACTCATAATCACCCACAAAGGAGTATCCTTTCTTCCACAAGGACTCCTTCATTATTCAATATTATTTCTGTGTAAAGTACAAAAAGTAGTTTCTTCACCTTGCCATGTTAATAGGCCTCATCTTCAGGGAGAGCTGGTTAGTAGGGGCAGTGAAAGTAGACATTGGACTCATACAAGGAACAACTTGGACTAAGGCTAGGAGGCAGTAGTATAAACATCCCATCTTGGGAGGGCAGAAAGGGGAGCCTTCTTAAAGTTTTCAAGGAAGGTCAATTATACTTCCTTCAAGATATATAATTCTTTGCATAGCAGTTGAGGTGTTAGTAAAAAGACAAGCTTTAGATATACAATTCATTATGCATTTGATTAATCTAATAATAACAAATACAATAATTAAAATGATAAATCCAGTTTGTAAGATAGAGCAAAGCCAGTATCCTATATCTGAAAGAAGTCAACTAAAAGTATCTAGGAAAGAGTTCTTGGGCATAGGACGGATGTGTGCAACCAGGTAGCTTATTTGAGAATCCTCTCAATATCTTGTTCTACTTTTTCAGAAGTGTTAATTAAAGCATAACAAAGGGTATTTGCTATAATGCATACCATCTCCCACTGGGCCAAGAGGAAATCAAGAGTTATTCTATCATCTAATACCACCTTAACAAGGGAATACAAAGACTGCAGTTGGGAAGCTATTCTTCCTGTAATATCATTAGCAATAATAGCCATAGTTGCAGATAAGTTTCAAACAGCCTTTTCAAAAAAAAAAAATATATATAAAAGTATTCCTAAATAATTTTTTTTTTTTTAAATAACCTAACATGCATTGGCCTGTCACTTTCCAGCCATTCAGGCAAGCCATTTCCCAGGCCTGGGGATGATCAATTGGATTTGAGCCTATTAGGTCAGGATAACTGAATCCTCCACCTAAGAATACATACCCATATGGAACACAAATTATGGCCTTTCTGTTATTTGGAGGGGGGATGGACTGGTTGGCTTGCTTTAGCCATTTTTCTGTCAAAGAATTATTATGAATATACAGGCATCCTAGCAATTGACCAGAAACGTCATAGGATATGAATTTACAATGAGTAGCTCTTCTGGCTCTGTCTATACAATTTTGGACCTCTGTTGTATTAATAAAGTTTCTCCAATATCTGGGGGATCTGGGAGAACTATATCATGGATAGAGTATACTGATCCTGAGTTGGGTTAAATTAAAGCAGGGAACTGAGGGTGATGCCCAGGGTCTGGGCGTTGGAGGGTGCCATAACCTAACACAAATTTATGGTAATGTTTGGATTAACAATTGCAGATGGCACGTTACTATAATTTTGTAGTGGAGTTGCTAAAGGGTCTGCGTTTATGTGTCCAGACTGAGGATGTGGATGGCAGATCCAACAATTGGTCAGATTACCAGCACTAGCTACAGCTTGAGCTAATTTAACAAAGGTATTTTCTTCCCAAGCATCAGTGGGAGCTATTAAGAACAGAAAGATAAAATTTAAGAGGAGCTTCATAATGAAGAGAAACTACCCAAAAATAATACAATAAGGCAAATAGCATAAGGACAATGATGACAATAAAGCATGCTCCACAATCTCAGTTATCTGCATAAGGAAAAAATAACTAGTAAACAAGACCACAATAATTTAATATGGCAATTAGCATAAATATAGCTATGATTATAAAACGAAGTCCAAAAATATCAATAACTTGCATGAAGTTTTTGATCTGTGACTTTGGGGTTAGGCATAGATCTCAGACGTCTTCTGCTTCTGGCCACTAGGGCATGTCAAAGGGATTTTCAGTTCTCCAGAAGGTTGACAAGTCCACAAAGGAGCCTTTGCTTTCTCCAATTGAGATAAGTGAATTCAAGTTTTGACTCCCTGTAATTTGGCAACACAAGGGTTAATAAGAAGGAGCAAGTAAAGTCCCTTCCAACGAGGCTCTAGGGAGTCTTTTAATTGATCTTTTTTTCCGATAAACATAATCACCAGGGTATATTTTAGGCAAATGGTCAATTTCTACCTTTTGGTTATTGAAAGCTTCTTTAACTTGCAATAAGTATTTCTTTGAGTAGTGGGTTGAGGATTGACGATACTTCAGCAAACCAGTTTGAACTATGTTGGAATCAACATGGGCAACATAAAGAAGAGTCACAGGGCTTTCCAGTAATTATTTCATAAAGAGTAAGCTCATGGGGCCTAAAAGGTGTGGACCTTAAATTTAAAAGGACTAAAGGGAAGACTTTAGTCCGAGGCAAAATTAAATTTTCACAGAGCTTAGCGAGCTCAGCTTTTATTATTCCATTTGTTCTTTCTATCAAAACCAGAGGATTGAGGATGATAAGGACAGTGTAACCTCTTAAATATTGGAAATATTCAACATACTTCTTGAATAATTTGACTAGTGAAATGGGTTCCTCTGTTGCTACAGAGTGTTTGGGGGACTCCCCAAGTGGGGATAATATTTTCAAGGAGTTTCTTTGCCACAAAGGTTGCAATAGCACATGGGCAAGGAAAAGTTTCTACCCAATGTGAAAATCTGCAAACCATGACTAATACATAATTTGTAACCATTTGAAGGTGGAAGCAGAGTAAAATCTAGTTGCCATTCAAGCATAAATCCAGAAGGCAAAGAGTATCCCCCAGGTGGGACTTTAAGGGGTTTTTCCAGGATTATAATGAGGACAAATGGGGCAGTAAGTGGTTACATATAAGGCAGCCTCAAGAAAATTTCCCCACCACTATTTTTTCGTAATCTCAATCACTTTGTCTCATCCTAGATGAGAGTTTCCATGTAGGGTCCACATCATAGGAACATGTAAAAATTTAGGTAAAACTAGTTTCTTATTTGGTCCAATCTATATAGTTTAGTATCAGGGTCCTTGGGGCAACCTTCTTTTTTCCAGGTTTCAATTTCCTCTGTTTGTGCCATTTATGGTGTTTTAGAAGCATTTTGGTTAACCCAGAAAGATTATAGTTATTAATTATCAAATCTGGGTAGTCTCCATCTTGGGTTTTCACGAGGTTGGACACAGTTTGAGAGGCAGCTTGTTTAGGTGCCATACCAGCAAGATTATTTCCTCTAATTTCTTCCATTTGGGGTACTCCCTTTGGGTGATGAGCTTGTATCTTAATTACAGCAATTTCAGATGGGAGTAATAAGGATTCTAAAAGGTCTGCTACTAACTTCCATTTTTATATGATTTCTGGAGGTTAGAAATCCTCTTTGTTTCCATAACATACCAAAATCATTTACAATTCAATAACAACACCTATAATCCATACAAATATTCACAGATTTCCCTGAAGCAAATTTGCAGGCCCTGATAAGGGCAATCAGTTCAGCCTATTGGGGTGAAGTGGCTTCAGGAAGGCCCTGAGTTTCAAGGACCTCGGTAGAGATTGTAATGGCATATCCAGCTTGGTAGTGAGAGCCAGTAGTGTAGAGTTTTAGATAAGACCCATCGACAAATAAAACTGGATCAGGGTTAGTCAAGGGAATTTCTCTTAAGTACTTTTGAGGAGCCAAAAGTTGTTCAGTTAAATCTAAGCAGTCATGTATGGGGTAATTATCATTATTAGTTTCAAGGGGAAGGGTGGCTGGGTTCAAGCAGGCCATGGAATATAATCTACCATTAGGTGCAGCCAGAGAAGAGCTTCATAAGAAGTGAGCCAACTGGCAGACAGGTCCTGAGTTAGAGCAGAATTAAGTATGGCAAATATAGTATGAGTCACTATTTAAGAAGTTTCCTAACACTATTTCTGTGGTGCTCTCCATTAATTTGGTGGTGGCAGCCACAGCCCAGAGACAAGAAGAGTATCCTTTAGCTACAGGGTCAAGCTGCAGGCTGTAGCAGCCCACAGGTCTCTGATGTCCTCCATGTTTCTGGGTTAATATGCCTAAGTCGTTTCCAGATACTTCATGTACAAAAAGGGAAAAATCTAGGTGATAGTTAGGGGACCTCAAGGAAGGAGTTTTTGTCAAAGCTTCTTTCAATTTTTCTATGGCTTCCTGGTCTTCTGGTAAGATTTGGAATGAGTCTGGTTCAGAGGCCTTCAAATATTTACATACCCACCCATTGCCATCAAGTCAATTCCGATTCATAGTGGCCGTATAGAACAGAATAGAACTGCCCTATAGGGTTTCCAAGGAGCAGCTAGTGGATTTGAGCTGCCAAATTTTTGGTTAGCACCCAAGCTCTTTAACCACTGCACCACCAGGGTCCCATAAAAATATTTATATAAGGGTTGGGCTAATAGGGAGAAATTTGAAATCCAGGTCCTGCAATAGCCACGAAACCCTAAAAATCGTCATCGTTGTTTCTTAGTTTTAGGCATAGGGAGAGCAAAAATGGTTTCTTTCTGTTTGAGGTCAATAGAGACACCTTCTCCAGAAATTATATGACCTAAATATTTGACAGAAGGTTGAGCCAACTGTAATTTTTCTTTGGAAACTTATGTCCACCAGAGCTAAATGTTTTAACAAAACTATACTATTGTCAATGCATGCCTGCTGGGAGGTAGAGCATACTAATAAATCATCAATATATTGTAATAATACAGATTTGTTGGGGAACCACAAAGGCTGCAAATCAGCACATAAAACCTGAGAAAAATATGTAGGAGATTCAGTGAATCCTTGGGGCATCATAGTCAGGTGAATTGTTGATTTCCCCAAGTAAAAACAAATGAATACTGACTTTCAGAATGCAAGGAGATACTAAAGAAAGCACTGCAAATATCTATAACTGTAAAATGGGTAGCATCTGAGGGAACATAAGAAAGCAATAAATGAGGTTTTGGAACTACTGGCAACCTAGGAATAACATGGTTGATTGCGTGCAATTCCTGGACATATCTCCAGCCTCTATTATACAGTTTCTTTAAAAAAAAAAAAAATGGGGGTATTACAAGTGCGGGTACAAGGGACAATTAAGCCTTTGGAAAGAAAGTCTCAAATTATAGGGACTAGTCCTTCCTTGTATTCTGGTTTAAGGGCATACTAGGAAACCTTTGACAATCTATTTGGATTGTAATTAATTCTGTTGACAAAACTCGGCCCACATCACTAGATGTGGTAGCCTACAAAGTTTCAGGGATTAGTGAAAAAAACATTTGTGGGAAGAGGATTACATTGGGTTGGACTGTCATCCTTTTGTGAAACCAGTGCTTGCTAGCAGCAAACAACCACTTCTCTTTGGCTTTGTTCTAATTCTAGACTTGTGTCTGGAGATTTTGGTACATTAATACAGTTATTCATTGCTTAACATGCATTATACATTCTGTAAAATAGGACATTATGCAATATGGACATTCTGCAAACACCTGGGTCTGAGAAGTGTGGGCCTCCTGGGTGCACAAGCCCAGGGGCTGCTGTGAGGCATGTGATCCAGGTAGTTCCCACTGCAGAGGTCTCAGGTGAGCACTCGGCCAGGTCCTGCCTGGTGCATGGCCCTACAGCCCCATGAAGGTCACAGCAGAGAGGCCTGGGCATGAGCCAGAAAAGCAGAAGAGTGGTCTTGGTGACTTGGTTCACCCACTCCAGCCAAGCCCTGCAATGCCTGCAGACCTTGGGCACTTGGGAGCAGAATTGGGTACCGACTTCTCCTAGCAGCAGAGGCATCTGTTCCTGTGGGTGGGGGATGGCAGGGTGGGCTCACTGCAGAGCTGGATTGTGGGCATCCCATGGAGGTTTGTGCCAGACCATGGATGTATATGCAGCCAGACATTGCCCAAACAGATATTACGCGACACATGTCTATAGTACTTCCTTGCTTTTGGTACACTGAAACTGACAATTCCATTTAGATAAAAGATATCAGTCTAACAAATTGACAAGAATCTCAGGGCTAAGTAAGAAGGAATGTAAATCTTCAATTGGATAGAGAGATACAGAAACAGGTTGACAATGATTCTAGTTTTGTTCTTCATTTGTAACCCCCACTACTTTAGAGGTCTCTGTACTCCAGGGCAGGGATTTTTAAGCAAGTGGGGTTAATAGCAGACAAAGTGGATCTAGTATCAATTAAAATTTTTCAAGGTTCTCCATTAACATATAAAGTATTTTCTCCCTGTGAGTTAAGCACCACCACAGGAAAAGTCCCTATTTTGTCCCCAGAGCCTCTTCATCTCATACTCAAGAGCCTTCCATTTAGGAGTTTTCAATCTTTAATACATACATTCATTTTTCCAATAGCCAGCTTTTTTGCAACAGTAACAAATGTCTGGTTTGGCACCTTTAGAATGTTTAGTAAATTTCTTCTGACTGGACAGTGTAATTGCTGTAACTGAAGGGCCACTAAATTGTTAGATTTTGAGGTTTGTTTGGTCTCCAAGTTCTGAGAAAGTTTGTGAGCTAGATTAGTCAACTCAGTAATAGAGGCTGCCTTCCAATCTACTTGGTGCCTTTTCACTAAGACTGAACCTTGGGCCTGAGACTGGAGGTAGGTACAGCATTAAAAGCTCCAGAAGCACCTGGAACTAATAGATCAAGCCTGAAATGTTCAGAAAACTTTTGTAATAACTGGGCATGGTAATCACAAACACTTTCATCTTTGTTTTGTATGTGGGAGTGAATTGTCTAAACAATTATCGGGGGAAAAGCTTTAGGGATGGCCTCAAGTAATCTTTTTCCTATTATTCAAGCTTCTTCAAGCACTGTAGCAGTAGTTTTATCTATGTTTAAAGCTTTTTTTTTTTTTAAAGCTACACTATTTTTAGGATCTTTCCATTCAGCAGGTTCTCGCCATAACTGGGCTTCTCCAGGTCCTATTATCACATGGACTAACTGGTATACATCTGGAAACTTCAATAAGAACTTTAAATTCCTCAGCAAATTTATAAGGATCCTCCTGTAATCTGTGAAAATCTTTCACAAAGAGTTTCAATGTTATGTAACTCTACGTGAGTCTAGGGGACAAAAGTAATACGTGGAGCTCTTTCACCTCGTCCGCCACCATGCCATCCAGACTGAGGAAGACCCGGAAACTTAAGGGCCACGTGAGCCACGGCCACAGCCGCATCGGCAAGCACCGGAAGCACCCAGGAGGCAGGGGTAATGCTGGTGGCATGCATCACCACAGGATCAACTTCGACAAATATCATCCAGGTTACTTTGGGAAGGTTGGTATGAGACATTACCACTTGAAGAGGAACCAGAGCTTCTGTCCAACTGTCAACCTCGATAAGTTGTGGACCTTAGTCAGTGAGTAGACAAGGGTAAATGCTGCCAAAAATAAGGCTGGAGCTGCTCCCATCATTGATGTGGTGCGATTGGGCTACTACAAAGTTCTGGGGAAGGGAAAGCTCCCAAAACAACCTGTCGTCGTGAAGGCCAAATTCTTCAGCAGGAGAGCTGAGGAGAAGATTAAGGGTGTTGGGGGTCCCTGTGTCCTGGTGGCTTGAAGCTACATGGAGGTTAATTAAATGTTAAATGCTTTTCCCTTACGTCTGAGTGTAGGTTCTTTGGTGGCATCTCTACATCCCTACCTGTGTAGCTAATGCTGAGCACTGCCAGCATCAGAACCCCACCTGACAGATTTTAGGAGTATGGAGGCCTATGTTTCCCTGCTGACTTCCCTCAGAAACTGTATGGTAGTGATACACCAGTACTTTAGAGGCTTGGGCCATTACCTAACTTAACACATCCTTTCGTTTATAAAGTGAAAATTGCACCTGTTGATAATATATTATCTTCTGGTTGAAAAAAAAAAAAAGTAATACATGGAGTATCCTCAGCATCCACAGGGCAGATTTTAAAAGGCATTTCAGGCACTGGCTTTTCTGCCACTTGTGTAGAATAAAAGGTGGATTAAGTTAAAGCATTTTCAGAGGAATAAGAGGGCAAAGAAGGATAAAGAAATAGAAGTGCTGGCAAAGGGGCAGAAGGAGCAAGAGTAGAGCTTTGACATTGTAGCTCCTTATTTCATTTACTTAATTTAGAAACAGTGTCCTGCAGGGAAGCTATTTTACTATCTTGCTGTCTCTTGGAGGCCTCTAAATAGCAATTAAAATAGGCATCCCATTGAGGCTGTTTAATCTGCGAGCCTTTATTTTCTAATTTACTGCACAAAAAAAATAACTTAGAAAGGTCAAAAAGGCCCAAAGCAGTCACTGATTTTCCAAACTGTCCTTTGTAAGGTCCTTCTATCTAGATGAAAATGCACAGGTCAAAGAACTGAAGTGCTTGTTCATATAATGAGCAGGAGTCCTAGATGGTAGTCCTGGCTTACTCTCAGAACTGGCATTTCCCATTCTGACAGATAGGTCAAACGTGCACACAAAAAGACCAAAGTTTGATTGCTTTCAGTTTCTCAGACTCAAGCAAATTCCTAAAACAGAGTGCAGTGATATTTAGACGGTGTGCCCTCATTATATGAGAGTTTTTCTTGCAGCTGGTAGACAACCTAGTGCTTCTGGCCCATCTCACGACCCAGCTTATCCTGTCACAGGAGTCTTTCAATTGGTGGCAAGCATCCTAACGACTTTTAAAGTCTTGTTCTGTGCCTACCAATTTTGTGGATTATAGACTCTGAGATTCTAGTGCAATGATCAAATCAAAATCTGGCTCATCCTCCAGATTCACATTTAATAAAGAAGACGGATGGACAAAGCAAGAGACACCAAATCCCCAAATAAAACTCAGAGAGCTTCAACACGAGGAAGTAGAGCTTGGATCCGAGAGGTTATTTACCTCCAAGTGACTCCCAAGAGTCTGTGGAGATGGAAAGCCAAATGGCTCAGCTGTTACCTTGAGCCTATTTCCTTGATGCTTCAGGGGTGGGCAGAAATAATGCATTTTCCAAATCCCACTTCTGACACCAGAAATGTCAAAGCACAAAAGACCAACACAAATTCTGTATAAAGAAATCAAGAGAGATTTATTCAGGGAAGAGAAAAGCAAGGCTGGGAAGCATTAAAAAAAGTACAATATGCTCTGAGGGAAAGGGTTTATACAGTAGTGAACAAACAAGTTTTTCTGCATGTTAGCTTTCTAATCTTAACCACAATCTTGACCACATTCTTTTGAAACAATCACAAGACGGGCGTGTGAGCATTGGTGCAAGCAATTTTCTGAAAATATACAATTTAAAAATAGCTTCCTTGCTTACCTTTCAATATTTGCTTCCTTGAGTTGTTTTTCTTCTCTCCCCCTCTTCTCTCAGACACAAGACAGGTTGCACTGCTCTGTTTCCCAAACTTAGCCCAAGCACCTCCATTTTGTCAGGGTAGGGTCTACTAACACAAACTGATAGTAAATGTTTAGCTAATAGGACCCTGATGAGGTGTTCTTTTCACAGGGGACAGCCCACCCATAGTAGTCAAAATGGCATAAAGATAAGAAACAGCCCAACCTAGATTGCTTGGGGTTTAAGTAACCTTGGACAAGTTACTGATCTTCCTTGAGCCTCTGTTTCCTCATCTGCAAAATGCAATGCATAGCTTGGTAACAAATACTGGTAATGGTTGAACAACATGAATAATGTAATTGGTGTCACTGAATTGTACATGCAAAAAATGTTGCATGGCAAATGTTGTGTTATATGTATTGTTTACAACAATAAAAACAATCAATAAAATGCAATGAATAATAACTTGCCTCTACACTCTTTTCCCATCCGGCAGGAAGTCAGGCCCAACAGTGGTGGTCACAGGAGTGTATCCTGCCAGGGCAGCTGGAGGTAGTGTGTCCCCCCACCCTTGTGAGCATCTTGGAACCAGTCTGGCTGCCTGTATGCCCATGAGACAGTCTCTTTCCATAAACACATTTGCCATGCACAGGGGCTTTACATTATTCAATCCTCTTAATCTTCTACACTGATGGTCAGGAAGCTAAGGCTCAGAGCATCTCAGCACTTGTAAGCAATATAGCCAAGCTTGAATCCAGTTCACTTCACTACCGAAAACTGAGCTCTTTCTATTAAAACACAATTTCCCAAGAGAGAAGGTATTAAGTTTTCATAAATACACATATACATCGTCCCCTTTTTATACTTCACTTACTCAAAGGCTTTCAAACCTCTTACCTTTGCTTTCATAATGACCCCATGGGGTAGATTTTACCTCCATTTCACAGATGGGGTAAAGTAACAAGTTTTGCCCAAAGTGCCCCAGCTAGTAACTGGCTGAGTCTTGGAAATCTGAGTCCTGCCTGTCTGCTCTTCTTGTCCCTTTCAGAGTAGTTCCCATGCAGAGCAATTAGATTACAGACAGAAATGGGGCAGGTCCTAGAGAACATTCCAAGCTCAAGGGTGTGAGTTTTTATTTTAGGTTTTCTTTGTTTTTGTAGGAGTTATTAGGTGGTACAAACGCTTAATATGCTCAGCTGCTAACTGAAAGGTTGGAGGTTTGAGTCCACCTAGAAGTGCCTCAGAAGAAAAGTCTCATGATCTACCTCTGGAAAATCAGCCATTGAAAACCCTACAGAGCACAGTTCTACTCTGATACGCATGAGGTCACCAAGAGTCAGCATTGATTCCATGGTAAGGGGATTGCTAGTCAAATATTTTCCCATCAGATAGAGAAATGTGACCTCCTGAGTCCCCAACCAACTACCACACATTAAAAAATAAAAAAAAAAAAACACGTTAGCTCAGTTAAATGGTGTTTCTCTCCTAAGAAAAGTCCAGAGGAGGAAGTATGCTTAACCCAATGTTTCTAGCATCTGAATATGAACAGAAGACAAAAGGAAACAAACAAGAAGCTCATGTGTTAAGCCTTCTTTCACTCAGCTAATATTTAGTAGCACCTACTTTTAGTGGGACTATGTCCCAAGCACTGTTCCAAGCAGGCTTAGGATACAAGGTAGACAGGACAGATACCTAACTTCTCATGGAACTCACAGTCAAATGCAGTATTCCCCAACCCTAAGGATCACACTGTTATTGTTGTTAGTTGCCATCAAGTCAGCCCTCAGCTCAGGGTGACCCCATGCACAAAGCTACAAAATGCCACCCAGTTCTGTGCCATTCCCATGATTGGTTGCTGTCATGGATTGAATTGTGTCCAAAAAAAGTATGTGTCAACTTGGTTAGGCCATGTGTGATTGTCCTCCATTTTGTGATTGTAATTTTATGTTAAAGAGGGGTAGGATAGGATCTTAACACCCTTACCAAATCACATCATTGATCCAATGTAAAGGGAGTTTCCCTGGGGTGTGGCCTGCGCCACCTTTTATCTCTTAAGAGATAAAAGGGAAGTGAGCAGAGCAGAGGGGGGGACCTCAAACCACCAAGAAAGCAGTGCCAGGAGCAGAGCGCGTCCTTTGGACCTGAGGTTCCTGCAGTGAGATGCTCCCAGACCAAGGGAAGACTGATGACAAGGACCTTCCTCCAGAGCTGACAGAGAGAAGCCTTCCCCTGGAGCCGGCGCCCTGAATTAGGACTTCTAGCCTCTGGGCTGTGAGAGAATAAACTTCTCTTTGTTAAAGCCATCCACTTATGGTATTTCTGTTATAGCAGCACTAGATGACTAAGACAGCTGCAGATCATACCATTGTGATCTACAGTGTTTTCATTGACTGATTTTCAGAAGTAGATCGCCAGGCCTTTCTTCGTAGTCCATCTTAGTCTGGAAGCTCTGCTGAGACCTATTTGGCATCATAGCGGCACACACACACCTGCACTAACTGATGTGTGTGAGGCGCACTGGCCGGCAATGGAACCCCAGTCTCCTGCACAGAAGGCGAGAATTCTACCACTGAATCACCAGTGCTCCATGAGGAATCACCTACAGAGCTTTAAAAAATACGAATTCCCAGGCCCTGTCCCCAGGGATTTTAGGTGGAGCCTAGGAATCTGGATTTTAAAGAGCTTTCTCGGTGATTAGGAGGAAGGGCCGAATTTGAGAACAAGGGACCTAGCCTCGTCCTTCCCAGCTTGCCCAGTCATAAGGGATACATGAAGTGCTTGTTAAACATACAGACTCCAGGGCCTCTGTCCTAGGATGGGGCCCTGGAGCCGAAATGTTTAACCAGCACATCAGGTAATTCTTAGGATCCGGCCAGTTTGGGAAACACTGTTTAGCAGGCTTGGATATACCACACACAACCCAAATCTCCTCCCTCAATCCCTTATCACCTCACACAGGAGCAAGAATAGCCTGGTAAGATGTATGCTTCCCCTATCACAAAATGAAACCAGCTGCCTCTACTGTCAAAAGCCACCATTCAGAAAGTACCCCCTTCTCACAGAATTCTGACCCCTTCCAGCAAAAATTCAGTAAGAAAGAAGACACACCCTCTGAGTATTTGTGCTATAAACCATAACCATCAAATCAATTTGAAAAAACTCTGGTTTCAAAGAAATCATGTTCAGTGCCAACTTAACCAGGAGCTATGAGCTTGGGTGTACCTCTAATGCGTTGTAAATAAATAACGGACATAAAAATAGCAATAATGAACTTGGAAAAATACTAGCTAATTTACACCATAATAGAAATTCCCAGGGATCTTCCACAATTGAAGGACCAATGCCAACCTCTCTAATAAGTACACCAACTCTGTTATTCCACATGTGAGTATAATTTCTAAATTGTAGTGTATAATTCAGAAGGGTGTGTGCTCTATGAAAGGCAAAGAAGTATTTATATGAGTGCTATTACTCAGCTGCATTATTCCCTGATGAGAAAAATCAAAAGAATTATTGGAACAATGTATTCCTTGAGGCCCAGAAGCAGAATGTTTCAGAAAAAGACTATCATTAATCTTTCTGCTGTTGTGGAGATAAGCCAGTGCTCTGCAGCACGAAACACACAGAGGTGTGGCCTTTGTGGGAGTGACATCACTCTTTACACCTGAGGGTGCCTAAGAGAACTGCCACTGCTGACACATGTGTGCCCCAGAAAGGCCCTGTGCCAAGGTGGGCCATCGATTGGCATTGGGAACACTAAGGTCAGCTGCTGTGGATGACCACACAGCAGACTCGACTTTCCAAAACCCCAATCTGAACCCCTGCAGTAGCTGGCAGTCACTTAGAGGTTAAAATCAAACTCCTAATGTTGGCACATGAGGTCCTCCAAAACCATGGAGACCATGAACCAACGGTTAACACATTCAGGTGTTAACTGAAAGATTCGAAGTTCAAGTACCCCCAGAGGTGCCTTGGAAGAAAGGCCTGGTGATCTACTTCCGAAAGATCAGCCATTGAAAACCCTGTGGAGCACAGTTCTACCGTGACACACATGGGGTTGCCTTCAGTCAGAACTGGTTCAATGGCAACTGGTTTTTTTGTTTATCTATCTATGCAGCTCCATTTTTTAGTATTTCTGCTCTTCTTTCCTCCCCTCCCCCTTTCCACTTCCCTAACTATGCACCTTACATCAGAACAATTTTGGGCTATTTTCAATTGCCTAAACTTATCTTGGTACCAAAACCAAAAAACCAAGCCCGGTGTCGTCGAGTCGATTCCGACTCATAGAGACCCTATAGGACAGAGTAGAACTGCCCCATAGAGTTTCCAAGGAGCGCCTGGCGGATTTGAACTGCTGACCCTTTGGTTAGCAGCTGTAGCACTTAACCACTACGCCACCAGGGTTTCCTTATCTTAGTACAGTGGTTCTTAAATGGGAGCAATTTTGCCCCCCAGGAGATATTCAGAAACCCTGAAGACATTTTTGATCATCACAACTGGAGTTGCTTCAGGGATAGGGGTTAGAGGCCATGAATGCTGCTAAACATCCCACAATACACAGGACAGTCTTCCAACCAAAAAGAATTATCCAGGCCAAAATGTCAATAGAGCCACTGTTGAGAAACCATCCCTTGGTAAACTGCATTAATAGTGCCAAATCTTTACCCATCCCTGTATACATACCTGTCTTAGATACCTAGTGTTGCTATAACAGAAATACCACTAGTCAAAAAGGCTTTAAAGAATAGAAATTTATTTCCTCACAGCTCAGGAGGCTAGAAGTTCAAATTCAGGTCCTTCCTCACCGATTTCATCTTCCGGTAGCTGCCAGCAATCCTTGGCATCCTTGGGCTTTTAGATGCATCTGTCTCTGTCATCCATCTTCCTCCTCCCCTGTGTGAGCCTCTGTATCTATTCTGCTCTTTTTATAACTCAGAAGGAATTAGGTTTAGGACCCACCCTACAGTGGTATGGCCTTATTAACATAACAAAAGAAAATCCCCTATTTCTAAATAGGGTCATATTTACAGGTACAGGGGTTAAGATCTCAATACTTTTTGTGGGGACAGTATTCAATCAAAAACAATGCCCTAAGTCATTTAATTTTGCAGTGTGTTCTGGCTCAGCCATGTGACTTGCTTTGGCCAATACAATGTGGCAGAAGTGACACTGTGCATGTTTCCACTCATTCTCTTACACCTTCTCTGGTGTCATGACAAGGACGTACTGCAGGTCTGGTACCAAGAGAAGGAGCCCTGGTGGTGCAGTGGTTAAGCGTTCAGCTGTTAAACAAAAGGTCACTGATGTGAGCCAACTAGTCACCCCACAGCAGAAAGATGTGGCAGTCTGCTTCCATAAAGATTACAGCCTTGGAAACTGGATGGGGTCACTATGAGTCAGAATTGACTCAACGGCAATGGGTTTAGTTTGGTTTTGGTACCAGGAGGAGACACATGGAATGGAAGCCAACCCCCAACTGAGCCCAATGCAAATCCACCAACCCATAGGCAAACTCATGAGAAATGATGGTTATTGTTTTAAGCCACTGAGTTTGGGGGGACATTTGTTACCAATGTAGGAGTCCTAGTAGGGCAGCACTTACAGCACTTGGCTGCTAGCCAAAAGGTCAGTGGTTCGAACCTACCAGCCACTCCATGGGAGAAAGATGTGGCAGTCTGCTTCCATAAAGGTTTACGGCCTTGGAAACCCTATAGGGCAATTTTCCTCTGTCCTATAGGGTCACTATGAGTCATGATCAACTCAACGGCAGTGGGTTTTTTGGTGGTTGTTTTTTTAACCAATAGCTGACTATTACACAAACAATGCTACTTAGTGCCTTTGTACATTCTGATCCCTCTGCTTAGATGCCTTCCCACATTTACTCTCACCCTGCTTGGAAAACTGTTAAGTCATCTTTCAAAACCCAACTCAGCAATCTCCTTTCCTGAGGACCCTGAATTCCCTGCAGAAAAGTAGCCGGTCCCTCCTTTTCTACACACCTTAGCTGTTGTATTAATTTGTCTTTATGTCTTACTAGATAGCGAACACCTAGAGAGGAGGGACTTCATCCCATCTCTCCAGGCTTCAAGGCAGCATAACCTTTAGGGTGGCCACTCGGGAAACATGTGCGGAACGCAATGGGATGGGCTGGAAGGCTGGGGTCAGGTGATTATCAAGGGCATTCATCAGCTTTTGCTCTTATACTGGAATGGTGTCTGGAACGTGGCCCAATCCCTGGGACAAAAGAAGAGACTGTTGGCTCCCGCCTGCAGTCTGGATTTCCCTGCCAATCAAAGCTGTCACGGAGAGGAACAGCCTCTGCCATTATTGCTGAGCACACTGCAACTGTTTAGAGGAGAGCTTTACCTTCAGGAAATTCCAATGAGCCTGTTTTATTGTTAGCCTCCAACAGTAATGACTCCCATGGGATTAAACAGAGTGTAAAGTAATTGCTAAAACATCCCCTGCCATGGACAGAGAAGGCTGAGCAAGACGTAATGCTCCCACTTCACGTGGGAGGGAGGCACTCTCTCATGGAAACCAAGTGTGTTATTGGAACTTTATGGAGGAGGAGGCGGAAAGACACAGGGCATGAGGAGGAGGAAAGGCTTTGGAAACAGATCAGCTGGGGTTGAAATCCCAGCCTCCCTCCACCTCAGGTCCCTCCATGCCTCCTAGGCTCATTTTGCACTGGATCTGTAAAACAGGCTAAGATGGGATCTGTAAAACAGGGTCATAAAACTCCTCTCCTCTAAAAATCGTTGTGATGGTTAAAAGAAATAATACGTGCGAAAATGCCTGGCACGTAGAAGGGGCTCGGTAATTTCGGCTGCCTTTCCTCCTGTGGAAATTTGGAGGAGAATGAATTTATCAGAATAAATAAGCCAAAATTAAGAGACTTGGGCCAAGAAAACACAAGCTCCAAAGAGACATCAAGGTTAAGGAATAATACGCGTCGTGTGTTGAATAGTGACACCTGTAAGAATGGCGTGGCAGAGACGTCTGACCTCCTCGTCTAACTCCACAAGGGGAAGCAGAGGGACCATTATCAGCATCCACAGTGCAAGGCTGATTCCTACGAGGCAGAGGTCAGACATGCCTCCATCCTCCAACCTTTTTACCAATTCGGACACCCACCTCCCTCCCACAGCACTCTCTAATTCTAAGCTGTATTCAGTAACTTGTTGCAATGGACACACAGAACTCACAGACAATACTCACGGTTGCAGGGTTCATTAGGGAAGTAACAGGTTACAACCCTCAGGATAAAGTTCTTCAATTGGACAGCCTCTTGCTGAGCCGTGCCTGCAGGAACACCTCTCTGGCCCCTCAGGGTGGCCTCTGCCCTGCCCAGGTAAGTGTTACAAAGCTCCTTTAGCTCTGCCAATAAGCACCTGGAGGACTCCACTCCACCAGTAAGCCTTAGCCCAAAGGTGCTCAGCTTTCTTGCTCCCTGGGCCAGGAAACCCCACAGCAGCTGTCTCACGCTGGTCTCCTGACTCCTCCCAGTTTCAGGCCAACGTCTCTCACTGTCTTCCCTGTTACAGCTCTTCTCTCTGTCTCCTGGGTCTAGGAGGTTCTCAGCACAGGGATCTTGGGTACAAAGCATGAGCTCCACTCCCAGCCCTTCTTTCTTCATGGTCATGATGTCCCCTCTCTGCTCTGAAATTGGCTCTTTTTTAAGCCTAGCTGGATGGCAAAACTGACCAATCCCCTCTTTAGGGTTTCATGCACCTTGTTTACATGGGCCCACCCCCACAAGTGTGCCATGCACCTTATTTACATTATCAGCAAGCTATCCAATCCTCTTAGTGGCCCACAAGCACTTCATTTGCATAGTCTCACCCATTCATTTGGTGGGAGTTACAGAGAACTTGGCTAGAAGGGCCATATTAAGTAATTCACAGCATTGCATCCTCCCCCCCGCCCCCAACAGCAATATGTCCATCTGGGATCTCAGAATGGAATCTTATTTGGAATAAGGGTCTTCGCAGATGTAATTACAGTAAGGATCTTGAAATAAGTGGACCTTAAATCCAATAACAAATATGCTTATAAGAGACAGAAAAGGAGAAGACACACAGAGAGACACAGAGGGAAGAAGTCCAGGTGAAGATGGAGGCAGAGACGGACGTTATATAGACCTATGTCAAGGGGTACTGAATATACCATGGACTGCCAAAAGAACAAACAAATCTGTCTTGGAAGAAGTACAGCAAGGATGGAGAGGCTGTGTCTTACATACTTTGGACATGTCATCAGGAGGGATCAGTCCCCGGAGAAGGACATCATGCTTGGCAGAGTACAGGGTCAGAGGAAAAGAGGAAGACCCTCAACGAGGTGGATTGACACAGTGGCTGCAACAATGAGCTCAAGCATAACAACGATTGTAAGGATGGCGCGGGACCGGGCAGTGTTTCGTTCTGTTGTGCACAGGGTTGCTATGAGTCGGAACCAACTCAATGGCACCTAACATGTCAAGGGATAACAAGGATTCCAGCAACCACCAGAAGCTAGGAGAGAGGCAGGAAATAGATTCTACCTCAGAGTCTCCAGAGGGAACCAACCCTGCTGACATTTTGGACTTCTGGCCTCCAGAATTATGAGAGAATAAATTTCTGTTGTTTTTAAAGCACCAGTATATGGCAACTGGATACAATAGCCCTAGGAAAATAATACAATAAGCAATATTGCTATGGCATTTCATAGTTTGCAAAATACATTTATGACCAATGTATAACTTTATCCTTACAATAGCAGTGCGAAGAATGCATAGGTATTAGGGCAGTTTTGGCTAAAATTACATAGTAATCAACTGGACCTAGCTTGTTGTTGTTGTTTTTAGGTGCTATCAAGTCGGTTCTGACTCAGAGTGACCCTAAGTATGACAGAACAAAACACTGCTGGGTCTTACGCCATTCTAAGAATGGTTGCTATACGTGAGCCCATCATTGCAACCACTGCCTCAGTCCATCCCCTTGAGGGTCTTCTTCTCTTTCACTGACCCAGTACTTTACTAAGCATGATGTCTTTCTTCTGGAACTGGTCCCTCCTGACAATGTGTCCAAAGTACACAAGACTAAGTCTTGCTATCCTCTCTTCTGAGAAGCATTCTGGCTGTACTTCTTTCAAGACAGATTTTTTCGTTCTTCTGGCAGCCCATGGTACGTTCAATATTCTTCACAAATACTGTAATTCAAAGGCATCAGTTCTTCTTTGGTCTTCCTTATTTATTGTCCAGCTTTCACATGCATTTGAGGTGATTCAAAATACCGTGGCTTGCGTCAGATGCACCTTCCTCAAAGTGACATCTTTGCTTTTTTTTTTCTTGAACACTTTAAAGAGGTCTTTTGCAGCAGATTTGCCCAGTGCAAACATCATTAGATTTCCTGACTGCTGCTTCCGTGGGCACTGATCGTGGATCCAAGTAAAATGAAATCCTTGACAACTTCAATCTTTTCTCTATTTATCATGAAGCTGCTTGTTAGTCCAGTTGCGAGGATTTTTGTTTCTTATGTTGAGGTGTAATCCATACTGAAGGCTGTATGTAGTCTTTGATCTTCATCAGTATGTGTTTCAAGTCCTCTTCACTTTCAGCAAGCAAAGTTGTGTCATCTGCATATCACAGGCTGTTAATGAGCCTTCCTCCAAGCCTGATGCCACGTTCTTCTTCGAATAGACCAGCTTCTTGAATTATTTGCTCAGCATAAAGATTGAAGAAGTATGTTGAAAGGATACAACCCTAACGCACACCTTTCCTGATTTTAAACCACGCTGTACCCCCTTGTTCTCTTTGAGCAACTGCCTCTTGGTCTATGTATGGGTTCCTCAGGAGCACAATTAAGTATTCTGGAATTCCCATTCTTTATGTTATCCATAATTTATTATAATCCACAGAGTAAATGCTTTTGCATAGTCAATAAAACACAGGTAAACATCTTTCTGGTATTCTCTGCTTTCAGTCAGTATCCATCTAACATCAGCAATGATATCCCTTGTCCCACGTCCTCTTCTGAATCTGGCTTGAACTTCTGGCAGATCCCTGTCGATGTACTGCTGCAACTATTTTTGAATTATTTTCAGCAAAATTTGACTTGTGTGTGATATTAACGATGTTGTTCAATAATTTCTGCATTCTGTTGGATAACCTTTCTTTGGAATGGGTGCAAATATGGATCTCTTCCAGTCAGTTGGCCAAGTAGCTGTCTTCCAAATTTCTTGTCATAGACAAGCGATCATTTCCAGCGCTGCATCCGTTTGTTGAAACATCTCAATTGGTATTCCATTAGTTCCTGGAGCCTTTTTTGCCAATGCCTTCAGTGTAGCTTGGACTACTTCCTTCAGTACAGTCAGTTCTTGATCATATGCTACTTCCTGAAATGGTTGAATGTTGACCAGCTCTTTTTGGTACAGTGACTATGTGTATTCCTTCCATCTTCTTTTGAATTCTTCCTAAGTCCGTCAATATTTTGCCCAATGGAATCCTTCAATATTGTCACTCAAGACTTGAATTTTCTCTTCAGCTCTTTCAGCTTGAGAAATGCCAAGCGTGTTCTTCCCTTTTGGTTTTCTAACACCAGGTCTTTGCACATTTCAGTATAATAATTTACTTTTTCTTCTTAGCTGCCCTTTGAAATTTTCTGTTCAGCTCTTTTAATTCATCATTTTTTCCATTCGCTTTAGCTGCTCCATGTTCAAGAGCAAGTTTCAGAGTCTCTTCTGACATCCATTTTGGACTTTTCTTTCTTTCCTGTCTTTTCAATGACCTCTTGCTTTCTTCATGTATGATGTTCTTGATGTCACCCCACAACTCATCTGGTCTTCAATCGTTAATGCTCAATGCGTCAAATCTGCCCTTGCGATGGTCTCTAAATTCAGATGGGATATACTCAAGGTCTTACTTTGGCTCTCGTGAACTTGTTTTAATTTTCTTCAGCTTCAACTTGAACTTGCATGTGAACAATTAAGGGTCTGTTCCACAGTCAGCTCCTGGCCTTGTTCTGACTGATGATATTGAGCTTCTCCATTGTCTCTTTCCACTTGATTCCTGTGCATTCCATCCAGTGAGGTCCACATGCATAGTTACTGTTTATGTTGTTGGAAAAAAGGTATTTGCAATGAAGAAGTCATTAGTCTTACAAAATTCTATCAAGCAATCTCAGACATCGTTTCTGTCACCAAAGCTGTATTTTCCAACTACCAATACTTCTTCTTTGTTTCTAACTTTCCCATTGCAATCACCAGTAATTATCAAAGCATTTTGATTGCATATTTGATGGATTTCAGACTGCAAAAGTTGGTAAAATCTTCAGTTTCTTCAATTTTGGCATTACTGGTTGGTGGGTAAATTTGAATAATAGTCATATTAATTGGTCTTCCTTGTAGACATACGGATATTATTCTATCACTGACAGCACTGTATTTCAGGATAGATCTTGAAATGTTCTTTTTGATGATGAACGTGATGCCATTCTTCTTCAATTTGTCATAGTAGACCAGATGATTGTCTACTTCAAAATGGCCAATACCAGTCCATTTCAGCTCCCTAATGACTAGGATATCGATCTTTATGGGTTCCATTTCATTTTTGACAGTCTCCAATTTTTCTAGATCGATACTTCATACATTCCATATTTTGATTATCAATGGATTTACAGCTATTTCTTCTCATTTTGAGTCGTGCCACATCAGCAAATGAAGGTCCCAAAAGCTTGACTCCATTCATGTCATTAAGATTAACCCTACTCTGAGGAAACAGCTCTTCCCCTGTCGTTTTTTGAGTGCCTTCTAGCCTCAGGGGCTCATCTTCCTGACTATATCAGACAATGTTCCACTGCTATTCATAAGGTTTTCACCTGCCAGTTTTTTCAGAAGTAGACCACCAGGTCCTTCTTCCTAGTCTGTCTTAGACCGGAAGCTCCACTGAAGCCTGTCTACCATGAGTGATCCTGCTGGTATTTGAAATATTGGTGGCATAGCTTCCAGCATCACAGGAACACACAAGCCACCTGTCTTAGCTATCTAGTGCTGCTATAACAGAAATACCACAAATGCATGGCTTTAACAAACAGAAGTTTATTCTCTTACAGTTTAGGAGGCTAAAAGCCCGAATTCAGTGTGCCACCTCCACAGGAAAGCTTTCTCTCTTTGTCTGCTTTGGGGGAACATTATTTTCATCAATCTTTCCCTGGTCTAGGAGCTTCTCAGCTCAGGGATCCTGGGTCCAAAGAACATGCTCCCCTCATGGTTCGTCATTCTTGGTAGTAGGAGGTCCCTGTCTTCTCTGCTTGATTTTCTCTTATATCTCAAAAGAGAATGACTCAACATACAACCTAATCCTGTAGATTGAGTCCTGCCTCATTAACATAACTGCCTCTAATCCTGCCTCATTAACATCATACCCATTGCCACTGAGTCAATTCCAACTCATGGCAACTCTATAGGACAGAGTAGAGCTGCCTCGTAGGGTTTACAAGGAGCAGCTGGTGGATTTGAACTGCCAACCTTTTGGTCAGGGGCCTGGGCTGTTAATCACTGGGCCACGAGGGCTCCATTAACATCATAGAGGTAGGATTTACAATGCATAGGAAAATCGCATCAAATAACAAATTGCTGGATAACCACACAATACTGGAAATTATGGCCTGGCCAAGTTGGTACACATTTTGGGGTGACACAATTCAATCCATAACACCCCCACAGTATGACAAACTGGCAGATGAGTGGTAGAAACCTAGCTTCATAGAGTTATGTCTCACAGAACCTACATAAGAGGAACATAGTGGTCATCAGAAGAAGATGGAATCAGAAACGGATTGCCACAAAGACCCTCCAGCTATCTCTCATCTCAGTTTTATTTTGTCCCCTCTCTCTGCAGATGTTTCCTCTATGCTTCCAGCCCATGTGGCCAAAATATGGCTTACAGCAGCTTAGAAGTTCATCTGTTGCTAGTCTCTCCTTCCAGGGAAAGAGTGTTGTCTCTGTCTACACCAGCAGCCCAAATTCCCAAGGAAGCGGGGAGACGGTGTCCCTGGTAACCATTAAGGAAAACCCAAGAGGTATCTACAAGGGCATCACTGTCTACATGGTAGAAGGGATTTCCTTTTTCATGAGGTTTAAATCCCAGCTCTCTCACTTATCACCAGTTTCATGTTCTTGGGTGTTTTCTATATCCATTTTGAGCCTTAGTTTCCTCTCCTGTAAAATGGGGATAATAATGTTTACCATAGGCACCCCTGGGTGGTGCAATGGCTAAGCTCTCGAGTACTACCCAAAAGGTTGGTGGTTCAAACCCACCCAGAGGCTCCTTGGAAGACAGGCCTGGCAATTTGCTTTCAAAAGGTAACAGCCTTGAAAACCCTATGGAGCACAGTTGTACTCTGACACATGTGGGGTCCCTATGAGTCAGAATCGATTCAAAGGCAATCAGCAACGCCAATGTTTACCATATAGGGTTGTTGTGAGGACCAAAGAAATAATTATGTAAAACACTTCCTAAATATGGGTTCTCCCTTCCCATGATCTCATGGGTAAAGGAAGTGAACCTTAGAGAAGTTGAAAACTCACCTAAGGTTACAAAGCCAAAGGTAGCAGAACTGAAATTTGAAGACAGGTCTTACTGATGCTTCGACAGTACTGCCTCTCTGCTCCTGGGTATTTCTCTACCCAGCACACCCCAGCACTTTCCTTTGGAGCCTTTGTGGCTTTTAGGTTTTCAAGAGTTTATGGTTAAAATTCAGATGTCCCTGGGAAAGACATCACCATCATCTGCCAACTCTTTCCTGGGGATGGTTGTTCTCCTGACAAAGGAAAGTTCTGAGGGAACTAAAGACCTGGTGGGAAACAGAGAAGGGTCAGAAACAGGCCGAAAGGAAGGGCTGAGGGGCCTCAAGGCCAATTTTCTGACTTTGCAACTCTGCTTCCAAAAATCAACCCCAATGGAGTCAGGAATGTATAACCCAGGGTGTAACCACCTCAGAGATACTTGTGTTTTTTCCTACCGACAGAACATGGGTGGAATGTAATACAGAATTGTGTTGTGTTAAGTCATATTAAATCAGGGTTGTGTTCAGACCCAGGCATGGGACTTTAGATAATAACAGCTTATTGATTTGTGAATTGCATTCAGTTAGAATTAGGTCTGTCAGCATAAAGCTGGATTTTGGCAATGTGATTATTTTCAGTGACATAGCATTTGGGTATCGATAGCAATAACATCAGACCAAAAAAAAAAAAAACAACCTCACTCACTACCATGATCATTAGGAATTGCTAACCTCCCTATATAAGACATTCGGCAAGTGTGTCATGCTGGTCTCTGTCCCCCAAAGCCGGGGGCATTCACTCCCTGGGGGGAATGCAGACTCCATGCTGTAGTGTCACTGCAAGGACCTCCTGACCAGTCCAGTCCCAGACCCACACTTCATCATGTTCACAAACTATTATCCCAGCCATCTGCCTTCACCTTTATGAGGTGCGGCAAGAGAACCCCAAGCTGTGATCTGAAGAAGCTTAAGAGACCAGTCCCCCAAACATCACTCTTCCTTGATGTCAAGCCTGGGATTCCACCCTTGATGGTATATTCACTCTTTGATGGTACACACTGTTTGCCAGAACAAGGACATCTGGACAGGTCAGGCACAGGGCTTCTGAATCCATCATTTTTCCTTGTAAGACCAGACACTGAAAGAGTTAACAAGTTTTCGTTTGTGTGTTTTTTTTGTTTGGTTTTTGGTCAGTTTTTTAATACAAACCTATAAACTAACCTTCATCTTAAGGATATTACTTTTCCTGGTACCCTAAGCCATATTCTGGATCTCTGAAATTTTGCCTGCCCAAAATGCCAAACTAGAGCCTCCCCCCACTCTCAGCCCTAACATCCTTATCACAAACACATGTTAGCATCAAACATTTACTAGTTTTTTGATGACATGAACCAAAAAAACCCATTGCCTTTGAGTCAGTTCCAACTCATAGAGACCCTACAGGACACAGTAGAACTGCCCTGTAGAGTTCCAAGTAGCAGCTTTTGGTTAGAAGGCAAAAGCTTAACCACTGTGCCACCAGTACTCCACACAAAAACCCATAAAAAATGTAAAACAGGGTATGTATTTTGTATTCGCAACAGCCAGTATCTATTGAACCAAGAATTACCTGGTGTTCAATAAATACCTGTTCAATTTATTTAGCTGGTTAATGTGAATATTGGCTGTGACATCCAATTCAGAAAACCACAAACATTTCATAAGTATTCAGGGTAAGCCAAGATCTTGACAAATAATGATGAATAAAGTATAGTCCCTGGTCCCAGGGAGCCTACTATGGGCTGGAAAGAAAAAAAACGAAAATGACCACTTCATTATAAAATTGAAATTATATTATAGAAATAAGAGCAAAGTACTATGGGAACCTTAAGAAATGATTATTCTTGAGTAGCAATGTGTGTGCTGTAGGATTGTGAGTTAAAGATGCAAATAATAAAATTCACAGAAAAGAAGACATTTGAACCATCCTTAGCGGGAGGAACATAAATGCATTTCAGGTAAAGCAAAACTGAAAACAAAAAAGGTCCACAAAGAGGACACAAAAGGGAATGTTAGGGTGACAGAATTATTCTGTATGTACTGGGGTGGTGGCAGCATCATGCCATACGTTTGTCAAAACCCTTAGAACCTTACAGCACAAAGAATGAAACTTAATGTATGTAAATTTTTTAAAAACCAACCAGGACATGGGGTGAATCCCAGGATGAAATGCAAGCTTTCGTAGAGACTTTCTCTATGGCTCTCCTCCCTTCCTCCTGAGCCCTCACCAGGATTGCCTTTGACATCCACAATTCTACCAACAGTCTCTTCAAGCCAATCTAGGTTTTTACTATCAAACCAAACCCATTGCCGTTGAGTTGATTCCCACTCATAGAGACCCTATAGGACAGAGTAGGACTGATAGAGTTTCTCAGGAGCACTTAGTGGATTCAAACTGCTGACTTTTTGGTTAGCATATGTAGTTCTTAACCACTACACCACCAGGGTTTCCAATTAGGTATCTTAAAATTCTTCCATTCTACCCATCACCCAATTCCAAAACCACTTCCATATTTTAAGTATTTGTTAGAGCAGTACCCCACTCCTGGTACCAAATTCTGTCTTAGTTCACAATTCAATCCATAAGAGCACTCCTTGAAGACGTAGCTTATTCCAGGGCTGTAACAGAGAAAATACAAGATGATCTTGGGAGAGAAAGTAAGAAAGTGCTCAAAAAACATAAGGATGGGGGCATTTCAAAGAAATACAGGAGCCAAAGTGAAAGATCCTCAATGATCAAAGCCGGGACAATTTGAGCAACAACATTCTAAATAATGTATGTAGATACTCCCCCCTTCCAGAAGATGAAGCTTAATCTCCCATATACATACATCTTGAGTATGGGACACACTTAAACCAAAAAATCAAACCTGTTGCTGTCAAGTTGATTCCGACTGATAGCGACCCAATAGGACAGAGTAGAACTGTCCCATAGGGTTTCCAAGTAGCACCTGGTGGATTTGAACTGCTGACCTTTTAGTTAGCAGCTGTACCTCTTAACCACTCCTCCACCAGGGTTTCCAGGACACACTTAGTGACCTGCACACGAGACAAGAGTATGAAAAGGGGAAAAAATAAAAGTAATTTTACAGTGGAAAATCTGGCAAACACTACCTTAGTCAGGTGATTGAGGTTAACATCATCAATGATAAGTCACACTGATAGACTGTACCCTTGATATGTGATGAAAATGGCACTTTGCCTCTGTGGCCTTCCTCTCAAACACACATAGCCCCAGTCTCACCATGACACCCATCAGACAAAACCAAATGGAGAGATATTCTACAAAATACTCAATGTACTTCTCAAAACTGTCACCATCATCAAAAACAAGGGATGATTTGAGAAACGGTCACAAACCAGAGGAAACTAAGGAGAGATGATAACTAAACACAGTGTGATTTCCTGGATGGACTCCTGGGGCAGGAAGAGAACAGGAATGAAAAAATCTAGTAAAATCTGAATAAAGTCTGAAGTTAATAGTAACGTACAATGTTGGTTTCTTAGTTGTAACAAATGTACCATGGTAACATCAGATATTAACTGTAGTAGAAACTGGGTGAGGAGTCTACAGGAACTCTCTGAAGGCCCTTTGCAACATTTCTATAAATTCAAAACTACTCTACAGCAAAATGTTTTGTTTTTTAAGTTCAGGACAAGTTGGGGAAAGAGTCAGAAATCTGACATGGTTAGAGTATCAGGTGATGGAGACAATGAGAGGAGAAGGGTTGAACGTATTTGGGGTCAGATCCTGAGAGCTTTGTAAATCCCATCAGTCAGGAACATTAGGCCAGCAGTGACTTAAACAAGTAAGGGGTGAATTAAAAAACCCGTTGCTGCTGAGTGGATTCTGACTCATAGCGACCCTATAGTAAGCCTATAGGGTTTCCAAGGAGCAGCTGATGGATTCGAACAGCCAACCTTTTGGTTAGCAGCCAAGGTCTCAACCACTGCGCCACCAAGAAATTAGTCTTATACAAAAAGAGGTCTAGGAGGGGGCTGTATTAGGCTAGTAGAGAAGTTCTTGCTCCCACCATCATTAGCATGTAGCTCTGTCTTTTATTTTCATAATGGCAAAATGGCCATACTGTATCAGCATTCTTGGCAGGAAAAAGTGGGAAAAGCAAAGAGTGACTAGCAAATAGCCAATAGAGGCCTGGTATATGAATCTATTTCTTTTAAAGAATTTTCTCACAAGCGAACTTCCACTTCTTCTCATTGGCCAGAATTGAATCACATGGACATTCCTAGCTGCAAGGGAGTCTGAGAAGGTTAGTTTTCCTACTGGGTATATTATATCCCTAAACAAAATCTGCATCCTATTAGTAAGGAAAAAAGGGTGATGACAATGAGTAATTAACCAGTAGTTTTTTATAGTTACATAGGACAGCCCGGGTAGTGCAAACTGTGAAGTGCTTGGCTACTAACCAAAAGGTTGGCAGTTTGAGTCCACACGGATGTGCCTCAGAAGAAAGACCTGGCAATCTAATTCTAAAAGATCACAACCATTGAAAACCCTATGGAGCACAATTCTATTCTGACACACACACGGTCACCATGAGTAAGGATCGAGTTGGTGACAATCGGTTTACAGTTACGTAGGCTGAGAGAAATAAATTTGGTCCTATGGGCAGTATGGAGTTTTATACAATTTTAAGTGAAGAAATGGCACAATCAGAGGTATGTTTTAGAAAGATCACTATGACCACTCTAGCCATAATGTAGAGAAGCCCTTCTTAACCCTTTTGGACCAAAGAACTCTGAGAATCTGATAATAGCTGTGGGTTCTCTAACCAGGGGGAAAAAATGTATATATGCACTGAATTTTCTAAGCAATAACAGGGTGGACTTCTAACCCTCTGAAGCCCATGAACATCAGAAAAGGGCTCCTGGCATAGAGGTTGTATCTGAAGGTGGAGAGGCTAGACACAGAGGAATTGATTTAAAAGCTTTTGAAGTTGTATAAGATATGGTAAGGGGCCATGCCAGGCAGGGAGTGATCAGAAAGGGAGGAGGTGGATTACTGCGACAACATGAGAGAGAAACAACATAACTTGGTGTTTGATTAGATAGGTTACTTATATTGGTTTGGGAGAACCAGGGAAGTCAAAGATTACTGAGTGTTTTTATCTTAAATAACCCAAAGGGTAATTATGCTATTAACCAAGCAGGGACCATGCGAGCAGGATTAATGAAACAGATCATGAATGTGGTTTAAGACTGCTGAGTGTAGGTGCCTGGGTCTATCCAGGTGCAAACATACAGCAGGCAAAAGGAACTCCAGGCCTGGCCTCGGGAGAGGGGCCAGGACTGTACAAGAAACACTAAAAATCACCACACAAGTGCTTGTCAACATGCTCGTACCCAGAACATCCAGAAACCACAATCTTCCCAAAACTGTTTCAGGCATGACAAAAGATTTCTCTCAAGAAGTTCTGTGAAAAAAATTGTGACATGCAGAAAACAGAAATTTTCCACTTAGCTCTAATTTTAGTCTCGAAATTAGAATTTGCTTTGTCTAAGAAATAATGAACTTTATGTGTCCAAGCATATTGGCATCATGGGTCATGAGTATTATTATGACTCTTGTTGTTAGCTGCCATCAGGTTAACTCCAACTCACAGTGACCTTGTGCACAACAGAAGGAGACGCTGCTGGGTCCTCCTTCATCCTCACCGTCGCCAGCGTACTAGGCTCCACCGTGGCAGGTACTGTGGCAGTCCATCTCGCCAAGGGTTCCCGTACCAGTGTGCTAGGCTCCACCGTGGCAGGTATTGTGGCAGTCCATCTCGCCAAGGGTTCCCGTGCCAGTGTGCTAGGCTCCACCGTGGCAGGTATTGTGGCAGTCCATCTCGCCAAGGGTTCCCGTGCCTCTGCTTCACCAAACGTGATGTCCTCCTCTAGTGCTTAATCCCCCCGATGACCTGTCCCAAGCAAGCAAATTGGACAATGTTCTTTTGTGATCCATAAGGTTTTCATTGCCTAATTTTCAGAAAGGCGAACAACAGGCCTTTCTTCCTAGTCTTAGTTTGGAAGAATCGCTGAAACCTGTCCACCATAGGTGACCCTGCTGGTATTTGAAATATTCATGGTATAACTTTCAGCATGACAGCAACATGCAAGCCACCACAGTGCAACAAACTGACTGGTGGTGGATCATACTAAGTTCCTTGAATTACTCTAGAAATATTTTCAGTTATACACTCATCAACTTGCCAAGACTGTATAATATTTTACTGCAAATAAGTAATAAAACATTGAATTAATTCATTTTGTCACCAGTTTACGACTTTAGGAAAAAAAGAGGCTGCTTTAAAAGAGAAAAAATATGAGTTGGTTACTTCTTTGTATTTATTGTTTTTCAGATGGTTGGCATTTTTTTAAATCCTCATATTGAGAGGAAAACTCAATCTCATAGCTATGACTCTTCCCATCCTTGTAGAAAAAACATGGCTTTCCTAACCCCCCAGAAGGACTCCAAAAGGAAACAAAGGTGACACATTGTGATGTCACAGGCTTTCTGGAAAAACTTGATGATCCTGCCAAGACACACAGAAGGGAATGTTGTAGGCAAGATTACAGGTCTGTAAAACAGCAGCAAAAGCAAATCTGACCTATTTAAAAGGATGACATTTGATAGAACCACAATGAAATTAGCTCTCTGTGTAACAAAAATTTAAGGGCAGTTACCTTGCAAGAAAAAAAGGAAAATGTCATGAATTAACGCCAGTGGTTGTTGTCCATAACGGAGAAGACACAACGTGCTGCCATCCCCTTCTTTGTGTTAGATTCAGAAGACGCTTTCAGGCAAATGAGCCATTTCTTTTTAGGCTATTAGTTAGGTGATGGATTGAAAATAGGAACCTTGAACGTAGCAAAGAAGGTTTTCTGCTACTCCCTCTCACATGCACCCAGCTTGGCGTTCGGCACAGTGTGGGCAGCGAAGACCCGCTGACAATTTTGAACTTGAGATGTGGACTTAGAAGAGCAATGAATTCTAAATCTTGAGTGTTCACAAATATTTTTAAACATTATAATTGATTTCATAGACTGAAGACAAAACAATAGAGATTAAAAGCCACTCAGTAGGTGTGAGGAAACCCTGGTGGTACAGTGCTTAAGTGCTACAGCTGCCAACCAAAAGGTTGGCAGTTGGAATCTACCAGGCACTCCTTGGAAAATCTATGGGGCAGTTCTACTCTGTCCTATAGCGCCTCTGTGAGTTGGAATCCACTCTACGGCAGTAGGTTTGGGATCTTTTTGGTAAAAGGTGTGAAGCTATGGATGCCTGAGCCTCAGGTTCATTTTGTGTCAGGTGGGAATATAATGGCAGGACCTACGCCATACGCTTGTTCTGAAGTGAGAGAACGTACTTCATATCTCGGCAGAGGGCAATCAATAAACAGCTCTCTTTGCAATATTAGCCTTTGTAGGAGTTTCCGAGGGGTGGGTTGCTTTAAGCAGCAGAAATTTATTGTCTCATGGTTCTGGAGGCTAGGAGCCCAAATTCAGGTGTCAACAGGGTCATGCTTCCTCCAGAACCTCTGGAGGAAGATCACTTCTTGTCTCTCCCAGTTTCTGGCGGTCCCAGGTGTTTCTTGACTTGTAGATGATCATGCATATGGCCGCCCTGCCTGGCTGGCTCCCTGCCTTTCTTCTCTTTCATAAGGATGTCATTCAGATTGGATGAGGACCCACCCTACTCCAAGGTGACCTCATGTTAACTGATAGCAAGGTCATGATCACAGGTGTGAGGTTAGGATATAAATATATCTTCTAACCAAACCAAACCTGCTGCCGTGGAGTAGGTTCCGACTCATAGAGACCCTATAGGACAGAGTAGAACTGTCCCATAGGGTTTCCAAGGAGCGCCTGGTGGATTTGAACTGCTGACCTTTTGGTTAGCAGCTGCAGCTCTTAACCACTACGTCATCAGGGCTTCCACATTATTTTTGGGGGGACAGCAATTCAATCTATAACAGTCCTCCTTGTAAAAAATTAGCAAACGCCCCTCAGTGGCTGCCTTCCCACACCTGGGCACAGCCCAAGTTAAAGTTGACAAATTACTTAAAATAAGAGTAAGAATTGCCTCGTGAGGTAGGGACTATTGTACTGATGAGGTGAGATGTAGAGAGGTTAAATGACTTACCCAAAGACATACAGAACAGAATTGGGGAATCCCCCTTTCTTGGACTTCGGAGCCCTGGCGGCGTAGTGGTTAAGAGCTTGGCTGCTAACCAAAAGGCTGGCAGTTTGAATCCACCTGCCAGTCATTTGAAACCCTATGGGGAAGGTCTATTCTGTCCTACAGGTTCTTTATGAATCCAAATGGACTCGATGGCAATGGGGTTGTTGTTGTTGTTGTTGTTTTGGTTCTTGGACTTTAGGGCAGTTCTTCACACCGTTCAGTTACTGCCTCACTCTGAAGGGGCACGAAGGCCATCAGAAGAGAAGCTCCCCACTTCCACAAAACTTTGAGGAGAACAAAGAAGGGGTGGGCTTGGCGGAGGAACAGGATATCAGAAGAACTTTCCAAACTCCACAAACTCCCTCTCCACAAAGGCAGCGAGGAGAACAGGGCCAGCCTGTCTAAACGACGGCCGGCTCCAAAGACACACAGCCAGCGCAGCGCTCTGAAGCTGCAGGGGCCGGGGCTGAAAAGGGAGGCTAATACAGGAATGTCATTTAGGGCTTTTCCCAAATCAGACTTTTATCTGGCTACAAAAGCAATACATATTCATTTAAGTAGAATTGGAAAACACGCACAATTAAACAGAAAAAAATAAGTCACTTCTAACATCAACCCTGGCCCAGAAACAGCCGCAATTAGCCATCAAATGTCTTCATTTCCGTTTGTTTTACGTAAACATATACATTTTAATACCAAAAAATGACATCGCACCGTGCTTGCTGTTTTGTAACCTACTTTGTCAGGTAATGTTTCATCCACATTTCCCCCCGTCGGGAGCCCTGGTGGTGCAGTGGTTAAGAGCTTGACTGATAATCAGAAGGTCAGCAGTTCGAATCCACCGCTGTTCCTTTGAAACCCTATGGGGCAGTTCTACTCTGTCCTATAGGGTTGTTATGAGTTGGGTTTTTCCCAAAAACAGGGGTGCTCCCCTCTGAGTTCCACGATAGCACATTTAACCTTTGCAGGTGATCCCTTTTGTACACGTGTTAGAACGTGTTCCGCCTCCTATTCCAAGATGTCAAGGTGGTTTCTAGCATTTTACCATTACGAACAATGCTTCTTGTACAAACATATTTACACTGAATCACAATTATTTCCCTAGGATAAAGTCCTACGGGTAACTGCTCGGCCAAAATGCATGCTGATTTTTAAGGCTTTTAATGAATACTGCCAAAGTGTCCTCGCAGAAGGCTGTACTGATTTACACTCTGATCAGCAAAATGTGTGAGAATGCTCTCTTAAAACAAGGTACCAACAGCTACTCAGTTATTGAAGGCAAGCAGCTCTGCTGATGCAGTTTAGCAGTCAAATGTAAATAGATTAGAGAGAACACCTTTATCCTCCTCTCTCCAGGACGGCCCACCTCCCTGGGACTCCTCTTCTTCGCTCTACCCTCGCCTCCTCAGAGACCAGCCCCACCTCTGTCCTTGCTTTATCCAGGAAACCTTGGTCCCTCTCCCATAGGTCCCTGCAGCTGCTGTGGTAATCCGTGGGCTACATGACATCGAATTTTGTAAATTCTTATCTTCTAAAAGTCAGGATTGCTTCCTGGATTGCTGGCTCCGGGGAACATTCCTTTGAAGGCAAAAGATCCATTAACATATAAAAGGACAGCACACCTCTCAGTTTAGGTAACCTGCCTTCCTGGAAAACTACTTAACCATCTGACACCATGTAAAAATCAGCTGCTGGAATCCCAACAGGTATAGCCCATTTGGGCTCCCTTATTTTTTTATTGACAAGAGAAAAGCCTAGTGACGTAGTGGTTAAGAGCTATGGCTGCTAACCAAAAGGTTGGCAGCTGGAATCCACCAGGCGCTCCTTGGAAACCCTATGGGGCAGTTCTACTCTGTCCTATAGGGTCGCTATGAGTCAGAGCCAACTCAACGGCAGCAGGTTGGGTTTTTTGGGGTTTTTTTGGTACTGATGAGAACCAGCATCTGGCTTGTGTGTTGCTGTGATGTTGAAAGCTATGCCACCAGTAGTTCAAATACCAACAGTAGACAGGTTTCACCAGAGCTTCCAGACTAAGACAGACAAGGAAGAAAGGCCTGGTGATCTACTTTCAAAAAATCAGTCAAAAAAAACCCCATGAATCACATCAGAATGTTGTCCAAAATAGTGCTGAAAGATGAGCCCTCTAGGTTGGAAGTCACTCAAAACAGTGGCTACAATAGTGGACTCAAGCATACCCACGATTGTGAAGTTGGCACAGGACCTGGAAACATTTTGTCCTGTTTTACATGGGGTCTTCACGAGTCAACCCGACTCAACAGTGACTAACAATAACCACAGACTAATCAGAAAGGCTCGTGAGTGCCCATCTCAGAATCACAGTAAGGAAAGACCGGAAACTATTGACAAAGTAGCTGTTGGAGTTCAGGATAAATCCAGTTGCACTCACTTGGAGAAAAGCTAATTTATAGCAGAAAACCATGATTAATTTTAGAATAAACAATATTATGACTCAAGTGACTTATGAGTTACTGGAAATACGAGGTCTATTTAATAGAACATGAGTTATTCAGACATGTAATTCTTTCCTTAGCTCAGTAAAGTTAAGCATGGCAAAAATGCCAGAAACCGCTTTGCAATTGGAATATGCAATTTGAAACAAGTAAAGATTACTCCCAGGTAGTTTACTGCTTTAACTACGTCGAGATGTGTTCCTGCTGCAGACAGCATAATGACTCTCGTTTCGTTTTTGGTTTGTGCCAAATATCTTCAGTTAGTTTTGCTTTATTGGCTTCATGCAATTTATTGCAGCACTAGAATGCGATTGTAATGCACCTAGTATTTTAGTTTTATCTTCCACTGGTAATTTTTCTTCTTTATGGTGACTAGACTGTCTGCATTAATACAAGCCATAGAAATTATACAACGTGGAGACTTGTTTTCGGCAGCTCCCTTTCTCATGGAGAGCAGAACCCTAAAAGCCAGCTCCCATAAAGCGGTGAGAGCCAAGTATCTGCCAGGGGATGAGCGACCACAGAAATAACGGCATTTACAACTCAATAAAGTGACTTATTTGATTAAGAATTGCTAGAAAGCCTAATTTTCTCATCGATTCGGAAAAAAAAAAATGTTCTTTAAGATCCTGTTTTTATAAGTATTCTTCAAATACATCCCTGGAATGCCAGCCCGTTGCCAAAGGTAATAATAGCATTTGGGGAAGACCAGAACCCTTCAGGTATGTCTTCTAGAATATGCTTATTTAGCCTGGAATGCATTTATTGATTCGACAACTTCACAACAGCACTCTAATCTGTTGGGACTTATTTAACTATTTTCAATTTCCTTAAAGTTGGCTAAGTAATGTGCTAAAATATAATTTTATCTATTGTTAGATTGGATCAGTAATGTACATCGTTCCCTTGGGAGAGGTGGTTTTCTGTGAAAGGAAAACGAAGAACTAGTCTTCCAGCCCTGAGGGTTCCTTATTCCACCCACCTTTACGGAACAGGTACAAGAGAGTGACCATTTAAGCCAGATGAGTATGCAATTTGGGCTCTGCTCCAAATGTATTTCTCCACCTTGTCTTTGTACCTGGCCTGAATTTTGCTGTGAATAATTTATCCTATGGATTAAAGTATGTGTCTTTAAGAGTACCCTTAGATTAGATTAGTGGTGGTCTATGTAATATAATATATATGTATATATATATATATATTTGGTAAAATAGAGGGTCAGTAAAAAAAGAGGGGGCCCCTCAATGAGATGTACTGACGCAGTGGCTGCAACAATGGACTCAAACATAGCAATGATTGTGAGAGTGGCACAAGACCAGGCAACATTTTTTTCCATTATACATGAGGTCGCTATGAGTCGGAGCCCACTTGATGGCACCTCACAACAACAACAATATATAGCAGAGCCATAATGAAATACCATTTGGGATGGATATGTTTTGATGGGAGAAAGGAAAGCCCAAAACCTGAGCTCCGCACACAATAATCTCAGGTAGCACAGTATAATGTGAGTTTAGGGGTAAACAGAAAACTGCCCAGAACAATGAGCACCAGGAGGCAGGAGTGCCAGGAAACCACAGGGGCCCAGGAAGAGGAAATGAAAAAGCTCCATAAAAAACTAACTGTAATAAAAAAGACAGACAATAACAAGTGTTGGTGAGAATGTGGAGAAACTGAGACCTTCAGACATTGCTGGTAAAAACGTAAAATGGTGCAGCCACATTGGAAAATTTGGTAGTTCCTCAAAAGGTTAAACTTAGAGTTACTATATGGCCCAGCAATGTCACTCCTAGGTACATGCCTAAGACAATTGAAACCGTACATTCACACAAAACCTTATAAATGAATGTTCATAGCAGCATTGTTCACAATAAGGAGAAACAACCCAAATGTTCATCAGCTGATGAATGGATAAACAAAATGTGATATATTCATACGAAGGAATATTATTCAACCATAAAAACGAATGAAGTTCTGATTACGTGTATAACATGGTTGAACCTTGAAAACATGATGCTAAATGAAAGAAGCCAGTCAGGAAAGACCACATATTGCATGATTCCATTGATATGAAATGTCCAGAATAGACAAATCCAAAAAGATGAAAGTAGATTAGTGGTGGTGTAAGGCTGTCAGAATCAACTTGATGGGTAAGGCTGGAGGGGGCTGGCAGGCGAGGGAGAAGGGGAGATACCAGGTTTCTTTTTGGGAACATGAAAATCTAAGATCAGATTATGGCGATGGTTGCAAATCCCTGTGAATATATATTTTTTTAATGTTGAGAATTGTACACTTTAAATGGGTAAATTGAATTTCTGGTGTTTGTATTGTATCTCAATAAAGCTGTTTAAAAAATTAATTGTATCCAGAGTTGGCCCAGGTCCTCTTTCAGGTCTATTATCTATATTTCTAATTCACTTCCAACTAACTTATTCTGAAACGAATAGCAAGAAATGGTTAATCTAGAAATTCAAAATTAAGAATGTAAAGAATATAAAGCCAAAAGCCCAATAGAATTGTATTTGAACCCAAGCTCCATCACTTTTTGGACTCCTAAGGTAGACAGTTTGCTTGGACCATGGCTGTTTGTTCTGGTCCTGGTCTGTCTTTCCAGTACCAGCCCTCTAGCTTGTTTGCCATCCCATCTAGCTGTGAGTGAACCCCCTTGCCTTAAAAATGAGTTCTAGATTTTAAGTTTTCATAAATAACATTCTAGGGTCCAACAGATTTAAAAACAAAACCAACAACAATTAAAAAAAAAAGAAGTCTTCAATCCCTCATTAGAGACAGGTCAAACACATTTCTGATTGTCACCCAACAAACCTGAGCCACCAGGGGAATGGTGACTGGGTCTCTGAATTTGAATGTGGGGGAGGGGGGAATTATAAATTTGACAAAATTAGGGAATTGGCATCAAAATTGGAATACATAGAAGCTACAAGTTCAAACTTTCTCAAAAACAATTTCATTTGTCAAAAATTTACTTTTAATGGAACTGGATTTAGCCTCAATAGATTTGTTGGCATAGCTCCCCACAAGATGACTTCTGTAAGGAATTATAGAAAAACAAATGTTTGCTGATTACTGAGAGAATTGGTCTTTTAGAGTTTGTGGTCCAAAGATGACCTCTCCACATCTCATAGACTCCAGAATTTTCCACAGATGGACAGGAAACTCCTTCACAACAATACATCTCATTATCATTCAGAAAAACCATAGACGTTACTATCCTAATTTTTACTGAACCTTTTACATGAACTACTCTTTAGAATACAGATCTCTCCACTTGAATATAAAGCATTTGCCCCATCTTCAGAAAGAACTTTCTGTCACCCTTCAAGGATATAGACTTATTAAGTTGCTGGATTTTTTCTCAGAATTTTATACTGTCTTCTCTGTGAGCCACAGAGCTAGTCCTCTCAACCAGACATCTTGCATGCGGAGCAAACGGGTTTCAGGTACAACTTATCCACAAGTACAACTCTACACTCTGACTCTTGTGTATAATCTTCTTGAGATGTCAGTCAAGACTGATGCAAGACTTCATGAAACATTCAGCAGCTCATCATCGGCCTTTGATTTTGTGCTCAAGGACTATCTTTGCACTAAACTCAATTATCTTGACAAAAAGCCCAGGTGAGTAACACTGCCTAAAACCGAGATTATCACACCACTGCCAAAGTCAGAATGGCAAGGCGTGACCTTAAGTCAGACTAAATTCCATTCTCAAAGAGAGGAAAGCTGGGCTTTCTGAGCTCTGTTCCATTCCAACTTGTATGGAAACAACTCCATTCATATTTTGGATGCACAGGATTCCTGCCGTCCCACCATGGTTCACAGGAAGATGGATGAGGGCACTGGGGGTGATGTTTTACAACCTTAAGAACCTTAAGACCCAGCTCAAGCTGTTGGCTAATCACTGTCAAAAAGAGCAGCTCAAATGCAACTATGCCAAGAAGAAATGATTGATTTGGGCAGGAACCTATGACTGTTCCAATGGATGATACTCCATCCATCAAATTAACACATGTCATCACCTGAAGGTACGTTTTTTAGCTGGTTCATCCTGGTGGGTCTATCAGGAGGCTGTGTGCTTCCTCTGTGGAGCTTCAGCAGGAGCTCCCTGGAGGTTACTTTGGGTCAGGAAGCCAACTAAAACCATGACTTCCCCATGTTACTCGCCCAAATGTTTCCTTCCTGGTTCTATGATGTGGAATTAGAGGGTCTCAAACAAGAACTTCTCCAGGCATTCAAGTACATTCCTAGTTTCATTTGGAGGAAATGTTTTCTTGTCTACAAGTTCCCCTGTGGCTTATTGCTGTGCAAAGCTAAGGTAACCCCTGCTTTGGGGCAAAAACATAGGCCTTTGCAACTTTGATGACTAGAAAGTTATCTTTGTTATGTCAATTGCTTCCCTTAATAATATGCAGTAGTCCCACCTTTGAAAGCTCATACTTGAATTGTGGTATTAGTTTGGGTTCTTAACAGCAAACTAACTGAAGCTGATTCTGCATGACCAATAAGAAAAGGAGGGATTTTGTGTGTTTGTTTGTGGGGTTGTCCATTATTTTAAGGATATCAGGTAGCTCATAGAATCATCATAAGATGGAGAACCAGGTTTGAAGCTTAGCTTCCAGGAACAATGCCCACAACCATCCCACAGAACTGAGCTGATGAGGAAAACACTGACATTGGCCCTGAGCTCTGGACACTTCAGTGGGCCGCTCTGCCAGTTCAACACCAGGAATCACTGCTGCTGCCTCCTGAGCCTCCTCAACCCTGTCCTCTTGTAACTTCAGAACCTACGTCAGTGTCTGACATGGATATGCCCAACTGTCAGAGCCCAAGTCACGTGCTCGGCTGCTAACCAAAACGTCAGTGCTTTGAACCCACCAGCAGCTCCACAGGAGAAAAGACCTGCCAATCTGCTCCTATAAAGATTAAACCTAAAAAAAAAACCCAGCCTGTTGCCCTTGATTCTGACTCATAGTGACCCTATAAGACAGAGTAGAACTGCCCCATGGAGTTTCCAAGCAGTAACAAATGACAAAGGTTTGATTCCCCACTGTGTTTATGTTCTGATTCTGGGGATTTGGGGATCACAGAAGGAGTCCTGGTGATGCTGTGGTTAAGCGCTCAGCTGCCAACGAAAGGTCGGCAGTTTGAACCCACCAGCGGCTCCGGGGGGGGGAAGATGTGGCAGTCTGCTTCCGTAAAGATTATCACCCTGGAAAACCTGTGGGGCAGTTCTGCTCTGTCCCATAGGGTCACTACAAGTTGGAATCATCTTGATGGCACGCAACGACAAGAAGTCATATACCTGAGCCCTAGCTTGAAGGGACACTAGGAAAACAAGTATAGAATAATTTTTATCCAGAGTAGTTTTTGCCTCAACCAAGACTCAAAAGATAAGATTCTCCTGAAGCAAGGGAAGGGGTTCAGTTAATAACAAATATCCTATACAATTGCCATTTGGGTACCATACCATAAGTATCTTCATAATCCCTAGTATTTAAGAACAAGGATTTAAGAAATGAGCAAGCTAGGCATTCCTTTAGGTCAACAATGCCAGTGGTTTCAACTATTTACTAGAATGATTAGGGGAAATTTGCTTAGGCCCCCACATAGAGATTCTGATTAAGCAGGTATTAATGAGGGCCTTGGAAGCTGTATTTTTAACAAACTCTCCAGGTAATTTACATGCAATCAATCATTTAGAAATTATTTGTTGAATTTTGTCCTTAAACTCCCAGCCTACAGAATGCTGGCCTACATTAGTTTTGCTCCTACAGTCCAAGAAATGGTCACACAAAGAATCCATATTTTTATTCTATACATTTACTATGAAAGACAGTGTCATGGATTGAATTATGTCCCTCCCAAAAATGTGTGTATTAACTTGGCTAGGTCATGATTCCCTTATGTGATTCCCTACCGTTTTATCTCTGATGTGATTTCCCTGTGTGCTGTAAATCCTGTCACCATGATGTAATAAGATGGTTAGTGGCAGTTATACTGATGAGGTCTACAAGATTAGGTAGTGTATTAAGCCAATCTCTTTTGAGATATAAAAGCATCTCTGTTTACAGCCTACCAGACTGCTCTGGCTGTTAGATATTCCAGGTGGGAGTCAGACACTAGTCCATTCTGTCTGCCCTTACCCTCATCTCTCTTCCACTTGTGAAGTGAGTCTCAGAACACCAATAAATAACTCTTTCCAGAGAAATCTGCCTCCAGGACTCTAGTACCCTCTTTGATGTGGGTGAGGTGTTTAAGAGTCATCTAACTTGTTTTTGACCAGCTCCGCTGAAATCTCCACATGAGGGCTGCCTCACAACTCACCTTGGACACACACACACACACACACACACACACACACAGTGTTCATCTTGAGCAGAAATGGATATTTGGGGGAGGGGGGCGGTGATCCATGTGACCTGAGTTTCAGAAGTACTCGTACCCGGAGGTTCCATGCTTACACTTCAGATTTTATGGGTTCCAGAGCTCTGGCGAAACAGTGGTTAAGATCTCAGGCTGCTAACCAAAAGGTCGGCAGTTTGAATCCACCGGCCATTCCTTAGAAACTCTATGGGGCAATTTTACTGTGTCCTATAGGGTCGCTATGAGTTGGGATTGGGGTTAGCTAGTGCGTATTCTTAGTGCACGGTTCCTGAATCCTATGAGTGGTGGTGAGCTTGGACTCTACTCCTGCATATGGTACCAGCTTGGGATTTTGGTATCTCTCCAACCAAAATAAACCAAACCCATTGCTATGAGTCGATTCCGACTTATATGAACCCTATAGGACAGAGTAACTAATTACATCTGCAGAGACCTTATTTCCAAATAAGGTCGCCTTCACAGGCACCAGGGCTTAGGAGTTGAACATATGTTTACGGGAGACACAATTCAACCCATAAGACAAGCCAAAGGAAAGACAGCTGCTTTGGGGTCAGCCTGTCCTCCAGAGGTTAAGAGCTATGGCTGCTAATCAAAAGGTCAGCAGTTCAAATCCACTAGCCACTCCTTGGAAACCCTATGGGGCAGTTCTACTCTGCTTGTAGGGTAGCTATAAGTCAGAATCCACCTGACAGCCACGGATTTGGTCTTGGTTTTTCATTAACCTAGAGGTTGGCAGTTCAAACCTACCCGGCAGCACCATGGGAGAAAGGTCTGGTGAACTGCTTTCATAAAGATTACAGCCAAGAAAACCCTATGGAGCAGTTCTGCTCGGTAACGCATGGATGGCGGTGAGTCAGAACTGACTTAACAGCAACGGGGTTAGTTTTGGTTTTCTCCCCTTCCACATTGGACAAAGCTTGCACTCCAGGGTGCTAACTCCCTCTCACTTTCTGGAAGCACATGCGTGAGTGCCAGGTGGTTTCTGTAGCACTCTCCAGGCTGTGGCCCCAGAGAAGCCGGGACAGAAAGTGAAAGCCAAGCAGGACAGCTCAGCCAGGGGCTCTCGGGTTTTGCTTGCACAGAAGTGTTGCTGTGGTTAATAGCCAAAATGAAAGGGGAGAAGAGTGGATGTGAAATGGGGCTTATGTGCTGACCAAAGACCAGGAAAAGGAAGAAGATAAAGGATACAGGGATATTGAAAGTTCTGGTCCCTCAGCTAATGTCTGACCAGTTGGAAACCTGATATGCTGCAAGCAGAGGGTCAACTGGGCAAGCAGTTACCATGGAGCCTCAGGCCACCAGAGCTGATGGCTAAGGACACCTGGGTGTGGGAGACCAGCAATGGTCTGCACATACCCTCCCAAGGGTCTCCCCACGGTAGCTGTCCCCTTGTTCTTCTACACCAGGGTATCTGCAGCACAGCTGAAAATGACCCAAGAAAATGAAGGAGCATGATGATAAGGGCAAACACCAGATGTCTAAGTGACCCAGTTATATCCATGTTATTAGCTCAGGAACAGGAGAGAGAAACAGAGAGAACAGGGACTACGCCTGCTATGAAGCAAGGTTCTGTAAAATGGCTCGGAAGAACGAAGACCTTCAGCCCTCTCATCTGTGAATCACCCCAAGAGTACTTCACCACAGCGTCATCTCTTCCTGACATGTCCCACTTTCTGTTTTGTCCTTAAAGAACAGCTGGGATGAAAAGGAGAGAGGCTGAGAATGTGTTTATTGGAGAAGCCTGGCCCATCATAGCCCACCAGTAGAAAGAGTCCCTTTTCTTCCACATCCACCTTAGAAATGTTTCTAGAGAGGGCAACAGCCCCTGTAAGAGGTGTCTTAATCCTTATCGACGCAGCGAAGGGGCTATCAAAGCAAGAAAGACCACATGGCTGTTGAGATAAAGGGTTGGCTGTTGGGGTGGGGGGCGCTTATCAAGCTTTAGCAGTGAGCGAGTTTTGTTGCTTCCATTGCATTTAAAAAGTTCATTGATTTGCAGCTAATACCAAGTTGTCATAGTTTCATGAGTAACAGCTTGTGGTTTGCAGAATCAAAGCCTTTTCCTGAATCGATAATAGATTCACCGAGGTGGCCTGAGCGTTTGCAGATGGGAGAAACCGAGAAAGATGCCTGGGTAGAGAGAAGGAGTGAATTTGGCCAGACCACAAGTGGTCTATAAAGGAGGAAAAATAGCACTCTCCTTGCACAAGCCCTTCAAAACAGCAGAAATTGAGCCTTTTAAAAATCCAAAATGACTTTTAAAGAGGCCATTGTTTTGAAAGAGAGAGAGAGAGAGGTGGATAGACAGATAGACAGACAGAAAGATAGGTAGGTAGTTTAAATACGTGCATGACCCTGTTGTTAGATGCTGTGGAGTGGATTCCGACTCACAGCAACCCCGTGTGACAGTAGTACGGCCTCACAGTGTTCCCTAGGCTGTAATCTTCATGCAATCACATCGCCAGGTCTTTTCTCCTGCAGAGCTGCTGGGTGGGCTCAAACTGCCAGCCTTTCAATTAGCAGCCAAGAGCTTAACCAGAACTCTTAACGTGTGTGTACACGTGTGTAATAAATTGACTCTTCCATAAGAAAAAAGTCAAACTGAAGATTTTTGAAAACTCACCAACTGGTCTGATCTTCATCTTTAATTTTGCACATCCTGAGGTTGTAACTAGTCCCAGCTTCTTGGATGACATTGACATGTTCTTCTCTTTGTCCCCTAGGGAAAAACTCACACACATATACCTACACGAGCAGACACACATGCCACACATAGCAACTCATTATATTGGCCCTGGCCCCACGAGGAAGATATTCCTCTAATAACGTCTTAATATTGTATCAGCCCAGATTCCGTTTAAGCCTCAGAGTATCCATGTTGAGCTGACAGAGCTGGTATTTTTTTTTTTTTTTTTGTCTCATCTCGACTAAGGAGAAAATGGAGTCTTAGGAAGAATCAGAACCTTCAGCCCAATTCTCCTGGTGGTGCCCAGGGCAGACATCACTAGTTTGCCAAGACACTCATTCCCAAGGAGCTCAGACGAAGACTCAGAATCCTTCCCTTAGCTGACCTCCAGGCAGCCACTGTCACTTGATAGAAGATGACGTAAGAGATAAAATCTATTTGCCATCCTGGACCCAAGGTCATACAACTAGTTGATGGACTAAACCCAAGTCCCACACTTCTCGTTTCAGCGTTTTCTTCATAAAGAAGAAAGCTTTTATTCCATGAGGTGAGCTTACCACTCCTGCCACAACTAAAAGTTACTGCCACTTGGGGGTTATTGTCTCTCTGGCTGCACACACCTGCCAAACCCCATGCTTAAGACCTAGCAGAGAGCTTCTAGAAAATTTTAAATTACATGTGTGGCTTACACTATATTTCTATCAGACAGCATTGCTCCATGTGTTAGGTACCTGTAGGGAATCTTTAAGTTAAAGAATGAGACCCTTTAATTTACATACTTTTTAAGCCCCAATAAGCAAACAAATGTGTAACATAATTTCAGAGAGTGATAAATTCCAATAAAAGGATGAAGCAAGGTAAGGGGATAGAGAATGACAGTCAGTGTGGTTGGTGTGAGTAGTCTGAATTTTAGATAAGGTGATTAGGGAAGGCTTCTCAGAGGAGGTGACATTGGAGCAGAGACTTGAATGACTGGAGGATGAGCACTCCAGGAACAGCAGGGAAATCCCCTGAAGAGGAAAAAAGCTGTGTGTAATTGAGAACGAGCATGGGGGTACGGTAGGAGATGTCCGAGAGGCACAGGGACACATAGACCATGGGGAGGAGTTTTGTTTCATTCCAGGCGTGACAGGAAGCCGATGCAGAATTTAAAGCAGGTAAGTAATGAACCTGGTTCAGGCTCAAAGATTGCTGTCTCTTCACTGTCATCAACTCAGCTCCTGATTCGTGGTGACCCCGAACTGCTGTGATCCACAGGGCTTTCGTGGTCTGATTTCTGGAAGCAGATCATCAGGCCTTTCTTCCTAGTCCACCTTAGTCTGGAAGCTCTGCTAAAACCTGTCCAGCACCATAACAACACACAAGCCTCTGTTGACACAGGGTGGTGGCTGTGTACGGGGGGGCATTGGCTGGGCCTCCTGCGTGGATGGCAAGAAGTCTACCACTGAATCACCAATGAATGCCCCCTTTAAAAGATTTCATGACCAAATGTGTATTTTTAAAGATCATTCTGGTAATAGTGTAAACAGTATACTCAGTGGAAAAGGGAGACAGTGATGGCGAGGAAATGAGCTGGGGTCACTGCATATGCCAGTTGAAGTTGTCCAGTAGGAACTCAGAAATGCAAGTGTGATGCTCAGAAAAGAGAAATGACTGGTGGGCAGAAGCTGTGTCAGTTTGGGTCCTCCTAGAAGCAGACATGAAGAGAGGATTAGACATGGAAGAGATTTATTGGGGAAATGCCTGCGAAGAAGAAAGGGAGTGAGCCAGCGAAGGCAGACAGAGCCTTCAGGCTTCAAGGCAGGTCTAGCACCTGTGAAGGAGAGGAGGAAGGAAGACTGGACAGGAATTGCCAGGCTGCTGCATACTTCCAAGAAAGGTTTGGCCAGGACAACGAAGAGTCCTTCTGCCAAAATCACCACAGGAATGGCCGTGCTGTGTTCACTCACTGGCTGAACGCAGCCATGGGGATCCTGGCCTCCGCAGCCATGGGGGTCCTGGCCTCAGCAGGAATGCAGCCTTGGTTCCGGAAGGGCAGCAGCGGGGCCATCAGTCAGGGGTGCTCTCCTCGGCAGGAGGTCTAAGTAGTTCATTTCATGTCTCCTTCTGCCTTCTTAGGGACTTTGCCCCTACACCTTCAACCTAACCGTCAGCACTCAAACAGGCTTTAGGAAGGGGCATCTTCAGTAAACCATCTCTTGATCTCAAATCCCTCTCCGAATAATGTTCTCTCTTCTCCCCATGCCCATTCGAGTTTCTACAAAGAGTTGTCCACTGAAGGCACCTGTCTTAGTTTGCTCGTTAGTGCTGCTGTAACAGAAGTACCCTAAGTGGGTGGTGTTAAAGGACAGAAATTTATTTTTGCACAGTCCAGGAGGTTAGAAGTCTGAATTCAGAGCACCAGTTCTAGAGGAAGGCTCTCTCTCCCTCCCTCTCTCTCTCTCTGCTCTGGGGGGAGAATCCTTGTCTCAGCTTCTCTAGCCCTGGCATTCCTCAGTTCTTTGGTGATCTGCACGTGGCATCTATCATTCCCCCATTCGTGATTGCTTCTCTCCGTGACTAATCTGCTCTTTTTATATCTCAAAAGTGGTTAGGTTTAAGACACACCCTACAGGATATGACCTCATTAACAATAACAAAGAAAACCCTATTTCCAAATGGGATTATATCCGCAAGTATAAGGGTTAGGATTCCAACACATATTTTGGAGGGACACAGTTCAGTCCATAACAGTGCCCCTACATTCTCATCTCCATTTACTCTTCTATCCACTCCCTTCTCTCTTCTGCTCCTACAGCAGCACTGAAGTTGCTCTTGCTAATGCCACCTGTGGCCTCCATCTTGCTAATTCCAACGGAGACTTTCCAGTTCTGTTCTTACCTGGTCTCTTGGTAGCATTTGATGAGGTAGGTTATTCATTCTTTCTTAAAATACTTTCTTTTTCACTGGTTTCTGTAATGTCACATTCACAGTATTTTCTTTCTACCCTTTTATTATTCCCTGTTGGCTCTGCACCCCTTCTAAACCTTCCCACTCTCTTCCCCCTCCCTACCCCCTACCCCAGGCTCTCACCCTCAGCCTGGAAGAGAAGAGCCTGTAGCCCTCCTGGATGGTAAGAAACTGCCTTTACATCATATCCTTTGCCCTCTTTCCTCTGGGGCTTATGATAAAAATTCTGTGCTCATTCTTCCAAGTTATACCCCACTGGCGCCAAGTCGATTCCAACTCTTGGCAACCCCACAGGACAGAGTAGAACTGCCCCTAGGGTTTCCAAGGAGCAGCTGGTGGGCTGGAACTGCTGACATTTTGGTTAGCAGCCAAGCTCTTAACCACTGCACCACCAGGGCTCCAAGTTATACCTTCTTGGAAATCACAAGTCCTTTTTTCTTTCCACAAAATCTCTCCCTTGCAAATAAATGAAAAGCCTTATTTTCCAGCGTTTTTTGTTTTTGTTTTCCTATCCTTTTTTTAAAAAAAAAGCTATCTTCTTTAAAATCAGGGCCAATCTCCACACCTTGTTCTCAGCTATGTCTGTCCTTTCTTGAATCAACGGGATGCCTCACCTTCAATAAGTGGCGAGTCCTGGGGTAAAACAAACTACTGATAATGAAACTATTCGGGATAACACTGTTCATCCAACCTGTCTACCTGTATGTCTCAGAGGCATGACAAAACTGGACATGCTCCAAACTCTTGATCCTCCACCCCCCAAATCCGCACCATCTCCAACCTCCTCCAACCAGGAGAATGGCCCCTCTATCCACTCAACTACTCAAGTCATGAATCCGGGAAGCAGCTCTACCAGCTCCTTCTCTCTCAGTGCCTCACCCCCCACCTCCAGTGGGCACCAGAACTGCTCATGCTGCCCTCCACCCTGCCCCGGTTTTCTCTCACCTGCATCTACTTCTCTCCCTCTTCACCCCACTGCCCAACTCCTAGCCATCCTCTCTTTTCTGGATTACAGAAATGGCCTTCTAACTGGCCTTTCTGCTTCTGCTCTTGCTTCTTTCCAATCCCTTCCCCACACAGTAGCCAGTGTGATTTGGCAAAGCCCAACAGGTCATTTGAACACCCTATTCTATCTTTTCAATGATTCCCCATTGCACTAGCAATAAAATACAAAATCCTTCATGTGCCTACAAGGCCCCATGTATTCTGTCTGCTGCCTCCCGCTTGAGACACAGCAAACTGCTTTGCTCCCCAGGCTCCAACACTGGCCTGGCCATGGTCTCTGAAGGTTCTGAGCACTTTCTTCCCTTTGAGCCTTCACACATGCTGATCCTTTATCTCCCCAACACTTACTTCTTTGCCTTCTACTCAACTTTCTGCCCCAGCTTCCTCAAAGGGGCAATCAGAATTAAGTCCCCATATTACTTCCACGGCACCCATTTCTTTTCTTTCATAGCAATTATCTCGATGTGTAATCATACAGTTCTTTATGGAATTTACCTGTTAATTTCTTGTATCCCCATTAGGCTGTAAGTGTCATAAGAGCAAGGACCATGCCTATTTTGCTAATCACCTTTCACAATGCCTAGTACATAGTCGGAACTCGCTATTTGCCTAATGAATAAATAGTCTAGTATGGGTAAAATCATAAAGGAAGAAGATGGGACCTTGGGAAAAAATAATACGTAAAGAATGGGCAAAAGAAAAGGAGTCGGCAGAAGAAATGGCGAAAGTCCAGAAAAGTTGAAGTAGAATCATAAGGGAAAAAAAAAATTGTGCTTTTGAAGGAGCTGCAGCTTGGAAGACTGAGCACAAAGTTTTTACTCTATGCCCCAAGACAATATCAAGTGTTGGTGAGGCAATAGAGCAACTAGAACTTTCACACACTGATGATACAATGTAACATAGTACAAGTACATTGGAATACTGTTCGGCAATATCAATTCAAGCTGAACATATGGATACCCATTACCCCAGCAATTCAGCTCCTAAGTTTATACCCAAAAGAAGTGTGTGCATATGTGCACCAGAAAAACATGTACAGGAATGTTTATTGTAGCACTTTTTTTTTTTATGTATTATAGCCCAAAACTGGAAACAACCCAAGTGTCCATCAATAGTAGAATGAACAAACTGTGATATACAGGCACCCCCGAGTTAAAAACTCCCGATGTACTTAAAATCTGTAGTTATAAACTAGTCCCCTTAAAGCCTATTATATTAAAAATTGGAGGTACATACAATGGTTTGTAATAACAAATGGGCACTACTTTTCAATGCACATCAAAACATTATTATTATTACTATATTATTATGGTAAAGATGTTTTAGTATATCTGAAAGTGTTTCTTTAATTTTCTTGTATGTATTGAAAGGTACACTATATACTGTATACTAAGACAAACATTTGACTAACTGATGTTCTATATGAACCTTACCTAACTCTTGCAGCTTATGTACAAATTCAACTTAATGACAGACTTAGGAATGGAACTCATTTGTAATCCAGGGACTGCCTGTATTCAACAATGGAACACTGCATAGGGATGAAAATGAATGGACTATGCTACACACAACTTGGATGCATCTCACAAACTTTTTTTTTTTTTTGTACTTTAGGTGAAAGTTTATAGAGCAAATTAGCTTCCCATTCCATAGTTTGTACATAAAGTGTTCCATGACCTTGGTTTCTCTCCCCACAATGTGTCAGCACTCTCCCCATTTCCGCCCTGGTTTCCCCCATTTCTTTCATCCTGATTTTCTACCCCATCTTGCCTTCTTCTCTTTGCTTTTGGGCAGATAATGCCCTTTTGATCTAATACAATTGATTGTTCTAAGGAGTGCATTCCTCTCGGGTGTTATTGTTTATCTTATGTGCTCGTCTATTGTTTGGCTAGGAGGTGGTCTCCAGGAATGGCTTCATCTCTGGGTCAGAGGGGTGTTTTAGGGCCATAGCCTTGTGGGTTCCTCCAGTCTCTAACAGACCAGCAAGCCTGGTCTTTTTTGTGAATTTGATTTTTTGTTCTACAATTTGTCATCTGTCCAGAACCCTCTATTGTAATCCCGGTCAGAGCAGTTGGTAGTAATAGCTGGGCACCATCTAGTTCTTCTGGTTCACAAACTTATTTTTGTGCAAAAGATATCAGACACAAAAGAGTATGTACTTTATGATTTCATTTGCTTAAAGTTCAAAAGCAGGCAAAGCTTATCTATGGTGTTAGAACTCAGAATAGCAGTTACCTTTGGGGAGAGTATATAGTGACTGAATGGGCACAAGCAGGGCTTTGAGGAGGTTGTACGTTCTGTTTCTTGATCTGGGATGTGATATCTCAGTGGGCTCAGTTTGTGAAATTTCATTGAGCTATTTTATACACTCATGATTAGTGTACTCTGTTTGTTATGCTTCAGTAAAAGTTTACCCCAAAAAACAACCGTTGCCTTCTATTTAAATTGCTTAAAAACCCAGTGCCGTCAAGTCAATTCCGACTCTTAGCGACAATATAGGACAGAGTAGAACTGCTCCATAGAGTTTCCAATTTAAATTGCTTAGCAGTACTTAAAATAGATGATGACTGAATCTTTTCAGGAAATGGTAGTGTTAGTGTGCATGCCTCTGAGTGTGTATGTACGCGTGGGTGTTGAACAGTGAATATTCTTTAGGAAGGCAGTCGGGTGAAAGGAAACGTCAAATTTATTATGCTTTCTTAAATACCTTGGCTTATGTGCCACAGAGTTTCCATAAAAAATTCTCTATTCGATGACAGTCAATCTACTTGTACTGTTAGAAGAATCTTATGTAACCCTGACCCTATCCCACATCTATCAAATTCCCTTTTTATGCTCTTCTCTTATTCAGTAAATCATTCTATCACTGAGCATTTTCTCTGCACCAATCCCCATGAGGGATGGTGGAGATTCAGAGAAAATTCTGTACCTCCTCTTCTTATTTCTATTTTTAGGGCCTAAGGAATTCAGTGGGGATGCTGGCCAGCAGCACCTCAGCCACAGAAGCAGGACCAAGGGCAAGACCGTGCGAGGTTTTTACCTAGAACAATGGCTGGAAATTGCATAGTCAAAGTGGCAAGGGAAGCCAGAGTACAGTGTGATAGAGAATTGGTACAGGAGATCTGAGGTGAGCTGACAGACAAGACAGGAGACAGGAGACAGACGAGAGGAGACCAGGGGCAGCTCAGGAAACAGGTGCAAAGATGGCCCAGTGAATAGGGGAGAACAGAGGGTGGAGGTGGGCGTGGTCTACACTGGACACATAGATAACGGCGCATTGTCTGTAGAAATTTAAAAATATAAGAAACTGATTAAAAGTTCGTTTGCTTTTTATTGTCGCCACACACCTACCAGTTGCAGTCGAGTTGATTCCAACTCACGGAGGCCCCAAGTGTTGCAGAGTAGAACTGCCTTCCACAGGGTTTTCACAGCTGTGAACTTTTGGAAGCAGGCTTTTCTTCTGAGGCGTCTCTGGTTGAGTTCAAACCATCAACCTTTAGGTTAGTAGTCAAGGGCTTGACCATTTGCACCACCCAGGGAATCTCATCACACACCAGCAATCCTAAAAAATGTTAGTAGTAAAATACTTCTCCTTGTTGAGAGAGACTACATCAAGCCACTTCCCCCACACACCAAAAACCCCACTGCCATTGAATTGATTCCAACTCGTAGCAACCCCATAGGGTTTCTGTGGCTGTAAATCTCTACAGAAGCAGACTGACACATCCTTCTGCCATGGAGCTACTGGTGGTTTCAAACTGCCGACCTTCCGGTTAGCAGTCAATCGCTTTAACCACTGCACCACAAGCAGATGATTCAGACAAAAGCTCTGATGTAGTTAGGGGTCAATATCCCATTCCCAGTGGTGGAACGAGATGGGCATGGAGCCAGATGAGAAAATCTGCCTTTCTGGAAAAGAGGCTCTTGCAGCATTTTATCTGGAGACAAGATGACCTGTTCTTAATTCCATGGCATAACTACCCCCAAACCACTGCACCCAGACCTTGTTAGGCATAAGCAGTGATAACTCTCCATAGCTGTAAAATCTGGGGAATAACGTGCTCCTGATAACCAGGTGCCGTGACATTTTGGAATAAGCATTGGTAAGGTTCTCCATGTTAAGTAGCTTTACAAGTTGTTATTAGAATCACGTTAGCACAGCACTACAGCAAACGTCCCATGTCCACAGATGAGTCTTTCCAAGAAACCTATTGGTTTGCTTTTCTTCTCTTTTCCTTCTGAATAGCAGCTGACAGACAAAGGGGAGCTGGCCCAGGCCTTTGATGCCAATGCCAATTGAACAATAGCCCTGCTTGTGGCAATCACCCGCTTTGTTCAGCCAGGAGAATGCCGGGGCTGTTGCTCATTGGATCTGGTGTATGTGGGTGGCCAGAGCAAGGTGCATTTGGCAGCCAGATGTAGATTCTGGGTGGTATGAGCTGACTGTCCACATAACTAAGCTTGAGACTTGGCTGGGACTCCCCGGCCAGTGCAATCAGAGAGACCAGATGGACTTGGCTCCTTGTCCTTTGAAGATGGTGTCCTTTATTTAGCTAAAGGGAAGAGGCAGCCAACCATCTGACCTGGAAAGCATTCTTGGGCAGCCCGGTTCTTTCTGTATTCATTTAAGAGAAAGGGAAAGTGCCCCACTGAAAGGAAATTTTAGAAGGCTTTTGCAAGCCATAGAGGAAGTTAAAAAATCACACTCACAAATGGGTAAGAGATATGAACCAGTGGGAGCTCCCGATCCATTTTCCTGGGGCAGTTTCTTTTAGAAGGCAGAGGACACTCAAGGGAATTTTTTACCATTTTCAGGGGCTTCTGGGCTGTTGCTGCCATGGCTGCTCTGGCTACAGCTGCCACTAGAGCCCTTTCTAACCATCAGAGCTTCTCCTGACCACCACTAGAGGTCTTCACTCTAGGCCCGCCTGGGAGGACCTCGGGCCATGGCTCTTGGGCTGAGTGAGGTGCTTGCCATGTTCCTGGGAGGCTGCTTTCAGGTGTAAGTATCCGAGTTATTATCACAGTCCCATAGGGACCCAGCTGTGGCCCTTTATGTCACACTATTACAGGATTTCTCTAAAATGCAGCAAGGGCTGGGACCTCCCACCTAATGAAACCATCTAGAACCCACCAACTACCTGGTGCATTGAGCTCTATCCTTCCAGTTCAGTTTCCACACTGTACCTTCATACTCTCTCTGGCTAGCTAACTCCTCAGAGAGTCTACCCACTTGGGTGGTATTCCCAGTTTGGGGTGGGGGTTTCGTCCCTAAATACAAATTCTCTGCCCATAGAACCCACTCTGGGATGCTGCTCATCTGACGCTTGTTGGGGTAGAAGTGGGAGTTGGGGCATGCAGGGCCACCATGTACAGTTGTATAGTTGTTCACTGCACAGATCTTCCAGCCAAGATGGTGAAAGGGGGCTGAAATGCAGCTACCAGGTCCCATGGACTTACAGTATCTATGTTTCACCTGTAGGTAACAGGTGCAAGAGCCAGTGTTGGACATCTTTTGTTTCTTCTGCCTAAATCAGCACACCTCTTCTTGTGAAGAACAGTTACTCTCTCAACTACAACCTCATAGTTCTAGCAGAAGCTGCCAACCTTGGTACCCTAGTACCCAAACACTTGGCCTCAGAAGTAGATGCATAAGCTGGGGCAATTGGAACCCTTTCTTTTCGGCTCAGAGAAAAGAGTTTTGTCAGAGGAGGCCACACTGGAAGAATGAGGGACCAGAAGCACCAGTGGCTGTGTCCCAGCATGGGAAAGAAGCTGGATACAGTGAAGGATAGTGAAGCCAGCATGCAAGAAGACAGACGGACCAGGAATGGAGAGAGTCCTGGTGGCCCTGGAGTCCTGGCTTGGGGCATCCCTGAGGCCAGCTATATACCTCCCCATCCTACGCCACCCTCCATCCCCATCCTACCCTTTTCCCAGCTGTTTCATGAGCCAACGAATCCCCTCTTGACCTCACCTAGTTTGTTCCGACATTCTATTACTTGCAGTCAAGAGGCCGCTGGTAAACACAGTGCCCAATAAAGTTCTTCCCAAATACCAACTCTGGCAAAGATTAGACCAGACAATAAAACAAAAATGATACTTGTGAAGAATGTGCGTCAAGTAGATACACAAAACTAAACGGGCAACTCCTGTTCGGAGGCAGGAGGAGAAGGCAGAAAGGGATAGGAGTTGGTTGAATGGACACTGGAAACCCAGGGTGGAGAGGGGGAGTGTGCTGTCACATCATAGGGGTAGCAACTAGGGTCAATAATAACATGTGTATAAATTTTTGTATGAGAAATTAACTTGAGCTATAAGCTTTCACCTAAAGCACAATTACAAAAAAAAAAAAAAAAAAAACCCAACTCTGCTGGGAAAAGGAACCAACGCTTATTGACGGCCTAACGTATATCAGGAGCCCCTGGGTGGTGTGAATGGTTAAGATGCTTGGCTACTAATCAAAAAGTTGGAGGTTTGAGTGCCTCAGAAGAAAGGTCTGGTGATCTTCTTCCAAAAAGTCAGCCATTAAAAATCCTATGGAACACAGTTCTACGCTAACATACTTGAGGTTGCCATGAGTCAGAGTCAACTCGACAACAACTGACGGTTAATGTATACAAACCAGAACCAAACCTATTGCCGTTGAATCAATTCCAACTCTTAGTGCCCTTATAGGAAACTGTCCCACCTTTACAGATGAGGAAACTGAGGCTCAAAAAGTTTGATGAACTTCCCAAAACTCACATAACCTGTGTCAGAAATCTTCTAGAAAATTAATTACTTTTCACATAAAATAAAAATAAAATAAAATAGGAAGCAAAAATCTTTGGCATATCCAGTATCAAGAAATTCCCGAGTCAAGCTTCCTTTTCTTGTTACTTTAGGGCTCCTCAGCTGATATATTTTCCTTTTAACAAAACTATTTATCTCATCTATAAAGTACTCATTTTTTAAATCCCAATCACAGAATGCATTCTTTTAATTTGGGAAATAGAAAAACAATAGGAAAAGGTAAAAACACACATTTTAAAAAACATGCAGAAGCACTATTAATAGTTGGGTGCATTTCCTTGAAACGTTTTCCAGTGAAAAAAAATTTTTTTTATAGCAGCATTATTGAGATATAATACACATACCATACCATACGACTCACCCATTTAAAGTACACAGTTCAGTGGTTTTTGTATATTCACAGAGCTGTGCAACTATCCCACAATCAATTTTAGAACATTTTCATTACCCCAGAAAGAAACCCTAAACTCATGAGAAGCCACTCCCCATTTTTCCCCAACCCCCACTCTCAGCCCTGGGCAACCACTAATCTGCATTCTGTCTCTATAGACTTGCCTACCTGCACCTTCCTTGCAAATGAAATCATGTAATGTGTGGTCTTTTGGGAGTGGCTTCTTTCACTTGGCCTAATGTTCCCAAAGTTCATCCATGGTGTAGCACGTATCAGTGTTTTGTTCCCTTTTATGGCTAAATAATATTCCATTGTATGGATGTACCACATTTCCTCCATTCATCCATTGATGGACCAGCTGGAAGGAGGTCGACCATGGCCCCAGTATTTTCAGCCTCTCACACCTGAAGTAGAAGTTCTGCCCTCCACAAGGGTGAAGAAAGACAGGCAGCCTCAGACCTCTCAGTCACTCTTGCCTTCTGCAATAGCTCTGGGGACGATGAGAGATGCTGGCAGCCTCCCCTCCCGAGGAGAAACAAGAGTGCTTGACGGGGAGCTGAGGGAAAGAGAGCCCTGTGTTCCTGGCTGCACCCCGCTAGAGCAAAGCTTCCATCACGCTGAGCTAGGGTGGGACGGTGGCAGGGGGCAGGTTGTGGCTCCAGTGCCACCCACTCACTGTTCTCAGTGAGATTTGGTAGATTTTCTTGAATAAATGTTTCTTCATTTGTTGTATACCCTTAAGACAATTTCCAGAGACTTTAAGTGGTTGTCCTTAAATATTTTTTACCAGTTACGGTTGTTTCACTGGGACAGGGTCTGCGGAGCAGCTCATGCTGCCATTTTGGAAGCCATCTCCAGTATACATTGTTTTGCTTCGTTTCATCATTTTGCCTCCCTTTTTTTCACATAGCTTAAAAATTTTCTCTATTATAAATTCTCCATAGATGTCATTTCTAATTATTGCACGATAGTCCTTCAAGTTAGATATCCAATACTTCACTTTTTTGAAATAAACTTTTTATTTTTGAACAGCTCTAAATTTACAAGAAATTTGTCAAGGTAGTATGGACTTCCCATACATCCCACACCCAGTCTGTCCTTTAATAACATCCTACATCAGCCCATAATTTACCCTTTGTTTGCTTCTAATTGTTCTCTATTTTAAGTAACTCTGTACTGAACATCTCTGTGGATGCACATTCTTCATATTTCTGGTGATCTGCTTGGGGTACATTTTTTTCAGAGACACAATTGCTTGGTCAAAAGATTTTAGGACATATTCGGCTCTCTACAATCAAAGTCCCTTAATTCAGGCCTATTATCGAAATTCTGCTTGGAAAGCATATTTATAATTTTCAACTGAACACAAATGCAGTTTTGATTAGCAAATATAAACTTATTTACAAGTAAAAAAAAATTCTGCTTGGAATCAGCGTGGTAATTAAGTTTTGATTTCTTTGTTCAAGTTAAAAGTTTGCTTCTTGAGCATGTTGTTGTTGTTGTGTGCCGTCAAGTCAATTCTAATTCCTTGTGACCCTATAGAATAGAGTAGAACTGCCCCACGGGGTTTCCTAGCTTATAATCTTTATAGGAGCAGATTGCCAGTTCTTTTCTCCCTCATAGCTGCTGAGGTCCTAGGTACAAGATGAACTTGACACCCTTGGACGGACTTATTCAAGCAGGACCATGCAGTCACCCTTACTGATCAGGCTAATCATGATGCAATATATTAAATGGTAGTTAGCCATCCCAACTCCACCACCAAGACAGAGAATCAATTCAGTTCCAAGTGGTAGAAGTTAGAGGACTGGCTCTCTAAGTGTGGTCCCAAGACCTGCAGAATCACTGGTCTAGAGAGGTCAGGTGTGAGGGCTGATGCTAACATTCAGGTGTAGGAGCCAAAAATCTCACATCTTAACATCTGACATATTTAGCCTTACATCCAGTCCTGAGGGCTTGTGTGTGTCTGCTGTAAACGTTTTGATAAGACAATTGATAAGACAAAGGATGAAGGAGGAATAGAAGAGTGACTTCATGATAACCATTCAGGAGTGATCTGATACAGGAAAAGGAGACAATAAATTACAGGTAGCTTCCAACTTTTTTTTCCAACTTGGAGCCCTGGTGGTGAAGTGGTTAAGAGCTTGGCTGCTAACCAAAAGGTCGGCAGTTCAAGTCCACCATCTGCTCCTTGAAAACCCTATGGGACAGTTCTACTGTGTCCTATCAGGTTACTATGAGTCAGAATCAACTCAGCGGCAGTGGTTTTTTTCCCCAACTCACTACGGGGCTCTGTTCCAAAGACTCGATCATAAGTTGGTTCTGATGTAAGTACCTCAATTCTTTTCTTTTTTTTTTTTTTTTTAGTTTTCATTATTATTGCCTTTTATTATCAATATCTTTATAAATCTGATCTTTATTTGTCTTTGGGTGTTGGAAATGTTACATATAGACCTACAGATATATTTTAAAACATACATAGAAAATAGACCAAAAAAAAATGAAGAGTAGGTCATAAGTGCAGCTCGTCCTAACTCTAATACATCCTAAGTTCAGGGACTACTTGTATTACAGTAATAAAACTGGCTGGCTCTGGCTGGAGGGAGGTTTCTGGGGGCTCAGAGCACAGAGGGAGTCCCTGGGTGATGCAAATGGTTAAGCACTTGAGTACTAGCCAAAAGGTTGGTGGTTCAAGCTACCTAGAGGCATCTTGGAAGAAAGTCCAGACAATTTGCTTCCAAAAGGTCACAGCCCTGAAATGCTTAAGAAGCACTGCTCCTCTGAACATATGCGGTCCCCACGAGTAGGAGTCAACTTGACAACAACTAACGACAAGAAGAGCACAGAGCCTGTGAGCTCATCGTACTTTCTGAACTGTGGTTTCAGAGCAACGTAGTGGTACAGATCATTCGTCTCTTACTGCAAATAACCTTCATGGTGTAGAAATGAGAAGGCTCCTGAGACTCATTTCTTGAACTCGAAGGCTGCAGAGGCTACCATAGCACCCAAGTAGCAATGTCCTACCATGACACTCTGGCAGCAAGGAACCATGGTCACACAGCCTAGGGGAGTCATCCTCACAGAACGCATGCATGTTTTTTGAGGCTCTGCAGAAAAGCTGCACCATATGTATGCCTTCTCCAACCCATTCCAGTGGTGATGGAGTGTGAGCGTGATAACATCGAAAAACAGGGATTAGTTTGAACGGTTTGTGTTCATTAAAACCTCCTTTAAATGTGTAGCTTTTTCTTCAAGAACTTCAGAGTATAAGGAACTGAGCCAAACCCAACGAGTTTAGGAGTTCCAGAGTTCAGGAGCTCTAAGTGATGACTGATGGCTGGCTATGTGGCAGGCAGAATATAGCTGAGGCTGAGGCCAAGGAACACATGGGGTGGGTACCCACTGCCATCGAGTCAATTCCAACTCATGGTAACCCCGTGTGTTGCGGTGTAGAACTACTCCGTAGGGTTTTCTTGGCTGTAGCCTTCATAGAAGCAAATTGCCAGGCCTTTTTCTGCAGTGCTGCTGGGTGGGTTTAAACTACCGACCTTTTGATTTGTAGTCAAGTGAAAACCATTTGCACCACCCATATGGACCAGGCGATCGATGGGGGCAAAATTAACCTTGCCCAGGCCTAAAAGTAGGAAACTGGGGGTGAAAGGGGACCTTCAACAGCCCCTTGTCATCTGAAGGAAAGAGAGCCCAGCCAGGACTAGAGAGGGGTTTTGGTCCCTCTCTCTGAATTAAAGTTGAGTTTACTGTCTTACTTGTGGGTCTTTAGAAGAGCTCAAGTATGGGAAGCTCGCTCCTGGGAGGGCAAAGAAGATAAAGTAGGACTAAAAGACATAGCTCCCATTCCTGCCCTAGGACTTAATAATTACTAGGAGTTGTCAGGGATTTCATTTTACTTGGGATCCACGATCAATGACCACAGAAGCAGCAATCAAGAAATCAGATGACGTACTGCATTGGGTAAATCTGCTGCAAAAGATCTCTTTAAATTGTTCAAAAAAAAAAACTAAAGATGCTACCTTAAGGACTAAGGTGTGCCTGACCCAAGCCACAGTATTTTCAATCAACTCATACGTATGTGAAAGCTGGGCAATGAATAAGGAAGACCAAAGAAGAATTGATGCCTTTGAATTATGGTGTTGGTGAGGAATATTGAATATATCACGGACTGTCAGAAGAACAAACAAACGTGTCTTGGAAGAAGTACAGCCAGAATGCTCCTTAGAAGTGAGGATGGCAAGACTTCATCTCATGTACTTTGGACATGTTATCAGGAGGGACTAGTCCCTGAAGAAGGACTTCATGATTGGTAAAGCAGAGGGTCAGCAAAAAAGAAGACCCTCAAGGAGATAAACTGACACAGTGGCTGCAACAACGGGCTCAAACATAGCAATGATTGTGAGGCTAGCCCTGGACCGGGCAGTGTTTTCTTCTGTCGTACACAGGGTTGCTATGAGTCAGAACCCACTCAACGGCACCAAACAACAACAACCTGAAAAGGAGGGAGAAAAGCATCTGTAGAGTTTCTGAGTGGTACAGCTAGCATCCGCGGCTGCTAACCAAAAGGTTAGCAGTTCGAGTTCACCCAGAGGTGCCTCAGAAGAAAGGCTTAGAGATCTCTTTCCAAAAAAACAGCCACTGAAAATTTTATGGAGCACAATTCTATTCTGACACACATGGGGTTGCCATGAATTAGAATCAATTCAATGGCAACTAGTTTTTCATTTCTTACTGTAATCCCAAACATTGCCCAGTTTTCACCATTTGGCGGTAAAAACGATGTCACATTAGGAGGTAATCCCAAATCTATTTAGTGCCAAGTCCCACCTGCATAATTGGCAGACTTCTGGCCCCGTTTGCAGCCCCCTCCCCATCATGAGCCCTCTCGAGTGCTCAGAATTCCCTCCAGGTGCTCCCAGGGGAGCCTGGCCCAGTGCCTGAGCCCTGCTCCAAACTGCGACCTCAACTTTTCCCTCGGGCCAAGAGTGCCGGCGGCCGGCCAGCTGGCTTGGGCGGCTGCCCACAAGCAGGTCTGACCTGGGACACCCTGTTACTCTACCAAAGAAGCAAATAGTTCTTTGTCACTTGTCTTGTTTGTTCTGGGAACTGGGAGAAGTTAAGATATCCAGGCAAAAGAGTAATCTGGAGTTCAGAGACCAGACAGTTCAGTACGTACTGAGTTTTTATGGACACAAGCATGTGCTACGCAAACTGGCATGTCTAATAATTGCCTTTGATAAATAGTGGTGCGCTACAGTGTTGGGTGCTTTCATCATGGCTTTAAAATTAAGACACGTAATAGAACTCCCACATGCAATTTTTCAGTTTTTTCCCTCAGAGCTAATCTTCTCAGATTGTCAGAGGTGATAATGATTATTGTTCACGTGGGTGGCTCCGATCTGGCAGAGGACTGCAGAGAGAAACTCCCTGACCAACATTAACCCTTTACACCAGGGTTAAGCACATACAGCCCACAGTCAAGGTCAGAGGGAGAGAGGATCATTGGGAAGGGGCTGTTTGTGGTAAATCTGTCCACATTCCTAGGAGGAAATCTCATCCAAATAGATAGATCTATCTCCATGGTAAGGAGTCCCGGCAGCACAATGATCAAGTGCTCAAAAGGCGTGAGGTTCAAACCAACCGGCTGCTCTGTGGTAGAAAGGTGTGGCAGTCTGCGTCCGTAAAGACGACAGCCTTGGAAGCCCTACAGGGCAGTTCTACTCTGTGCTATAGGGTCTCTGTGAATTGGAATCAGCACGACTGTACCCAACAATATCCCCATGGCGGCATTGGTTAAATTTTTTGTTATTGTTGTTTAGTATTTTAAAAAATTTTTAATGGGGTGGTAATATAGAGACCTCAATAAATAGATTTTGGCTGTGCTGTGGGATGCCCAGGTTCACGTGATAGCAAACGGTTGTGTATGCAAACCCAGGTGCACTTGACTCCAAGTACCCTCCCCCCGCCTTGAGCTGCTACATTACACTGACATTCTTCAGGTGGGGGCATTGGTGGGAGGGTACAGAGCTTTGCACATTGGGGCTCCCCCTTAGCCCATAGGAAACACAACAAAGCTTCCCTCTGTACCTGCACTGGCTGGAGGCTGGTGCCTACCAGGTGTGGCAAGGAGTACTCATGCATAGTAGAGTTCCTACTTTGGGGTACATTCTTATTTCATCTATTGTCCCTCTGAAAATGATCTTGGGGTGTTCAGAACGTCTACAAAGGAAGACAAGGGGCAGAGCTTTTTGGAATCTGGTCAAGGGTCAGTGCTTTTGCCTCGCTGATTGGGGGTAAACATGGAAAACAAATGAATGGATGACCGTGCTCCAAACACTTATGTGCCAGGCATGTTCACTAGTAGTATCTCGATTCCATCCCTGCATGCTAGGAATGATTTGGCAGATGAAGACACTGAAGGTCAGAGTGGTGCAATGATCATCAACATGTCCACAGCTAAAAAAAAAGAGCCCACACCATCTGACTGCCTGTCAGGTCTTCCCCTACAGTTAGCACACTGCGGAATGGCCTTCATGTCTTACTTAAAAGGGCAAGACTGCTGCCTGTGATCTCTCAGGGTTGTACTGGTTCCCTCTGCACTGCTGTTGACTCCAGCCCCAGCCTCTTTTCATCACGACACCTAGAAGCTAAGACAGCAAAAGAAAAAATTAAAGATGCACACGTGAGCTGTTTTTCCACTATGATACCGTGAAAAATGCCCCCCAAAACATGTCTGTTTGTATATTTTTTGGTAGCAGAAGCTTTGGAGAAAAACATAAGACTGAAGTCAAATTGACCAACTGAACTCCAGGGAGAAGGGGCTGGCTGAATAGGAGTTCAGGGAGGGGCCTGGATTCCTGGGCAAACAGGATAGAGAAGAGCTTTGTGACCCAGGCCAAGGAGTGGGGACTGAGTTCATCTCGTGGCTGGGCAGGTGCTGAGGGCAGAGACAAAGCAGCCTCCACATGGGCCCGAGCTGCGTGGGATGAGGGCCCTCTGGGAGCTGGGGTCACAGGCACGAGCCAGAGGAAGAGACACAGGCCCACCAGGAGCAGCACCGCATACAGGCAAGGCCAGCAGCCTGAGGTGGGAGAAGAAAGCTTTCCAGGAACTCAGGTGGGCTCTCTGAGGACTGGGGTCATGGGTGTGGGGCTGGGCAGGCGGCAGCCTGAGGAGCCTGGCAGTGAGGTTGGTTAGGGGTTTCTGCCTGGGAAGACAACAACAGTTTGGCTATTACATCAACTTACACCAGCTGTAGTTGCAGGCTGAGAAGGCTGGGGAGTGGGGACATGACATGTTTGTTTCTTTGCAATTGCAGACATGGCTTCAACCCCATGCATTAATGAAAGATCAACATGTAAGAGCTGATTTGAACATTTGTTTCTGAGAGTAATGTGCTCGGCCACTAACCAAAAGGTTGGAGGTGCCTCAGAAGAAAGGCCTGATGACCTACTTCTGAAAAATAAACCACTGAAAGCTCCATGGAGGACCATTTTACTCTGACACAGGTGGGGTCGCCATGAGTTGGAATCAACTCACTGGCAACTGGTTACTAGGTTGTGTCTGAGGTGAGTAATTGTTTGAGACTTCATGTTACATTTTTGGAGACAGCACCCTCTCAGCCTTCTTCCCCACCTCTGTCCTTCCACAGGATACATAAGCACGCCCCCAAATATGGCACTTCTACCCCCTGGTTTGCATCTTCTCATCTGTCCTCAATAGTCTTATCTACATTAGCTACAATCTGCTGCACCTCCGTTTGATAGCTTGGTTGATTCTGAAGAGGAGGATTGCATTCAAAAGCATGTATTGCTTTTATCCTATTGTCATGCTGTTCTCTGATTTTCCTGCCACTGCTTTGAATAATCAGTATTTTAAAAAGAATAAGAAAGAGAGAGAGAGAAAGAAATGGGTAACTTCTTCATTGGTTTCTGGAGTGGTGGCTCTGATGAACTATCATAAATATCGTTCCATATCAAATGAGATTATACTTCTCTTCCTTACCTAACCTCTCCATCCGCGTACAGTAGAAGTACTGAGACCGTCTGTGATCACATCATCCAAATCCCAGGTAGAGATGTTCAAATTCGAAAACCCATACTCGGTTGCACCTGTTCAATCCTGGCCACCATGGTGAATTTAGGGGTTGGTTATAACTCACTGAAAATTTATTTTAAAGTAAATGAAGGCTTGTTTTGCGATTGAAGAGTTATTACAACGTGCATCCTAGATAGCACGGCCATAAATGGAGTATAAGTGCAGCGGGATCCCAACTTGAGATTTTCGTTTTAGCTCAGCACATTCAAAGCAATGACCTACGTTGTACCAAGAAGCCAAGTGGAAAGTGACTATGTGGCTAGGAGGATTAAAGGATTATTTTTTTAAATCCACTGGAACTCAAGCCACGGCCCCTCTATCAGTAACATTAATAACTGTAATGGACTGAATTCACATACCTCTTTTCTTCAAGACTCTCAAAATGTTTTTGCCAAATGTAACTTCCCAGATTGCAGATTAATTTTTATAGTTGGAAAGAGCCTTTGAGATCGACCAGACAAAGTTCTTATTTAAAGATGAGAAAATGTGAGGCCCAGGGAAGTTAAATGACTTGGCCTCGGTCTCATAGTCACTTACTGAAAAGCAGAACCTTGAACCCAATGTCCTTACTGCTCACAGTGTGGTCTGTAGACCAGCAGCCTCAGCAACACCCAGGAGTTTCTTAGAAATGCAGAGTCTCAGGCCCCACCCCAGACCTGCTGGGCCAGAATCTGCATTTTAACTAGAAGCCCTGCTTTTTGTCTCACTGCCACTGCCCCACATCCCTGGGGCTTTGCACTTGACATCAGAACCATTTTTTGGACATACCCAAAAAAGTCCAATAAAATAAATAAAATGATAATGTGAAAAGAATATTCTTTACTGAACAAAAATGTGACTGTAACAATAGAAGAAAAACATCAGAAAAGGAGCCTATCCATCATCAGGTTTTTATGGAGAACTTGATGGAAACCAGGATCCTTGCTCTGAGCAAGCTTATCATCAGGTAGGAGAGAAAGCCAGGGCTCAGGAAGCAAAAAGAACCACTAAATTCTAAACTGAGATGGAACAGTCTAGAGAAATAGGTATAAACCAGTGTGGGCTAGAGTATTTAGGAAAACTTCCAAAAGAATGCAGTCTAATTCATCCTCCTCCCTGTTTCCAGATAGAAATTTTTAAACTGCAATTTTGACCTACTCTAATCCTTCAGTGACTCCCCACCACCTTCACCGTGAAGCTCAAACTCCCCAGAGTACCCTCTCTCCATCTCCCCTTCCCAGCAGCCTCAAGCCCCGGCAGCGTTGAGTCACTTGTGATTGCCCAGTTTGCCATGCCTTCCTTTGTCCCTGGGCCTTTGCAAGTGGCTTCTTCCATGTGGAATGGCTTCTCCCTTCCCCATCCTCTAGTCTAGCTAATCCTTCCTTATCCTTCTGGTCTCTGAGTAGAGGCCACCTCCTCCGGGAAGCATTTTCTGACGCCTCGCCAAAACTTGGCTAGGTACCCCTCTGCACACCCGTAATGCCTGGTGTTTGCTGCTGTTATGGCTGTCTGTTATGACTCATCTGTGTCTCCCAGGGGAGGAAAGCTCCTTGAGAGCAGGGGCTGTGCCTTCTCACTGAACTTCCCCAGCACATTGGGCCCAGCACACTGAGTATGCTCAAGCCAAGCCGTGCTTGTTTGTTGAAAGAGTGTGGTGTGGGTACATTTGCATGCAATGGAGATGGCACTGGAGCTGGGCCCTGGGAGAGAGATTCTAATAGCTGTGGTGAGGAGAAAAGGCCTAAGTGTAAGCATGGGAGCAAAGGCAGTGAGGGGTAGGAGTGCGTGAGGAGAACTAGGGAGGTAAGAAGGATTAAAAAAAAAAAAAAGCTTTATCTAAATCAGGGATGAGAGAAGATGGCATTGGAAAGTCAAGAAAAGGAGATTGATTTTGTTGCTGTTGCTGATCTAATTCTTACAATATTTTATTAAGATCTAACATGTTGTTGTTGTTGGGTGCCATTGAGTCAATTCTGACTCATAGCTACCCCATCTGACAGAGCAGAACTGCCCCCTAAGGTTTTCTAGGCTGCAACCTTCATGGCGGAAACCCTGGCGGCGTAGTGGTTAAGAGCTATGGCTGCTAACCAAAAGGTTGGCAGTTCGAATCCACCAGGTGCTCCTTGGAAACCCTACGGGGCAGTGCTATTCTGTCCTATAGGGTCGCTATGAGTTGGAATCAACTCAACGGCAACGGGTTTTGTTTTTTGATTTTAATCTTTATGGAAGCAGATTGCCGGCCTTTCTCCCACGGAGCTGCTGAGTGGGTTCCAACTGCTAACCTTTTATGTTAGCAGCCAAGCACTTAACCATTGCACCACTAAGCCTCCTTCAAGATATGACAGAATTACAGTAAAGTCCATGTACCTTGACAGTATGGCTTGATGAAATTTTTACATGCGTATATACTATGGACGGCACTGGGTATACTATGGAATGAAATGCAAATACAAACCTAGATACAAAACATTTCCAGCACCCCAGAAAAAAGTTTGAACTCAATTGCAGTGACAGCTGGAAGCCACTTTTGGTTCCTAAGCAGAAGACTCTTGAAGTCCCCGGGTTGTTGTTGTTCTGACTCATAGTGATCCTATGCACAACAGAACGAAACACTGCCCGGTCCTGCGCCGTCCTTACAATCGTTGTTATGAGCTCATTGTTGCAGCCACTGTGTCAATCCACCTCGTTGAGGGTCTTCCTCTTTTCTGCTGACCCTGTACTCTGCCAAGCATGATGTCCTTCTCCAGGAACTGATACCTCCTGACAACATGTCTAAACTATGTAAGACGCAGTCTCGCCATCCTTGCTTCTAAGGAGCATTCTGGTTGTACTTCTTCCAAGACAGACTTGTTTGTTCTTTTGGCAGTCCATGGTATATTCGATATTCTTCGCCAACACCACAATTCAAAGGTGTCAACTCTTCTTCGGTCTTCCTTATTCCTTGTCCAGCTTTCATATGCATATGATGTGATTGAAAATACCATGGCTTGGGTCAAGTGCACCTTAGTCTTCAAGGTGACATCTTTGCTCTTCATTCAACACTTTGAAGAGGTCCTTTGCAGCAGATTTGCCCAATGCAATGTGTCTTTTGATTTCTTGACTGCTGCTTCCATGGCTGTTGATTGTGGATCCAAGTAAAATGAAATCTTTCACAACTTCAATCTTATCTCCATTTATCATGATGTTGCTCATTGGTCCAGTTGTGAGGATTTTTGTTTTCTTTATGTTGAAGTGCAATCTATACTTAAGGCTGTGGTCTTTGATCTTCATCAGTAAGTGCTTCAAGTCCTTTTCACTTTTAGCAAGCAAAGTTATGTCATCTGCATAACGCAGATTGTTAATGAGTCTTCCTCCAATCCTGATGCCCGTTCTTCATATAGTCCAGGTTCTCGGATTATTTGCTCAGCATACGGATTGAGTAGGTATGGTGAAAGGATACAACCCTGATGCACACCTTTCCTGACTTTAAACCTATTAGTATCCCCTTGTTCTGTCCGAGCAACTGCCTCTTGATCTATGTAAAGGTTCCTCATGAGCACAGTTAAGTGTTCTGGAATTCCCATTCTTCGCAATGTTATCCATAATTTGTTCTGATCCACACAGTCGAATGCCTTTGCATAGTCAGTAAAACACAGGTAAACATTCTTCTGGTATTCTCTGCTCTCAGCCAGGATGCATCTGACATCAGCAATGATATCCTTAGTTCCACGTCCTCTTCTGAAATCAGCCTGAATTTCTGGCTTGTTTGCACCCAGCTGGTAACCAAAAGGATGGAGATTCAACTCCACCCAGAGTCACCTCAGAAGAAAGACTTGGCAATCTACTTTCAAAATATTAGCCATTGAAAACCCTGTGGAGCACAGTTCTACTCTGACACATACGAGGTTGCTATGAGTTGGAATCGACTCAGCAACAGCTGGTTAAGCAGGACACTCACCAAGACAAGGTAGGGTTTTAGGAAGATTAGCAAGGTAATAGCATCGAGTAGACTAAGATGAACAAGCAGTAGAGTGATGGGGTGAGGGAGGGAGGCAAAAGAGGAAGGGACTTGATTTGAAACTGCTTGCTAAAATCAAGGGTAGCAGTGAAAGAAGCTAAAAGGGGAAAGTATCAAGGGTGAACAAAACGGAAAAATCAAAGAAGAACCCAACATTTCTTGTCCAGGAGACTAAAGTGAGAAAGTATTGGTGACAAATAATGGATATTTGGGGAAAGGGTCAGTAGGCTGGGAGTGATGCGTGTAGTTCAGGTCACGCTGGGTTTGAAGCGATGGCAGCATATTCAAGTGGATTTGACTTGCCTGGAAGATACGCCTAGAGCCTCAGGAGGGTGAGGACAGGGCTGTAGAGACGACTGGGGTTAGAGTCGCAGACCGCATCAAGGAGGAAAGAAAGCCAACCGTGAATAACAACACAATCCAGTTCCAGTTGTCATCGAGTTGATTTCGACTCCTGGCATCCCCATGTGCGTCATCGAGTTGATTTCGACTCATGGCATCCCCCGTGTGCGTCAGAGTAGAACTGTGCTCCAAAGGGTTTTTAATGGCTGATTTTTCAGAAGCAGATCACCAGGCCTTTCTTCTGAGGTGCTTCTGGGTAGACCCGAACCTCCAGCCATTCGGTTAGCAGACGAGCATGAAACTGTGCATCATCTAGGGCCTCCAAATTTACCTAGTCCTCTTCTGTCCCATTGTTTAAAAGTGCTCAAGTTATGGTGCTGATGTTTTCAGAATATAACCAGCCTTTGCCATCAGGAGGTTCCTCCTGACACCTAGCCTTGAACGCCCTGGTTGCATTTTAGTGAAGAACACTGCCTTCCCGCAGTTCCGCTGCATGGGGAGTTTGCCTCAGCTGCCTGTCTCCACCGTTATCTCACATCCTTGAAGACAGTGAATTTATCAGCAGTTGTTCTGATTACTTAAAAATGTGAACTTTATGCACTTCCTCTTTTCTTCTGGCCCTTGAGTCCAAGCTCCTCCACGGTCACTTTTTTCTGTCAGACGGCTCAGGTGTCTTACATATCCGGAGCATGGAGCCCCCACAGATTGGGGGGAAGGCGAGATTGCATTTCCACGAATATGCTCCCATGGGTATTCTGTAATTGCAGAGTTGTCCATGATCCTGAGGACTTATCTTAAACTGAGGCAAATACAAGACCCCGGCAGGTGCCAAACTCTCAACCAGCAGAATTTAGCCAAAAGGGTCTCTAGGCCTTTCTCTCCAGTCTTATCTCCTCTCCTTTTGTGCTCCAGATTCGTCTCTCTCTGTGTTACCTTTTTTTCCCGATAATTGTGCGTTTATAAGGTAGCACCTCACGTGCATCCAGTGAATGTGCCAACGGGTTCGTGATTGGAGAGATTTCTGCTCCCTAACACCCGGCACGTGCGGTTAAGATAGAGACGCGATTTGCTCAATGCTTCTTTGGAACGTGTGGCTGACGGGCCAGATCCCGCTCAGGATCACCAGTGGAAACGGGGCTCAGGGCATCCAACCACTGCCATTATCAAGTTATGCGATTTGTTTTTGACCCCCACCGCCGCCCCCCCAAAAAAATTCCGTTCCTCTCAGCGATGCAGCAGAAGCCTTTGGAAAGGCAGAAGAGGGCCATTTGGGGAAAACCAAATGCTGAATCTAGAAACATTCTGGAGCCCTGATGGCTGGTTTTCTCCCCAAGTCATCTGAGAGACATTTCTCATCCCATAGCAGGTGTCTGGCCATGAACATCATAACCTAATTAATCACTGGGGCTATTTATAGGTACGATATACATGTCGTGTGTTCATAAAAACCATAATAACAATTACTGTTAACAAGAATGAATTACACATGCACTGAGCTTTATGATTCGGAAAATAATTTCACTCGTTTAATTTAATTTAGACTCTCCCAGTGATCCCATGACATAGGCATGGTGGGTGTTAATCTTCCCATTTTATAGGTAGGAAACTGAGGCACAGAGAGGTGAAGCAAGTTTTGAAATATGTAGTTGGAAGGATAGAGCCTTGTAGGCCACATTTGCTTACAGACTGGCAGGAGAATGAGTATCATCTTAAGAATCATAATTAATCCACAGATATCTACAGTATTTAAGTACTTAAATGACTGATACACTGTGAATATCTGTCTTGAAGATGAGATCGGCTAACAACCTGTCCATCACATCTGCTACCGGAAGAGTCCAAATTGACTCCTAATCAATTTGAGACAAGAAGTTGTCTGATAAGGTTCAATTTTGAGGCTAAAAGTCCTCAAGTTTTCAGAACATGATACCAGACCATTTTGGCCTCATTTAGGAAATGGGAGGGATAAATGCTTTGATTATGCTCCTTCCATGTGGGTAACACATTTCCTTCATTAGTGTTAATAATTCACATTAACATTTGTATAACCCCTTAGAGTTTGTCAAAGTATGTTCACTTAAAATATTTGGTCTGTGAGATAGTTTGGGTACTTAGCTGTTGTTGGTAGTTGTCATCAAGTCAGCTCTGACTCATGACTCATAGCAGCTCCAGGTACTACAGAACCAGACTTTGCCCAGCCCCATGGCATCTTCACCATCGTTGGTCTGCTCAAGTCCCTCGTTGGTCTGCTCAAGCCCATTGTCGGTCTGCTCAAGTCCATCGTCAGTCTGCTCAAATCCATCGTCGGTCTGCTCAAGTCCATCGTCGGTCTGGTCAAGTCCATTGTCGGTCTGCTCAAGTCCATCGTCAGTCTGGTCAAGTCCATTGTCTGTCTGCTCAAGTCCATTGTCAGTCTGCTCAAGTTCCTCACTGGTTTACTCAAGACCATTGTCGGTCTACTCAAGTCCCTTGTTGGTCTGCTCAAGTCCCTCGTTGGTCTACTCAAGTCCATTGTCCGTCTGCTCAAGTCCATTGTCGGTCTGCTCAAGTCCATCATCGGTCTGCTCAAGTCCATTGTCGATCTACTCAAGTCCATCGTCGGCCTGCTCAAGTCTATAGTCGGTCCCCTCAAGTCCATTGTTGGTCTCAAGTCCACTGCTGCAGTCCCTGTGCATTTTGAGCATCTTCCAACCTAGGAGGCTCATTTTCTAGCACTGTATCACAGTATTCCGTTGTGATCCATAGGGTTTCACTGGATAGGTTTCAGAAATAGATCATCAGACCTTTCTTCCCAGGCTGTCTTAGTCTGGAAGCATTGTTGATACCTGTCCACTGTGCGGGGGCCTGCTGGTACTCGAAATAATGGTGGCAGACCTTCTATCACATGGCAACACACAAGCTACCACACTAAAACAAACTAATGGATGGTGGCTAAGTAATAAAAGAATTGAAAAATACATCCATTGAATTTAGAGACATGGAGGTCATTGGTGACCATAAGAGTGGAAAGCAGAACCCAGACTGCAATGGGTTGAAGAGAAAATGGAAGACGAGGATATGGAAACTGTGAAATACACAGCAATTTCAATGTTTATTTTTGAACCATGTGTCAGCTCAAAGATGCATGTAACCAAAGAACATAGCCTAAAAAATAATGAACAATGAAAATCAGTTTGAACGAGAGAGTATGCACGAAACAAGCCAAACTTGCTTTGCAGTCTATCTTGCCTTTCTTTCCTGCTACCCTCTCCTTGGGCATTCAGCCTGCTCCCCAGCTACCTATTAGCTGGACTTTCCTGGCTGACTCATGTTCTCTGGCCCTTTCACTCCCTGCCTCCATTGCCTAGTACCCCAAACTGCTATTGGGAAAAGGCCTAGTAGACTAATTCTCGCTAGGGTGAAAATGAATGATAGCTGCGTGTTCAACCCTCTGGCTAGGAGTTTCCTTTCTCACCTGGGACAGCTCCTTAACAAGTCTGAGAGACTGTCCTGAGGAGATAACATTATGGAGTGAAAATGGCACTGACTTGTTGGGTAATCTCAGGGAAGTCCTTCTACCTCTCTGGGACCTCCATTTTCCTTCTGGCAAACTTTGACATTAGAACATACCTTCTGGTCCTTCCAGCCCTGGCATTGAAGGTCTTTGTGGCAAACCAGAGCCCTGGCAATGGCATGGTTCCTTGGGAAGCGACACAGAAGGAGAGTATCAGGCCCCACACCTGCCTCTAGGAAGGAGGTTTAAAGTCAGCCTGAGCTAGGATAGAATCAACTGAGGTGTGTAAATCAGATCCCATTTAAATGCTCAGAGAAGCTGATATTAAAAAAAAGAAAAAAGGACTCCTGAAGGCAATCTTCAGTAAAGGAAGGAGTCCTTTGTAGAAGGCATAAATGCCCCTGGTTTTATCCTTTTTTTAATCACCTAAACAGTTGTCTATCAGGTTTCCATAAAGCACTAGGTACATTTGTGCCGAATAACAATGTGGAGTAAACAAATGTTTTCAAGACTCTAATAATGATTAATGCTCAGTTTCCCCTTGCAATTCTGTCTTATACTGCATTTCGCTTTGAGAAGTACTTTCCCTTTGCACTCCAGCTTCTGAAATCGTCCTTACAAAGTGTCTTCAGGCGGTAGACCATGAAGAAGACATGCTGTTACCCAGAACGACCATCCCAAATACCTCCTCTAATTAAAAGTCCCTGAGGTGTGCAAACAGTTTGTGCTCATTCGCTACCGTAAAGGTTGGTGGTTCGAACCCACCCAGCAGCACCATGGAGGAAAGTCCTGGCAATGTGTTTCTGTAAAGATTATAGCTCAGAGACCCCAGGGAGCAGTTCTGCTCTCTATCACATGGGTCACCATGAGTCAGCATCAACTTGATGGGTTTTTTTTGGAATTAAGAACCCAGGTTCTGGAAACCGAGGCTAGCTGTGTAATAGGGGAGCAGCTTTGAGTCTGAGCTGTAGTTTGGGGAGAGGTGTTCCCAAGCTATGGGAGACCTCAGTGTTCCTGGTCTTGTTGGCTTCCTCTTCTCAAGCTGGCTGGCACTCTGACCTCCATTTACAGCCACTGCTTCTTTCTCTAAGTTCGGGAAGGCAAGCCGCCCAAGTTAATCCATTAGTTAGCCTTGCCATTTACACAGAACACATGGTGCTCCATGCTTCATTAGTGAGAACAAGGTGTTCCAATCTCCGTGTCCCCAGCCTGGAGCACACCGTGGTGGCTGTCCTCAAACAAATGCCTGCATGCTCTGCACCCTTCCCGACACACAGCCCCCCTTCATGGCCTCCTTCCTCACTCAACGATCCCGGACAGAGCCTTCTGATCTCCTGCCAGCAGCCATTCTGTGTTATTAGTACTTCCGGCTCATTCTGTGCCAGGCCCCAGGGAGCTGGGCTTGCCTCTCCCAGTGTTTGCTGCCCTTGCAGAAGAGAAAGAGCAGTGCGGTTGGACAGACCTGTTGACCCAGGCCTAGCCCTAGAATTGAGATGATTAAGGAAGATAATGATGAATGAAGGGCTCACAGGTGAAAAATGACTTCTTGGGAATCCTTATTGATCTGCCAGCTGAGGTTTTTTTTGTCTGGAACCTAAATTTGACATTTCAAATTGAACCTAACTCTTGAATAGCTCAAGCAATTTTAGACCTGGCAGTGATTTTAGATGGAACGCAGGACTTGCCTAGATGGGAAAACTGAGGCTTAACGCTTGGAAGTGACTTTCCCAAAGTAACACAGAGGGTCAATGGCAAAGCCAGAGCTAGGACTCAGGTCTGAGGCTCAGGTTACTGCCCCAGGCTGCGGGACAGTTTCTGGTAGACCCAGGGTCTGTCGATGAGCTAATGTGTATCCCTGCCAGCACAGGGTCAGGCCACTCTGGTCAAATCGGAGCCTTGGCTTCAAAACGGAGAGAAAAAGTAGATGGACAGGAGAAGGCATGGTACTCGGGGAGAGGAAAACCAGTCTTACAGGAAGTAGCCAAGAAACTGCTAGTCTCGCTCTATGTAACTGCAGGTGGGAGAAGGCACAAGATGGCACCGAAAATGCATAGTCTCCTTGTAGAGAGAGCTATCTTCCCCAAGAAGCATTTACCTTTTGGAAAAATGAAGTCCTGATACATGCTACAGCATGGATGAACCTTGACAACGTTGTACTGAGTTAAGTCAGTCAGTCACAAAAGGACGAATGTTGTACGATGTCACTCACATGAAATAGCTAGAGTAGGCAGAAGCATAGAGGCCAAAGTTTATTAGTGGTTACCAGGGGTGAGAGGGCGGGTAGAAGAGGGAGTCATTGTTTAAGAAGAGCTGACTTTCTGTTTACGGTGATGGAAAGTTTGGCAGCCCATACTGGTGATGGTTGTACAACACGACTAATGTAATTAGCGTCACTAAATTGTACACGTGAAAAACATTATATTGGTAAAAATGCTATATATATTTTTTACAACAATAAAAAGAACGAAAATGTTTTCTTCTTTTTATGTAGTAATAAAAAGAATTTATTACTCCATGAAGTGAAGAATAAAAGGATGGGAAGTGAAGCTCCATCTAGTAGTCTCTGGCAATCAGAGGCAATAGGGGATAGTACCCTCTCTTAATGGGCCATCCGGGAATAGGGCCTGGGTGGGGAGGAAATGCAACCTGGCTGGCAGCAGAGTCGGACATGCCCCTCTCGCACGGTTTAGCGGTCCAGATTCCCGAATTAAAATGCAAACCATTCTGGGAGCCCTTACCGCCCCATCTCTGTGCTCCATTAACACCATGCATGCAGTGTCACCTCAGCGTTCCTTGCCTTCAAGTGCATGGAAGGAGGAAGAAGACTTGAAGGTCAAGGCTGGGCAAAGACCCACTATGGGTGCTTCACACAGCCCAGGCCACAGATGGTGGACCCATGGTCCTTGGAGACCAAAACATCGCCTCATCTTCCCATTCCCAATGAAGATGCTTCGATGCCCTGGTGAATGAGGTAGGAACCATTGAGAAGAATCACCAGAAGCCCAGCCACCCAATGAACAGCCAGATTACACAGGCGTGCCTTCAAAAAAACCATACACTAATTGATACCTGCCATGTGCCAAGTATTGGGCTACAAAGATGATCAAGGCACAGCCCTGCCACTGAGGAGGTCACAGGCTAGCAGGGAAGAGGGGTAACCACACAGCTAACGATAATGAAATGGCATATGGCTATACAAAGGAAGAAAATGAACTTAAATCTGCTACACACCTGCTATGATCTAGTAACTTTAATCCATTCCTTCGTTAATTCATTCAACAGACATTAATTAAATAGCTGCAGGAGCTGTACTGAGAATACAATGATGAATAGAAAAGATCTTCGCCCTTGACTCACATACTACAAGAGCAAGATAAATGGGTGAATAATAAATGAAACAAAATGTTACAGTTGCTATTACAAAGCCTGGGCAGGCACAGAAGGTATTTAAAAAAAATTTAAAGCATCTGAAAGTGAGTCTTGAGTTTTAAATACATAGTGTATGATTCCATCTCTAGGAAGTTCTAGAACAAGCAAAACTAAGCTAAAAAACCCAAATCAAACCCATTGCTATTGAGTTGATTCCAACACATAGCGACCCCACAGGACAAAGTGGAATTGCCCTATAGGGTTTCCAAGGAGCCGCTGGTGGATTTGAACTGCTGACCTTTTAGTTAGCAGCCACAGGTCTTAACCACTGCACCACCAGGACTCTGAAACTAAGCTACTGTGAAAAAGATCAGTACGGTGATTGCCTTTGGGGGGCGGGGCAGGGACTAGCTAGAAAAAGACATGAGGGAACTCCCTGAGGCGATGGTAGTGTTCTGGGTGTCCACAGGGATTTGGTTATTCAGGTATATGCATTTGTCAAACTCAACAAATGGTAAACTTAAGATTTGTACATTTCATTATTTCTAAATTTTACCTACAAAAAGAACTCTAAACAAATATTGAACTCTGAGTAATGATACGCATGATGAAGTATTTGGGGAGAGGTCTACAGATATCTGGAGTCCCTGAGTGGTGCAAACTGTTAACATGCTTGACTGCTAACGGAAAGTTGGTGGTTCAAGTCCACCCATAGGCATCTTGCAAGAAAGGTCCAGCGATCAACTTCTGAAAAATAAGCTACTGACAACTCTGTGGAGCACAGTCCTACTCTGACACACGAGAGGACCCCATGAGTCAGAACCACTTAATGGCAACTGGTTATCGTTAGAAGGTGTTACAGGTAATGCTTCTGAAGACAGACAGAGTGTTAGGCAAGATTCCCATAAAACCTTCCAGAGTGAGATGGCTCTCTTCAACCTTTCCTTCTAATATCATTTACCTGGCTGTTCTGGGAGAAATAAAGATATAAACTGTCAGAAAGTAAGCTGCTGGCTGATAGAGGATAAAGAAAGAATGCAAAAACACACCCAGTCAGCTTCTCTTTAATCCTAACAGAAGAGACACGGGGAAGGTCTGTGTTCTGGGCTTTGGATTACTGTTCACTTGGCTTGTTTTTTTTTAGCTGAAAAGTGAGTTTTCACTCTGAGGAAGCATACAATGCCACCTGAAAGTCTCCCAGGAAAAGCTTACGAAGAGGGTATTTTGGCATAACAGGAAAACAAGAAACATACCTTGAGTTAGAACCACCCCGTGTCTGTCAGTTTATCGCACTGTGGTCCTACTCTGACACACTCTGGCTTGCATGTTGCTATGATGCTGGAAGCTATGCCACTGGTATTTCAGATATAGCAGCGTCACTTGTGGGGGACAGGTTTCAGTGGAGCTTCCAGACTAATAAAGACTGGGAAGAAAGGCCTGGTGATCTATTTTAGAAACTTAGCCTATGGAAACCTTACAGATTCCAACAGAATATTGTCTGACTCACCATCAGGAGGGATTATTCACTAGAGAAGGACATCGTGTTCTGTGAAGTAGGGCGCCAATGAGGGCAAGGGCGACCTTGGTGAGACGGATTGGCACAATAGCTGCAATGATGACCTTGAACATGCCAGCAACTGTGAAGATGAGGCAGGACCTGGCAATGTTTCCTTCCATTGTACATTAAGGTTGCCAGGAGTCAGAGGTGACTCGAGGGCACCTGTCTATCTACCGATTTGAGTTACAAGGGAAAAACTTACTTCATGCATCGACTCACTTTTATTGCTGACCAACCGCGAGCATTTCCTTAGTGCCTACTCTGTGCCAGGTGCTCTCCTGGGAGGTGGAGGACAAAGTCCCAGTTCTGGAGAAATTCAGTGCTGTTGAAGAGAAATGACATGAACCTAAAACACAGCCCGCAGTGTGAGGTAGCATATAAACGCTCCCTGATAAATGGCCACAGCATGGGTCAATAATACCGTTACAAGGTTTCACGTAGAAATCTCTTAATGCTGCGAAAGGTATCCCCTCCTTAGGCTTTTTTATTAGAGGGGGAGTACAGGGAAGGTAGGAGCTTAATTGCTTAGAGTAATTTTGGTGTTCGCACAGAGACGTGTCATGATATTACTGACCGTGGATGCCAACTATAAGCAGAAGTTGTTCGGGAAGCCTGCTGGGAGCTCGCACCTGGCAGCCTGGTCTCCCTCTTCATCCAGGAGCCACGGAAAGAACCCAAACGTCCCTACAGCTCCCTGCATGTGGCAGTGACCCTGGGTGTTTACCGGACGGAATGAAGAGTTCTGCAAGATCAGGAAAGTTTGAGCGACAGTATGTAGGGGTTTCAAATGGGAAGGAGATTGCTCCTTTTATCTGAAGCCATCAAAGTGCTTCACAAATCAATACACAAGAAGCTGTGTTTTATAAATTACGCCATCAGGGGAGATTGTCTGCGAATCAGCATGAAGTTAAAAAAAAAAAAATGGGAAAAGTTTATAAGAAATCTATTCAATGTGAAATTCAGGAGCTATTATTTGGCCCCATATAATTGTCCACATTAGAGCAATGATTACTCTGTTTATTTACTAGTGTTAACAAAAACAATGTCAGATTTTTGTTAAGTTTCGATTAAAGTGGGTTTTCTTTTTTTCTTTTTAGTTTTGATTAAAGTGTTTTTAAAACATTGAATATAACAACAATATCTCTCAGAAAATAATGAGTTTCTTCTTGTTGGCTGTCAAATTGTTTACTCCCATAACTGAATAATAAAGCACATCAAAGCCGGCAGTGGTAATTAAATGATTTGTGAACATAGGTTAACAAATTAGTGCAGCATGATGTATAATTGTCTAATTAGGATAAAAATGCCAGTCCTACCTAAAAGACTGACAAGACAGTAAAACAAGAAGGAATAGGTAAAAAAGCATCGTGCAACAATGCCATTTTTCTGCTTGCAACTTGAAAGGCGCTACAAGTGTCTTCCAGATCTTACATGCCCAAGTTATATACACTGCGTTCAGCCAAGAGAAGAACAAATAACCAAGTAACACTGGATTTGTTATGTTTTGAGGGTGAGTGGGAGAGCTGTCTACATAACGTCAAATAATTGACTTGTTTATACTTTTCATATGACAACCACCAGTGACCCAGGCTTGCGAAGGCACCTGAGGGAAAATTCCTCTGAATTTTAATTTAACTCTTGTAGGAACTGTCTTTTTTTAAAAAAAAAAAAAAAGTAAATAAGGATTATTCACCCTTTACTCTTAAATGTTAAGGACTTGCTGTTTATCATCCATTTATCCCATACATATTTAGTAGGCCAAAGGAGCCCCTGGGTGGCACAAACCATTAAGTGCTCGACTACTAACCAAAAGGTTCGCAGTTCAAGCCCACTAGGAGATCACAGCCATTGAAAGCTCTATGGAGCACAGTTCTACTCTGCAACACATGGGGTCACCAAGAGTTCATACCAACTGAACGGCAACTGGTGTGGTTCTGGACTACATGCCTGCCAGTGGGGGTAGTGGTGGTTCAGTGGTGGAATTCTCATCTCCCACCCGTCAGTGGAGGTTCACCTGTTGTGACAATGCTTCCAGACTAAGACAGACTAGGAAGAAAGGCTTGGAGATCGACTTCCAAAAATCAGCCAATGAAAATCCTATGGATCAGTACAGTCTGGTCTGTAATGACACGGAATTGGGCATGGGATCGCCACGAGTCCGCGGCTGACTCCATGGCAGCTAACAGCATCAACTATACGCCAAGCAAACCATTAGGCTCTATGAGGGACACGATACACAAAGCATGTGTCGCCTCTCAGAGAGTTTTCTCACATCAGAGAAATGTCATACAAATCCCTATAAACATCACATGGTAGAGACAAAGTGCTTGATCATTCAAGGGAGCGACAGACAACCTCCAGCTGGGAAATGAAGAAAAGGTGTCAAGAGCTGAGAGATAGGAAGGGTCCCCAAAGGCAGTGACGGGGCGAAAGGCTTTGTAGGCAGTGGAAATGGCATGCGCGAAGGCACATATCATTTATTATTTATTCTGCTACCAATTGAGGAGTTTAATCCTAATTAGATCCCAGAAAAGAAGCCAATTCTGTGCTTATTTCCATTGGCAATGGAAGCACTGGGCAGCTGGAAAACTTTGCTCATAACAACAGCCTGTAAGTTAGCGACACAGCAGGAAGGCCCCAGAACTCTTTTAATCCCCAGGGATCATTAAAACAACTGAGCCCCCTAAATACTTACAAAGCTTGTGTTTGAATGGCCTGTGAAACGCACTCAGCTCTCTCCTCTTTCAAGTCTCTAAGCAATGCTTGCAATGTTGTAGAACACGTCACATTCCTGGGAAGAGAGAAAGCCCTTCTGCTCTTCTTGTTCTGTTCCCATTCCTCTCCCACATCCCCCCTGCAGCCTGGGGAAACAGTGACAAAATGCTGGCTAAATACAAAGCAGGGATGTGTTGAAGGAAGTTTCCTGCTTTCCCTATTGTTGCAAGAATTGCCACTGCTTGTTGGGTCGTGTGTATGTGTGTATATGTGAGAGCCAAGATCAAACTCTAGTTGTTAATCCAAGTCAGGGCGACAAGGAAGAAACTATCAGCAAGGAGAAGTGATTTCCTTTTAGGCTTTTGCTCCAAAGACTAAAGCTTATTTAATTAAATGAGACCTTCTGGCCTGTTACTGACACCAGGACGTTTTCACTTCATACCAGGGAACTCCCAGTAGTGAGCCATTAGCTTTCAATCTCACAGCCTCAGTCCACTAGAGTTTGTTACCGTCGTTCAGTCATTCGTATTTTGCATTTCAGTTCTTCTCTTCAGCCTAACATCATTAGTCAGTTTTCTTTTAAACTTTCACATTAAAAAAAATGTGTAAGCAACTCTAGAAGAATGTATTTTCCAACATGAGTTACATGACTAAATAGCAATGTGAAAAACTTGAAATGATTCAGATGGAGGTCATGAAGAAGGCAAAAGTGTGAGATAAAAAGAAACCGAGCTTAGGCTCCTTCAACCCAACAACAAAAAGACAAACAGCCTGATTACAAAACGGGCAAAGGACTTGAATAGACATTTCACCAAAGAAGTTGTACAAATGACCAATAAAAAAAAGTTACCATCAAGTCATTTCTGACTCAGGGCAACCCCACGTGTGTCAGAGTAGAACTGTGATCCGTAGGGGTTTCAGTAGCTGACTTTTTGGAAGGAAATCTCCAGGCCTTTCTTCTGAGGCTCCTCTGGGTAGACTCAAACCTTCAGCCTTCCTGTTAACAGCAGCAAAAATACAAACCAAACCCATTGCTGTTGAGTCAATTCCAACTTATAGTGACCCTATAGGGCAGAGCAGAATTGCCCCATGGGGTTTCCAAGGAGAGCCTGGTAGATTCAAACCGCTGACTTTCTGGTTAGCAGCCAAGTTCCTAACCACTGTGCCACAAAAAAAAAAAAAAAAAAAACCATTGCTGTCAACTCGATTCCAAGGAGCACCTGGTAGATTTGAACTGCCGACCTTCTGGTTAGGAGCCGTAGCTCTTAACCACTATGCTGCCAGGGTTTCCACTGTGCCACCAGGACTCTGTTAACAGCAGAGAGCACTTCAACTGTTTGTACCACCTGGGGACTCTTAGATGGCCAGTAAGCACACAAAAAGATGCTCAATATTGTTAGTCAATATGGAAATACAAATCAAAGCCACAATGAAATGCCACTTTATACCCACTAGGGTGGCTACAGAGCCCTGGTGGCACAGTGGTTAAGAGCTTGGCTGCTAACCAAAAGGTAAGCCATTCAAGTCCACCAGCCACTCTTTGGAAACTCTTAGGGGGCAGTTCTACTCTGTCCTAGAGGGTTGCGATGAGTCAGAATCAACTCGATGGCATCAGGCTTGGTTTTTGGTTTTAGGGTAGGTATTACCGGGAGAAAAAGAAAAACAGAAAATAACAAGTGTTGGTAGGGATGTGGAGAAATTAGAACCCTCATGCATTGCTGGTGGGAAGGTAAGATGGTGCAGCCACTGTGAAAAGCAGCTGGCGGTTCCTCAAAAAGTTAAACCAAGAGCTGGCATATGACCCAGCAATTCCACTCCTAGGTATGTATCCAAAAGACCTGAAAGCGGGCACTCAAGAGATACTTGTATACCAGTGTTCATTGCGGGATTATTCACAGCAGTCAAAAGGTGACAATAACCCAAGTTGTTTCCATCAACAGACAAATGGATAAACAAAATGTGGTCTATCCAAAAAATGAAATATTACTCAGCCATAAAGAGAAATGAAGTTCTGATACCTGCTACAACATGAATAAATGGTGAGAACATTGTGCTAAGTGAAAGAAATCAAGCACAAAAGGACAAATATTGTATAATCCCACTTACATGAAATATCTAGAAGAGGCAAGTGAGTAGAGGCAAAAGTTTATTAGTGGTTATTAGGAGCTGGGGAAATGAGAACTTATTGCTAAGGGGTACTGAGTTTCTCCTTGCCGTTGTTACGTGCCATCGACTCATAACAACCTTATGCGTAACAGAACAAACATTGCCCAGTCCTGCGTCATCCTTAAAATTCATTCCTATGCTTGCGTTCCTTGTTTCAGCCACTGTGTCAAGCCACCTTGTTGAGGGTTGGCCTCTTTTCGCCAGCCCTGTACTTTACCAAGCATGATATACTTCTGTACTGATTGGTCCCTCCTATGACATGTCCAAAGTTAGAGTTTCTCTTTAGGGTAATGAAAAACTTCTGAAAATGGATAGTGGTGATGGTCGTACAATCTGGTAAATGTGATTAATATCACTGAATTGTATACTTAAAAACTGTTAAAATGACAAATGTTTTGTAATATATATTTTGTTGTATGCCGTCCAATTGATTCCAGCTCATAGCATCCTGATAAGACAGAGTAGAACTGCACATAGGGTTTCCCTGGTGGCACAGTGGTTAAGAGCTCAGCTGCTAACCAGAAGGTCAGCAGTTTGAATCCATCAGTTATTCCTTGGGAACCATCTGGGGCAATTCTACCATGTCCTATAGGGTTGCTGTGAGTTGGAATCCACTTGACAGCAATGGGTTTGGTTTTTGGTTTGGAATCTTTACAGGAGCAGATCACCAAGTCTTTTCTCCCCCAGAGTCACTGGTGGGTTCCAGTTGCCAGAGCCACTGGTGGTTTCCAATCACCAACCTTTCAGTTAAGAGTCGAGTGCTTAACCATTGCACCACCAGGGCTGGAGGGGAAACACCAAGGTGTGACCTAAAGTGGTTCTTCAGAGATAAGGGGCACTTAGGACAAAGCTGGTTGTTCTTTAGCTTAAGATGACCATGATCACTGATAGAGCTGCTTTTATAACTCGCTAATGCACCCTGGTTCGTAGGGTTTCACAAGCTGTCCCCCAGGAATGAAGCGTTTATTCGAGAAGATGGAGCCTGCTATGAAGACAGGCCCGGTCTCATTATTGCAGACAGGAGAGCTGGGTTCTAGGCCCTGTTCGGTCACCAGCTTGCTGGGGAGGATACTGTGAAAGCTCTCTAACTTCTCTAGTCTTCAATTCTCTCCTTTCTAAGATAAGAATATTGAACGAAATGAGCTCTAAGAAGGAAGACCATGTAACTTGTTGTAGAAGCCTGAACATTTTTGCCCGGGACAAATGTTAAACTGGACAAGATGACAGTACGCCAAATCAGGATGCACGGTCATGCCATCCCTCAAGTTCATCTGCTCGTGGGAATCTGTGATTCACCGGCTCTCTTCCCAAGAGCAAGCCCAAAATTTTGCTTTGACACTCTTGAATTGAAACAGAAAACAAGCATGGTAACATAACAAAAAACAGCTACTTTGGAAAAGATATTTAAAATGCAATTTCACTACTGGAGAGGAAGGAGCAATCACATGTCACAAGTTAAGAATCACTCAAAATCGTTTATTTGGGAAAGGATAGTGAATTATTTTCTAGAGCCTTTTAAAAATATACAAAGAGGAAAAGGTAGTCTATCTATATCATTTGTACATCAATTTACTTAAAATCAAAGTAAAATTGCTGTAACAAGAAAAAAATAAACCAAAATATAGTAATGAAAAAAGCAAGACTTGTTGTTAGGTGCTGTCAAGTCAAATTTTGGTTTATAGTGACCCTATGTGACACAGTAGAACTGTTCCATAGGCGTTCCTAATCTGTAATCTTTACAGGGGCAGATCACCAGGTCTTTCTCTCACGGAGCCTCTGGGTGGGTTCAAAGCATTACCCTTTTGGTTACAGCTGCATGCTTAACCATTGCGCAGTCAGGGATCCTTAAAGCAAGACTGAGTTGCCAAAATTGCAGTGAACTAGGCATCTTGAATTCAATTTCCCAGTAATGTTTTCTATTAAATTTCTAGCCAATACCATAAATTCTATTACTATTTATTCTGATGTAACTTTTTAAACTTCAGTCTAAGTATTTGCCTCGAGTGAGAATGGAGGACACTTTCCATAACATAGTTGCTCAGGATAACGTGTACTTCCGGCATGTTTAATTTCCAGAAATGTAACGTAGTTGAGTTACTGGTTTATGGCTGGTTTGGGAATTAGCTGTTGGGATTTTGCAGTTTCACCATCCTTTGAACATTTTAAAGTGAAAAGTTTAATGAGTTACCTTTTGTACAGCTTGCCTTTCTGACAATTTTGTTGTTGGAATAAAGGAGCTTCTTTGAGAAGGAAGTCTGAGAACACTCTGGAGAGCTCAGCACAAGGACCGGAAGTTCCCAGAAGTCAAAGAGACCTGCCTGAAAGGCGTTCCCCATCACCAAGAGTATTTCAGCAGATGTTGGGTGGTCGTCCCTTCTGGTAACAGTGAAGACAATGCTTTATAGATGCCAGGCTAGATAAGGCAGTCTCCAAGGTGCTGAACTAAGGAGCCCTGGTGGCGCAACAGTTAAGCACCCGGCTGCTCACCTAAAGGTTGATAGTTGAAACCCACCCAGTGGTTCTGCAGGAGATAAAGACCTGGTGATTTTCTCCTGTAAGGATTAAAAAAAGATTACAGCCTAGAAAACCCTATGGGGCAGCTCTACTCTGTTACTTGGGGTTGCCATGAGTCAGAATCGATTCCATGGCACTGAACAGCAACAAAGGTGCAGAACAGTTCTAAGACTTGTGGGTTTTGTGATTGTAGGGGCTCATAGCACCCCAAATTCTTAATCAGTTAAAACATCTAACATAGCCCCCTAGAGCAGTGCCCTTTACACACTAGCATCTTCTCATGGAAAGCCACCACCCCAAGCACCCTGGGTATGTCGGTATTAAATCGTTTTCCTGGAGCCTAGCCCAGAACGAAGCCGAGCTTTACCGTGACTAAAGCAATGTCAGTGCAGCTGGGAGAAACCAGAAGCTCACATCACACACTTCAGGTGCACATAGCTGCACAGTCAGTCCACAGCAAAAAGAAGACCATTTGGGCACATGTCATCAAAATTCTCTCTTAAGCATTTAACATCTAGTGAAAGACCCGCAGAAGTAAAATCAGACTTGGTTTCAGCTCAACATGCGGGTCAGGGGTGCAACGGGAGCAAATGATGAGTGCTTCCATTAAGTGATGCTGGCAGATGTCCAAAGCGGCTTGGCATCCGCACTGCTAAGCCTCTGTCGGCAGGCAGCATGGCAGAGAACATGCAAGACTCCTCGCCGTGTGGCGGTGTCACTTCTAGGGCAAATGGAGCAGGGCTGCTGCTGACCATCCTGAGTGCTGCTTGCTGCAAGCTCCACAGCTCAAGGGAAGATTCGTCGGCCTTCTAAGCCTTTGACAGCTTCACAGCCACATTTCACAGTGACTCCAAGCAGGAAGTGGGAAGCAACATGCAAGAGGGTGAGGGTGGGTTAGAAACGATTCAGCAATGTTTGGGGGCATTCAGTGGGGTTTGCAAAAGATTTCGCTTTATAAAGATAATGCTCAACACTTAAAGTCATAAATATAACTCTCAACTCTTTTCCTTTACTGAACTGGGCCCTACAAATCCACAATTTATCTTGTTTTAAGACCAGGACTAACATGAATGTTGATTACCTTATTTGCTTCTTTGCAGATCATGAAATTGTGGTAAGATTACATGCTTATATATGTGTGCGTGCTATTTTTTTAATAATATTTTATTGAGTTTTTGGTGAACATTTGCACTGCAAGTTAGGCTCCCATTTGACAATTTACGCACAAATTGTTTGGTGACATTAGCTACATTTATCACATCGAGTCAACATTCTCTTGAATTGCGTCCTGTTTGTTCCATTTCCAGTACCCTAGTTTCCTTGCCCTCTTATCTTCTCATCTCTGCTTGTGAGTAATTGTTGACCTTTTGGTCTCATGCTGGTGGCTTCTAAGTAGAGCGCTGATCTTATGGGTAAGAGTCTTTATTTTGTGTGCCACTCTGCTATGTCACTAAAAGATGAATCTCAGGAATAGGCTCAGTTGTAGGTTTCAAACATTTGCTATTTTAACATTTTTTCCATGTACAATTCAGTGACGTATCTTTTTAAGTGACCTTTGACATCTCTAGGAATGGTTTTCCTACAAATGTTTGAAGTTGGGGATAATAAGACTCAACTGTTCTCTTCAATCTTCTCTGTGAAACTAGACAAAAAGTCAGCTCATAATCACCTAAAATACACCCAGAAAAACTAACTCTACGAGAATGAAGTGCACTGAACAGACAGTTTAACTCAAGGTCAAGGACAAGTATTCTGATTTGTAGGCTTTTGGGGGACTCAGTTGGGAAGAAGTAAAAGTAGCTATGATTAGAGGCACTTACTCACCACGGCTGTGTTCTTTTCAGAAATATGGTGGGAACATCACTCACAGCGTCTTGGCCATATTAGAGAAGTGGGGTCCAAGGGCCTAATTAAGCAACTGACCATCCGTGTGGTCTTGGGTAAATCATTTCACCTTCTATCCTTATCTACAAAATCAAGATAATAGAATCTACCTATCATGGTTACTGTGATGATTGAATTTTATAATTAATCTAATTATTTGAAAATATCTAATAAGTGCTCAAAACGTGCCAGACACCAAGGATCTAAATAGACATTTTTCCAAAGAAGACATACAATAGCCAATACGCAAATGAAAAGGTGCTCAAGATCATTACTCATCAAGGAAATACAAGTGAAAACCACTATCAGATACCACTTCACAACTCCCAGAATGGCTATAATCAAGAAGACAATCACAAGTTTTAGCCAGGAAGTAGAGAAATTGAAAGTTTGGTAATTCCTTGAAAAGTTAAACATAGAGTTATCATGTTGTTGTGACAGAGTAGAATTGCCCCTTAGGATTTTCTAGGCTGTAATCTTCACAGAAGCAGATTGCCAGGTCTTTCTCCCGTGGAGCTGTTGGGTGGCTTCAAACTGCCAACCTTTCAGTTAGTAGAGAAGCACTTAACCATTACACCACCAGGGCTCCTTTAGAGTTATCATATGACTCAGCAATTCCACTCCTAGGTATCTCCCCACGAGAACCGAACACATACGTCCACACAAAAACTTGTTAGTAGATGTTCATAGCAGCATTATCCATATCAGTCAAAAACTAGAAATGACCCGAATGTTCATCAAACGATGAATGGATTAATAAAATGTGGTGAAGCCATGCAATGAAATACTGTTGGGCTATGAAAACTAATGAACTACTGATACACGCTACAAAAATGAATGAACCTTGGAAACATTACGTTGAGTGAAAGAAGCCAGGCAGAAAAGACCACTTATTTTGTGATTCCACTTATACAAAATGTCCAGAATAGGCAAAATCTTCAGAGACAGAGTATAGATTAGTGGTTGCCTACGGCTAAGCAAAGGGTCACATTGAGTCGGAATCGACTTAGCAGCAACGGGTTTGGTTTTTTTTGTTGTTTGTTTCAGGGGTCAGAGCAGAAGTTGGGGAAAATGGGGTGCGCCTGTTAAGGGGCACAGGGTTTCTTTTGGGATGATGAAAATGTTCTAAACTTGAGTGTGGGTAGCTTCACAGCTCTGTAAATATACCAAATACCACTGAATTGTACACTTCAAGTGGGTGAATTGAATGGTATGTGGATTACATCTCAATAAAACTGTTTAAAAATATATATGATGTACGAAGCAGCTTGCTAGGCACTGACCACATAAATGAACGTGAAAAGCACATGGTATGCACTTAATAAATAGAATGCAAACACATAATGCCCATTTAACTTTGAATAAAGGGGAAGAATAACTTTTAAAAGGAGTACAAACGGGTGTGAAATATAAAAGCCTAAATCAATGTGCTAATTAGGAATAAAATAACCATAACTAAGGCATATCAGCATGTAGTATTGCACTGGGATACCATTAAATTGTACTTCAGTGTATAGTAAGGCACAGCCTTGAGTGGCAATACTCTTTAGTAATACGCGACTGAGTCACGGTGTTATTTAAACAGAAAGTGAAGGCCATTATAAACTACACCTGAGAATCAAAGACAAAGAGAGAAAATGACATTTTATGGCAAGAGATCCCGAGAGGAAATGAGGCCTCTATCCTTTTAGCGTCTCAGCTGTCATATTCTGAACGTGCACAATTCTCATATTTTCCTGCCTCCTCACACAGGAACCTGTAATACAAGAAAATAGAAGCTTGCCTTTTCCTACCCTGGAATTAAAAAAAAAAAAAATCACATACTTGCCTAGTCCTTGACCTTTCTCATCCTGTTAGCCCTTGGAGGTTATCATCTTACAGCCTAAGAGCGAACACAACCCTCAGAATTACTGACGGGCGTGGATCCCACATATGAAGTCACTGTCCATGTTCTGCTGAAGCGACGCGTGAACAGTCTGGGGAAAGACGCTAAGAGAGACCTGAGAGTGCAGCGGCCCGAGACCTTAGCTTTCTTGTCTAGGCTTGAAGTTACAGACAGAGTAAGCCATCCCCTGGGAGCACACTAGCCCAAGCACAGGCAGCTCCGTGGAGTGCCTCAGAGGCAGCCCCGCATCGGGAATACCGGGCTCTGTGGGGAGAGCCGGTGTTGTCCTGACACCAGAAAACAACCAAAATTGCAGATGGGGAGCACACGAAGGTGCAGAAACAGTTCACTGAAAACGATAAGAGGAAAGAGAGGAGGAGGCCCAACAAAAGAAACAAAGTTGAGATTAGAGATAAGAAAGGAAGGAAGGGAGAGAAGCCAGGAGGGACAAAGAGGACAATGGTGTCTGTTAGTGCATTTGAAAATCTGCCAGAAAGAGAAAAAGAAAAAAAGATCCCTTTCTGGTAGGCCACATTCATAAAATGGAATGCCAGTGAGAGAAAGTAAAATATATGAAAGATTGATATATGTTAAGAAAAAATACGGTAGTTATCAGAGGACAAAGACGGCACTTTGAAGCACTAAAGAGATAATGAGTGGGCATACGGTTATTCATATTGACATGAAGGGGGCCTAGACTGGTGTGCTCAGAAGAAGGCCACGACAGGGACTAATGTTCTGCAGTGAGAACAGAAGGAAGACGGAAGAAAACAATGCAATAGAAACTGAGGTCAAATTGGCCAAGGGCGAACAGTCCAGGAAGAGAAAGTAGATTTCAGATTCGTTTGGGTGACAAGCGTAAGAGGCAGAAGAGCAACTGCGATGCTCCCAAACAAAGCAGATTTAAATGAAACTCCAAAACATCTACTTGCAGAAATGGAAAGTATAAATATTTAGTTGGGAAGAGTAAGAACTTGAATACGGAATACAAGTTTCAAGCCAAAGAAACAATGAAAGAGTCAGCTCCTAATTCCTAAATTGTGTCCCTTTCTTCCACTCACTGTTTTCTTAGCTCGTTTTGCTTTGTGACCGGGAAATACCTTCCCACGATTACAGCGTGCGAAGTGGGGACTAGGTTCCAAAGGCTAAGCTTGCAGGGGTCTAACTTTTACCATACCTTCACAATAGTTTTACTAGTATTAGTCTGAGTTCTAAGTCCTGGAAGTGAGGGGTGACTAAGTGCAAAGGAGAAGACGAAGAGAAACAGGAAAGGAAGAATTGAGGAAGACGAGAGGAAAATGAAGGAGAAGGAAAAAAAGCCCAGGGTTTCAAAATCCTGACTCCCGTCATCAAGTCTCTGCTTCACCAGTTGCCATCAAGTCGACTCTGACTCCCGGTGACCCCATGTGTGTCAGAGCAGAACTGTGCTCCATGGGGTTTTCAATGGATCATTTCTGGAAGTACATCACCAGGCCTTTCTTCCAAGGTGCCTTGGGGTGGACCCAAACCTCCAACCTTGCTGTGGGCAGCCAAGAGCATTAACTGTTTGCACCCCTAGGTTCCCCAATGTCTCCGCTAGGTGTTCTGAAAGCTGTCTGACTCATAACCAACTAACTCTAAGGCATGTAAGATTCATGTTTCTTAACCTTCCCAGGGTGAGCTATTTGGAGATTTGAAAGTGTGAAGGAACATATTTGTTAGTTAATACCTTCTAGGACAGCTCTTATAACTTTTTCTACTTCTTACAGTTCATCCCCCCCCCTTTTTTTTTTCTTTCTCTAAAGGATCCAGGAAGGAGCCCTGGTGGCGCAAAAGGTTAAGCCCTCGGCTGCTAACCTAAAGGTTGCTGGTTTGAACCCACTCAGCAGTTCCACAGAAGAAAGACCTATAAAGATTACAGCCTAGAAAACCCTATGGGGCAGTTCTACTCCGTCACATGGGGTCGTTGTGAGTCAAATACAACTACACAGCACCTGGTAACAATCAAGGGATTTAGTGGTTTGACTTGCGCTTCTGATGGGCGTGGGCATTCGAGGATAGGGTAGTTATTTGTAAGGAAATTATGTGTATACAGAAAAAATGGTTTCTTCAACTGTGTATAAAATAAGCAGGTGCTGTGGAATTGATTCCAACTCAGAAAGCCCCATCTGTGTCAGAGTCGACCTGTACTCCACAGGGTTTTCTTTCTCTCTCTCTCTGTTTTTAATAATATTTTATTGTGTTTCTGATGAAGTTTACACAGCAGTTTGGGTTCCCATTCAACAGTTTCTATACAAATTGTTCAGTGACATCAGTTACATTCTTCATAATGCGTGAACATTCTCAGTATTTCTGTTCCAGGTGTTCTATTTCCATCAATCCAGTTTCCCTGCCCCCTTACATTCTGCTCTTTGGTTTGGAGTAATTGTTGACCACTTGGTCATCGGGTTTTCGATAGCTGATTTTTCAGGAGCCAATCACCAAGCCTTTCTTCCTAGGCACCTCTGGGTGGACTCAAATCTCCAACCTTCCATTAGTCAAGTGCATTAGCCATTTGCACTGTCCAGGGACTCCTCAGCTGTGTGTAGAGAAGTAATATTATAAAGTATAATGATGTATAGATGGAGACCATATTAAATTTTTTAACATGGGAAGTACTCATAGTGTAAAACATTTCAAAACACTGAATCAATGGTTGGCAATTGCACGATTACTGAGATATTTATAAGAGGCTTAACAACTTAGGGATGTAGATAAATGGCTGATACTGGGAAAAAAAAACGTGGAAAGTCAACTTGGAAATTAAGATATGGAAAGAGAAATGAGTCAGGCAGTTGAAAAGGTACAGAAAACAAAAACTGCCAGAATTAAATATTACATTTGCATAATCAGGAAAACGGGATGAGTCAAATTATGAAGAAAAATAAGATTTACTCTTTGAAAGAAAAGAGAAAATGAAAAGGCTGTGCAAAACTCCTCCCAATCAGATAATTCGAACGACAGTTGTTAAAATCTGAAGTAAAAAGAACAAAAAAGGTCTGAGAAAGGAGTAACCCTTCAAAATGACATAAAAGGTACTTACATTGTAAAGGTGCGTGTTACATTCGTGGGATGTGAAATCAATCTGTGACAGGATTGGAAGAGGGGGCTTTTTGAAATGCAGTTTCCCAATAAAGGGACCGCTTATTGGTGACATTTCAGGGTGGAAAACCCTCTCCAAAAGGACAAGCAACTATCATGTGCTGTGTTTTAAGTTTTTTTATTTCTCAGTGCACTGCCTCCACTAGGGTCCTTATACCTCTCTCGATAGATAGCAAAAGCATTCCAAACTGCACAAGTAAAGAAAGTAGCTAAAAATCAAAGTTTTTGCTTAGTAATGTTTCTTATTTTAAGGTGTCCATGAGTTATTTTTATTCACTTTATTTCCTATAAAGCTCGGCAATTTCCTGATTTATGAACAACACTTAATTGAATACCACGTGTGAATGCTGCATACCTGTACTCACAAAGCAGCAGACAATGTAGAGGCAACATAACCAGGTTCACGCCAAAGCTCAGTCACTCTCGAATGACTTTCAGCAAGCCAGTGTTCCTTCCAATAGGCTCACCAGTAAAATAAAGTCTTTGAACTACAAGAAGTTATATAATCTCTTAAGTTCCTTCTAGGTATCTTTATTATTCTCTAAAAGATAAATTAATGTTTAACTTTATATATTATAAGCTATTATTGCAATCTCGTCTTCCAGATGGTTTTACGATACGTGATTTTTCACTAGGATTTGTTGACAGGCTAAAATCATCAAAAACATAAGGTATAGCTGTTTCAGAATCAATGGATTTTGACTTCAAAGACAATATTTCTGCCATCATAGGGAGAAAATATTTAGACATCGTCTGAAAATTTTAAACACAGTAACTATATAAATAATATGCAATTATTACATTAATATATAAGTATATACTAGTACATGAATATTATGATATGTTAATAACAGCTACTACATATGAACCATAGCTAACATGCATAAATGTATCAAGTATGATGTAATCCTCAGAAAGATATCGTGTGATTTATGCTATTATTATCTTTATTTTACAGATAAGGATTCTGAGTCTCGGAGATATGAAACAACTTATCTGAGGTCACACGAATTCTGTCACAGAGCCCAGAGCCTTTTACTGCCCAGAATGGGACGTTACTACACACACTACTTTGTAACTTGCTGTTTTCATTTGATATGTCACGATTGTGATTTTCTGCTTATAAATTTCCTTTAGTAGCTTCATTTCTTTTTGTTTGCTTATTGCTTACTTCCTTTTTTAAAATTTTTACTTATTTTCTTGTTTTTGAGAATATACAGAGCAAAACAGACACCAATTCAACAGTTTCTACATGTACAATTCAGACGTGGATTAGAGTCTTCTATCTGTGCAACCATTCTCACACTCCTTTTCTGAGTTGTTCCTTCCCCATTAACATAAACTCACTGTCCCTGAAGCTGCTTATCTAATCTTTCCAGTTGCTATTGTCAAGGATCCCATACAGATAAATATTAAAAGAGAACAATGCTCAAGGCAGGCATTTTTTACCAGTTAAACTATAGTCTGGTTTTAAGAAGACTTCAGGAGATATTTTTGATTTAAGACTTAAAGATTATTTCGGGGCAATAGTTTTAAGGGTTCATCCAGCCTCCGTGGCTCCACAAAGTTTGGAGTCCATGAAAATTTGAAATCCTAGTCTACATTTTCCCCCTTTTGATCAGGACTCTTTAGAGTCTTTCATGAAAATGTTCAGTAATGGTAGCTGGGCACCATCCAGTTCTTCTGGTCATGGCCAAGGAAGCAGTTGTTCACGGAGGCAATCAACCGCACATTCCATATCCTCCTCCCATTCCTGCTTCTCCTTCTTCCTCTGTTGCTCCAGACAAATCGTGCCTTGGATGGCCACTTACAAGCTTTTAAAACCCCAGGCACTATGCAACGAACAAAAAGGCAGAACATGGACACGAAAAGAGAGAGTGGAGGGAAGGAGCAGACTGTCTCATTAGGGGGAGAGCAATTAGGAGTATATAGCAAAGTGTATATAAATTTTTATATGAGAGACTGACTTGATTTGTAAACTTTCACTTAAAGCACAATAAAAATTAAAAAAAAAAAAAAAGAAGACATGCACTAAACACATTATTAGACCAATTAACTGGAATGTCCATTGAAACCATGACCCTAAACCTCCAAACCAAGGAGCCAAATCCCATTTTTGTTTGGTTGTACATAAGCAGCTTCAGGAGCTACTCTTTGTTGTTGTTTTCATTGCTGTGAATGTATCTATCACACAACTTTTGCCAATTCAACATTTTACAGGTATAAAACTAATAGCTTCATTTCTAATGACCAAACGGTATTCCATTATAGGAATGCACTATAATTAATTTAAACATTCCTTCATTGTTGGACATTCAGGCTATTTCCAGGTTGCTTTTTGTGTGTGCTTTGCACACATCTTTAAATATTGCCTCAGAAAAATCTTTAGATATATAATTGCTGGGTCAAAAGGCATGAGTATTTTTAAGGCTTTTTATATTACCATCTATGTATCACATCTTATTCTTTTAAATATAATCTTCACTCCTTTGAAGTCACCTAGAAGACTGTTAATTAAACTCTTTGTTGTTTGTTTTTAATAGATCTTTTTGTGGTTCTTAGCCCGCCACTAAAAGAGAAATTCTAGTAGGTGAAGATACTTCAGAAGCTCCCAGCAGATTAAAGGACAGGAGGAGAATTTTTTGTTTTCCTCATCCTTAGAGCTCATTTGTGGAAAATAACAGAAACTAAGAGAAAAAGTCTCAGAATAGAAATATATTTTCTGTATTACTGGAACTGAACAACGCTGAAGAAAATGAAAAATGAACCCCAAGTATTTTGATACTAAACTTTCTTACATCTGGAGAAATCTGGTTGTTTGACAAACATTTTTTGAAAACCCTGGATAGTTAGAACAGGGGACGCAGTTGGGTTTGATTGAGGAGATGAATCACAGGAAAGAACCTCATGGGGTGCTGGAAATATTTTATGTCTTGATAGAGATGGTTGTTGTTGTTAGTTGCAGTCATATTGGTGCTGAATCATGTCAACTCCATGTTCAACAGAAATAAACACTGCTAGGTCTTGTGTCATCTTCATGTTCATTACTATGGTCAAGTCCATATTGTAGACACTGTATTTTGATTGCCTTTCAACCTAGGGGGAACTCATCTTCCAACACTATGTAGGACAATATTCTGTTGTGATCCATAGGGCTTTCACTGGCTGAATTTCAGAAGTAGATCACCAGGCCTTCCTTCTTAGTCTGTCTTAGTGAAGAAGCTCTGCTGAAACCCGTCCACCATGGGTGACCCTGCTGGTTTTTAAAATACCAGTGGCATAGCTTTCAGCATTATAATGAATGTAAGAGCCACCACAGTACAACATACTGACAGGCGGGTGGTGGAGATGGTTACAAGGGTATATATACATGTAAAAATTTTATCTAGCCACTCACTGAAGACCTGTGTATTTTATAGCAAGCTATCAACAAACTATCTCAGATAGTTGCCATCATTAAATCAAAATACCTTTTCCTTTTTCTCCCAGATATTCTACATGCTTTTATTACCATTTAAACTTATTTCACATTTAAGCACTAAACACATAATTTCAATTAGTCAAACTCTGGCAAGCTGGCAGACCGGAACTAATAGAAAGATTCAGCAGAATAGCAGGATACAAGATAAACATACAAAAATCAGTTGGACTCTTATACTCCAATAAAGAGAACAACAAAAAGGAAATCAGCCCCTAAAGAAATAAAATCTTTAGGAATAAATCTAACCAGGGATGTAAAAGACCTATACAAAGTAAATTACAGAATACTGGTGCAAGAAACTGAAAGAGATCCACATAAATGGAAAAGCATACCATGCTCATGAATAGGTAGACTCAACATTGTGAAAATGACGATTGGACCCAAAGCGATTTACAAATACAATGTAATCCTGATCCAAATACCAACCACATTCTTTAAAGAGATGAAAAACTAATCACCAACTTTATATGGAAAGGGAAGAGGCCCCTGATAAGTAAACCAGTACTGAAGAAGAAGAATAAAGTAGGAGAACTCACACTACTTGACTTCAGAACCTACTATACAGCTACGGTGGTCAAAACAGCCTGGTACTGGTACAACCACAGATACATCGACCAATGGAACAGAACCGAGAACCCAGATGAAGTAAATTCATCTACCTACAACCACCTGATCTTTGACAAGGGCCCAAAGGCCATTCAACGGGGAAAAGACAGTCATTTTAACACATGGTGCTGGCAAAACTGGATGTCTATCTGTAAAAAAATGAAACAGGACCCATGCCTCATACCATACTCAAAAACTAGTTCAAAATGGAACGAACACTTAAATATAAAACCAAAAACTATAAAGATCATAGAAGAAAAAACAGGATCAACGCTAGAGGCTCTAATACATGGCATTAACAGGATACAAACCATAACTAACAACACACAAACTCCAGAAGATAAGCTAGATAACTGGGATCTTCTAACAATTAAACACTTATGCTCCTCAACAGACTTCGCCAAAAGGGTAAAAGGAGAAACTACAGACCGGGAAAAAATTTTTGGCTATGGCAAATCTGACAAAGGCTTAATCTCTAAAATCTACAGGAAAATCCAACACCTCTACAACAAAAAGACAAATAATCCAATTTAAAAATGGGCAAAGGAAATGAATAGATACTTCTCCAAAGAAGACATTCAAGCAGCTAACAGACCCATGAGGAAATGCTTGAGGTCATTAGCCATTAGAGAAATGCAAGTCAAAACCACGTTGAGATACCATCTCACCCTGGCATTACTGGCACCAATTAAAAAAACAGAAAATAAATGTTGGAGAGACTGGGGGAAGACTGGCACTCTTATGCACTGCTGGTCGGAAAGTAAAATGGTACAGCCATTTTGGAAAACAATATGGAATTTCCTTAGAAAGCTATAATAGAAATACCATATAATTCAGCAATTCCACTCCTAGGAATATATCCTAGAGAAATAAGAGCCATCATACAAATAGGCATATGCACACCCATGTTCATTGCAGTGTTGTTCACAGTAGCAAAAAGATGGAAACAACCTAGATGCCCATCAATAGATGAATGGATAAACAAACTATAGTACATACACGCAATGATGAAGAACAATGATGAATCTGTGGAAATCTCACAACATGGATGAATCTGGACAGCATTATGCTGAGCAAAATAAGTCAATCACAAAAGGACAAATATTGTAGGAGACCACTACTATAAAAACTCATGAAAAGGTTTACACACAAAAAGAAAATCTTTGATGATTACGAGAGAAGGAAGGGGTGGGGAGGGAAAAACACTAAATAGATAAGTGATAGCTTCAGCAGAGGGTAAGACAGTACACAATGCTGGGGAAGCCAGCACAACTTGTACAAGGCAAGGCCATGGAAGCTCCATAGACACATCTAAACTCCCTGAGGGACTGAATTGCTGGGCTAAGGGCTGTGGGGACCATGGTCATGGGGAACATCTAGCTCAATCGGCATAACATAGTTTATAAAGAAAATGTTCTACATTCTACTTTGATGAGTCTTAAAAGCCTATAAGCAGCCACCTAAGACACTTCATTGGTCTCACCCCTTTGGGAGCAAGGAAGAATGAAGAAAACTAAACATACAAGGGAAAGATTAGTCTAAAGGACTAATGGACCACATCCACCACAGCCTCCAGCAGACTGAGTCCAGTTCAACTAGATGGTGTCTGGCTACCACCACTGACTGCTCTGACAGAGATCACAATAGAGGGTTCTGGATACAGCTGGAGAAAAATGTAAAACAAAATTCTAACTCACAAAAAAAGATCAGACTTACTGGTCTGACACAGACTGGAGAAACCCGGAGAGTAAGGCCCCTGGATACCCTTTTAGTTCAGTAATGCAATCACTCTTGAGGTTCACCCTTTAGCCAAAGATTGGACAGGCCCATAAAACAAAACGAGACTAAATGGGCACATCAGTCCAGGGGCAAGGACTAGAAGGCAGGAGGGGACAGGAAACCTGGTAAAAGGGAACCCTAGGTTGAGAAGGGAGAGTGTTGACACATCGTGGGGTTGTTAACCAATGTCATAAAACAATATGTGTACTAACTGTTTAATGAGAAGCTAGTTTGTTCTTTAAAACTTTATCTAAATTACAATTAAAAAAAAAATCTCCATTTCTTATTTTACCAATCCCTAACAGCTGGACATTGAGGTAGTCTCCAACTTTTTGCTATTATCACTCCTTGCACACGATATTTGTGTGCATTTCTAATTATTTACTGAAGATAAGCTACCGGGGAGCTGACCTGAAATGATCTGGAGAGGAGAGGACGCTATGCAAACTTGGTGCCAACAATTATCTAGAAGTTAAATGGGGCACAGTATGTCTCAAAAGAATGAGACTTTGATCGAACACTGTTTAAACTGCTTGGACCACCTTACAAAGAAAAACTTAGAAGGTAGCATTAGCCCACTCTTGAAAAATATTAGTTATATTCTGTGGTTCCTAAGCATAATCAGTTAACCAGTTGCCATTGAGTTGATTCCAATTCATGATGACCCCATGTATGTCAGAGGAGAACTGTGCTCCATGAAGTTTCCAATGGCTGATTTTTCAAAGGTATATTGACAGGCTTTTCTTCCAAGTTGCTTCTGGGTGGACTGAAACCACCAACCTATTAGTTAGTAGCCAAGTTTCTGGGTGGACTCAAACCACCAGCCTTTTAGTTAGTGGCCAAGTGTTTCCTTCTTTGGAAATTCAACCGCAGTCCTTAAATTTTAAAGGATAAAACCTAGAGTTTGGAGAATTTTCCAAAATCCTTGATACTTAAATAAAATATTGATCCAACTTCTGGTAATAACCTATCTCTCATTATCAGCTACATTAAGATACATACATCAAGACCTAAGCTCTTTTTGATCTGGACTATGTCATACAGGTAATATTTTCATATGGCTGAAAATTACGTGGATGAAGGTGTATTTACATTCAACAGAGCTGTCTTCTTTCTGCCCCTTTTATACCCATTCCTATTGTTTTCTAGAACATATATTTTGGTTGGCAGCAACAAGTAAAACCCCAGCCTCCATTTGCATTTCTCTAACTGCTCAGTACAATAGTACAGACATTAGTTTGTCAACACAATATTGTCAGACATCTGTATTTCTGGTTGGGATCCAGTTTACCTGTTATAATTTAGTGATGTCCTAAGCTTTCACTTCTACCTCTTGGATCCTAAAATGACTTCAGGTCTTGTCTGAGCTTCAGAGCTTCAACATACACAAACAGATCCAGACTTTCCTCTACGCCCTGCCATGCTGGGCTATCATCAGCTGTTTCTGGGACTTGACAAAATCCAAACTTTCAAACTTGGCGAAGAGCCTGCATTTTTTTTTTTTTAGGCATATTTTGCTTCATTGTGGCAAAAGGCCAACCTGTTCCCCAGTTTGAAATATATGGGGAAGTTATCTAAGCTTCTCTGAAAATTTCTATTCTGAGTAAGAATTATATTGAGACAAAGACAAAAAAGAAAAAGCCTATCAACACTTCTTAGTAATTGTATGGTGCTCTGAAGCCTACAAAATTGGTATTGATTCTTGCAACCCTCACCTAGATAATTACTTGTTGTTGTTAGCTGCCATTGAGTTGGCCCCTGACTTATGGCAATGCCATGCACAAAAGAACAAAACATTACCTGGTCCTGTGCCATCCCTACGATCATTTGTGGATTAGACCATTGTGATTCACAGGGTTTTCACCAGCTGATTTTCAGAAGCAGATTTCAAGGCCTTTTCTCCTAGGCCATCTTAGTCTGGAAGCTCTGCTAAAACTTGTTCCAGGTCACAACAACACGAACGCCTCCACTGACAGAAGGGTGGTGGCTGAGCGTGAGGTGGCATTGGCCAGGAATAGAACCTGGGTCTCCTGCATGAAGGTGAGGATTCTACCACTGAACCACCACTGCCCCCTTAGGTACTTAGCCTCCCATTTTGTTCCCCAAACTCCAGGTAAATGGGGGAATGAAATGCCTATGGTGAGACTTCCAGAACCCTCCTCCTAGCCTACTTCTAGAGTGCCAGTAGTCAAGATTACACCTCTCTCCTGACAACCACCCAGGCAGGAGAGGATTCCTCTATGCAGAAGCTAAACAGCCCCATAAAAAAAGATTTAAAGACACCAACATTTATAGCTCCTCCAAGTGAAAAAGCCAGCTGGAAGCCTCATTACCCATCAGTGTGATGGCGATCTCCAGGCGCAAAGCTTCTCTGAAATCTGGTTTTTCCAATCAACTTGTTATTGCCGTGTTCTTCAATATGAACAGACAGACAAGGAACCAGATATTTGAGGAAAACCTTCAGCAAGAAAGACAGAGACCAAAGCAAACAATGCAGGTGGGGATGGAGGGCTGAGGTGGGAGTAAGAAAACTGAAAGAAACACATTTAGAGAAGAAGAAAAACTCAACAACAACTATGAAGAGCCTTAGAGAGAGGAAACAATACATCTACTCCTCACTCATTGACATGTTAGGTTCCAAAGACCAGGTTATTATGTGAAAATCTGTGTTATGCAAAAATTCAAGTCACACCCCCAAGGAAACTCCTTTTTCAACTGACTGGCTGCTCACATCAGATCACAAAATGGGAGATGACCACATCCATCACAAAATTTAGGATGACTACATCATTACATAACTGCCAAATTATATCATTACATAACTGCCAACCCACTGGGAATCATGGCCCAGCCAAGTTGACACATAAGCTTAACCATCATAACCAGCCTTACTCTCGCCTTGCACCTTGATACTCATTACTGCCAGACATACGTTGTTAATTGGCAAAGTAGTCGGATAGTAAATTTTTTACTATCGTCATAAATGTAAAATGTCAGATAACAAGACAATTGATAAGTGACGAATGGGTGCGTAATATACACACAAAATCAGAATGACATGCCTTAAAAATGGGACAGAGAACACAAAGTAGCTCTTGGAAATTAAAGGCTGATTTTCATATTTAGTAGTAGAAAATTTAATAGAGGGGTTTGAAGACAGAGTTCAAGAAATCTTCCAAAAAGTAGAAGAAAAAGACAAAGCGATGGCAACTATAAGAAAATAAGTTCATCAGTTCAGGAGTTCAGCATATGAACAACAGAAGTTCCTGTGCCAAGGCATAACATCATGAAATTTCAAAAGACAAGGTGTAAGAATATCCTAAAAGCTTCTAGAGAGGAAAAAAAGATTCCATATGATGGATTGGAAATCTCAATAGCATCAGACAACTTAACGGTAAGATTTGAAACTTAGAGCAAGTGAAGGAATGTCTTCAATATTTTGAAGAAAAATGACTTTGAACCCAGAATTTTGTTCCTAGGTAAAATACCCAACAAATGTGGGGAAAGAATTAAGACATTTTCAGACACTCAAAAAATTAAAACCTTCCTTCCGTGTTCCCTACAGGAAGGTATTTTGCCCAAGGCAAGGAAGAAAAAGAAGAAAGGGGAATTTTGGATACAGGAAACATTGGATGTAACTCAGAAGAGTAGCAAAGGTAAGCTCTGGGATGTCTGCAAAAGAAAACCCAAGACTAAGTATGAAGTAAACTGAGAATACTCCCACTACAGACTGGAGGGTGCTGGGAGAGAAGTCTCCAGGAATGTACTGAACTGGCTTGTGCCAGGTATATGAGCGTTTGGGAAATAACATTGATAGATGTGCAGCAGGAATGCTGGGGTGTTTGGAAAATTGTTGGTATCATTAGCAGCTGTCCAGTAGGCCCCCCATTTATGGGGACCCCAGGTACAACAGAATGAGAAGCTGCCCAGTCCTGCACCATCCCCATGACAGATTGGGAATTAGACCTTCATGATCCTTAGGGTTTTCATGGGTTGTTTTTCAGAAGCAGGTCACACAGCCTGTCCTCCTAGTCCATCTTAGTCTGAAAGCTCTGCTGAAACCTGTTCATCAGAGCCACACGGAAGCCTCCCTGACAGATGGGTGGTGGCTGCACATGGGGTGTCTTGGTCGTGAATCTCCCGCACGGAAGGCAAGAGTCCTACCACTGAACTACCACTGCAACTCTGCTTGGAAAATGAGATAAGTAGCAAACCAAGACAAACAAAAAGCAAGATTTGTAAAAGAAAAATGGTGTGGTCGTAGTATTCTACTTGTTACCGGACCTTCAGGGTTTTGAAGAGTAGACAAAAATTAAGATTATCATATCTCCTGAATTTTAATTTGCAAAGTATAATAACATTGTATGAATCAGACAAAATAACTCCGTAGACCTGTGGGCTGTCAGTTGAGACTTCTCAAAGAGATATGCTAGTAGGGGAAAAGGCAAGAACTGAAGAAATCCAGATTCTAATCACTGCTTTAAATCTCTTTATAGCTCATTGCTTATGGTTTCCCAATCTGTAAAACAAGATAATAGTTGCTCTCTCAATCTCTCCAAAGTGTTGAAGTAAACACTACACCATTCGTATAATACATTCAGCTACTTAAATGTTTTATACGATCCTCACATCTGATGTTGCTGTGTTGGGTAAGTTGGTAAAGTCAATGTCTTGATAAATCTTTGCTTAAAAACAGAAAGCTAGGCCCTGGCTGGGGCAGAGAGAAATAGATTGGGGTTTGAGTGGGGCCCGAGGCGGGGTGGTATTGAACAAGAGTCAGGATTTTGGCATTTACAGACTTGCATTAGCGTTTAAAATGTTTTTCATTAGTCAACAAGAATTCTGCTTTACGCTTTCATTTGGAAAGATGCTTGGATATCCAGAGAATCCTTCGAAGTTCTAATGAGATGACAATCTTCTTAAGCACATTGAGCCTCACTTTCTTCATCTGTAAAAAGAGGATACTCTCTCACTTGTCTACTTGACAGGGCTGTTTTGAGGCTTCATGAGATCTTTTCATTCATTTAGTAAATATTGACTGTGTACCTATCAGCTATGCTGGACACTTTTGATGAGATGGTCAGCAAAAGAGACATGGTCTCTACCTTCCTGAAGTCTCCTGTTGAATGGGCTGCATAACGCACATAAAGCACGGACAACAGTACCTGGCACATTAGTGGTTGTGGATAGGTATTAGTTTACTAACCCTTGAAGTATGAGTCAGAATCGACTCGATAGCAATAAGTTTGGTTTTGGTTTTTTATGGAACACTTGAACTAAGGACCCTCAGTGTTATTCATATGTATCCAGGTCAGGGCCCTGGAATCAGGAAGCTGGACCTCAGCTGCAAACCTGGTTCCTTTTTAGTAGAGGCATATTTCTCACATTCACAGCAATCCTGGGTCACTGCTACCTACGCTGCAACCATAGGAGTCACTCTTCTGCCCTATAACAGGAAACCCTGGTGGTGTAGTGGTTAAGTACTACAGCTGCTAACCAAAAGGCTGGCAGTTTGAATCCACCAGGCGGTCCTTGGAAACTCTATGAGGCAGTTCTACTCTGTCCTACAGGGTCGCTATGAGTCAGAATTGACTTAATGGCAATTGGTTTTTTTTTTTTTTTTAATAACATAAAACTCCAGTGTGAGAACAAGTCACTCAATTTATCTCCCCCAGAGAGTGGAAAAATGGAAGCTTATGTGCGAAGGATTCAAAAGTTTACCAAAGTCCTGAGAACTTAAATTGTGGGCAGGGATAATATCGCTGTTTATCACTGTCTACTTATTTCCTATTTGAAGAGTTTGATCTTCCTGGTGGAGAGGACTGGTTTAATATAGTGTCAGGGGAAAAGTCCAGTGAATGTATTGACTGACTGTATGATGATAAATGTGAGCAACTTATCTCCAAACCTTCCTCCAGGTTGGCCTAGCTGGCGGTGAAAAAATTATTTTTAATATAGACAAGAAGTTCTTTTTCTTTGCCTTGGGATTCTGGTACCATAAACGTGTCAATAGAAAGAAGAAGAAAGAGCTTGTAGATTGGCATCATGTGGGAGATACTTCCATGTATGGCACTTTATGTCTAAATGTAAAGTTTCATAATTTCTGCTAGGAACAATTAAGTTATGCCATGACAGTACCTAAGGAATAAAACAAATAAATATATAAACTGTATATAAAATATGCACATTGTCTTAGTATTTTAGTGCTCCTCCAACAGAAACACCGCAGTGGGTGATTTAAAGAACAGAAATTTATTTTGTCACAGTTCAGGAGGCTAGAGGTCCAAGTGCAGGGCACCTGCTCTAGGGGAAGCTCTTTCTGTCTGCTCTCGGGGGAAACCCTTGTCTCAGCTTGTCTCATGTTCTTCTCACTGTTCCTTGAAGATCTCCACCTGGCACCTATCTTTCCCCATTTGCACTTCCATCTCTCTTTGTCTAATCTGCTCTTTTTATATCTCAAAAGTCAATAGGTTTAAGACACTCCCTAAACTGATACAGCCTCCTTCACATAACAAGGAGGCCTGGCTGTGCAGTGTTAAGAGCTAAGGCTGCTAAACCAAGAGATTAGCAGTTTGAATCCACCAGTCGTTCCATGGAAACCCCATGGGGCAGTTCTGTTCTGTCCTATAGGGTTGCTATGAGTACGAATCAACAAGATGGCAACAGCTTTTTTTTTTTTTTTTGTTTTAACATAACAAAGAAAAACCCTATTCCCAAATGGGATTACATCCGCAGGTATATGTGTTAGGATTCCAACATGCATTTTGGGGGATACAATTCAATTCATAACACACATTTTATAAAATCTGCCTACATTTTATCAGAGAAAAAGATAGTCATAATACTTCTAGAGGAAAAAGCAAGGACCTTTATTACCAGGGGCAAGAAAAGTTTTCTAAGGTCCTCTGTGCATTGTATGCAGAATAGAAGCAAACTGCAGGGGTAGAAGGAACGCAAGGGCTAAATGAAGCAAATTAACGTTACGCAGATTCCATCTTCAATGTGGAGTATCTCTGAAAAAAGCTGTACAGAACACAGCATTCTTATTATTGTGCCTCTCCTCCCTTTTGCTTGTTCGATACAAATGCAACGCTGGAAAGGTTTTTCCTCTGATGCTCCAGCAAAAAGGGTACTTCTGTCACAACCAGAGTGACTGTTAGTGCCCAGGCCTATCCATTACTCCATTCAAATAACAGGCTTTGCTTGCATTTAAGGTCACTCAGGCTATAATGTTATTGTCCTTTCTTCTGCTTTGTCCTCTCATTTTGACAGAGGTTTGGTGGAAAAAGAGAAGGGTACGGGGCAGCCCTCATTCATGGGCATAATGTCACTGTCACCCCTTACTCTGCAGTCTGGAATCTTCTTGGCAATGACAGACATGCAAACAACAGGGGTTTCAGTGGTTTCAGTGAGATGAAGCACTTGACTTTCAATATAGATCCACAACAACAGCAATCCCAACCATTCCTGGGCATTTTTTCTTCAAGTTAGAAACTAGGGTTGTTAGCTGCGGTTGGGTTGGGTCCCTATGCAGGGTGACCCTATGCACAACGTAACGAAATGCTGCCCAGTTCTGCACCGTTCTCGGGATTGGTTGTGGATTGGATGGTTGTGATCCATGGGGTTATTGCTGGCTGACTTTCCGAAGTAGATCTCCAGGGCTTTCTTCCTAGTCTGTCTTACTCTGGACGCTCTGCTGAAACCTGTTCAGCATCATGGCAACACACAATAAGCCTCTGCTGACAGATGGGTGGCAGCTGCGCTTGAGGTGGTTTGAGATAATCAACAAATCTCTGGCTGGATGGAGTGTGTGTCTGTGGGAGTGTGTACGTGCCTGTGTGTGTGCACACGCGAGCGCATGCATATGTGTGTTGGAGGCGGTAAGGCTGAGTGAGCAGCCTAGACTCACTGTTAGCATTCTAAGCTGTTGGGATGCCCAAGGTGCAATCTATGAAAAATAAACTTTTGTTAGATTTTGAGCAGAACACACGCTCTATGCTGTTTCTATCTTTGCAATTTCTTTGTAGTATGAGACAAGACCCAGAGCTCAAGAAAAATGCACACATAAAATACAGGTAACATATAAAATTTCTGGTTTCTTTACGGTGAATTACGGCTTCCCTTGTTCTTTCTTTCCCCCTTATTTTTTCCCCTGCTACTGTTTTGTTATAATTTCACTATATTTCCATTAGATAAAATCAAGGTATCACTAATAGGAAAGGTAATTAATAATCCACAATGTGAGAGAGGAAGCCCTGGTGGCATAGTGGTTAAGAGCTATGGCTGCTAACCAGAAGGTTGGCAGTTCAGGTCCACCAGGCGCTCCTTGGAAACCCTATGGGGCAGTTCTACTCTGACCTATAGCGTCGCTATGATTTGGAATCCACTCGAAGACAGCAGGTTTGGTTTTTTGGTAATGTGGGAAAAGCAAAAAATTCCAATAGATTTTATAGATAGTGAAGTGCTTGATTCCATGTGATCAAGCCAGAGCAAGAGAGTCTGAGCAAGCCTTTATCTTAAAGAATTGTACCACAATATGTACACATTTATTTTCTTCATGTTTCTCTGATTTATCAGAGTTAATTTTCAACAAAATCAAAATTCTATACTAATATGTGGGACTGGTTATTAAATAATAGGGAGAATAAACCAAATGTAAGAAAGAGAAACTATTCTGCATAAAAGAGCAAAAATAAATAATAATAGTAATAATCACGGTGATGATAAAAAACACTAATGAGCTTTTATAAAAGATCCTGGAAAGCAAAGGTATTCTAATTATAGTACAGTAACAGTAAGGGGAACAGAGCTTGGAAGGTGAATTGATCAAGAGATTACGTTTTAAATGGCACTAACAATCCGGCACAGGAAACAAGGAAGTAAGACCACAAAACAATAGATTTCACGTAATCAAGCAATTGAAATAAAGAAGGCTTAGCAAAGACGCCCCTCCCACCACAGAAGTATACTAACATATGTCTTCTTTTGTTATCTTCGTGTTTCTCTAATTTATCTTCAGAAGATATGAACCCAAAGCAGGGAGAACCATGTTTTACTGTGATGTCAGTATTTTAAGGAAAAAAAAAAATCAGAAATTTGAAAAGCTTTTTGCAAATACAAAGGTGTCACTGTTCCTGCTGTTATGCTTTTAGGATAGCTTTATGATCGTTAATTATGAAAACAGACAAAGAGGGCACAATGTTGCTTAAAACAGGAGTCCTATACCACTTAAAACATGCCCAGTGGGGAGTACAAGAACAATCAACAAAGTACTGGGCATTATAATGACTGACTCTTAAGAGACAATATAGCCAAAATACACTGTTAAAAACTCAGAATTGTCTCATGAATGAATAAGGAAATAACCATGTTTGATTAGCTTTATTTAAAACTATCTACGAGTTGAACAACCTTTTCAAGCCCTTTTAACACTTTGGCAATTTGCGGGAGCGATGGTTTCTTTTTTTTTCTTCTTTGAGCTACAGTGGCTAATCTGATTTTGGTGTTTCAGTAATTATGTCAATTAATGTGTGCTGAAAGTAATTTCATTTGTAGAAATGGATACCAGGTGAATAGGTAATTAGTACAAGGCTGTCTCTTCAACTCCTTGTGTGAAATCTTCAAAGATTCGCCCAATATGAAAGAGAAGGGTTTTAAACATAAATAATTTCTGGCTAGTGACCACACTGGCATCTAGTTTAATTTCTGACAAGTCAAATTAAATTACAGGTTCTTCTCACCTTCGCCCACCAATGGAAGATGCACTCTAGGGTGACCATCGCCTAGTTTGCCCAGGATGGCCCTGTTTTAGCACTGAACATCCTACACATTGGTAAATTCTTCTGACCCAGGCAAACTGGGACAGCTGGTCACCCTAATGCATACATTTAACATTTTAAAAGAAATGTTACACTTAAAGAAAAAAAAAAAAGCTTTATTATTAAACACATTTTAGCATATAGAAAAACAATCTAAAAACCAACTTCCATCCATATTACCACAAAAATACATCAAATGCATGTGTAGTTTTGCTCCTTCTAAACTTTATATGGAAACCCTGGTGGCGCAGTGGTTAAGTGCTACGGCTGCTAACCAAAGGATCAGCAGTTCATATCCTCCAGGTGCTCCTTGGAAACTCTGTGGGGCGGTTCTACTCTGTTCTATAGTTCTACTCTGTCCTATAGGGTCGCTATGAGTCGGAATTGACTCGATGGCAGTGGGTTTGGTTTTGAGTTAAACTTTATACAAATAATAAGTAATTCAATAATTTTAAAAGCAATTGTTGTCACAATTGAATGCACAATTCTACATTCAGCATTAATTAACTTCCTCACAAAATCATATGCATAATTTTAATGAATCCATAAAATTCTAACACAGCTCCATGGATAAATTACTTAATCATCTTTTGTTGCTGCACATGTATGTTACTTTCAGGATTTTTTTCCTACTATAAATGATAAAAATCTTTGTATATATAATATTCCTCTTTTAAATTTAAAAAATAAAATATTGTGGAAAACCACACATAGGGCAGAAATGTATTGACAATGTATAAATATTTTAAATTATCAGTATTTTCTTCTGACAGCTAGTGTCTTATTAATTACCCTGCTACTTAAATAACTATTTCATGCAAATTCCTGCTAATATGAGCCTACTGTAGAGACTGGGCAAAGTTTTATTTGGGTAGTTTAAACAACAATGTGTTTGTTTCTTTGTTCTGAAAATCAAGTAATTTTCATCACGGATGAAAATGTTGTTTCTTCTTTTTAGGATCCTTCAAAAGAATAAAGGCACTTGAAGCAAAAAGCAATCTCTGGATATTTTTTATTTCGTAGAGAAACATCTACTGTGTTACAAACTTAACAAGAGGCACTGAGGAACTCAGGAATACTACCGAGTCATTTTTATGGTCAGGATCCTTGCTGGAGCCCATTTTGATCCTAAGTCTGACTCAGATCAACTCTTCTTTCAGGCTTCCCTTGAGGGCTTCTGATGCAGAAATGTGAAAAATGTAAAAAGTCAAGTCTTCATCTGTACTATGATTCAAACACAACAGCCTGAGCCTATGAAATCTAAACTCAAATACAGAAAGGCTAAGTCATCAAATCAGCTGACTGGGCCTCCACCCTGGCCTGCCCAGTCCCTATCCTCCAGAGTTTACCTAGTGATAGTAAAAAGTCACAAGGCTCAGTGAGTGCACAGGTGTTATTTATGATAACAAAAAATTGTAAACAACCTAAATGCCTATCACGAAGATACGATGATGTCGCAGAATATTCACACAATGGAACACTAAATGAAAGTGAAAACAAACGCACAGAAGCTAGGTGTATCAATACAACAACTCTCATAAATAAAATGCTGAATGGAAAAAACATGTTTTAGAAGACCACACATAGATTGGTATCACTTAGATAAATTTAAAAGCATACAAAAGAATACTATATATTAGTTAGGGATACTTCCATATGGTAAAAAAAATATAGAGTAACCCTTGAAGATGATAAATATGGCATCCAGGAAGATATTCTCTGGGCCAGAACCGTAAGGAGAGAAGAGAAAGAGGGGAAAAGAGAGGGGGGAGGTTGTAATCTCAGAGGAGTCGCATAGAAGGGTTCACGTATTTCAGAAGTGTTTTGTTTCTTAAGCTACTGAGAAAGTACGTGATTGTTCATAATGCCGTTTTGAAATATTTAACAATACTTTAAAATATACATAAATTAAAGTGCCACATAAGCAGAGAAGAGACTGTTTATACTGAAGGGGAGTCGTAATCTGAGTAAACTTTCTGGATGAGTTGTCCTTGATGGATAATTGGTCTTGATGGATGAGCGGAAATTCAGTAAGTCCAGATGGCAGGAAAGGAGGTTCTAGGATGATGGACCAGGATGGACAAAGGCACAGAGGTGTTCCGGGAAAGAGCTAGGATTTAGGATGCACAGAAGTATACATGCTGGAATATAGGAGGTCGATAAGGTAACTGGGGCCAGACGGTGAAGGGCCATGAACACAGCAGAAACTTAAAAAATTACTGGGTGTTGTAAATAGGAGCTTGCAATTAGATCTGGCCTCTAATGTATAGGATTGAAATGAGTAAGAACCGACTCGATGGTACCTGACAACATAATGTATATTCTTTTTTTTTGTTGTTTTAATTGTACTTTAGATGAAGGCTTAAAGAACTAGCTTCTCGTTAAACAGTTAATACATACATTGTTTTATGACATTGGTTAACAACTCTACGATACGTCAACACTCTTGCTTCGGGACCTTAGGTTCCCTATTACCAGCTTTCCTGTTCCCTCCTGCCTCCAATCCTTGCCCCCGGGCTGGCGTGCTCTTTTAATCTAGTTTGTTTTATGGGCCTGTTTAATCTTTGGCTGAAGGGTGAACCTCAGAAGTGACTTCATTACTGAGCTGAAAGTGGGTTCCGGGGGCTGTACTCTCAGGGTTTCCCTAGTCTCCGTCAGGCACTAAGTCTGGTCTTTTTTTCGTGAGTTAGAATTTTGTTCTACATTTTTTTCCAGCTCCGTCATGGACCCTCTACCGTGATCCCTGTCAGAGCAGTCAGTGGTTGTAGCCGGGCACCATCTAGTTGTACTGGACTCGGTCTGGTGGAGGCCATGGTAGTTGTGGCCCTCTAGTCCTTTGGACTAATCTTCCCTTGTGTCTTTAGTTTGCTTCATTCTCCCTTGCTCCCATTGAAGTAAGACCAGTGGAGTATCTTAGACGGCTGCTCACAAGCTTTTAAGACCCCAGATGCTACTTACCAAAGTAGAATGTAGAACATTTTCTTTATAAACTCTGTTATACCGATTGAGCTAGATGTTCCCCGAGACCATGGTCCTTACAGTCCTCAGCCCAGTAATTCAGTCCTTCAGGGAGTTTGCAATAATGTATTATACTCTTTATGTAATTGCAAAGGGTTGATAATTTGCTCAAATAGCATGTTATGCGAATCTTAACATTCTCTTTCAAACTCCTTTTAGATGTCTACCAGAAAACTAAATCCACTGCCATCCAGCCAATCCAACTCATAGCAACTCTATAGGACAGAGTATAACCGCCTCATAGGGTTTCCAAGGCTGTAAATCTTTACAGAAATGGACTGCAACATCCTTCTCCTGTGGAGCTGATGGGTTCAAACTGCCATTCTTTTGGTTAGCAGTGGAGCGCTTTAACCCACGCCACTAAGGCTCCATACCGTTCTTCAAATAAAAATAAAATCACGACTCATCACAAGTCATCTCCCAAATCCAAAAGAAACATTAATTCTCAAGCTCCTGATCAGTAATAATTACAGACATCTCTCATTGGTAGCTCTAAAGTCATTTAAAGTTTTTATTTTTTTTATGATTAGCCATCAATTTTCCCACTTGAGCCTGCCAAGTGAAACTCCAAATAGAAAGCCGCTCCCTGAGAAGGGACAGGAAGACTAGTTGGTTTTGTGAAAATCTGAGGCTTACTGAGTTGAACAAACTACCTTTTTACGTGATGATCAGTTGGTCACCAGCAGGTGTCTTTCATTGGTTTCACAGGGCAGAGTTTAAGAATATGGGTTTATCGATGTGTTATTCATCAGAGTCACCTGCAGAGATGATGAAAGTTTATGGTAAAATATTATGGAAGGTGGTACGACATTCAGCAAATTGAACCACACATTCTCCTTCCTTTCCTTTTTTTTTGAACACTAAAACTGCAGTTTGAAAATCATCTTCCAGTGTGGAAAAACATTAAACCAGCAGGTGATAATTAGGGCAAAGTTACAACAACGTTATTGCGGATGGGCTACCTGTCATTTGATGCAAGCTATCACTTCTCACCAGGAACATTTATTGTTAAGACAACTTATGAGGGTTAAAGAAGGGACAATAAAGACACTAGTTCCTAATTTGCTCATTAGGAAACTGCACAGAGACAGAGCCACGAACTGTCTCAGTTCTACCCTAGTCCCATGGCAGACACACACACGCAAAATAACTGAACGTTATAAATGACCAAAACATAAACCTTAGCTGCCTTGAGTTAAAAATCAATTTTCCTAATAAATTCAAATATTACATATCAATGCGTAATGTCAAGAAGGAAGTGTTAATAATTGCTGTGTTGGCAGAGTGCAAAGTGCAAGACTTAGAGGGATATAAAAATTTAGTAATTTAGAAAACCTGGTACCGAAAATAGCTACCGCTCCTGGAAGGCTCAGAGTTCAGTTCAGCTGTTGAACTATAACAGTACTCTTTGACTAGCGAAGGTTGAATGCTCAAGATGTAGTTTGAGTATTAATCATCGATTCAAATAAAAGATTGCACAACTGGAGAGGCTCTCCTGGGTCAAGTAGTTTATTCTCCAACAGAGATGTAAGGTTCTTCCTTTGTGCGTTCCAATACCACTTGAGTGTTTTCCCTACTAAACAAGCAACCTCTTTTGGAATTATTTCTTCAGCTTCACTCTTTATCAACTACAATCTTTCGGGCAAAGAATTCACCGAAGCTTTTGCTGATATGAATTATAACCTCGTTCAGACAAGTTCGAGCTTTATCTTTTATTCTGTAAGTAAGAAAACTGATGCTACGCTATCCTTTACTTTGGCTTACTACACAGTACGCCACTGAATATTAATGCTGTGTAGTACTGTGTGGATAAAATACAGCTTATTTATCCATTTAACTGTGGATGGGCTTTGGGAAGTGCTATTAATACAAGAAAGGGCTGAAGTAGCAAGACAGTTTAAGCGTTTGTCTGCTAACTGAAAGGTTGGCGGTTTGAACCCACCAAGGCGCTCTGCAGGAGAAATGACCTGGCAGTATGCTCCCATAAATATTTCGGCCTTGGAAACCCTATGGGACAGTCCTACTCTGTCCTACAGGGCCACTGAGTCATAATCGACTCGACGGCACAAAACAACAATACATGAAAAAAGTACTATACACGTACTCAGTATATACATAAACAATACCTGCATATTTATATTTATACATAGCATTTTAAAACTTTTTACTGAAGTATAATATATATACACAGAAATGCATATATTACAATAGACAACTTGACGAGTTCTCACTAACTGATGCCACCTGTGTAATCGTTACCCAGTCACCCTCCTCATGCCCTCTCCCAGTCATTACCCCCTTACCAAGGGTAACCACCACCCTGACTTCTAATGGCATAGATGTTTTGCCTCTTGTACTTTATGTAAATGGAGTCTTATAATATGTTCTCTTGTAGGTCTCGCTTCTTTCACTTGATGCTTGTGTGATCTGCGCTACTGCCTTCGGAAACAGGTTGTTCATTCTCAGGGCTGTATAGTACCTCATTGCATGAATATACCACCACTTACTTATCCATTTTACTGTTCATGAACATTTGGGTCCTTTTCATTTTGGAGGCCATTATGAACAGTATTGTTCTGAGTGGTTTAATGGGATATGTGGTTCAAGAGCTTGGCTGCTAATCCAAAGGTTGGCAGTTTGAACCCACCAGCCACTCTGTGGGAGAAAGATGTGGCAGTCCGCTTCTGTAAAGATTTACAGCCTTGGAAACCCCATGGGGCAGTTCTACTCTGTCCTATAGTGTCACTATGAGTTGGAATCGACTCGATGGCAATGGCTTTGGTTTGGTTTGGGTATTAATCATTAGCTATTTTTTATTAAGACAGGTAATATGGGGAACTAGAAATAAAGGTCTCCAGGTGGCATAAATGGTTGTTTGGCTACTAATCGAAAGGTTGGAGGTCCAAACTCACCCAGTGGTGCCGCGGAAGAAAGGCCTTGCAAATACAGACAGTATAATCCACAATTTTAATTCCCAGATACAAGAAAACTATGAAACCCTGACCCAAAAGGCATTATCAATTCCAGTGAGCATTACACTTGGAGCCTGAAAAAAATCATTTAAACATTATCCCAAAATGCATTTGCAAATTACTCTCGCCAGAGGCAAGGTTCTTGGATGCAGTGTATTACCATCCTTTTTTTTTTCCTACCAGACATTACTCTTTAAAAGACAGGACTGCCAAGGGCTACTCTGAAAAGTCACTAATGTGATACCTCTTATTTTATTTGCCAATTTCACACCTTCCTCAGCCCAACCCCCAAGATGTTGAAAAGCAATAGTAATTGCAGCATTAACTCCTAGTCTTCCTTGACTCTCACCAGTATCTAAGACCACTATCACATCTCCAATGACACTAAAAATGAGCCTAGATCCTTGCTTTAAACTACACAGAACTTGACTTTTTTGTAGGCTTGAGCTTGACAATCTGTTCGTGTTGAAGCAGCCCCTGGAACAGCACCCTAGCCAGTGACACAGGTACATGCCTCCAGCCCCTGGAACAGCACCCTAGACAGTGACACAGGTACATGCCTCCAGCCCCTGGAACAGCACCCTAGACAGTGACACAGGTACATGCCTCCAGCCCCTGGAACAGCACCCTAGACAGTGACACAGGTACATGCCTCCAGCCCCTGGAACAGCACCCTAGACAGTGACACAGGTACATGCCTCCAGCCCCTGGAACAGCACCCTAGCCAGTGACACAGGTACATGCCTCCAGCCCCTGGAACAGCACCCTAGCCAGTGACACAGGTACATGCCTCCAGCCCCTGGAACAGCACCCTAGCCAGTGACACAGGTACATGCCTCCAGCCCCTGGAACAGCACCCTAGCCAGTGACACAGGTACATGCCTCCAGCCCCTGGAACAGCACCCTAGACAGTGACACAGGTACATGCCTCGCAGACGTACTGTTGTGGACGACTATTCCAGGGACAGCAGGCTCAGTCATCTTAGGAAGGAAATTCTGGAAGGTGGCACCGAGTTCCTCACAAATTAAATCAGATCCCATATTCAAAAGAAATAAAGCACACAATCTACTTGAAAAGACGTCATCTTTTGAGGAGGCCAGTGGTGGCCCTGAAAGTGAACTCTTCGAACATTTAGTTGTTCCTCTTTGCTTTTCAGATGAGAAAATGAATGATTTAAAAGTCTTGCCTCGGGTCCAATAATTTGTTCCGTGGACAGGGACAAAGCTGGTTCTCTTATTTGCAGTCCAGTGGGTGTTCCCGTCTGCCCTTGCGCCTTGCCTCTCCCCCTTTGCCATCATCTAATAAAGACCTAGTCCTGGGATCCAGAAATGGGGAAGCTGGAGGAGAACTGGAGAGTGACTAAAAACAAGGGAATGACAAACCTTTACACTGCTGTCAGGAACTGCTAGATGAGTGACGCATGCCAGCTAGAACAGGAGACCCAAGAGGAGAACCTTCTGTTCTGGGCATCATTGTACCCCCAGCACCAAGAACTGTGCCTGGCACATAGCAGACATTAACATTGGCTAGATAAAGACATGAATGAATGGGTCTTGGGTATATCAGGTTGTAAAACACGTCCTTACCACTTTCCCTGCAGCCTCCTCCAGTACTAATAAAACCCACAGACATGAATTCTAAAGACGGGAAATGTGTACAAAGCAGCTAGCACAGCGCTCGGTCCATAAACCAAAAAACCAAACTCTGTTGCCATGAAGTCAACTTCTAGTAGCGGCTGATGGATTTGAACCGCCGACCTTGTGGTTAGGAGTCCTGGCTCTTAACCACTCCACCACTAGGCCTGGCCCTTAGTGAGTAACTAGTACATTTCAGCTCTTTTCCCTCTTTCCTTCCTCTCCAAGTGTGGGCTACTGGGAGAGGGGTGGTGTGCCAGGGTGTTTAGGCGCTGGGCAGAAGGCGAAGTGGGTATCTGACAGGCTGAGAGAGGGCGGCCGGTGTCTTGCCGATCCGTGAGGTTTGTGCCAGGAGTGCCCTCCCAAAACGCACAGCTGTTTGACTCAGAGTCTGGTGGCTTCTGCCGGTCGGCTCTGGGCTGCAGGCAGCCCTGTCATACAACTTTTCCTAAGTACCAGCTACACTGCAGCGGAAGCTGGGGCAGCGCCGGGGAAACCAGGGGAGCCCCCTTTCCCCTAAAATAAAGGAACCTCGCGGGCTCCAACGGGTCCAGGAACCGGTCCGAGCTCGGCGGCCCGGCCTTCCAGCCCCGCCCCTCAGCCGCGGCGGATGCGGGAAGTTCAAGTTCGGCTCCCGCCGCGTGGCCGCGCTGGGGTGACAGCGGCCCCTCGACGACGGGAGGCCGGGGCGCGGGGTCACTCGGGCGCGGGTCACTGGGGCGCGGGGTCACTCGGGCGCGGATCACTGGGGCGCGGGGTCACTCGGGCGCGGATCACTCGGGCGCGGGTCACTCAGGTGAGGGTCACCTGGCCACGCGCTGGGACCACGTGGGGGAAAAGTTTCCAAGTCCGCCCGTCGGCCCCCCAGTGGAGCAGGGGTCCCACCTTGGCACTCACTCGCTCTTCTGTCGCCTCCAGTGTGCCCCCCCGGGAAGTGCCCCCCCAGGGAAGTCCCCCCGTGTCCCTTTTCCGGATTCCCTCCCTCCCCCACTGCGCAGGCCGCAGGTGGAGAATGACCTGGGGGCTCCCCGAGAAGGGGCCCCGGGCGCCTCGGGTGGGCCTGAGTGGGGGGCTTTAAGGACAAGCGTTCCCGAGGAGGGCGCGGGGGGCTTGGGGCCAGGGGTGCCGAGGAGCCGGGACCCACGGCCCGCCCAACTCCCCGGCCCGGCTGGCGGGGCAGTATCCCCGCGTCCCCGCGTCCCGCGCCAACTCCGGCCCACTCCACACGGGCGTCCCACCCCAGGCGGACGGCCCCTCCGCGCCCCCGGCGCCCGCCGGCTCCCCGCCGCCCCCAGTGCGCAGGCCCGGCCGCCCCAGCGCGCATGCCCTGGGCTCGAGAGCGCGGCCGGCCCCCAGCCTTTGGCTTTCTACACACTCTACAACCGGGGCGGGGGCGGGGAGCGGAGCCCGGCCGCCCACGTGATCCGGCCGGCCGCGGGGGCGGGGGCGCGCGGCGAGCGAGGCGCGGGGAGGGCGGTGCGCGTGCGCGCGGACGGGCAGGCGGGCGGGCGGACGGGCGGGCGCGCGGCGGGGCTGAGGCGGCGGGGCTGAGGCGGCGGTGGGCCGGCCGGGAGGGGGAGGAGCGGCGCTGAGCGAGCGAGGATGGGGCCGCGGCCGGGCTCCCGCTGCAGCCGCCCGGGGACACGCCGTGCAGCCTCGGGCTCGGGGCTCTAGGGCGGCGCGAGCGGCGTTCCCTCCGGCGGGGCGCGGAGCAGGGGCAGCGGCGGGCGGCGGCGGCACAGCGGTGTCTCCCCCGCCGGAGGTTTCTTTCTGCTTCCCTCGTCGACTGCCTCAGCCCTCGGGCTTCGGAGGAGGGGTGACCTCGTCTCCGGGGCTGGGAAGCACATTTTTTGCGGGGGGCTGGCCGCGTCGGGATTTGCCCCTTCTCCTCTTTCATCGCTCCCTCCTCCCCCCGCGAAGACCGAAAAGCGAACCCCACGACCGCACAGCCGCCCCCCGCCTCCGTCAGCGCCCCCTCGGCCACTTTGGCCGGCCCCTCCTCGTCGTCGCCTCATTATGCGCCCCTCTCCGCGGGGCCCGGCCCCGCTCCCCTCGGCCCCGAGCGGCGGCCTCCGCGGGCTGCAGCTCCCGCACGCCTCGCAGCCCCGGAGTTTGCTCTGAGGTGCGCGCGGGGCGCCGGGGTGCCGGCCTCCCGAGGGCGGGGGAAGTTGCGTGCCCCCACTTCGCCGCGACCTCTGTGGCCCCGGCTGGGCGTTTTGGGGGCGCGGCGGCGGCGAGCGGCCGCGGGGAGGGCTCCCGCCCCGACTCCCGATCAAAGCATTCCGCTGTCGTGATTTATTGCCTGCTCGGGAGTTATTTCTTCTGCTCCGAGGAGAGCCGCGCGTTCAGCCATTACTTCGCTGGGCGCCGCTGGCCGGCATCGTCGGCGCCGCCGAGGGAGCACCCCGCTCGGGCGCTCCGCCGCGCGCCCGGCTCCCGTCCCTCCTCCTCTCTCCGCCCCTTCCCCCCGCTCGCGGCTCTTTCTTCCCGTCGCTCGCTCGCTCGCTCCCTCGCTCGCTCGCTCGCTCGCTCGCTCTCCGGCCGCCGTCTCCCCCGCGTCCTCCTCGGGCGGAGGAAGCCGTGCTGCCGCGGACCGGGGCTCGGCGGCGGGTTTCGTGTGGCCGCGGCCGGAGCCCGGGGCGGCCGGAGCCCGGGGCGGCCGGCGGGCGGCCGGCGAGCGGCACAGCCATGGATGGCCCGGCGCGGGGCCATGGACTCCGCAAGAAGCGGCGGTCGCGGTCGCAGCGAGACCGGGAGAGGCGCTCCCGGGGCGGGCTGGCGGGCGGCGCGGCGGGCGGCGGCGGGGCTGGCCGGCCCCGGGCGCCCTCGCTCGCCTCGTCGTCGGGCTCCGACAAGGAAGACAATGGGAAGCCCCCGTCCTCCGCCCCGTCCCGGCCCAGACCCCCGCGGAGGAAGCGGCGAGAGTCCACCTCGGCCGAAGAGGACATCATCGATGGATTTGCCATGACCAGCTTTGTCACTTTTGAAGCGCTGGAGGTAAGGGGGACCCCCTCCCCCCGATTTCCCTTTATGCACGACCCCACTTGGCTGCGTCTGGCTCCGCTGCCTCCCCCGCCGCGGTCTGGGCTGGCTGTCTGTCTGTCTGTCTGGGCCGAGGGCTCATTGTTGGGGGGAGCCGGGGGCGCGGGCGGGCGGGCCGGCGGGCGGCAGGAGGGGAGCGGCCAGCCGCGCCTGGTCTCTGGCTTTCCTCGTCCTCGCTCGCCTTTCCTCTGCGTCCCCTCCCTGCACCCCCTCCACAGCAGATGGGCAGAAAGAAAGGGGTGCGGGCATCACAACAATGCGCCCCCCTCCAGGAATCGCTCTGCCCCTACTCCTTCCTTCTCTCCCTCCCCAATCATGGCTTCTTGGCTGGTGGAAGTCTCTTTGCTGGGTTTGGGGCGCCTGTGGACGGGTCTCTGTGTGCTCGCTACAGAGCCATATGTCCGTGTGTGTGGATGTGTGTGTGCGCGGGGACTGTACACCTTTCCGGGTGTCCTGGGGACCAGACGCCGACGAGGTTTTGTGGTTGCTTTGCCCTCTCCTCCCCCTGCCCTTTTTTTTTTTTTTTTGGTGAAGCTGGGGAAGGGGGCGTTTTCTCCTGGTTGGCAGAAAGGAGGGAGGAGGGGAGAGAAGAGAAAAGGGTGGAATATCTCTCTGTATTCTGGCCGGGGCTCTTCTGCAGAAAGGGTTAATTGTAATATTATCTTGACACATACATATGCACATGGGTTCCTGCGGGAGGAATTTAGTTAGGGACAGACAGAGGTACGCCAGGGAGGGCTGGCGGGTGGAAAACAAAATCCTGGCTGCTTTCGGAAGGGCTTGTCCCTCAATTGTCCCTCTCATTTTCCTTTTTTGTGTTTTCTTTCCAAGTGATTGGCTTTTTGTGTGTATATGTGTGTGTGTCTTTATTCCTGGAGCACCTGCAGTGTTCATTTCCAAACGCACATTTTCCTGTGGGCTGACTAACTGGGGGTGGGGGGCAGGCAGGGGCTAGAGGGGGACTGACTGCCCAGGGGTCACAGGGAAACTGTCTTTGCTTTGGACCCATCTGATTTGGTGCTGGGGTTGGTCACTGGCCTTTATAAATTTAACCGCCTTCTTTGCTCCCTGTATCTCCGTATACCTGTTCCCAACACCACATACACACACACACAGACACACACACGCACATGCACACACGCACACGCACATACACAGAGAAGGCTTTGAGATTCTGTGGAGTTGGTCTATCTTTCTTAAGGACAAAACCAAGAAATGAGTTGGTTTATAACCTTCTGTGCACCTGATGTGATGGTCTGAGGTTTCTGAAGGAAACTTTTTCCTTTTCCTTTGGTTTTTGGTGTTATTATGGTATTGTTTCAGATGCTTAAATGTGAGCTTTGTTAATGACGGTGTACGTCTCACATATTGTAGCTGTACAGGTTTAGGTTGCTGGTTCTGTGTGTGTGTGTGTGTTTGTGTGTCAGGTTTAAGTATTTTTACAAAGAGGAGTCTTCCTGTCGGTGTTATTCCTTTCTGTTTGAACTGTTTTTGCTTGGTCTGTTGGTAGTGATGGTGGCCAGTGGATGGGAAGGAAGGAGGGCAGTGGTATTGGTGTTGGTGGTGACCATAGATTTTGGTGTTAGCGATGCAGTCAGTTACTTTTTGGTTCCAGAACTGGCGCTTTGTTGGCTAGAATGGCTCTTGCACCCTTGTTTTGAGCGTTGAGACTCAGCACTTAGGATGATTCTAAGTGTGGCTTTAACTTTGTCAAGGTGGGAGGGTACTGTATGGTGTGACCTATGCCTCTCTTTCTTTCTCAATCTCTTCCTTTTCTTAGAATAGGGATTGAAATGGCAGCATCTATTCCCAGTAGAAAATGATGCTTGTGGTTGGGTTCACCATTGCTGACTGTGGTTGGTTTAGCACAGTACTTGTAAGAGCTGGCTACACGTGGTCCTGCTTTCTGGCTGCTGTGTGCTCCCTCCCTGTATGCCAGAGGGGCCTGTAGATTGCCATGAACATTTTTGAAGGCCAAGAGGGAGAGAGATAATTTATGCATTTGTTTTTGATTGCTTTATTTTTAATAAGTAGGGATTTAACGTTCCGATTGACGTACATACATACAGAATATCGTTATACCTGTGTATGTACATATATGCATTCATACACAGATAAATGTGTGTGTATGCATATATCACAATTATACATACTCTCCCCTTGACTTTTGAGAGAAGATTTGCTTATTCCAGGTTCTTAATTTTTTAGAGAAGATAAAACCATACCATTAATACTGTCCCTTTGCTTTCTGTGATTATGTTTTCTACTTCTCTAGATTCAAAACCCAAGTTAATGTGATTAGCTGAATACCATGGCACCTTGATATGTAGGTATCATATACATATTTTTCTGTGGGTCTAAAAGATCAAACTTTTAAAACTTTCTGTTATAGAAAATTTACAGTAGAATCAATCCCAGTGTACCCCACAGCCAGGTTCAACCATCACCGAGTCATGTCTGAGCTTCTTTATCTTATATACTCATCCCTCTCTCATTGGTAAATATTTCTGTATGTAACTCTAAATGATAAAGACTCAAAAACAAAAGGCATCAAACCCCACACTGCCATTATCACACCTACATAAATTAGCAGCTGTTCCCTAATACCGTCAAGTATCCTGTCAATATTCACATTTAAGAGGTCCAGCTTTTTTAGAAAAGCTGTGAATAAACTTTGCAGTTTAAAAACACACAACGGGTGTAAACCATCATCATGTATGTCTGGTTCTTTGGGAAAAGGTGGATTTGTTGGCTGCTTTGTGACTGTGGTGGATGGTCAAAACAGATGTGTGTACTGCCCATTAAAATAAAACTTCTGGTGTTCCTCCCACCTCAGTTTGGGAGATTTACCAGTCATCACAAAGAAGTGCGAGATGCTTGTTAGGAAGCAGGCAACTCAACTATGAACTTGGACAGAAATTTGTGTGAAGGGAGTGTTTATAAATGTTAAGAATTATTATAGATGATAAGGATTACTGTAATTACCTATTGTGTTTTTCTGTCTAGTGTTTGGAAATGAAAACAGTTATCACCATATACATCAAGGCTGCTGCTGATACGATGTTGTGATAAGAAACCAGAAATACTGGCTTGCCCAGCCAGGCTTACAGTTCATGCCACCAGTTCAGAGCAATAGCTGGCAAACGGTGGAGGAGTGGTGCACTGTCAGTGTTAAGGGACACGTGTGTGACTTCATCATTTTGTCCCGATTAGCTGATTTTAGACTGCCCTTAAAAAAAAAAAAAAAAAAATTTTTTTTTTTTTTTTTTAGGCAAAAGGCTCCTAACTCATAATGAAACGTGCTGATATAAATAATTCCGGTCCAACTGTTTCTTTACTGATATTGAGTAAAAGTAATGAACTTGGCTAATGAGAACCTGCTTTATAATGTCAACTGTTCTTCACTCTTGTACTCTTACTTAAGATGATGCAAACTGTGGGGGTAGTTTTGAGATGCCTCACACTTTATAGTCAGTGAAACTGGTTGAGGTAGTTTCATATTCTGCAGGGACACTTGTGTTGTGTAATTGTGCCCTGAAGTTCAAGTGTGTGATGATGAAGAGTCTCATGATAGACGATAAGAGGGTAGGTGAAGAGGCTAAAGTTGAGCATGGTGTTCTTTTCATTATGCAATTGAGAGGCACAATTACCATTTGGATATGGTGGTGTTTATTGGGATATTCTCTGAATGACAAAATGAGTGTGAATACCCCCCAGAGATAATGCTTTTATTTAACAGTTAAAAAAAAGAAAAAAGTGGTCTCTAGCGAACAAAGTATAGATGGAAATGTTGGGGTCCTAGCACCATGCATGTATGCTGATGAGCCAGACAGTGTTGCCTTTCTGTCCTTAGCTGAGTTTCTTTCTGTCTAATGTAGCTTAGGAAGTCATGTGAGAGACATGGCTGAAAACTGGATTTTGAAAATCCATTGTTTCCCCCTCCTTCCTCTTGTGCACTGGATTCTCAGGACAGCCTCCTTTTGCATAACCGACCAAAAGAAGCAAAGATGAAGTTGGCAGAATTAGCAGACAGGAGGCCAAATGGAGCTTTGCAGGCTTGTGAAAGTGAAAACTTGTTTCTGGTGGAGAGAGGATCAAACCAAGACGTTCATGTCTTCATTTTCTAGCTCGGTTTCAGGGCTTACCCACACATCAGTGGCATAAGCAGGTTGTACAGAATTTGATATACTTATAACATGCCATGTTAAAAGGCCATAATAATTTATTATTGTGAAATCTCACTTATTCAGTTGTTTAAAAAACAGTATTAATCATGTTCCTTGCATCAGGTCAGCAGATATTTATGGAGTGCTTAATATGGGCAAGGCACTAGAAATGACGACCAAGTAATCTAAAATATATGTAGCACCTTGAAGGACTGTGTAGTGTCATTGATAAAATAAGTCCAGAAACTATAAAATAATTACAAAACACACTTGAGTGCCTATTACCAACTGAGTGGAATAGACTTTCAGGGAAGGGTGAATAGGTAGAACTATTTGAGAAGACTTCATGGAGATGGGGCCTAAAGGTTGGAGTGATTTGGATAGGTAGGGAAGGAATAGGGGACAGGGAGAGCAGAGTAAGAAAAGGGAATGGTGAAGAAGGCACAGAAACCAGAGGAGTGTGAAGATGTGATTAGAGCTTGGGGATATAGGGAAGGGCTGGTAGAAGTTAGTAAGAAATTACGTAAGTAAGCAGTGCTTGTTCGGAAGTCAGAAGACCAGTTCCTGGCTTGGCCCTCCTAGCTGGTTGTGTGACCTTGGGAAGTTACTCTCAAAAAACATCATTTTTTCTTACCCATTAGTTGAGAGATTTAGATTAGAGCAAAGGTTGTCAAACTGGAAGGGAACACGGCTTTGCAGGATGCTCATAGGTGCGTTTAAAGATTAAAAAAAAAAAAAAAGTGGCCTATACCCAGATAGTTTTGAAACTTGCTGGGCTAAACATAGTTAAATGGGCAGCTTGTCTGGCCAGACTTACAAAGTCTTTATTATGGTGACGTGAATTTTGAGTATCTGAGAGGGGTTGAGATGTGCCTATTTCCTGAATTTATTTGACCACCATGCATTTTTATTCTGGGCGTTGTAATCCATAATCCAGATTTGGAAATGCTGGATAAGATCCCAGAGATCCCTTTTGGACCTTGAAACTTGGTGATCCCTGAGTTTTGGGGAGTGGTTTGATGGTAGATGACTTGGAAAACTGAGCATGGAGGCTTGAAGGTAGTGCAGGAAGCTGTGTGCCTTGGCCCCTTTTTAAGCAGCAGTGGCAAGGTGAGTGCAAGGTGTCAGTGGTGGTGGAGAAGGGTTAGTCCACTGCTCTTGGCTCCCTTTCCTGCCTGGTGTCGCTGCTTCGTTGAGCGTTAGCATCCCCACTATGAAGTGAGTATTGGTGGGTGCTTCTCCTTAAGAGCTCTTTAGTGTGATAGCAGCCTTTTTTTGTGATGCCACCAGGCTGCCCTCCAGCCAGTGTATTTATCCTCTCTTGGTCCCTTCTAGTTTCATGCCTTGCTGACTTTTAGCAATCTGGAAAAGAAGGTTGGATGAGAAAGGAGGTTGACATTGATGTTAAAATAGAGGTTTCACATGATCTTTCTTTTGCTCACTTATGTATAAAGTGGTAGTTCCAGAAGGTCAGAAGCTTTCTTCTGTGACACAGCCAGGGAAAGCTGTGGTGCTGTGTTTTTGTTGCATTTTTCACTTTCTATCTTGAGAAGTTTGGCATGGGACTGCAGAGTAAATGGGTCAGTTCCAGAATTTCACTTCTGAATGTGTGCGTGACTTTAGGATCCGAGAAGTTCCTAAGTAGTGAGAAAGATTGCAGGAAAGGAAGTGTGTGAAAGTGTGGTTATGAATTCAAGTTATTTTACTGTATTTACTGGATTCCAGTATTTTGCTGAACAAGACAGAGAATTACTTGAGGGGAACTTAGGTGAGGTGAGGTTGAAAGTTGTGATATGACCAATCCACGTGGCATGTGTTAGCTATCAAGATTAGCTACTTCAAGCTCTTTTCTGAAGTAGATAGAATGTAAATATATTAGTAAAATAAAAAAAATGAATCATGAAGTTAGTGATTGAGGCTTTGATCCATAAGAGTTTTTTCTCTAGCCTTCGCTGTTGAAAAAGAATTTAAAAAACAAAAGCAGTAGTGAACATAATTCAAGGAGTGTTGAGGGTGGTAAGGAGATTGAGACTTTCTCTACAACAGTTCTGTATACTGTCAAAATTGAATGGTGATCATTTAGTTTGAGAGAATGTTAGGATTAGAAATAGGGTCCCCAAACTAAGAGAACAATAGTTGAATCCAGGTGTCAAGGAATAATTCAGGTCCCAAAGGCTTCAAGATTTGGAAGCCTTTGGACAAAAGGTCTAGAGCATTTCTTGACAGAGGTATGTTTGTGTCTGTGTGTCTGTGTATGTCTGTGTACGTATGTAACCTCCCTGCACAGAGGGTGAAATCTAATGGGTTAGTAGTTTTTTATATTTGATTTTATTTTATTCTGTGCAAAGTGATATATACTCAGTGTAGCCTGACTTTGTAAAAGTGCCTCATGCTACTTTTCTCCTAAGCAAACAGTGCTTTTTTTCAGCATTGGGATTAAGCCCAGTGTGCTATATTTAGGAAAAATAACCTGGTCATGGGGTAGAAATCAGTCATTTGAGAAAGTTCTGAAAAAATTCGGATAGATTTGAAAACTTGTATAATTGAAGTTTGGAAGAACAAAATCGTGATTAATTTGGTAAAACCCAAGGCAGGAGAGAATCAAAACCAGTTAGGGGACGTGGTTATAGCTGAGGCAGAACTGTTTTTTGGTACACTCGATACCTGTTGTATGATTAGATGAATGTAGAATTTTTTTTCCCTCCTCTAGAAGAGGGACATAGAATTTAAGGCTGGCAAGACAGTGTCTCTACTTTCTTCCAAACCTGAGCTGTGTTCTTCCTTCATTTCTTCCAACAAGCCTGAGGTGTGGGGGTAGTTTTCTAGCTTTGTATGTCTTGGTATGCAGTCCCTACTTACTGTTGTAAGGTCACGAAGAATAGATCTTTCTGTGGTTGATAATTGAGGATGGGAGGAGTGGATTTCAGAGTCTGCCTTCTCTGGTTGCCTAGGAAAAGGCTAGGCAAGTACAGCTTCTGTGTCTCAGGGCCATTGGGTCTCTGATTCCACCCATTGCAAGGGGTCCTGTGTTCCTACTTTCTTTGAAGGTGTTTGTTTCACACTTTAGTGGGTTTGGCAGTCCCATCTGAGGGTCCAGTTAGATTCCCTATCTCCCTGCCCCCCACTACCTTCCTGTCTTGCTCCCGCCTTCTTTTCTTTGACTGAATAGAGTTGTCAAAATTATGAATGCAGTTAGTAAAAGGTAGTGGATTTAGGAAGCTGTGGTTGAAACGTTGCGAACTTTAAAATTCCAAACTTCCTTTGAACTGTCTGACGCACTCGCATATTAACTCCAAAGAAAAAAGAGACAAACCAAACCAAACCTGTTGCTGTCGAGTTGTTTCTGACTGATAGCAACCCTAAAGTACAGAGTAGAACTGCCCCATACAGTTTCCAAGGAGCGCCTGGTGGATTGGAACTGCCAACCTTTCGGTTAGCAGCTGAGCTCTTAGCCACTGCGCCACCAGGGCTCCAGTGTTAGCTCGGTGAGCGGGAATTGCTCGCCACCATTAGAGCTCATTATTGTGGTTTCTCAGTTCATATCTGAACTCTTGAGTTTGCCAGAACAAACAACTTTTCAACCGTCTGCAGAATGCTGAAATTTTGTTGACTTTAAAAAAGTCGTTTTGGCTTGCCACTATACCTCATGGTGCCGTACCTCCTTGGTAACTTCAGAGCTCTGGAAAACTCGTGTAGTAAAATGGATTCACGGGAGGAGGAGGGAAATGCCCACAGTTTGTAAATAATGGAAAATGTAAGTTTGTAATGGAAAAGGCATTCATTTTTGTTGGGGCAGGCAGAAAGTCCACAAATGGCAGGTACTGTGTGATTGCTGTTAACTGAGGCAGTTTGGAATAACTTTTGGGCTGAACACAGATGCACGTCCTGGGAAGACAAATTATGACTCTTGCTTATATGAGTGAAATCTGATACTTCTCAACTCCAGCTGAATTCTGAATCCAGGACAGCTGTTAAGTCATTGCCAGGGTCAAGTTATGATGACACCCAAGGGATGTCATTTTCCTTGTTATTGTCCCCACTCGTGCTGCAGCATCAAACCAATCTCATTTTGGGTTTCTGCAAAGATTTTGATGGCAGTGGTATTTTAGAATTTAAAAAGAGGAATTAAGAGATATAGTCCAGTATAGCAATTATTGCCCAGTGGTTACCCTAAAGTAGACCTTTTTTTTTTTTTTTGTCTTTTTCCCCCCTAGAGTCTCTTTATTCAGTTATGCTTGCTGGCTAAATGTTGCTGACTAGAAATGTTCAGCGAATGTTTTTCCACAGCTACATACTAAATAAGAGAATGAAGCTGTAGATGAAAACAACAGTTGAACATTATATTGTCACCTTTCCAGCCACATGCTAGAAATTCCAATGGCTTCCACCCATTCTTTCTGTGTATGTTCAGTTGGCAGAAATAACCAGGCTCCTGAATTGTGCTTTCCTAAGAAATGATCTTATATATAGTTCAAGTGAAATTATACTTTCACTGGGGCAAAAGGAGAAACATGCATTTGGTGTTGTGCATTGTTAAGTATTGCAAAATTTTCTCCCTCCTCATTTGTTTCTGTGGTCACTTTGATTACTTGTGAAAATTGCAGTTTTGAAATTCATCTGCAGACCTATTCTAAAGTTAGGATCTAAACTTTTTTAGAGCAGCCTTTTGATCCATTTCACTCCAGCCCTTGTTGGCTGATGTGCTTTTCTAAGCCATGTGTGGCATCAGAGGCACAGATGTTGTGTTTAGCGACATAGTTCCACCTCTCATTTTGCAAATGAAAACACAGTCCAGAGGGGCTAATTGCCTGCTCAGGATCACACTGGGAGTTAGAGGCACTCACAGTGCGACCCAGTGAGACTAGAGAAGTAACCTTCTCCTTAGTTAGTGCTTGGATTCCCAAGGCTTGGGAACCTCGGAAAGAGGTTTTTAAAAACAAAAATAATAGTGCAAATGAAGATGAGCATTCATAATTATAAAGCTTTCCATTTTTCCTAAGACATTTTCTGATTGTTACTCAATGTTAACCAAAACAAACAAACAAACCCTAACCCACTGCTGTCTAGTCGATTCTGACTCACAGTGACCCTATAGGACAGAGTAGAACTGCCCCATGGAGTTTCCAAGGAGCGCCTGGCGGATTTGAACTGCCGACCTCTTGCTTGGCAGCTGTAGCACTTAACCACTACGCCACCAGGGTTTCCACTCAATGTTAAGAACCTTTAAAAAGCATCCGCCTCAGTGTATCACCCTGTAATTCACTGGTCCCAGTGCAGTACATCAGCCTGTTAGTGTGGTACCGTGTTTTCTTCCCCGGTAATGAGGGTATGAGGGTATGAAAGAAAAAATAAATAGTCCGTGATGATGTGAGAATTTCTCATCCTTGTATGTCCAGTGGAAAAATAAAATAATTATTTGGATACAAGATGACCTTAATGTAGCCCACTTAAAATTTTAACGTAATTTTTGGGGATATATTATTTTCTTCAGCCTAGCAATCCGGAAAAGCTCAGAGCAGCTCAACAGCATCGGTGGCCGAACATTTGAAACAAGTGAACTTAAGTGTACGGTTGAGCTGAAGACGCTGCCAAACTTTTCTCCTACAGAAGAAAGTCTCAGATATTAAGTCCACATGACATGTTGGCTAAGGCATCTTTCCTGTTTATTGCTGAACCAGAAAATTTATAACAACTGTCATGTGTATGTATTTATAGCCATTCATATAATGAAAAGAAGTTTTCATGAGATTGTAATAACATATCAAGATGGATGTAATTAAAACAGAAGCAGATTGACACCCTGAATTAAATGCAAACCATAAACCAGGATACCTGAGCATCGTGCTTCACATATTTGCTAAAGGGGGCAGTCAGCCAAATATGCAAATAAAAAGACGTTGATGAATATCCCTGGATTGTATGTGGTTGCAGAGCACACAACTATTTTATTAATCTTTTATCAAGCATTGTTTAGATTTGGAGCAGCAATGAAATGTATTAATTTGGCAGACCAAATAGCTTAGGACCAGAAAGTAGGAAATAATAAGAGGAAGACATGATTGATATACTGTCCTATAAATAACACATGCGACTGACAAAGGGGCTGAGTAATCTTTAGATCTGTGCTAGATGTCATTAATGGAGTTGTTAAGCCAGGATGTTTGAGTTGAACTTCAATCAGAGACTGCCTGCCTTTTAAAATGCAGGCCTACCTCTAGTTACAGCCTGGACTGATGTGACAAGATTGGTGTAAATCGAATTTTTGTAAGTTGGATCAAATGCACCAGTGGAATCTTCCTGTGAAAAATATGAATCCTTTTAATCAAGTCCCGTAGTCCTACTCTCTGCAGGAAAGCTAGGGTCTTGGTAGAGTGGGCCTCTTTAGACAGGCATTGCTTTTTCTGAGCTGCTTTTCTGCCTGTGTTCTCTGGGCTCCTGGAAGAAAGTGACTGTGAGATTTGCATTTTCTGTTTAGGTTTCATATCTCACTTGGTTGGTGCTTCCAGGAATAATTGGTGGTGATTTGAATAAGCCCGCATCATTCAGATTTCAGAGCTTGGGTTTCAAGTGCTGCTAAGGAGGGCTTGCGGCTATGAATATGGAATACGATTTCCATATCTGCTCCACTGGGGAGTCCGGGCATGTCATAGCCACTTCAGAGTCATGATTGTGCAAAGGCACCCTGGCTATACTTTTTCTATATGACAGTTCCGTTTTAAAGTTGTGAAGCTGCCAAATGCAGGGCTGTATTGTTATTAGGGAAGCCGGGGACATCTGTTATATCTTGTTAACCAGGGGAGGAAAATGCTCTAATCAAAACATCTAATTATGCCCTATCCGCCGATGAAAGATCCTTTGCTAAATTTTTGGAATTGGCTTTAATGGAAGAACCTGGCCTTTATAGAACTGTGAGGTAAATTTAGGCTTTTTATTTTGAAAAAGACTTATCCTTAACCATGGTGACATAAGGGTGTTTTAAGGTTATCAAATTGCTTTTATACAGTGTGCTGAAAATAAATATTTTCCAAAGCTGTCTAAACCAGTATGAAGTTTCTGTTTTTGTCCTGCCCTCACCTCCATAACATAGAAGGCCCCCAGAGGGGATTTGTGTTTTCAGATGTGAGCCTGGGAGGGTATGTGGTGGCTGAGAGCCACCTGGGAGGGAGCAAATGATAATTGCAGGTGAGAGGTGTGGGGATAATTCTGCCTGTGTGCTGGGAGGTGCGATTTCACACCGGAGTGTTGAAACCTGCTGTTAGACTGTTGTGTAGTTTTAAAATAAATTTCATTAGTCTAATATAGAAATGGTCCAGATTGTTCTGGGTCACCTTTAGATGAAGGAGTAGAACCGTTTTTAAATATAGAACTATAATGTGATTCCAGAAATATTTCCTGTGTTTAAATGTAGTTTTCCATAATATCTGAATGTATCAAAAACGGTGTTTAACTCAGCATATCTGGACTGTTTCTAGCTTCCTTGATCACTTTTAAACAATTGTAAAATATTTTGGCAGTATGACTTTCTACTTTGAATCACTCAAACCTCAAAACCTAGCTGGTAGGTTCTTTTATCTATATTTCTACCCAGAATTAGTTTTAACTGCAGTTCTTAACCTCTGTTTCCAGCATCAAACATAATAATAATAACAGTAACACATTAGCTTTATTGATTATTTTCATGCTGGGATATGGATTAGGTCAGAGAAGTGCTTTATTTCTTAGTTTTGGGAGTATTTCATTTTTCCAAAATGATTTCCCTGTGGATTGAGATCTTGTGGCCAGCCTCAAGGAATTTTTTGAAGTGTTGACCATGACATGATGTACTCTGTTTTCTTTGGAATATGGCAGGAAGTTCAAGTGCTGTTGATTTTTTTCTTGGTCTGTTAGATGTTAAGTGATGACTTACTGTTTGTCGCTTGGAAGTACGACTGAAACCTTGGAAAAGAGAGCCAGAGCTTTCTTCCTCAGTTTCTGATACATTATTTTATTTTCCGCCTTTAGCCCCTGTGTTCTCCCTGCATCTGTCTCCTGGGCATATTTGAGGCTCTCAGAATTCTTTCTTCACTCAGTAATCTATGTGTAGTAGGTATTTAATGAATACTTATTTACTATTATTCTATTTCCACAAAAATTCCATGAAGAGAAATTTTTGGAAAGGGAACGGCTGTTTGGAAACCCTGGTGGTGTAGTGGTTAAGTGCTATGGCTGCTGATCAAAAGGTCGGCAGTTCAATCCACCAGGCGCTCCTTGGAAACTCCATAGGGCAGTTCTACTCTGTCCCATAGGGCTGCTCTGAGTCAGAATTGACTAGACAGCAGTGGGTTTTTATGAGTTTAGCCTGTGCCAGAAACCTTGGTGGCATAGTGAGCTGGGCTGTTGTTAACCAAAAGGTGGGCAGTTCGAATCTACCAGGTACTCCTTGGAAACCCTATGGGGCAGTTCTACTCTATCCTACAGGGTCACTATGAGTCGTAATTGGTTTGGTTTGGTTAGTCGGTGCTAGGCATTGTGCTGGGAACTTCACACTAATTGTCTTGTTAGAACTGCCCTGTGAAGAAAGGGATGGTATCCCTGCTTTTTACAGTCGAAGAAACTAAAGCTGAGAGAGGTTAAATCAACTTGCCCAAGGTTAGTCAGTAAGAGGGAAGCAGGAAGCGCAGCCCTTTCTGCCTGTGCTCCTGACCCCTTTATACTGTTTTTAATACGGATACATTTCATGAGAGAGTCCCACATGGGTCTCTGGTAGACCACATTTGTTCCTTGTTGCAGCTGAAAATTGTCTTGGTTACAAGGGATTTTCTAGGTGTAATAATAGGATTTCGGTAGGAGAAAGTACCTCACCATCTTCTGGGAAGTTTTTGATTTTCTTTTTAAAAGCCAGAGCTTACAGAGAGGTGGCTGCCACTCATACAGAACATCTGTAGCACATATATGTATTTTTTTTCTCTCACCTCACTGTTTCTCCCTGTTTAAAAATGTGACCTTTCCCCAGGCTACATTGCTCGGGTAGATTTTGAGCGAGGGTTTCAGACTCATGATACTTGAGGGCTGCTGCACGCCAGTCCCAGTACTGCCCTTGCGCATACTTACCTTACCCAGTTCTTACAACCGACTCCTGGAACAGAAGTGTAAAATTGGAGAAGGTTCTGGCACCCTCTCACAGGTCACTACAGGCATAAGCTCATTTTCCACAGTAGATTCCTAAGTATTTTGTCTTGTCTGGTTTTAAACTATTCTAGGAAGTGGCACGTCTCTTGGGAATGTGTTCCACAATAAAACAGACCTTTTTGTTACCACCGGTATTTTTTTTTTTTTTTTTTGAACTAATACATACCCTATCCTTCCCATTAAAAAAAAAAAAAAAAAGGCCATACTAAAAGGCCATACTAAATAGCTCTTTGCTTTTCCTGGTATCTATGTGTTGAAGATACTGGTGGCAAATAGTCCGTTACTTTTTCTCTCATCGGTTCCTTTCATTTTTCTAAGTACATTTGCAAGTTATTCTCGCCCATCCCTCCACCCTGCAGAGGTTTGTTTTTGCTACAGAGGGTATGCTAATGAATGTGACAGCGAGCTTTGCTTCTCCTGGAAATAACAGCTCTGGTTGGAGGGAGTGCTGCACATTCATGAGACCTGCTCCCCCCATCTCCTCTGGGCCAAGATGGGCCCCCATGCCGTTCACCCACGAGGATTCAGGGATCAGACCTGGGTGATGACCATCCCTTAGGGCGTAGTATAAAGACTCTTCAGAAGACTTCTGGGTGACTAGGAAGATCAGTCAGGTTAAACTCTTCTCTGGAAAGTCCCTGTCTTTTTGAAGGAGGTGGCAGTTTCTTTTTGGAACCACTATGCTTTCCGACATGCAGTCTTGCCCTTCTTCTCTGACTGCCTTGATGAGCACAGTTACCTTTCTGCACACGCAAAATGGAAATATAATAGAGTTCTGTTTTTAGCAGAGTTTGTGATCATAGGAGAGACCCAAGTCAAAGCATATCCTTTAAAATTTCAGTATAACCCCCAAAAATCTAGCGTTTAAGGAACCGACACCTTTAATTCAAGGTTTTAAAAATGTCGTAACTGTTATACTTTAGCTTTATTTATTTGTAAAATACCAGTTCGATATTACCGTAGGGCCTCTCTTAGGTTGTAAACTCTAAGGTAGGAATTGTATGTATTTTTAACTTTTCCTTGTGTCGTGCCTAGCCCCTCTGGTGGTTTGTAATACCCCCATTGTGGTGTTTTGATTAAGGAAACAGTGTGAAGATGGACCAGTAGAGATGGGTGTCAGTTTCTCTTGACAAGGCAGGGGGAGCCCCCTGTTTACTGTTTACGGATGAGCATTACTTTAGCATTCTTGTAGATTTCTACATCTGCTGCCCATATTTCATCTGTACTCTATTTTGTTTATTATGATGTACCTGGGATTAAGGACAGAGAAATATGTACGCTCAGGCTGATTTGGAAATTGCATTGTTGAAATACAGCCCATATGGCCGTTGTAAAATGGTTAGTACTGCATATAATTGCCTTCCCAATGATGTGTTTTGTCATTACTTCCATCTTCCGAGAAGCACTCCTGTAGCATGCTGACAGCAGTGGCGTCATTAGAAAACATATGGACATATAAAGGCATTAAATTGTCTTTAGTTTAAGGATTAGATTACAGTGGTAAAGGATGGGTCACCACGCTTTGAATCCCTAACTCTTGCTTAGGTCAGCACTGCTGGACTGGATGCCATAGATTAGCAAAGGTCCTGTTTACTTGTTTGCTCAGTACATTTCATATTTTCCCTGCAACTGTGAGGAAGTCCTTTAGCTGTGCATGAGACCTGGCACAATTACAGCCTGCTGGTTTCCCTGGAGTGCTTTCTTCCAACTCTTCATGCCTTTGCAGAGTTCTTTTCCAGGACACTCCCTCATCCTCTGTTTTCCTGAATGTGAGCCTGGAGCAGACTAAGCCAGGGATTGTTTTGTTTGGGGGCTATTTAGATGTAAAAAGACAAAGTAGTGGAGTCAGGAAGCCACCATGTGGCTGCCATGTTGTCCGGATTTGTATGTTCCATTGTATATCACCTTTCTCTGCATGGGGTCCTGGGTCATGCACCCATCTGCCTTCCTCTAGAAGCAGTGGGATTACTGCAGTCTAGAGGCTCAGTGGTGGGCTCCAGAGGCCCAGGGACCAAGGGACCATGTGATAGGGCATGGAAGGAAACTACTCCATAGCCCCCTCTCGTCGTGGAGTTGGATTTTCTTTCTGGCCATCCACAAAGGCCTATTATCCTTATTCCCTGGCCTGGTAGGAGGTATTTTAGGGATGCAGTGGTTCTGGGATACGGTCTGCTGTGGATTTTCAGGGCCCCTTATGCAGCTGCCAGCAAATAGTAAGTGCAGTCACAGAATGGAAAGTCACTGGCCAAATATGATGTTTCTCTTTGGAATCTGACAGAAGTAACGTGGGGTTGGAGACTTTCAGAGCTGTAGGGAACCTTGGAAATCATCGTGGGCAGTGGTTTTGGGGCACCTCAGGGGATATTGAGTCAACCGAAGGGAGGTTCTGACCTCCTTTAGCCAGAAGAACTCTGCCTTTACCTGTTTTATATATTAGAGTAAGATTTTCTTTGAGAGAAAAAAAGCCTCTGGGTTCTTTTGTTATTACTCCTTTAAGAGCTATTTATTAAGAGCTTCTGCATGTCAGGGTGGTACTGTTAAACAGGCACAGGGGACACCATAGTGAATAAGAGAAACAGGTACCCACTCTAATGGAGTTTATATTCTAGTGGGGGGATTGGTGAGGGGTGGGGGACATTCAGTAAACAAACATATATTCTGTACTGGGTGGTGGCAGGTTATAAAGCAGAGTAAGGAGATTGCCAGAAATTGGTGTGTGTGTGTGTGTGTGTGTGTGTGTGTGCGCGTGCGCACACTATTTATAGAAGGTGGTTTAGGGAAGGCCTCTCTGAGGAGGTGACATTTGGGCAGAAACCTGAAGGAAATGAGGGAGCAAAAAACATGGATAGCCAGGGGAAGAGCATTCAAAAAGAGGGAAAAGCAACTATAATGATGCCAGCGTGGCTAGAATGGAGTGAGTGAGGCGGAGGTGGGGGAGGTGACAGTATAATGATTTTGACCTTCAAATCTGAGTGATAGGAGAAACTTAAAAACAGCTAGAAACAACTACCCAAGGTTCTCATTTTTCAACTGAAAAAAGTTTTTGAACTTGCACACGATCAACCAGCTGATGTTAAAACAAAACCAGATCTAGGACTCACATGTTATATTCCTTTCTGGGAGCTTCCCATTGTACCTTGCAGCCACCATCCCAGGCCTTCCAGGCAGCATGGGGCATCTTTTTGCAGACAAGAAGATTTCTGTCTCTTTTTGTGTTTATGGATATGGTTCTCTCAAAAGACATTGTTTAGGAAATCTAGACTTTCAATGCCCAAGCACCACAAGTTGAGAAATAGCTTTGCTGTTCTGTGCCAGAATCGCCTGTCATCTAGGTGATGATTTGAATAACGACAGCAATGCACCAGCAGTGGTAATAGTGGCTAACATTTGTCAAGGGCTGCCTGTGGGGTACTAGCTGTGCTGAGAGCTTAACTTGCATTATCACTTTTAACCCTCACAACAGTCCTGTGAAGTAAGTAACGTTATTATTCTTGTTTTAGAGATGAGGAAACTGAGGTGTGCAAGAAGTTAAATAACTTCCTCTTGGTCGTGTAGCTAGAAAGTTGTAGAGTCAGGGTTTGAACCCAGACCTCCTGATTCTCGGGCCTGTACCACCTCCCAGATGAAGAAGAGAAGGGGTATGGGCATGTCTGTGCCTAAACTTCCATTGGAAGTACTCCCTGCACCCCCTGTGATTTTAAGAGGGTTCTAGAGCAGAGCCCTGTGAGTAACACAGTCCTGTCACAACCCACTTCCGTGTCTGCCAGTCTGGCTCAGCCCTGCCTGCTCTGCTGATTTTAAGTGGATCCTTGGCTCAGGTTTCCAAGGCTGGCATCTTTAAGAGAGCAGACTGCCACATCTTTTTCTCTCAGAGTGGCTGATGGGTTTGAACCGCCAACCTGTCTCTTAGCAGCCGAGTGCTTAACCATTACGCCACCAAGCTTCCTCGATGAAGCAGGTAGCTTTCGTCTTTCAGAGCTGAGTCTGTCTGGAGCGTTTTTCAAGACCTCTGCTGTGAAACGTGTTACAGAATTTAGGCCAGCATTTTCAAGTCAGCAGACACAGTTGAATTGGTCTTGATTTTTTTCCCACGGTAAAGTAAAAACCTCACATCCCACCTGTGCCTAAATGTCTTAGAGATCGAAAACCATTTTTTGGTACTTGTGCTTTTGAGGACCACGGTGCTGTGAGGCTGCTTTAAAATACGTGCATGTAAAAAAAAGTCTGCATATGTGTATATATGCTTATGTATGAAGCATTTTATAAATGCAGAGTAGTATGAAGTATAACATAAGCAGCACCCATGTAGCCCCCACCAGCTTTAACACACCTTAGCATTTTGCTGTACTTTTCTTCAGGTTGTAGGTGATTGTTCTGTGTTTTCAACTGTAAGCTTTAGCGCAGGAGATTCTCAAACCTGCCTGCACATTAGAATAGCTTGGGGAGCTTTAAAAAAGTACCCACACTCATGGGAGGGTAGAGGGAGCCCTTACCCCATCATCAGAACTTTAAAAGCTCCCCAGGGCGTTTGCTTGTACAGTCAGAGTAGAGACCCTGTGTCTGCAGGGTGTGTCCGTTTTTCTTCACTGGGTTCTCTCAGATGCTTAGTGCCAAGCCCTGTGTTAAGAGCCGATGAGTGAGCAGTTCTCCTGGCCTGTAGTTTACATTTTCTCTATTGAGCTTTTTTTACATAGTTCTGCTTTCCAAGATTCTGATAGGTAATGTACTGAGGAGCTGCCCTCCTGCTACTCTCTTCCCTGTCTATCCCCTCATAACTGAGAGGATCTGGGGACACGTTTACATATCTGTTACACAGCATCAGGTACTTAGAGACCAGGAGTGGGACCTTACAGAGGGAACTGAGAAATCCAGAAGTGGAATTTATTATGTACTTACCTGGGAAGTCACTGGGCACACAGGATTTCATTTAGAAAACCTGGAGTCCTGCACATCTTTACAGGAAGGCTCTGAGCTGTCTGCTGGCGGTTGAGGGCTGTTTGGCCTGGGTCATAGCTTTAGCTGTAAGGTGTGTGGTCAGATGTGCTCTGCCACTTCCAGTGGTCAGTTCTCTGTGGATACAGCCATGACCATGACATCTTTCAGGCAGTTCGAACCCACCAACCACTACATGGGTGAAAGATGTGGCAGTCTGCTTCTGTGGATTGACACCTTGGAAACTGTGGGGCAGTTCCATTCTGTTCTATAGGGTACCGCTGTAAGTTGGAATCAACTTGGTGGCAGTTTTTTTTTTTTTTTTTTAATTATCTCCTGCGGCCTTAGCTCTCTGTGGCATATCCTCCTCCCTTGTGACCTACTCCTCCATTCAACAGATAGGTACTGGTTTTCTTCTCTCTACCAGGTACTGTTCTAGGCACTGGGGGTGAAACAGTGAACTAAACAGCCCCTTCCCTCATGGAACTGACACTCCTGGGGTGGGGTGTTACATTCCGGTGTCACGTTGTTTTTTGGTGTGTATCGACTCCACAGCACTGGGTCTGGGGTTTAACAGAGAAAAAGGTGTGGTGGAACTGTACTGCTCCCTTAGGAAAACTCTAGGGGACAATGTGACAGCTCGGGAAGTGTTTTTGCCTGATTTGGCTTAAATTAAGTATTTTGATTCTGAGGATTTCGATTAAAATACTTTCACAAATGCGTTTCTTTAAGACAGGTTAAATGCTGAAACATTAAAGTTTGTAGGGACTTGGAGTGAGTTGGCTTTTATTTTGTTAGATGTACGGTTCAGATTCGAATTTAGGAAAGATGCTGAAGGAATGATGATACTCGATTTTTTGCCTGAAGTAGAGCCTTGTACTTCACTGTGAGCTCATAAATTTGGGGGAAAGGAGGGCAAACAACTAAAGCTTATTTCTAGAGCTTTCTACTGGGCAAGGCTGGGAGGCTGCTTTCATTGGGAAGACTTCATGAGAAGTGAAGCTTAAATCTGTCAGTCTTCCACGGCAGTCAGGGGGATTGGTCACTGATGAATACTATGGGATCCCTGAATGGTGGCAGGATACATTAGAGGCGATATTTGAAGTCAGTCACTAAGATGAATCTTGAGAAGAAGGGGGAGTGTTTGAGGGAAAAAAATTATTGAAAAAAAAAAAAATCTGAAAGCTTACGGTTAAGTGGAAAAAGTAATTGATGTAATTTCCTTTCTCGGTCATCATCTTCATCAGAAAAAAAATCCCAGCATGGAAAAGACTGTCTATCCTTGTGAGCTCATATACAGAGAATTATCTAAAAGAATTAAATATGAACGAAAAACCAAGAATATGTTTTATGAGCTTTTGGATTGCTTAGTTTTTGACTTTAAGGTGTGGATGGGGGGATAAGATTGTTGTTGAAACGAATGAAAACACTTTTCTTTTTCTAGCTTAGGCTTTCCTGGCGGCTTTAGAAACTTGTGGGTCCTCGGGGACTGTGTGTTCAGGTGAATAGAGATGCCAGTCCCTGTGCCCCTGCCCAAATCAACGGGTTTGGGAATAAGGGCGGGGACTTCTGAGGATTCATGGAAGTGAAGGTTGCACCAAAACTCATGTAGAGATACAGGACCTTTTCTTCTCCTTCGATTGGAAAGAACAGCACATGAAAGGACTTAATTATTTATTCGCCAACTTTGTCTCCACCGTCAGAATGGCAGTGCCTCCACTTTGTGTCATGCTGCCCTGGTCCCCTCTGTTGGACAGAGTGCCCAGTAGTGATGTATTCATAACAGTGACAGCGACTTTTTTTGCTGTTTGCTGTGGGCCAAGTGTTGTTCTGATTGCTGAAATTAACTCGTGTAATCCTCACAGTGGTCCTCTGAGGTGGGGACTGTTAAAACCAAGCCAGACCTCTCATGCGTAGCAACCCTCTGGGGACTGTTATGATCTCTATTCTATAGGAGAGGAAACAGGCACAGATAGTGTAGGCCCGGGATCGTGCAGCTTCTATGTTCTGACTCCAGAGCCTGACTACACAAGAGAACTCAGTGAATGCTTCCCGAGGGTCTTATTCTGGTGTTGTTTTACTGGGGCACCCAGCCCCTATCCCCCTACTCTCTGCCATGGATGATGACATCAGAGACATCGTAGGCTGTTACCTTATAGATGAGAAAACTGAGAGATCTAGAAAATTATATAACTGTTCTGGATGACCTAGTAAATTAGTGGGAGGACAGCAGTGTTGAACCCTAATATGTAGGTCACTGCTTTTCCCACTGCACTGTATTGCTTCCATTACAAAAATATTTTAAACATTTAACTGAGCTAAAATTTTATAAATTTAATTTGTGTCACCCATATGCCTGTGGATGAAGTGGATTGAAATAGCTCGGTACGTAGGGATTTTGCCCACGGTGGGGGAGGGCGGCAGGCGTTCTGGAAACCATCTGCCTGTGGGTTGTATGACCTGCACTGAGGGGTCTTTCTAGTTTATGGGGGGCCTACTTAAAACTGGGGAGAAGGCATTTAGAGGAAACACTAGAGCCATCCTCAGACTTCAGTTTTGTGTGGTCTGTGGGTTCATGAAAAGGCAGGTTTTCGTTTTTTTTAAGATTTAATTGTGTCTTATTGAGGTGAAAGTGAAAAAAAAAAAAAAGCCTAAATGGGGTTGAGGGTAGGAAAAGAGGCCTAAATGCAAACTTCCTTTACCTACATTTTGATATCTGGCAAATAAGATAAAAAACGAGAATAGAAAGAACCACCTTGAGTCTTGGTGTCGTGGAGTCTTCTGTATTCTGACTTTCTGTTTGTTTTCCTTTTGGCCCTGTGATTCCTTTTGTTGTAACCTCTTTCCTTGGCTAAAGCTTTGTTTAAAAACAAGTGTCCTGGTATTCTAAAACAAATTATCCAGCAGGCTTCCCGATTGTGTGCTCAGATAAAGGACCCCAGGGTAGTAGTCTTTCTGTCTTTGAACTGAGGTGGTCTGTGCATGCCTGAATGCTCTTCAGAAGAAAGGATGGGGAGACTTCTCACAGACTTGGGACAAGTTATCAGGAGGGACTGGTCCCTGGAGAAGGACATCATGCTTGCTAAAGTAGAGGGTCAGTGGAAAAGAGGACGGCCCTCAAGTAGATGGATTGACACAGTGGCTACAACAGTGGGCTCAAACATAGCAGGGTTGTGAGGATGGCACAGGACTGGGCAGTGTTCCCTTACAGGGTAACTATGGATCGGAACCAGCAACAACAACATGCGCTCCTGTAAGCAGAATTCCATTTACTACTGCTCCCAACCCAGACTGGTTATCTAAAACTAGAGAATGTACTTTTGAAAGGGGGAGCATGGATTGAATTTAACCCTTCAAAGTGCCCTTCTGGGAATCCAAACTCTAATGGAGCAGTAGAAAGACTTTTGACTGCGGTTAGAAACTAAGGGCTCCAGGTTGGCTTGGAATTTTCAGTTTAAATGACTTTGGTCATATCATTAAACCTCTGGAAATCTAAACTTTTGGTGACATAATAATGATAAGGAAAATGGAGGTGTACTCCCAGACTGTGCTGTGGAAAAGCACATGTTGAGATTTTGCCAGTGACCCTGGGTCCTCTGTGGCCACAGACAGTAATTTGATTTCACAGTTTCTATTCTTAAATTTGCAGGATGGGGTTCCCCGTAGGTGTTACACAGTGACCCTAATATAGTGGCTTCCTTTTAGGGGACATGCATAGTTATTCCCCGTAGGTGTTACACAGTGACCCTAACATAGTGGCTTCCTTTTAGGGGACATGCATAGTTATTCCCCGTAGGTGTTACACAGTGACCCTAACATAGTGGCTTCTTTTTAGGGGACATGCATAGTTATTCCCCGTAGGTGTTACACAGTGACCCTAACATAGTGGCTTCTTTTTAGGGGACATGCATAGTTATTCCCCGTAGGTGTTACACAGTGACCCTAACATAGTGGCTTCCTTTTAGGGGACATGTATAGTTATTCCCCGTAGGTGTTACACAGTGACCCTAACATAGTGGCTTCCTTTTAGGGGACATGCATAGTTATTCCCCGTAGGTGTTACACAGTGACCCTAACATAGCGGCTTCCTTTTAGGGGACATGTATAGTCATCGTGAGAAGAATATTCATCAGAGCTTTGGCCAAGTATTTTTCGTGTTTGGTGACTGACCGCCTCTTTAATTATTAAAGCTTTTGCTGCACTTTTCCAGATAATTACATGTGGATTCGTGCGGATACGGAGAATCTGGATTGGGCGGCTTCACTTTCCAATAAATGCATTGACTTGCTTTGTACGGTGGTTTCCAAACCCGGCTGCTCATCTGTCCCTCCAGGGTGGCTTGTTAAACACCCAGATTCCTGGGCCCTGCTTCGGATCTACTGAAAAATGTAATCCCCGCCCTTGGTGCTGCAATATTCGCTTTTTACAGGCCCATGAGATGTTCTTTTATAGCAAGCCCCCGGTCAAGGAAGTTTGAAATTACTATTTTAGAAAAAGTTTTTGAATATTTTCTTGGCGAGAGAGTAATGGTGGTGGCTTAAAACAATTTCTGTGCTGCCAAACAGTTTCTAAAAAATGAAATATATTGATGTATATTTAGTTTTAAAAACTTACGTGTTGTGAATTAGAGCACATCTTAAGGAAATGAATTTTCCCAGATTGAACACCCGAGGAATGAGCACCCAGGTCAAGAAATAGAACATCGCCCAAAATATTTGATTTTCATTACTTTCCTCAAATTTTTTCTTGCACCCCTCCTCAAATCCCAAGAAATTAGGGATATAAGGAAGGGTTGATAAAATGATATAATAAGGTACAAGTGAAAAAACATTCTACCTTTCTGTACTAAACCCATTGCTGTCGAGTCAGTTCTGACTCATAGGGACCGTATAGGACAGAATAGAACTACCCCATAGGGTTTCCAAGGAGCACCTGGTGGATTCGAACTGCCGACCTTTTGGTTAGCAGCCCTAGCTCTCAACCACTGTGCCACCAGGGTTTCCCCTTTCTGTACTGGCTGCTGCTTAATCATTCTGGTTTGTATAAGTTTTGGGGAATGTGTAAGTTTGTATTGTTCATCATGTTTTGGTTCAGCCTTAAATCATTTCCTGACAGTGACTGTTAACACTCACAGCATATACCAAGATTAGGCTCTAAGATCTATCTTTTCTGAAATCTGATTTACTGAAAATATTCTCCTGATAGTTTTGGAGAATGGGTAAGGACAGATGACCAGCCTTGGCGGTTATGACTGTAGTAAACAACGAGTCTTGTCATTACTACCAGGGTAACTTAGTAAACTTAGTAACGTGTCTCTGTAGGCAAGTATCTTTATCTGGTATGTGATGAAAGGTGGTTTCATGGTTAAAAGTAAGTACATAAAAGAAGTTCCCCCGTCCTCTGTATCTACCCCAGAATAATCTCACCTCCAGTCCATGCCACTGAAAGCATTTAAAGCCAAAGGTAATGAAGTCTCGCTAAGAATTTTGTTTTTCCTTTGATACTGAAGAATCATTAGCTTCTTAGTGGGAGAAACTGTAGTTGTATTAAATAGGAAGGTCACTTGTTGGTTTTCTTTGGAAGGAGATACTTATGGTGAAGAGACCTAGAGCAAGCCATGACCGGGAGCTACGTGGCGGGGGTGGAGAGTGACGTCCAGGCCCCACCATTGTGACTGATAACTAGGCACCAGGAGCCATCTGTATTTCCCCAGCAGGCATGTGGGCTCCGTGGGTTCCGTGGGCTCTGTGCGCGTGAGAGCTGCCTCCCTCTCCCCGCCTCAGGCTTCCCCGTATCAGCGGAACAGGTGACAGGACTCCAGTCACCCTGCTCTGAATGGCTTTACGTCTTTCCAGAAGTACACCAGAGGCTTGTTTTGTTACAGTACATTGATTAAATAAATATTCCTACATGCACAGAGGAACTGAAATCTGTTATGGTGCTCTGCAGTTATCTCCCCATTGGCAGCAGAGGATACTGCCCGTTTTCGCGCCTCTGCCTCTCCCGCTGTCCTCCTTTTCCCTCCATCACAAGGATTCTCAAAGGTGCGAGTAGCAGATAGATTATCTGACCTCTGTTTCCAGGCACAGGTGAAGCAGCAGGGGTGGTGTCTTGCACTTTGGTGCGGCCTGCTATTGGGGCAGTGTCCAACGTGTATAGATAATAGTGCTCCAGTGATGTAGATTCGAGGATTCTTTTTTGCTTTGGGGTTATCAGACCTTTGACTCCCCCCTTCAGCTCTTAGTGGAAGTGTTTTCAGGAAGGTCTTTCAAATTCACTTGCCTCTGTTTTACAGGAGAGGGTGCTTTTGGCATTGAGGTAGTTCTGCATGTCTGGTGTCAGACGTGGAAGCTACAGAACCTCAGTGAGATGTGGTCCCATTGAGTTTATTTTCAAGTTCCCCTTCAAATGGCAGTGGCCAGAGGGACCCTAACCTTTCGGGTGGGGCTTGTGAAGGGCCCAAGTGTGGAATGGGGTGGAATGGCTGGACTCTAGCCATGGTGGGTGCTTATGGGTTTCCTTTTTTTGAGGGGGAAGGCGTGGGTAGTGGTTTTAGATGAACGTCTAATTTAGAAAGTGAAAATTGTACATTCTTTATCTGTAAGCTGTAAAACACCTCAGTAATAATGATTAATTTGTAAGGCAAGTGTGAAGTGACCAATACTTTCCTTTTCATACCAGGCATTAAAAGGATCCAGGACAGAGAGCAGAGGGGAAAGGAGAAAGCATGAGACTGGCACATAGGAAACTGGGGTTGTGGAGAAGACACTGTGAACATTATTTTTGTGTGAACGAAGAGACGTGCAGAGGAAGTGTGACCCAAGGGAGGTGTTGAAATGTTAGCGACTCCTAAGTTCTACCTCTAAGGAGATAGAAATGAGATGGCTGCCCCTGTGTAAATTGTGGTGAACCTTGTGGCTGTGTGGATGGCAGAGACACAGAAGTAAACTGTTGGAGTAGGTAAAGTGAATTCTCTCAGTGTGTGTGTCTTCCAACTGACTGTGGGTAATTAGTTGGAAATGACATTAACCTGAGCTTAATTGTGATTTTGCATAGTAACAACGTACCAGCTGTTCACTGTATTCTTTCCTGGTGGTGCAATTTAATTATTTTTTTTGCTATCTTTTAAGCTCTGATTTTCTGTTGTGTTTTCCTTTAACCTCCCCTTGTGACTGTGCCCATAGCCCCACAGTTTAGCAGTAACGTTCTTTCTGTGCTTTGGTGCCCATTCCGTGTGGAGGGCTTGGGATGCCCTTGGTTTTGCTTCTTGCAAGAATGAGCATGGGCGATTGGAAACCTTGTTGTGTTTTGGGCTCCTCCACGAGGTTTTAGTTTATGATATAAATAATATGGATAATTTCAGGCCTGTCAAAGGTGCTCCAAATATCAAGTGAACAGCCGAGAGAGAAGTTAATTACTGAATAATGATTGCTCTGATATAACCAATTATTGGGTCATTAAATGTTTATTACCTTTTATATGCTCCTTTCCCCCATAAGGGCAGTTTCTTTTTTAAGTCATTAAAACAGAAATGGGATCTTAAAAAAATTCTGCTTAAAAATTTTTCTTGAGACTGAAGTATTAAAAAGGTCTTGTGTGATCTGACAGCTGAATAGCCTGTTTTTCTTTGGTCTGCTGAATTAGTAATTAATGAAATGTGTTGCCTGAGCAGAGAAAATAAGATTAGTTTTGCTCAGAAAGGAAACAAAAGCAAAACATTAACCCTCAAATGCAGGTTAATATTAAAGTGCAGTATATAAGAACGATAAAAAAGTCGAGTCTCCTTGACAGATAGACTGCTCAGTGTTAACACTCATTTAATTGATTCATTCATCACTTCTTTGAGCATCGACACTGTGTTTAGAGGAGTGGGGAACACAGAGAAGGCAAGGGGCCCTGCCCTCAGACACTGGCTGAGTACAGCAGTTAAACCAGGTGCTTAAGTAAAAATTACGAAGTGTAGAAGGTGGTAGTGCTAACAGGCACCTGTACATTCCTGTGGGGGAGGGTGGTTATGAAGGGAGAGACCTTACCTTGGAGGCCGCGGTCTCCTGTGGATTTAGAGCGGGGGGAGGGTGGTTATGAAGGGAGAGGCCTTACCTTGGAGGCACCCTGTTGTGTATTATTAATAGCGTGTTCTCTGGAGCCCCTTTCTACGTGGGTTTCATGTCCTGGCTTTCCCACTTAATAGCTGTGTGACCTTTTGCTTGGTTTTCTCATCTGTAAAATGGAGTAATAGCAATGATCCTTCCTAGGGTGCTTGTGAGGTTTAAATGAGTTAATGTACGTAAAGGGCTTATGACATTGTCTAGCATATAATCTTAGGTGGTGGTGGTATTTTTGTGGGCAAATGAAATCTCTCTAGGAGAGATGGCATTTGATTGGATGCTGAGGAAAGAAAAGCTATTTCAGGCGTTTCTTGTGTTGTCATGTGTAACCACATCCTTAATTTATAATGCCAACAGTAATGTGTACTTTTGTAGCACCGCTGTCAGAAGATCACAAAGGGCATTTACAAACGTTTATTCTCAGAACAGCCTTTGAAGCCAGAAGACTTCATGCACATTGTGCTGAGGTGTGAACGGCTGCAGAGAGTGAGTCACCAACAGTGACTGCTCTTTAGCTGAACGTGCATGGGGCCTGGGTTCGTTATGGCTAAATTAAACCGGTGGAGACAGGGAACTTCTAAATTTAATTTTTAGTTTAAAAATTATATTTGTATTGCAGTAAATAAATTGGAAAGCTGTTTTCTGTGGTTTTTAGCTATATTGAAACTTGTTTATTCCTAACAAATTCCTAATAGGGTTCCCAGCAGAAACATTTTTATTCCTAACAGAGCTGAATTTAGAGGGCATTTACAATAATGATGATGGTAATGAACAATCGTTGAGCACTTACTGCGTTCCAAAAAAAAAAAAAAAAACCTGTTGCCATCGAGTTAGTTCTGACTCAGTAGTGACCCTAAAGGACAGAGTAGAACTGCCTCATAGGGTTTCCCTGGTAGATTCGAGCTGTCAGCCTTTTGGTTAGCACCTATAGCTCTTAACCATTATGCCACCAGGGTTTCCTGCTGCGTTCCGGGCACTGTTAATTGTCCTAACTCTTAAGTTGCCACTTCTATTATTCCCATTTTATAGATGAGGAAACCAGGGAAGGAGATGTTCAGTAATCTGCCTGAGGTCACACAGCATTGTAGGTCCAGGGTCTAAGCTCTTAATCGCATTTGCTTTATGTTTATAAAAACTGTGTTATTTTGATTTGTATGTATGGCAACATCTCTTTGAGAAAGGTTGGTCAGCTACTACCTCCATTTTATAGGAAAAGGGAAGAAAGTGTATGAGAAGCTGGTAAGATGTCACAATGAGCTTAGTTTGGACTGAAAATTGGGGGGAGGGGGAAGGGAGTACTATTTTATGGCCTTTCACCGCTCCAAGTGAGGCACTTTACTTCTGGGCCCCAAGACTGTCACCTTACTGAACCTTTCTGAGCATGTTTTATTATTTGTAACACACAGGGCTATAGTTCTACCTTGCTTCAGGGTTGTTGTGTCAATAATGGCATGTAAAGTACCTGGGGGGACACTGCTAGTTCTCAACCAGTAGCAGGTGGGATTCTGAATTGGTTCAAACCAGGGGTCAAACAGGGAAGCTGGGCGTGGACCACAGCTCCAGTCTCTTGACTCCCCTGGTTCCCTCCTGCCCACATGCCATGTTACTAGGGATGAGGAAGGTGTTCTCATAATGAGGCGTGCCCTGACTTCTCCTTAGAAACTCAGGCCTGATTCTTTCTCTAGACTCATCGGGTTGTCATCGTATGAAATGTGGTGGATCCAATAAGAAATATGGTGCCTTCATGAAGTAATTTCAGAATAACCACGAGGACGCTCAGCCACAGTAGACCGGAAGCTCCGTGGGGGCAGGGGTCCTGCTGTCATTGAGTTTCACCTTGCACTGTGCACATCGTTGAGGGTCTAGCATTATTTATTGTGTGAAGGGAGGAAGGAATTAACAAGTTCATTGAGCTGCAGAAAATGGTAATGAGAAGGGAAACAAGATTTTTAAAAATTGAGATTTGTAGAAAAGAGGAAATTGAGGCACCCAAGCAGGTACTTGAAGCCCAGCCTCTTAAATTGGGCATAATTTATACCCTGAACATGTTGCTTTCCTAACACCTTCTGTTAAGAACATATTTTTACCGTGAAACAAAATGTTGTCCAGGTCAAGCATGTCTTCTAATTAGACCGTATTCATTCCTGTTTTGTGGTTTGAGTCTGTGGAGTCAGAACTTGTCAGGAAGGGTTAGTGAAGCGGTGCTTCTAACGAATTGGCGATCTCACCAGCAGCTGTGCTAAATAAACATCTTGTTGTAAACTAGCCGTGAGTAAACTTCTGGTTGTGAATCACAGCGTGACCTTTCGGGGAAAACAAAACAAACAAACCACCACATACTGATCCGACTTGCTCTGGGATCAGCGTTGTGAACTCTGGCACCTAACAGTCTGCCAGGCCCCGTTGGAGCAGTTGAGACAACTTCCTTTTCTTTATCTGTTTGTGCAGCACACAGATGTGCGTATCCTTCTTTAACAACGTGTTAGGAAGGACATTTAAGCTCTTCTGCCACCGAGTTCAGCACATCAGTGGTTTTCTAATCACCACGGAACTTATAAAATACAGATTCCTTGGTACCACTCAAGACCTGATGAAACGGAGTCTCTGGGGGAGTGGGGCCCAGGAATCTGTTTTTGAAGAGCATCCCGAGTGCTTCTGTGATGAACGAGAATAATGAGATTCTCCCGTTGATGAGTGGGAAGCCACTGAGATAGAGAACTTTAGTATTTTATTTTTCATCTATCCATTCATTCACATGCTGAGTAGACCGATGGTAGTTAGTTGTGGGGCAAGAACTGGGCATAGAAACAAGAATTAGAACACAATCCCTGGCCCCTGGGGTTAAGGGTCTGGCTCAGAAGTTTTTAATGTCGCGTTGAGCTTTAAAGGATTCAGACTTCCCAAAAGTCATTGGCAGAATATTACATATACACACGTTTTCTAGCTTTCATCAGATTCTCAAAGGGGTCGGCGACCCATAAAAGGTTAAGAACCAAGGTCTAGCGCTTTCACAGTTGTTCTGGAAACAGTGGAAGAGGGCGATGTTTCTTTTGCCACTTACCAATGTTTTTGACCTTTTGAGAAGCAAGAGCAGTTTGAGAATTGCACCTGTTTTCTGCACCATTTAAAATATTTGAAAAGAAGAAAAATAGTATAACACCTGGGTCATGGTCAGAACAAGACTAAGGGGTATAGAAAATAGAGACGGTGAACTGCATCAAATTTAATGTTAAAGAGCTGCTGACAATAAAACAGCCTGGTGGTCAGCCTGTTGATGGAAGCATTTCTTAACCAGGATAGCACAGGCAAGGGTTTACTTCAGTTTCCTTGCAGTATGTAATTAGCAAAATCACGGATAACGATTTTCACCCCATGGATATATGTAAAGACTAATTGTCTTATTTTTGTTGCATTCCATCCACAGCATGTCCACTGCATTGGTTAATTTCAAAATAACGTTGCCAGCTGTACTGCTGGTGCATACTTCTTTATCTCCTGAAACCCCCAGACAGCACTGCTCATCACTGAACAAGATTGGATATTGGGGAGGCCCTTCTGAACTGCTGCAGAAGGTGTACTTAGCAAAATAGTAGAACACTGCATATGTAATACTGTCTGAGCCCTAAGCATACCTTTGCAATTCACTTTCAGTTTGGGACTCTCTCTGTCTCTGTCTCTGTCTCTCTGTCTCTGTCTCTCTCTTGCGCTCTCACTCTCTCTCGCCCTCTCACTCTCACTCTCTGTCAGTGATGTACTCAGTGATTTCATATGCCTCTTTGGGGAACAGAAATTCTTCAAATATTGCAGTTCTGGTAATGCTACATTTTAGGATTGGATAGGTTTGGGAGAAGAGAGCGAGCAGTCAGTGGAATCAAATGGTATTAGTGGGTAGAAATTCTTCGGCCATTTATTTGACTGTAGTTTCCTTCGGGGGGTTCAAAGCGTTCATTGTCACTGAAGTCTTTAACTTCTCTTTAGGTTGTTCAAATGTCTGTGTCACGTATTTTGTACTATTACATATACTACCTTGCGTTCTTTTTAAAAAGTGAATCTTACCTCTGTAAATAGATCTTACCTTGCTGTGATGGTGATGATGTGTTCTACGTCTTTACAGTCTTACCGTTATTTAGCATACTGAGCACATAACAGACACTCAGTAAATATTTGATTCATTGGATGTGTTGAAGAGTCCTGCCTTTGAGTCTTGGATCCTTAAGAGACCCAAAGATGGAATAAGTCTGGCGTTAAAACTTGATACATGCTTAGAAAGGGAGGAAAGTAAAAATGTGTTGTCAGCTCTGTCCCTTAGGCTTAGTATATCTATTTTCTGTATTTTTAATGTTCAGATATAGCCGACCCAGTTTATATTTTGTAGTTCTTTAAAATACTGAGTATTTAGAATTGCACATTTACAAAGAAACTTTTATGGTAGAGCCTCAACACTTCATTTCCGCTTGGAAAAATGTTAAACTTCTTGAAACTTGAGATTTTTATTAGTCATTGCTTTTAAAAAGAAAGGTGATTTCACCGTAGACTTGATCACTAAATGAGATCTGCTGTCTTAATTGAATACAGTCTAGATTTTATCAGCCGTATTCGGGTGCCGGGAATATTGGAGGCTTTTAACAAAGAGGTGGCTGTCAGCAGGTATCTCAGAAATTTGGACTTTAGGCTCGAGGGAGGGGAAGCAGAGGTGAAGGGCTTCATCCCAGCTGTGCTGTGTGAGGAGTGGAGCTGGCCATGTTTAGCTTCTAGAAGAAGCCGTTCAGGGTGTGATACATGGTGGCTGACATCAAGTATTACAGGGTTGATTTCAGGAAGAGAGATTTAGATTCAAGTGGTAACCCCTACTTTCACTGGCATTTTTTGCACTGTGTATAAAAAGTTTCCTCTTAGGGCTGTCTCAGGGTCTCAAATTCCAGTTGCTGAAGGTGTTCAAACAGGTCCAGGCATCACTGACCTGGATTATTGTAATGGGAATTAACATTGGTGTTAGTGACCTCTGAGGTCTCCCCATCCTGAAGAGACTGATTATAAGATTTTCAGGGCAAAGTGTTCCGTGTAAGTCTATGCCTGATTCAAAGCCCAGGTCTGTTCCTTGTGGGGAAATTTTTTTTTTTTTTTTAAGAACCCCATCTGAAAATAAAATCAACAAAACAAAGAACCCAGTCTGGGGTGCAGTTTGGTTAGTATTTAATCCCCTAGTCATTTTCTGTATTGAAATGGAACAAAAGTAAACTTATCCAGGGTTCCAGGTGTCTAGGATTCTTCTCAAAGTAGAGCTGTTAAAGCTCAGGCTGCTTGAAGCAGCACCTTGTCGTTTTCCTTATTGGAGCTGGCCTGTGCGTTTGTAAAACCAAACGGGCATTGAGTTCAGTCATTTGGGATATACATGCTTTCATTTCAAGTCCCTTGCATGACATCTTTAAGGAAGATGTTTGTGCTTTACTTACCACGGGGCTCCCTCACCTCTTTCTTTGGAAAAAAAAAAAAGAGAGACTGAAATGGTGTTTTATGGTGGCTGAAAATACTTCTGAGAGTAAAAATAGGGTTTTCAGTTAAACACACTTGGACCTGGACTAGTGGTGCATCGTTGTAGTTAGATATTCTGTAAAAAGAGGGCTTGGGGGAAAAAGCAGGTGGTGAAGGTGTATATGTGGGGTCAGTCTCTCTAGGAAAGCTGAAACTAATTCTCCAGCCCCACAGTACTAGAGGGCACCATGGATTAAAGTTCTGGGCCCTAATTCAGTGTCCTGTCTCTTTAGACACTTGGCACTGGTTTGTTCATCTCAGAGCTGAAGTCTTAAGGTTTAAGAGGAGAGAGAATGGAAATACATCATTTTCTTTGCCAGAGGAGGTACTTAAACTGGGGAAGGAGGAGGGGACATTAACAAATCCAGCCTTGGCAAAGAAATCTGTCATGAATCAGCAATGACTTGGAAAGCCTCTATCATTGTATTTTACAAAACTAAGCAATTGCCGCTACTGACATTTCTCTCTTGCTTACCTTTAGGATCAGCTTCAGGTCGCTCTGTGGAGGGATTGAATCCTTTTTGCCCGTTGTGACAACATTAGGTAATTAATTTACAACCAGCTCAATTAGACTCCAACCCATACAGTGTGTGCCTGGCCTTTTAAAGAGCCTTTGTTTTGACGCTAATTGAACTGGTTGTAGCAGAGACAGCCAAACAATTTACATTTATCTTTGGCAGGACACAAGGGCTCTCCCTTGATATGGACAGCCATGTGTTCTTTTCTTTCTACTGAGTCTGGCACTAAAATGCTGTGTGCTTATTTTAATTTTTGAATAAAAAAACTTTTAAAATGATAAAAGCCACATATGTTTATTGTAGACAAATTGGAAAATATAGATAAGCAAGAAAGAAAATGAAGATTATACAAGATCTTAATACCAAGAGAAAACCATTAACAATCTGGCGTTTTTCTGTACTTTTCCCCCATATAGAGGAATGCATGCATCTGTATATGTAAATATTTTTTTGTTTTTTAAAAATTTATATATAGTGATATATACATATAAAATGAGGGATATCATTGGTGATGTCAGATGGATCTTAGCTGAAAGCAGAGAATACCAGAAAGATGTTTACCTGTGTCTTACTGACGATGCAAAGGCATTCGACTGTATGGATCATAACAAATTATGGATAATATTGTGGAGAAAGGGAATTCCAGAGCCCTTAATTGTACTCTTGAGGAACCTGTACATAGAGTAAGAGGCAGCTGTTCAAACAGAACAAGGGAATACCACATGATTTAAAGTCAGGAAAAGTATGTGTTAGGGTTGTATTCTTTCACCATACTTATTCAATCTGTATGCTGAGCATATAATCCAAGAAGCTAGATTATATAAAGAAGAATGGGGCATTGGGATTGGAGGAAGACTTATTCACAACCTGCAGTATGCAGATGACACAACCTTGCTTGCTGGAAGTGAAGAGGACTTGAGGCACTTACTAATGAAGATCAAAGATTACAGCCTTCAGTATGGATTACACCTCAGTATAAAGAAAACAAAAATGCTTACAACTGGACTAATAATCAACATCATGATAAACAGATAAAAGATTGAACCTGCCAAGGATTTCATTTTATATGGATCCACAATCAAAAGTCATGGAACCAGCAGTCAGGAAATCAAACGACATATTGCCTTGGGCAAACCTTCTGCAGAAGACCTCATTAAAGTGTTAAAAAGCAAAGATGTCACTTTGAGGACTAAGGTGCACCTGACCCAAGCCATGGTATTTTTAATCGCTTTATATGCATGTGAAAACTGGACAGTGAATAAGGAAGACTGAAGAAGAATTGACACCTTTGGATTATGGTGTTGGTGAAGATTATTGAATATACCATGGACTGTCAGAAGAACGAACAAATTTGTCGTGGAAGAGTACAGCCAGAATGCTCCTTAGAAGTGAAGATGGCGAGGCTGCGTTTCACAAATTTTGGACGTGTTTCAGGAAGGACCAGCCCCTACAAAAGAACGTCATGCTTGGTAAAGTAGAGGTCATCAAAAAAGAGGAAGACCCTTAAATAGATGGATTGACAGTGGCTACAACAGTGGACTGAAGCATAGGAAAGATCGTGAGGATGTCACTGGACTGGGCTGTGTTTTGTTCTGTTGTACATAGGTTTGCTGTGAGTCAGAACTGACTCAGCCACACCTAACAACAACAACAACAACAACAAACATACACAGACACACGCAGGGCAAAATTTATATCTATATGTGTATATATATAAAGTTTCCAGCTTTAACCGTTTCTGAGTGTACCATTCAGTGACATTTACTACGTTCACCATGTTGTGATATTATACATGTTCTGTTTTTACACAAATGGAATCACACCATGCAGACTGTTTTGTGATGTACTCTCTCCTACTTAATAAGTTGGAAACACCTTGTCATTTCATAAATACTGCTCTACAGCGTTGAATGGTGCCTAGTAGTATTTCAGTGGATAGATGCACCAGAAAGTATTTAACCTGTCCTCTGTCATTGGATGCATGAGCACCTCCCAGGTGTTTGGTACCATCACCAGCATCGTGCTAGACATTCTTGTTACTAAGTCTTTGTGAAGTTCCTTAATTTCTTGCAACAGGTAAATTCCTAAATGTTGAATTATTTGGACAGGAGCATACATGTTTTTACATTTTTTGATGCATATTGGCATCTCAAAGACGGCACCAGTTTTCACATTCATTAGCGGTATGTGAGATTTTTATGTTTATTCTTGATATTCAGGAGCACAGTGTACAGAGTATTGACTCAGAGATGCGTTGAATCCTCGTCAGTGATTTTTGCTGTTGCCCCTAAAATTCAGATCAGTCTTAGAACTCTTCTGTTCCCAGCATCAGTTGAAAGAATCCAGCTTACATCATATAGTATGATAGCATTTTACTTGTTTTTTTAATAATGGTACATTTCTTTGTTGTGAAAGGTTATAGAATAAAAGCAAGTAGCTGCTTCCTCAGGCAGAAGTGCCTTTGTTTTTCCCCAGGGAGGATTCTGAAACAGTGTTTTTCACGCTAATCAAGACCAACCCAAAGAAGTAGATTTAAAACATGAAATGGGTGGTTTGGTCCAAAACCCAAACCAAACTCGTTGCTGTTAAGTCAATTCCGACTCATAGCGAACCCTATAGGACCGAGTAGAATTGCTCCATAGAGTTTCCAAGAAGCACCTGGTGGATTCGAACTGCCGACCTTTGGTTAGCAGCTGTAGAACTTAACCACTACGCCAAGGGTTTGGTCCAGTATATGGAAAAAAACAAAAACAAAACAACTTTCTTGAGGTAGCAAAACCCATGACAAGGGGAGCGAGATAAACTTCCGATCTTCATCAACGGTGGCTTTTGAGAAGCCATCACAATACCTCCTCTAAATTTCTGTTGGAATACTTACTTCACAGTTCCGTAATTCTCTTTGCTTGTCTGAACTACTGGAAACTACCAGTTCTTAAGAGCTGGTGTTCAGTCTTACCATTCTCTGTATTTACGGTCCCTGAATGTTGGCTTTGTGGTTGGATAAATAATAGCAGGTCCTCATTGTTCATGGAAAGAATAAGTGGATAGAATAAATATCAGGATAGTTAGGACTACAGAAAAAGGTCTCTCAGATCATCCCGGATCCCCCTAATATTATAACTAGGGAAAATGAGGCTCAGAAAGATTAAGTGACATCTTAAGCATAAGTCAGTGATCTAAGCAGAAGTTGGAGTTCTCTGTATCAGCATAGTTCCCAGATTCTTTTTAGTATTAGGCTTATGTGCTTTTCTAAGAATGGTACTTTGTACGATTATATTTAAAATCAGGAGTAAAACTCTCGTATCTATCACAGTGTCTTTAACTCTACTTTTTCTTCTGTGCTTGGTAATACCAGCCTCAGTTTTTGTTAATATTCAAGACACTCCAGTCACATTTCCTTTTTCCTTCCGCTCTTTAATGTTTTCCCTCCCCAGTTTCATTCTGGGTGGAGGTTTTAATTTACTCCAAGCAATATTGCTATCTGGATGTCAAAATGCATTAAATTGACCTCTTATCTTAAGATCCAAGTGAAGGTCTCACGTGCCCCAGAAACTAGAGATTTAGTCAGGAACTGAGGCAGGTAAAGGCTTACCAGAGGCCCGGTGCTGCCTGTCCTTTGATTTCACAGTGGGATGCAGATGTGTGTTGCTTTTCTCTAGAAAGTAGCTTCTGATGAAAGTTTCTGGTTTGCACTTTTTAGGTTGCCAGTGACAGATAATGTCTGCAGAGAAAGTTGGTTTTAGGATACACTAGGAGGAAAGGTGAATTTAACATTTCTGTCTTTTAATTTTTTTTTTCTTGTGACTTTATATCCTTTTCTCCTTCTTAGTGCATTAATACAGAGTTTGAGTAAAATGGTAAGTTCTGGAGATCAGATGCCATGCTAGTTAGACCAGCATGGATACTGTCCTCTTAGGTTCCATAATATTTCATAGTACATCTCTTTATTGTATGTTAAATGATAGGGAAGTGTAATAAAATGTACCCAGAGAGTACTTACCCATTTTAATGTCCTGTAACATTCAGTACTTGATACAAATGTGACAGGTATCGACTTAGAAAGGCACAAAGCTGGTTCTAACCCCAGAGAAAGGAGATAGGCTTATTTTCTGATTGAAAGTTCTTTGTTGGTGGCACAAGTTCATCAAAATCATAGAATTTGAGACTCTAAGGGACCTTAAATATATCTAGTCTAACCATTTTATTTTACAAATGGAGAAGGAATTAGCCACTGGTCTAGGACTGTTGAGCAGGTTAGAGAAGGAGCTGTGGGCAGAGCCTAGGACTCAGTGCCTGCTGTGCTGTTTTTCGTTTTCTGGTCATACTTGAAGCATTTAGTCTAATCTATCTTCAAAAGAGCATACTATTTGATGATTTGTTGACTAGAAACCTATTGTCATGCCGGAAGTCACCTGCATGCTTCTCTGTTGCTCACTTTTCCTTGTTGCCGAGGTCATTCCATGCTGTTTTAAGGGTGGATTTGGGTATGGCTGAAGTGAAAGTTGTATTGTGACAGTGCTTAGAGAACTGTCTTACCTTTTAAAGACAAGGCAGTACGGGGCTGCTTTTTCTTAAAAATTGGACTTGGACTTGAGTGAGGGAGAAGCCCTAGGTGGCACACGGTCATGTTGCCTTGCAGCTGTATTGTTGTCTTTTCCATCCTTGGTACCCTTGGAGATGTAGGCGTCTTGGTTCTTAAGCTTAACCTGTTGGGGTGTGCTGTCAAATCTATTGTGATTCATAGGAGAGAGTAGCACTGCCCTATAGAGTTTCCTAGGCTGTAAGCTGGAATAGATTGCCAGGTTTTTTCACCTGCTGAGTGGCTGGTGGGTTCAAACCACAAACCTTTTGGTTAGCAGCTGAGTGCTTAACCATTGTGCTACCAGGCCGCCTTAAACTCAGATTCCTAAATTCACTGGATGATTCTAGCTAAGCGTCTCACCTCTTGGGCCTCAGTTTCTTCTTATGAACTTCAAATGGGTTAAAGTGGAGGATTTCTAAGGCACTTTCCAAGTCTTGAATCATTATTCTGTTAAAATGAGTATCTTTATAAAACTTTTTTTTTTTTTTTTACAGGACCAGATAACCAAACATGGGTTCCTAACAGTCCATTTTATTACTGTTTTGATTGGCTTTTATGGGCATTTAGAAAATGTCTGCAGACTTTTACTGTGATCAAGCTGCCAGCAGTTATTTACAAAGCACGCACCGGGTGCTCTGAGGGCTACAAAAGAAATAGTGCCCAGCCTCAAGGAGACCAGAAGGGCTTCTTTACCTCCCAAGCTGGGGATGGAGGGCATTCTTCCTTCCACTGAGTTTAAGCTCTGTGCATACAGGGGCTTCGTCTCTCAGCACACGCCAGGCACACAGAGCTCTGTCAGCCTTGGTTGCAGGAATGAAAGTATGAACCCAGTTGTCAGTCTTGCTTATATTCACTGAAGGTGTCCCGTTGAGACTGACTGTTTTCTTCGACCTGTAAATGCTGTTAACTTGAATAAATTTCCCTGAAGGTATCCCTTACCTTTTATAGACAAATGGGACCAAAATGCTCTAAGGTTTAAGGAAAACTGTAACTAGCACATTCCCCTCTTGGAAATTTACTTTAATACTAGAAGATTGAAAGCACGGAGATGCCTGCCTTAAAGAAACCTACTTAGCTTTGTTCAACCCAGCATTTCCCAGACTTCTTTAACCGCACCATCCTCCCACCCTGCTCTCTCGTGGAATAGTTGTTAACATCTTGCAGAACTTTGACCTGTGAAAGGGGACGCCTTGTATACAGTGAGTGATACGGAAAAAGTAGAAGCAGCCACGTCAGCTAAGAATGATTAATTTATCACTGATAGATCATATATTACAGGTCAAGCACTGTTCTGGCAGCCCCGTGTGAAATCTTGGTAGACCTGTAGATATCCTTTTCTTCTAAAAATGACCACCTGTGCCTCTTTACAGACTTAAGGTTAGGTGGTTGAGAGACTGAGGGAAGTTACAGGCGACCTAATAGCAATTTTGTAGTTGTGGAAGTTGAATCCAGGAGTTTTAACCTGTGTCAGGAGCCGCCCTGCCAGGTACTGGAGGGAAATAATGATGAAAGGGAGCCTGTGTCTGCTCCTCTAGGAGCTGGCTGTCCGGTGGAGGAGACAGACATGTAAACAGATTATCGTAATAAAGTACTCAAATGTGCAATCAACAGAAATAGGACAGGAAGGAAGGGTGTTTTTTTCTCCAATTTAGAACAGGAGTGCTGTTCATACAATAAGCCAAAACCCAAATGAGCTGGAACCCCTCTCTCCTCCAGACAAAATTCTGCTCATGCGTCAGGATTTAGCTGAAATGACTCTAGTTCTTCATGCTTTCCTGATCCAGAATTAATTGCACCATCTATATTCTTAGCAGAACCTTGCATACACTTACGTCATAGGCTTTATTATAATCTGCTGTTATAGGAGAGCTACCTGAGGGCAGGACAGGTTTGTCTTTGTACTTGTGTTTCCAGGGCCTGCTGGCACAGCATGTATTGATACCCACGCTGCACACTGGCTGTTTGATTGAGACTTCCGGCAAGGCATTGGGGCTGTGAAAGTTGTTTAAGTAAATTCAGTCAATAAAAATTGGTTTTATGCCAAACACATTGGCACGGGGGTGTTGTTATTAATAATATGGCTCCTTCCAATAGCATTTTCTCCCATTTTTGTAGGCACTCAACAGTTCCGCATTATATGAAGTATTTTGATTTCATGTGAACATTTTGTAGTCAGTTTTTTCAGGACCCTTCTCTTACATCCTGTTTTATCTGGAATATCATAACAAGTTCAGTTTGGTATTCTGTTCCCCACTAGTGGTTGTATTTGAGGCTCAAGGTCAGGGTATTGATTGATGACATTTCCCTTAAGGTATTTGTATCCATTTGTAATTTAGGGACAGAGATTCCTGGTATAATGCAGTGGAAATAACTAGACTGTACGCCAGCCTGACTTGGTTTTAAGTTAACTTTTTTTAATGACCTTGGGGGAGTCACTTAACCTTCCAGTAACTGAGGGGTTGGACCAGAGTTAGTATAGTCTCTTCTAGCCCTGACATTCCATGACTATCTGGGGAGGATTCACAACCATGGAGAAGATGTAGCAGATACAGTTTTAGTTTGCACAGCTTTGTTCATTTAGGTGATGCATCAGGAAAGGGTCCTTGGTCATCCTCTCCCCCCAACCCCAAACTAATTTTGGAGCAATAAGATTGCTTGTCATGGAGTAAAACTAAATTACCTGGAACCCTTAAAAAACTGCAGCTCTTATCCTATTTTTTATTTTGAGGGGAAAAATATTACAGAGAAACAAGCTAATAGCTTTATTTAAAATAAAGGAAAGCTTTGGTTCTATCAGGACAAATTCATCCCAGTTTTCTACATAGACAGTATAACATAAACATCTTCAGTGAGATGCTGCAAATTCTTTACTGGAAAGGAGATACTTGATTGGGTTTGCTGTACTAAATATAGGAAGAATTGTACTTGATAGATACATTTCGAGTATTTTCATGATAAGTTGAAACCAGAATTTTCCTTGGCTGGAAAGGCCTTGTATATAGGAAGCTATCTCCCAGCTTTATGATGAATGTACTGTGTGTCCTTGGATAAGTCACTGAACATTTCTGGATTTCAGTATCCTCAGCAAATTTAGTATCATTCCGACTACCAGCAGCTCTGGATTAGACAATTCTAGGTAGTTATTTCAGGCTTCCTTCTGTTATTCTCCTTGAAAGATTAACAATAACCCCATCCCCTCGAATCTGTGGTCTAGTTCCCAATTATTGATTTGGGAAGGGATATTTAAACTTTTAAGTGGTGCATTCACAAAAATTATTTATTGCTGTTTAACAATATTGCTGTAAATTTAGCAGCTTAAAATAACACACAAGCACTACTGTACAGTTTCTGTTGGTCAGTAGTTAGCTACCACTTAGCCGATCCTTTGCCACACTGCAGTCAGGGTGTTGGCCGTGGCTGAGGTCTCGTCTGAACGCCTGACTGGGGAAGGGTCTTCCTGGTGGCTGGCTGGAAGGCTGCTGTCCACTCATAGAGGCTGCACACAGTTCCTTGCCACGTGAGGTTCCCAACATGACTGCTTGTGTCCTAAAAGCCAGCAAGGGAGACAGCAAGGCAGGCGCTCCAGTCTTTTATCACGTATCATGTATACACAGTCAGGTACATCCTGTCATTTTTTTGCATGCTACTTACTAGAAGCAAGCCACAGGTCCTGCCCACACTGAGGGAGAGACTCACTAGGGCACGAACAACAGGAGGCGGGGATCATGGTGGCCACTTTCAGAGTCTGTCAGCTACACGACTGGAAGACAGAAACCGTATTTAAAATTTTCTCTTTGGATTTTTTAGATCTGTCATTTCATAGTAGAGCCTCAGTAAACATTGATTGACTCAAAATCCTTCTGCCTGCTAAGCTTCCCAGCCTCGTGGTGCTTTTCTACCCAGCCTTCCTTTTTTTGAGCCCACAGGTACGGATGAAGGCAGAGTTGGAGGCCTACTCATTCTTCTGCCTCCCTGCTCAGAGTAGTGCTTGCTGGGGATAGGTGATCGCTGTTTGCTGAAGGGCTATAACTGCTGCTTCAGATTCAGCACTGAGTTAATTTAAAGAAGCTCCCCTCCCACCTAACGACATACACCCCCTTTTATTCTCACTGTAGCAAGAGGTAGACAACTAAGAACAAGGGCTGTAGGAAGGCAGTGCCCCCCCCCCCCCCCCCCGCCCAGCAGGGGCGTGCCATGTTTAATCGCAACTATTTCCATTCCTTATTTCTGCTTTGGTCTTAGGTATTTGTAGAGGGCTCCTAGAGGCTTTTTCTAGGTAAAATGAGGATACAAAATGTACTGCCTTTGGCTGTTGAGTGGTGGGCTACCAGGCAGGGACTCTTGATGAAAACTAAAAAGCTCCTGAAAAGCCTTGATGTTGGAAATGTGTATAGTGAATCCCTAAGTTCTTCTCCCTGAGTCTTACCTTTAAAAAAATTTTTTTATGAGCCTTTTAAAGTTCATTTGCTTGTTGGTACATTCATTCGTTCAGGTATTCACAGGGAGAGATACAGCGGTCCCATAACCTTCCCCTCTCCACCCTGCCCCCACAAAGTTGTCTACCTTTCTGATTTCGGTGAACTCTAGCTCCCTGCTTGGTAAGATTAGAGAGAATGTTCACATCTATCTAAAAAGAATGAAATAATTGTGTAAAGCTCCTAGGACACGATAGGCACTCACTAACTGTACAGAAATGGCTAACATGTTAAATTTATTTTTTTCAGTTGCATTCATCATGTCAGCAGTGGCATGGTGTAATGTATTAAAGGCCTCACTGAGCAAGAAAATTAGGGTGGGAAAGAAACCAAGAAAATCTCACCATCGTTCTTTTGCTTAAAAACAATCCTGAATTCTTGAGTAGGAGTTTTTAAGTATTTTTAAACCACGTGAAATTTGTTTTTAAAAGTTCCTACCAGAATCACCAAACAACGAGGGTCACTTTTTTATGTGGCAAATAAATTTAGAAGCAAATGTAGATAGTCAGGGGCAAGGATTCACAGTGATTTAGGAGTTGGAGGGTCTGTCCCTTTCATTTTATGTAATATGAAGCTGAGAGCTTTGCACGGTGACGTACAGTTCATGTGCAAGAGAGGAAACAGGATTTAGAAGTCTTTTAAACAAATGCAACATTTTCAGTCATTTCATTGAAACAAACGCTAAACAAATGTACATCTGTGAATGGCAGGGTGAGTCTGAGTCCACAGGGCACCTGGTATCTCTGCGTTGGGGAGCTGGGTGGCTGTATTGGGGCCACAGCCAGGCTTACGCCTGTCTCCCTAAATGAGTTAGAGGTGGTTGGTGTGGGGATTTGTTAGGGAGGGAGGGGGAACTGAGGAGTGGAAGAGAGACTTCCAGCGTAGGGCTCCTGCTGCTCCCTTAGGGGATTTAGGGCCTGTAAAAACACATTTAGTCTCTAAATGGCAGTAGATAAATAGCAGTGACCATTAATTGAAAGGGAGGAGGCCAAATGGACCAAAGGTCATGACTTTACAGGGATGACTAGTGGCCTGGGGTGTCAGTTGAAGTGGTCTGCATCTTCCACCCCCTACTCTTTCCCGTTCGCCTCCAGGGCTTGGAAATCCTGGAAAGAAGGAGGAGGGACCGTTAACTAAGCTATGTGTTGTATACACAGTTGATGTGGATGGCCCCTGTGTGGGCTGGAATTTCAGGGGGGAAAAAAAGCCCCGCCCCAGGCCCTTTTTTAACTAGCGTATTACAACCTGATTGCTACCTGCAGTTTGCCAATTACCCAATTATGACTCAAATTCGCACGTTTTTTAAAAAGTCGGCTGCTGCTATTCCTCCCTATACAAGAATTTTAGTTGCTGTACATCTTGTGTCTTTAAATAATGTATTAGGAACGTTTTCAAGTCTGTAAGTGCTTTTTTAATGAGTGTGTGAAGATTTTAATGGGACTAGATTGGTTTTCATGACATTTCAGAGTGACTTAATTGTAACAATGTTGAGAGGCTGTATTTTAAAGTTTGCTAAGTACATCTGTGGTGGAGTATAGTCAGACGTTTAGAAGGGTGGATGGATGGATAGGGGAATTACGTAGCTTTTCCTCACCACTTTCCTGCAAATAGCAGTTTTTTGCAAACATGGTTACATCAAACCAGGCACAGGTCAGGGTTCCCTTGAACCTTTCCATTTTAAAATAGAAACAAAGGCTAATAAGTAATAAGGGAGGCTGTTAAGGATCGTTTTAAAGACAAGTTTTTAAAAACCCAGCTGGTCAGCCATGTGCAAGGTGTCTCCTGTATCCTTTTGCAGAGCCAGAAGGCACACTGCCCTTCTCTGTCTGTACTCCCCGTCAGTCCCCAACTCTCTGCTTGCTTAAAAACAATGACCTGTCCAGAGTCTCACTTCTTGAGGTATTTTGTTAGTATTCCTGAAATGTTGATTACCAGATAACAGTTTACCTTTTTAATGATGAGAATTTTAGATTCTTTGTAAAACTCCATCTTCTTATCTTTAAAACCAGGAAGTTATTTAGGTGTCTTTTCCTGCACAAATGTTCTTAGGATTTGAGGACTTGTAGCAGGCTTCAAAAAACTAGATCAGGTGGCCAGACATTTCAACCCCACCCTTAGTATGGATTCTACTTTAAAAAGTACCCAAGACATTTTGATGTAGCCTGCACAGGTTCCCAAGGCACAGTTCTATGTGCACAAAATTTATTATGGGTACTAAAAAAAAAAAAAAGACATATACAAATTGTTTAAAGGAGAAAAACAAATCAAAAATGGATGTCCTTACCACCCGGCTGAAAAAACAAAACATTTCCAACATGTTTGAAGGCCCTGGAAAGCTGGGTGTTTTTTTAAAATGCAGATTTTCCTCTGAGGGTTAAGGTCAGGAGGTTTGGAACAACAATGAGTATTAGAATTGGGTAACTTTTTTTGTTACCCAACAAGGTGCTCTAATAGATTTTTTTTTTGGCCTAAATTTTATTTAGTTTGTTGTTGTTAAGTATACACAGCAAAACATACACCAATCCAGCAGTTTCCACATGTACAATTTAGTGACATTGATTACATTCTTTGAGTTGTGCAGCCATTCTCACCCTCCTTTTCTGAGTTGTTCTTCCTCATTAACATAAATTCACTGCCCTCTAAAAGTGCCTGACTTATCTTTCCAGTTACTGTTGTCACTTTGATCCAATATAGATAGTTCTTAAAAGAACATAATGCTCAAGGCAGACTTTTTTTTTATTTTAAAACTAGTCCAGCCAAATTGTTGTTCAGTTTTAAGATGACTTCAGGGGATATTTTTGGTTTAAGGTTAAAGATTTTCTTGGAGCAATAGTTTGGGGGTTCATCCAGCCTCCATGGCTCCAGAAAGTCTAGAGTACATGAGAATTTGAAATTCTGTCCTGAATTTCTCTGTTTTGATCAGTATTCTTCTATGGACTCTTTGATGAAAATGTTCGGTATTGGTAGTTGGGAACCATCTAATTTTTCTGGTCTCATGGCAGAGGAGGCAGTTGTTTGTGGAGGCAATTGGCCAGACATTCCATATCCTCCTCTTACTCCTATCTCTCCTTCTTCCTCTGTTGCGCCAAGTGAACAGAGACCAATTGTGGTGCCTTGGATGGCCACTTGCAAGCTTTTTAAGATCCCAGGTTGCTAAGCAACAAAGTAGAGGTAGAGCAGAAGAACTAAATGCAGCATTAGGCCACTTAACTGGGCTATCCCATGAAACCATGACACTAAACCTCCAAACCAAGGAACTAAATCCCATGAGGTGCTTGGTGGTATGTAAGCAGCCTCAGCAGCTACTTTTTTGTGTGTGTGTGTCATTGTTGTAAAAATATCTATTACACAATTTTTGCCAGTTCATCTTTTTACAGGTGTACAGATTATTGACTACAATTACAATATTTGTCTGTGCAACTCTACCCTTAATCAATGTAATTTTTCCGTCACCATTAACCCGCCTTTTCTCCCTCCTTCCCGCCACGAGTAACCCCTTTGTTTTCTATACATTTGCCTTTTCTTGTATTTTTATATAAATGAGGTCATACAATATTTGTTCTTCTGTTATTGGCTTGTTTTATTCAGCATATAATGTCTTCAAGCTCCATCCATATTGTAGCACATATCAAGGCTTCATTCCTCTTACTGCCTGAATAGTATTCAATTGTATGTATATATCACATTTTATTTATCCATTCATCCTTTGATGGGTATTTAGGTTGTTTTCACTTTTTGGCTATTGTAAATAGTGCCGCAGTGAACACCGATGTACAAATTTCTTTTTGAGTCTCTGCTTTTAAGTCTTTTGGGTACATACCTAGGAGTGGAATTGCTGGATCCATATGGTAGTTCTGTTTTTGATTTTTCAGGAACCATCGCATTGTTTTCCGCAATGGCTGTAACATTTTGTCGTTCCACCAGCAATGGATAAGGGTTTCAGTTTCCCCACATCCTCACCAACATTTATTATTTTCTCTTAAATTCTAGCCATCTTAAAAAAAAAAAAAAAACCCATTAGCCATCTTAGCGGTAGTGAAATGATATCTCGTGTTTTGATTTGCGTCTCTCTGATGGCCAGTGATGGTGAGCATTTTTTCATGTGTTTGGTGGCCATTTGAAAGTCTTCTTTGGTAAACTGTTTGTTCAGGCCCTTTGCCCATTTTATGATTGGGTTGTTTGTCTTTTTGTTGTTGAAGTTTTATGTATATTGTAGTTATTAGAGTCTTGTGTAAGATATGGTTTCTGAAGATATTCTCCCAGTTGGTAGCTTAGATTTACACTTCTTTTGTAAAGTTTATTGATAAAAGTTTTTAATTTTGTGAGGTCCCATTTATTTATTTTGTCTTTTGCTGTTTGTGGTTTTGTTATTATATTAGATAATCCATTGTTGAAAGCTATGCCTGACAGCATTCTTCGAAGAATTTTATGGTTTTACCAAAAGACTCCACAAGAAAACTACTGGAACTAATAGAAACACTCAGCAGAGTCGCAAGATACAAGATAAACGTACAAAAATAAAAAAAATCAGTTGGATTCTTGTACACCAATAAAGAGAACAATGAAAAGGAAATCAGGAAAACAATACCATTTATAATAGCCCCTAAAAAAATAAAATGCGTAGGAATAAATCTCACCAGGGATGTAAAAGACATATACAAAAAAAACTAAAAAACGCTACTGCAAGAAACCAAAAGAGATCTACATAAATGGAAAAACATACAATGCTCATGGATAGGTAGACTCAACATTGTGAAAGTGACAGTTCTACCCAAAGTGATTACAAATACAAGGCAATCTTGATCCTAATACCAACAACATTATTTAAAGAGATGGAAAAACTAATTATTAACTTTACATGGAAAAGGAAGAAGCCCCAAATAAGTAAAGCACTATTGAAGAAGAATAAAGTAGGAGGACTTGCACTACCTGACCTCAGAATGTACTATACAGCTACAGCAGTCAAAACAACTGGTACTGGTACGGTGACACATACACTGATCAGTGGAACAGAATTGAGAACCCAGGTGTAAATCCGTCCACCTACGGTCACCTTTGATAGGGGCTCAAAGTCCATCAAATGGGGAAAAGACAGTCTTTTTAATAAACCGTGCTGGCAAAACTGGATGTCCATCTGCCAAAAAAAAAAAAGAAGGAGCAGGACCCATATCTCACACCGTATACAAAAATTAATTCAAAATGGATCAAAGACCTAAATATAAAGCCCAAAACTATAAAGTTCACAGTAGAAAAAACAGGATCAATGCTAGAGGCCCTACTACACGGCATTAACACCACTGTAACTGACAACACACAAACTCCAGAAGATAAGCTAGATAACTGGGATCGTCTAAAAATTAAACACTTAATGCTCATCAAAGACTTCACCAAAAGAGTAAAAAGAGAGCCTACAGACGGGGGAAAATTTTTGGCTATTACAGATCAGACGAAGGTCTGATCTCTAACACCTATAAGAAAATCCAACACCTCTACAACAAAAAGACAAGTAATCCAGTTAAAAACTGGGCAAAGGAAATGAACAGATACTTCACCGGAGAAGACATCAAACAGCTAAAAGACACGTGAGGAAATGCTTGAGAATACTAGCCATTAGAGAAATGCAAATCAAAACTACAACGAGATACCATCTCACCTTGGCATTACTGGCATGAATCAAACAGAAAATAGCAAATGCTGTAGAGGCTGGGGGAAGACTGGAACCTTATGCACTCTTGGTGGGAATGCAAAATGACACAGCCATTTTGGAAAACGAAATGGCACTTCCTTAGAAAGCTAGAAATAGAAATACCATATGAAACAGCAATCCCACGCCTAGGAATATATCCTAGAGAAATAAGAGCCATCACAGAAATAGATATATGCACACCCAATGTTCATTGCAGCATCGCTCACAATAGCAAAAAATAGAAACAACCTAGATTCCCATCAACAGATGAATGGATAAACTATGTACATACACACAATGGAGTATTACGCAATGATAAAGAACAGTGGTGAATCTGTGAAGCATCTCATAAAATGGATGAATCTGGAGGGCATTAAGCTTAGTGAAATAAGTCAATTACAAAAAGATAAATACAAACACTGTATGAGACCATTACTGTAAAAACTCATGAAAAGGTTTACACACAAAAAGAAATAAGCTTTCATGATTACCAGGGAGGGGAGGGATGAGGATGGAAAAACACTAAATAGAGAATAGATAAGTTTTTTTTTTTTTTTTTTTTTGGTGAAGGGTAAGACAGTACACAATAGTGGGGAGACCAGCACAACTTTGTACAACACAGGGTCACGGAAGCTCCATAGACCCATCCAAACTCCCTGAAGGACTGAATTGCTGGCCTGAGGGCTGTGGGGATTGTGGTCAGGGGAACATCTAGCTCAATTAGCATAACATAGTTTATAAAGAAAATGTTCTACATTGCACTTTGGTGAGTAGCTTTTGGGGTCCTAAAAGCCTATGAGTGGCCATCTAAGATAGAGCACTGATCTCACCCCTTCAGGAGCAAGGGAGAATGAAGAAAACTACAGATACAAGGGAAAGATTAGCCCAGAGCACTAATGGACTACATCTACCACTGCCTCCACCAGACTGAGTCCAGTACAACTAGATGGGGCCCAGCTACTACCACCAACTACTCCGACAGGGATCAGAATAGAGGGTCCCAGAAAGAGCTGGAGGAAAATGTAGAACAAAATTCTAACTAACAAAAAAAGACCAGACTTACTGGTCTGACAGAGATTGGAGAAACCCTGAGAGTATGGCCCCCAGATACCTGTTTAGCTCAGTAATGAAGTCACTCCCGAGGTTCACCCTTCAGCCAAAGATTAGACAGGGCCATAAAACAAAATAAGACTAAAAGGGAACACCAGCTCAGGGGCAAGGACTAGAAGAAGGCAGGAGGGAACAGGAAAGCCGGTAAAAGCTTGAGAAGGGAAAGTGTTGACATGTCATGGGTTGTTAACCCTTGTCATGGAACAATATATGTACTTACTGTTTAATGAGAAACTAGTTCTGTAAACCTTCATCTAAAGTACAATAAAAAAAAAAAATAATTTTATGGATTTAGTTTGCACATTTAGTTCCCTAATCCATTTTGATTTTTTTTTTTGCATGTAATGTGAGGCATGGATCCTCTTTCATTTTTCTGCATGTGGAAATCCATTTTTCCAGCACCATTTGTTGAAGAGACTTAGCACCTCTGTCAAAAATTTGTTGACCATATTTGTGTGAGTTTATTTCTGGACTCTCAGTTCTGTTCTGTTGACCTATGTGTCTGTTATTATACCAGTACCAGGCTGTTTTGATTAGTATGGATGTATTAAAAAACGAGACCAAACCCTTTGCTGTCAAGTCTATTCTGACCCATAGAAACCCTAGGAGACACAGCAGAACTGTCCCATAGAGTTTCCAAGGAGCAGCTGCTGAATTTGAATAGCCAACCTTTTGGTTAGCAGAGCTATCACTTAACCACTGTGCCACCAGGGCTTCAGTATGTTTTAAAATCAGGAAGTGTGAGTCCTACTTTTTTCTTCTCTTTAAACATTGGCATGGTTATCTGGGGCCTCTTGTCGTTCCGTATAAAATTGAAGATTTGTTTTCTGTTTCTGTAAATTAGGCTGCTGGAATTTTGATCAGAATTGCATTGAACTATAGATTGCTTTGGGTACTCTTGGTATCTTAACAATATTAAATCTTCCAATATATGACCATGGAACATCTTTCCATTTATTTAAGTCTTCTTTAATCTCTTTCAGCAGTGTCTTATAGTTTTCATCATATAAGTTCATCATGTCCCTGGTTAGATTTATTCCTAGGCTTTTTATTCTCTTAAATGCTATTGTAAATGGAATTGTTTCCCTCATTTCCTTTTCATATTTCTCATGGCTGAGGTATAGAAACCCAACTGATTTTTGTTTATTGACCTTGTACCCTGCAACTTTGCTAAACTCTATTAACAGCAGAAGTTTTTTTGTGGATTCTGGGATTTTCTACGTATAGGATCGTATCAGCCACAAATAGAGATATTTTTGCTTCTTCTTTTCCAATCTGTATACCTTTTATTTCTTTTTCTTGTCTTATTGCTCTGGCTAGGAGTTTTAATACAGTATTGAATAGAAGTGGTAAGAGTGGGCACCCTTGTCTTATTCCTTATTGCAAGGGTAAAGCTCTCAGTCTTTCTCCTTTAAGTATAATGTTGGCAGTTTGCTTTTCATATATGCCCTGAATCATATTGAGGAATTTCCCTTCTATACCAATCTCCTTTAGGGTTTTCATCAAGAAAGGGTATTGGATTTTATCAGATACTTTTTCTGCACCCATAGAGATAATCATGTGGTTCTTTTCCTTTGTTCTATTGATGTGGTATATTATGTTGAGTGATTTTCTAATACTGAACCATCCTTGCATTCTTGGAATAAATCCCACTTGGTCATGGCATATGACTTTTTTAATATACTATTGGATTCTGTTCATTAGTATCTTGTTGAGGAGTTTTACATCTGTATTCATGAAATATATTGGCTTGTAGTTTTCTTTTCTTATGGGGTCTTTGGTTTTGGTGTCAGGGTTATGTTTGCGTCCTAGAATGAATTAGAGTGTTCCTTCCTCCTCTGTCTTTTGCAAGAGTTTAAACAGTATTGGTGTCAATTCTTCTCTAAATGTTTGGTAGAATTCCCCACTAAAGCCATCTAGTCCAGGATTTTTTTTGTTAGGAGGCTTTTGATCACTGATTGATCTCTTCACTTGCTATGGACCTGTTGAGACTCTGTTTTCTTCTTTAGTCGGTCTGCGTAGGTTATGTTGTTTCTAATAACTTTTCCATTTCATCTAGGTCATCCAGTTTGTTGTGGTAAAGTTGCTTATAAAAGAATCTTTCATAATTCTCTTTATTTACATTGCGTTAAATGGAATGTTCCCTCTTCTATTTTTTATTTTGGTTATTTGTACCTTTTATCTTCTTTGTAAGCCTAGGTTTGTCAACTTTATTGATCTTTTCAAAGAACCAACTTCTGGTTTCATTGATTCGCTCTATTGCTTTTCTGTTTTTAATTTTATTTCTGCTCTGATCTTCATTTTCTTTCTTCTGGTGGATTTTTGGGTGGGGTAGGTTTAGGCTTAGTTTGCTTTTTCTTTTTCTAGTTCCTGAAGTTGTTGAGCTAGGCTGTTAATTTGAGATTTTTTTTTTTTTAATGGAGGCATTTACTGCTGTAAGTTTCCCTCTGAGTACTGCCTTTGCTGTATCCCATAAGTTTTTTTTTTTATTGTGCTTTAAATGAAGGTTTCTTATACTAAAATTTATGTACACATTGTTATGTCACTCTAGTTGCTCTCCCTATAACGTGACAGCACACTCCTCCTTTCCACCCTGTATTTCCTGTGTCCATTCAACCAGCTCCTGTCCCTCTCTGCCTTCTCATCTTGCCTCAGGACAGGAGCTGTCTACTTAGTCTCATGTATCTACCTGAGCCTAAGAAACACAGTCTCCACAAATATCATTTTATGTCTTATAGTTCAGTCTAATCTTTTTCTGAAGAGTTGGCTTCAGGAATGGTTTTAGTTTTGGGCTAACACAGTCCGGGGGCCATGTCCTCTGGGGTCCCTCCAGTCTCAGTCAGACTATTAAGTCTGGCCTTTTTACTCGATTTTGAGTTCTATGCTCCACTTTTCTCCTTCGTCAGGCACTGTCTGTTGCGTTCCCTGTCAGGACGGTCAGTGGTGATAGCTGGATACCAGCTAGTTCTTCTGGTCTCAGGCTGATGAAGTCTCTGGTTTATGTGGCTCTTTTCTGTCTCTTGGGCTCACATTTTCCTTGTGTGTTTGGTGTTCTTTATTCCTCTTTGCTCCAGGTGGTTAGGGTCTAATTGATACATCTTAGATGGCCAGTTGCTACCTTTTAAGACCCCAGGCGCCACTCACCAAAGTGGGTGATACTCTAAGTTTTGGTATGTTGTGCTTTCATTTTCATTTGACTCTAAGAAATTTGTGATTTTCCCCTTGGCCTGTTGGTAGTTTAATAGTGTATTGATTAATTTCCAAATGTTTGTTTACTTTCCAGGTTTTTTTCTTTTATCGATTTCTAGTTTCATTCTGTTTTGGTCAGAGAAAATACTTCATGTGATTCCAATCTTTTTAAGTTTATCAAGACTTGCTTTGTGACGTAAAGTGTAGTCTGTCCTGGAGAAGAATGTATATTCTACACTGGAGAAGAGTGTATATTTTGCTGTTTTTGTTGGAGTGCTCTATATATGCCTATTAAGTCTAGTTGGTTTATGGTATCTTCTTACTTTTTTGTTGGTCATCTTTCTAGATGTTCTGTTTAATATCGAAGGTGGTGTATTGGTCTCCAGCTATTATTGTTGTAGTACAGACAGTCCCTGAGTTATGAATGTCTGACTTACAGACAACGCCTGCTTAACGTTTACTGTCATGTAAATTTGTCTTCACTTTGAAACAACTCAGAGGTACCCTGGTGGCACAGTGTTTGTCACTAGCTCATTGCAAGAGAAAGATGTGGCAGTCACTTCTGTCAAGATTCACAGCCTTGGAAACCCTGTGGGGCAGTTCTCCCCTGTCCTTAGGGTTGCAATGAGTTGGAATCAACTTAACAGCAGTAGGTTTTTGGGTTTGAAACGATTGAACCAGCCCCTGCTTGGAACACACTCTGCATCAAAATCACCTTCACTTGCTGCCCGTGTAGCTTTTAAATCCTTGGAAAGGCGTGGAGCCTTTTCTTGCATGAAGTCAGGCTCAGTAAGAGCTGTGTGCACCTGCTCTGACTTATCTACAAATGTGACTTAGAGATGGAGCTGGGGGACAGATCGTGGTTGTAACGCGGGGGCTGCCTGTACTGTTTATCTCTCCCTTCGGTTCTGTCAGTGTTTGCTTTGTATATGTAGATGCCCCAATATTGGGTGCATACATATTTGTGATTGTTAAATCTTCATGATTAACTGACCCTTTTATTACTCCTTTATCTATTCTGACAGATTTTTTTCTGAAAGCCTACTTTGATATTAAGATTGCCACCCCAGCTCTCTTTTAGTTATCATTTGCATAAAACCTGTTAAACCGGGTGCTGTTGAATCATAGTGACCCTATAGGACAGAGTAGAACTGCCCAGTGGGGTTTCCAAGGAGCACCTGGTGGATTCGAACTACCGACCTTTGGTTAATAGCCGAACTGTGAACCACTGTGCCACCAGGGTCTCCATTATTTGCATGGATTTTTTTCCCCCCATCGTTTCACTTTCAACCCATTTGTGTCTTTGGGTTTAAGGTGTGTCTTTTCTAAACAGCATATAGTTGGACCATGTTTTTTTATTCATTCTGCCAAGCGTTGCTTTTTGATTGGCGCAGGCAGTCCATTTACATTCACTGTAATTACTGGTAAGAAATGACATACCTCTGTCATTTTATTGTTTTTGTTTATCTTAAGCCTTCTTTTTGTCCTTTAATACTGCTTGCTTTTGCGTTTTGTTGGTTTATTATAGAGAGCTTTTTGGTTCCCTTCTCCTTTCCTTTTGTGTATGTATTTTAATGTATTTTCTTAGTGGTTCACCATGAATATTACATTTAGGAGCTTGCATTTATTCTAATAGATTTTTAAGTTGGTCTTGAAAATTTTACTTTGCAGGACAGAAGAGATGCAAGAAAAGGTTTTATGACGCATTTCATGGATCAGTCATTAATGGAATATTCATTAACTCCCCTTTCTCCGTTTTGGGTTGGTTTCCTGAAGAATCTCACCTGCACTTGGTGTAATTTTCTCAATTAGTTTAGATCTGTGGCTTGCTTGGATTTGTGGGAATAAGGTGTATATGTGTGAAGGTAAGGGACTTATTGTTGATTGTATTCCTTACATTCTTGGCTTTCTCCTGGGGATTTTGTGAAGGTTAATATCCACTGGATAATTTTAAGATTGCAAGATGCTTTGAGTTCCTTGGGGGAAGCTGTTCCATAAATGTAAATACATTATGCAGCAGGTGAACTTGGTTGTTCATCATTTTTTATAGTGTGTTTTAGTTAAGAACTGAGTGCTATTTAAGTTAGATGGCTAGGGAGAAGTTTTTAATTAATAAGTGGGTAGGAGCAACATTTAGGCTGGGACCCATGAGGTAATACGTGAACAGGACCCCTTCTGGAGATTGGCCATCGTCCATGGCAGTTGCTGAGCTGAGCTGTGGGTAAATGTCTCTTCCACATGGTGCTATTAGAGAATCAGCCATCCTTTTACCTATTAACAGTTTGTCTCAGACGTCCGGATACCTTGTATCTCTCTGTATTTCCTGAGTTGGAAACCTTTTTTAAAAAAAGGAATTTGTCTCACTATTTAGGTAAGGTCCTTCTCTGAACTCTATCTGTAGGAGATAACAAAGGGTTAAGATAGCTTACTTTTTGGATAAATCTCAAGAAGCCTATTAAAATGCACCTTCCATAGCCTTCCTATCCCCACCCATTGCCATCAAGTCTGTTTGACTCATAGCGACCCTGTAGGACAGAGGAGAACTGTCCCAAAGAGTTTCCAAGACTAATCTTCATGGAAGCAGACTGTCACATCTTTGTCCTGCAGAGGAGCTGTTGGGTTTGAACTGCTAACCACTGGGCCAGGAAGGCCCCTTCCTCCTATCCCAGACCTGCTAAATTAGAGTCTTATTGGTGATTGTCAAGCACTCAGTTGACAGCCACTGCTGTGACGGCACGGCTAGTCAAGGAGCCATTCAGAACTCAGAAAGAGGACTTTCATCCTTTTAGCCCCACTGGGCCCCTTCTTGATTGCCTACCATCTCTCACCACCAGGACTGGCTGCATAATTTTGGGGCCCAGTGCAAAATGAACATGTGAGGCTCCTCATTAAAACAATTGTTAAGAACGTCAAGATGGTGACAGCAGGGCGTTAAATCGAGCATTGGCCCTCCAGAGTGTGGAGGCCCTTAAGACCGTGAAGGTTGTATACCAGTGACGCTGGCCCTGATCCCCACGCCTGTTTGCCTTTTTAAAATGCTCCAGCAGTAGTGAACTCCGTATTGTTCCCTGTGCACCACACTGCTCTTTGCCTTTGTCCCTTGGGTCTCACCATGTGGAATGTTGTTGTTTCATCTTTTCTGTCTCACTTGAGCTTACCGCGGTTTTTGTGCATACTTATGAGAATTCTGTGCAAGTAAGTCTCTACTGCAGGACTGTTCTTTTTGAGGGCCTAGATCCTCTTCTTCCTCTTTGTAGCTCCTCGCCTTAGCTGAGACTCTGCTTCTGTCTTCTGGTAAGTTTGCTGAATAAAATACTCTTAACTTGAGTGCTTTTCTTAAACATTAGGTTAAGGGCCACAGTGAATACTGAGTTGGTTCAGAGGTGTTGGAGGCAATGTTGTCCCTGGGCAGTTCTGTGTGGAGGCTCCAGGGCTGCCTGGGTGTGACTGGGAATGACTGTGAGACAGACTTCCATCTTTCCCAAGCTGTGTATCCTACCCGGTTGACACCTTTGATAGCTACTGGCCTCCCTGTGATAACTAGTTTTTCTTCCTGGATCTCTTGTTGGCCTCTGAGTTCCTGGAAGTGACAGCTGTTTTTTAAGCCACTTGAGTTTAAATGTTCTGTTAGCGGAAGCTGAGGAAATATTTCTTGTGGTAAGAAGGTGGCCATTTTGCTCATTGGCTAATATTTGAAACTAGTCATTCCTGGCTTGTTTGAGCCAGCATGTTCTGGAGAATTCTCCTGTGCTGGATGTACTTGGTAGATGAAATTGTGGCTCTGTAGGCTGAGGGATCAAGCCCTGCCTATTACACTTAAAAGGACTGAGTGTATTCCTGCCATGAGTTAACCAGAGGTAACTATGAATTTTGAGCCCTGGTGGCACAGTGGGTAAGAGCTCAGCTGCTAACCAAAAGGTCAGCAGTTCGAATCCATCAGCTGCTCCTTGGAAACTCTGTGGGGCAGTTTTACTCTGTTCTGTAGGGTCGTTATGAGTCAGAATGCACTCTGCGGCAACGGGTGTGGTTTGGTTTTTAACTATGAATTTAGATAAGAGGTTTGAGAAACCATTTAACCTCACAGATAGATGAGCAACTGAAAGTTCAGAAAAGTTAAACAGCATGTTCAGTGTTGATTCAGTCAATATTTAGTGACTGAGCTGGGACTGGAACCCATAGTTCCTGCATCTCCTGAGGCCTGAGTAATATTTGTGCAGGGATTGTTCTAGCCTTAACTTTAAGGATCATCATCTGCCCTTGACCTCATTGAGTTGATGGAGTGAAATATGTACCTTCTCCTTTTCTAAAACAGTACTCTCCAGTGCAAATATGTGAGCCTCATATGCAATTAAAAAGTTCTTAGTAGCCACATTAAAAAAGTAAAAAGAAACAACTGAAATTAATCTGAGTAAGTTGTTGTTAGCTGTCGTTAACTCAGCCCAACTCATGGCAGTCCTGTGCACAGTGGAACAAAACACTGCTCAGTCCTGCATCATCCCCATGATTGGTTGTGGATTGGACTGTTGTGATCTATGGGGTTTTTGTTGGTTGACTTTCAGAAGTAGATCCCTAGGCTTTTCCTCCTAGTCTTAGTCTGGAAGCTTCATTGAAACCTGTTCAGCGTCACAGTAACACACAGGCCTCCAGTGACAGATGGGTGGTGGCTGGGCACAAGGTGCATTGGTCAGGAATTGAACCCAGGTCTCCCACATGGAAGGGAAAATTCTACCACTGAACCACCACTGCCTCTTTTAATAATTTAACCCATTATATCAAAATTTTTATCATTTGAACATATGATATAGAAATATTAATGATCTATATTTTTTCTTCTTTTGCACTGCAACTATTGTGTTGGATAGTGCAGTCTGAAATATACTAGCTTATATATTTAATTTGCATTTTCTCTTCCTTTCTAGGCCTCTTTAACCCTACTAGTTAGCATGCAAGGTTGGTGATGGGTGTGATGATACAGTGTGGGCAAATAGGGGATTTGGGATATAGGCTGAGTTCCTAGGTTTATGTGCCAGTTGAAGGGGTCAGGTAAGTTCAGAATCCTCCAACATGGGTTTGCTGTAGACTTCTGTCTTTTTGCCATGCATCAGGAGGTAGTGCTTGCAGCCTTTTCCGGAGACACAAGGCACCTGTACAGAGGCATGTGCTGTCAATCAAAGGAAATTTCTCAGCTGTTGAGTCACCTTGGCTTTGACCTTCTGTCTGCCCAGAGAGCTTGTTGCTGAGGTGGACCGTTGCACCTCATAGAGAAAATTGAGAAAGAAGGTATGGGTTTTGAGTAAGATGAATCAACATGTGAAATCTTCCTTTTGTGGTCTAAGTAAATGTAAGTACCAAGTGCATAGTAGAATCATGTTTTAGCCTGGGTACATTATAGAAAATAGCAAATTAAGTCAGCAAAAGACCCACACACGTAATTGTAGCCAGGGCTGCAATAATTTCTGGATAAAGGCTATTATATTTGGTCTGCAGGGTGTGATTTGAATGGAAGTTTTTCCTTCATTTTTTAGATCATTGCTCAAAGTCCACTGACAGAATACAGGAAGACAGCCTTGATTAGATTAGTCCAGATTAGATGAAATCTGATGGTTAAAGCCTTTGGAGCCTCTATCTTGTAGGAGACACCATAATGGCCTTCATAGCGTCCCTAAATCCTATTAGATAAGTTAATCTCATTAAAGAATTTAGGTCTTCATAAAGCTGCATTGCCTTATACTCGCTATGGTGGTCTCTGACCCTTAAGGTCAGCTGACAGATACTAGCTTTCTTGGAATAGGTTGGTTATGTTGGTTTGGGATAGATTATTCTAAATAATTTGAAGTAGGTAACTGTAGTTGGTAGAAAGGACATTCCATGTACAAAAACAGTCTGTCTCCTGGTTGTCCTTTGCCTTGGTGGCTATTAGTATCTGTGCCAGGGTGGTTGCTGTGTTTTTTAAACCGTGGTTTGGAGAAAGAGAGTCAGGAGCGATATGTGTAAATAATTGTAAAATCGACTGTTGTGTCATTGTCGGGGTGGGAGCTTGGATGGAAGCTCTTCAGCTTTGTGAAATCATCCCTTACAGCCTGTATCCATTTTAGAGGTTGTCATTAAGAATCACGTGCTGACAACTGGACTAAACCAAAAGCAAAGAAGTTTCCTGAACAAACTGAATGCTTCGAAGGCCAGCGTAGTAGGGGCGGGGGTTTGGGGACCATGGTTTCAGGGGACATCTAAGTCAATTGACATAAAATCTATTAAGAAAACATTCTGCATCCCACTTTGGAGAGTGGCGTCTGGGGCCTTAAATGCTAGCAAGCAGCCATCTAAGATGCAGCAGTTGGTCTCAACCCACCTGGATCAAAGGAGAATGAAGAACACCAAAGACACAAGGTAATTATGAGCCCAGAAGACAGAAGGGGCCACATAAACCAGAGGCTACCTCAGCCTGAGACCAGAAGAACTAGATGGTGCCTGGCTACAACTGATGACTGCCCTGACAGGGAACACAACAGAGAACCCCTGAGGGAGCAGGAGAGCTGTAAGATGCAGACCTCAGATTCTCATAAAAAGACCAGACTTAATGGTCTGACTGAGACTAGAAGAACCCCAGAGGTCATGGGCCCTAGACCTTCTGTTAGCCCAAGACAGGAGCCATTCCCAAAGCCAACTCTTCAGACAGGGATTGGACTGGACTATGGGATAGAAAATGATACAGGTGAGGAGTGAGCTTCTTGGATCAAGTACACACATGAGAGTATGTGGGCAGCTCCTGTCTGGAGAGGAGATGAGAGGGCAGAGGGGGTCAGAAGCTGGCCGAATGGACACAAAAATAGAGAGTGGAGGGAAGGAGTGTGCTGTCTCATTAAAGGGAGAGCAGCTAGGAGTATACAGCAAGGTGTATATAAGTTTTTGTATGAGAGACTGACTTGGTTTGCAAACTTTCACTTAAAGCACAATAAAAATTCAGAAAATATAGTAAAAAAAAAAAAACTAGGAGAAAATCTTCAAAAAAAAAAACCCACCATGTGCTGAGCATAAGGTATGGTCGAGGAGGCACTGTGCTAGATGCTGGGAATAAAATAAAAATCTTGGAACTTGGGAGCTGGAAGCCTCCTTAGCTGTGATTATCTGATGTGCTTGAGTTTTTTTTATAAGTCCTAGTTGGCACTTGCCTGTTTCTATAGATACCGTTACCGGTCTTTTTCTGAAGCAAAATATCCTTCGTTACAGGATTTTTTCCAATTTATCAGTTGATAGACAGGCAAAGTTTACAAAGGCTTATGAATGTATCAGCTTTTATTATATATTTAATGTCTTTTAGAAAAAGGAAAAAAAATTCCCGAAATTGGAACCATGTAGCTCTGAATGTACGCTCACTAAATCCATAGGGAGAACTGGTGGAACTGCGAAAACAACTGTATCTGACTTAGATCTTTGCCAGAGATAGCCTGGTTAGATATGATCAACGTCAAGATCCACAGAGTGATTATTTCATGCCTGAATGGCCTTCGGGGATGCGGGACAATCTCTTTCTGGGCATTTGTGAAGTAAGCTGCACAGTGCCTTAGCTAGAAGCCTCCTCCGTTAAGATTCTGTGAGTTCATTGGTTCGCTAGCAGAAAGTGAGGCATTTGATGGTGCCTCTGGCTACTCTGTGAACATCTGTGAGAAAGTTCTCGAATCCAGGGCACTGAGGTGACGCTCTGAGGTCCGGTGCTGTTGTGGAGAGGGGGTTCCTTCTGGATAGAGCCCAAGAGGCTGGTGGCATTTAACTTATTCCCCTCCCTGGGCTCTGCCTGTTAATCTTCACGGGCCAGGCAATGCGTTACCTTGCTTCTTTATTTAACCTTTCTAGTGGGGCAGCCCTGCATCTGTGTCCTGTCCCCAGAGACTAAAGAAGACTTCAGGTGTGGGCCAGACATGGAGCCTGAGAAACCGTTAAGATTGATTAATGGTTTTGATTTACTTTTAGGAAGAAAAAGTGCAACTAGCCCACTGGATGAAGGTAATACTGCTCTGCAGCACTTTCTGTATCAAGTGTGCAGTGTTCTCTTCCTGTATAGCACTTGTGTTTTTAAGAGCTGGGGTCATTGACAGAACACTTCTCACTCTTGAATTTCAGAGCATAGCTGAGTACACATGTCTGAAGCCAGAAATGTAATTTCCTCTAAGTGTGCTAAGAATTACTTTAATTCTCTGTATGCACACGCATGTGCTCACACTTGAGGAGAAATAGCCCCCCCCCCTTTTTCTTCTACTGATCCTTGATTGCACACATTTCAGGGTTACCTTTGTTAGGGAGCAGCTGTTGGAAGAATGTTGCTTGCTTTATACCTGTGACCTTTATTCCCATGTTCCTCTGACCTGAGGCTCACCCCGCCTGCCGTCTCCTCTGGGTCAGCAACCTTCGTTCCCCTGGGCCTGTCGTTCCCACTCTCTGAAGGCGACCTCCTTGCGTCTCTTGGTCTCGCCTTTGTGTCCATTTCTACTGTGGCAGTTCCAGATGGACAGGGACTGGGGAGGGAATCTGAACAAGGAGAAAAATTGAATCTGGTTGGGGGAAATTTATAAAACTTCTGTATTCTGTGCTGATAGTTCTCAGCTGTTTTGGAGTCACCATGTTAGGCATTGGTCTGGTGACCTTCAGGGGTTCCTCTTACCAGCCACCAGGCACCCATGCCTGCCTTTTCTCCCTGTCCCCATCTCTGCTCTTCCTTCCAAGCTGACCACTGGAAGAGTCCACCCATTTCTTGTAAACCACTCTTTCTCCTGCCATTTAAATCTTGCTGATTCACTTCCCATGCCAGCAGCTCCCTGTCTTGCTGGGTTTAGTGCCCGTCCCTTTGGTGAAGGCATACTTCTCTCTGTGGTTTGCAGACTCCCCAAAGGGCACAAGGGTATGGCTCTCGCATGTCCTGCCCCAGACCTTCACAGGGAGCAGTAATAATGCCTGAAGCTTTTTGATTACTTAAAATGTGCCCAGCGCTGACAAGACTTAACATGGATTATCTCTCTTTAATATTCAAGCTAGCCCTGTAAAGTATATGTACTGTCAGTATCCTCATTTTACAGATGAGGAAATTGATACCCAGAGAGGTTCAGTAACTTGGCACAGATGTACACAACTGAAATCAAGGGATGGAGTCAGGAGTCAACCCAGGCAGCCCAATCCTAGGGCTCATGTCCTACTCCTTAGGGGAAGGTGGGGAGTTCATAGCCAGGATCGCTGTGTTCACGGAGCCCTTCCTTCTCTGGTTGTCTCCCCTGTTATGGTGACCGACACAGGTACGGTCTTTTTATGTCTGATAACTTACCAAGTGGCGTACTCTGGGTTGGTATTTGATGATGGCAAGTACTTGATTTAAAGAATCAGAAAAATGTTAGAGTTAGGCTTTTTAGCTGTAGTCCCACTTGACTGTGCAGCCAAATAATAGGGCTCCTGGCAAGGCAGTAAGACCTCAAGTGCTCGGGCTTTAGGAAGATGAGTTAATTGGTAGAGGTTGTGCTTCGGTGGTTAATTTGTGTTTCTGTCTTAGTAATGTGTGTGCATACACAGGCAGCAAATATGTCGCCCAGCAGCCCCATAAAACCAGCCGTTCTTCTGCACCCACACTAGTTCCTGCGCCTGAGTAGCAGTAGGGAAGCTTGTTGACCATTTGGTATCTCACAGCCCGGTAATTAGAAACTATAAAACAATAATGCGGACACTAAGCAAATCCTCCAGTTAATGTTAAAAAAAAACAACAAACTGCAATCCTGCTTTGTGGCTGAGTGTAAAATCACAACCAGCTGCTTATACAACAAAGGATTATACACTTACGGATTTTGGCAGCTGTTTTCTACGTATAAAAAGCTCTAGGCTCTGTATTAACTTGGGGGCTGTCTTATTTTTTAAAAACTGAAAAGAATTGCTGACTTTTCTTTTTTTGCGATTAATTTACTGCAGTGGTTCTCAAATTATGGTCCCTAAGCCAAAGTAGACAGCCTGGGTGGCATACTGGTTAAGAGTTAGGGCTGTTAACCAAAGGGCCGGCAGTTCTTATCCACCAGCTGCATCTTGGACACCCTATGGGGCAGTTCTACTCTGTCTTCTAGGGTCACTATGAGTTGGAATCGACTCGATGGCAACAGGCCTGGGTTTGGTTTAGACCAAAATACCAACATGGCCTGGTAGAGCAGTGGTTAAGTGATCATCAGCTAACCAAAAGGTTTGCAGTTCGAACCCACCAGCTGCTCTGAGGGAGGAAAGACCTGGCGATCTGTTCCTGAAAAGATTGCAGCCTAGGAAACCCTATGGGGCAGTTCTACTCTGTCATATAGGGTTGCTGTGAGTCACAATTGACTTGACAACATAAAACAACAGTAGACCAAAGTATCAGCATAACTTGGGAACTTAATAGACATGCAGATTCTTGGGCCCCATCCCAGACCTACTGAACCAGAAACTCTCTGGGGTTGGGGCCCAGCAATTTATGTTTTGACAAGTCCTACAGGTGATTCTGATGCACGCCAACATTTGAGATGCACTGGGACGTGGGGGGGTGGGAGGGGTGCGGTGGGGGGGTGGGAGGGGCGCGGTGGGGGGAGAGAGCAGAGACTTGATTAGAGCCCTTGAAGGGATGGAGAGGAGAGTATGGGGTCCCTCTTGGCCCCACCCAAAGATGGGTACTAGGCTTCTCTGGCCAGAGGTGGGGAGGCTGGCCTGAAGTGTGATATTCAGAATATATGAAGGCCTGCCCCCCCTTGTGTCCAGAAGTTGTGAGGGGTGTCTCAGGAGAGGGGCTGTGCCTTTGTGGAGACCTGTTTGGGATACGAGGCTTGGACAGTGGATTATAATCAGTCTGTAAGGAACTGTTTTGATTTTCCTTTCACCATCTGGGCTCTACGGGTGCAGTCAGCTCTGGCAGGCCTACAGGTTATTCTGGGCAGCGAAGAAGAGACATCGGGACAAGAACAAAGACCATATTATCTCTAAGGCTAGGCCTTAGCAGTGCTGCTGATGTAATGAGCTCATCATTGTTCGGAACTGTCATTAAAAATCAAAAGCTAAGATGGGGGTGTTGGAGTGGGAGGAGGTCCGATTTCTTCTTCTTGTCTCTGTATTCTGTCTCTTCCCTATTTCATTTCCCATCTCTAGCTGTCTTGATGGATGGGTTTTATTTAATAATTTTCTTGGGGCTGCCTGGCAAATGGCCCTTCTCCCCATCCCCAGTGTGTTGTGACCACAGCAGTGACACAGGTTCATTTCAGAGGCCTTAGAAGTCTGTTCACAGGTGACCACTAAGTCTCTTGGAAAGGCCTCTTGGGAAATGAGCACTTGCCATCCCAGTGGCCTCGGGTGTGACCACAGAGGCTCAGGCTCCTAACACTCTGGGTCGTTTGGTTGACAGTCTTTCCGGTGGGAAGAAACCCGATACAAACACAGAGACCCATCCTGTAGTTTCTTTGTTTTTATCAGGATTTGTTATGCTCACGTTTTTTCTGCCTTTCAGAACATTGGGTTTTCCTGTTCCCTTATAACAACAACAACAAAAGCACAGGACATGTTGGTCGATGAGTGTATCCTGTCCTTTGATTTAATCGCCTGACATTTATGAAGCACTGGGAAAGCAGCAGGGATAGAGCTGAATGAGACACAGCTTCTGTCCTCCTTGACCTCGGGGAGACCGATCCCTGCGGAAAGAAACGGACCAAGAAAAGAACCACCAGATCTTGTGATCGCTTTATCCTCTTCATGTTCTCAAGAGGGAGAATTTGCTTGCATACCTGAATTTAAGGTTGTATGTACTACAGTGCCAACATCAGGCTTAAGTGGGCTTGTGTAGTTTTTTCAGATTTTCTTTTATTCTTGTGGGTCATTGGTCTCTTTGCTTTTAGGAGGTGGTAGCTGCTGATTCTCCTTCCATGTGACATTCATGAGATGCTGGAGTGTTAGCCTTGCTGGGCTTCTAGGAAGATGGTGCTTCTGCCAGATGAATGCGAGGGCCTAAGCCTTCCGCCTGTTAAGTTTTCATGAGTGGTGTAGTCTTTCTGCCTTGGAACAGGAAGGCTGACCCACCATTTTCCCCAGCTGCCTGCCCCTGATCTTGCTTTAATTAAATCCACAGCCGATGATGTCAGCTTGACTCCTGACTCCCTCAACTTCCCTGTTGGAACAAAACATCCAGGCAGACAGTTGTGACAGTTAAAGTCTCAAGACCCAGCGTTCGTTTGTTCTGAAGTAATTAAAATAAATCTGCCTAAACATCTCCAAATGCAGATAAAATCCAGCGCTGATTAGAGGTGACCCTCGACTAAACCTGATGTGATTAGGCAGGACCACTGGGGTGCAGGCAAATATTTGAGACTTGAGCCAAGCTTATTATTCCAGTGACCTTTACTTGTGTGGGGGGACCTCCATTTGATTCTTTGTAGCCCAGAACACTTGAAAGCTATTACCTGTGACAACTAAAGGACTTAGGTGAAATAAACAGGCAAGATCTGTGGACTTGCCCTTAAGAGTCTCTGTCAGCCACCACCTGGGACATGCTTGGTTCCCAGTAGATCAATGCAGAATAGATTTTGCCTGAGGTCCTGGCCTGGAATGCTAATTAAAAAGGACAGTCCAAAACGCACCCAGGCAGGTTCTGATAAAGTCTTAGCAGATGTGAGTGGTGGAGGTTTTTTTTTTTTTTTTATTTAAAGTTATAGTTTCTTTGTTCATTAAGGTAACTTTAAACAGTTTGTTATTTAGAGAAAAACCAAACTAGAACTGCTTTAGTGTTTATAGCAAGACCTCACTGCCAATTTAGGAGGAAATTTTCCTAATTGCTTCGTCCTCTGGCTCCTGTAACAATGGACACATCTGTCTTCTTAGCATTTATTGTACTGTACTGTAATTGTTGGTTTACTTTTCTTGTTCTGTCCTAGAAAGCAAGGAAATTATCTAATTCTTCTTGATGTCTGCCCAAAGGCCTAGCACACTGGGCCAGATACACGGGTTGGCAAACTGTGGCCTGCAGATTCTACCTGTTTTTCTCTTGCCCGAAAGCTAAGAATAATTTGTACCTTTTTAGATGGTTGAAAAAAAATCAAAAGGAAGACTGTCTCATGACACATGGAAATTACATGAAATTCAAATTTCAGTCCGTAAGTAAAGTTTTATTGGAACACCGCCGTGCTCTTTTGCTTACACTTTGTGTTTGGCTGCTTTCATGCTACAGCCGCAGAATTCAGTAGTTGCAGCGAGACCATATGGCCTGAAAAGCCTGAAATATTTACTATCTGGTACTTCACGGAAGTTTGCTGACCCCTTTCCTATTATATAGCTAAAAAAAAAAACTTGCTGTTGAGTCGATTCGAACTCATAGCGACGCTCTAGGACAAAGTAGAACTGCCTTATAGGGTTTCGAAGGAGCGGCTGGTGGATTCAAACTATTGACCTTTTGGTTAGCAGCTGAGCTGTCAACCACTGTGCCACCAGGGCTGCATTATATAGTAACTGAACCCGTTGCCATTGAGTCGATTCAGACTCATAGCGACCCTATAGGACAGAGTAGAACTGCCCTATACGTTTCCAGGTGGCACCTGGTGAATGCGAACTGCCGGCCTTTTGGTTAGCAGCCTTAGCTCTTAAACATTATGCCGCCAGGGTTTCCATTATATAGTAGACATGTAGTAAATGCTGATTGATGGACTTATTTCAAATACGTATCCTAACTTCCAGACAGAGTTATTCTGATCCTAGAAATGTCCATTGAAAGTTAAATGAGTGAGTGACTGATTGCCGTTTCTCTTGCTGCCCTTTTGTAACCTTTGGTTAGGTTTTAGTGGTGCTGGTTTATTTCTTAGAGCTAGATATTTACATAGCATTTATCTTCTGAGGTGCTTAAATACAGAGTTCTGTTAATCGTCGATAACTCTCCAGGTTCGGAACCATTTCTGTGGGATGCAGAGATACCAAAAGGCACAGAGAGGTTAAACTGATGAGGTCACACAGTAAAAAAATGGCATGGTGAAGGGGCTCGCTCCCTGACTCTTCGTGTATCCTCTCTTTCTTTCATTGCTGAGGCCATTCTTTGTTAGGAAAGATAATTCTAATAAACCTGGAGATATTCATGAACAAACTACTGTCCAGTACTATACAATGCATCATTTCTTACAGATAGTAGTATCTTTGTAGGCTCTTCAGTTCATTAATAGAAAAATTTATTTAAAGAATAAGAAATACATGGTTTAAAAAGTAAACACTGCAGAGTATGATAGCAATTACCAAATGTAAACAGTCTGGGCTTTGAGAACTGCTATGAAATTGTTCTGTGAATTAAATTATTATGCTTTTGCTATTCACATGTTTACCTCCATTGACCATTAAGGGTTATGCTTCAAGGAGGACAGATGAGATATAGGTGAACTTCATTTTTAAGACATTAATGTTCTTAGGTTAAAAAACAGAACAAAGCAGCAACCGATACAGATTCAGTGACCTTGAAGTCTGGCTTTTGATTTGAGAAAATAGCTTTAGAATGACCAGTTCCATAAATTAAGTCTAATCATATGCAGGACAGTGGGAGGAGGTTAGGCTGTTGAGGAAGAAAGTGAGAAACCAGTAATTTATTGAAACGACTAAATTGAAATAGTAGTTATATAGTCTGCTGAGGTCTGAAGGAGTGGAGGAATTTGTCTGGAAGGAGAGGGGGAAAGAAGATTAGGAGATGCAGAGCACAAAGATAGATGGGCCTGAGCTTTCCCGGGATTCTGAGGTCAGATGCTTGTTAACCATTTTGTATGCACACACACAGTTTTCTGTGAAATCCTTTAGGGAAGTGTGATTTTTTTCCCCCCAGCCTCTTATTAAATAATTTATTGAGATAAAATTCAGTGCTTTAGGAAGTGATGCTTCCCCCCAAAACAACACTACCACCTTTAAATATTGAGTATCCACCAGGGACAGGTACTTCTTGTACATTTTTTACCAGCTTCACAACAGCCCTGTAGAGTAGTGTTAGTATCCCTGTTTTATAGATGGGAAAGCTGAGACTTAGGTTAATTGGCTTGCCTGGGGATTTATAGTTAGCAGCCTACAGAGCCAAGTTTCAAACCTAAATCTGCCCGATTCACCCCTTAGGTTGTTCCTGTTATCCCACTTCCTCAGTTGTAGTTTCTCAGAGATTTTATCCTTGGATGTAGAAATCCCGCCTGAAGCCATATCTCACCATTTTGTGTGAATAAATCTCTTTTTCCACAAGTCAGCTACCTGCTTTCTCTCTTATTCTCACTAGTTTGTGCAACATGTTTGATTTGTGAGCTTCCTGTGTTCCCTTAGATGTTAACTATTTTGATCAATATTGAGTTGATTCTGCTACTTAAATGTAGAGGGACTTTTGGCGGGGATTACAAACTATAACAAATACTTGCAAAACGGATAAACTGTACCGACCTGAAGAATTAAGTTTGATGTGTCCTTGGTAGCATGTGCCATCCTTCTGCCTTGGCCTCCAGGGGCTTCTGAAGGGAAGATGTGAGAAACAACATTCCAGGTCTAGAGCCCCACATTCCTTGGTTCTGTTGGAGGACTTCTTGGCAGCATTCAAAGAAATCTGTTTTCATTCTGATTTTCCATTCTGACCCACCTGCTTTCTCCCTTCTTGCTGTTTTCTGTTTGTTACCTGTGTGGTTGGTGCTCCTGGGCTTTTTACAGCAGCGTTTATCGTTTATGCTACTGTGTTTTACACAGGGCTGTGAACCAGTTTGAACTGGTTCAGTCATGGCCAATGAAGCAAAGCCAGAACAGACCCGAATTTTAAAAATTTGGGTGATCTGGAACCATAACTGGAATAGGAAAAATTACAGGTTGAATCCCTGGAATTGGGAGACTCAGAAGAGGCATAATGAGCCCTTTCGGGAGCCGAATCTGTGAGATTGGATTATTGCCAGGTCTGAGGAGAGTGAAACACATTCAAAGCCGTGTGGTCAGCTGCTGCCTTTGAGCAGGGCACTGCGTAAAACCCAGCGGGCAAGAGATGTGGTTGCTGTGCAACGTGTATGCTGCTCTTGTTTTCCAAGAGGGAGATTAAGTTTCTAGCAGGGCTTCGACCCGTAATTTTTCCTATTATGGTTCTGGTTCACCCAAATTTTAAAAACTTGGGTCTGTTCTGGTATCGCTTCCTCAGCCATGAATGAACTGTGAAGAACTGTTTTGAAGCCCTGGTTTTACAGGAGCTTTTCTTTTCAAATTTTGATGTTTGACAAAGCTATGAACTTTCGTTCATTATTTTTAATATATTCATTTCTGAACCTTTTTGGACTTTGTGATGGCAGCCTCCAGGAAAGGAAAAAATAAAACAAGGCAAGTTCTAGGTAGAGTCAGGAGGCAGAGGATGGAAAACATCCATTGTTGATGGAAAGCAATAATTGATTTCTCAGGATGCAAATGCTAACCGTTGATACATTTAAAATTTACCTACTTTGAGGGGTGGTTCCAAATGTTAGTGAGAGGTTTATTCTGTAAAAGATGTTGACTTGGAGGTACCTGATAGAAAAACAACAATATAAAGAAATAATGCATTTTTACTTTTTAAACTTGGTTGCACAAAAAATGTAGAAAGCCAACTATTGGCTTTAGAGGAAGGCTGCCCCATAGCATTGAGACATGGGAAGCTTGCAAATCAAAGTAGCTGAACAAGGAACAACCCCAAAATGCTACATGTTGTACATGAATCACACTGGAGAACAGTGTGCTGCTCCTGCCAGTAAGTGACACAGTATGTCTGGAGAGAATTCTGTGCATTCAGGCAATCTTTTTGACTCTAAAAAAAAAAATGAGAAGCATAAAAGAATAGACAGGATTGAAGAGTACAAGCCTAGAAGGATTGATTTTGTGAGGTACAAGGATTCCAAAATCATTTTCTTGGGAGTGAACTTGCCTTAGTGAAATATTGTGAAAAAGTCTTTAGGAAGCAGAAAAAGCAAGACAAGTAAGTTGAGTCAAGTTACAAAGAAATGTTAGAAGTGAAAAGTCTTAAAGGGTATAATTCGAAAACTGAAAGGTTTGTCCTTTTCACAGTGTTCCCGATGACATAAATTTAAGGTGGTTGGGCAGAGACAGGGTGAAGTGTTGGATCAGTTCCTTCTCTTACTCCTGTAAGTGTCTCCGATTTAACCATGACCATCTGGTGTTGGTATTTGTTTCTTACATTATATGACCTGCCTGTACAAGTAAATTGAATAAACTTAACCAAGACAGCAACTGGTATGATACTGTTTTTTTTTTTTTAAATCTCTAGGGCCTAGGGGAAGACAGACTTCTCTCCTTAAAAAATCCTGACACTCCTGTTTTGTTTTCATGGTTTCCCTGTGGTGGTGTTTCAATGTATAAGACAGGTTAGGGACTGGATGTTCTAGAATTATGAACAAAGCTGCCCTTGGGAGTGATAAAAACATACTGCAGTGCAGCATGTATGTTTGTGTGTGTTCATGTGGAAGACCTTCTGAGCTGTCAGTTTTTGTTATTTACTTATCAGCTATAATGGTGCTGTATAACCACCTGGTGACAGTGCTGTTTTAACTTGAATTAGCATGAGGGTTAGGAGAAGATACTTCATGAGTGTGAAGGAAGATTCTCCTGGGCACATGTAATCGCAGTGATTTGAAAGGCTTTCATAGGTTTGTAGGAGAGGGTAATTTTTCTTCTTTATTTGCTCCTGTTATTTGTTCTAACGCTGGTTTTACCACTCCTCCCACGGTCCATATCGCTTCGTAACCCTTTCTCTCTCGCTCTCTCCTTTAAAGAAAATTCATCGTAGTAAGAATCAAAGGCATTTGGAGCCTGTAGTTTTTTAATGAAGCGTTAACTGCCTTCTGAGTACTATGTAGATATCCTAGGCTGGGTTCTCTAGTGAAGCAAAACCAGTGAAGTGTGTGTGTGTATATATGTATATGTGTGTGTATGTGTATATATATATATGGAGCCCTGGTGGCATAGTGGTGAAGAATTCAGCTGGTAACCAAAAGGCTGACAGTTTAAATCCACCAGCTACTCCTTGGAAACCCTATGGGGGCAGTTTTACTCTGTCCTATAGGGTCGCTATGAGTCAGAATTCACTTGACAGCAGTGGGTTTGGCTTTATATATAGAGGGAGATGGAGAAGAGGAGAGGCAGAGGGAAGGAGACAGAGCAAGAAGAGATTGATTTATATCAAGGAAATGGCTCACATGGTTGTAGAGGCTGGAAAGTCCCAAGTCTGTGGGTCAGACATCAGGCTGGGGGCTTCTTCAGATTCACGTAGCTGCAGGGGCTGACAGACCCAAGATTAGCAGGTCATACAGTAGACTGCTGGTTCATGGGCTATGGATGCTGATGAATCCAAGATCAGCAGGTACGATTTCAGGCTGTTTGCTGGCTCAAAGTCCCAGTAACTGGAGTTCAGATGATGAACCGAATGCAGGATCCAGAGCAGAGCAAAAACCAGTGAGCTTTGGCAAGAAGTCCACCTATATTGGATACAGGCCACACCCCCAAAGAAACTCCCTTTCAGCTGGTCGGCTGCTCATATGTGATCTCATCATGGAGGTGATTACATTCTATCAGATCTCATCATGGAGGTGATGACATCATTACAACTGCTAAGGTGCATCATAACTGCCAAACCACTGAGAATTATAGGCCAGCAAGGTTGACACACAGCCTTAACCATCACAGGAGGGAATGGGAAAAGCTAGGGACATCTGGGAGTAATTGCTTCCTTGAAGGGACAACCGTCTTACTACAAAAGGGAAGTGTGTTCTTGGGCATTGTTTTCCAGTTCCAGGCCTGCTGGTATAGCAAGGAGCCCTTAGAGTAGGCTCCTCAGCACTGCTGACATTTAATGTTGTGGGTGCTGTCCTGTGCATTTTAGGATATTAAGCAGCACCTCTGGCCTGTACCCACTAAATGCCAGTAGCATCCCCCTAATTATGACAACGAAACATCTCCAGACGTAGCTGGATGTCCCCTGGGTCGGGGGGTCAGGGGGTCAGGATCACCTGAGTTGAGAATCACTGTCTTAGAGGAAAAGGGATGCCCTAGAAACAAGAGGGCGGCAGTGATCCTTTTAGGGCTGGAGCCTCCATTTTGATACTTTCGTACTAAAAGCAGCTCTCGCGTGTTAGTGGTAAGGGGATGCTTAGATACTTAAAATTCCTGTGTAATCCATAAATATCTTGGTTTCAATTTCCTAACACTGGAAGTGTTAAGTATATTATTTTTTCTGATTTTCCAAATGAGGGGTATTATAGTAAAATGTAGTAATATTTGAGGTCTCTCGGAAACCCTGGTGGCATAGTGGCTAAGAGCTACAGCTGCTAACCAAAAGGTTGGCAGTTCGAATTCTCCAGGTACTCCTTGGAAGCCCTATGGGACAGTTCTGCTGTGTCCTGTAGGGTTGCTATGAGTTGGAATCGACTCGATGGCAGTGGGTTTGAATTTTAGGGTCTCCCAACCCTCATGAGGGTTTTAGTTATAAAACAGCATTTTATGGAATTTTAGAATTGCAGAACTGAACATTTATTTGAGGCCATTTAGTCCATTCTTGTTAGTTCTATTCAGTGTGATTTCCACAAATAGGTCAGGCCAGAAAAAGTTTGTGTTTTACAAGTGGACACTATTAAATGCTCATATTCAGAAAATTTATCAGGATAGACTTTTATAAAAATCATTAATTTTCTTGCTGACTGATTCGAATTCAGGTGATTGGCTACTTGAGCTGCTTCAAATATGTCTTTTGTTGCAGTCAGGCTTTTAGATGTTGGTACACATGCCCATACCTGGGCTGGCATTCTTACTGCCAGACAGCTTCACATTCTGCTACCGTGATGAGGAGACTTCGCCTTCCTAGCTTGTCTTGCTTAATGTACTGGGATTAAATTGGTAAACCCTCTAATCCAACTTTTTTTTTTCTTAATTGTGCTTTAACTGAAAGTTTACAATTCAAGTCAGTTTCTTATACAAAAACTTACACACACATTGTTATGTGACCCTAGTTTCTTTCCCTGTAATGTGACAGTATACTTCTCCTCTCCATCTGTATTTCCCGTGTCCGTTCAACCAGCTTCTGTCCCCTTTTGCCTTCTCATCTCGCCTCTAGACAGGAGCTGCCCCGTAGTTTTGTGTGTCCACTTGAGCTAAGAACCATACTCCTCACCAGTATCATTTTAAGTCTTATAGTCCAGTCTAGTCTTTGTCTGAAGAGTTGGCTTTGGGAATGGTTTTAGTTTTGGGCTAATAGAGAGCCTGGGGGCCGTGTCCTCTGGGCTCCCTCCAGCCTCAGTCAGACGATTAAGTCTGGTCTTTTTACTAGAATTTGAGTTCTGCATCCTACTTTTCTCCTGCTCCATCAGGGATTCTCTTTTGTGTTCCGTGTCAGGGCAGTCTTTGGTGGTAGCTGGGCACCATCTATTTCTTCTGGTCTCAGGCTGATGGAGTCTCTGGTTTTGCTGAATCTTTATGTTTTTTATTTTGGTGGGTAGGTTTGTTAGTTTCCTTTGTGGTTACCTTAATATTACCCCTATATTTCTAAGTTTAAACTTATCTTTTATTTCTTTATATTGACTTCCTCTCCATATGAAAGATCTATGACTACATCTTTTAGTCCCTCTCTTTTGTTTTAGTGTTGTTATCTTTTTCATAGTGACATCTCTGTTTCCTTGTTTTGAGCATTTTAGCTTTGATTTATTTTTGTGATTTCCCTTTCTGGATTGATACCTGGTTGCTCTGTCCTGTGTTCTAGTCTTAGGTAGTTATCTGATATTATTGATTTTCTAACTGGAGGACTCCCTTTAGTATTTCCTGTAATTTTGGTTTGGTTTTTGCAAATTCCCTAAACTTCTTTTTATCTGGAAGTATCCTAATTTTGCCTTCATTTTTTTTTTAATTGTATTTTAGATGAAGGTTTACAGAACAAACTAATTTCTCTTTAAACAGTACAGATATTGTTTTATGACATTGGTTAACAACCCCATGACATGTCAGCAGTCTCTTTTCTCAACCTTGGGTTCCCTATTACAGCTTTCTTGTTCCCGCCTGCCTTCTAGTCCTTGACTGTGGGCTGGTGTGCCCTTTTAGTTTCACTTTGTTTTATGGGCCTGTCTAATCTTTGACTGAGTGGGGGATCCTCAGCAGTGACTTCATTACTGAACTGAAACGGTGTCTGCAAGTCGTACGCTCAGGGTTTCTCCAGTCTCTGTCATTGCCTTCATCTTTGAGAGACAGTTTTGCTGGATATATATATATTTCTTGGCTGGCAGTTTTTTTCCTTCAAGGCTTTATGTATGTCAGCCCATTGCCTTTTTGCCTGCATGGTTTCTGCTGAGTAGTCTGAGCTTAGTCTTATTGCTTCTCCTTTGTAGATGACTTTTCATTTATTTCCTAGCTGCTCTTAAAATTCTGTATCTTTGGTTTTGACAAGTTTCTTCTTGTATCTTCTCATCTTTCACAAAATCAGGGAAGTTTTCTCCCACAAAATCTTCAACAATTCTCTCTGTATACTCTGTTATCCCCCTCTGTTCTGGTACTCCAATCACTTGTGGGTTATTCCTTTTGATAGAGTCCTACATAATTCCTAGGGTTTCTTCATTTTTAAAAATTCTTTTATGTGATTTTTCCTCAAATATGTTGGTGTCAAGTGCGTTATCTTCAGCCTCCCTAATTCCGACTTATGTTACCTCAGTTCCGCTCTTATGACTTTCTATTGAGTTTTCTAATTCAGGAATTTTATTGTTCCTCTTCTGAATTTCTGATTGCTGGGGCTGATCTCTGTATGAATTCTTGAAACCTATTAAATTTGTCGTCATGCTCTTCTCTAGTCTTCTTAAGTCCCTCTAATGTTTTGTCCGTGTGTTTCTTGGCTTGTTCTGTGTTTTGCCTGATCTCCTTCCTGATTTCTTGAAGAGTTCTGTATATTAATCTTTTGTATTCTACCTCCGGGAATTCCAGGAAATTATCTTCATCTGGAAGATTTCTTGAGTCTTTGTTTTGAGAGCTTGTTGAAGCCATCATGATCTGCCTCTTTATGTGATTTGATATTGACTGTTGTCTTCGAGCCATCAATAAATTATTGTATTTATGTATTTTATGTTTCCTTACTGTATCCTAGCTTCTTCTTTTGTTTTGATATGCACAAATGGGCTGCTCGAGTGAGTTAGTTTGATTATCGGTGCCTTTGAAGCTCTAATGTCCTGTCACCAGGTGGTAGAGCTATTATTAGGTATATGAGCCCAGGAGTCTGTTTACTTTCCTTGTGTGGATTCATATCAGGTGTCCAGGTAGTCGGACACCAAGTGTCTGGTGCAGGCTCTCACCTATAGTCTTAGATGAGCAGGGTAAGGCTGGTTTAGGCTGTAGTAGGGGTTCACGGCTGAGCAAGGTAGGGGGCTTAGAACTGTCCCTGAGTGTCTGTGAGGAAATTATGTCCCTGTTCCCTAGAGCATGTAGGTGGACGGGTTTTGCAGGTGAATTATGGGCACCCAGTGCTGTTTGCTACAAGGACTGGGAGGCATCACTTATACTTGGACCTGTGTTGCGAGAGGCTAGGTGATGGGAATGAAGCCACCAGTCCTCAGGCTTCTGATGTGGGTAGGTGAGGACCCTGCGTAATAGGCAGAGCGGAGTCAAACATCATGAACCTGCCTCTCCACCATATAGCTGAAACAGTTGAAGTTAGGCTTCAGGTATTTATCCTGTTGTACTGTGCTCATGAGGGCCTGTGCTGTTGATATGGGCCCACACAGGTCTGGGCAAAGTCTGTGGACCCCTTATATCTGTGCCTAGGCAAAGGAGTTGTTTCTGCCCTGAGTTCCCAGCTTAGGGGAGCTGACAGATTATGTTTGGCTTATTTGTTAATTTGTTCTCTTTCCAAGGCCAGGAGAATGGCTCAGGGTGCGCAACCGGTCCTCCTTCCAGCCCAGGGAAAGTGGCTATTACTGAAGCTTGCTCCGGATCTGGTGCAAAGCGGGAAGGGGTCATCAGGTAAATGGCAGAGAGGTTTTTTCTCAACGGGGTGTCTTTTGATCCGTGTGCGGTAGACTAGACGCATGTACTTATCATTTGCTGATTGAGTGTTGCTTTTTGCTGATTCTGGAAGCGTGAGTGGACTTTCCGCTGCCAGGTCTCTCCCGATGTGGAAAACGCACCCTCAGCATCACTGCTTGCCTCACTGTGCTTGTGCCGGCGGATCCGACTGAGGGGTGCTGGTTCCCGCTGAGTCAGGCCCGGCTTCTTCTGAACTGTCTCTCCCTCGCCCTGCCACTCAGTCCTATTCCTCAACTTTGCCATAATGTTCAGGGCTCCTAGATTGTCCTATATAATCGATGCACGTGTTTTTTAGGGCCTCTGTTGTAAGAGGGACCACAGGCAGTGTCTGATTACTCCGCCATCTCGGCCCCGCCCCCAAACTGCTTTTTAGGCATAAATGAGAGTGGAGAATAGTTTTTGGTGTGAGAGGTGCTTAAGAGGAAAATCTCATTCCTTTTATGGGGTTTCTGTGTTTCACATGTGATGTGCCCGGCCGGCATATATCAGATGTGAACGCACCAGCTACTACAGTTATGCTGGGGACCATTTTCACCGTTTGAGGACTGAAGTAGGTGGAAGTCATTTCTTCATCTCTAACAGCATTTGTTGTAGTAGCTTAAGTTTGAGTGAGGAGCTGAGATGAAGTGTCCATGTTTGTGCTTTTACTAGGAGAATTGTGTAGCGTGCACCATTTGTATTTATGGAAATTAATAAATTGTAAACCTGGAATATTCAGATTCATGGCAAGGCTTAGAGGGATGGCAGTGTGTACTCCAACGGAACTAGAAAACCGAGATGTTGTAGTCAGACACGACACCGTTCCTAAGCCTTTTTGGAAATAACAGGTCCCTCTTCGCCTGCGTTAAAAAGGTAATTTTGCATTAAATACTCAGCAAAGAACTTGAACTATGCTTATTTTGGCAGACAAACAGATCCCGAGATGGTTCAGACAGATTGTAGTGTGGGACAGATCCAAGTACTTGAGGATTTGTCTTTGATATTTCAGCTCATATTTTATCCTCCATGTCTTCAGAAAAATGTCTTCAGAGGACCCTCAAAATGAAACGAACCTTTAGAAATGCAGCCAAAGGGCAGTATTATCTCAAACTGCAGTTGTGGTTCTGGACCCAGGCTGTGGGCCTGTTTTCCCTTCACTCATGGCCAGGTAGTAGGAAAACAAGGTACTAAAGGTATTTATTTCCACTGTGGAAGGTTTTTGTAAAGAGCAGTTTTTAATGAAGCGCAGCACATGGCATCATTATCATTTCTAACGGAGAACTCATTTTCAATTTTGCAATCAAAGAAAAATGACAAATAGGGAATGCAAGAAAAACCAGATGGACTAACTGTATTAGGAGCTTAGTATGCATATTAGCATTCATTAAGTCAAAAGGGAAAAAAATGAGTTTTGTCTACATGCATTAAACCAACAAGGCTGGCACAGTTCCAGGCTAGCTCTTGTGGGTTAATTGTTTTATAACTGTTTTAATTAAAGTTGTTCAGTATATGATTAACCTAAAAGTTTTAATTTCCACAAAACTGTTGAACAAATGAGACATTAATATTTTACATTAACCATGGAGATGTTGCTGTGGTTTTTCTGGGTGGCTGCTTGATCAAGTAAAGCATGGCAAGTGGTAGGTAGAAAGTGCTTTATGTCTCACGCAGCTACCAAGAAAACCTGCAATTGTAAGTAACTTAGGGAAAGACCAGTGTGAAAGGGTGGCCTATTGCCCTGCAAATTCCATAGATGAGCATTTCTGTGGTCATTTTTTCTCCTGCTCAGGCTATCAGTTCAGAGCTGTGCCTCTGTTATGAGCTGTCGCGTTGAGGAGGTTATCACTATAATGTGGCAAGAATCCACTTACTGTGTTTTTTCCATTGGCTTCATAGTAGTGCTGGATCCTTGGATTTGGAGGGGTTGGCCAGTTGGGGTTATGAAATTACTGACATTAGGTTCTGTGGTTTTAATTTAGGAGAGGAGGTACAAATGTTAATTTTGAAATCAATGGAAAGATAGAGAAGGTTTGGATGATCCATTACCTTTATTTGCTTGAGGTTCTTTAGGTTGGCACCAGGCCGACTTCCATAAAAACGTATCCCATTTTGAAAGTGGTGAAATTGAGGTCTACCAGAACTCTTGTAGCTATGGCTCCTTAAATACACACATTTACAGTTCTCTCATTCATTATCCCTCCCCATTTTCCACTTGGGTCCTCATCCTAATATGCGTACTTCAGTTCATCAAAAGCTTGAGATCTCTTTCCTCACCTCTCCCTCCTCCAGCACTTTCAGTCTTAGGGTTCCCTCTGTGGCGTTGGGTACTATGTAAATTCAAGGTAATGGTGGTATTTGAACCGTACAGAAGGAAACTTTAAAAGATAAATTCCTACTGCTCAGTGGAAGTGATGATGATAAAGTTTAGACTGTTCTACCTGTCCAGATAATGGCAAACTCCTCAGGGTACTAACCAGTCTGAGCTCACCTGTCAGATTATACAAGACTCTGCAAGATCTTCCTTGCAGGTGTGGATCTGCAGGAGTTTGGGATGCACCTGAAGAGCAGACATCTACCTGCCTTGCTCTTCCATTGCCAGGATCACATGAGATTGTGATCTATCTAGATTTCTAGTGATAGCCCTGATTGATCTGTCGGTTACCATGTGCAGTTGTTTCTTCCTAGTACCATAAGGTTCTTCTCTGTGCTAGCCTTCTCTGTTCTCCTTCCTAAATCCTTCCTGTTTACCTTTTTAAGCACCAGATTCAGAATAAATTACATATCCAGTGTTTTTTGAATTAATCATCAGAGAGTATAATCATAAATTCTATGGCTATAAAATTGGTTATACAGGCTGCCGTATTTGCCAAAAAGTGGCTTTACACAAGTAATTTTTGGGATAAATGATTTATGAGGTGTGTCGCTATCTGTCCATTTATTCAGGCTCTTTTGAGTTCTTTCATAGCTTGATGTTAGGTCACTAGAAATGATTTTGGACCATATGATTTTGATTCTTCAGAGAATTTCTGTCATGGCGTTAGAGTACAAAGTTCTTGGTAAATAGAGAGTAAGAGCACTCAGTTTAAGAACTCAGTATTCTAGATTCAAAGAATATTTCTAACTTTCGCAAAAGTTAAAAAAATTCCGATATCTAAGTATTTATCAGATTATTTTTGAGGCTTTTAAGCAAATAACCCAAGAAACTGGACTATAAGAAGAACAACTCGGCATCAGGATTAGAGGAAGACTTGTTAACAACCTGCGATACGGAAATGACACAACTTTGCTTGCTGAAAGTGAAAAGGTCTTGAGGTGCTTACTGATGAAGATCAAAGACCACAGCCTTCAGTATGGATTGCACCTCAACATAAAGAAAACAAAAATCCTCACAACTGGACCAGTAAGCAACATCAAGATAATAAAGAAGAGATTGAAGTTTTCAAGGATTTCATCTTACTTGGATCTACAAATCAATGCCCATGGAAGCAGCAGTCAAGAGATCAAATGACGTATTGCACTGGGCATATCTTCTGCAAAAGACCTCTTTAAAGTGTTCAAAAGCAAAGATGTCACTTTGAGGACCAAGGTGCGCCTGAACCAAGCCAGGCTATTTTCAGTTGCCTCATTACATGTGAAAGCTGGACAATGAATAAGGAAGACCAAAGAAGAATTTTCTTCTTTGCTTTTGGATCATGGTGTTGGTGAAGAGTATTGAATATATTGTGGACTGCCGGAAGAATGAACAAACGTGTCTTAGAAGAAGTACAGCCAGAACGCTCCTTAGAAGTAAGAATGGGAAGTCTTCATCTCAAGTACGTTGGACATGTTGTTGGGAGGGATCAATGTGTAAAGAAGGACAGCATGCTTGGTAAAGTAGAGAGTCAGCAAAAAAGAGGAAGTCCCTTGATGAGTTGGATTGACACAGTGTTTGCAACAGCGAACCCAGACATAGCGGTGATTGTGAGGATGGCGCAGGACCGGGCAGTGTTTCGTTCAGTTGTACCAGGGGTCACTGTGAGTCGGGACCTGCTCAGCGCCACCTAACAGCAACATCATCTAAGTACTCGGTGATTAAGTACTGTTGCCCTTTGCTTGGTGAGTACTATCTTCTAGCTGCTGTTAACAAGTTTTACTACTTTGGTTAAAAACTGACTTCTAAGCCACAGTGCACCTGTATTAGACGAGACATGTCGGCACTGCACTATGCTGCCCGTGATAAGGGGAACAGTGAGAGGAGTCAGGCATATGACTCCTCCCGTGTGAGATCTGACAGCATATACCTCGCGTGAATAACAACAAATAAAAATCTAAACCAGTTGCTGTCAGGCCGACTCCAGCTCACGGTGACGGAGTAGAACTGCCCCGTAGGGTTTTCTTGGCTGTAATCTTTACAGAAGCAGATCACCAGGCCTTTCTTCCATGGAGCCACTGGGTGGGTTTGAACCGCTAACCTTTAGGTTAGCAGCCAATCGCAGACCAGTTGCAGGAAGAAGCGTCAAAATTTGGGTTTTGGCAGTAAGACTATAGGAGTAGAGAGATAGTTAGGGACTTACTGCTTTTTAGTCTGCCTCTCTTCTCCATTTCATTACCTTTATGAACGTGTTCTCTGCTCCCCTGGGTCCCATTTCCGGTCCAGCAGCAGTGATTACTGTTGGGGTAGACCTCCCAGCTGCTGAAGTCTGCTCTTTCCTTGACCTTCCGTGTAGCCTGGCTTCCACTGTACCCCTCCATGAAAACTCTGCTTGTTCTGCAGTTCAGCAACTACATGGCTACTGTTTTCTCCTTTGTTTGTCTGATGCAGTAGCAGCCTTCCAAAAATACCACCAACTCTAATAATCCTTTCGCTCTGCTCTTCGATATGTCTTTTGTCTGGGGCTTAGTTACTGTTGCAGCTGATGGTATGACAGCTGATGGCAAGCCACAAATGAATGTTTAAATGGTGTGTAATTCAACAGATGTACCTATCCAGGTGATTCTCCCAGTAGCTGCCATCAGCTACACGGTGGGTGGAGGGAGAGTGACAGCTGAGTGTGTAGTGCGCTGTTCCAGATAGTGTCTGTTTTTTTGGCTAGCTCATTCATGGAGATTATAGTTTGACTTATTTTGCCTTTATGTAGCTTTTGTGGCTCTATTTTCTACTTTATTTTGATACATGTAGGCAGCGTGGCTTCCATTTGGGGACATTTAAATCATGAAGAGAGTAAAGTTATGATTATAGTGTAGCTTTGGTGGTTCCCAGTGAGTATCACCAAGTAATCTTTTCTGGGAGTGCCAGGTATATAAAAGTCTTCTTCTTAAGTGCACAAGTAAATAGGCCACACCCTCTATGAAAACATAGTAATCGAGGCTGGCCCACTTTAAACATTACTCAAGGAAGGAAGGAACCACCTATCTACTACTACTGTATAAAACCCAAACCCAGTGCCGTCGAGTCGGTTCCGACTCATAGCGACCCTATAGGACAGAGTAGACCTGCCCCATAGAGTTTCCAAGGAGCACCTGGTGGATTCGAACTGCCAACCCTTTGGTTAGCAGCCGTAGCACCTAACCATTACACCACCAGGGTTTCCACTTCTGTATAGTACTTAACATTTACAGACTAATACATTTTATTTTAGCACATGGTAATCATTGTGAAGCTACCCTGTCAGTCAAGATAAGTAAACATCATCTTTTTCTTTTATGAACCCAGTAACCAATGTGCTTATAGTTCCTTGTAAAACTGCTGTTCAGATTATTTTGTGGCTGGTTCCATCAGTTGGCTAGAGAGGGTACTGGAATTAAGTTAGCTTTGTCCGTCTTTCTTAACTTATGGTCAGCCGTATGTTTAGACTGGATGAAGTAGGAGGGATGATGAGATCCAAGTACATTCCTGGAAAAGATACCAAAACCAAATTCTACTAAGGGTATGAATTAGTATTTTTCACGTTTGGTTACCATCTTTATGCCTTTAGCAAGAACCTATGATTACTTTTTCTGATAATATAAATAGAATTGTTTGTTGTAGTAATGATGAGCACAAAGTCAGGGTAATGGGAGGGGGTGGGGAGATGTGATCATTGAGGGACACATGGGGACCTTTGAGGTACTGTAATGTTCTGTTTCTTAGCCTGGCCATGGTTGTGGAAGTGTTGACTTTATTTTTCTTTTGAAAATGTACATGTTTTATATACTTTTCTGTATGTGTATCTTACTATATATGCGTATCAAATGGAGAAAAATATGGGAACTACCCAAAAAGCATAAAGTAGGAAATTTTATTGGTAATCCTACAGCCCAGAGAGAATCACTTTTCTTTTTTGACATACATCCTTCCAGTGTTTTGGGGCACATACATTTCATAATATATCCACTCCCATTGGATCAAATTTTAGTAACAAAATACATGTATAAATGTATGTCTATGCATATAATGCTGACTTTTTGTTTTATTATGTTATAATGTTTTGCCATGAGGTTTTAGGATTCTGTAGGATTAATTTTAATAGGTATATACCCAAAAAATCCAAACCTGTTACCATCAAGTTGATTCTGACTCTTAGTGACGCTATAGCATTTCCAATCCCTGCGGAAGCAGATTGCCAAATCTTTCTCTCGTGGAGCTGATGGTGGTTTCATATAGCCAACCTTTTGGTCAGCAGTTGATCACTTTAACCACTGCACCACTAGGGCACCTTTAATAGGTGTATACCAAAACCAAACCCACTGCCGTTGAGTCCATTCCGACTCATAGCAACCCTATAGGACAGAGTAGAACTGCCCAATAGAGTTTCCAAGGAGCGCCTGGTGGATTCAAACTGCCAGCCTCTTGGGTAGCAGCCGTAGCACTTAACCACTACGCCACCAGGGTTTCCAGTAGGTGTATAAAGAGTACCATTATTTCGATATCCCACCCAGTGCCATCGAGTCGATTCTGTATCATAGTTTATTTATCCAGTCTTCTATTCTCTAACATTTAGGTTGTTTCTAATATTTAAATATTACAGGTAACATGATTATCTTGTAAGTGGAAACCCTGGTGGTGTAGTAGTTAAGTGCTACAGCTGCTACCCAAGAGACCAGCAGTTCGAATCCGCCATGCATTCCATGGAAACTCTATTGGGCAGTTCTACTCTGTCCTGTAGGGTCATTATGAGTCGGAATCAACTCGACGGCAGTGGGTTTGGTTTTTTGGTTTTATCTGGTATTTAAAATTAAAAAGGGCGAATCAGATCCTTCTTTATTTAGTATGTAGACATTTCATAAAAGGTATGTAAACAAAACCAGTCATTGAACGATTAATTCTTTCCTTCCTACCTGCTCTATTCCCCTCCCTGTTCAAAAAAGGGGTAGTTGTAGGGTTTTTCTTTAGAGAGACATTTCTGTCACCTGAGCTTCAAGTTAGGAATATCTTGGCATAGAATGACCCATGAACACCTGAAACATCTACAGCATTCATGATCACACCAAAATAATAGAAAATTTATTATTATTTTTAGGTGGTACGTTGGGGCCAGAAGCCCTAGTGGCATAGTGGTTAAGAGCTATGGCTGCTAACCAAAGGTTGGCAGTTCGAATTCACCACGCGCTCCTTGGAAACCCTATGAAGCAGCTCTGCTCTGTCCTATAGGGTTTCTATGAGTCAGAATCGACTCAGCAGCGATGGGTTTGAGTTTTTTTTTTTCCCCCTTACACTGGGGCTTGAGGAGCCTGGGTAGCACAAGCCAGTCAGCTGCTAACCGAAAGGTTGGCTGTTTGAACCCAGCTAGTGACTCTGCAGAAAGAAAGGGCCTGTTGATCTGCTTCTGTAAAGATTATAGCTTAGAAAACCCTACGGAGCAATTCTACTCTGTAACCCACGGGGTCCCCATGAGTCAGGGCTGACTTAGTGGCAGCTAACAACAACAACAGTGTTGTGACCTGGAAGTACTAGGGTTGAAAGTGCTTTAGCTAGGAAACTATATAAGGAAAAGGCCTGTGATGTATGTACCTTTGTGTCCCTCAGTTAAATTCTAGAGCATAAATAATTAAGCGGTGTGGCTGACTGTTTCCTACTTTTGATAGTCTTTGGGTGTTACCACCTTCTGCATGCATGACCTGGGATGCCTTGTGTGTGAAGGGATTCTGGTGGAGGAGAAAGCTCCACATCCTAAGTTGATAGCCTTTGTCCCAGCACTGATGAGTTACGTAACTTTGAGTAAGTCACTCAAAGTTTCCTTATCTGTAGGATGAGGTAATAACACTTGCCAGCCTATTTCACACCATCGTTGTGAAGAGAAAGAAGGCCTACATAAATGTTCTGTTTAAACTATAAGGTGTTGATACTTAGATATTGAAAAAAGGAATGAATAGGAATTAGCACAGAGAACTTAACTCTTTGCTTGTCGTGTGTGTGTGTGCGTGTGCGTGTGTTGGGGGGTGCTGTACTGCCTTGGGTTTGCCAGTCTGGTGTTTAAGTATGTAAGTTTGAGAAGGATTTCAGGGTCTCAATTAATGGTGATGAACGATATGTCCATTGTGTAGATTAAAGTTCTGAAGATGCTATTGGTCCTTTGGAACAACTACATTTGTTCCCCTTAAGATTGCCATCATTTGAGTGAAGTCGCAGTTTGTGTAAACCGAAAACCAAACCTGTTGCCCTCGAGTCCATTCTGACTCATTGTGACGCTCTGGGACAGAGTAGAACTGCCCCATGGGGTTTCCAAGGAGCGGCTGGTAGATTTGAACTGCTGACTTTTTGGTTAGCAGCCGTAGCTCTTAACCACTGTCCCACCAGGGCTCCACAGTTTGTGTAGGGAATGCTAATTGTTAGGGTATTTTGTCCTATCTTATTTCATTTTCCACTGTCTTATTCAGAAAAAGCATTGAGCTGGCTTGTAAAAACATGTACAATGCAACAGAGTTAAAATTAGCAGGGGAAGAAATTGGGGCAAAGGGAAAACACATGTGGGGGAAAAAATGACTAAAACTAGGTTACGGCTAATGGGCAGACTCACACAGGAGAGGTCATAGGTTGAGGTAGGTTGCATATTTAGCTTCCCAGGCAACAGAAAACGAGGACAACATTTGTAAGTTTTCTGGAGAAATTTTCTCAGTGTAGAGGATGAGAATATGAACTCTATTTTCAGTATACCCTTCAAACACAAAAAGTGATTTCTGAAGCAATTGTTTTTATATTGTCTCTCAATGCAGATTACTAGCTCGGTGACAAAGCACCACTCAGGGAAAGAGTAACTGTAAGGGATCAAAATCATGTGTTTCACGTAGCAGCTCTGAAAGGCTGGCTGGAGCCAAGGACACTTAGAACATGTTAAGGAGTGGATAAGCTGCCTGTCCTCAGGCAGCCCTCCACAAGCACCCTGTATCCTGGCTGGGAGCTGGAAGGTTCCCAGTGATGTTGCTGCCCAGTCCATTGGCCAGAATCCCAGAGACCCAATGATGGAGATGCCAGTCCTGCCTTGAGAGTTAGTGTCTTCATAAGCTATTGACATTTTCTTCTCTCTCTTGCTTCTGGCATGTCTGTTGCAAGGGTCAGACATGTGAATTGATGTAGCTCCTCGCTGCAGAGGGCAACTGAATGCCAGCCCTGAACCACTGGGAATTTGTGGACAGCCAATAACTCATTTTATATTAGCTGTTGGGTGGCTATTTAATGGCTGTTACTTCAATTTGTAGCTCGTGGCGACTGATTTCAAACCCATCACCTTTCTAGATCTTATTCCTAGAATCAAATTGTTGTTAAGTGGTTTCATTAAAGAATTCAGCTTGAGCCCTTTGCCTGCTTTTCTGTTTCTCTGTTGTTACTAGCTCTGGACTCTCTCCTCCTCCCCCTTCTCCCTCTAAGTCCTCAGAGGGACTGTGTGTTTATAGAAACAGGGATTGTATTCTGACTTTAGTGGGACACAGAAGGAGACTGCCTGGTTAAGGCAAGAGATGGTGGTGCTAAAAAAGGAAATTGGCAGGCCTGTCCCTGGCACTTTTAGTAAGAAAAGAAAGGGAATGACAGGCTGACTGGGGAGTATGTTAAAAGGAGCCCTGATCCTCACATGACCTTATTCCGTGAACCCGGAGAGATGGTCAGCCTACGTGACCGTCATTTGGGGAGTGAAAGACTGACTTCGTCTGCTTTCTGCCGTGTATATTTATGGACCTACTTGAGAAGCAGAAACCAGTTAAGGAGCAGTCATTATTGGTGGAGAAGTTCTTACAACTGTAGGGTAGCTGCACCTGCTGATGTGTACTGGGGTTTGACGGGAGTCACATCAATGGCTTGATAGCAGTTTCTATTCTAGCACGTGCTCCTTGGGCTCAAAGGGGATTGATGTGATATGGGCTTTTATGCCAGGAATGAGAATCTGATGTTGAAAACCCAGAAGCCTGGAACAAGAAGGGCTCAGTGAATTTGTTTTGTTCATAGATGCTCTAAGTTTCTAAGTAGGGTCCTATTTCTTCTAAATACAAAATGTTTTACATATTGCAATGATTTAATTTATATATTTGCCAATTAATATCAGAGTGAAACAGGATCAGGAAGTTTTACTCCTGTTTTGTAAATGGAGAATCAGAGGTACACTTAGAGGTGACAGAGGCCACCTGGTGTGCCTGGGACAAGGCTAAGAAGAGTACCGTTTGGTTGCCTTGATCATTATCCTGAGGGTGTATTATTGCTAATGAAACTTCAGCATGTACTAGACAGGCAGTTTCATGAGTGACTTCTGGAAGAGGCATGTGGGTAGGATGTCACCCAAATAATTTCTCTGGAGTTTATATAGCTGCTTCTATTGAGAGGCAGAGTGTATAGCGGTTAGGAGCATAGGGACAGACTGCCTGGCCCTGGGTCCTGGTCTGACAGCTGAGCTGTGTGGTCTTAACTTCTCTGTGCTCAGTGTCCTTATCTGTCAAATGGGGGTGATTGGAGTCCCCACCTGTTAATGCATCAGCATGTCCCAATTATTTCAAGCACTGTCTGACACATTGCAAATACTCAGTATATGTTGGCTATTACTGCAGTTTTGATGATGATGATTAGATGTATAGCTTGCCTGGCCATTCATAGGGGCAAATGACGGAAGGGGGTGGGTAGGGAGTAAGGCAGAGAAGCTAATAAGGTCGTTTTTATTTACCGAGCAAAAAGGAACAAGTGGACAGTAGAGGACATCATGAAACCAGATACTCAGCTGTGCGATGATGAGTTGTTTTATCTGAGTTCCTCGAGTGTAGCCCCTGTGCTTTGATCTCAGGTCAGCTACCCAGGGAAGGAGTAGTTGAGCTGAATGTCCTGAGGTGTGGCTGTGAGAAGGACAAGAACTGGGGCTGGGACAGAGTGTACCGAAGGGGCAGGCTGATGATTGTATGTTCGGACTCTTCATAATTTAGTTGGTCTCATTTGTTATTATGTTAAACTCAGTCTTTAACCCCGTGACTGACAAATGACAGTGGCGTAGACTTAATAAGGAGAAACTGGTCTGACCACAATTTGCCCTTGATAATGCGTTCGTTCACTTTTGCAACCAGACGGAGAACAGTCCCTGCTTCTCTGTTCTGGGAATCTTACCAAATCTAATAAAGAGTCTCTGGTAGCACTCACCCCTTTTAAATAGCCCAAGTGAGAGAGACTGACTTTTTTTGCATGTGGCCTACTTCCTGGATGAGAAGGTAGCTTTGATGATAGAACTTTTTAGAATCATATAAAACTTGAATCTTGATGTGTATTTATATTATTGCTTTTAAAAATGAAATTAAAGGAAACCTAAACATGTATACTCTCTCCCAGCGCTAATGAAACTTCTTAAAGACTTTTAATAGAGTCATCTGGACTCTGAAGTGTCTTTTGTACACTTTCTCCTTCCAATTTTTAGGGAGGCTTTTAAGTTCATTTTTAATTTCTACTCTACCCAATAGTTTTAAAGTAAGATGTTATTCAGTTTCCATGTATTTAATTTTTTTTCCTTGCTCTGTTAGTGACTTCTAGTTTTATAGTGTTACGGTCAGAAGATGCTTTGTATTATTTTAATGTTTTTGAATTTTTTGAGGCTTGCTTTGTGGCCTGAAATACGGTCTATCGTGGAGAATGATCCATGTGCATTGGAGAAGATGTGTGCTGTGCTGCTGTTGGCTGGTGCATTCTGTATATTGTGAGGTCGAATTGGTTGATTGTGTGGTTTAGATTTTCAGTATCTTCGCTGAATTTCTTTCTAGTTGCTATGCCCATCATCAAAAGTGGTGTGCCGGAGTCTCCTGCTGTTATTGTAGAACTGCTCACTTCTTTCAGTTCTGTCAGAGTTTGTTTTGTGTGTATTGGAGCTCTGTCACTGGGTGCATAAATACTTATTATTGTTATGTCTTCTTCTTGAATTGACCCTTTAATCATTACATAATGCCCTTCTTTGTCTCTTGTAATGGATTTTGACTTAAAGTCTATTTTATCAGAAATTATTATTGCCACTACTGCTTTCTTTTGTTTGCTTGATGTGTTTTTTCCCGTCCTTCGATTTTTAACCTTTGTGTGTTTTTGAGTCTAAGGCGTGTCTCTTGTAGGCGACATATTGATGGGATAGGGAAGCTTTTTGGTTGAGATTTTGACTCTTGTATGTGTATATATTCACATCCAGAGGATTGATAATCATTTTGGCAGTTTCTAAGAAAGTTTGAGTTGTAAATTTTTATAATTTTTTTTTTTTTTTTACAGACCAGCCCTTTGCCAGGGAAGGTGTATTGGTAAGCTGGAGGTGGATGGGAAGACTGAAGGGAGAGTATAACCTGCCTTGATCCCCGTGTGTGTGTACCTGAGAAGTTGAGTCAGCAACTTCTTGAACGTAGGGTTGGAGTGTTAAGAAATATCTCTAGTCATTCCGAAAGATGTCATGACTTTCTAAAAATGAGAAGTTATTTGCAGTCACATCAATGTGTAATATACCCTACAGCATATTAGAAAACAAGTAAAATGTTGTGAAATCAAAGAAACCAGTTGCACACCTCTAGGTATGGCCCTAGGATTATCCAGGGTGGCTTTTATAGAAGTCTAAACCGACTTCTTAGGATGTTAGCATCCCTGGACAAACCCTTTTCCTCCCCTCCCTTGAGGTCACTTTCCTCTAATTCTTTATGCATTTAGAGTGTTGCTGAGGCAAAACTGTGTTCTGGTTTCCTCTTTTAAAAATGCAGATGTTTCTAGAAATCATCACATTCTTAAGTTCCGAGCCTCTTATGATTTTTCAGGCCTTGGGCTGGGTGAAGATACAAAGATGGGGTCCTTGTACTTGACAACTTGGTTGAAGTCAACCATGCCAAGGTATCTTGACTAAATGAAGTCTGACTCTCTGAAGACTAGATCGGTAAGACACTTTTGTGTTTCTGTAGCCATAAGCCCACCTCGAGGGAACACTGAAAATAAAGAATGATTGCCTTGAGTATTCTGTGAGAGTCTCATTGTCTTTTTAATTTATTTTTTTATTGGATGGAATTTTTTTTTTTTTTAAACCTAAGTTCTTACTCACTTCTGAAACTATTTTCTGACTATGCTTCGTGTATGGCAGCAGATTTTCACTTAGATGTGATGAGGAATTGCATTGGTTTTCATGTGTAAATGATTTCCAAGGACATGCAACTTCTCATCATCCCTTTTAATAATCAGAAATCACAGTTGTTTTTGGAGAATTATTAGCTAATAGAAGATTCCCCATGAGAGGGAAAAAAACAAACCAAAACAAAAACAAATGGTCCATCTTATCAAACGGAGCTTTTTGTAATAAGAGCTTTGGAAGAAATATAGGCTATTGGAGCTGGGAGATTTTAGAAGGCCTCCTGTATACCGATCTTGATTTATAAATAAGGAGAGCCCTAAGTGAGGTGGTTTGTCCCACACTGAGAATTAGTGGCCCCCAGATTTACTAATGGTCCCTGGGCTGTCTGTCACTCTACCTTGAACTAACAGTGGTAACTGATACTCCTGACAGTGAACCCAAGGCCAAAGTTTTCCAGGGTCTGCTGAATCTTGAAAGGAAAACTAAATTATATTTAGTAAAGTTCATGTTAAGTATCTTTAATTACATTCTAAATGTTTGAAAATTGGTTATTTGTGTTCTGTTGTAAAGCAGTGTGCTTAACTAGAAACCCCAGCATTAACCCAGCCTTTGCCAGGTAGCAGTGAATATATTGCTTTATAGAGGGGTAGAAAGAGAAAGTTGTTGATTTGAAGAGTGAAGAAAAAAGATTATCTTGTCCTTAGCAAGAAGCCCTCGTGGAGGAAAGAAGAAACTGAGACCGTGGCTAGGGCAGTGGTAACGCTTAGATGCTAATCTCATCTGGCTTTGAGTTTTGTTTTTGAAGCTGCCAGTTTTTATTTTGGCGTTTTTCAGATATTCTTATAGCCTTCCTGGGGAAATTTATTTTTTGGAGACATCACTCACGTTGTTTACTCCTCTAGGTTCAATGTACTAGGCCATCTGTTGTTAATTTTGTAGCTGTATTAAATTCCATTCTTCGGCTGGGTTTTAAGCACCAAAAGCAAACTTACAATCAGGAGCCTTTGCAAGTCACGTAGCTCTAGCCTGAACGGTGGTTTTTATAAGTGCAGTTTTCAGTTGGGCCGAGATTCTGTGCTGACTTTGGGGATCGGGAGTTTAAAGCTGTGAATCTTTGCCAGTTCTCGGGGAGAGCCTGCTCTGAGACTCCGGGCAGTTGTTTTCCCAATGCAGGCTCCTGGGGTGACACTGGCAGTGATATTGATAAATTGCTGTTAAGATATTGAGAGCTGACAGACGGTAATTTTATCATACTCTTTCAAGTTCTTAGGCCGACCTATGATCTGAAGGGCCAGTATCCTCTAGGGCAGCCACAGGAAAAGCTTGTTCCTGGCTGGGTGCTTGGACAGGCGCTTCTTGGAGGAAGCCGGGCCTGTGGGTCTTAGAGGCTGGAGCAGGGACACCAAGAACAGCACTGCTGCCCTTTCCAGCCTGTGCCGAGGCGACACAGAATGTTTGAAGGAGGCCCGAGAGCTCTCTTGGCTGGCCACAGCCTCTTGAACTGACTTCTGGCTGCTGTAGACGGGACCTCTGTGTGTAAAGGCACAATCATATTCTGTTTGGGTCTCAGCATCAAGTTGCCCTTTACAAATAATTCTGTGGTAAGTTGTGGTTTCCCTGATAGGATTCCTGTTGCTAGCTGAACACAAAAGATGGCTAAATGGCGTTATTACTTAACCAAATTGCCTCTGGTACAGACACGCTGAGCTGGTGCTTTTCCTGGAGTTGGCCTGGAGTTTTCAGAGACTCAATTGCTGCCTTTGTAAGGCTGTGCCTGGGCTTGTATTTCCAATATCTCTCAACTTTTGTTCCTGTGGAAGAGAGGAAGTGGAGCCGTGACAGATATATTGCCAGATAGCACAATATAGCACACAAAACGAGAAAGACGTGGCGTGAGCCATTCACGGAGACAGATTTATGCTCTGTGCTGCCCTTAAACCATAGATCCACCCATGTCAAAGGAATAACCTGCCCACTGTGTATTTCAGACCTGGACCCAGGTTAGAAGAGAGATGCCGACTCCCTCTGTTTAACTTTTGCCAGTAATGCTGTACATTTCGCTGTAGTCAGTTATTTTTGTAGAAATGGGAAGATTTATTTGGCAGAGAAAGCCGCATCTCTAGGTTAGAAGTAGAAGAAGAGAGATATCAGGGGAGAGAGAGATTTGGCCATACTATCACCTTAGTGAAGTCAATCTGTGCAGTTTTGCTGGTTTTTGTCATTATCCAGCCAACTGGCATTGGAAGAATTATACCTAATTTACAAAACAGAACAGAACCAAAAAAAAGAAAGCCAGAAAGATTGTGGTTGACCCAAGGCCAGAGTGTTTGAAATTTGTGATTTCTTCTTGGTTCTCTTTATAGGTCTGTTTCCTGGAGATGTAGTAGAATTGACACGTGTGTGAGTTTATTTCATTGCCTTTATGTGGGAGATAGCATTGTATAGTGGTTAATAGCCTGGGTTCTGGATGTTTTACATCCAGGGTTCATATCAGGCTCAACCTGTACCTTACTTGTAAAACAAGGCTATAAGGTCTCACCCTATAAGGTAGCTCTGAGAATTAAATTTAGTTCATATATGTAAGGGATTTGTTGTTGTTAGGTGCTTTTGAGTCAGTTCCAACTCATAGTGATCCTCTGTACAACAGAACAAAACGCTACCCAGCCCTACATCATTCTTGCAGTCATTCCTATCCTTGACCCATTGTTGCAGCCACTGTATCAGTCCATCTTGTTGAGGGTCTTCCTCTTTTCTGCTAACCCTGTACTTTGCCAGGCATGATGTCCTTCTTCAGGGACTGGTACTTCCTGATGACATGTCAAAAGTATGTGAGATGAAGTCTCATCACCCTTGCTTCTGAGGAGCATTACGCCTGTACCTCTTCCAAGACAGATTTGTTTGTTCTTCTGGCAGTCCATCGTATATTCAGCCTTCTTCGCCAGCACCATCTTCTTCCATCTTCCTTATTCGTTGTCCAGCTTTCACGTGCATATGAGGTAATTGAAAATACTATTGCTTGGGTCAGGTGCACCTTGGTCCCCAAGGTGACATCTTTGCTTTTCAACACTTTAAAGTGGCCTTTTGCAGCAGATTTGCTCGATACAATGCATCATTTGATTTTTCTTGACTGCTGCTTCCGTGGAGGTTGATCGTGGATTCAAGTAAAATGAAATCCTTGACAACTTCGATCTCTTCTCTGTTTATCATGATGTTGCTTATTGATCCAGTTGTGAGAATGTTTGTTTTCTGTATAAGGCACTTAGAAGTAGATACTCATTAAATCTTAGCTACTGAAATTTTGAAATGTGTGTTGGTTTCATGGATGAGTAGAGTGTGCTACCTGGTAGAGTGTTAGGCAAACATTTCAAATATAAAAAACAACTCTGCTTAAAATCTTTTCAGGTTGATAGTTTTAAGGAATGAAAGAATACTTTTGGGAATGATTCAAACTAGGAAGAAATCAGGAAAAGAGAAGACAGTGTGTGCGCATGGTTCTGCAGTTCTCCTTGGTGGATTTGTGGAATATGTGATTGTGTATCTTATGTCAGTACTAATTTATTCTGGAGAGGAGAAGCAAATGTTGGTTGCATACTTCGTCTCCTGTGAGGTAGAGTTTTTTGTTTTCATCTTATTTATTTATTTTGCGTGGATGAGACTGTTAAGTGCTGTCTTACTTGGATGAATTTAGAGAGGTGAGAAAATGTTTTCCATTATGTTTGTGACCCTTGAATAGAATCAGCCATTTTTTCTTGATTAAACAGTTTCGTGGTTTTCTTTTAACACAGTGTATTTATCTTTACAAAGATGGTACATTTTTTAATGTGGTATGTTTTGGGATATCATTGATTTTTTTTTTCCTTTTTCTGTTATATTGGAAAAATATAATTGCACCTGTGTGTTGTGCTTAGAATGAAGCAGGTTCAGGCATACCATGTTGCACTGAGTAGAAAGCCCTTACTAGTTGTTTTTCAGAAGTCATCCACTAGTTCATCAGTGAATACCTAAGCATGGTTGCATAGATAGGGGCTTTTCAGAGTTGGCTTTTGAGCGTTTTGTCTAGAAGTTATAGTCCAGGCCGCAGATACACTAGCTGATTCAGTTTGAGTTCGGGCGAAGTCTAGTATGAATCTACTTTAAGTAACTGCTTCAGGTGACTATCCCTAGGTCTCTTTTTTAAATAGCCCTATCTGGCTGACAGAGAGTGGTTCGTGGAGGACAGAGCAGCTGTGCAGGTTAGGGTGGCCTGTTTCAAGCTTCATCAGGCCACTGGAGTCAGACTTATTAGTACTGGTTAACCATCCTTGTTAAGGTCCTACTGCCACCCTAGCCTGTAGGTTGGCACCACATTGTGCACAGTGTGTTGGCCTGGGTGTTGGGAGACTCAGGCTATAGTGAGTGAGTCACTTCAACTCTCTGCTCTCTTCCATTGTCACCTGTAAAGCAAGGGGTTGTACTTCTCCCTTATCTTAATCTGTGCCAAAATCCTATCGTCCCTTGTAGAACCCAAGCATCTAAAAATTAGATCCATGATCAAACCCATGGAAGCAGCAGTCAGGAAATCAAACGACTCATTGCATTGGTCAAATCTACTGCACAAGATCACTTCAAAGTGTTAAAAAGCAAAGATATCAGCTTGAGGACTAAGGTGCTCCTGAGCCAAGCCATGGTGTTTTCAGTCACCTCATATGCATGAGAAAGCTGGGCAGTGAATAAGGAAGACCAAAGAAGAATTGACATCTTTGAGTTGTGGTGTTGATGAAGAATATTGAATATACCATGGACTGCCAGAAGAACAAACAAATCTGTCTTGGAAGAGTGCTCCTTAGAAGCATGGATGGCGAGACTTTGTCTCACATACTTTGGACATGTTATCAGGAGGGACCAGTCCATAGAGAAGGACATTATGCTTGGTAAAGTAGAGGGTCAGTGAAAAAGATAAAGACCCTTAAGGAGATGGGCTGACACAGTGGCTGCAACAGTGGATTCAAGGATAACAACGATCATGAGGATGGTGCAGGACTGGGCAGTGTTCCGTTCTGTTGTGCACAGGGTCGCTGTGAGTTGGAAGTGACTGGATGGCACCTGACAACAACATGTATCGTTGGGTGTCATCACTGATAAATTAGATTTCTCTCAGTACCAATGTTGGGTTCTGTTCTCCGTTAAACATCTCCTGTTTCCTTACCCTTTAACTGCCCCAGATATTAAGTGAAAGGGGAGACCTTAGTGATTAGGGGGGCTGGCAGTGAGTCAGCATGCCTGGGTTCAAATCCTTGCCCCTCTATTTACAAGATATGTAACTTTGAAAAATTTAATGAACCAGTGTGCCTCAATTTCCCCATCTGGAAAGTGAAGGTAATAATAATTGCCCCTGGTTTTTGTGAGCATTGATTGAGTTAATGCATGTAAACTGGTTTGCATGGTGCCGAGCCCGCAGTAAGCACTCCATAAGTTTAAACTCTCATTATCATATAATAACCTAGCTCTGGTGGTGGCAAATGAGTGATGTCAGCTTCCATTAATTCTCCACGTTTGGATAACTTTGGGCTTTCTGAGGACATTGCTTCCTTATAGTGTTTCTCTTTAGGTGGGAAGGTGCACTATTGTGCAGTTGGAGAAACTGAACAGCAAAGAATTATGCTTTATATGCGTCAGTCTTGTGGTTGGAGCCCAGCTTCCCTTCCTGACATGCCATCCTAAACTCAGTGACTGTAGAGCCTCATAAGAGTGGGTTTGGTTGTTAGAATCTGGTAAGAATTCTCCCTCTCCTCTTTGCCCTTTTATAAACAGCCAGGCTTTCATTGGGGTTTCTCTGCAGGCCAAGAGCTAGCTGCTTAGTCTTGGTGGTCTGGAAAATAGTGGTGGTCTACAGCCTGTTAGAAGTATACCTTAGTACTAATACTAGCCTCTTTAGTATCAAGACTTGCAGTTTTTAGTATTAACCTTTTCAGTACTGGTCTTACAGCACCTTCAAAAATCTGACTTAGGTATTTGAAATTTAGCCACTCTTTTTTTTTTTTTTCTCAAAGGTGGTTAGATCTTGCATATGTCTGCCTCCTAAAGGGAAAGGAGCAACAGTGCTGCTGTCACTTGGCCGTGGGCAACTCTGTTGCTACATGTAGAGACAGTGAGGGGAGGATGTGTCCAGAAGAAACAAAGCCTCTGTTTGAGGGGTCCTCAAGTCATGCTGAGCAGATGATAGTGGGCCTGTTAGAACCTCCCTTGGTCCCAGTTTCTCTGGAGGCTATTTAAAGGCCCTCCAAGTTATAGAATCAGACCCTTGAGACTGAAAATAACCCTGTGGGTTCTTACGGCACGATAAGGACACTCTGCGAGAAGTACTGTATCAGCTGTGTGTCTTGGGGAGGGGGAGGCGTGGGGAGATGATTGGGTGGACCTTGTGGGGAGCAGCTAAAGAAAGGAGAGACCAGTGAGGAGGCTGCTTAATAACCCATTTGTGACATGAGCTACCCCTTCCAGAGTGGTTGAAGGGCGGTTGTACCCTGGGGCCGGGGCACCCTTTCTCTGGACTGACAGTCCCATCAGGCCTCAAGAACCTTTTCTGCTGAGGCTGCTGAGGTCCTCAGTTGGGCAATAGCTTGCTGCCCTGCCTCAGAGCCACTATAGAGGGATTGATAGATGGATGCCCCCTTCTGTTTCTGGCTAGTGCTGTCTTCACACCCTGTTGCCGTTTATGTTTTTTGATGAATGATTAATTAGAAAAATAATCATTTGTAAATTGTGAGTGAAGCAGACATTTGGCCCTGCCTGTAGGGAAATGGCGCCTCTGAGCCGGGTGGAGCTCACAGCTAGTGCATCAGAGCAGCAGTATTCCCAGACCAGTGATGAATTTACGCGAAGTTCCTGTTCAGCATGTTAATGACTGTTACAGCTGAGTAACTAGTGAAAAATAATAGCAAATGGGAAGAGTAAATATTTAATGCTTCTGTATCGTCTTTAGCTTACTGCAAAATACGCAGTCCGATTTAGGAGGGAGATGAGGGAACCTTGGACCTCAGAGACAGTATTAGCTTGTCTGAGTTTCAGTCTTTGTTTCCTTCCTTTGTACTTAATTAAGTTAAAAGGATAAAGCGAGTTGTTGCTGGGGTAGATTTTAACAGGGGAGTGGTTTTTCTGTAAGTTTTAGGTCGCAAGATGCTTCTTTCCTGGCAGTTTGAACCTATATGTTCGGTCAACTTCATTGATTAAATGCCTGGTGTGTACAGAGGCCTATACAATCTCTAAAATACTGCACTGCTTCCATCATGTTACTCTCCTGCTTAAAAAGTTCAGTGACTCCCTGCAGCTTCCAGGATGAAAGCTGAGCTCAGCAGCCTGGCTTTTAAGGGTGTCAGTGCCGTGACTCCAGCCTGTCTTCCCAGGCTTACTCCCTAAGGCAACTTCACGTGGCCTCTTTGCTCAAGCAGGAGTGGCTGGTTCCCTGGCCCTGGACATGCTGGAGGCATTCTCCACTTTGTACCCCAGCTCAGATCCTTCTGGGGCATGGAATGACCTTGTCTTTTTCTCTATCGAAAGCATACTCTTCTGCCAAATTCCAGTTCTTGACATTTCTCTGCCTTGACTGGATGGGAGCCTGCTGATTTTGGAATAGAGAGAATTTAAAGTGGGTCACAATTCTCCATTCCCTCGAGCTTGCCAACTTTCTACCTTAGGGGATTCAGAGTAAGTCCTACTTTTTCCCACTTCTTCCTTGGTTGTTATCTAACTCTAATTTTAGTCTCATTCTAGATTAAAGTAAGCTATTTGTCCAGGCAAACAAGTTGTGTACTACAGAAATTTCTAAGGATTGGAACTGAGTTAGTAGGGGAACGGGCCTCGGTGGTAGTGCCATGCTTTCCGAGATCAGAGGATTTTCAGACAAGAGGTTGAGTTCACAAGCTGACAGCATTCCTGAAAAGTGCTGCTTTAGTCTAAGGCTGCACTGGTGTAAGTAGGGTATCTAGAGAAAGGGTCCAGGCCTTTCTCCTCTGCTCTAGAGAGTCTTTTGGAGGTGTTGAATTCTGGCTGTCATAAAAAGGGTAATATTCAGAGGGAATGATCAGGATGGCGAGGCAGGCCTGATAACACGCCAGCAAGGCTGGGTGGGTAAAAAGAGAACAAAACCAAAACAAACCCATTGTGATCCCAACTCAGAGCAACCCTACAGGACAGAGGAGAACTGCCCCACAGGGTTTCCAAGGAGCACCTGGTGGATTTGAACTGCCAGTGTTCTGGTTAGCAGCCAAGCTCTTAAGACTACACTACCAGGACTCCAGAAGAGAACAAGGGAGGCCATGTACTCTGTTTCCAAATGGTTGAGAGACTGTCTTCAGAAAGAGAAATATTAGGCTTCATGTTTGGAACCAAGGAGTGAGAACGAAGACTGGTGGGGGTAGGTTATTGGAAGACAGATTTCAGGCTAATACAAGAAATTTTCTCATGGAGTTGTGAAAAAATGAAATGGATTCCCTTAGGAGATAGTTTTCCAAGTGTGAGAAATGTGAACAACGAAAGGCAATAATCTGATCTTGAAAATATATGGCACTATAGCATAAGGACCATAATAGATTCCAAATGGAAGACCTTTAGACAGGTCATTTTCTCCTCTGTGCTAAAACCTTTATCCCAGGGTTTTAGAGAAGGATTCAGTTGTAGAAAGTTACATACCTCACTGTGTCCAAAATAGGAGTAAGTCCTGATATGAACCAAGAAATAATAGTTTTCTGAGTTGACATTGAAATGATGGTAGAAGCAGTTTGAAATCTAGAGCCAGAGGTTCTTAAACACTGGGTTTAAAGACCTCAAGGGTAGCGTTTAATGAGGAGATCTTTGCAGAATTTTCTAGGAGTCATAAGCAGTTTGAAAAGGCATATTCATTATTATCCTTTACGTATGTATTTGGGAAACTTTGAAAATCCTATTTAAATAATAGTAACCATAGAAAACAGCCTTGGCAGGTAAATATGGCTTTGTAAAGGCTTTAAGGATTAAGAAACATGCCCCAGGATGCACGTAAACATCTTTCTGTAGGTAATATCTTAGCTTTTGTCTGACTCTCAGAAGTGGCTCTGACCCAGAAAGGCTAAGAACCACTGGTCTAGAGTAGTTGCTTTCATATTTTTTGGACTTAACCCTCTTAGGTGAGGAAGAAGTGCCTTATCTCACCCATACCATCCAACATCAAAATAAACAAATATTAGTATGAGCATATACCTATGATTTTATTTTATAAAGCTGTATATCATAAATTCAAAAAACTATAACTTTGTTATGCTTACCTTGGTTGTACATAGCAAGTTATAAGAACATAAAATCACAGAGGAAGGTTTACTGTACCAGCGGTTTTTTTGGAGATGAGGGTATTGTGTATAAATCTGCTTTAGTAGGAGGGTTTCGATTATTCTTATTTTAACACAATATATACACATTTTAAAGTTTCATTACTGGAAAATCACAGGATACAAATACAAATGCTGTATGTATGCCTCACTACAGATTGTGCGGTTAACCAGGTGATCCTCAACAAATCAAATTTCTAACGATGAGATGGAAGTAACAGTAATTTGTAATTAAAAACAAGAATAGCAGCATTGAAAACTATGACTGACTCAAGACCATGGTGATGTTACAGAGATGATAAACCATCCTTCTGGGAATTGTGAGAATTCTGACTGTTGAAGTGTGTGCGTACCTGGTAGGTGCTTTGCAACATGGTATAGCGACCTGAGTTCTTCATAGACTAAAGTTCCTCGTGCACTCTTCTAACTTGCTGCTTTTATTTTATCAATACAGATTTTAGGAATCTCTGGGTGGCACAGCGGTTAGGAGCTTGGCTGTAACCAAAAGGTCAGCAGTTCGCATCCACCAGCTGCTCCTTGGATGGTTCTACTCTGTCCTATGGGGTTGCTGTGAGTCGGAATCGACAGGTTTTGGTTTTGGTTTTAGCTCACTTATTAGGCTGCTAGCTCTTGGTCGTATTCAAGACAATGGATATTTGTGGAATTGCACATTTGCCTTTGGGAATTGAAGAGAAAGGGCTTAGATTTATAGATCAGTTATGGAACTCAGCAGGAATACTCCTGTGGTTAACAGTAGTTCCAGGACTCTAAGAAACACTGGTCTAGAGGATTAATTTTTTTTTTATTGTGCTTTAAGTGAAAATTTACAGCCCAAGTTAATTTCTCATACAAGAATTTATACACACATTGTTATATGACCCTAGTTGCTTTCCCTGTAATGTGATAGCACACTTAGAGCATTAATTTGTAGGTAAATGATACTAGACATTTTGAGTGAGGATTAATATCAAGGAGAGTATCCAAATGATTGCTTTTTTTTTTTTAAGATCAGCCTAAATGCTTCTGATCACTAGATAACCCCTTCTTTTCAAATACCCATCATTTCCAACCCCCTTAAACCTGGCCCTGAAATAAGATCAGCAGCTGTGTGTGAATAATTTTTCCCCTTTCTTTTGCTGTGTTCCTTCTATCAAACTGAAATACCCTGGCACTTTTTTCTCTTTTTGAAAACACAAAAGAGGGTTAGGCCATATAATGGACTATTTATGTGTCAAATTAAACGTTTTGCTCTGCGGCTGTTTTTGAGTTATGTCAGCAGTAAAAATATGTATTAAGCTGCCAAGCCTTTAAAAAAATGCATATTATTTAGCTGATAGCCTGTAACAGTCTGATGGACTCGTAATGGTGTTTTGAGTAAATATGCATTTGAACAATTTATGAAACTTATGTTTACATGTGTATTAAACAGCCTGGGTGGGGAGTGACCAGAAGTTATTACCAGTTGACAGCTGCTGTCTGGCAACCAATTTGAAAAGAATTGGTGGACTCCCTTCAGTGTAGAGTAAACAGGTCTCTGTCAAGGGAGCAGACTGTGTAATCAGCAGTATGCGGGGCCCCAGCCCTGGAGACCTGTGTGTTGGCCGAGTGAGTTGCCCCAGTAAAAAGTCTTAACTCTACTGGAAACCACACCTTAGATTCATGTGTACAATCTATTTTACTTCATTTTGTACCTGGCAATTTATAATTAAGTTCACAGAATACAGACTACGTAACAAAATATTCTATTCTTGGGAATGTTGTTGTTGTTAGGTGCCGTCGAGTTGATTCTGACTCATAGCAAACCAGTGTGACAGAGTAGAGCCGCCCCGTAGAGTTTTCTAGGCTCCAATCTTTATGGAAGGAACCCTGGTGGCACAATGGTTAAACACTTGGTTGTTAACCGGAAGGTCAGCAGTTCAAACCCACCCAGCAGCTCCGTGGAAGAAAAGAGTTGGTGATCTGTTCCCAGAAAGAATGCAGCCCGGGAAACCCTGTGAGGTGAGTCTGCTCTGTCATATAGGGTCGCTGTGAATTAAGTTGACTTGATGGCACACAACACCACCACAACCACCATTACCACGCTTTATGGGAGCAGGTTGCCAGGTCTTTCCCCTGAGGTGCTGTTAGGTGGGTTTGAACTACCAACCTTTGGGATAGCAGCTGAGCACTTAACTGTTGTGCCACCAGGGCTCATTTTCTTAGGAATGGGGATGGTTTTTATTTCCTTGGCATTTACCCTCTAGTGCAGTGATCTTGAAATTTTTATGATCATGTGCTCTCACCAATAATAAATGTTTTTTATATTTGTTTACTTGAGTTATGTATATATTATATATATGTATATGTGTACGTATGTACACACACAAAAAAATTGACCTTAAAAGGGTTGAGATAGAAAATAAGTATACGTAGATGATCTGGTTTTCTTTGTGTACCTGAATGAATCATCTTGGGTACCCCCTGAATTCCACACAGTGATGATCACAGCTGGTGCCTTGATACCTTGGTGTAGTGGAAAGGGCTCTGTGGGTTGTAGAGTCATTCATAAACTGGGCCATCGTGTAACTACCTTGTGCTCCAGTTTTCTCATTTGTAAAATATGGATGATAATACCTGCTCTGGGGGGTTGTCATGAATATTACTGACAGTAAAGTCAGGTGTCCACTTCGGTGCCTGCCCCACAGTCACCTCCTCAGAGAGGCTTTCCCTGACAACCCTACCTGACCACCCTACCTCCTCCTCCCTGCAGACACTACCCCCACCCCACCTGGCCCCCACCAAAACCAGTCCCACTGATGTTGACTGATTGACTCATAGTGACCCCATAAGGTTTCCAAGACTATAAATTTCTATAGAAGCAGGCTGCCACATCTTTCTCCCATGGAGCTGCTGGTAGTTTTGAACTGCTGACCTTTCGGTTTGCAGTCAATTGCTTTAACCACTGTACCGCAGCCCCATTACTGTCTAACTCCTTAGCCTACTTTACTTTTTTTTAAAACCACTTCTTACCATCTGAATTCATATTCTTTAAGTTTCCACTGGATTGGAAGCTTTGTGAGGGGAGAGACTTTTTGTTGTTGTGTTCAGTGTTGCATCCACAGCTCCTAGAACAGTGTGTGGCACATAGTTGGCATCCAGTAAATGTTAGTTGAAATTTGAATGTTGGTCACTTAGAAGTCATTCTTGCTTTCATCGCGTGCCCCACACATAGTTGGTGCTCTAGGATGGAAATGATAATTCTCCATGTTTGGAATCTAAGGTAGGCGGTGGTTTTCCTGTAGAGCGTATGGACTGTTTTCTTCATTACAGCCTCTGTTTACAGGCTGAGGGCAGACATCAAAGTCTGTAGCCATAGACCTGAGCCCAGTGAGCTGACTCCAGTGTGGTTCTGATGCCGCCCCCCGCCCCCCCCGCCCCCGGCCTCATTAGCTAATTGCCCTTGCCCACCGTGCCATCAAGCTGAGCTCATCACAGGGCTGGTGCTGACTGGGGCTATGTCCGTGTCTCAGGGAGAGCAGTTGGTGTAGCAGTGGTCCTCTGATCCACCAGGAAAACACCTTTCACCTTTACCTGCCTGCTCTCAGAGGGCAGACAGACTGCTGTGGTGCTTGTGCTTATTCCAGGCCTGTAGAGAGGACAGGGAAACCCTGGTGGCGTAGTGGTTAAGTGCTACAGCTGCTAACCAAGAGGTCGGCAGTTCAGATCCACCAGGTGTCCTATAGGGTCACTATGAGTCGGAATTGACTCGGTGGCAGTGGGTTTGGTTTAGAGAGGGTAGACATAATTCCTGGCATGGTTGTCAGTGAGGTATGGAGCGAAAAGAACCACACCTTTGTGAGACATCTTTTTTTTTTCTGGGGCTGCTGTTTGGAACGAGGAGTTGTAGAAACGTTGTTAAGGGTATACTTGATGGGGCTGTGAAATAGAGGCAAATGAAGTGTTTCCCAGTGTTGCTCTGGGAACATATTTCTGTGGTGATTTAATTGGAGAAATGGATGGATGTGAAGTTGAGAGTTCTCACGTGTGTGAACCATTACGTATGCAGTTAAGTTGTCCGAAGGCATTAAAAAATAGCATTTATTGATTCCTTCGGTCTGTGAACTTGGTTTATATCTGTTATCTCTTCAGCTCATGTGGCTTTGCACTCAGCTTCTCATGTGGGGAGATGGAGAAATATTTTCTGGGATCAGCAATATTGCTCTTCGACTTGACTGTTTAAAGAATCATGATAAATATCAACCTGGGTTGTTTTGTGGAAATTTTTTGACTAACGGACGGGTACGGTGGGGCGGTTTCTCTGTCTACTTGTGGCTTACGTGCCCTGACAAACCGCTTGTTAAGGGGCTTTTATGCTGTGCAGAAGGAGCTAAGAATGTGTTCAAGAGCATAGCATTAGACCCATTTTTCAAGCTGGGGGGAACTTCTGAAGCTCCTCTAGGTTCCAGCATTCAGGAGCTCGATGGAAAATGTATTGCCTGGGATGCCTCTTCTTGAAAATGACCTCCCTCAGAATACACTGACAAAACCGAGAACCCTCCTGACTTGAACTTGAGGAAGGAATCTTTCTTCCTTGTGGCATTTTAAATCCTGAAGGATGGAAATGATGGGAAAGTTGTGGTGCTGTGAAAGGAACAAAAGGTCTGGAGTTGTGTACCCGTTAGCACACATCTTGGCTCTGCCACTAATTATCTGTGCCACTGTGAGTTTCTTAAACTCCATAAACCTCAGTTTCTTCATCTGTAAAATGGGGATTATATTTATTTCATAGGGTTGTGAAGACTTGATTAGTTACAGAATGTGGAGACTTCTGCTAATGCCGGGTGTATTTTTTATATTTAATAAATCTTAGCAGCCTACTTCCCCGTTTTGGGGGTAAAGCCACAGGAAGTCTTGGGCAAATAATTGAGGTACTTGATGCTGAAGGGAAATTTAACTCATGCCCTAACAAGTTTTTGTTCAAGCATGGGATTCTAGAAATGAAAAAAAAATTTTTTTTCTTTTCTGTTGGCTATGTGGGTTAGCAAAGCTTTTCTTGGCTTTTGACAACAACGAAAAAAGGCTAATTTGTTGCCTCTGGATGTGTGTGTTATTTTTGGCTGTTAGTGTAATTCCTTGCTTGTCACAGGGACTGGAACCTCTCCTCTCACCCTCCAGAATCCTGCAGTTTCTTGTGCCAATCCAGCTGGAGTTTTTGTTTTGTAGAACTAGGGGGCGTTGGAACTAGTAGAGATGCTCGGGTGTCATAATCTGTCTCAGAAGAAGAAAAAGGTGTGAGGTATGAAGAATTTGGGTCTTGCTCAGAGTTGCGCAGCTAGTGACAAAGCAGATCTGGTTTCCAGAACATTGCTCTAGCCCCCTGGTTCTCAGAGTGTGATTACAGGACTAGCGGCATCAACATCACTGGGCACTTGCTGAAAAAACCCCAAAATCCCATTGCTGTTGAATCAATCCTGACTCATAGCGACCCTGGAGGACAGAGTAGAACCGCCCCATAGAGTTTCCAAGGCTGTCATCTTTAGGGAAGCAGACTGCTGAGTCTTTCTACCATGGGGCGGCTCATGGGTTTGAACCACTGATCTTTTGGTTGGCAGCTGAGTTCTTAACCACTGTGCCACCAGGGCTCCTTGGGCACCTGCTCGAGGTCTCAGGCCCCACCTCAGAGCCACAGAATCAGGAGTGATAGCAAGCCCTCCAAGGGGATTGTGATGCTGAAGCTTAAGAAACACTGCTTTGGTCTTGGGCTTCACACTACCTGGTGGAGGTTGCGAGGCTCCAGGCAGATTTGCTGAGTGTTGCTTTTGCAGCACGAGGTCTTTATTTACTGTTCAGACGCCTCCTACATTTAGATGTCTCCAGTTCTGACCTGTGGTGATGGCTTCCCTTAGCCTTGTGTAGGATTGCTCCTGGGGCCCTTAGGTGACACTGCTGTTTGCTGCTCTTTGGTTCTCTGGCCCCCTCCTGTCAAGAAGTAGTTCTGAGGTTTGACTGTCCTTCAAAAAAAATAGAGATTTCTGGGTCTCACTCTTGAAGATTCTGACACAATGAGGTGAGTGACGATGGGAAATTTTTCATTTTAGAAAGCTCTCCAGGTGATTTCGATGCCCAAGCTTGTATGGGGAAACCAGCATTAGAGGAACAAGGAATGGAGAAAACCCTAATCAGAGGCTTTAGGTTTTCATAAGTGGGGCAGTTGGCCTTTGTTGTTCTCTGTGGGGTGCTCACTACAAGTCATCTAAAACAGGTACAGTAAAACCTGCAAAATCTGGAACCTGTGTAAGGTGGAAACTTCTGTCAGAGAAGGGAAACAAATATTTTTTTACTAAAACAAGCTATAGAAGTTTTTCCACCCTGTCAAAGGGGGAAAAATTTTGAGACTGGGAGATAAAGACAGTCCAGTCGACTTCTGGCTCCCACAGGTTTCACGGTAATTAGAGTTAAAATGCAGACCCTTAGAGTTGACAGTAAATTAAAATTCATTAATTAACAGCATGTCCTTACTATCGATAGTTTCGGTATAAGTATGGCAGTGAGAGAGAAAATTGTTTTCTATTTGCAAAAAGACAAATCTCTTTGAAATTAAGAGTAAATGGAGTTTAAAATATGTGTTCTTTTTGTAAGGCAGTAAAATCCCCTTGGGGCATTTTTGGTGCTTCCAGAAATGAGTAGTCTATGTTTTGTCATATGCACATGTCATTCTTGTGGTCTTTTTAAATCTACTAAACAAGAGTACAAAAATTTAAAATTTGCAGGTTGACAATACAGATAAACAGCTATTATTTCTCATCTTAATAAAATATAAAACAAAATACGTATTAACAGCTTAAAAAATCCTGGTCATCTGATATTTGATTAGGATTAGGTTCTCATTTGGATGAATTTGATGATACTTGGGTCAGATCCAATGAAACTTATTTTTAAATATTCATTTTAAATACTGAAACAAATTAACCAAGATACTTCACTGGTCAAAGGTTAACATCCAATTTAAAATCCATTCCTTTAAAACTGGAGTGATCCCATTGCCATTGAGTCGGTTCTGACTCACAGCGACCCTAAAGGACAGAGTAGAACTGCCTCTTAAGTTTTCCAAGTGGACATTAATAGCCATGATGTTATTTTTATATTTTGTCATACTTTAAAAACCTGCTTTTTGAACAGTTTTCAGTAAAATTTTTTTCACTGCAGTGAAAATATTTATACCAGGACGTACTCCAACACAACTACTTCCAGGTTTACAATTCACTGATACTGATTACATTTTTCATGTTGTGCAACCATTATCGCTACCTTTTCCAGAATATTCTACCACCATTAACATAAACTCAGTGCTCCCTCCCCAAACAAAAACTCCCCATTCCCCCTCCCTCCCACTCCTGGTGACAACTAATAATCTTTGGTTTCTATATATTCGCTTATTTCACATAAGTGAGATCATACAGTATTTGTCCTTTGGTGACGTATTTATTTCACTCAGCTTAATGGAAACCCTGGTGGCACAGTGGTTATGAGTTTGGCTGCTAACCAAAAGATCAGCAGTTTGAATCCACCAGGCGGTCCTTGGAAACCGTATGGGGTAGTTCTACTCTGTCCTGTAGGGTTGCTATGAGTTGGAATTGACTCGACAGCAGTGAGTTTTTTTTTTTTTTTTTTTTTAATGTTTTCAAGGTTCATCCATGTTGTAACGTGTATCCGAACTTCATTTCTTTTTATGGCTGCATAATATTCCATTGTATGTATATACCACATTTTGTTTATCCGCTCAGCTGTTGATGGACACTTGGGATGTTTCTACCTTTTTTCTGTTATGAAAAGTACTACAATGAACAGTGGTGTACGGGTTTCTGTTTGTGTCCTGCCGTGCGTCTTCTGGACATATGCCTACGACTGGGATTCCTGGGTCGAATGGTAATTCTATTTCAGCTTTTTGAGGAACTGCTAAAGTGTTTTCACAGTGGCGACACCATTTTACATTCCCATCAGCAATGGTTTCTCCACAACCTTACCAACACTTGTTTTGTTTTGTTTTTTGATTGTTGCCATTCTAACAGGGTTAGGGTGGTATCTTATTGTGGTTTTGATTTGCATCTCTCTAATTAGCTAATAATGCTGAGCACCTTTTCCTGAATGAAACATTTTAAAATGATTTTTTCCCACTACTGGAATGAACATGTTTTGACCAAATTAACTCTAATTTTGAATTTCTTGAAGCAGGTATGGAAATTAGACAATACATGAGCTTTAAAAAAATCATAATTTTTTAGTGTGGTTTCTCTTCCAGCAGCCCGTGTAGTATGGGAGGGCTCACTCTAGAGATTTGCTTGTTTTGGGTCTAGAAATGGGAAGACACCCTTCCTGGCATTTGCCTGTGGACCGTGGATGAAAATGTGTTATTAGCAAACCAACAACAATTTAGAAACCACTGCCCCGTAAATATCTGAACAGACCTTTGACTTGTGAAGCACAGGCATCAGTCGTATTAAAGATGAGTTTGCATCTCTCTGTGGCCTTTCTCCAGCCTCAGGGACAAGTTGAGTTTTATCCTGAAGTCAGAGAGATTAGACACCTCTTTTAGAAGCCTGAGGTGAGGGACTGTGCACCCCTGGCAGCTGTGGTATTCCCTTTGATTGGGTCACCCCTCCTTTGGTAAAAAAACAAAAAACAAAAAACCAGCTGCCCCTGAGTTGATGCTGACTCCTGGCGACCCCATGTATGTCAGAGCAGAACTGTGCTCCATATGTTTTCAGTGGCTGATTTTTCTGGAGTAGGTCACCAGGCCATTCTTCTGAGGTGCCTCTGGGTGGACTTGAATCTCCAACCTTTCTGTTAGGTTAGTGGTTTGCACCGCCCAGGGACTACTCTCCTTAGGTAAAGACCAAGAAACTGAGAGGTACCTCCCCAGGTGGGTTTTCTTAGTGACACCATCCTTTCTTAAGTCATGCTTGCCAAGGGTATCTTGAGCTGGGCTGCTTTCCCTCCAGAACAGACCCTAGTTCGAATTACTTTCAGTCACGGTATGGAATTATTTTCAGAATAGCAGGAGGGTAATTAGGCTCATTGTTGATCTGTTCCAGATGTCTCCATCTGTAAAAATTGCTCGTCCCTCCTTAAACACTCTGAATGCTCTTACCCTCATATCTAGAAACACCAGCAGATAACCAGGAACTCTCTCTCAGGAAGGCCACTGGAACTGTGCGTAGAACGGGGAGAATGAAGTCCTCTGTGCATGTCTGGTAGTTGTTGCCATTGGAGATGAATGCAGAGTGACCTCCGTTCTGCCCTGAGAGCCTGGCCCTCTTGTCACTTTGTGTAACATTAATTCTCTAATGTGTTCCGGTCAGTTTGTAAAAAGATTTTTTTTCAAGCAACTCAGCTGTTGGCCTGGCTTTGTATTTTCATTGGTAAAATATGTATGTCTGTGCTGTGAGTGGAGAGAAATAGATTAATAAAAACCACTGAACCATCATGGCATATGCAGTTAATTAACACTGCCAGAAAAGCCGGCCCATGGTTATGTGTGAACTTGATTTCCAAACATCTAAAAAATGTTGAGTTATCTCCTTCAGTTGCCTGACTTCTGGGTGGTAGCCAGTATGTATGTGCAGAAGCTGTGGGACAGTGGCTCTGAACTTCAGTGTGCATTGAAATCACCTGGAGGGCTTATTAAAACCCAGATTGCTAGGCTTTATCTGCAGTTTCTGATTCAGTGGGGCTGGGTGAGGCCCAGGAGTCTGCATTCTTACAAGTTCTGTGGTGATGCAGACGCTGCTGGTTCAGGGACCGCACTCTGAGAACTAAGGCTCCAGGATATAGACTCCTGTTCTTTGCCGGGGGAAAAGGGAACTGAGTTGCGTACGCTTCCTTTTCTTTGCTCAGAAGCATTGCCCCTTTGTAAGCTACCATTCCACAGCATCCCATGGAGCTAATTGTACTGGGGATAATAAAATTGTCCCTGTCCTCAGGGAACTCACCAGTTAGAGAAGGGATTAAATTAAGAAAGCCGGTAGTCAAGGTCTAGAGGGGAGGTACCTGCGTGAGCTGTCAGGGATGGGCTTTCCAGATTGCGCTTCCTACCTACAGCACTCTTACCTTGCCGATACAGGAAAGAAACGTGGGTGTCCTGCAGTAAGACATTTCCTTAACGCTCAGCTTGGCTAAAAACATTTTTATTTGAGGTATTTTTTTTCCCCCTTCCTTCTCTCTCTTCTTTGACTTCCTGGGCATTCCAAACTGTGTATCCAGGTCCTCCAGAATTGACCTTGTCAGCTCTCCACCCCAGCTTTTGTGGAAGAGCCTTTCCCCCTGCCCCTTTTTCTTTTACATTTTCAAATTACAGTTTTAGACGTTGTCCACTGTGGCAGCAGGATTTGTAACAAGACCAAGTTAAGTGATCTTGGTTGAACTGATTTATGAGACAGCTTCAAAAATTCATGAGGTACCAGGGGAACTTTCTGTAGCAGGATCAGCTTGCAGCTTTTTCTTCACCTCTTTGAATAGATCAGACATTTTGTGATAGCACAGCAGTTTAAAGTGGAGCCTTATAGATCATGGCCCCGCTGATGAAGACACTAAGGCAGACAGAGGAGAAAGAGGAGGAAGAGCAGGAGGTGGCTTCAGATGCCCTTGTCTCCCTGACTTTGAGCAGTGACTTTGGGTGAAACAAATCTCTGCAAAACTGAAGTTAAGCATGGAACTGTCTAGGGTAAGTTTTTCTCCATAGGTGATTGTCTGTGGTCCTACTAAGTGTTACTAGGGAGTATCTCAGTCCATTAATAATTGGTCCTATGATTTTAAGTGCAGTGAAATGAAACCTGTGTTTGTGTAAGTAAGAAGTTGAGTGACCTAGTTAGTAGTCCCCACCCCCCTCCCCGTGGAAACCTTCTGTAGACAGGAACAAAGGATGTGCCCAAAATCAGTGACAGGTTACAATGCTGTCCCCATTTTATTGATTGTTCATTTCTAGTCTCTGAAGTTATTTGCTACTTATTGATCTAGTAGAAAAGCAAATAATTTTTCCTAGATAGCACTTAGCTGAGCTGGGCTTTGATGACTTGCCTGCCAGAGGGTTTTTAAATAGAATTTACCCACTCAGTGGCAGCGTCTTCTACCATCTAGTGTTATATTCTGTGTATCTGAGGGTTCTTTCCCGGTAGGAACACTGTTGTCAAAGGCTGGCCTCTGTCTTTCTGGCTACTCTCCTGCAGGAGAACAACAACCTTGAGTTCAGGGCATGCCTGGGGGACACCTGTAAGGGCTTTACAGTGCATGTAGCCTTACAGTTAACGTAGGGAGCATACCCGTGAGCTGCTGGCGATGGTGTGTATGCCGAATCAACTCTGGTCAGCATCTGCTACTGTGTCGGATTTTCATACTAAAGAAAACCAGAACGACTTTGTTGTTAAAGATGGTAGTTTGAGGTTTTAATTCATACTTCTAGGCTCATGTTTGCTGCCAAATAAGTTCTGAGCTTTTAATTGTGAAAAATGCATATTGTCCACTCTCTATGCTTTGGAGGGAAAGGTATGAATAGGAAAGAAGCAGAGCGTCACAGAGAGTCTGACAGGAGATAAGATAGATACTTTGACATCATATGTGACTTTGACTGTATCAGATTTTGTAATGTTTATATTTTTGCATTTTTCTGCTTTTGATTATACTCTTCTGGCTAGTAGTAAATTTGTGCGTGTCTCATAAACTCACATAAGGTGAAGTGCATCACCAGAAGCAAGTGCTAGAAACAGAATTTGGAGATTGGCCACAGATAATCTCTGAATATTAGATACACAGATGTCCACGCAGAGGTGAAACTGGAGATGGACCCTGTCGCTGCTGGAATTGGTGGTGCTTTTTGCTGTTTTTTTTATTTTGGAGTAGGTGGTGCATTCACGTGATTCAGAATGAAAACTATATAATAAAGCATCTAGAAAAATGTCTCATTCCCACCCCCATCTACATACACCGTATTCCCCATCCTCCCATAACTCCTTTATTGGTTCCTTACACAGATCCTCAAAACAAATTTTGCAAAGCCAATACAAGTACATTTGAATGTGTTACCTTTTTGTTCTCCTGCCTTTTGTAACAAGTAGTTAGCATACTGTAAATACGGTCTGCATCTTTTTGTCTGCTGTGCCCTACAGAGCATTCAGAAATCCAGGTCAGAGAACCAGATGTAGTCACAGAACCGGAAGCAGCGAACGCAGCAGCTTCCCACACTCAGCACTCCTATCTCATGTCTTTTGTAGAAACAAGTCTTGTGAAGCTTCTTCTGAAATATAACCCAAGTATTTCTGCTTATCCTCTCTGCTGCTACCCCAGCCCAGTCAGCCATTGTCGTCCTCCAGGACTGTTCCAGCAACCTCAGCCTTGGCCTCCCAGCCTCCCTGAGCGGCCCTTCACACCTCGGCCAGAGAGCTTTAAAAAAAATCAAGTTGAAACATGCTGTTCTTCCTCCCCCTTCTAACATCTCCAAAACTTCCCATTGCCCTTGAAATAAAATCTGATAATAAATTAAAATGTGATTTATCCCAATTACAGGGTCCTGCCTATGGTGTTCACACATAAGTCACGTAACATCCTATTTCACAGCAACACATGATGGTGTATCATTCAGCTAGTATACAGAGAACTTCTTAATTTTTTAATAGCTGCATAATATTCCATTTTATGGTTGTACCAAAATCATTTAACGAGTCTGACACTTGGGTTATTTTCAGTCTTCTGCTGTTACAAGTGATGCTGTAGAGAATAATTTCAGTCGTGTGGTATTTCACTCGTGGATGTACACGCATCTGTAGGATAACTTCCCAGAAGTGAAATTGTTGGTCGAAGGGTATGTGCGTTTGTAATTGATAGTTATTGCCAAATCCTTTTATAGAGATTTTACCAGTTTATACCTACACCTGTTTAAGGGTAGGGATTTCCCCGCCGTCTCGCCAGTAGGGTGTGTTGTCAAGCTTTGGAGTTTGCCAATCTGATAGAAGGAAATTAGTATCTCAAAGTGGTTTCAGTGCGCTTTTCTTATCATGAGTGAGGTTGAGCATCTTTTGTGGTGTTCAAGATCTAATAATATTTCTTTTTCTGTAAACAGTCTGTTAATATCCCTTGCTGGTTTTTTATTGAATCGTTTTTTCTAAGTTGTTAAATTTTCTATTTTGGAATAATTTCTCAAACATACAGAAAGTTGCAAAGATTACTGGGATTCCTTCCCCTACCCCACCCCCCAATGCCCTCATTAGTTCTGTTAATGATGTTAGATTGTTTAAAGAAGATGGGGTCTCCTGGAATTCTGGGGCCTGTCATAGGTATTTCAGCCCAAAGAAGGAAGCAAATTCAATTCATGACTCTTGGCTGCCTCTGGGGATTTTCCATATGGAGTGACAGACCTGGAAGATTCTGTTGAACCTCTGACTAGCCCCCATAGTGGGGCATGTAATTCAGAGGCTGTCTTCCATTCTTCTTCTTGCACTGTATTAATTATTAACCAGGAAGGCTGCTGAAGTGAAAACCTTGCCTTGAGTTTGTATTTCTTGAGATTTACTTCCAATAATAAATGTGGTTTGCAAGTGACTCAGTCTTTCATAGACCAAGTTTTTTGCACATGAAATATTTGGTGCTCCCCTCCCCCCCCATATCACATGCTAATTGAGAGAGTGAGTACCTATAATTTTTGCAGGATTTTGTCTTATTAATGGCTTCTCAGAGTAAGGAACTAAAACATGAAAGCAGAGGTGTCTTTCTCAGACTGAGACATGCCTTGAAGCTTTGTGTCTGTAAAGGTCTGCCTAGCCTGGAAGTTCAGAGCACTGGCTCTGGAGCAAGACTCCTTGGATTCAGATCCCTGCTTTGTCACTGCTAGCTGCATCACCTTGGACAAGTTACTTGTTTGTGCTTCACTCTAACCATTTATAAAACAGGGATAATTTAGCATTGCCTCATTGAGTGTTTGGGAGGATTAACTGTAATGATACACATAAAGCGCTTAGCACAGGCCTGGAACATCATAAACCAAAAACCAAAACCAAACCTATTGCCATCACGTCGATTCTGACCCCTAGTGACCCTATAGGATAGAGTAGAACTGCCCCATAGGGTTTCCTAAACCCTGGTGGCATAGTGGTTAAGTGCTACAGCAGCTAACCCAAGGGTCGGCAGTTCAAAATCTGCCAGGTGCTCCTTGGAAACTCTGTGGGGCAGTTATACTCTGTCCTATAGGGTCGCTATGAGTTGGAATCGACTCAGCGGTACTGGGTGGGTTTAATCTTTATGCAAGCAGGCTGCCACATCTTTCTCCCATGGAGTAGTGGCTGGTGGGTTCAAACTGCTGACCTTTTGGTTAGCAGCTGAGTGCTTATCCACTGCACCACCAGGGCTCCTTGGAACATCATAAATGCTCAATAAATATTGGTTTAAAAGTGGTAAAGGGCTGTGATTTCAGAGTCCATGGGATAAAATAGAAGTTGTGTTGCCTTGGACTTTATTTGATCCACCTTTCTTTCCCCTGTATCCCTTACCTTGTGAGGAACTTTACCTATTAACTGAAATGCAAGGGAGACATTCATTCAGCCAGTATTTGAACCCTTAGCAAGTGTGAGGCTTTGAGCAAGATGATGGGTGGGATGCTGCAAAGCTGCCCCGTTCCCTCAGGATGCTTGCAGTCTGGTTGGAACCTGAACACAGATGCCTGTAAGTGCAAGACAGAATGTTATCATTGGCACCCCTCAGTATTCTCTGGGAATACAAAGAATGGAAAGGTATTCTCCTTTGACTGCGGTGGCCAGGACATGAATCTTGAAGGGGTAACCATCTTGAAGGGGTGACCATTTTACCTCAATTAAATCTCATAAATAACTTTGTTATCTCCAGTTTACAACTGTGGAACTGGAGGGTGAGATAGGTTATCTGATGTGGCCAAAGTCACATAGCTCCTTAGTGGTGGAGTCAGGATTTGATTCCAGGTCTCCTGACTCTTCATCTCCAGGTGTTTTCCAGCAGTCTTTTAAGTGAAAGGACTAGTACCAACAAGGGGACTTGCTGTAAGAAGAGGGGGTCAGCAAAAGGAGAAACCTGGAAAGGTTCCTAGGGCCCCTGGAGTTAGATCATACACTTTTAGGATCTCAGAGCTAGAGGGACACCTGAGACCAGTCCAGCCTTTTCATTTGACTAATAAAGACATTGATGTGCCCACAGGACTTAAGCCAGAAAACCCATCGCCTTCCAGTCCATTGTCAAAAAAAAGCTCTTTGCTATGGAGTCCATTCTGACTCATAGTGACCCTATAGGACAGAGTAGAACTGCTTCATAGGGTTTCCAAGGAGCTGCTGGTGGAATTGAACTATCAGCCTTTTAGTCAGCAGCTGTAGTGTGCCATAGTTCTTAACCACTGTGCCACCATGCTCCAGTTGATTAGAGGGGCCAACATGGTGCTGGCAGGCAGCTCTGTGGAGAGTGGAGCTCCTTTTGACTGTTCATGGGTGGTCTTCTGGGGATCGATTACCAAAAAAAGAAAACCAAATCCACCGCCATTGAGTCGATTCCGACTCATAGCGATCCTAGAGGACAGAGTAGAACTGCCCCATAGAGTTTCCAAGGAGCGCCTGGCAGATCCCAACTGCCATCCTTCTGGTTAGCAGCCATAGCTCTTAACCACTATGCCACCAGGGTTGATCAGTGATTGTTAATTGCTTTTATGGGAAAAGTGGGTAGATTTAGAAAGGGAAGGACCTATAACTCGAGAAGCAGGCAGTTTTCCTGCAGGGTTGTAGTTTAGTATTCACGTGTGGTTCTAGTCATGCAAAGACGAAGAGAAAAAGCAAAGGCAGAGATGGAAGGAAAATGAATGAGTGATTTGGAAAAAAAACACCAGTGAGAAACATTTGTGAAAGACATGGACTTAGTGTCTGTGGGGGCAGTTGTCTGAAATCCATGGGATTTGGTGTATGGGGAACTTCAGCAGTTCTCCGACCTGAAGCTGACTGGGTTGCCTTGGTGTCTGTGAACTTCTGACACTGGGGACGGTAATCACTATATGTTATCTTTTAGAACTGCACTAGGGGTGATGTCTCCTTTGGGTCGGAGGTTGTTTTAGGTAGAGCTAGCGTGGAACCTGGACCAGCAACATCAGCATCACCTGGGACCTTGTGAGACACGTACATTCATGGACCCCACCCCAGACCTATTGAATTAGCATCTACAGGGATGGGAATTCAAGATCTCCAGGTTGTTTGTCTGCATGTTAAATTTTTAGAAGCATTGCCCCAGTCTAGAGGCAGTCCAAGGCTTTCCTCAGAGTTCTTTGCTTCTGTGATTAGTCTGCCATTCATCAAACATTTACTGAATTTCTGTTGTTTAGCCACAACATGAGGTCAACTCCAGTGTGGATTCTGCGTCTCCAGAAAGGTACAGTGTAGGTGAGGAGGCAGAATTGTTTACAAATAGCCGTTATAAAGGTAGAAGAGGCTAAAGCTGGTGAGGGAGGCAGAGAGGGTGCCTGTGCATGGGAAGGGTAGTTACGCTTGTACAGGTGTGTGCAGGGCTAGGTGGTGTGCAAAAGAGGGAGCCCTTGCACTTGAGCAGGACTCCTGGTAATCATTATCAGTGAGCTGCTGCTGCTTTGCAAGCCTGAATGGTGGCCTGACCTTGGTGGCTATGGCCATAGCCAGCATATGGCCAGAGGGCTGTCCGAAACGGGCTTGCCCTCTCCCATCACTTAGTGACGCGATAGATGGTTTAGAAACTGCCGGGGCTATGACGACAACTCACCGAAGGAGGTCCCCAGCATTTCCCCTCTGATCGACTTTCACCCGCACCGCCTTTTCCCAAAGGCCTGCATACCCACCAGTCTGCAGAACAAATAATTGATTTGTCACTGAATTTCCCTGCCTCAGCCTGGAAGAAATGTAAAGGTGGTACTGTCCTGTAGTACACAGCCTTCAAGCCTAGATTTAGAGCTGGTCGTTGTACTTTTAGAGTAGGGTGGGTAGGGAAATAGCAGCAGACCAAAGAGCCAGGGGAACCTGGTTGCTCTTATCTCTGCTTTGGTCAGGGTGGAACGCAGAATATTAATAAAGTTCACTTAAATAGTAAAGTAACTCCCAGGGAAGAGGAGCTAGAAACTTTAGTAAATATCAGAGATGCTAAATGCTAAAAATAAAAGCTCTCTGTAGTTGTTTGACTCTTTAAAGAGATTGTTTATTGGTCAGGACTGCCAGTCTGTGTGGTCATGTTTTGCTGGCTTTTTTTTTTTTTTACACGTATGTTTTTAAATGCATTAGAATATAAATTAGCTCATTAAGTAGGGTGGCGTTTCTAGGGTGTGAAAACAGTAACCTGGCTTGCTGATTCAATTAAATCCTTTGTCATTTTCTCTTTGAGACAAGTTTCATCTTGGGAAGTCGCTGTGTCCTGGCTGTTTTACTTCTAAAATGCACCTTGGCTCTGCCCTCTCCTTTCTGTCCCCACTACCACTTTTCTCTGGCCCATCTGCTTGTAGTAGTCTCCTGGCGATTCATCTCCCTGACTTTATTCCCCTCCTCCAGCTGCCTGCTATGCCAGCACAGTGGTGTTTCAGAAACCCCAATCTCTGTATGTTGTAGCTGGAACCTTAGGAACCTTCAGAAGCTTCGTGTTGCCCATAGAAGACACCGTTTTCTAAATTCCTTAGTATGCCATAAGGAGTCCCTTGGTGGTGCACCTGGTTAAGTGCTTGATTGGTAACTGAAAGTTTGGTGGTTTGAACCCACCCAGAGGTACCTTGGAGGAAAGGCCCGGCAGTCTGCTTTGGAAAGGTCACAGCTTTGACAACCCTATGGAACAGTTCTACTGTGCATACACGGGGCCACTGTGAGCCTGAATCGACTTGATGGCAGCTGGTGGTGGCGAGTGTACCACATGAACCTCCGTACAGTTGGGCTCCAGAATATTGTTCAGTCTCATTTCCAGGCTTACTCTTCCTTGTAGTCCAGCCACACAGAACTACCTGTTGTTCCTCGTACATACAGGATCAAACACTGGTAGGCATAACTCTAAGTGCCTGACAAGCATTGTCTGATTCAATTGTTAGTCAGGATCAGAGAGATTGTCATCAGCCCCACAGTCAAGCACCTTGTAAGTGGCAGAGCTGGGGATTCATTTTCAGACACTTTGATATTCTGACTTCTGATTCTTGCTTTTATGTCTCTGTGTCTTTGCCTATATATTGGCCATGCCTAGAATAAAGAGACCACTGCCATCGAGTCGAATGTCCTCTTTTTTTCTTTCTCAGCCTTGGACATTTAAAGGTGTTAACGTGTTCCTCCCATTGTGCTTCCTGCCTAGGTCTTTGTGCCTGTCTCAACTCTGCGTGATAATATAATTAGTACTAGTACTAATACTAGCTAGTACTAGTAGTAGGAGCTGGTCCCAGATATTATCTTCATTTTCCTTACAAATAGTAGGTGCCTAATATTGGAGCCCTAGCGGTGTAGTAGTTAAGAACTACGGCTGCTCATCGAAAGGTTGGCAGTTCGAATCCACCAGCACTCCTTGGAAACCTTGTGGGGCAGTTCTCTCTGTTCTGTAGGGTTGTTGTGAGTTTGAAATGACTCTATGGCAGTGGTTTTTTTATTTTTGTTTTTAAATGAATATTGTAGAATGAATGCATGGATGAATGAAAGGATAACTGGATGGCTGAATGGTCAGTTTGGGTGGTTGGGTCCTTCTGTGATTTGGAGAGCATGCTCCTCGGCCAAGTTCAAGACTGCAGAATTGCTACTTGGAAAGAACGCATGTCATTTCAGCTATATTGGATTCTACCCAGGGCTGGGCCAATAAGCAAGAATTAAATACCAATAAGTTGTTGGCCTTTCCTTTGGGTCCAAGTGGGTATTTCAGCTGAAGTATTTGGAATGAGTCAGTTCATGGGAAATTGCTTGTTCTTCAAGAATTGATGTCTGACCTGTGGGTTATGTGGATTCTTCCACCTCACCCCTCCTTTACTCTCCTCTCCACCTTTTTTTTTCTTCCTTCTGGCAGTTTTATTTCACCAGAGGGCAGTCAGGAGAAGTAAAGAAGATAGAAGAAAAATAAATTTATTTTGGGTTTTTCAGGAAATAGCTGGTGACGGGGGTGGAAGGGGCAAAGTGGCTGAAGCTGTTGGTGAAAATTAGATTTGAGGTTGCCTGTAGATTTGTATTGTCCTGGCACTTTCTGCTCTGGTTTTCTGGACGGATGAAAGCAGGCCGTGTGTTGGAGGGCTAGGGAAGTATGTGCTGTCTTACTAACTGATAATCCTGCAGCCTTTTAACAAGGCTGGAAAAGAGAGCTCTAGCCTTGTCTTTTGCTCTTCCTCCTAGAAGTAGCTCAGAGACTTGGTGGGCTCCCTGAGGGCGGGGCCGGGACAGTGCAGCCTGAGACCCTCCATCATGCCTAACATGGTGTCGGGGACCTAGCAGATGCTTAGAAAGTATTTGTCAAGCTGAATTACCAGATTTCCTTGGTTCAGATTATTTTGTTCCCCAAACCTTTTGTGAGGAACTTTTCTCCACCCTTGTTGGTAAATTCCCACCCTTCTTTCCAGTTCTCAGTTGTGGCTCATGTCTTTTCTACCCATTGTCTTTATAATTATTAAGTAATTTATTAAATGGACACAGGCTTAACTAGACATTGAATAATTGCAGGTGTGCAGCTGAACTGAGCTGCTGTCCTTTAGCTAGGAACTCACAGCTGCTTGTGATGTATTGTGCGAAGAGATTACCCTTCACCCCATTCGGTTACATGATAGCGTGCATATTGTAAGGTAAAAGAAGGCTCAGCTCTGCTCTAAGCAGCACACAAAGGCTGCTATGTTCCCAGGAAACCAACAGAAAAGGTACTGGGAGGTCAGGGCTGGAGCCTCTGCAACCTCTGAGACTTCTCTTTTCCTGGAATTTTTTCATTTCCTTTGCCTTTTTCTTGATAGGGAACACCTGAATTGCTCCTTGACTTGAGAGCAGTTGTCACATTTACTGTTTTTTTGGACACGTTAACTCTTAAAGCAAGACTTCCATTTCCTCCTAAGAGATCAGCAGTGGGTCTCCTTCTGTGCTTTAATTATCAGACTGCATCTGCAATGCTTTTTATACACATTTGCCCCATCAGTAAGAGTTGCAGCTGTTAGCCCTGGGCTGTGGTCCCACCACTTTGTTTTCTTTGGCTGGTTTCATCATTTATAACAATTGCTAGAGGGAGACAGTGGTTGTAGGGTGCCTCACTGCAGGACTTAGAGTAGGCTGTTAATAAAGGCGTCCTTAATGAGGCAGCAAGCCTCGTGGTTACAGTAACCGGTATATACACGGATCTTTTGTAAGGACACTGGGCTTTTTGGGTGTTGTAAGGACACACAGAAGCCATGTCTTGCTGCCACTTGCCAGCTGTGTGACTTTGGACCTGCCACTCGAGAGCCTGAATCCTCAGTTTCTTCACCTAGTTTTTGTGAGGGTTAAAGAAACTTCAGAATGAAGTGTTAGTTTCCTCGACAAATAAGGCACACACACTTGAATGCCAGGAGCCGTTCTGGATGCCTGGGGTACACTTGTGAAGAAAACAGACCAGACTGCTGCACTCACGGGATTGACGTGGCAGAATAAATCTGACGGCCTAGTTGGTGGGAGAACATGATCACTCCCATCTATGGAAGAAAAAGTTAACTGAAATGTGGACCAAATAACCCCATTTCTACTGAGTTTATACACGTCTGGCTTGTACAGTAGGTCTTAGAGAGAGCCCTTCCCCATACTTCTTCACGTCATTGTGTGTCATCTACAGCTGCCCTTATTTATAAGGTAATGGCTGTGAAAAAATTGGCTAGAGTCTCTGCATTTGAGCTTTTGGGTATCTTGGTCTGGGATGTTGACTGGGACCTGCTTCTCTGGGTCCTTGCTGTATAGGTTGTCTCTTAGGTTCCAGAAGGGGCGTCTGAGAGTGAGCGCTGAGGGACATGTTTGACCCTTTGAATCTCTTTGTGAAAGCCCACTTTGTTCAGGTAAACTCTGGCTGGTTCAGTGAGGACACTGTGATGTTTAGCTTGCCAAGCCCTGTCTGGTATCACTGGTTGGTTAATACCTGCAGAAACACAGCAGAAAAAAAATATTCTAGAGCATCAGATTGCTCAGCTCTCCTAAATCCTTTTCCATGGGTGAAAAAAAGAAAAACCTGTTTGAGATTTTCTCTCCTTTTCATGAACATTTGATAGAAACAAAAGGACACTGGCCATCTTTCAGAAGCATTATCATGGTGTTCTTACTATGGGATTCTGGTGTTCCTGTATGGGAAGGGGTTTGTGACCAAATATCACTTCCCTTTGGGGACAGGGGGTGGTGGTTGTCTAGTGAGTCTAGCACTATGTCTTGGGGGAGGAATGGGCGGTGGCTTTTGCAAGGGCACCCATCTTACACTGTGCTAGATGTTGGGTCTGTGGTCTTTGCAATGTTTGTACCAGGATTAACAAATAGCCTTGTTATTGTGAGAAGGATGTCAGGTCCCAGTTATGATCCCATCATGTGGTGGCGGTTTGCATTCTTTCTTTCCCGTGCTTTTCTTAGGGAGTGAATATATAACGTGTGATAGTGAATAAAAACACGTTTTTGTGGCTGTTTATAGGGTGTTGATTTAGGAGACTTTATGTTGTGGATGTCTTTGAAGGATGTGGAATTTGCTTGCTTATTTAGAATGCTTTAAGAAAATTGGCTCTCTCTGACACATTGAATTCCATCCAGTTACAGAGACATGAGCATTTTTGTCCAAGCCAAGCGAGAGGCATTCTGTGCTTGTTCATCAGAGCCACCAAAGTAGCTCAGACATCCCTGATGACTCAGCAGATGCCCTTGCTGCCTCATGGTGGGTACTTGTGTACTAAGTACTTACTTCCCTGCTGAGGGCTAGGAACATGTCACTGAGCCCGAATGCTGTGGGGGTTGTTGTAATGAGCAGGCTTAACGGGATTGCACAAGGCTGGCTGGCTAATGGCCAGGTCCAGACTACCTTGGAAGAATTAGCTTGAGGGCAGAGAGGAAAGGTTTAGAAAACTCTTTTCTTCCTCTTTGGTGGCATTAACTCTTGCAAAACCAGACTGAGGCTCTTTTGTGTCTGAATGAATAATTTCTTTTAGAAGGGTCAGCACAAAGCTGGTTCCTATGAGGCAGAGGTTAAAGATCTCCCAGATGTCCAGCTTTTGCAGATTGCCGTACCCCTCCATTATCTCTAACATCAGCTACTCCTCCTCCCCTCAGTATTTTTCCTGAGGTCTTGGAGTTCTGTAATTTACTGTAATGCCTCATAGAACTCACAAACTGTCAAAAAAAATGGCTTACACAGTTGTGGAGGCTGGCAACTCCCGAATCTGTGGATCAGGTGCCAGGCTGGAGGCTTCTCCTGCCTCATGTTATTGCAGGGGCTGACGAACCCAAATCAGCAGGTCAGACAACAGGCTGCTGCCTCACGAGGCTGTGGAAGCTGGAGAATCAGGTCAGATGATAGGCTGCTGGCTCACGTTCCAAGAACTAGAGGTCAGATGATGCTGAGTCGGATATAGGAGCCACAGCAAGAGAGGGAGCTTTGTCAGAGCATTTGTATATATACTGGGTGCAGACCATACCCTCAAGTAAACCCTCCTCCCTTGAGCAGGGCAGTGCAAGGGTGTGACTTACATAAGAGTAGTAAGGATACTGACTTGAGTGACACCCTCTAGTAAGGCAGTGACTTGAGATACATCCTACCCTAATCCTGCCTCATTAACATAACAGACATACTCAATCCCAAATAACCAGAGGCATAGAGGCTAGGATTTACAGCATATCATAAAATGGAGGATAATTACATCAGAGTACAAAATGGAGAATGGCCTCATCATTACATAACTGCTAAATTACATCATTACGTAACTGCCAAACTACCGAAAATCATGGCCCAACCAAGTTGGTACATAATCTTAACCATCACAGGTCCCATACACCTTATTTGCATTAGCAGCAATCTGTCCAATCCCCTTGGTGGGCCACAGCACCTTATTTGCATAGTCCCAGGCAATTATTGTGTGGGAGTTGCAAAGGCTGTGGCTGGAAGGGCCATGCTAAGTAATTCACTGCATCCAGTGCCTCTCCTAGGAATTGGGTAGCATAAAATAGCTCATCTGGATTTATAATTAAAAACCAGTTGCTGTTTAAAAAAAACAGTTGCTGTTGCATCGATTCTGACTCATGGTGACCTCTTGTGTGTCAGTAGATCTCTGGTCCATAGGATTTTCAGGGGCTGATGTTTTGAAAGTAGATTGCCAGGCCTTTCTTCTGAGTTGCCTCTTGGTGGACTTGAGCCTCCAACCTCTCAGTTAGCACCTAGGGACTCGGGATTTAAATAGTTGGTGTGAAACACAGGGGCTTTATGTGAGTGCTATGTGTAAATCATTATGCTGTCCAGGTGGTGTTAAAGTTGCCACCAGAGGGATGAGTTGGCCCAGCTGGAGGTGACAGTGGGTTGAGGAGTTCTGAAGTACAATAGGGAACTTCCATACCATCATGTTTTTACTGTTAATTTCTCACCCTCAGTGTTGAGTAAGACCCACCTGACCATTCTGATAGTTGGGGCAAGTGCTCACCTCGGAGACAGTGAATCAGAGTCATTCATGATGCTTTCAAAATAAGCATATTTCTGAAACCACCCAGCTGAGTGGCAGAAAGGACGCTGCGCGGGCCCTGCAAATAACGAGATACTTTTGTTCTCCTCAGTTTGTCGCAAGCATGCTCTGACTCAAAGTGGAAAGAGCAAAGAGAGGTTTTTCTGTCAATTGAATCTTTTCAGCATGAGGATTTTGTCCTGAAAATAAATAAACCAGAATTCTAAACTTTATTAAAGGGAGAACGTGGGGGAGTTTGAAATGAGGCAAAATGCCCTCTCGCTGTTTCTCAGAAAACTCTCCCTCTCCCTTTTGAGCAGTATCCGTTGACCAGATTTTACTAATCTCCTTAGTAATATCATACAAAACACCCTATTCCCTTTTTTGTTTCCTTCCTTGAAGAATTTCTAAAAAAATTCCAGAACTTTCCCAAGTCAGCTAAATAAACCAACCCTAGTATGAAATGATCTGAGATTAAACATAGCAAATGACTTTACAACTCAGGGGTACTTCTCTTGTTGAAGGCCAGCCCCCTAAATTGTGCAAAGATCATTTTCTAGCTCCCTGTTGTCAAAAACCAAAGGAAAATTGAATTAGACAAGTCCCCTAATTCCCATAAGTAATTTCTGAATTATCCCTTTATACACCTTACTCGTATGCAGCTTACAACTGAGTATCATTCTGAGAGCTAGTTTGTCAGGGTGTAGATCTTAATTAGCTCATGAGATTGCATCCTTTTGAAGCTGTGTACCACAGGTTGTTGGATAGTTTTCCGAAAGCAATTAAAATGCCCACTGTTGTAATTAAGCTTGTTACTGGTTGTATGTTCTAGTTATAAAATGTATTTGGCAATTAAAGAAACTGAGAGTGAGGCTTTCGGCTTGGCTGTTTGGGATGCAGTAGGCTGGCTTCCACCTTAATGTTTTGTGGAGAGGATGCCTGGTATGGGCACCTGGGTGGTGGGTCATAGCTTAGGTTTGTTAGTATTTATCATTGCTGCATAGGTCATAGGTTAGTATTTATCATTGCTCCATAGGTCATACGTTAGTACTTATCATTACTTCATAGGTCGTATTAGCTTTTTATATGAAAGCTTAAGTTAGGGAATGCCAGGTCCTGATTATGTCCTACTTGGCACCCAAACTTCCAAATCACAGTTCCTTAGTTGACAAGTCCTTTTTAAGAAGCATAGTCTTATTATTGAAAAGCAGAGATGTCACCTCAAGGACTGGGGTACTCCTGACCCAAGCCATGGTGTTTTAGTCGCCTCATACGCGGGCAAAAGCTAGACAATGAATAAGGAAGATTGAAGAAGAATTGATGCCTTTGAATTGTGGTGTTGGCGAAGAATATTGAATATACCATGGACTGCCAAAAGAACGAACAAATCTGTCTTGGAAGAAGTACATCCAGAATGCTCCTTAGAAGCAAGGCTGGCAAGACTATGTCTCACATACTTTGGACGTGTTATCAGGAGAGATCAGTCCCTGGAGAAGGACATCATGCTTGGTAAAGTAGAGGGTCAATGAAAAAGAGAAAGACCCTCAATGAGATGGAGTGACACAGTAGCTGCAACAGTGGGCTCAAGGATGGCAACAATTGTGAGGATGGCACAGGACCAGGCAGTGTTTTGTTCTGTTGTGCGCAGGGTTGCTGTGAGTCAGAACTGACTTGAAGGCACCTAAAAACAACAGTCTTATCTTTAAGAAGGTAGCTTGACTTTGACAGTGAACGTTTAACCTGTTAAACTCTTATCTCCTTTGTTCAACCAGATTTCTTGTCTGGTTTTTGGAAGGCGGATTGGGAGGAATGTAGCAGGTACACGGTGTGGTTAGTGTCTATCTCTGAGCCTTATCGCATATAGAGGTTACTGGGCTGTGTGTCTACCATCTCACAGTGAGATGTGTCGTAGCTGGCGTACGGGGGGGATTTGATTGTCAGGCCTGGTCTTGGTGGCAGATACAGTTCTTGGTTTGCTTTGCAAGTTGCATGTCTTTTATTCTTCCTTTCTTCCTACTGACCCTTTTTGGGCCATTTCTCTGTACTTTAACACCAGAACGGCATGGTGACTGGGACCATGGGACAAATGAGTCAGTTAGTGGATAGAAAGATATCACTGTTTAAAGCGTGGTTGAGATTTCTTTATTTCAAAATAGTTAGCAAACACAAAGGGAAACGGAGCACTTAGTCTGTGTGGTTCTATCCCATTGCCTTTCCTGTTTGTGCCTCCATGCAGTTAACGTGAAAGTGATGGTGTTAAGAATGAGCTTACCAGCATTTAGAGCTGGGCAGGAGCAAGGCTTCGCAGAAGGTCAACATCAGGGTAAAAGGGAAAAGGGCTGATGTTTTTTAATTACTATTCGATTTTGAGGAATAGTGGAAGGATTGAGTCATATTTTAAGTTCACTTCTTTCCAGAGTTCCTTTAAGGTTGTGATTAACAATATAAATTATTTTCTGTATCTGGCAGAGAGAGAATTATTAGGTACATTTTTCTTGGAAAAAACCATTTCTGGTTCTCTGGATATTTCTGTTAGAGACTTAGTGTGTCTGAGGACATTTGCTTAGTTCTTTTAAGTCCATTTATATAAACACTTCCTGTGCTTGCTTTGTAACAAGTTTTTCCTAATTTATTTGGAGCCTTGTAAAAATAGAGGGGAAAAAACCAACCAAATTATTAGCTTGGCTCCTTACTCTGAGTTCTGCAATTTTTCCTGTGTATAGAACAAAATAAAACCAGACCTACAACAAATGATTATGTTCTGAGCAAGTAACTATTCCCGGAGTCTACATTTGCATGTAATCTGTGGTGTGTGTTATACGTGTTGTTTTATAGTTAAAATACAGCATGATATATCACAGAAGAACACACATGAAGTGAGATTTGACAATGAGATTGACTTTTAAGAATAAACATAGCATGTGGCCCAGTATCCTAATCCTAGACCCAGAAGAATTGAAAGTGGAACCACTGACAGACACCTGTACACCAGTGTTCATTGCAGCACTATTCACAATAGCCAGAAGGTGGAAACAACCTACATGCGCATCAGCAGATGAGTGGATAAACAAAATGATGTCTGTATACACAGGACTGTTAGTCAGCCATGAAGAGAAGTGATGTTCTGATACATGCTAGGACGTGGATGAACCTGGAAATATTACGCTGAATGAAATCAGTTAGTCAGTCACAGAAGGACAAGTAGTGTATGATTTCACTTACGTGAAGCAGGCAAGTGTGTAGAGACCAAAACTTATTAGTGGTTAGTTACCAGGGATGAGAGGGAAGGGGAAAAGGGAAACCATTGCTTAGAGGACACTGAATTTCTGCTAATGGTGGTGGAATAATTTGGAAAGGATAGTGGTAACGCTTGCACAAGGAGTCCCTGGGTGGCGCAAATGGTTAAGTGCAAGACTGCTAGCACCCACCCAGAAGCGACCGGAAGACAGCCCTGGCAGTCTCCTTTGGAAAGATCACAGCCTTGAAAACCCTATGGAGCAGTCCTACCGTGCACACATGGGGTCGCCGTAGATTGGAATCAGCTCAGCAGCAGTTAACAGCGAGGGTCGTACAGCGTGATAAACGTCATCACCGTCCCCAAATCACACATGTGAAAACTGTTGAACTGGCAAATGCTTTGTTAGACATATTTTTACCACAATACAAAAATAAACAGCAGACTTTATACTATACATATCAGTCTGACCTATAGGTCAGATGTCAGTTTTGATGTCCTTTCCTCCGTAAAGCCATCTCCAGCCTCCTTGTTGAGGATGATACCCCTCCTGTGTGCCCCCCTAGCACTCTGCGCTCCCTCGTTATGGCAGTCACCCTGCTGTATTGCTGACTTGTCTGATTCCTCCACTTGACCCCAAACTGTTAGGGCTCTACATAATATACACGTCGGTGAAACCATCCCACAGTCAGATGGGCATCACTATCACTCCTGCAAGTTCCCCTTTTGGAACAATGCCCCCTACCCTCTCTGTTCCCTGTCTCCAGGCAACCACTGATCTGTTTTCTGGCACTGTAGATTAATTGGCATTTCAAAAAATGTTTTATAACTGGAAGCTCCTACGGTACATGGGTTTTATCTGGCTTCTTTCACTCAGTGTAATGATTCTGAGAGTCACCCATGTAGTAGCGTGTCTCAGCAGTTTCTTTGTGTTGCCGAATCGTATTCCTTTGTATAGATGTGTCAGAATTTGTCCGCCCATTTATTCGTTCATGGACATTTGTGTTGTTTCCCGGTTTTGGCTGTTATAAATAAAGCTGTTAAGGGTATTAGTGTGTATGGGCATAGGGTTTCATTTCTTATGAATAAATACGTACCTTTTAGGAGTAGAATGGCTGGGTCACATGGCAGGTGTATGTTTAACTTTATAAGAAGCTACCAAACAGTTTTTCAAAGTGTATAATTTTATGTTCCCTTCTCCAGTTCCAGTTCCTCCCCATTACTGCCAATACTTGGTATGGTTGATATTTTTAAAATTTTCATCTTTCTAATAGATGTGTAATGGAATCTCATTGTGTTTACATTTTTTTCTTTTACATTATTTTCTTAATGACTACTGAGGAGCCCTGGTGGCACAGTGGTTAAGATGTTGGCTGCTAACCAAAAGGCTGGCTGCTCTAGCTCCTTGGAAACCCTATGGGGCAGTTCTCTTCTGTCCCATAGGGTCGCTGTGCATCGGAATCGACTCGACAACAACTGGTTTGGTTTTCGTTTTTTAATGACTAGTGATGGTGAGCATCTTTCCATGTTCTTATTTGCAATCCATACCTATTCTTGGGTGAAGTATCTGATCAAATCCTCCCCCCTCCTTTTTTTTAAACTGGGTTGTTTATTTTCTTATTATTGAATTTAAGAGTTTTTTGTTTTCTGAATTTAGGTTCATTTGTTCGTGCATTAAAGATGGGATTTCCCCAGCCTGTGGTTCGTCTTTTGAAGAGCAGCAGCTTTTTTAATTCCGATCAAGTCCATTGCTTAACCTGAGGTCCCAAAAGCTTACTCCTAGAAGTTGTGTAGTATTAGGTGTTCTAGTTAGGTTTGTGATTAATTTTGAGTCAATTTTTGTATATATATGAAATAGAAATTGAAGTATATTTTTTCATATGGATATCCAATAGTTTCAGTATCATTTGTTCAAAAGACTGTCTCTTCTCCATTGAATTGCCTTTGTATCTCTGTAAAAAATTAGTTGTCCGTGTATGTGTGGATCTATTTAAAGATTCCCTATTCTGTTGATTTACGTGTCTGTCCTTTTGCCAATACCACACTCTCTTGATTACTCCAGCTTTATATTAAGTCTTAAAATCAAGTGGTGTGAATCCTCCAACTTTTTTGTTCTCAACATTGTTTTGACTCTTCTAGTTCCTTTGCCCTTCCATAAAAATTTTAGAATCATCTTGTCTACATCTGCAGAAAAATCCTGCTGGGATTTTGATTGAAATTACATTAAATCTGTAGGTCAATTTGGGGATAACTGTTTGCTGTGTTGAGTCTTCTACCCATATCGTAGTATGTTTCTCCACTTATTTTGGTCTTTTTTTGCTTTTGCAGTTTTCGTCATCCAGGTCACGTAGATATTTTGTGTTTATTCTTCTTACATAGCCTTATTCCAAAATGTTCAGAGACTTTTCTTTGGTGCTGTTCTTGAGACATGTATGTATTACTTGGTTCTGTTAGTACCCTGTTGCATCCGTCTTCATTGTCGCCTGAGGTTTTCTGAGGAAACCAAATCTCATTTGGAGTCAAGCCCGCCATGAGATGTCATTGACCACCTAGGTGACTTTGTTTGCATTTTTCTTGAGGCATAAGCAAAAATAGTGGTTTCAGGAATGTTCAGAGCAATTGGAATCCAATTGTGGTTGAAAGAAGAATTTCAAATGGCTGAATTTAAAGGCGTAAATGGCTGAAGAGCTGACTACTTTTTCTGCTGGGGAGATAGCAACTGAGAGGACTTGGTGGCTCTTGTATTAGTGTTTCTTACCCAGAAGGCAATCAAGGACATACTTGAGGTTGGGAACAAATATTTCCTGGGCTGGTGGAGTGCTCCACTGGGAGGATTCCTTCGAGATGATCAGTTCTCAGAAAGGGCAAGTGAAGCCTGAAGAGACAGGATTATCTGGCTTCTTTAGAGGATCATATCCGCAGTGAGCTCTTCCTGAAATCTAGTCCCTTCCTAAAAGACATAGCTCCTCCCAGATTATGTGGGACCAGGTAAGGTAGTCAAAGTGGAGAGATAAGGGACTGTGTTGGGTTATCAGAGCCACACTGAATGCGGAGATGGTGATCTGACCAGTAAGATTATGAGAACTCGTACAGCGAGCACATTGATGATGATTGTTCACATGATTCTAATGGAGTTACTTTCTGCCAGACACTATTCAAGTCGCTAATGTGTAGTAACTCATTTGATCTTACTAACACCCTTTTAAGGGATGCTGTTGTGGAGGTGACATCGAGTAGGTTCTGCCTCAGCCACCCTGTGTACAATAGAACAAAGCAGTTCTTCTGTTGCCATCCTCACAGTCGTTGCTATGCTTGTGCCTATTGTTGTGAGGTATAGCTACTATAATTCTTACGTTTTGAGAACGAGCAAAATGAGGCACGGGGCCAGAAATTTTTCTAGTAAGTGGTGGAGGTGGGAGAGGAACCCAGGCAGTATGACTCAGGCAGTACACTCTACACTGTCTGACAGACAGCCCAAGGGGGTATCTGTTGTGAAGTAATCGCTGAATCCTTCTCTGTTAGTTTTGGGGTCTTTGAGGTTTTGTTTTCTTTATTTTTCGAAATAAGGAGGACTTCTGTGGTCAGTGATAAGATTGATACTTTTCATCTCTGAAGTTCTAAATTTAAAGCTCTTCAGAATGTATAGGTTTTCAAATATTAAGTATATGTGTGTGTATAAAAATTTCACTTCTTTAAAAGTCCCTTTTTCCCCACAACTGTGTATTATCTGTTTTTTAATGTATGTTTCCAAAGTTTTTTTCTTCTCCCCAAAGAGGACAAACTCAACTTATATCAAAATGGAGTTGAATGTACCTTTGATGTGCAATGTAGCAACAAGGTTTTATCTCTATATAGCACATATATATAGAACAACACTATATATGTATATGGGGCCAGCTACAAGCATTTTTAAAGAATCCTACCCGCTAAAATAAACAGGTGATAGGAGGCTGTGGAGCAGTTCCTTGGCTCCAGGTGACAAAGCACTTGTGGTGGCATCTTGCCACCAGGTCCATGGGTGGGCATTAGAGAGAGTGGGAGTTGGGCTGCTAGGCTGTGTGCTCATGGCCCTGTATGGTAACTTTGTGGCGTTTCAGCTGCTCCGTTCTCTGCAGGCATATACCATGACACTTAGGGGAAATGAGGATAGAAAAGTTGGCCAGCATTCTGGACTCCGTAGAGGCCAGACACCAGAAGGAGGGGAGCAGGCTGAAAGGTAAAAGCGATGATTTCTTATGTATCTTCCTTCATGTTTTCTATTGTTGAGGAAATCACCCCACTAGGAGTAGCATTTGTGCTTTGTGCAGGCTGAGTAGAAGGGAAAAGGCGATGGAAGTAGATCTTGCGGAATGTAATCTGGAGCGATACCTTCTGGAGGGGAAACGTGGATTATTTGAAAGGCACTCTCTCTCATACACACCCACATATACATACTGTCCTCATTTTTGCCACAGAAGCTGAACAGAGGGCAGTTGGAAAGCATTCATTCAACCTTTTTAATCATTGGGTGAGATCGTTAAGTGATAAAGCCGTGTACTGGATAGTGTGAGAGTCTTTTTGTCCCTGCCAGCAAAGGAGATCAGAGATAGCATTTGAACTTTGACTCTTCAATTTAAGTCACCAAAGGTTTGTTGAGGACCTGTTACGTGCCAGGCACTTCACATGAATATGAGACGTGGCATCTAAAGGGTAATTGTGAAAGGAGCTTACGTTGGTCTGGATAGAAGCCCTGTCTTCCACTAATCTGTACGCTCACGTAAGACAAAGATTATCACTGAAGAAGCTTACATTAAAGCCTGTTATTTTAAACCAGTCACCTAATATTACCCCTTCTCCCTGGGAATGTATGGGAATATCTGGATTGTTGGTGGGTGTATTAGTTTCTGATTTGCTGCTATAACAAATTACTACAAAATTAGTGCCTTAAAACAACACGAACCTTAACAGCTCTGTGGAATAGAAGTTTAACACAGGCCTCACGAAGCTAAAGTCGAGATGTTGGCAGGGCTGTGTTCTTCCTGGAGGCTCTAGGGGAGAATCCATTTCCTCGCCTTTTCCAGTGTCTAGAGGCTGACCACACTCCTTGGCTTGTGGCTCCTTTCTCCGTCTTCAAAGCCAGCTGCAGTAGTCCACCTCATGTCAACAAAGGTGGGACAGCTGTTCGGAAGAGATGTGATAACGTGTCTTTTTATGGAGCTATTTCTCTGGTTCCCGCTTCCATAGTTTCATCTTATTCTGCGTGAGCTCACGTGGGCAATCCAGGATAATCCTTTCGTTTTAAGGTCAATCAGCTGACCTTACAGCCTTAATTGCATCTGCAGCCTTCATTCTGCTTAGCCACGTAGCATAATATTCACAGGTTCTAAGAATTAGGACATGGACATCTGTAGGGGGAGGTATTATTCTGCCTACCACAGTGGGGGAGACTTCTTCCAAACTTTGCTAATTTTCCCACTCAGGTGAAGTTATGTAATGCCCTCCCCCAATCCTTGGCATAGTGAATTGCTGCCTATGGATGTATGCTGTGTAGGTGAGTGGTGGGAGGCTTATCATTTCCTTAAAGCCTCACTCCTGCTCTTCCTTGTGATAAAACCCCAGCCACTTAAACACTCAGTGATGAGTTTTATAGAATTTCAATGTTGGGAGGAAGCTTAGAGATCTTTTGCAGCTTGCCCTGCAGGGGCTTACAGACACTTGTTAGATTTCTTCTAATGGCTGTCCCACCTTTGCCCACATGGAGTGGCCGGCCTTGCCAGATAACGTCTCCTCTGAACAGCTCCTCTTTTCTGTTAGAAAGTTTCTGCTTTGCATGGAAGGGAAATCTCTTTCTGTGGTTGCTGCAGGGTCTATTGGTTCTTGTTTTACTCTCTGGGGTCGTATTGAATAAATCTAATTTCCTCTTTCACTCTTGAAGCCCTTGAGTTTTTTTTTTTAAAGACAGCTATCATATCCCCCAAGTAGTCAAACTGAAAACCTCAGTTTCTTCAGCGGGTCTCACATGAAACAGTTTTGAGACTTCTCTCCTCCTGGTCCTGAATATGATATGACACAAAATAGGGAAGTCTGAGAGATGATTTTAATAGGAGCCTTTAAATGCCGGGGGAATCGTCATATAGGGGAGGCTGGTAAAATCTTTGCCAACACCACGGAAACAAGAAATCACAGGCTTATATTGTGGCTAAAGGGATTTAGGTATCAGGAATCCCGTCTTAACCTTGTGGATTGAGGTAGTGCAGTGGACTGCCATGGGATGTTGAGGGACTTGTTGCCCTAGAATTGTTATAAGACAAGCCTTTAACCTCAGAATTCATTTATTTTGTACAAGAGACCTTGCTTTTAGCTAAGTGTTCTGCTTAAATTATTCTTGTGATTGCTTCTCCTCTGTGCCCGGTACCTGGGTTTCCCCCTTGTGTTGGTTCATTGGATGTAAAGCATCATCATGACTGCGGCTAATCACAGGGGGAGGGAACACGGTTCAAGGCTTTATGAAGGAAGGGAAACAGTGGCGTAGCTACGGGTAATTAGTAGCAAGTGGAGTGACAGTTTGATTCCCTGCTAGGGACCCTGGCATTGTTGAAGGGAAAAATCACTTTATTCTCTCATAGAGAGAGGCAGCTGTAATTCTGGTTGGATGGGATCCAATTAAAAGGAACTGACATGTAAATTGATGATCAGACAGTGTAAGCATAGAAGAAACCCAAGAAGAATTCTGTAAGAAATGGCAGAGAACAGTGTAAGTAATTTTACATGGAAATCCGTGAAAGAAAAATGGGAAGCTGATGGGTTGGCTACCTGAACAGTTATAAGTCTGGAATCCCAGCGGGAAGAGAACAGGAGACTGATTGGTATGGTGGGTTTATAGTTACTCAGCTTTTTGACATTTGTGGAGTTGAGACATACATTTTAGGAATTTCAGCCTTTTACAATAGAATGGTTGTAAATCAACTCTGAGGTTTATAAGTTTCCAGATTGGTGGTGGTTAAAATATAATATTCTCAAGAATATATGATAGGAGTGCAAGCCTGGCTTTTGGAAAGAAGATCTCATTGTATGGTTATACTTCACCTGACCTTATAGATGTATTCTCAAAGATTTGTGTGAGAATTGACTCCTAAATTTAGGATGTAATAGGAGAGCTTTCCATTTATAGTAATGCTATTATGAACCATTTTCTAAAGCGAAAAATCCTTTTATAACCAAAGTCATGCCCAATTTATCTTTTGAGTCAATTCATAAGTCCGTATATTAGGTTTGCTTAAATCAAAGGTCTTTTTCTTTGAAATGGAATAATTGCAGGGACACGTAGCAGTTAAGATTTAGGGTAACGGAGGAAAAAAATAGGCAGAATTTTTTAAGAAGTCAGTATATTGCTTTTTAGGAAGGAAAAATTCCACTTAAAAAGTCAGATAGCTTCTGCTGTTATTATGGGGAAAGAAGAAGGCTGCCCAGTATATTGCAAGGAGATTTATTAGGATCTTTGGGGACTGCAGCAGAAATGGTTATGAAATGTTTTGAGGAAGGAGGAAATAGGACCACAGCATTTACTAGGCTTTATTCAGAAGAAGGCCAAAGCAGGTGAAATGGAGTTCACCCCGAGAAAGCTGTGGAAGATTGAGAAGCTAAGACAAGGCTCCACAGCCAGCAGCAGCAAGAGGAGACCGGAGCATTACGGGTAGAGTTGCCGGTCAGCAAGAGAGCAGTCGGTTGTTACGCCAGCCAACAACAAAGATCGGTTTTGGTCAGTGTGCTGCGTATGGTGTGAGCCCCATGTTATTTTGCCTCCTGCCATGTCTCTGTTACTGTTCCCTGCCGCTTTGCTCAGGTTCTCCAGCAGCCAGGTTCTCCAGTGGCCATGCACGCTCTGCCCAGGACTGTCACACTTAATTCACACTCTGCTGGAATGCCCTGAACCTCGGTGTCCTCCGTGCTCACTCCACTCCATCACTGGGTCCAGGTTTCTGCTAGAATGTCACCGTATCACCTGACCACCCTATCTAAAGTGGACACTCTCTCTTCCTTACTCTGTTGTTTATTTATTTTTTTCACAGCACGGTCTCCTTCAAGTATATGTTTTTTGCTACATGTCTTTTCCCTTTCTGTCCACTACAAGTAAGTTCCATGAGAGTGGAGACTCAGTCTGTTTTGCTCACCACTTTATTCCCAACGCTTAACCTATAAACATTTCCGGAATGAACGACTTAAGTTTTATTGTGATAAAATACAAACGGTAAAAACCTTTGGCACTTCAGCTGTTCATGTTATGTTCACCATCGCCACTCTACGTTTCCAGTTTTTTTCATCACCCTTAACAAGAAACTCTCCTTTGGAGCCTCTGGGTGGGTTTGAACCTTTTAGTTAGTAGTCGAGCACTCACTCAACTGTTTGTGCCACTCAGGGACTCTTGTGCCATTTTAAGCAGTGACTCTCCCTTTCCTACCCACCCCAGGAGAGCACAACAAACTTTGGTCTCTATGTATTTGCCAATTTCTGGAATGAATTTTAATGCATGGGGGTTGGGGGTTTCTGTGCCTATCACTGTGATGAGAGCTGGGAATGAGAATGAGATTATAGGACTCAGTCTTTGAGCTATATTATATAGTAAGATAAAAACCAAACCCTTTGCCATCGAGTCAGTTGTGACTCCTAACAACCCAGTAGGGCAGAGCAGAACTGCCCTATCGGGTCTCCAAGGAGCGGCTGGTGGATTCATAGTGCCAGCCTTCTGGTTAGCAGTCACACTCTTTAACCACTGCGCCACCAGGGCTCCATATAATAGGATAGTGTGTGTGATGGAATTGTAATAGCCTGAGCCCAGAGTGCTGTGAGCTTTGAGAAGGACGCCGAGGGTGGTCGTCACGGAAGTGGATCTCTAGCCATAAGGAGGGGTTTTGCTTGGTGGTTGAAACACCTGTGTTTCTGTTTTCCCAACTTGAAAACCAGTGGACGTTGCTGATATGCTTATATTGTTGATGTGCAGAACAAAGTGTAGTAAATGGGAAATGGTAAGAAAATTTCCGTTAATTACTGGGTAATATCAGGAGTCCTTTGCTTTAATGGAAATAGACCTGGAGTATGGCATTACCAGAGCGTTAGAGCCACTCAGACCCTGAGGGAATATGACCGTTTCCAAGAGGTGGTCTGCACAGATTTTACAGAAGCATCAGAGGAGAGGCTTTTTGCGGCTCGTTTTCGGTGAAAACATGCACAGTTTTAGCAGTTGGTGAGAGCCACTGTAGAGCAGTGCAGAAGCAGAAGGGAGGAGGTGGTCATGTCATAGGTGCTGCTGCGTGTCACAGCGGTCCCCGTCGCACAGGGCTGTAGATCTGTCAGGCTGGTGTCCCAGCCCTTACTGCTTTCATCATTCATAGAGCTAGTGTAGCCACTGGCCCCACACTTTAGCATTGGTCATTGGAGTGGCTGGATTGCGGTCCTGTGTACAGGAGAAATGTTATATAAGCCGCGTGATTCCCTGAGATCTTTTCAAAAAGTTTGGGGAATATTACATTTTGAAATGCCTTCCTGTGTTTGAGAAGAGGAAGGAAAAGAATGTTTCATAAGGATTGCTTTGACGTAGGTCCATTTTGTAGGTTGGACTCAGGCAAAGGACAGAATAGCTTAGTGGTTAATAGTTAACATTCCTGGTGCCAAGCTGCCTAGGTCTCATTTCCAGCTTCTACACTTATTAACTATGTGACATGGGTAAGTTACTCTGTTTCCTCATCTGTAAAATGGGAATAGTAATAATAGTACCTTCCCATAGGGTGGTTGTGAGGACTGAATGAGCACGTACACTTAGACCAAGGACTGGCACACAGTAAATGCTCTCTAAACGGTAGCTGTTGTTATTCTTGGCTTTCTCATAACCATCGAAGCTTCTGAGCCCTTGCAGGAATGCCTGGCCAAAGCCAGACCTCTTCTGCTTGCTATGTTTAGCCAGTAGAAGCAAGAAAATGACACAGTGGCAGGGTGCTAGAAATGACTCAGTGGGCAAGTAACGGACTGTTGAGCTTCACACCTCAGTCCACTGGCATCGTAGAAGAAACAACTCATTACGCTCTAATGGCAGTTAAGTAAAATGGATGAGCAGTCTCGGTCCACCTCCTCAGGCAGCAATAGAAGGTCAGGCCAAGCAGCCTGGAATGTCTGAAAATCACCTGGAGAGGGGTTAGAAGCCTGCAGCACGGTGGTAGAGATGGTTGGGTGGGACTCCGGGAGTAAGCTAGAGAAGCAGTGTGGATTGTGTGGACTCTAGCAGGCAGCAGTTATCTCCAGGGCATTCCTGAGTGTAAGCAAGGGATCAAGTTGAGGTGTGTGTATGAGGTGGGAGGGCAAGGAACAGCTGAGCTGGAGGGGTCACACCACCACCTCGATGTGACCCCTGAGCTGCCACCAGCTTTGTGTGTCATATCCCTGTGGGTGAGACACCTTTCCTCTCAGACCCTCTGTTTCTTTGTAAAATGATGAGATGATTTCTTGACTCCTTTCCTACTGCAGACTCTGATTTCACAATTTCAGTAGTTTTCAAGAACTAAGCAAGGTAAAGGTGTGTTGCCGAACAGCTGGCTGTAAACCTTGGCTCGTGTGAATCTTTAGTTTTTTTGTTATTTCAAAGAAGTTCTTGTTCAAAAGACCACAAAGCATTTTGTCATTGGACTTGTGAGGGAGTTGTCTTTTTAATCTCTCACGTTTTCCTTTGTTTCCTACGAATAGTACCCACAGTAGTGCTGTCATCTTGTGCTCCCTGGATCAGCACTTTTTGCAGAGAAATGAAAACACTGTACTTTTAAAGGCGCAGAAAGCAAAATGACTGTAACATCAGGATTCAAGGTTGTGGGATCGGTTAACTTTCTGGTTGGTTTTGCTGAGCTGAATGAAAAAGACTTGATTGAACCTTACTGCTTAGGGATAAATATTAATAACCACAAAATCCCCCAGTGTTCATTTTTTCCCTCTCTTTGCTAAGAATTTTAAATTATGGTCGAGGAATTGGATTGTGATTGTCAACTGAGTAAGTGTGAAAATACGTAAGAGTAACTGGATGCTGTTGTTAGCTGCTGTCGAGTTGGCCTCCGATTCGTGGTGTCCCTGTGCAGGAATGGGACAAAATGCTGCCTGGTCCTGTGGCATCCCGCCATGATGAGTCGCGGATTGGGCCACTGTGATCCATAGGGTTTTCATTGGCTGATTTTCTGAAGTAGATCAACAGGCCTTTCTTCCTACCATCTTAGTCTGGGAGCTCTGCTGAAACTTTTTTAGCATCGTAACAACAAGCAAGCCTTCACTGACCGGTGGTAGCTGTGCATGGGATGCCTTGGCTGGGAATCGAACCCCAGTCTCCTGCATGTAAGGTGAAAAATTTACCACTGCACCATCAGTGCCCCTCAGCCATTCTCATTGGTATGAAAGGGTATCTCATTATGGTTTGAATTTGCATTTCCCTCATGACTAATGGTGTTGAGCGCTATCTTCCTTTGTGAGGTGTTTGCTCAAGCCTTTTGTCTGTTTTTATTCCTTTTTTTATTGGGTTGTTTATCTTCTCATAACTTGTTTATAGCAATTCTTTATATATTTTGGATTCAAGTCCTTTGTCATACATACTAATAGGAATACTTACTGTCTGTGGTTTACCGTCTCATTTTCCTAGTGGTGTCTTTTGATGAGCAGACATTTTTAATTTTGATGGAGTCTAATTTATCTTTTTTTTTTTTTTAACATGTATCATGTTTTTTGTGACCCCCTAAGAAATCTTTACCTACCCTACCCAGTGCCGTCAAGTCAATTCCGACTCATAATAGAAATATTTTCTTACATTGATTCATCCATTCTTCCCATGGGTAGGTGGTTCACAGAAGCACTGCCTTCCTAAAAAGCTTTAAAGAAAAAAAAAATGGACAAAAAGTTGCAATCACATAGTGCTGTTCTTTGGGAATACACAAGATATGTGGGCTGGTAGGTGCTTTCTTGTGGGGTTTTTTTTTTTTTTTCTTTTTTAAAAACACATTTTCCTTCCTGAAGAGAGAGGTTGGAACTAGTCAGCTGAATCCCTCTTTTCAAGATACAAGTTCCCTAAACAGCTGTAGAGAATTCAATTTTAGTCAGAGCTAACAGCTTTAATCTCGACTTTCTGCTCCATGTTACGGAAAATCCTCTCCAGAAGATAGCCAGCACCTACCTGCTACAGAAGATAGCCAGCACCTACCTGCTACAGAAGATAGCCAGCACCTACCTGCTACGGGATGTTAAAAAATGCAGAGGAACATTGGATTTTTGAGTGTTTTCCTGGTAGAAACAGCATGAAAAATCCCTTAGAGAGTTCGATTTTACAGTGCACACAGAAAGTAAGTATCTATGATATATTTATGTTTTTGTGTGCATGACATGTTGGTTGTACTATTTGCTTGTTCTGAATAAAATCCAACTATACCATGCCCAACTCCAGACCTCATTTTTCCGTTGAAGGTGAGGCATTTTAGGCAAGAAAGAGCTTTGATATTAGCAACTTTTAACTCCTTTATAAATATATACCTTCTCCTTCAAGGGAGGGGAAGCAAGTGGGCAGAAAGTGAGGGGAGAGTTGTTTTCTTTTCCCTCCTCACCGTTGTATTTAGCATTGTGCGTGCGCGCTTGCAGACATGCACGCACGCACACGCACTTCCCTTAATAATGTTTTTTTTTGGGGGGGGGCAGCATTCACGGTCTCACCTCTTTAAAAAATCTCCTTTTTATCATTTTTATATTATTTCCAGGACGTATCAGCAATGCAAGCATCATTTGTATGTTGGCATATTCTATTGAAATAATTTTGTATTTTGCTTAACATTAAAAAAATTCCTGTGTTGCTTTATTCATCTTCATGATTAATAATTTATTTGCTGTGTCAAATTTTGGCATACTTAATTTTCTTCTAAAGTTGGATGCTTTAGTTTTGTGCCATTATACCACAAACAACTTATTTGTGGTAGGACCCCGCTTTAACTTGGCTGTGCCATCCGTTGTAGAAGAGCAGTGTGTACCGCTGCGGCCCATATCGGGCGAATTTTCCTAAGGGTTGTTATTATTCACATTTTTAGGGATAAAAAGCTACTGCATTTCTTTTATAACGATGTCACTAAAAAAGCTCCACTTTCCTTTTTTTTTGTGGACTAGTTTGATCCCATTTATGTTTGCCTTTTTTTTTACTGGTTTACAGATTGGAATTTTCTTTTTTTTCCTTAACTGGTGTCACCTCTTTATGTTTCATGTGTATAGTGACCCTGTGCATTGTTCGTCATGAATACGTTTCCCAATCTGTTCCTTTTTATTTTAGTTTTTCATTATAAAGGAGTTTATGAGGTTGAGTTTTTTATGTTTTCTTTTTTGATTTCTTCTGTTGTCTTAAGATTAACAAACTGGTCATCTCTTAAGAGATCTAATGCCAGTATTTCTCATGGTTTAATGAAAAGAAGCCTCTTGATTCCATCTGAGTTTCTGTTCATACATGTGCCGCCCTCCTCAACTGCAGTGCTGTGGGAAAAGGTGGGCTGAACCAGGAGCTTGTGTATTCGCAAGCCTTGGGAGAGGAATAACAACAGCCAGAATTCTATCTCAGCTTCCTGTAATGTCTACAAGTCTGTGTTTACTCATCTGTAAAGCTGGGATGAGAATAACAAATGTACAGAGAATTTTTTTAATGCACTTTAAGCCTTCTCTAAAGCACTGTTAAGAACCTCAGTTAGAAGTGCTTAAAATACCAAATAGCTGTAACCTTTGATTGTTACTATGTGTACACCATCATTTCTTGGCTTTTCTCAGTAGTTTTACTACCTTTGTGTCTATTTAGGCACCAGATGGAATCTTTGGTGTTTTCCAAAACTAGCCCAAGACTCTCTTACCCTTAGGTATGGGGGCTCTGGATATTGAATAGGAGATTGAAAATTGAGGTTATCCATCAGAAATATACAGTGTCTGAGCCAGATCTGAGTACTTGGTGAGGACTCTGGGGACTCTGTTTCAGCCCAGTTTTGTCACTTACTTATATGATCTTGGCAAGTAATTTAACCTCCCTCAGCTCAGTTTCCCCAGTTGTAAAATGAGGGATAATATTGATGAGTGGCTTGGTTAAATAAGAAGATGCTGGTGAATTGTTCAATATGGAGCCTGACCAATAGCAAAGGGCAGGGAAATCACAGATGTTGTTATTACTTCTATCACCAGCTAACACTTGGCTAACATTGAACTGCAGGGCCCTTTAGTGTGCTGTTTCTCATTTGCGAATCAGAGTGCTTCATACAGAATGGATTTTTAGATGTTCCACGGACTTCTGTTCGTTGTCTGCGAGGTTGTTCCCTTTTAGGTACCTGTACAGTATGTGTACACTCAGTTGGCATTTGTCACGTATCTCCCTGCCAATGTCTTCTTCTTAGATCAAATTCTAAAACCTTAACTAAGGGCAGAGGTTGTCTTATCAGCTGGGTTGCCCCTGGACTCAGAGCTGGGAAGTCAGGACACATCCTTCCTGAAGCTCAGCTCTGCCATTTGTTATTTAAATGATCTTAGACAAGTCAGTCTCTGGCTTGCCAAGGCCACCTTTTCCTCATCTCTACGTGGGTCACAAATTGCTTGTGAGGATTACATTAAGCAAGCCATTGGAAAGTGCTTTGTGCAGCAAATTACAAAGGTTTTTTCCATACCTTACTTTGCCCTGCACAATAGTAAGTGCTTAGACGTATGCGTGCACTGGGGTTGGAGGCTGATGGGGTGGCTGTGGACCCAAGTTTTAAATTCAACATCGAGATATTCTTATTTAAAAGGTGAAAACTGTTCTTTGTGGCTAGTCATCGTGCTGGGCGCTGTGCCAGGCTAATTAACACCGTGGTTTAAAAAAATAAACCAGCTGCTGTTGACTCTGACTCATGGCAACCCTGTGTGTGGCAGAGCAGAACTGTGCTCCGTGGGGATCCCAAAGGCTGATCTTGCAGAAGTAGATGCCCAGACCTTTCTTCCGAGGCTGCTCTAGGTGGACTCAAACCTCCAGCTTTGCAGTTAGCGTCCAAGCAGGTTAACCATTTGCACCACCAAGTATTCCAACACTTTGGTACCTTGCCTTTAAACTATTTGCTGCTTGTTGTCCCAGAGGTTACGTAGTTACCCACAAATGGTTACAGTAGGTTCAGGGATTTTACCCTACAGTGAGGTAAACCAAAACCAAACCCGTTGCCATTGAGTCGATTCTGACTCACAGTAAACTATTAATCTATAGTGAAATACAGATTTGGGGTATGGTCTCTGTAGTCATTCTGGAGGGGTGTGCCTGGGGAGAATGAATCACTCAGCAAACACTGGGTTGCTGGGTCTGTGGAAGACTCTTGGCTGAGTCAGCATAGTTTCCTATGGAATTCCTTTTGTAGACCATAGATGTATGTTCTGGTGCTTCTCCGTTTTAATTTTTTTCTTTCTAATTTTATCTCAAATGATAATGCTGGTGTTGATTATGGTAATTTTAATGAATGAGGCCTGCTTACTAGGTACTGTTTCTTCCCCAACTGAAAAATAAAGTCATGGGAGAAAAAAATGTACTTAATAAAAAATTCTCTTGTTCACTTTGGAAAATGGTACCTTTGTTAATCCCCCAAGGGTCAATTTATTACATTCTGACAGCGTCTTTGAATAGTCAAGAAAATATGATGTTTCAATTTTACAGTTCTTTTTGGCACCGTTTTTATCCCACAAGGTTTGTGCCTTCAGGAAGAGACGCTGCTTCTCCCAGGGAGGAGGTTGCATCGTGGACAGAGAAAGTGTTCAGAGTGCTGTCTCCTTGATCATATCATGGGTGTTTAAATTCCACTGAAAGGTGTCTGCTGAGAAAAACAGAGCTGGTTCTCTTGAGAAGTTTACTTTTTGCTAATTATGACATGTGCGATGTGCTTCCACCTAGGCCACTCCATCAGGTCCTGTGTATGCTTTTAGGGTATGGGGAATTGGGTTTGGCTTGGGTGAGCTGCACAGGTGACACATGTCATTTCTCTCCTGAGGGGATAGAGATGAGAGGCTTCTTTCAATCACTGTTGGTGACTGGAGCCAGCAACCTTTGGCATCCCCCTGAGTTTAATCAACGGTTGGAAAATTTGATGAAAGAGCAGAGAGGAACTTTTTTCGTTATGATGTAGTCACTGTTTGATGACTCTGGTAGCCTTTCAAGTACAGAAGAAATTGCATTAGTAACTTCGTCTCCAGGTGTCTTTGATTTTATGCAGTTTGAGAAAGTGGTGACCGCTCGTCAGTATCTCCGTCATATTCTGTGAGTGTGCCCCCTGTCCAGAGATAGAAAGACGTTTGAAGGTGGCGTTATGTCTCAGTGTGGAGCCAGTGAAACCCTACTTTGAGAAGGGAGTCATCAAGGTGACAGCTTGGCACCATTTCAAAAAGTATTTGTGTAGCAGAAGGAACACCTCATTGGGATATTTTTTTAAACAATATGTTATTGTATCCTCAGTGAAAGTTTACACGGCAGATCAGGCTCCCATTTGATATTTTCTACACAGATTGTTCAATGACATTAGCTACATTTTTCACAATGTGTCAGCATTCTCTTGAATTTTGTTCTGGTTCCGTATCCAGTGCTCTGCCCTCCATATCTTCTCATCTTTGCTTTTGAGTAATGGTTGACCTTTTGGTCGCATACAGATAGTTTTTTAATGGGGCACTGTATTCACAGGTAATATCCTTTATTTTGTGTGGCAATCTGTTATTTCACTGAAGGTGACTTCAGGGGGTTGTTGTTTCAAGTTTTAAAGAGGGTCTCTGGGCAGTAGTCTCAGGAAGTCCTCTAGTCTAAACTGGTCCAGTAAGTCTGGACTTCTAAAAAAAATTGAGTTCTGTTTTGTGTTTTTCTCCCATTCTGTCAGGGTCCAGCAATTGTGGGCCTGATTAGAACAGTTGATAGTGGTAGCCAGGCACCATCCAGTTCTTTCGGTCTTAGGGTAGATGAGGCTTCAACATGGTTTTAATTTTTCGTTTAGTATCTGTCTTCCTTGCCGAGCTGTAAGCTCTGTGAAGGCAGGGGCCTTCTCTTAACATCTATCCTTTGCCTGCCACGTAGTAGATGCTTAGTTTCTGTTGACCACATGACTATGTGCTCTCTAACATCTCTTCCACCTAGAACAGTACTGTGACACTGTTAGTCCAGCCATTTAGTTTTAGAGATGAGGAAACTCAAGCTCAGGGAGGTTTTAACCACTTGAGCGAGTCACCACAGGCAGGACCAGTGCTGAAATCCCTCTCTCTCAAAGACTAGACTCTCTGACCCACTCTGCCCTTGGGATGTTGCCCCTCCAACAGCACCACAGCGACCATCTCCCAGCGGATTAACATGTTGCCATGGAGTTGACTTCAACTCATGGCGACCCTGTGTGCACCGTAGGATTTTCACTGGAAGTAGATCACCAGGCAGCTCTTCCAAAGTGCCTCCAGGTAGACTCAAACTTGCAGTGTTTCAGTTAGCAGCAGGGTGCTTACCGTCTGCAACACCTAGGGACTCCCCTCAGTGGGTTGACATCTGATAACTTATCAGTCAGGCAATAGGTGTGGCAAAACTGGGGATCTGATAGATACAGAGAGGAAAACCACCCAGAAGGAGAGACCCCTCAGTCCTTCCCTGCCCCTGTTGCCACCCATCTTGGAGTAGGGAGCTGTCGACTGTTCTGGTGCCATTTTGGAGAGCAAAATGTGCATCCTGCTGGACACACCAGGGCCTGTGGACAGAGCTGATTCTGCTCATTTGGGAGCAGCTGCGGAAGCCCTGTGAGAGGAAGGAGGCCGGGGTATGGGCTCAGGGAGATCACAGGGCTGGTGCTGGGCTTCCCTGGCCAAGGCCATTCCCTCCTCACAGCAGGCCCAGGGGTTTCTGAACTGCCCTTGTGAAGAGCTGATTCAAGCCAGAAGGAACACTGTATTCTGCTGTAGAAGTAAAGCAGGTTTTAGAACTCCATCTCAGGCCCAGGGACAATTGCACACAGAGCAAAGGAACTGTCTTGTGGCCTTGAAATGTGTTTCAGCTGACCTTAATTTTTTCAGAAAGAGGTCGTGTGTTTGTGCTCTCTACCCAGAAAGATCTAAAGAGGGCACCAGGAGACTCTGGCTCTAGGCTGGGACTAATTCTTTTTTTTTTTTTTTTTCTTATAGTTCAGATGAAGGTTTACAGGGCACATTAGTTTCTCATTAAACAATTAATACACATATTGTTTTGTGACATTGGTTACCAACCTCGTGACATGTCAACACTCTACCCTTCTCAACCTTGGGTTCCCCATTACCAGCTTTCCTGTCCCATCTTGCCTTCTCATCCTTGCCTCTGGGCTGGTGTGCCCATTTATTCTCGTTTTATGTGCCTGTCTAATCTTTGGCTGAAGGGTGAACCTCAGGAGTGACTTCAGTACTGAGTTAAAAGGGTGTCAGGGGGCGATACTTTTGGGGTTTCTCCAGTCTCTGTCAGACCAGTAAGTCTGGTCTTTTTTTGTGAGTTAAAATTTTATTCTACGTTTTCCTGCACCTCTGTCTGGGACCCTCTGTTATGATCCTTGTCAAAGCAGTCAGTGGTGGTAGCTGGGCCCTATCTAGTTGTCCTGGACTCAGCGTGATGGAGGCTGTGGTATTGGCGGTCTCTTAGTCCTTTGGACTAATCTTTCCCTTGTTCCTTTGGTGTTTTTCATTCTCCCTTGCTCGAGATGGGATGGTATCAGTGGAATATCTCAGATGGCCACTCAGAAGCTTTGAAGACCCTGCTGGGGGTGTTTTTTTTAAATGAGATACTAACTTTCAGAAGTTTTTCTGCAGTGCCGGTGAATACGCTACACTGTGTAAACTATGTCCGGTGGGAAGAACATGCCCCACAGATGAACCACCAGCTAGTATCCCCAGTGTGGGTGGGTGTGAGGCCTTTTCCTGCCCAAATCAGCATGGTGCTCCTAGACTGTGGCTCCAGGGAGTCTTTCAACATTCAGCATTGTTAAGATGCACTTCCTGTGGTTTATCTTCTTTGGGGTTGCTTAATAGCAAATCCCAAACCACTCACCTTTTTCCAGTAGTACTAACGCTCTAAGAGGGGCCGTACATTACATTAAAGTCAGTTTAGTTCTCCATGGGAAGGCTGGTTTTTAAATGAGACTTATTCAGCCTCTTTTTAGCTGGTGTTTCATTACCACTGAGGATTTATAACGCAATAGCTCTGAGGCGAAGCTGGTAAGAATGCCAGCTTCGCTAATATTTAGAGTCATAAAATTCTGGATATTGGACAAGCCCTTAATTACTCTGAATCCGTCTTTGTCTTAATAAAAGTTGGATTGTATCCACTAAAACAAGATGGTTGTGTTTGCATTAATCTCCAAATGTAGGTTAATACCCTTTTAAAAGCTGTCTCTTAGACAAGAGACTTGAAAATTAATTTTCCATTTTCAGCTTAAAATGAAGTGCTCTTCCACGTGTGGAGTTTGAAGGGCTGCCATTTTTCTGATGTTTTAGATTCAAGTGCCAATAATAACTCTCTAGGTTCCTCTTGAGGTTTTTTTTATTTTGGCCTTAAGGGAAAAAGTCTCTTCTGGTGCTTAGGGACTTTTATTTTCAAAAGTCTGCTTCAAAGCAGATAGATGTGGTTGTGTTTTCTCAGTGGAGCGTGGATCACTGCGGCTGAGGGGCATGGTGAACGGTTGGATAGTGGGAATGCTGTTACGAGCCAAGGCTGTAGAAACCTGGATTCTAAATATGATATTGTGACATTGATATCTTTTTGTCCTGTGATGTCTAAGTACTTACATATTGGGGGGTTTCCCCACAATGGCAGGTTCTTCACTGACTTCCTCAAGTGCAGGGAAGAAACTTCCTTTCTGCCTCTTTCTCTAGAATACCTATTGCGCTGTAACCACTTAGCACCGCTCATTCCAGGATTCATTTGTGTGCTGTAGACGGTCAGTAAGATTATAAGGGCCCTGAAAGATTTTTATATAAATTGAGGTCTTCTCAGTTGAGTGTCTAACACACTAATTTTCCTCCCTGTTTAAGTGCAGGGGCACGCAATGCGCTGTATTAACCAGGTTCTACATTGATTAGCGGGGCTCGAGGCAGACGGAGTTAGGCACAGGCTGAGGGAGAAGCAGGAAACAGTATAATGAAATGAGAGGGAACAATCATAAAATCGTCCTCTTATTTTATTAAAGCTGTGCATGTTAAACACATTTTCTCTATATTTCAGTCTGTTGATTTCACAGACATTTTAGTGAGAAAATATTTCTGTAATAAATGGAAACCAATTTAAGAAATTGCCATTGAGCTGACGCCATGTGTGTCAGAGTGGAGCTGTGCTCCATAAGGTTTTCAATGGCTGATTTTTTGGAAGTGGGTTGCCAAACCTTTCTTCAGCAGCACCTCGGGATGGACTCAAACCTTCAACCTTTCAATAGAAGACAAGCGCATTACCTGTTTGCACCACCCAGAGGCTCCAAAGAAGTGTCAAGTGGGGTATTTAAAACAATGCAGATTTCCAGGCACCTCCCCTGGAAGCTGTGATTCTGCAGGGCTGGGGTAGCATCCAGGAGTCTGATTCTTATCATCGAGCACATTTGATACTCAGGCAAGTTCATTGTATTCTCCAAAAGGTCTGTTTGTAATCTCAGGTTTCCCCAGATAGTTTGCAGGGTGTGCTTTTCCTCTCTTTGACCCAATAGGATTTTATGAGATGTTTTAAGTAGAACATTTGCAGAAGTCTTTCTGTAGGACTACATTGCTGCTAAAACAGACACTTTGGCTTTTGGATCGATGATGTCTTGGGGCGGGGCTTGGGGGGAAGGAAGCACCTAGATAGGCAGGTGCCCAAAATCTGTCCTTGTGAATGATGGAAGTGGGTGTCACGTCTGGGGACAAAAGGAAGTAACCCATGGGCCCTGTTCAGACACTTGCAGAGTTATCCTCGCGATGGAGGGATCAACTTCTGGGGGTACCACAGAACAGACCTGGGACTGGTGAATGGATGCTGTAGGGCTGAACGTAAAGAAATAGGTACAGTCAAGTAGACAAGTGTACTAGCAGCCTTCATGAGACACTGCTTTTACCTTCTTAGTATTTTTTAGCCTGTGGAACTATTTTTCTCCCAAAAGAAATCTGACTGAGGCCACGAGTGTGTAAAGGAGGAAGAATGGTCTGCTCAGGTGGAAGTGTTGGCGACAGGCATGAGCAGGTTAAGCCACCCTCCTCCCCAGCGCTAGCAGGACCCCTCACCAGAAGCCTTGGGCTCCCCAGAATGTGTCTCCAGACACGAATGTGGTGTGGTGAGTTCTGTACAGTGGGGGGGACTCTGCAACCCCTTGACTTGGATTTTGTGTGCTTGGTAAAGGCCGGGCCTTATCCACTTCACTGCCCTAGACAGCCAGTGTTGTAGGGTCTGCCACAGAGGGCAGGGCTTAGTGAAGTTTGTTGAATGACAGGTAAGAAATTTGAACCTCACATTCAGTGCTAAATGAGATGTCTGAGATCCCTTCTGACTTAGAAAGTCTGTGATAGACGTGCTTCTATGATTCATTATTAGATCTCAGCATGGTGGCTCCAGGACATAAGCCGAGGAGTGCAGAGACTTGGTTGCCTTCAGCACTGGGTCTCCAGCACTGAGAGCAGTGCCTGGCTTTAGTGTGTGCTCAGGTGATTGTGTTGAATACATGCATTTGTTGAAGAAGGTGAAAATTGTTTCAGATGGTTACTTTATGAACCTCTTTGTTGTGCTTGTCCTGGAGAATTCTCATCTTACCACCTATAACCAGTGATCCATGTCCCATCCTACGGCTACCCAGTAACCCAGTGCTGCCATCCGTTTATCCTCTCTCATATCATCTGTGGTTCTCAACTCCTTTCTCATCGTATTTGGGAAAGAAGACTAAGGAGACCGAGGATATTATAGTAAACGAACATCATCTCAGAAAGACAGTGAATTTCCGTAGGTACTCAGACTGGGAAACCATTGGCTGAGCTGATTTGACTTGGCTATTTCCTGTGATTTTCAGTTGTTGTGTTCCTGCTTCAGAGAGAAGAGAATTTGTTGGAGGTTTATGGTCTAGATTAATCGGGATATTTTGTGGAGCCTCTGAAGTTATTATCACTTCATCTTTACCTTTGCCTGCTATTAGGCATGAAAAGCATTTGAATTATTTCAGAGAAGATGTGAATTTGCGGGTGGTTAACCAGTGTCAGCTTAAAGCTGAATAGCATTTTGCATCGCCTTTGCAGCTCGTACATCGTCCACTTCCCTTCCCCGTGAGCAGGCTGTAAGTCAGCAAGGAAGCACCTGCTTCGGGCCGGCCGCTTCTCCTCTTGTGATTTAGACAGCACTCTAGACTCTTTGTGGGCCCGTCTTTGGTTTGGTCTCCAGTAAGCCTCCACCTATGTGGGAAATGAGGAAAAACCTTCAGCTGACTTTTTCCAGGGAGGTTCCAAGGGTTGGTCTGGATGGGAAAGGTCTCAGAGTTACAGTCAGTCCATGAGCCTGTTCATGGCAACCCCATGCACAGTGGAAGAAATGCTGCTCAGACCTGCATCAAACCCATGATCAGTTGTGGATTGGACCATTGTGAACTATAGGGCTTTTATTAACTGGTTTTCAGAAGTAGATTGCCAGGCCTTTTATCCTAGCCTGTCTTAGTCTGGAAGCGCCACTGAAACCTGTTCACCATCATAACAACATGCGAACCAACATAAGCATGGTTTATTTGGCCTATATGGTGTTTTAAAAAATTTGGAAGCAGATGTCAACATTTATGAACCAGGAAATTTCACATAAAAATCCAGATTTAGGGTTATTTTTGGAAAACCAGAAGACCTGGCAGCAACTGGCCATGCTTCATGCCTAGTGCAATTGGTGCTGAGAGCAGGTGTGCAGGGAGAGTACATCCCCCTCTAGAGATGGGGCCTGGGCTTTCCATTTTCCTGCCCTCCTTGTTTTTCCCGTGGCGGGGGTCAGCTTTACTCAAGGTCCTGCATTATAGATATTTGAATTAGTGACAGCTTGCTATAATATGCAAGTGTGTAGATTTTCCTTTCTTAAGCAATACTAACCATTTAATGGTGCCGTGCTAGCATAGTGGTTAAGAGCTCAGCTGCTAACCATAGGGTTGGCAGTTCAAACCCACCAGCTGCTCCTTGGAAAGACTCTGGGGCAGTTCTGTACTGTCCTATAGTGTTGCTACGAGGTGGAACCAACTCAACGGCACCTAACAACAACAACAACCACCATTTAACTCAGTTGTATAGCAACAGTAAGTAACTAACATTTACTGAGCACTTACTGAGGTAGCAGGCAATGTGCTAAGTGCTGTATATGTGTATTTATGTAATCCTCACAATTACTCTAATTTTATGGATGAGGAAATTGAGGTAAACACAGGTTAAATAATATGCTCAAAGTCACCTAGCTAGAAAAAACCATGCAGCGTCAGTATGGAGTGATCTGACTGGAGCTCTTGCTTCACCAGCATTCTTGCTTAGGCCTGACTTCTAAGGCTGACCTGCTTCTCATGCCCGCATCCCCTTCATAACGGTGGGCATCAGCTGAGAATCCCCAGCCTGCTCCCCGTATGGCCACAGCTCCTGTTTGAAAGGCAGCCCCTTGTACAGTACCTATTGATCTCTTCACCCTCCTGTGTTGATCATCCATCCTCTGGTCCTAGGATGCTTATTTATCATGTGTAAAAGCCTTGTTACAGTGAACCCAAACAAGTCATTGACTTTTAAAATTAAATTGCAACAGGTATTGTCAATAGCTAAACTGCTCATTGACAGTGCACTGCTAATTACATTGAGAGAACATCCTGGCTGGATGTATTCTGCCAAATCAAATAGGAAACATTGGCTTTCTACCAACAGATTCATTTTGACTTGTAGAAAGTTTGGGAACCCACAGGTCCCTCACCACTCTCAAAATACTGGGTTTATGGAAACTCATGATTTTTTCGGAGGTTCCTTTCAGCAAAGGGGAATTCTGGGCTCCTCCACTGCCTGCTAAACTAGGAGGGGAAGGCTGTGCCTTTGAAAGGGAGAGGCCTACAGATTTGGGGCAGAGGGATGAGGTTCAGCGCAAGGTTAGTTTCTTTATCTCTGTTACCTTCTTTGTCTGTCTGTCATGTTCTTTGTCTATCTCTCTAAGCCATATCCTTATATCCAGCTTTCTGTATTCCTTGTCTTTCTCCTCCCTTTTCCCTTTGTCATCTCCCTTCTTCCTCCTCCCCTGACTGTAGCATGCATACATATAGAGAGGTGAGAGGGAGGGGGGAGAACACTTGCAGGTGTGAGCACCAGTGAACCCATCACCTTATATTAGGCACTCTTCGTAGTGCTTTACGTGAGTGAATTCACTTGATCCCCACAATGACCCCAAGGGACAGGTACACTGCAGATAAAGAAACTGAGGCACAGAGAGGGTAAAATATTTATTCGAGGTCACATGGTTAGCCTCTTCTGAGAGGGTGAGAGCAGGTAGCCCTGAGTCCGGCCTTCTCACCTCCTGGCTGATGTTGCTTGTGCTCACAAGGCATACAGTTAGGCCCATGTGTCTCTGGGAGCACAGGCTTCCTCTGGAGGCATTGAAAGCAGCATTTTGGTTGGCAGGGCAATTAAGTATGCTAGGTGCACTGTGCTGAGCCCAGGGAGGGAGGGAGGGAGGAATGGAACCTAGTCTTTGCCTGTTACACATGCTTCTTGGTTTGTGGCAAGTGCGATTGACGCCAGAATCAAAATGACTTAAAGCAGCTTCCCTGGAGAAGCACTACTCTAACGTTTTTTTTCCCCTCTTTGCTGCCCCAGGCCCCTTGTGAATAGGATTTAGCTGTGATTCAGCTGGGCTGTTCTTTTGGTACTCAGTGTGGAGGCAGGAGGTGAGGGCTGCTATTAACGGCTTCTTGTTGGCATGCTCCTAATCAGACATCCTGCCGTTATTCCTGTGCGTGAAAGACGCTCCCTGGTGTCCCTGGGTGCTTTTGTTAGGTGTGCTGTACTGGTGGCTTCCTAAGATGGAATGTTTGATTAGGTTCTAGGCTGGGGGGTGGGGGGTTGGATGGGTGGAGGTTGTTAAAAAGCAGTAAGTGAAAGGAAAAGGATATTAAACCAAGCTTCTGATCTTCAGGGGGTGTCTGTGTGGAGGGGACGGGGGAGGGCAGCTCACCAACTTCACCGCCTTCTCTTCCTGCCCTGAAAGACTTACCTCACTAACTAATACACTTCAGGTATTAAAAGTGAAAGAACTGAGAGCTATTTACTAGGCAGCTAAATGCAAATTCTCTTCCCCATTAGTTTTAATTAGGATGAAATCATACATTTAAATAACCACTTCTGTTACTAATAACTAAACTTCTCACTCACTTTGAACCCAGGAAAATGCCTCTTGCTGGTGTGAATGGCCCACCTCTGAGTCACTCTGCACCTGCAAGTTGACGCAGCCGGGTTCCTGATGTGGGCACACACATCTGGGGTTTAGGGGCGTAATGGGCATGGTGAATCTTGGGTATAGGCCTATCTGCCCTCTGCTGTGGGGGACAGACCTGGTAGTCCAACCACAGAATAAAGAGTTTGCAAGTCCAAAATATAAAAAAAACAGAACGACCAAAAACACCAACGTCAGATTGTGCCCTGTTCCAGCCTTCTGTTTCTTCAGGTGTGTAAAGGGCTGTATTTTTAATTAATCCTACTGTCATCTCTTCCATTTAAACAGATGTCATGAACAACAATACGATGTCACTGGCTCAGTTGAAAACGAGCATTTGAGCTGAAAGAATTGTGTCTTTGAGGCTTTTGCCATCCAGATTTGTGCTGATTCCTTACTGTTTCTTTGCTGTAGGGTATGTGGTCTGTTTTGTGAGTGTGGAAGTGTGGAGGTGTGTAGAATGGAGGCTGGTGTGTTTTCTGTGTACAGGGGAGAGGAGGAGGATCAGAAACAGATGAACAGCTTGGCTTCCATCCCTCAGTGGCATAACTAGCTAATGAACAAGAGAACTGCTAAACTCCCAGTCGTCTTCATGGCTAAGAAGGCTTAATAAAGGCTGAGACTGTCTTTAGTGGGCCAATGATATGGGCACACAGTCAGCAGAAGACGTGTAGTTTACAGCAACCTGAAATGGGCCAGAGACATGATTAACTGCCTCTTTGGCTCTGGGGAGGTGTGGCTGGCCCTGTTTGCATCCTTCAGAAATGGGAATTGTGCCAGACACCAGCTAGACTAGACCAGCTGCTGCTTCGATGTTCTGTGGACATGATTGGCTGTAGCTTTTGATCAGGACACTGTTGCTAATGAAGTCTGACCGGCATCATCTAGACAGGAGTGAATGACAGCTGATATGCATGAATTTTTTTGATTGGCAGCATTTGGAACTAGTAACCAGAGAAGGCAGGGGAGAGAAACCAGCTCAGATTGACAAGCACTTATCTTTATTTAATCTACTTCTGAGACACTGCAGTTGAAATTTTAGGCTGTTGGAAGAAAGACACAATTGCGAAACATAATTATGGATTCTTGACAAAAACATACTTAAATCAAAAATGTCTTTCAGTAAGAGACTGATGCATAGAGTCCAGGTGTGAAGTTATTGCTGCTCTACTGGTTGTGAGAAAGAGAGGGCTTTTGCACAAAGATAATTTTTCAGACAGGATTAAAAATGGTGACGGGCTTGGATAGTTCTAGCTATAAAAAAACTCTGATCCTAGTTACAAGCTTTTTGACTTGTCATCCTGCTTGGAAATGTTACCTTTACAGAGGCCAAAAATGAGTACAGTGTATGGAGTGTGACCTGGCTTGGTGATTTCTCATCAAGCTGATCCAATAAGGACTCGAATCTTAAGTCTTCTTGTGCTTTAAGAGAACATGACAAGGCTTGTTGTAGGCTTGTTTCCTGAGGACACACAGGTGATTCCCTGAGAGCTAATTGTGTACAGCATGGTGGTAGCGTTTTTGCCTGTGGACTTGGGAGCTTGGTATCCTGGATTGAATTGCGGCATCACCATTTTTCCCCATGTTCCTTCTTTTTCCACCCTTACCGTGATTTGGTTCTGAAGACATACACTATTCATTTAGTAGTTACCCTTGGAATTAAGCCTCATGTACCTAAAGTCTAAAATCCATATCCATTGGCGAATACAAGCGACTACACTTTAACTCTGATCGCCCCCTCCCAACCTAAATGCTGTTTTTGACTAGTATTTTAGTTTTGCCCTTTTTAAGCACAGAGATTATAGACATTATTATTCTTTTTTACAGGTGATATTTTTGATTTATCTGTATGTGTACCAATTTCTTTGTTCACAGTTCTTGCCTGTCAGATCTTCCTCCAGGTTTCATTTTTCTTTTTTTCCTGCAGTACATGCTTTAGAATTACATTTAGTGAGTGTCTATTAGTAGTAAATGCTCTTTTTTTGTTTATTTAGGATGTCTTTGTTTTGCCTTGTATCTTGAAGGATAGTTTAGCTGGGTATACAATTCTAGGTGGAAGTTGTTCTTCTCTTACTAGATGTTATTCCCAGAGGAACCCTAGCTTTCTCATGATATACTTATCATTCAGATTTCATTTTACCACCCCACCCCACCCAGAATTTCCTTTCCTTTTTTCAAGAGCTCAGCAATATGTTAAAAGTATGTTTGTGGTAAATCTAGCTGTATTGTTGCAGGAAGGCATTTTAGAGTACCTGGCTTGCTGTACTGCCTCCATATTGTGTGGCTTGAGCAAGTTATTTAACCTGCTAGGGTTTTGGTATCTTTGTTTGTAAAATGGTGATATTAATACTTGCCACATAGGACTGTCGTGAGGATTACATGAGTTCATGTCTAAAGCCCTTAGCACTAAGCACAGCATGTTTGCCCATTAAATACTCTTGGCCATTACATTCTCAGAAAAATACTGGGAAAGTTGAAGGCAGTTCAGGTTTAGTTGGGATGTCCACACTTTTCTTTCTATTCCTTCTTTTGTTTCCTTGAAACTTTGATTTCACCGAGATTAGGGTTGGGTGGTAGTAAGCAAAATTTCTAGCTTTGAAAAAAGACAAACTTTGATTCAACTGTGGGTTGATTCAATTTACTATGTGTACCTTTGGCAGGTTATCTCAACTGTCTAAGACTCAGCTTCTTTGCCTATAAAATGGTTGTAATAATACTTCCTGTTTCTCAGGGTTGCTGTCAAGGTTGAATGAGAATACAGGTAAAATCCATAGCAAAACCTCACAGAGCAGGTGGTTAATCATGCTAATTATTTGTTACTTGTATACTGTTTTTAGGACCTGTGCCATTTGGTCATTAAAAGTACCAATGTTACCAGTTTTTCTTTTTCAGTTGTCCTAGCTATTTTTGTTTTTGTATTCCCTAAGTCCATGGAAAGATGGAGTATGTCCTGCACAACTGTCCATTCCGCTGACTGGTAAGGCCTTCTGCAGATTGATGGCTCTGGCTTAGATGCAGAACTTTTATACTTATAGTACTTGTTTTTAGGTGCAAAAATAGCTTTCCAGGTCAGTACTTTGCCACCTGTACGAGTCTCTCTCACTTATTCAAAAATTATCTGCTCTAGTTTTTTTTTTTTTGGTAGCTTTTTGCAAATTACGTAATCTTTCAGTGTCTCAGTGCTCTTGTCTGTAATATGGGGATAGTAATAGTACCTTCCTGTAGTGTTGTTGTGAAGACTAGATGAGTTGATGTATGTAAAGACCTTAGAATGAATAGTGCCTGGCACAAATGAAGTGTCTAGTACTTTAGCTTTCATCATTGTTGTTATTGTGAATAGCCAGGATTGTCTTCTGTGCTCTGCTACTGGCATTTGGAATAAAAAAGGCATTGTTTACTATAGCTCTGTCCTTTATCTATTTACTCCTCAGTGTGTGTGTATTAAGCTTCCACATATAATTTGTCTCGTTTGCTCCTTAATAACATTGTCATGGGTTAAGGAGGACATGCATTTTTTTCAACTTCATTTTTACATACAATAAAATGCACCTGTTCTAAGCGTACACTTCTATGGGCTTTGACAAATATATTTACTTCTGTAACCCTAACCACCACAACAGTCAACGTACAGAACATTTCTGTCACCTCCAGAAGTCCTGATCCTTCCTTTTCAATGCCCTATTGATGCACCTGGCCCTAAGCAGCCACTGGTCTGCTTCCTGTCACTACAGATTCGGGTTTTCTTTTTTAGTATTTTATATAAATGGGACTATATATTACGTGCTCTTTTACGTCTGACATCTTTCTCTTAGCATAATTATTTTCAGTTGTCATTTATGTTGTCACGTGTATCAGGGGTTTGTTCCTTTTTATTGCTGTGTGATATCTCATTGTATGGATGTACTACAATGTATCTAACCCTTCTGTTGGGGGCTTTTGGGTGGTTTTCCAGTTTGGGGCTATTACAAGTAAAGCTGCTGTGAACATCCATGTACAAGTCTTCCTGTAAATGTATTTTCATTTCTCTTGGATGAAAACCTAGGAATAGAGTTGCCAGGTCTTAAGGAACATGTATTTTAACCCTTTTTACTGATGCTGAGGAGCTTAGAGAGATGGGATTGACCAACGTCACACAGCCAGAAAGCCACCATGTCTGGGTTAGCATTTGATTATTCCTCTCCTGATTTCTCTTCAGGGTTCATCCCATTAAACCAGTGATTTTCACACTTTCAGAGCACCAGGACTCTTTTTCTAATAAAATTTTGGTCAGGATCTCTATACACAAACCAGATAGATGAAAGAGATAGTCTACTCAGAATGTTCAAATGGTCACTCTTCTCCTGCTTTCCTGTTGAGCACCCACGTTCTTCTTATCAAATGCATTTTGCAAAGTGCTGCACTGTGTTAGACTACTTCTTGAGAGCAGAGTCCTGCCCCCCTCCCCGCCCCATCTGTTCCTTAAACGGCTTTTCTTTGTCTCTATTGCCTTATTGTTTAAGAACAAGCCATTGGGCATTTACCTTTGTATTCTGGTGTTGCAGAGAGCAAGAAACTCTTGGGCTCATAAAAACAAACAAAAAAGAAAACAACACACACACAGTACATAGACTGGGTACTATTCTCACAAGGGATGAGAATAATACAGTGCCGTCCCCTGTTGCTGTAAATCACTTCTCGTGGTGCACTGCCTTGATCCAAAGGGCTGTTCAGGGAATGTAGGGCCAGAGAAGTACATTCACACTCTTAGGCCGTTTACCCATGTCTCCTGGTACTGTTTACAGATGGAGTGGATGCCAGTATGTTCCGTTGCTCTATTCTGGAGTAGTGATTTTCATCTTGTGTTACCAGAGCCCAGGTTATGAAATTTGAAATGCACGTTGCCTCCTTGCACTGTTACAACTGTATCAGAGCATTTTAATCAGCTTGCCTTCACTGGAGTGCACAGTTTTTCTTCTCATCACATCTGCAGGCTTTCAAGTTTACAGACATGATCTCCTTGGCTAGACTAATATTACTTGGCCATTCTTGCATGCAAATTTAAAATTTAATATCTTGCTGCAGGTCTGTTGAATTTTATGCAAATTCCAATATAGATTATATTTTGGAGCTGTAAATTAGAAATTACATTTGGGGGAAAGTAATATTTGTATGGATTTAGAAAAAGTAATCTTGCAGTTTACATGGTACATGACATTTCTTCCAAAGAAATGGTATTTTGAGTATTCTCTGTGGGTTTAGAAATTGCATTGTCCACTTGTGTTATAGCTGATGAAAAGACAAAAGCAATGGCAGACCCTGTATCCACATTTCTTATGATGTTTGGCTATTTGCCTATTCTAAGCCATTTGAGATTAATTGGGGTCTCCCATTTATTCATTCATTGAACATGTGGTTATGTATGCTTAATTGGTACCTGACTCTACTCTTGGCTTTGATGGTGTAGTAGCAAACACAACAGTCCCTGCCCTTATGAAACTTACTCTTATTTGGGTGAAACAGTCCATAAACAAATAAGCAATTAACTATTTAGTATATCTGATGGTGATACATGCTACAGAGAAAAATAATGCAGGGTTTGGGAATAAGGGAGCGCTGGGATGGAGGTTCTAGTTACTGTTTTAAGTGGTCTGGGACGGCTTCACTATGCAAAGACCTGAAGAGGAAAGGGATGAGCTGTGCAACTTTTCTTAGGAGAATATCACTCCAGGAGGAGAGAATGCTAAGTAAAAATGTCCTAAGGTGGTACCCCTTACCATGTTTCAGGAGCAGCACGGACAGTGCAGAGTGGGAGGTAGACGTGGAACAGACAGAGGTAGAAGAATACAGAGAGAGGTTAGTAGCGGGCTAGGGTTGAGTGTTGGGGAGGCTGTCACAGATCATACAGGGTCTTGTAGGTACTATAAGGACTTCGGCCTTTGCTCTGAGTGAGTTGGGCAGTCCTGGGCAGGGGACACTGCGTAGACTCTGACCACTGTGTTGGAAGTGGGGTCTCTGCCAGGGCTTCGAACCAGTTCTGTCATGGCCGATGGAGCAAAAAAAGAACAGACCTGTATTTTTTCAGTTTTGGGTGATTCAGCATGGTAACCGAAATGAGAAAAATTACAGGTTAAATCCCTGAAACGGGAGACTCGAAGAGGTGTAGTGAGCCCTTTCAGGAGGCTGAGTGTGAGACTGGATTATTGGCAGGACTGTAGAGAATGACACATATTGAAAGCTGCATGGTCGGCCGCCATCTTTGAGTGGGGCACTGCTGTTTCCAGCTATGGTCAAAATCCAGTGGGCAAGAGATTTGGTTGCTATGCAGCACATACACTGCCCTTGTTTTCTAAGAGAGAGATGAAGTCTCTAGCAGGGCTTTGATCCATAATTTTTCGTGTTCTGGTTTAGTAATGCTTCCTCGGCCATAATTCAGCTGGGCAGAGCCAGTTTGAAGCCCCGGTTTATGGGGACAAATGCAAATTTTCAGGTGGTGGAAACGGAACATCATCTTTAGCCCTTGTAAGCCTAGGCCTTAGATGCTGACCACAGAAGGCCAATTGCCAAATAGAAGCTAGACTTGGATGGCAGAGTCATGCATTGTTGGCATTTTAGTTGTCTTTGAGTATCCCCAAGATTCTTTGCCTGTGGCAGAAGCCTAACCGTATGCATTGCTGGGGCCCACCAGTCTACAGTTTGACAAGTCCTGCAGGTGATTCTGATGTGCTGTTAAAACACAGAATGCTGGACCCCACCCCTGGAGCTTCTGATTCAGGGAGTTGGGGGTAGAGCCCGAGAATTTGTTTTCTTTACAAGTTCCCAGGTGATGCCAATGCTGCTGGCCCAGGGACTGTATACTTTGAGAACCACTGTTGTAGTGAATAGGAACTTTCTGCTCTTTTGCCTTATAAAATAAAGGGTGGGAGCCTGGGCTCTGAGCCAAACTTCCTGGGTTTAAATCCCAGCTGTACCATTTACTTGTGATATGACCTTGAACAGAGCATTAGAATGGTGCCTGGCACAAAGTAAATTCTCAGTAAATGCTACCTATTATAGTGTGGTATATAAGTATGAAATGATGTGATGGAAATAAAGCATGAATAGTTTGCTGGAGGTAAGCTCTGGACTGTGGGCTTCATAGACGTGGTCTAGTTTTGTTGTCAGAGTGGCCTGTGGGGTATTAATAGCTCTGTTTTACATGTGGGGAAGTGGCCTGTTCAAGATCATGCAAGTAGTAAGTAGCAAAGGTGGATTTCAACTCTGGTCTCTGGCTCTAAAGCCTGAGATTTACCTCTGTGTGTACTGCCTTGTAGAACTGAATTGACTCACACAGATTGAGCTTCAGATCTGAGACTTGCCACTTTGTGTGTGTGTGTGTGTGAACATGTGTGTACGAGCCAGACCCGTATGACCCAGAGATTGATTATTTTGGTACGTTTTTAATTTATTGTACTTCAGGTGAAAGTTTACAGAGCAAATTAGTTTCCCATTAAACAATTAATATACATATTATTTTGTGACATTGGTTGCCAACCCCACAACATGTCCACACTCTCCCCTTTTCGACTTCGGGTTTCCCATTTCCGTTCGTCCGGCTTTCCTGTCCCCTCCTGCCTTCTTGTCCTTGTCCCTGGACCGGTGTGCCCATTTAGTCTCATATACATGGTTGAACTGTGTGTGTTATTGTTTGTTTTATAGGCCTGTCTAATTTTTGGCTGAAGGGTGAACCTCAGGAGTGACTTCAGTACTGAGTTAAAAGGTGCCCGGGGGCCATACTCTCAGGGTTTCTCTAGTCTTTGTCAGACCAGTAAGTCTGGTCATCTTTTTGTGAGTTAGAATTTTGTTCTACATTTTTCTCTAGCTCTGTCCAGGACCCTCTATTGTAATCCCTGTCAGAGAAGTCATTGGTGGTAGCTGGGTACCCTCTAGTTGTGCTGGGCTCAGTCTGGTAGAGGCTGTGGTAGTTGTGTTCCATTAGTCCTTTGTACTAATCTTTCTCTTGTGTCTTTGGTTTTCTTCATTCTGTCTTGCTCCAGATGTGGTGGGGGCCAGTAGACATATCTTAGATGGCTGCTCAGAAGCTTCTAAGACCCCAGACACTACTCACCAAAGTAGGATGTAGAACATCATCTTTGTAGACTGTGTTATGCTAGCTGAGCTAGATGTCCCCAGACCGTGGTCCCCAGCCCTCAGCCCAGTAACTTGGTCCCTCAGGGAGTTTGGCTGTGTCTTTGAAACTTCCATGCCTTTGCCTTGGTCAGGTTGTGCTGACTTCCCCAGTATTGTGAACTGTCTTACCCTTCATCAAAATTACCATTTATCTATTGTCTAGTTAGTGTTTTTCGCTCCCCACCCCTTGGTAAGTTTTTAAGATTTCTGTTAGGATACTCTTCTCATCTGTAAAATTGGGATGAAACATGCAGAATTCACAGGGTTTCTGTACTGAGAAGGAGCCCTGGTGGTGCAGTGGTTAGGCTCTCAGCTACTAACTGGAAAGTTGCTAGTTTGAACCCACCCATTGGCTCTGAGGGAAGATTACATCCTAGGAAACCCTACAGGGCAGTTCTTCGCTGTCACATGGGGTTGCTGTGAGTCAGAATCGACTGGATGGCATCTAATACAACAATAAAAATGTCTGCACTGCGTATGAAGTGGTTTAGCATTGTTAGTTATTTTCGTTCCCAATTAGAAAGATTTTAGAGCCCTTTCCAATCTAGATAGAATGTCTTTATGAATTTTTCTTTAGAGTTCTTTTTAAGAATGGGTATTTCCTAATAGGAGACTTGAGTTATTGAATTTTGTGTGAAGAGGATTCTTGTCATCAAGGTCTAGCTTGGGGGGAAGATATGTTTCTTTGAAAACAGCCTTTGCTGCTTGGTACTTGAGGTGTCTTACCTCGGGGAGTTCACATACTGTGAGGATAAGGCTTTCCCAGATAAGGCATCTATCTGTACATGGGAATGATGTAGGTAGGAAAGTGGGCCTGTGGGGGTTGGAGGGACCACAGCTGAAGATATATAGACAATTTCAAGGAATTCTCATCAAATGCAGAGCAAAAAGGCACAAATGCTATTAAAATAAAAGTATGGCACTTGGGCCAGGCAGGCAGCCCTGACCATCCCTGAGGGTAGCGCTGCCTGTAGAGTGATTCGGATTCTTAGGGAAGATCCAGCCACCGGAAAGAAGCACACAGGCTTGTTGCTATCCTTTTAAGAGAAGAAGGAAATAATGCTCTTGTTTAGTTTTATTAAAATAGTCACTTAGGGGTAAGTTATTTGGAAAAAAATCACCGATGTGGTACAAATAACCGTATTCCTCAGTGATGAGATTCCCCCACTGAGGAGGCAGTGGGATTAGGTGAAAAGAGCATGGACCTTGGTGACAGATACCTTGGCTAGAGGCACCGTCACCCTAGACAAGATTGTTGGTGCCCCTGAGACCCAGCCTCTCTGTCCGCCAATTGGGAACACAGTAAAACCTGAGGAGTTGTTAGGATGAAATGAAATGGCGTATGTAGTGCACCTAGTTCATACAGTGATGAGGCTGGTGGAGGTCAGGCACCTGAAGGTCAGAGAGTGTGCCTCAGGATACATTTCCCGTTTATCTGCCTGTATTCCTGTGAATCCACTGCCTCTGTGTTAAATAACTGCTTTATTGAGATACAATCCACATACCATACAATTCACATATTTAAAATACACAATTTGATGGTTATATGTTATGTATGGTCACATGTATGTGTAACCATCAACACAGTCAATTTTAGAACATTTTCATGACCTCGAAAGGCAGCTGCCACCTTTCTGTAGGCCCTGCCTTCCTTCTCTTCCCTTTTCTGTTTTCAGCTGTGAGCTAGACTGATTTGCCTGTTGCTGGATCATGAGATCCAAATTCCTTGAATTTCCCTGTCCAGTCCAGTTGCTCTCTAGTTGACTTGGCTCATGATGACCCCATGTGTGTCAGAATAGAACTGTACTCCATAGGGTTTTCAGTGGCTGATTTCTTCAGAAGTAGATCACTAGGCCTTTCTTTGAAGGCACCTTTGGGTGGCCTCAGCCCTCCAACCTCTTGGTTAACAGCTGAGCCTGTTAAGCATTTATACCACCCTGTAAATAGCTAGTTTAGCTTTCCTCACCCTAAAGTACTTGTTTCTTAGGGCGTTGAAGTAGTTGCTGAACCAATATGAGGGCTCACCATTTTGCACTTTGCGGCCGTTCACATGGCAGCTTTATTCAAAACCGTTCCTGAACTGCTTAAGTTATTTGTTTTATACAAAAACAGTTCTCCGTGGCTGCGGCTTCTCTGCTGCCATGTTGACAAATGTTGCTTCTGGTGAAATACACAAAAATAAATAACAGCAAGGGAGAAGGGAACACAGAGCGAAGTGAATTCATTTTGCTTCTTGAGTGCCATTCTCATTTGTTTTAAAAACCACCCTGGCTTTACAGGCAGGAGAGGAGGAGGCAGGGGAACTGCGTGGGAAGAATGGGTCACACTGGGTTCTTTGATTGACCTTGAAGGGGCAGGTTGAACAGACTAGTGGGGAAGTTTCTTGAATGCAGGGCCTGGGAATGAGGAAGGGTTTACTAGGAATCTGAATAGCTTGCAGATGTTCGTATTGTGACGATAACCTTCATTTGTTCCATGAACCTTTAGAGTTCATTTGGTCGCATTCGCTCGTTTGCTCATCCTGTGTGTGATGAGACTTAAAGTGTAAGGCCTGCTGACCTCGTAGTAAATGACCGGACCATTTGTGGGTTTGTGTGTACTCGTGTGGAGGGTCTGTTTTGGGAACTGGGAGCAGCAGTGGTGTGAGAGTGTTGGGGTTCAGACTGAAAAAGTCTGACCTAAGTTAGATGGCTGTGAGGGGATGCTAGCAAGTATTGATAAACATTGTCCTCTTGCTGTCAAGTGGATTCGGACTCAGAGCAGCCCCACAGGGACTCCAAGGCTGTAAGTCTCTACAGAAGGAGGCTGCTGCCTCTTTCTCCAGAGGGGCCAGCGGTGGTTCACCACCGACCTTTCGGTTAGCAGCTGATCACTTTAACCCTGTGCCCCCAGGACTCGTTGATGTATTTCCACAGGGGTGACCTACGTTGGGTGACCCACAGAGGCTGATGGTCTCACCTCCATTTTATCGACCCGGGAGAACAGCGTTCTGGTACTTACTTGTCAGATGTCACAGGGAAATTAAGGAGTGGAATAACGCTGAAACCCAGTGCTTCCAGACTACGCGCAGTCTGGAAGTTACGCGCTCCACTACTAAACCCAAAGGTTGGGGGTCTGAGCCCAACCAAAGGCACCTCGGAAGAAAGACCTGGTGGTCTGCTTCTGCAGGAAGGTCACAGCCTCGAGAGCCCCGTAGAGCGCGGTTCTGCCCCGCACACACGGGGTCGTCAGGGGTTGGAATCGATTCAGTAGCAACTGGTTTGGTTTTTTGATTTAAAAAGCAGTAGAAAGTATGGAAGGAAAAAATGGGGAGGGCCATTGGAAAGCAGGCCCCAAACATTTTGTTTAGAAAAATGAGTTGCACATCTTCTTTTTTGAGGCTTTTTATTAACAGAAAATCCCAGGGAAACTGAAGTGACACAGAAAGCACACAGGAAGCCTTGTTTTGGGTATGTGGGTGAGTTAAAGCGATCACCAGACCGGTTACTGTCGAGAAGAGGAACTTCCCCTGCGCGCTTCGGAAGCGTCTTGGTGAGCACGTTGACGAAGCAGTGGCTGAGGAATACCGGCCGAACTGGCGGCCTGGCTCAGCGAGGAGGGGTGGGCATCCAGTCCAGGTCTTGCAGGTTGATTCTGCCCTTTTACATGGTTTATCTCCTAAATAGTCTGTTTAAAAAATTTTTTAAAGTCTCTTGCTACCAGAGGGTGCCTCCGGGGAGGAGAGGTGGCGAAACGAGAGTGAGGTAGAGGAACTTAATTCTCCGTAGCACCTTTTGATTTTTGTTACATGTCCTATTGCATGCGATGCAAGGGAGGGGGCAGGCCGTGTGGCCAGGTGGAGGGAAGGAAGCACGGCCCAAAGGATGGATTGTTTGTCCGAACTTCAGGCCTTTACTCATTAGTGGCTGAGCCTGCAGGGTTGTTTCTCAGAATGCAGACTTCTTCAGTCACGGGGAAAGAGACGTGTAACAGACGCCTGCGCACTGTACTGCATCGGCAGATGTATCACAGGTACTGTCATGAAGAACTGCAGGATGGTGTTCAGGAATGCAAGTGTCTGAGACTCCAGATTGCCTGGCTTTGAACCCTGTCTTTACCACTTAATGGCTGGCTGTGGCCTTGGACCTTAGTCTTTTTGTGTCCCTGATACCTCATTTTAAAAGTGATGGTTATAACAGTCCTTGTGGAGTTGCAAGGATTAAATGTGTTACTTGATTCACATGAAGTTCTTGTCACAGTGCCCATCACACAGTGCTCACTGATAGTTAATTAAGGTGACGATCATCGCAGGTGCTCAATTTCCTCGTCTGTTCTCTGCCCCTTTCTTCGCTGTGTGCCCCCTCCCCAGGCGCCCGGAGAATGCCTCTCTACTGCCTTGGGGGCCTTCCCCTGAGTTTAGCTAGTCTGGCACTGGCTCCTTGGAGTGCTGTTCTCTAGCAAGAGCAGGGCTGTTTGGACCACTGGGAGAGGGAGCAGGTTGGGGTGGGCCCTGGCTGTCTGTCGAGGTGTTCTGTCTCCCAGTGGGAGGAAAAGCGGCTTGTCAGAACACAGATTTGGCTTGCCTAGGTTTCCTGCTGTACAGATGGGGCCTGGAGTCTCCCTGGGCCCCTTGTCATGGATCCAAGCCGAGGCTGTCGCTTGCTGAGCCAGGAGTAATACAAAAATTAGTCTTTTTCTTCTTTATACTAAGCTCTAATCAATCTACAGTTAACTGTGTATCTAATTTCTGAACCAGAGGCTGTGAATAACTGCCCCTGAATGTGTTTGCCAATACAAGGATAAGTTTAAGGCTTTTAATCAATGCCGCTTGCACTCAGTATTTAAGGTCAGAATCATGTGTGAGACTTATTTTGATCAGGGTAATTGTTGGGTTAAAAATGAATGGTTTTTGAAGTTGTGACACTCGCGGGTGACCATAGTGAATTAATCTTTGAGAGGATGGAAAACTGTCAATTTCGTAAGTGTCCTGTGTTCTCTAGTTGTCCTTTAGGTCGCTTATGGATAAATACGACTTTTAGGAAGAAGGCATTCTTTACCAATGGGAAAAGAGATATGCCTTTTAGGAGGAAGGCATTTTTTATCAATGGAAAAAGAGATAAGAGACTAATAAATTTCTAAGGAGTCAGTGATGGAAGAAGAGAGGGGAAAATGGAAAGGAAGCTGAGTGTTTTGGGTCTGCGTTGAGCTCCGGGGCTGGAGCTGTGGCTGCTGTTTGTGTTGCAGGTAATATTAATGTATAATTGTGTGTCTCTCTCATGCCTTTCTCCCAAGAAGCCATGTTTCCTGACCAAAGATTATGTGTTGCCTAGAGGAAAGTATAAAACCCATCGCCACTGAGTCAGTGCCAGCTCACGGTGACCGTGTAGGACAGAGCGGAGCTGCTGCAGAGGGCTCCACGCTGTAAATCTTCCTGGCAGCAGACTGCTGCGTCCTTCTCCTGAGGAGCTGGCGAGTCCCAGCTGCTGACCCTTCAGTTGGCAGCCGAGTGCTTAGCCGTGGTGCCATCAAACCTTTGGCTTCGTTGAACGCCTTAGAGCAAGTTACTCAGTCTCTTGGATCCTCAGTTTTTGTAACTATATAACGGAAGAATCGTGACCCCACACGTGAGACCGTGAAGCCCCGAATCTCGTACACGTTCCGTCCCGTTCCCAGTAGCTGTGGAGTCGTGTCTGACTCACGGCAACCCCGTGAGTTTCAGAGCAGAGCGGTGCCCCGTAGGGTTTTCAGAAGGAGGTCACCAGATCTTTCTTCTGAGGTGCCTCTGGGTGGGCTTGAACCGCCAGCCTTTCGGTTAGCTGTCAAATGCATTAATTGTTGGCACCTCCTAGGGACTCCCCTGGCTCACAAGAGGTGCTGACAGGTGAGTTTCCTTCCACCTGGCTCTCTAACACGTATTTCATCTGGGGTGCATCTGGATACGTGTAACGTGGGCATTTTTTTACCCTGTAGCAGTGAGTTGGAAATTGTCGGCTGTTGATGTGTTGTTTTTTTTTTTTTTTGTGCCCAGTGAAAGCAATTCAGAAAGCTGCCAAGTTCTGCCAAGGCCTGGTGGCACTTCCTCAGGGTCTCGCTGACTGGATGGTGTTGTGAGTGTGTGAGGAGAGGTGAACCATGGGGAGGCTCAGTTTCCTCATCCATAAAATGGGCATGCCGATAACTTGGGATGCTGCAAGGGTTCAGTATGGGTAATGTTTGTGAAAGGCCTTTGCCAGTGGAATTCTAGAACTGCAGGGTGGTGATATTTTCATTATCAGGAGTAGTCAACAGTGCTTACCCAAAAGTCAGTTCTGGTGCTTTGCCAAGTGTTAAAAAAAAAAAAAATTTTTTTTTTTTAACTCAGGAAATACCCTCTGACATAAGGAAGGTTTGTCTCCACTCCGCACCGGAAGAGCTTCTATCCAGAAGGCAAGACAGCTGGGCTCTTGAGATTTCTGGGAGAGCTGACAGTCTCCCTGAGCTCAGGTTCTCAGACCTGCAGGCCAGGCTCGGGGCAGTTGTAATTAGGCTGATGATGGACATGGCTGCCCTACAGGCATTTGGATGTGACAGGTTGCTTCTCCATGTTCTCCGGCAGTCTGATAGCGGCCTGCTTGCCTTGGCCTCAGCTGTGACATCCTCTCTCAGTGACCTTAGTGAGGCAGAGCTGGATCTGCTTTGCTTCATGCACCTCCTTGGTGCTCCTCTGTGCAGAGTGCCCTCACTCTCCTTTCTCCCTCTGGGGACTTTCCAGGTGACAACACCGGGAGGGGAGGCTGCAGAAGGCACCTTTCTCCACCCCCTGCAGCTGCACACCCTGCCACTGTGTGGGAAGAGGTGCGGCACTGGCAGAGGAGGGGTGGGGCAGCTGAGAGCACGCTCGGAGCGCCAGGTGGTCTTGAGGCGCAGCAGAGGACAGGTGGATGGGCAGGGAGCACGTGGCGAGAACAGGCTTGTGGAAGGCCTCGTCTCTCCCGAGGCTTCTGTCTGTAACTGGCTAGGATGGGGGGTTGGTCGCAGGGTGTTGAGTAGCTGGGGTTAGTGTGAGGGGGCATTTGCAAAGGTCCCTTGCTCAGCAGGTGGAAGATGGAGGAGGGATAGCAACGAGACTGGATTTCAGAACGTGGGAGAATGCTGTACTATTTCTGGCTGGGGGTCACGTGGGGCTTATTTAGGACATTGCCAGTGGGATGTCAAGGAGAAGTTGCAAGGGATTTTGGAGGTTTAGAGGAAATGACATTTGAGCATGTGCTCTGTGCCAGGAACCTCTAAGTACTCTACGTAGATTATCACGAGTTTCATTCTCAGGACGGCGATGACGCGGGGAAGATGGTATTTTTCTCCATTTTGTGAATAGAGAAACTGAGGCTGCAAGTGTAAGTAACTTGCCCGAGGTCTCTGGATAGCTAGTAAGTTGTAGGTTTGGAATTTAAACCTGATTTCATCAAAGGCCCAGTCCTTTCTGTGGCCTGCAGGACACAGCCGTCATGTAGTGGTTCTGCATGAGCAAACAATTTTGCAAAGACTGCTCTATTCATAGTGATCTCTTTCAACATTTCCGTGAGATGAGGAGACACGGTTAATTGTTCAACTGAGGGATTAGAGACGTAGGGAGGTTAAGACACTTGACAAGGTCACGCATCGAGTGGTTTGGGGGAGAGCGGTCAGAGGTGAGGCTTGCAGCTGACTGTTTTGAGCCTGTAGCCTTACAGAGAACAAGAATTTGCCAGCCCGTTTTATAAATCCAGTTTTTCTTTTAGTTTGCAGGTTCAGAAAACTATAGTGGAAATGGTATGCAAGGCAAATGTCTGAGGGCAAGGTGGCACAAAGCACAGTGGTACCTTGGGGTTACTTTGTAATCCAGCTCTCTCCTGTTGCATAATCTTTAATTAAAGGAACAATCACCCCCCACCAGAAACTAATCATCTTTATTAACGTGGAGATTGAAGTAAGGATGAGGGGACCTGTCTCTGAAAGATCTTGCCGATCAATTATTTCCTTTGCCGTAAAAGTTGTATTGCTGAACCTATAAGTAGAAGACTCCTCACTCTAACCCAGCTTCCCCCCGCCCCCGTTTGAGCCTATGAGTGTGACGTCACCATTGGTTACCATGGGAATAATTGGGGTGACACAAATAGCAACATTGTGATGAGAGCCGTGGGCAACCCTTGTTTATTATATTGTGCCCCCATTCCTTGTCTGACGGTCTCTCTATATTATTATTACTAATCTACTTTTTCTTTTCGAGAGACGAATGCACTGGGTAGTGTGGGGAATGAATCCAGGGCATTGCCACTGGCCTGGCCGGACTCTGGGCACGTGGGGTCGGGAAATAATCACTGTGTATCTTGTGATGGGAGCTGGAAGAACTAGATTGGCGTGGGGTGGGGGGAAGTGAAGGGATTGGAAAGATGCAGAACTGCAAACCTGAACGACTTCATAGTTGACTAACGGTTGTCCCTGGATGACATGATTTAACCCAGCTTTGAGTCGGAATCGACTTGACGGCAGTGGGTTTGGTTTTTGGATTTTTGCAAACAGAGGCCACACTTTGCCAAGCCTCCTCCCCTACTGCTTTCTCCCTGAAGTCACAGAACACAGAGAGGTGAAATTGTTGGCACTGCGCATGTGCGGCAGGTAGCTGTAGATAGTGAAGCGCCCACCGCCATCAACTGCTGGTGCAAGGCTACGGGTTCTGCACTCAGGATGCCGAGTCTGGGGGAGAAGGAAGTGACAGTCATTTATGGTGTCATGTTTAGTCTTTTGCAGATGTGCTTACAGTTTTAACAAAGGCAGAGAAGAAATTATAGGGTGGGAAAGAAATGCCTGGAGACAGCCTGCTAAAGTCTAGCAAGGAGGAAACTAGTATTTGTGTGTTTTTAGGAATGCTAAGCCCTTGCTTACATGTCAGCAGGCAAAATATTGGCATTCACTTCTGACTTGAGGAAGGCATCTCTGAAGTCAATAGAAGGAAATGCCTAAACACAGGCCTCACTCAGGAGGAAAGGAGAGCCGTGGAAATGCTCGGGATTATCTCATAAAAGCCCTTTGTGTATTTGAAGCCTCTAATGAAATCGGCCTTGTTCTCCAGGCCAGACAACGCCAGTTGTTCCTCTTACCTTTATTGAACCCTTCATTATCTCCTTTATGCTTTTGTCGCCTTTTCCTATTTTCTTCGCCTTAAATAATATCCATCAGAATTAAGCTTTGTGCCCTCATGGAGGGCTGACTTCTTAGCTGCTACTGGTTTTGATCAGGAAACAGAAGAGATGTCCAGTAGTGTTGATAGGAGCCCTGGTGGTGCAGTGGTTAAGTGTTCATCTGCTAACCGAAAGGTTAGTGCTTTGAACCCACCAGTCGCTTTGCAGGAGAAAGATGTGGCTGTCTGGTTCTATAAAGATTACAGCAGCGGAGACCCAATGGGGCAGTTCTGCTCTGTCCTGTAGGGTCACTAGGAATCGGAATTGACTCAGCGGCAGCACGTTAATGTTATTGATGAGGGTGACGAAATCTTCTTTTTATATGTCTACTCTCATTCTCTGTGCCTTTACCTGTGCATAGTGTTGGTGCCTGGAGCATAGTGGGTGTATAAAATAAGTGTCTGAATGGAGATATACCAAATTCCTTGCCTTAAAAGTCAACATTTGACTTGGGTCAGTCAAAAAAAGTTTTATTTTGTTGTTTATTATGCATATTAAATAGCAGGAAAAATTGGCTGGAATTGCCACAGTACTCTCCAGCTTGTACAAAGACACATAAGACTTTCCCAGAGAAGAAAAATTCCCCTCCTTTCTCATTCATTCATTCAACCAACAAATGCTTCTTCGACCCCTGCCATGATCAAGGCGCATTTTAAGAACTGGAGATGTTGTGATAAGCAAAATAAAGTCCCTGCTCTCATGAAGTTAATATTTTGGTGGGTTAAGAGACATGGTTGATCAGAAGAAGTTGGCTTTCCGTATGGTGACAAGGCTTTCAGAGAAATGAGGTTGGTGGTTATGCAGGTGTCACGCATGCTTTCCTTAGTGAGGGGCTTGGTAGGATTGGTTGTGATTTCACTTTGCTTTCTATTTACATAACCATCTGAGTCCCTAGAGAGCATTTTCGCCTGACATGTAAGACTCCACTTGGTCAGGGTTGTGCCAGTTATTTATCTATCCTTCCCTGTGTCCATTTGTCCAGGTTTCCTGTCCCTTCTACTTTTTCATCTTTGCATCTGGGCAGGTGTTGCCCATTAGGTTGCCTATAGTTTTTTAACTAAGAAAGATGTTCCTCATGTGTGTTATCGTTTGTTTTATAGATGTCTAGTCTTTGTCTGAAAGGTGGATTTCGAGAGTGGCTTCAATTCTGAGTTAGCAGGCTATCCTGGGGCCATAGTTTTGGGGTTGTATGTCCTTTCTTGAAATCAGATTAGATCCCTTTGATTAATTTGGAGAGAGAAATGGGTGATACACAGTGTGTTCTGCTGAGTATCTGTTTTGCTTTGATGGTGGCACAGTAGCGTCTACTTTATTTTTATTCCAGTGTTCTTTATTTAACATTCTGTTATTCAGAAATTGTTGGGATATTTCTTTTTTTTTCCTTACCTCTTCTGTCATGCTGTTTGCCTCTAGTTTATTAAAAAATGGTCTGATTAATGTTCTTAATGGTTCTCCTCCTCCCCTTTCTCCAGTATTGGTTTCAGTAATTTTAACAGAAAATAAACGTATCAACTGTCTGAATCGACCCAAACCCAAGTATGTGACAGTCATTCATTCACTCAGAAAATGGACTAAGCAATACAAACCGTAACTAACAATGCAGAAACACCAGAAGATAAACTAGATAACTGGGAGCTCCTAAGAATTAAACACTTACTCTCATCAAAAGACTTCACCAAAAGGGTAAAAAGAGAATCTACAGGCTGGGAAAGAATTTTTGGCTATGACATATCTGACAAAGGCCTAATCTCTAAAATCAGCAGAATACCTCAACACCTTAATAACAAAGGCAAATAATCCAATTAAAAAATGGGCAAAGGATATCCAGACTTCCTAAGGGACCACATTGCTGGGCCGAGGGCTGTGGGGACGATGAGCTCAGGGAACGTCTAGCTCAATTGGTATAACATAGTTTATAAAGAAAATGTTCTACACTCTACTTTGGTGAGTAGCGTCTGGGGTCTTAAAAGCTTGCGAGTGGCCATCTAAGATGCTCCACTGTTCTCACCCTCTCTGGAGCAAGGGAGAATGAAGAAAACTAAAGGCACAAGGAAAGTATACACACATTCACACCCATGTTCATTGCAGCATTACTCACCATACCAAAAAGATGGAAACAACCTAAGTGCGTGCCAACAGATGAGTGGATGAACAAATTATGCTACATACACACGATGGAATACTATGCAACGATAAAGAACAGTGATGAATCCGCGAAACATCTCACAACGTGGGTGAATCTGGTGGGCATTATGCTGAGTGAAATAAGGCAATCACAAAGGGATAAATATTGTATGAGACCACTATTACAAAAACCCAAGAGAAGGTTTACATAAAGAAAAAAACTACCTTTGATTGTTGAGAGGGGAGGAGGGGAAATCACTATCTAGATAGTAGACAAGTGTTTACAGTGGTGAAGGGAAAGACAACACAGTATAAGGGAAATCAGTACAACTTGGCCAAGGCAAAGTTTTAGAAGCTTCGTAGACACATCCAGACACCTTGAGGAGGGACTGAATTACTGGGGCTGAGGGCTGGGGACCATAGTCTCAGGGGACATCTAGGTCAACTGGCATAACATAGTTCATAAAGAAAATATTCTACATCCTACTTTGGTGAGTAGCATCAGGGGTCTTAGAAGCTTGTGAGCAGCCACCTAAAATACGTCTACTGGTCCCATCACCTTCAGGACAAAGGATAGTGAAGAAAACCAAAGACACAGAAAATACTAGTCCAAAGGACTAACAGATGACACGAACCACAGCTTCCATCAGCCTGAGCCCTGAAGAACTAGATAGTGCCCTGCTGCCACAACCAACTGCTGTGACAGACAGGGATCACAGTAAATGGTCCTGGACAGAGTGGAAGAAAAATGTAGAGCAAAATTCAGGTTACAAAAAAAGACCAGACTTAACTGGTCTGAAAGAGACTGGAGGAACCCTGGAGACTATGGCCCCCAGACACCCTCCTAACTCAGAACTGAAGCCACTCCCAAAGCCCACCTTTCAGCTAACGATTAGGCGGGACTGTAAAACAAACAATAGCACACATGAGGAATGTGCTTCTTAGTTCAGTCAAGTATATGAGACCAAATAGGCATCACCTGCCCAAAAGCAAAGATGAGAAGGCAAGAAGGGACAGAAAAGTGGACGAATGGACACAGGGAACCCGGGCTGTAAAGAGAAAGGGGGACATTGCTGATACATTGCGGGAAGTGCAACCCATCTCACAAAGCAATTTGTTCACAAATGTTTGAATGAAAAGCTAATTTGTGCTTTAAACTTTCACCTAAAACACAATAGAATTAAAAAAGAAAAAGAAAATGGATGAAGCAAAAGAAGATATGTTCCTTCTCTACAAAGTTCCTGTCTAATGGGACAGAGAAATGCAGAAACGTGAACAATTCTCTGGGTGAAATGTTCCAGCAGTTCAGCAGTGAGTGTTCAGAAGACACATGCAACTAGGTCAGCCTGGCTTATCAGAGAAGGCTTCACAGAGGACGTGATCTTTGATCTAGTTCTTGAAGGGCGAGGATCCATTTGCCTCCCAGGCACCAGGTGAGCGATAACTAGACTGAGGTGCTGATCCCGAGTGTGGCCTCTGAAGTACTGAACTTAAGGATGGTGGTCTCATTGCAGATAACAGCCTAGGTGTTGTTTTTTCCTTGTTTGTTTGCTTTTTAAAGATGCTGAAGTAGTGTATGAACCAGGCGACACCAGGAATTCTTGATTTTGTTGCTACTGTGTTCATCAATAGGTTTAGGTGGATAGGCTTCAATTTTCATAGTGCTACAGCCAAACATTTTGGATAGGTCACTTATTGCTTCCCTGACTTTCTGATTTAGCGTAGTTGTTACCAAGAGAATCGGATGAGCTATAGGTCATTCCCTTGCCCACCTTCCCCCAAGTAATGAGGAGTAAACATAAAAACTAAATCTCTGTTGTCACCATTTTTGGTTCCCAGTTTTGAATCTGTTGGAATGACCAGTGTGCCTTCCAGTGGAATGTAGCTTTGATTAGTCAGCGTCTGGGGAAGCCAAAGAACAAAGGGTTTCCTTTAAGAGTTAAGAAAAGCTCATTGACACATTTATTACTTGCTGAAAGCCCCAGTGAATTTTCCTACCTCCCTGTTGTCCTTAAAACCTTACAGCTTTTAAGGTTATTGAATATATATATATATATTTTATATATATATATATCTAATATATATATATTATACATATTATATATATATATGTATTTTTTCTTTTAACTCTCTCTGAGCTCTCATGTGAGAGGCACCTGATGACACATACACACTGTTGTGTGTGCCCTCTGGTAAGAGTTGGTCCTCACCAGTGTTACATACTTAGTTCCCTAGTGCTGTTATATCAGTGTTATGTTCTGTCTTATCTCCCTAGTGCCGCTTTAACAGAAATGCCACAGGTGGGTGGCCGTAAGACACAGGAATTTATTTTCTCACAGTTTAGGAGGCTTAGAAGTTCAAATTCAGGTTGCCAGCTCTAAGGGAAGCCTTTTTCTTTTGGTTCTGGCAGAAGGTACTTGTCTCTTTTGAGCTTCTGCTCCTGGACCACCTTCTTGTGGCTTAGCACCTGCCTTCCCCCATCTCATACTCACTTGCTTGATTAATCTCTCTTATGTCTCAAAAGAGGTTGACTCAAGATACACCCTTCGTTAATCCTGCCTCATTGATACAACAGTAAACTCATTCCCAAATGGGATTATAACCACTGGCATAGAGATTAGGATTTACAGCACATACTTTTGGGGGGCACAGTTCAGTCCATTACATGTCGTAATGTAGGAAATGAGCTTGGTAGACCCTTGTAACCCAACAACGCTCCCTCTTTGTTACTAATGTTTGGAGTTAGGACCCAGTTTTTCTTCATCTTAGCAAAAAAAACAGGAAGATTCATAGATGTGGGTGAGGATGCTAACAATTATGATGGCAGGAGCACTTACTGAGTATATAATAAGCACCTTGCCTGTGTTTCATATTTAATCCCCATAATAATCCTGTGGGTAGGTACTATTGTTCTGTAATTTTGTCCTTGGGAAAACTGAGTCACAGAGGAATTAGATAATTTGTCCAGGGCCACACAGCAGTCTGCCTTGGGAACCCATACGCTTGATTGCTATGCTGTATGCTCTTCTTAGATGATAGAGCAAAACGCCTTGATAATTTGTGTCTGTTAATGTTACCGTTGGGTGCTGTAGAGTTGATTCTGGCGCATAGCATCTAGGGTTTCAAATATCCAGAAGGCACTCCTGACTGCCATGTTGTGTACTGGGGAGTCAGATCTCAGTGCCTGTGAACGGGTGTTCTTTTGAGTGAGACCCATCTTTCTGTGACTCTTTTATATATTGTGGCTTTTAGAGACCCCGTTTTCCCCTTCTGAGTCTAGAGGACTCATTTCAAATTGGACCGTTGTGATCTGTAGGGTTTCCATTGGTGACTTTTGGGAAGTAGATCTTTAGGCCATTCTTTCTAGCCCTTCTTAACCTAGAACCAAGCTCCTTGCTATTGAGTTGATTCTGACTCATAGAGAACCTAAGTAGAACTGCCCCATAGGGTTTCCAAGGAGCTGCTGATAGATTAGAACTGTTGACCTTTTGGTTAGCATCTTGAGTGTTTAACCCCTCTCGCCTCCACGGCTCTGCTTAGTCTAGAAGCTCTGGCTGAAACCTGCTCAGCATCACAGCAATATGCAAGCCTCCACTGACGGGCCAGGTAGTGGCTAAACAGGAGGTACATTGGCTGGGCATTGAATCTGGGTCTCCCACATGGAAGGTAAAAATTCTACCACTGAACCATTATTGCTTCCAGATACACTAGTAGCCTTGTTTTATATTTCCTAGTTATTTGGCTTTATATGTAAGGCACTTACGAAATAAGAGAGTTGCAAATAGACTTAAAGACAGGTAAGTTTTCCTGGTGGTCTGCTAACTCCTTAGTCAGTATTGGCCAAGCACAGAGACGTAGTGCTGACAGAGCCCTTCCCCTTTCCTCTCTGCTGGCTTGGGTCCGTTTGGGGAACTGGAGCCTACCGACTAAGATGTCTGTTGTTTGTTGGGCTGATAAGCCTGTGCCTCAGCTGCCTGGGAAAGCCCTGCGATTGATGGCTTGTTGAACTGCTGTGAGAGGGACTGTCCCCTGGATCTGTTCTATAGCTGAATTCTTGGGCCAGAGAGAATCCTCTGTGCCATTGTCTGGTGGTGTGTGGCTATATAACTGTAACATCCACCAATTTTGTCAGCCTATGTGTCTAGCCTGGCCACAGTGGATGTTATTGGAACTGAAACATACTGCTTGTTACTGAGGCAGTGACTGGCTGTGGGGGACACTGATGTCTGTTGTTTTTCATTGTTTATTGATTTAGTGAGTTTGAATGCCTTTCCTTTGGTGCTTGCGTTAAATGGTTTGGCCCTGTTAGCCATTTTGTAAGATTGTCTTCATGTGTGATTTGTGTGTATTTCCTTGATCTAGAGGGGAACAAGGTCAGGGACTGACGGGAAGGTATAATTGTTTACAGAAAATGTGGAGAGACAAGGATTTGAGATCAAATAGAAGGCTGGGGAATGCAGGCTTCCTCTGAATACTGAGGAAATTCTTTAAACCCTTAATTATCTTCGGAAAGTCCCCCGTCTTTGCTCTCACAGTAGGGAATCAGAACCAGGAACTGTGGGTTACGTTTCACTCTGGCAAAGACCAGTATTTTTGGCTTGTCTCTACTACACTTGTCCTGCTGCCTCCTGCTGGATCTTTACAAACTCTCTGTAGTAGAGACTGTGTGGATGAATATTTTGGCTACATTTGGGGTCTTTATTAAATGGTGAATGGAATTACTGGTTCATTCATTTAGCACGTTATTGAGTACCTAGTATGTGCCAGACCTTGTTTTTGGTCATGGGAATATAGAGAGAAAAGGAACAGTGTTCTTAGGCTGGCGGAGTGTGTATATTCTGGTAGACGTAAATTACAGGGCTCTGTATCTGTGGGGACCGCAGCTTGAACTATGGCAGCTGTGGCAGACTGGCATGGGTAGAGAGAAGAAACTGGGATTCAGTCCTTGTTACTGTCCTAACTTAGAGTGTTTCTCTGGACCTCAGTTTTCCCACTTAGAAAATAAGAGAACTGGGCCATATTGAATGATTTATAGGGTCCTTTCCAGTTCTGATAGCCATGATCCTGATTTTTCCAAACAGTTTAGCCCAGTAGCTTTTAATTTGAGCTTGGCTTCTGGCTACTTCAGTCACAGTGATCAGTGTTTATATTTTAATGACAAAAAACAAGAAGAAAACAAAACAAAAAGATTGTTGGACTAAGAAGGGAGATAATTTTTTTCTGGAGAGTTGATATTTCTACAGATGGTCATGCAAATTTAAAAATATGTAGTGAGTTACACATTTTCTAAAGTGTTACACTCTGAGACATTTTCATTCTCATCGCAGTGAATGTCCAAGACAACATTTGTTTTATCTCTGAGCTCTGGTGACACATAGGCTGCTGGCAGTAAACTTACTGTTGAAGTGGCAGCGATGGAGAACTCGTTTTTGAAATAATGTTAAAAGAATTAGAAGAAGCATCGTGAAAAAAAAGGAGCAAGAATAGGGAAATCACTTTCTTCCTGAACCTTATGTCCTATGGAGTGGTTGGTTGCAGCTGAGAAAAGCTGCCTGAAAAACTGAATTCCTTTCCGAATTTTAAGAAGAAGAGAGACAACAATAAGGAAGTCTTCCTTTATCCCTGAAGCATACACCTTGTGTCCTGTGGTCTGCTCGGTTACAGCTGAGGAGAGTTGCCTGTTTTTGCTCACATGCTCCTCAGAAACACCGATCATTGTCTAAGAAATACCTTTTCGTTTGGGTGAAATCATAATATAGAACTCATTCTGGCATGCCTGGCTTTTACTTCCATCATTAAGCTCAGAGATGCAAGGCTGTTGATCAAGCGGAAATATGGAAAGTGAGAAATGAAACACAGGTTTTATCTTCACACCTTTAAATGAGTGACTGCAGAGGATGAACTTAAAAATAATAATGCCACCTTATACTCACATCACACCTTTTAATAAGGTAGTTTAAAAATATTTAAGGTGAACCTTGATCAGGATGCTTTAATTGCCTGGGCGGAATTGGGTAGTCCGTCAGGGTGATGCCTGCACCGTGCTGAGAAACCTGGAGGAGGATGCCTGGGGGCTTGGGAGGCACTGTCACTCAGTGGTACCTTAAGGATGATTGAGCAGAAAGCCTTCAGTTCTTGGGCGCTCATTCTCCTCCCAGATCATGCTGTGGGCCCAGAAGCCAGGGCAGCAGTGGCCAGTGTGAATATAAGTTACATGTTCATATGGGAAGTGAGTGAATTTATGAGAATAGGTGCATATAAGGCACCCTCAGTTATATCTGGAGCCCTGGTGGCACAGTGGTTAAGAGCTATGGCTGCTAACCAAAAGGTCAGCAGTTCAAATCCACCAGGCGCTCCTTGGAAACCCTATGGGTCAGTTCTGCTCTCTCCTGTAGGGTCACTATGAGTCAGAATCGACTTGACAGTAATGGGTTTGGTTTTAGTCACATCTGCCTTAGTAACAGTCTACTCATCCTTGTAGGCCCGTTACAGATGCTTCCATCTGTATTACCTCTTTCTTGACTGTCCCCAGCTGGCTATCATCTCTCCGTCACATTTCAGACAGACTAGATTCAGACTCTGGGTGTTTATTCCAGATCTGTCATTTGCAGGCTGTTTGATTTTGGCAGATTTCTTTGCCTTTCTGTATCCTCATTTCCTCATCTGTAAAATGGGGATGATAAGAGTACCGGCCTCAGAGGGTCATGGTAGCTCTTAAAGGAGTTAGTGTATGTCACGTGCTTGGAACAGTGCGTGGCCTGTGTCGCTGCTGTTACCGGCAGTGTTGTTAGTCTTCTTACCCCTTGGTGTGGAGCTCATGCTCTGCCTGCTAGACTGACATATTTAGCGTGTCTGTTTGAAGTGGTGATGGGTTTTTTCCAGTCTGAAATTCCTTGTGACATCTACCATGGCATCTTGGATGAGGTAAGTACATAGCATCATCTTGGATTGAGTTCAGAGAGCATGTTTTCTTTTCTTTTTTTGTAAGAACTCAGCGCAGGGGATATTCTCACTCTGACTTTTAAGTCTTCGAAGTTGGATGGGGACAGGTCTCATTTGTTTCTGAACTGCTGAAGCTGCAGCTCCAAGGCCAAGGGACTCACCCGTGGTCACTTACTGAGTGGTCAGATAGGAAGGCCAGGCACTCAAGGCTGTGGACTTCATTCCATTCTTGCTGATGTTACTAGCATAAATGAGATGGCTTTTGATCATTCTCGGAGCAATTTAGGCCAGGTTAACACTGGCCAGTAATTTCCTGAAGTGCCATGAAGTGGCTGGAACATGATTTATGTAACGTGGGCTCCTGCTAGCTGAGATGAGCACTGGAGGCCCAGCTGTGGTTCTGGAATTATGCGTGCCTGCCAGAGGGACTGCTTTGGTTCCCAAGAGCATCTGTGTCCCCCTACTCCCGGCTTCTAACCATCTAGGGGTCCCTGTGTGGCAAACGGGGAGGCATGGGGCAGAATCGGCTGGTTGTGGACCTTTCCTCAGCAGTTCTTATAGATAACTGGGGTGGAGGACGTTTTGGCTGCCTGATCTGAGTTGAAAATACTGAATTAAAATATAAAAGTGATGAGTGTGCGGGGAGGGGCATATAAAAAGCAGCGGTACTTGGCACTCCAGCCAGCTAGGAGATCTGTCTTTTCTAAGGTGGGCACTTTGACACATGCAAAACTTGTTATGACCTCAGCATGCAGAAAATTGCGCTTTACTTACCAGCTAAACCCCATTTACGTTAGCGAGAACATCGCTAGGTGTGTGTGAGAAGGTATGTGGTTGTGGGAAGTCAGTCTCAGGAAGCTGGTGAGTTCTTGACTTTGGGCTCCGAAAGAAGAACAGACAGCCCCTTGAGTTTAATTTTGCCCATAACACAAAACAAAACGAAACCATTGCTGTCCGGTTGATTCTGACTCATAACAACCCTATAGGACAGGGTAGAACTGCCCCATAGGATTTCCAAGGCTATAAATCTTTACAGAAGCATCTCTTTCTTTGCAGACCCGCTAGTGGGTTTGAACTGCCAGCTTTGCTGTTAGTAACCAAGCTCTTAACCACTGTGCTAGCGGGGCTCCTAAGCTTGCCCAGAAAAGAAAAGCTTTGGCCTTAAGGCCTGCGGCTTTAAGGGTTCATACCTGTGTTTGGGCCTGTGCAGACAGGCCCTGGACAGATGGTGGGCTCCTTGTCTTCCACAGTTTTATAACCCAAAACGGGCAAAGTCTCCCTCTCCTCTGCAGGCTCCCCACGTGTGTGTATAATGATGCCTCTGAGAGCTTTTAAGAATTCCCCGCAGAAATCTGGAGAGGGAGGGTAGAAGGGCCTTCCTGATAATTGAGGAATGTGACCGTATCTCTTGGTCTGTTGCGTTTGTTTCTGTTTTCGTTTCTGCTTAGGCCAGAATCCTGCTGGCAGTTAACCGTGTTGTCCCGCCTCCCCTCCCACATCCCCTTCACCACTGCCCTAATTTCTGATTAGTTTACATGTACAAAACAATTCAGTTGGATTTTAAAATTTTGGGGTTGTATTATGTGATCCAAGCAACAAGATTGTTAAGAAATGAATTGAAATTCATTTTCTTGGGGCCTTGATCTCTGAGGTGCCTTGAGTTGTCTCTGGGTGAGTGAGGTTCTCTGCCGTAACCTGCCCTAGCATGTCTCAGAGCTCTGCCACACTCCCACCAATGTCCGTGGCTCACTCTGACCCTGGCAGGCTGGTGTCTCTCATGAGATTAAACCCAGAGAACAACCATCTCAGGATCCAGGGCTACATCGCAGAGAAGCCAGATGAGTCTTAGAAAGCTTGGGGACGTGGTGCCATGCTTCTCACACTGGGCTGTACCTCCAGTTGAGCTCAGATAAGAGATGGGATGATAGGACAGTCTCCTAGAAAGCCTAAAGGCGTGTTTTCCCTAAAGCTCTCCTCTGCCGTCGGGGTTGCACCAATGGGGTTGGAAAAGTCTGTGGAACAATAACCCACTGAAACCTCCCTCCCGCCTAAATGGATAGCTGGGGGAGAACTGCAGGCTAGCTCTGGAGCTGACTCGCCTGTGGGTCATGTGGCTAAACACTTGTGTGTGTATGTGGGCAGTGGGTGTGAGGGATGGAGTGGAAGAAGGAATTTATAGATCCTTCTTTACTGATTGCCCATTATGCTAACATGGGTCTTATTTAATATTGCAAGAGTATTTCCAACCAGAAAGTGTGGTATGAATTTTTGCAGCGGGTGGACTGGGTGGTGCAGAGTCATCTCCTTTTCCTGTGTCGTGAGCCTCTCCATACTGAGGCTTCTGGAAGGCGAAGAGATCCAGGACCAGAATAAGGGTCATTTGCCATTTCTCTTCTGTCTGTGCAGAGCTGATGGGGGCTGGGAAGGGCAAGGCCAGCTCATTGAATGTGTAGTGGCCTGTCCAGTCTTTCTGTCCCTGACGTATGGACGTTATCATTAGGTGAGTCCAGCAGGTGCATTCCCTCCGAGATGTTAACCAGTAAGCCGTGTAGAAAGGTCTCCATTTCAGATCATGAGTGGCTCTGCCCACTTTGAAGCACACGCTGTACCTGCTGCCTAATCCTTTTCCGTCCACGTCTTCCAAAACCAGTTTAAATGTCACTTTGTTTGTGAAACATTCTTAGACCTTTTTGTAAGGTCAGGTTAGTCACTGCTTCCTCTGAGCCCCACTTGGAGGTTATTGTCATCACTGTGCCTGGCCTGTTGTGATTGCCCATGACAGTCTCTCCCACCAGGCTTCACGCTTCTCTGTGCAAGTGCCCTGTTTTATTCCTACCTGTCTCCCCCAGGACCTGATGCAGTGCTTGGTATGTTGCTCTGTCCTCAGCAGCTGCCTGGTAGATATTTGATGAAGTAACTGATGCGTTGAGGTTGAGTAGAATTAGCAGTTTTAATCATGATCATGGTCCTGTATAGCAGTTTGATCACTTCCAAGCCATTCACTCTCTCTTCCTCTCATGCCAGATTGTGAAAACACAAAGAATGTAGGTAAAGAATGTTTAGCACTTAACATGTAGTAGGTAAGTTGCTGGCACTTTGCTGACCTTCAGTTCTTTAACCTTACAGTGATCCAGCAGAGTACATTTCAGTTTTATGGAAAAAGAAACGACGCACAGAGAAGGGAGGTTACCTCCCCATTTGAAACCTGGGTGGTCTGGCCTCTAAAAGTGTATTTCTTTTTGCATGAGGTCAGTGAACTGATGGCTTAGTTATAGCCTAGGATACACTCACCAGTACTGGCTCTGGACATGCAAGCTGAGAACTGAGGAAGGATGAGCAAGAGGACTTGTGGAGGAACTGAGTCCTTGTACCAAAGATCCAGGTTTCAGTTAGTAATGGAGATAGAGGGAGTGATCAGGTCACGTTTGGTCACAGAGAAGGTTGTATGCCCCTGGACAGGGGTTCAGGAGCCACAGTTGCGTTGGTTAGGGAGGAAGAGAGCAGAGGGAGAACGGGTCCCAGAGGAGGAAATATGGAGATGAGATGGATGAAGAGGCAGTGGAAGACAGGCTCCTGCATCTCACCTTGGGGTTAGGTGGCCTCCAAGGAGGCCGGGGAAGCATTGCCGGATGGGATTAGCTAGTTTCAAGGTTCCAGATGGAGACCCTGAGTCTAGGCCATACGGATGTTAGTAGACTGGGCCTCGGGGTGTCCAAACCATGAAACATGTGAGGCTGTCTGGACACACATGTTTACTCAGGCTCTTCCCCCATTCTGTGTGGTGAAGCAGAACATGAAGGAAAAAATTAACATCCCAAGTCTCCTGACAGATAGATCAAAGCATATTGATGATGTCTTGCAACTCTGATAATTTCATTGAACTGTATGAAGCTTAAAATTGATACATAGGCACACGCCTGATTAACATTAAGTGCTGCCGTCAGTCTGACAGCTGGATAAACCAATATTGAATAATCTGTTAAATGTGTCACACTTGAACAAGGAGCGTAAATCATATTATTTCAGCTGTAATTAGGTGGAAGATAAAATCACAAATAGATGAGTTTAGTGAGTGTTTCTTAGTGTGTATACAGTGTCACCAGAATTTCTTGCTCCATGGGGAGAAAGAAGCTGACTGCCTTCCAAGTATTGACTGCTGTCCAGGAAGTGGGGGGTTGAGGGGTGACTTATGTAATGCTCACAGAGTGGGTTTCATTTATAAATTCAATGAGATTAGCTGCAATCTTCCTGAAGTTAATGGCGGTGGAAATGCACCATTCTGCATTTAGCTGGAAATAACTGGCGTTCCAACTTGCAGGAGACCTAATTGTTCCTTAGGTTATGATGTTTGCACTTTTATCTCCTTCCCCTCCTTTCCTGTGCTGACCACCGCTGTTGTTGTCTAGGAATTAATGCTATAGACCAGAGATGGTAGGTGGACAGAGTGCTGTATTACTCACTTCTTCATTGCTCCTTTTTCCAACCCACAGAGTGAACTTGATTACTGGGAATAAACAAGGGACATAAACCAAAGCAAAAAAGATAAAGACATTGTGTTGGAAGGGTCAGAATGAATGGAGTTGTGGCTGAGAAATGGAGACAGTTCTAGTGTTTACCTCACGGGTTGTTGTGAAGGGTGAGGTACGTGTTAAACCTTGAGAGCAGCACCTACCACCCAGCAAGTGTACCTGTCAGTGGTTTCTGTTATTAGTCAGAGCGATAGTTGGTGTTTGTGGTGGGGTGGCCAGGGTGGTATGAATATGAAATTCAAGAGCATAAACTGGTATCTGACTGATACGGGGTCTCAATCCAGTGAAATAGTAAGATGGAAGCGTTAGTTCTCAGGTGGGGCGATTAACACATCAGAGCATGTTATAAGCTCTGCGTAAACTCGGTATCTTTTACTGAGAGGCTTAAATTTTTTTGTTGTTGTTGGTTGGTTTTTGAAACATTACCTTGATCATTCCAGGTGAATCTGTTAATAAATCAAAGCATCTTTTTGCACTTTTATATTATATATGAGGACCTTAGAACTTTGTGTGGGGGTATTAGACATTCAGCAGACATTGAGCAAATGCTTACAATATGCTAGGTGTACGTGTGTGAATATTTTTGTGTGAAGCGTTGGCCTAAAGCACAACCTCAGCACTGACTTCACTGGGATTTCCAGAGAGGCGGTGGAGGAGCCGCAGTGGGCACCTGGCTGGCTGAGGCGTTGTTTTGAGGTACCAGCCTCTTGGCTCCAACGTAATTGGAGTCAGTAGTTCTGGCTCGAGCCAACTGGACTGCTGGACATGAGCTACCTGGGGGTGTAGGGTGAGCTACATGGGGGGTAGGGTGAGCTACATGGGGGGCAGGGTGAGCTACGTGGAGCTAGAGGCAGTTATCCTGCGTACCATAAGTCACAGCTTTGCAGAAGGCAGCGCACAGACCTTTGTGTGTTTCAGAGATAGTGTGCTTTTTTAAAAGCCGGGGTTTCCAGAGACCTACTAGAGAACGACAGAGGGCTGACGCTTCCCCCTCCAGGCCAATAGCTTGTCTCTCATTACCTTGCATAACAACTTTTTCCACTTTCTTTTTTTTTAAGCTCAGCTGCACTTAGAAAGACTTAATGGCATCATTTAAAGTTAGAGGATAAATGTAAAACCGATCTGTTTATGAAAATGGATTAGTTGCACTTAAAAAAAAATGATTTCACGTAAGGCAGAAACAGGTTGCTGCTTGAAAAGGCACTAATGGCCAATTGGTTTTAGAGTAGGTAACAGAAGGAAATGTGGCTTCACCTGCCGACCCCTCAGTGTGAGAATCTGTGTGTTCATGATATTGGAGGACTGGAGGGGAGGGCCCAGGATGCTGAGCCAGGAAGAACTGTGGTCAGCCAGCCCTGCAGCCACCCTGGCGGTTGTGTACTTGTGAGTCCTGTACACTAATGTGTATACTCCCCCCACCAACTAGAACCTGCCAACACACTCACAAAGAGATCCTTCTACCTGTGCCCACAGGTTTTTCTTTGATAATTTGTCTTTCCGTTCTGTGACCTTTCTGCAAAAGCAATTTCCCCCATAGCATTAGCAGGTACCTAAAAAGGGGCATGGTGGGAATGTGGATTTGGGAAAACACACTTGGCTTTCAGAGGCTCAGGCAGAAGCATGTACTGCACGTTGCTAGCTCCCAGGCACTGTGTTGAGCACTGGGGAGACAGAGCTGAGCAAGCATTGTTACTCCTCTCGGGGGTTCACACTTGGCTGTGGATGGTCTCTGCAGGAATGGATGGTTTCTGTGCCATGTGGGACCCCAGCGGTACAGGGGACCCAAGGCCTGGTGGTAGCACAGAAGCTGCAGTGCTGGTTCCGTGGGGTAGGGGTGAGGGTGTCTGGGAGGATGCCTTGTTCCAGTTGGGTTTGGAGGAAGATGGGGAGTTTGCCACATAGAGAAGAAGACAAATCACCAGAGAGAGGAACAATGGTGTCTTGTTCCTGTTTTTCAGCTTTGTCTCATACCTGCCTGCCATGGAACTGGATTTTTTTTTTTTTTTTTCCTGAGAAAGGAGAGAAATGGAGACTCCCAGGTCTGCCTGCCTTTTGTTTGGCGTAGAGTTGTGAACTTTTAAGCTGGACTACATCCAAAATTGTGATCCTGTCCAACTTGCATACGACTGAGGTTTAGAGAACCTCAGGTGTACAGAACTAGTTAACGTCAGGTCCATGTTCAACCCGGACCTTCACATAGTCCAGTGCCATTTCTGCTGTCTTATGTCCGGGTTGTTACTGTCTGGCTTCTCTGCTATTTGGATTCATTCCTTCTTTTATTCGTTCAGTAGATGTTTACTGCATTGGTTATAAAGAGCTGCGTAGTCTCACAGAGGTTCAAGGTCCTCCCTCTCAGGGCAATTATTGTCTTCAGAGTATGAAAAGCCCCAGTAATGAGTTATACCTCTTAGCCCAGAGAAAATGCCAGTGAGTTTCTGAAATTATAGCCCAAGGCAAATCTTTCCTGATTCCTGTATTCCTTGTCTTTATTTACTACTTTAGGATAATGCCTTAGTGTGTTTGAATTAATTTTTAAATGTACATATAGAATGTTAACATTTTTAAGCCTTCCATTGTAAAGGACACAGAGGAGACTAGTGGTTAAAATGTGGAATCTGAGAGCCAAACAGCCAGTTTTGCATCCTAGCCCCACCGTTTATGAGCTGTGCAACCCTGGATAATTTACTTAAACTGAGAATATCTATTTCCTTAAGTGGAAAATAGAGACAAAAATAATTCTCACATACAAGTTATTATAAAGATTAAATGAGCTACTACAAATAAAGTGCTTAGTAAGGTGCCTGGTCCATAGTAAGTACTTAGTAGATATTAGCTATTATTGGGACTGTCCGATTGAGCCCCTCAGGTGGTCTTTTTTTCCATTGATGCCGTAAAACAGTGTGCCAGTTCTGAGCCTGTTGGTGCATTGAAATCTCCCAGAGAGCATTTTATAAATACATGGGCTGAAGACGTCAATTCCACCAAGTTATGTTGCCCCATTCGTCCTAGGTCCTCTCTCTTAAACTTAGAACCCTGGTTGTAACACGGGAAACCAGCCTGTGGAGTCTCTGAGAGGTGGAAAGAAGCAGGTGGGCTGCCCGCGCACCTCAGGGCTTGAGGAGCAATGCAGCAGCGAATCAGTCCTCTGGTTTCCTTTCGACTCCCGTATGTCTCAGAGAGGACACTGCAGAAAGCTCCAGCTGGGAACCAACAGGAAGCACAGACAGACAGAAAGCTTTTAGCAAAGCCAGCTCCTCCCGGCCAAAGGCCCTTTCGGCAGTGCCCACCTGCTGCAACCCCAGGCCTCTCCACCCCTGCCGTTTCGGCAGGTCAGGCAGGAAGCCGACCTTCACTCTGCGTCTGCAGGGTGCTGTAGTAGGACTGAGCAGAGTGCTCATCTTCCGTTCCTTGGTAGGCAGAACTACATGGTGCTCCAGGGCACTGCCAGGTTAGTGTCAGCTGGGTCCAGTGGCAAAGCAAGCATTGGTTGCACCCTGGAGGTCCTTTTCCTCCCTTCTTCCTAGGGGCAGTGGGCCCTGAGGGATCTGGTCTTATATCCTCACTTGGAGGCAGTGTGAATCAGTGCCCAGTCTGGAGAGGTGCTCACCGGGCCAGCAGGGGAGCTGAACTTCCAGCCCACCTGTCTGGACAGGTAGTGTGACAGGGTAGTGTCAGCAGGGCCCAGAGGGAGCTGAATGTACACACCTACCCAGCCCTCATGCCATACTTCAACAGGGGGACCACCTGATAAATAAACAAGATGTCCAGGATACAGTAAAAAATCACAAGAACCAGAAAATTAATAACATGAATGAGAACAGCCAATGATAGATGCCAACACTGAGAGGAATGAGTTGTTGAAATTTTCTGAAGAGAATTTTAAAGCAGCCCCATCAATAAAAATGCTTCCACAAGCAATTGTAAATTCACTTGAAACAAGTAAAAAAAAAAAACAAATCTCAGCAAAAATGCATGGGGCCACAAGAGTGATGGAAATATTGTGTATCTTGATTGTGGTGTATGTATTAGACAAACTCATCAAACTGTATGCTTAAAGTAGATACATCTTATTGTAAGTAAATTATACCTCAGTGAAGATAATTTTCAGAATGAATGAACCAAGTCTTTATCCCTGGAAATTCTGGTTCAGTAGTTATAGGATGGAGTCCAAGAATTAAAGTAAATAAATAAATAAAAAATTAATACTCTGGGTGATTGTGAGGTGGCTTTTAGGAACTCCTGACTTCTCCAGAGGAACCCAGGCTGCTTGTGAATTTATCATGATACAAATCTGTTAGCAATTTCTGCAAATAGAAACTTGTTCCGGTAAATTACGAATTGCCAGATAAGTACTTGCAGAATAAACAGAATACGTAATTAGAAACTATTTTTTAGCATGGTATCCCCACATGGAAATAATTTTTTATGTTTTTTGTTGGGTAATTTTCTGAAGAATGTTCCATGGTATCTTTAGAAGTTTTAAATTGTGATGCAGGGTCATAAAAAAAATTGGAATGTGGTGTATTTTTCCTTTTTCTCTCAGTTAGCCACACCTTTCTCTCCTTTCCTTCTTAGGACGCAGTCTTCTCGCTCAGTAACTGCAGGATGGATTCCACATCTGCCCCTGGGAGCTGCTGCTTCTGTGGCTGTCATGGTTTTCATCAGTGCCTCCCTGGGGGTGGTGCTTTCTGTCAACATCTTACTCTCTACAGAGGCTAGGAGATGATCCATAACTCAGTCATCACAGCTTTTAGGCCTTTCTCCGTTGGCCTCAGTCTAACCTAATGGCTATCATATTGCCAATCTGATGGGCCACTTTCAACTCAGGCCCTGGGGTGAGTCAGGCCTCCTTGCTTTCCTCACTTTCCCCTTGACTCAGCCTTGCCTGATTGGTATACCTAGACAAGTGTAGCAAACTGTCTAAGGGTTGGTGTGCTAAAGGGGTGGGGAGTTGTCCTTGGGGTACTTTCATCCCAGGACACAACTCTCAGGGCAATCTGATCATTTGTCCTGGAGCAGAGCGGGTCAGATCTGGATCAGGGAGGTGGCTTCGTCTGTCTTCCTTCCCATGCCGTAGGCCTGGGCTAGGTGAGTTAGGAAGTCTGGAGTGCCAGCCCTTCTCTGGGTGCTGGAAGGAAAGTCATTCTTTGAATCTGGCATTAGATTCAAAGCAAAATGTGACTGGGTGTCAGGACAGTCATCCCTGATAGCTTTTCTGTTTTGACACAGCGCTCTTGTAAATACCCCAGGTCTGGTTTCTCTGCTTTTAAACAATAGATGCCTGAGATTGGCCCTGGGTAGGATCTCTCGGTCTCTCTTTTTCTCTGTCTCGGCTCACTGTGAGATTCTCCTGGTTTAGTAATCTGGTCCTTGGGTCATTCTCATAGTCTCCAGCCCTCCCAAGTATGCAGGGCTCACTTAGCTGGTCTTTGCTTCTATTGTGTGTTTTTGTATGTGTCATGGTTACAGTCATCAAATGATTAATGTCAGAGTAGGCCAGAAACATTTATAGCTTCTAATTATGTTGACCTTTTGGTAAGGGAATTGTTTTTTGGGGAAAAGATACACATTAACCATGCAGTAGGGGGCGATAACACTTGAAAAATTTGAACGTGATTGCTGTCTCCAAATATTTCTGTGGATCGTGGTTCCTAAGAGGGATTAGGTAGTTTACGTCTTTCCTAGGGTAGAAGCGGGACTAGTGATAGGAAGGAATAGAGAAGCGTGTTATGCCTCTCCGTCAGGAAGAACATTCTGACAGGGCATTCCAAAATGAACACTCGTTAGGGTATTCAAGGAATACTCGTTAGGGTATTCAAGGAAGTTCTGTACAGTAGAGAAGGTGTGGATTCTGAGGAACTTCCGATTTTGAAATTTCATCTTCTGTTTTTTTCCTTTAACACGTAAGCTGTGAATACAACCGTGGAGCCATAAGTAATACAAATGGAACTGGTTTCTCTGTCCCAGCTTCTGAGACCACAGATGCAACCTGCTTGCTTGTTCTGGTAAATCTGGGAGCTAGAGGGAAGGCAGCTGAGAAACATCCAGAAGGCAAGGATTATTACCATGGCACCCAGGCCGTGTCTGTGCCTCCTCCTGCCTTTCGCTTTGAGATGCCCAAGTGGTGGAGCTGTGCCCCACTGCTGCATGGCCTGAAGCAGAGTCCTTACAGCGGGCACAAGGCGCAGCCATTCCCAGCATCTCTGTTGTTTGACCTGTGGAAGAAAACAGCCAGTTCACTGATCTTTAAGCCTTCCTGAGACCGAAGTGAGCAGTTTACTCAAGAGTGGTCCCCCGTTCCTACTCATGATGAAGGCTTTCTCACTGAGGCCAGAAATAAACTTGGATAAATAATGGCTGCATGAGTAATCCTCGTTGCCTCCCCCATCCTCCCACCCTCACTTGCCCTTCTGTGCCTAGAACAGCTCAGAGTATGTTTGGAGAAGTAATAAAGGGACAGGATCTAAAGGGGCCTTTAGATGTGCGCGTCTGACTTCAGCTCTCCGGCAGTTCCAGATGACCCCTGCAGTGTGGTCATAAACTAATCAGGGAAGGCTGCCAGGCTGTAAAATTTTTAATAAACAGGAGAACACCCACCAATCCCTTCCCCAGTGTCATTTACTGATTGGTCACTCGGGTCCCTAGTCCCAAATGCTTTAATTTTCTGGTTGCATTTTGGTGTGTATGTGTGGTACTTACTGGAACTTATTGGAATAGTGTTTATTTCAAAATGTATTACTGAATGTCTTTCTAAAAGACATTAGTACACCTTACAATTGAATGAAAATACTTTGGCTTGACTGAAGACCAGCATTTCTTGAGCAATTTCCTAATGAGCCTTTCCCTTTTATGTAGACCATTTTTTAGAAGGCTGGATTTTAGAAAAAAGCCCTGTAGGCCCTCCTGGTTTACTCCAAGGCCTTTGAGGCACGATGTCTGAGACATCTTTGTATCCTTAAAGGTTCCCAACACAATGCTTTGCATTCAGTAGGTGATCAGTAAGTGTTAGTTTTTGTTGAATATACACTAGCTTTCTAATGAATTTTGCATCTTTCTCTTAAAAAATCGACTTTGGAGAAAGCTTTTCTCTTCAGGGTACTGGCTTCTGCAACCCTCTTGGTAACACACTCTGAAAGGAGGAGGGAAGAGCTGACCCCTGGGAGGTGGGAGGGCATTTGCGTTTCATCAGGTCTTTGGAGACCATTACTCAGGAATTCCTGTTGGCCTGGGGCTCCGTGAAGTATGCAAGCTGTGTTCCCATATGTGTGAGCCTTGTTGGATGACCAGCCAGTAGGTATTAATGGGACATCCACTTGTGTAAAGCACAGTATTGGCTTCAGAGGCACACAGAAAGAAAACACAGTTCCTGTCTGTACAGTCTAGTTGGAAAGAAAAGCTGTAAATGCCTTAAGAATTAGCAAAGTAGTTCTTAAGGACCTTTAGGTTGTTTAATGCGGTGGTTCTCAAGTGTTAGTGTGCTTGAGATCACTTGAAGGGTTTGTTCAAACGCATATTGCCGGCTGCTGTCCGCAGATTGTCCGATTCTTTTGGTCTAGGGCCTGAGAATTGGTAGCTGTATCAAGCCCCCAGGTAATGCTAACGTGGCTGGTTCGGGGACCGTTCTTGGAGAAACACCGGGCTGATGCAGTGGTTTTCAGCCTGGGGAGGAAAAAGAAGCAATCCATACCAGGACCCCACTTCAGACCAAATAAACCTTAGACTCCCCGGGGAGGGGTAGGAACCAGGCTTTATTATTATTATTAATTTTTTTTTAATGCTTTCAAGGTGATTGTAATGTGCAGCCAGGTTTGGGGTTTGCTGTTCTGACCCATGTTGGGGACACAGAACTTGAGGATTTAGAGACCGATGATGTCACTGTGGCTGTAGAAGTGAGGACAGGCCAAGGGAATTACTTAACTTGATCTTACAGAATGACAGGTAAAGAGAAAGGAACAATTTGTGTTCTTGCTTTGAGCAAGACCAGCCTGTCTTCTGGTTGTTTCTTGGGCCAGGCTGATGAGTGTGTGAACTCTTAGTAGTCCGTCAGCGTGGTTTCCCACTCAGAGCAAGGGCTTAGTAAGTTGGCCTGTTGTGATTGCCACCACTATCAATAACAAGTGTTTACTGACCATCTTGTCTTTTCCTGGTTTAAACGGACTTGCATTTATCCTAACAAGCTGTGTGCGTTTGGGTGGGTTGTGGCTGTGGGTTATGGAATAGCGGTGGACAGAACTTTTACCTAGAACACCTGAGTTTGGCTCTGTTTTTACATGGCACCTTTTTAAGCCTCTGTTTATTCATGTATAAAGTAAACAAAATATTACACATAGTTGTTAGCGTTCAATGTATGTGAATACTAATGCAATTTTAGGAACATTGTTCTATTCATCTTAAAAAACAATTGCCTTTGAGTCAGTTTTAACGCATGGCAGTTTCATGTATTTCAGAGTAGAGCTGCGTTAGAGAGTTTTCAGTGGCCGTGACCTTGTAGAAGCAGATTGCCAGGCCTTTCTTCTGTGGTACCTCTGGGTGGGTTTGAACTGCCAGCCTTTCAGTTAGCAGGCAAGCCTTCAACCGTTTGTGCCACAGTGCCTACTCGATAAATCCATGTTTGTTGAGTGCCCATGCATTAGAAAAGACAGGCAGAGCTTGCTTCCTGAGGAGGTTTACAAAAAAATATAGCTGCCTGTGTTTCCCAACTTAGGCAAGAGATCTGTTATATTCAAAATAAAGGAATATAAGTGCAACAGGTATAGATAGAAATACCTTATCTCCGTGGGAACTAGCCATAGCTACTTGTGATCATCTTTCCTTTTGCGTTCCAATTGGTATTTCAAACCCATGGTCGATGAGTCAGTTCCAACTGGTATCAGCCCTATAGTGCAGAGTAGAACTGCCCCATAGGGTTTCCAAGGCTGCAAATCTTTACGGAAGCGAACTGCCACGTCTTTCTCCCTGAGGAGCCGCTGGTGAGTTTGAACCACGGACCTTTGGGTTAGCAGCCAAGTGCTTTAACCACTGCACCACCAGGGCTCCTGAATTGATACTTAGCCACTGAAAGTTTAGGTGTTATTGTTAAATTTTATTAAATTTAATTGATTATAAAATAAATTGCACTATAAGAAGAAATCTGTGTTTTATTTCTTGGAACTAGTAGAGCCTTTGTTTTAATAAATTTTGCAGAGCTCAGAAGTTATGAAATAAATATTGGAGATTTGGTGCTTGTTAAAATCTTGACCTCTTCTGTTAAAGCCCACTGGAGTGGTGTAGAGTGAACTAGCAGTCCAGTGCTGGCGACAGGACTATTTGTTCTCCATCCACAGGTCCTGGGAAGCAAGAGACAGCTCTGGTCTGACTTCCTAGGTTGTCTGGATTTTTGGCCCAGGCGAAGAGGAGGAGGGTGGGCAAAGAAACTTGATCAGACCATTTGATCCTAATCTCACAGGTGGCTGGTCACTGTGGCTGTTGTCGTTTATAGAGCTGTAGGTGGATGTAGCTACACACAGGAGCCCGAAAGGGTGGTCTGCGTCAGCGGGCACAAAAGAAGAATCTAGGGACAGTGTCATTGGTGCGTGTCCCTGCTGGAATAAAATGAGACTCATTAGCGGTTGTCATGATTTCCACTCTCACCTCATTGCCTTTCCTGAATTCTTTACAACAAGCAAACAACAAGCTGGACGGAGACATCACTGATAGTCTAACCCATGTTTTTAATTGGGGTTGATAGGATTTTAGCCAGGTTGACTTAGGTATGCATTTCAACCAAAATTTAAAGAACTATCCACAAAGCTATAAATTAAGTAATTAGATTTATACTTCTAGAGCCAGAAGGACTTTACCACTTGCCCAGCTCCCTCTCCTGTTCTCCGTCTGTAAGACCCGCTGAGGTTATGTAACCAGCTCAATTTCATAGTTATCCTTGAAGCGGGGGCTGCCCAGAGTCTGAATCTTTAATCTCCTAATTTAGCTCATTCTGTTGCCACCCCAGGAGCCATGGTGGTGTAGTGGCTAAATGCTCTGCTGCTAACTGATAGGTCGGTGGTTCAAACCCACTCCCTGCTCCGAGGAGGAAAGATGTGGCCGTCTGCTTCCACAAAGATGACAGCCTTGGAAACCCTGTGGGGCAGTTCTGCTCTGTCCTATAGGGTTGCTATGAGTCAGAATCAACTTAATAGCAAGGGGTTTATTGCCACCACATCGTCCTGTAATTAAAATGCACTTTAGTTTCTTTAAGTTCAAGACTCCCTCTTCATCATCCAGAGAAAGTTATCCTTTGTTATGGCATTTCTCAGGTTCACTTAGAAAGTTAAAAAATGGTTCCATTATTTTTGTTTCTTAAAATTGTTACCGGAATAAGATTCTTGGCTCTCATGGTCAAGGATGAACAGGTAAGGCATGCAGAATTTTCCACATGAGCAAAGCTTTATTGAAGAGGCTTGCAAGCGGAGACGAGGGCCTAAAGCAATGCGTATCCCCCTCTCACAGAACAAAGGACTTGCCTGGGTTTTTAAAAGTTCTTGGGCGGGAAAAGATTCATATTTATTCATGGACACAGGTGGAGGTATGTTAACTACAGCGCACACAGCAGCTTTTCAAGATGGCTTCTGTCCCGGAGGGCTCTGGGATTCGTAGCAGGACTTATTATGGGGTGTCATGCCTGTGCAGTCTCTCGCTCCCCGGGTTCGATTCCCCGGCTGGGGCTGTAGCCCCTCGCTGCCCCTGGTGAAAGGTCACACAGCTGTCACAGGCGCATGTTCCTGGGGCTGGTTTTCACCAGTTGCTTCTGAAAGACAATTTTAAAGACATTTGCGGGCTGTTTTCTGATACCTTGCCCCATCGTTCCAGGGAATGGCTTTGTTTCTGTGCCCTAGCCCATTTCTTGTTACTTTGTAGATTTGGGGGGCCCTCTGTTACCTGTTTTAGAATGAAAAATAGCATTCAGACAAATTTGCTTCCATTGGTGACACATCCGTCTACTACTACAGCCTTGTCACCAGGAACGAAAGTGCGTCCTTGAAGAGAGGGCCTGTGGGGTCGTGGGGAGCACCAGCAGCACCAGCAGCAGGGCTTGGCTAGCTGCTGTGTGTGGCTGGGGCACCAGCAGATACGCCTGAGGCAGTGGGGACCATGTAGCCTAGCGGCCTTGGCATCAGCCCTGCAGGCCAGCTCTCCTAAGGAGGGTGCTCTTCCTCTGCCCTGCCTCCAGTGGTCTGTTGGTAGAGGACTAGAAGATTTTTTAAAGTTTTGCTAGCTGATTACACTGCATGGAATTGATATGTATCTGTATTAGAGTATTTCCAGTCACTTGAAGGCTCTTCACTGCATTACTTGTGATCCAACCTCAGCGTAGACTGCAATGGCTGGTTTTTGTTTGTTTTTCTCTGCTTCCCTTCCCACTTGTTTCAAAGGCCACACACCAAGCTCTGGAGAGGGAGCTGTTTGTGGGCTGGGAATTGGCTGCCTTACTCTGGCTGGCCAAATGTGGCTGCTGGAAAAAGTGTCTTTGGGTCGTTTGTCTCATGTCACCAAGCCTTGGCGTGAAGGCCTGCACTGGACGCTGAACGTGGACTCTCTAGCCGAAAGACTTATTAATTCCCCACCTGTGAGTGGAGGTGGGGAGGTTAACTCAGTGCTTCCAAACCTTCAGAATAACCTGGGGAGCTCATTAGAAATCCATGCTCCTGGCTGCTACCTCTGTGGGTTCAGATTTCTTGGGTCTGAGGTGGGGCCAGGTTTGAGAACCCTGCGCTGCACTGATTGACTGCTAGGGTGCCTTTCAGGCCTGGGTTTTTTGCATGGTCCCTACTAGTGGAAGATGGACATCAGGGCATGGGGAATTTATGTGGGACTCTAGTCAGTTCTCGGTGATTTGCCTTGAAATGTTTTCAGTACCTGAGACCTTCCCCCAGGGGTTCCCAGGTTATAGTCTCAGATTCCCTGGTTAGTATACACTTAGGGAGTGAAAGATAATTTTCCTCTTGATTTTAGGAAAAGCTAATCAAGGGGGGAAATCTGCCATTAAAACACGCACGCACGCATACACATATACACACTCCTTATCTTACAACAAGGTATAAGTAACTCTCTGAGAGCATCCTCTACCCTAAAGGACTAGTGTGCTATGTTGCTGATGATGTGGGCAGTTAATTAGGGTCAGGTATGTTTTTTTTTTTTTTATGTTTTAGTTTTCACTCACATGCCTTACAAGAGCAGTTTCCTTCTTTGGAAGGCTTTGTTGATTCTCTGGGAATTATTTAAATGCTGTTTAAGTACGTTTAGAGCCCTGATGGTGTAGTGGTTAAGTGCTACGGCTGCTAATCAAAAGGCTGGCAGTTCAAATCTACCAGCTGCTCCTTGGACACCCCCTGGGGCAGTTCTACTTTGTATGTAGGGTCAGGGTTTAAGTATGTTTAGCTCAGTAATAAGATTCCAGTGTTTGGCTTTTGTTGTGTGTCAGCATTGGCCTAGAGTGGCCTCCCCTGCCCTGGGCTTACCTCTTCCCCACGTCACATCCCTGGCTGTGGTGCTTCCTGGGCAGGCCCACCTTGCCAGTGTGCAAGGTAAATCCCTTTCACCCTGGAGAGGGTGCTGTTCATCTTTTTTATGCTTCAGTTACCCCACTTGACATCGCCAAGCCCACTGTGACGCTTTAAGCCCTGCTGTTCCTGGGGCTCTGTCCTGCGCCTCATTGAGAATCTGTTTGAGCTGTACATCCTCCTGTGGGGACTAGATCCTTCACTTTGGAGGGAGGGACGATGTTATGCTGGCCCTGTTAGAAGTCAATTCGGGAGGGAAAAGGCCCTTGGTGATTTTAGGAGGGTTTTCTACTCTGATCCTTGAAGCTACTCTGTTTGCACTGAGCTGGATACTGGCCATTTAAGTAGATGCTTGTTCTCCGATGGCAGAGTGGTTCCCAGCTGGCAGATTCTCACTGGGATTCAGTCTTCTTGGCCGCTGCTGTTTGTTGTGCTCACACTGATTTTTGCGGCATCTTTCCAGGCTCTCGAGTCTTTTCCAAGTGAAGGAGATAGCAGAATGCTTTGCCCTCCCTTCTCTTCTCAGTTTGGCTATTCCATGGCTATTAGGGAGGGACTTCCTGTGAAATAAAATGAAGGCAAAGAAAGTAATGTGCCTGTGGCATAGAAATGCTGTTAGCAAGCTTGAGACGTATCAGAGGGATTGGTCCTGAGAGCAACATTTGCTGCTTTTCTGTTTTTGAACTTTTTTTTTTTCTTCCATTTACCTGTTTCTGAGTTCTGGGATTTACCCTGAATGTAAGAACGGACTGTTCTTCATCACTTGAATACACTGTTCGGCAGGGAATACATGTGCAGACTGAGATGTCTCTTAAAGCCAATTTGTAGTATAAGTTATTTGAAATGATTTCTCGAGCCGGTAATGCATTTCTCCTTCCAATTCTCTGCCTGCCTTTCTGCATCCATCTCCTGCTTTACCAGATGATTTCCTTTTATTATGCTGCTCTGGCAGCCCCCCCCGCCCCACAACTGCCACTCCCAGACACTTGAGTGTGTTTTCCTATGTGAGTAGGCATTCAACTACCCCAGATGACGTCCAGTGCCAGCTACTCCAGCTGGGAAGCAAGGAGAGCCTGGATTCCGGTGATATTGCCCAGTTTGCTTGGTCAGGCTTCTTATATGCAGAAAAGAATAGGCGGCTCTTAACATTAGTTTTGGAGAAGCCCAATTAGATTGGTGGATGAAGTCCCAATGGAAAATCAGCGCGTAGCTGCCAGTTGGGAAGATCAAAAATCCCGGCGTCGTCTTTCCTCTCCCAGCCAGGGAAGGGCCTCTCTTTCTCCCTGTCTAGCTGTCTCTTTGAGGAGGAGGAGAAGATGAAGCTTTCTTCAGTCACACTGGAATATAAGGGAGATAGCAGAATGCTGTGGTCCCCCCCCCCCCTTCACTTCTCACTGTGTATTCCATGGCTGTTAGGGAAGGATTTCCTGTGAAATAAAATAAGGGCAAAGGAAGTCACGTGCCTGTGGCATAGAAATGCTGTTAGCATTTTACCAGGGGGTTTGGGTTTGCTTTGACCATTTGCTCTTTGCCTTTTCCTAGTTGTAACTTGCTGCTGTTTTTCCTTTGGGGTCTGAGGAGTTTCTGACCTTGACTGAGGGGCTTCTGACCTTGGAAGGCTCTGAAGGCGTGGCATCAGGGAGATGTGTTTTGATTCCATGTACCTGTTGTTTCGTGAGAGGAAATGGGCAGCTAGTAGACTCAGAGGTGCCAAGGGGAGCCAGGGAGTTGTTACTTGTAAATGTAGAGGAAGAAGGACAGATTCTGGGAGGGAGGCGTGCATGCTGTTCACCTGATGCCTTCAGAGGCTAGAGGCTTTTCTGTCTGTGAGTCCCTCCTAACCATGGACTAGGAACAGGTATGGAGGCCCAGGTAGCTTGCTGGGTTGAGCTCCAGTGTGGAGGTCAACATTTTGCTCATTTAATTTACTAATTTACTCATTAATTCCACAAATACCTTTCATGTTCCTACTGCGTGCCAGGCACTCTGCTAGGTACTAGGGATAAAGAGGTAAATAAAAAAGGTCTTTGCCCTCATGAAGCTTTAACTCTAGGGAGAGGGTGATGGTGAAGATAAATTTATAATGTTAGGTAGTGATAAATACCGTGAATAAAGAAGGCCTCCTTATAAAATGACCAGAAAATAAATGACCATTAAAGAAAATACAGAGTTTTTACCACTTAAAATATTTTGAATACTTCAGTTGCTAACATTATTATGGAGTGTTAGCAACCACAGGAACTGAAAAGATTGTTTTCCTTTAAAGTTCTGAAGATTTTCCAAGGACATAGCTTCCCCTTTTCTCTCTGGATGTGCAGTTGGGATTAAAGTTCATTGTGACAGTTGCTTTCAGTGTAGGTTTTGGTAAAACAGTCTTAGATTTTAAGGGTCTGCTTTTTATAAAATTGTTCTGCAGTTTTTTGGGTTTTTTAAAAACAGTAATGAAGAACTTTCGGAAACCTGAAATACTCAAGTCCCCTCCACAAAGCTAAAGTGAGTGCTAAACAGTACATAAACAAAGACTCCCTTCTGTGGAGTAGAAAGAATGCCAACAGCCGCAGACATAACTCCTTGGCTGTTTGACAGCAGTCTAATACAGGCAGCAGCTTTGCACTGTTGGAAGGACGGAGTGCTGTGGTGTAGTTCTCTGGCCTGCCCCATAAACAGGACTTAGAGTTGCTATCAGTTTCTATGAAAGGACAGTATTGTATGGAAAGAGAACCCTCGTTTGACTTGGCCTTACTATGTGTTGGACCCTTTGCTAATGGATCACGTGCTAATTTCATCTATTTTACAAGACACCCTACAACAGTGGTTTTTCTTAACCCATTGGTAGGTAACTACCAGCATTTTAAAAAATGGAATCAAATAGATGATATCAGAGTATATCACACTTAGAGTAATTATTGTTTCAATAAACTTTCATTTCAGATACGCATATGTAGAGTTGTGTGTGTGTGTGCACCCGTGGGTGTGCTCACACGCATATCTGTGTACAAGATCCTGATGAATAATATTTTTTTACTAAGTACACTGGTTTAAAAAGTTGGAAGGACACGGTCTATCAAGTGAGGTTTGGGATGATTTTGCAGATGAAGAAACTGAGTCTGAGGTGAAGGACATTGGTTGTGATCACTGCTGAAATTTGAACTCAGCTCTTTCCAGCTTTCAACATTTGATACGAGACATAGTGAGTGAAATGTCTCTCAGGGTGTTCTGTTTCTGGTGATTTTTCCAGGACTTTGGAGTTCACGGAGATGCTGATTGGGCCCTGAACATGGGTCCAGAATCAGATTCAGAAACATGCCCCCAGATTACCCGTTTCTCCAAACCTCCCATACTTGTCTGTTAACAAGAAAAATCGAGAGGCTTTTCTGTCGAGGAAAGTCAGCCTAGTCTTACCAGAGAGGAGGAACGCTAACTACCAGCAGCAGTGAAGTCTCTGTGTTGGTGAGGCCAGTGTTGGTGTGGTGAGTGGTAGACAGAGCAAGAGGGATCTGCCACCTCGTGTAAAACGTTTTGGCTTTCCCAGTCAGGTACACTTTTGAATAGACGTGACTAACTTTTCTTTTTCAGGTAGTCCCCACCTATTCAGTTCTGTTGTGATGACTTTATTAGCTGGATCAGACGTAACTCAGATACCTCTTTTTTTCCCCAAGGTTTTCATTATTATTGCCTTTTATCATCAGTATCTTTATAAATCCTATCTTTGTCAGCATCAGTGTCATAATAATGAAATCGGAGTCATAATGGCTGCCGGGTGCATGTGCCGTTCAACTGTCCTATGTTGTTAGAGTTGAACATTGCCCGGATTTGTATCCAGTGTGACTCCTTACACAGACACTGACACAGGCTTCATCATAGACCAGGCCATAGCCTGCTGTATGGCAGAGTGTGATCAGTAAATCGTGACATTGACTACCTGCTAGTGAACATCTGAGCGTGGTGACATCAGGAAGTTATGTACTGCTCCACTGTGTGTAGTAGATACTACTAACGACAAGATGTGCAGAAAAGGGACAGTCATGAGTGCGAATACTCGTAACTGGCACATGGGTCCTAAGTTGGGCTCTACCTGTAGTAACTACTGTTAGAACATGTCGGCACCAGACTCAGCCGTTTCTCCAGCCTCGTGGAACAGATGTGGAATGCTCTCTACTGTTTTAGGAGCTCTCAGCCTTAAAGGACAGACTTTCCTAAAAATTACTTTCACAGGCATTCTTTTCCTCTTGCCCGAAAAAAAAAAAAAAAAAAAAAAAGAAGTTACCCTTAAATGAATTCTTGATTGGTTCAGTTAGGAATTTTTTTTTTTTTGTACAGAAGAAACTGCTCTTACTGATGGTGCCAAAACCCCAAGGAAAACCCGCTCCCTGCTCCCTGCTCTTCCTGTCTGTGCTACTTTGTCGCTCTCCTTCCCTCCCATAAAAAGTGACCTTTTGGCCCAGGACCCTATCTGAGTGTTTTGTGTGGCAGAGCTGTCTCTGGCAGATTCCCAGGATTGTTAATGACTTCCTTTTCTGCTCCTAAATACCGTAATTGCCTGAAAAGACAGCTGTGGAGAGACATTGCCCCCAGCCTGCGGCTCATTAATTCCAGCCATATGGAAGAGGGTGCAAAGGAAGAAGGGGGAAGTGATTTTGCCAAGAGTAGCAGGTTTGGGGGAAACAAAAATAGAGGCTTGGGGAAAGGATGGTGGCACCAAGTCAGAATTTAGACGTGGAGTTTGTGAGGTCTGGGTAGGCTTTGATCTAAAGAAACTTCATGTCCAAAAGCTCAAATATAGGAAAATAAACTCAGAAGTGAATATTTTCAGAAGTCCCTACAATTGGTGTCCTCGGGTATCATTTGAATATAATTTGCCTGTAGGACACTTGGTTTTAGTGCAGCTCTCCAAGAAAAAAAGCTTGAGAGTAAAGTGGAAAGTCTGTGGAACCAAGAGAGAGCGCACCCAGGAGATTCTCTGAAAGACAGCTTTCATGAATTTGGCCATTCTTCTGCTTTTGTCTATTTCCACAGTGGCTTTGAAGTTTTGTAAAAGATACTTCTATATCCACAGAAACCAAACCCATTGCTGTCAAGTCGATTTTGACTGATGGCAACCCCATGTGTTACAGAGTAGACCTGCTCCATGGGGTTTTCTTGGCTGCAATCTTTACAGAAGCCAGGACTTTCTTCCCTGGTGCCGATGTAGTACTTAAAAAAAAAAAACAACAAAGCAATAATTAATAAAAACTTGCATAGACAGAAGAAGAATCAAATACTCTAAACACCTGGGGAAGAAATATTCTGATTAGTCACTGTTAGGGATTGAATTGTGTCCCGAAAAATACCTGTTGTAAATCCTAAGCTCTATGCCTGTGGTTGTAATCCTCCCATTTGGGAATGGGTTGTCTTTCTTACGTTAATGCGACAAGATTAGTGTAGGGTGTGTTTTGAGTCAATCTCTTGAGATATAAAAGAGATTAAACAAGCAAGAAAGAGAAGCAGAAATGGAGGAAGAGACATGCCAAGCAGCATGAAGAGCACCAAGGAGCAGAAGCTCAAAAAGAGACCAAGACCTTCCTCCAGAGCTGACAGAGAGAGAAAGCCTTTCCCTAGAGCCACCTGAATTTGGACTTCTAGCCTCCTAAACTGTGAGAAGATAAATTTCTGTTTGTTAAAACCACCTGTTTGTGGTATTTCTGTTACAGCAGTACTGGATAACTAAGATGGTCACCCCGGTCAGCTCTGATATTTCTAGCACTCTGGGTTATAAGGGATGCAGGATACAGCACATGCTTTTCGTTTTCCAAGAAAAGGAAACACGTCAGGTTACGTGAACCATTAGGCAAGGACTGTTTAATAAATCAATGTATAATGCCGTCAGCAGAGGTTTTCAAGAAGGTGCAGAACTGTTGATGTGGATGGCTTTTTGTCGTCTGCTCCATCAAGGGTGCTTCATGAAAGCTGCTGTTACAGACTGCATTTCTGCTGCCGCTGTAGAAGCAGCACAGCTGAGCATTTCGTATTTGCCTGTGTAGTGTCTTGTGATGTGCCTTGACCCAGAGGTAGATTAAGTGGGTAATTTCTGATAAAGCACTGCTTCACCAGCTTTGATGCACGTTAGTTGGTATTACTTGGCACCCCTTGGTGTTCCGTAGTGCAGGTCTTCCTGCTTATTCTGCTCTTTTTATGACTCAGAATTGAATAGCTTTAGAACCCACCCTACTCAGGTATGATCTCATCAGCATAACAAAAGAAAACCCCTATTTCCAAAGAGGATCACATCCATAGCTATAGGGGCCAAGACTTACTTAAGTAGATATTTTTGGGGCGTACAGTTCAGCCCACAGCAGTGCCCAAGCTGCATCACGGACTGTTAAATCAGAATCTCACAGTGTCCCCCAGCATCAGCATCAGTGTTTTACAAAACTGCTTCCAGGGGTTAGCCCAGTTTATAATCAGTGCAGTAGATGGCCTTAATGTTAGTTCTCTCAGCTGGATTCCTCAAAGAGGTGGTTAAGTTCCTAGAATGCTGAGATGCCAAGTTGTTGAAAGAAGGAAGTCCTGTGTAGTTTCTATTAACATTTCCTAAACCATGTATTTATGCTGGAACCCAGGGCCAGTACACCTCTTTTGGCCTGTAGGAGTGTTGTTTGAACCAGAGTATCCCTCAAGGAACAGTTCAAGATCAGCCTTAGCCACCCTCACCATGGTTGTATTGGAATCTAGGATGTTGGCTGAAGTAGGGGATAGGCTTTTCCCCAGCTCTAGGCCACGTGTCTAAGAGGGCATTGAGATCACTCTTGGGGCTCAGAATTCCTCTTGGCCCTGGAGAGGCTGTTTTCTTGAGAAGATACCAGTTACATTTCCAGTGAGACAAGGAGATGTTTATGTATTCCCTCGTTCCTTTCTGGGAGTTAAAAACACTTGTCATTGTTAGTTTCATTGTCTGACTGAACTCTCTGACCCTTACAGAGTTGATATGGCAGATGGTAGGTTTAAATTAATTATTTCTACTTTTATTTTTGAACTTGAGAGAGCTGGCTTTATGTTAAGATGCTGAAATATCAGAGAATCATTTTATCACAGTCCAGGTTATGCCTTTGTGAATGTCTGTTATGTGGGGTAATGGAAAGGACATGTGTGTGTATGAGAGAAGGAGAGAGGGTGAGGAGAGACTGAGAATTATTGAGAGGGGAGAGACAGACAACAAACACAGAAAGAAAGAGAATGAGTGAGAATGAATGGACGAGAATGATTGTGAACTGTAGGAAAGACCTATAATGGTGTGCTGGTCAAGAGCATGGGTTCTGGATCCAGTCAACTGGCTCTGCCACTTCCTGGCTTTGTGACCTTGGGCAAGTCTTAACCCTACGCCTCAGTTTTCTCCTCTGAAAAATCATAATAATGCCTATCTCTTAGGATTGTTTTGAAGATTATATAAAGATTGTTCATAAAGCACATAGAACAGTGCCTAGCACGTAAACAAACGAACAAACAAACAACATCGCCATTGAGTCGATTCCAACTCATAGCAACCCTACAGGACAGAGTAGAACTGCCCCATAGGATTTCCAAGGCTGTAAATCTTTACAAAGCAGGCTGCCGTATCTTTCTCCTGTGGAGCCGGTGGTGGGTTTGAACTGCCAACCTTTTTTTTTTATTAACTTTTATTGAGCTTCAAGTGAACGTTTACAAATCAAGTCAGACTGTCACATATAAGTTTATATACACCTTACTCCGTACTCCCACTTGCTCTCCCCCTAATGAGTCAGCCCTTCCAGTCTCTCCTTTCGTGACAATTTTGCCAGCTTCCAACTCTCTCTATCCTCCCATCCCCCCTCCAGACAGGAGATGCCAACACAGTCTCAAGTGTCCACCTGATATAATTAGCTCACTCTTCATCAGCATCTCTAACCTACCCACTGTCCAGTCCCTTTCATGTCTGATGAGTTGTCTTCGGGAATGGTTCCCGTCCTGTGCCAACAGAAGGTTTGGGGACCATGACCACCAGGATTCCTCTAGTCTCAGTCAGACCATTAAGTATGGTCTTTTTATGAGAATTTGGGGTCTGCATCCCACTGATCTCCTGCTCCCTCAGGGGTTCTCTGTTGCACTCCCTGTCAGGGCAGTCATCGATTGTGGCCGGGCACCAACTAGTTCTTCTGGTCTCAAGATGATGTAGGTCTCTGGTTTATGTGGCCCTTTCTGTCTCTTGGGCTCTTAGTTGTCGTGTGACCTTGGTGTTCTTCATTTTCCTTTGCTCCAGGTGGGTTGAGACCAATTGATGCATCTTAGATGGCCGCTTGTTAGCATTTAAGACCCCAGACGCCATACTTCAAAGTGGGATGCAGAATGCTTTCATAATAGAATTATTTTGCCAATTGACTTAGAAGTCCCCTTAAACCATGGTCCCCAAACCCCCGCCCTTGCTCTGCTGACCTTTCAAGGATTCAGTGTATCCCGGAAACTTCTTTGCTTTTGGTCCAGTCCAGTTGAGCTGACCTTCCATGTATTGAGTATTGTCCTTCCCCTCACCTAAAGCATGAACTGCCAACCTTTTGATTAACAGCCAAATGCTTAACCATTGTGCCCCCAGGGGTCCCTGGCTAGCACATGGCAAGCCCTATTTAAGTGTTTATTAGAGCACAATATCAACTTGTCCCACCAAGAATTTCCTAAAACTGTAAGATCCAGATGATGCTCTTTCTCCGAAGGCAATTTAACATCCCTGAATTGCATGTCCTTCTCCTCGCTCAGAAAGTGGTTAAGTGCGATAGCTGCTAACCAAAAGGTCAGCAGTTCAGATTCACCAGGCACTCCTTGGAAACTCTGTTGGGTAGTTCTACTCTGTGCTCTAGGGTTGCTGTGAGTAGGAATCGACTTGATGGCAGAGGGTTTTCTCTGTGCTCAGGAAGTTCTTTGCTAGTTTAGGTTCTTCATGTTGTCCTCCGGACTCTCAGGTGGGATTGTTTGTGCCCAGAGACCCAACTGGGTTCCATCCTCACATAATGGAAACTCCATTATTCCCTCTTCAGCTTTAAGTCCTATCTTCTAACTCTCCAGTCCACTTCTTGGCTCCACTAGTTTGAACCCACCCTGGCTTTTCCATGCTTTTGAGCAGAGACCTGTTTGGGACTGATAGGTTAGGAGGGTGACCTCGTAGTTTCTGATCTTGTCTTCCAGTTTATACAGCCCAGCCCTGTGTGTGCCTCTTAAAGATAATGGCCCTGAATTGCTGACATCTTGTCATCTGCTCATCATCCCCAGGCTGAATGGGATCAAGTGGAGCAGGGTTCCTGTGTGCAGACCTGCCTGTAGTGCGGCGGGCGAGTCACCTCTGGTAGAACTGTGTGTTCCTCGGAGTCATGTGGGTGGTGATTCCAACGACAATGCTGCTGTTATGTCCGGTGGTTTGGGGCTGTAATTTATTTCATAATGAAAAGGAGAAAGATGAGATTAAAAACTTGAATATAGCACAGTAATTATATTTAAGTATCACACATCATCTCCTTGTATTCAGTTAGGTGTTTGAGATTTGGCCTCTTTGTGGAGTGCAGTCACGTCGTTTCATACATTTGCAAATGGACAGCTTTTAATTTATGGCTAAAATGTGGGAATTGCTTTCTCTTAATGGGAGGGTGATGAGAATGGTATTGAATTTGAAGGAGCTGGTTTGCTTCGTTGACTAGAGTCAAGAAGGGAGGTAGGTTGTAGAGTAGCTGCCAAGATAAAGAAATGTTTGGGCCTTAAATTGTTTGATGCCCAGATACTCTGACACGACTACAGTCTCCTCCTCTGTTCCTCTTTGGAAATTAGCTGACATAGGCTGGGCTGGGAAGTTCTCCTGGCCTTCAGCCAGCAGTGCAGTTCCAGAATTGTGAATCTCTACGCCACCCAAGGCTGGGTTTCTGGCACAGATGAAGAACATACCTCGGGTTGTTTCCTGGCTGTCCTGGCCCGCCTCCGTTCACTGTCCAAGAACTTGTATGTGACTTGTAGGCTCGCTATTTGGGCTGCGCCTTGAGTGGGTACTGAGGGTGGGGTGCGAGGGTGTTGGTGGTATCAGTGGGCAGGCACTCCTGGGGAGTGGGGAGCAGAGCTTGGGCTTGTAGCTATTCCTTAAGGTGAAGTCAGAGGGGAAGATGGTTTAAGGCTAATCATATCTCCCCCTACTTGATGGTCCAGGAGACATCAAGTATGAAATGATCATAGAAGGAAGTTGTGAAAGGGATAGCTATTATTGTCAAACATTTACTGATTATCTCCTGTGAGACAAGTATTTTTTTAATCATCATTTTTAAACTTCACAGTACACGCTGCTATAAAACATTTCACTGTCTAGTTGGTTCCAACTAATGGTGACCCCATGTTTTACAAAGTAGAACTGAGCTCCGTAGGGTTTTCTTGGCTGTAATCTCTGTGGAAACAGATCTCCAGGCTTTTCTTCTGCAGTGTGGCTAGGTGGGGTTGACTTGGCAATCTTTAGGTTAGTAGTCAAGTGCAAACTGTTTGCATCATCCAGGGACCTAACACTGCTATGGAGGTGTCATGGATTGAATTGTGTCCCCAAAATATCTGTCAGCTTGGCTAGGTCATGATCCCCAGTATTGTATGATCGTCCACCATTTTATTATCTGATGCGATTTTCCCATGTGTCGTAACCCTATCACCATGATACAATAAGATGGATTAGCAGCAGTTAAATTGATGAGGTCTGCAAGATTAGATTGTGTCCTAAGCCAATCTCTTTTGAGACATAAAAGAGAGAAGTGAGCAGGGAGACATGGGGACCTCATACCACCAATAAAGCAGTGCCAGGAGCAGAGCAGATCCTTTGGACCTGGGGTTCCTGTGCAGAGAAGCATCTAGTCCAGGGGGAAGACTGATGAGAAGGACCTTCCTCCAGAGCCGACAGAGAGACAAAGCCTTCTCCTTGAGCTGACGCCCTGAATTTGGACTTTAGCCTACTAGAAAGTGAGAATAAATTTCTCCCTGTTAAAGCCATTTACTTGTGGTATTTCTGTTATAGCAGCACTAGATGACTAAGACAGGAGGTACACTATTCCGAGGCATGTATCCTGCCTTCACTTGAAATACTTTTCATTGATACAGGCCCTGTACATTGTTCCATCTCCTCTGAAGCTTTCCTCCCAGATTCTCTACTGAAGCATGAGGTTGAGTATCTGAACTGTCTTGGACCACGGCTGAGGACAATGTGGTCCAGCAGTCACCAGCACTGGAAGCACGTGGGGAGTTTGCTAAAAGTGGACATGCCAGCCTTCGTCGACATGCCCTATCTGGAGATGTCCTGGTTCAGTAGCTGGGAGAGAGGAAATGTGGTCTAGGAGTCTGAGCTTTTGACGAGCATCCTAGTGATTTTTATGAGAGAACCGCTGCCTTAGGGTCCTCTCTGCCAGGAGCGGGGCTGTTCCAGTGGGTGTTATTTCAGAGTTACTCTGTGGGCATGTGAACCTGTTGTTCTGTGGCCTGCTGAAGCCCCTGGGCATGAACATCTTGGATGAAGGTGCCTGCTTTCCTTGTTTCTACTTCCTGTGGTTCTGTGGAACGATGGGGCTCCTTTGCTATTTTGTTGTCGTTAGGTGCTGTCGAGTCAGTTCTGACTCATAGCTACCCTGTATACAAGAGAACAAAACACTGCCCGGCCTGTGCCATCCTCGCATTTGTTCTTATGCTTAAGCCCATTGTTGCAGCCACTGTGTCAGTCCATCTTGTTGAGGGTCTTCCTGTATTTCGCTGACCCTCTTTTTTACCAGGCATGATGTCCTCCTCTAGGGACTGGTCACTCCTGGTAGCATGTCCTAAGTACATGAGACAAAGCCTCGCCGTCCTTGCTTCTAAGGAGCATTCTGGCTGACTTCTTCCAAGACAGGTTTGTTTGTTCTTTTGGCAATCCATGGCCTATTCAATATTCTTTGCCAACACTGTAATTCAAAGGCATCAATTCTTCTTTGGTCTTCCTTATTCCTTGTCTTTTGCATGCATATGAGGTGATTGAAAACACCATGGCTTGGGCACACATTAGTCTTTGAGGTGACATCTTCACTTCTTAACACTGTAAAGAGGCCTTTTTGCAACCGATTTCTCTGACGCAGTGGGTCGTTTGATTTTTTCACTGCTGCTTCCGTGGGTGTCGATTGTGGATCCAAGCAAAATGAAACCCTTGACAACTTCAGTCTTTTCTCTGTTTTTCATGATGTTGCTTATTGGTCTGGTTGTGAGGATTTTTGTTTTCTTTATGTTGAGGCGTAATCCGTACTGAAGCCTGTGGTCTTTGATCTTCATCAGTAAGTGCTTCAACTCCTCTTCACTTTGAGCAAGCAAGATTATGTCATCTGCATAATGCAGGTTGTTAATGAGTCTTCCTCCAATCCTGATGCCTTGTTCTTCTTCATATAGTCCAGCTTCTCGGATTATTTGCTCAGCATACAGATTGAATAAGTATGGTGAAAGGGTACAACCCTGACACACACCTTTCCTGACTTTAAACCACACAGTATCCCCTTGTTCTGTTTAAACAACTGCCCCTTGATCTATGTACAGATTCCTTATGAACACAATTAAATGTTCTGGAATTCCCGTTCTTCACAGTGTTGTCCATAATTTGTTATGATCCACACAGTCAAATGCTTTTGCATAGTCAATAAAACACAGGTAAACATCTTTTTGGTATTCTCTGCTTTCAGCCATAATCTATCTGACATCTTTGCTGCTTTCCCCATCCTTAATGTAGCAGGAAGAAGCCCTCGTAGCAGAGTGGTTAAGTGCTTGGCTGCTAACTGAAAGGTCAGCAGTTGGAACCCCGCAGCTGCTCTGCAGAAGGATGTGGCAGTCTGCTTCTGTAAAGATTATAGCCTTGGAAGCCCTCTGAGGCAGTTCTGCTATGACCTACAGGGTCGCTATGAGTCAGAATTGACTTGAAGGCATTGGGTTTGGTTTTTTGGAATGATGACAGGTAGGGAGGCGAAAGATCCAAGTCTGGTGTTTTCACTCTGAGCTCTGCTATGGAAGTTGTAGGTGGCCTGCCTCCAGCAGTTGTCAACTGATAACTATGGTAGTTTCCATTTTTATTGAAAGCTCATTGAAAATTCTAGCATTCTTGATATTTTTGGTCTCTTGGAGTACAGTACAGCCATGCATCACTTAATGTCCAGGATTATGTCCTGTGAAATAGGTGTTATGTGATTAGGACATTGTGTGAACATGACATCGCATGCTGCTACTATGAGTTGGAGCATAAACTGTTATACTGTAAACCTTTATTTGTAAGTAGGGAAAGTTCTCACTAAAATAATGATAGAACAGCATAGTACATATATAAGCCAGTAACACAGGTGTTTATTGTGACTATCAAGACGTATGTATTTTAGGTTATCCATGTATTGTACCATTATATGCCTGGCAGTGTAATCACTTTGTATGCAAGAGACATGAGATACATGCGTAACGAACGTGTGGGAAGCTGTTGGTGTTCACTGTGTCCAGTTACGTCCGCTGTGTCCCATTACATCCGCTGTGTCCCGTTGAACCATTAGGATTTCTGAACTCTATTATAACCTCATGGGACCACAGATGCATTCGGTCGTTGCCTGAACAGATGTTATGTGGTGTGTGACTGTATATAAAAACAGCAGTTCAGTTAGCTTCATCAAACGTTTATTGAACAGCTGCTGAAGCTAAGGTGTTGTGCGAAGGGGAATGACACAGATAACTAAGAATTTCCTGCCTCTTTGCAAGAGGCTGTATATAATGATGTAGACAGCCCTGACACATGGAACTGTGGTCGGCTGAGCTGTAACCCACCGTGTGATAGGGTCTTTTAAAAAATAAAGTCAACATACAGTGCCATAGGAATGTCAAGTTGGGAACAGTTAATTTGAGTTAGGCAAAGGCTTCTTTGGGAAATGACTTCAGACTGGCTCTAGGGCCCTGGCTCTCAGCCTTAGCTGTGCTTTAGAATCACCTGAGGAATTAAAAAGAATGCCAGTACCCAGGCCACACTCCATAGCAATTAAAGCAGAATCTCTGGAGTTTGGACACAGTTAACGATCCGCACATGATTTTACTGCAGTCAAAGTTGAGGACCACTGATGTAGAAGGATATTGTGAAGAGGGCAGAGACAGAGAAGGAAAAAGCAGTCCAAGCTTGAGAGAACGGCGTAAGCAAAGGCTGGTGGCCATGAAGTGGTAGCTGTAGTTGGAGAATGCACTAGATGGGGTATCTAGAGCATAGGACTCCTGGAGTGACCTTGGTGGAAAAATTCTGCTGATTAGGTAGGATCGCAGTGAAGTGTCACACCAGGAAATTGGAAACATTGTGGTTTTGCACTGTCTTAAGAACCCCTTTCACCTCGTGTGAAGATGGGAATGAGGCACAGAGAACTGCTCACTTGCCCAAAGTACTAGTAAGTCACTCACTGTCAGTTGCCTTTGCAAGGCTTTTGTCTCAGACCTGCTATCTCCAACTTGTGTCATGCTTAAGACTTTCTCTTGTGATCTGTTATTTGACATTTTTCTTTTTTCAAAGGAAATTGAAGGTACTTTAGGGTCAGGGTGGCCGGCAAGAATATGGTGATATTTCTCATCTGTTTGCTAGGCTCCTGTGAGGGCGATGTGGTAGAATTGCTGGGTATGTGGAGGGCAGATGTTCGCAAGTCAAAGTGTGTATGTTTCTGCCTTCCTGCAGCTGCATCCATTTTGTGCCTGATTCCACTGAGGACTGGTACTTTATCTGCTTATTGCTGTTTCCAGAAAGTTAATTTGCAGGTGCTATAAATATGCACGGTTCATATACTTCATTTATTCTTTCTCCCTCAAAGCCTCTTCTCTTTATTAGGCATTTTTCACTTGTCTGTTCAGTGCTTGTATTTTTTTATGTCACTATTTTGATAGTAACAGTAAACGTAAAGCCACTCAATTATGTAGGACTCTTTCTGTGCTTTGGGCCCAGGGAGAGGTGGATGTGTCAGGGTTTTGTCCCTGTCGTTACAGGTAAAAGAACCAGGAGAATTCAGGAGAGAGCTCGTTTTCCTCCATTACTAGGTTAGAGATGACATTCACAAACGTGAACTTAGCACTACCTACCTATTCACTTACCCATCCAGCTCTTCAGCTGTCCGTCCGTTCACCCGTCTGTTCAGCTGCCCCTCCATCCCTGCGGTTCAATACTGTGGTTAAGGGTACAGACTCTGGAACCAGCCTGCTTGGGTTCAAACAGTGGTTCCTTCACTTACTTAATCTCATTTGCTTTCATCTTTAAGATGGGGATGGTCTGTAGGGTCGCCATAGTCGGAGCCTACCTGATGGCACACAGCAATAGCAGTAACAGCCTCACGGAGTTGTGGGGATGGTCTGTAGGGTCGCCATAGTCGGAGCCTACCTGATGGCACACAGCAATAGCAGTAACAGCCTCACGGAGTTGTGGGGATGGTCTGGAGGGTCGCCATAGTCGGAGCCTACCTGATGGCACACAGCAATAGCAGTAACAGCCTCACAGAGTTGTGATGACTAAGAGATCAGTGTGTGTAAAGTGCTTAGGAAGTGCCTGGATGTAGAAAGCACTCAGCCTGCTGCTCCTGTTATCATTATAGTTACTATTATTCATCATTGCAAAGAAATGTACCAACAGATAAATTTGGTCCATTGGCGTCTGTTTTGCCCCATTAGAGTTTATAGGGAGAAAAAAGGCTTGAAAGGGAAGTTGGGCTAGATCATGAAGGGCCTTGATTTCTGGTCTTAGAATCTTCAGACACTGAGATGAAGCTCTTCAGGTTTGGATGTTAATAAGAGATATTTACATCAAAAATTCTTGCAACTTTGTGTAAAGTAAATCTTTAGCAGTTTTAGGAGGCTATTGTAGTTAAAAATAGTCCAACAATAACAACAACAAAAAACCCATTGCTGTTGAGGTGATTTCGACTCATAGCGACCCTGTAGGACAGAGTAGAACTGCCCCATAGAGTTTCCAAGGAGCGTCTGGTGGATTCGAACCGCTAACCTTTTGGTTAGCAACCGTAGATCTTAACCACTACGCCACCAGGGTTTCCAAGGTGAAATAAAACAAGGAAATGAATGAATGACACTAGTAGCAATTGAAATGGAGACTAGTTGTTGGATACAAGAGGTTCATTCTATTCGGCTTGAGGAGAGATAGGAAATTAATTTGGAACCCAAATTACTTATGAGTAGGTTGTGTTTGTGTCAGCCCTTCGTGAAAGGAGAACTTGGTATGCAGATAGCACTAGTCGTTATAGGAGGCAGACAGACAAAGAAGTGCACTCGTGGCCGAACAGGGAGCCCGATGTTTGTATTCCCTGCTTTTGCGTGGCTCATTGTAAACAGGACCCAATTAGTTCTCGAAGCTTTCCAGTGCCTGTTCTTCTCTCCACCTAATCACTGTGTGAAGCTTGGGTTCACGCGCAGAGTTACCTTGATTAAAAAATAAGTTTATGGAACCATAAATGTTCGAACACTACTTTGAGAGAGCCTGTCAGACGTTAACATCCGAGGCTTCTGCGGGTGGGCCGAGAACAGCCGCTGTGGATGTTTGCCAGGTTCTGGGCTCTGACACCTTACACTTTGAATTCCTGTTCAGTTCTCCCCTTCAACAGCCAATGGACAGTGCGCTGAAAAGGTGTGACCCACCTGGATACAGATGGAGCGAGCGGAAATTGACACTAGAGAAGAGGCAGCAGGGCCTTGCAGTCTCCGCTAGAGTCAGACGTTGTTGTGGTGTGGCCTGGATGAAGGGAAAAGCACCTGTGGCCAGACCTCACTAAATCGAACAATTGTGAGAGCTGTGCGGACAGATTGGCAGGGTAGCTGGGAAGAAGTGCTTTTATTATTTTTAGTTACAGTGTGGTAACTTGAGTGAGGCCAGTGAAATTTTGCTTCGAAGAATTTTTGGGGGGGGGGGGCGTAATTGGGAATATCAGTTATTAATGTTAAATATATTTGATTTTTTTCTCTTTGATGATGTGATCGTTTCCTAGCGGTTTCATTTATGATCCTTGGGTGCCCTGACGGCAGAGTCTTTCTGTTTGAGATGAGATCCGTTTCATCCTAGCCTGGGTCCAGATCTGCGCAGAGGTTTTGAATTAAAGAGAGTCCATCTGAGTGTACAGGGTTTTTGTTCTGAGGGTGCAACAGGCAACAGAAGTGCCTGTTATTTTCTGCTGTTGAGTTGATCCTGACTCACAGCGACCCTATGGGACAGGGTAGAAGTGCCCCACAGGGTTTGCTAAGCTGTAGTCTTTATGGGAGCAGATTGCCAGGTCTTTTCTCCCCCGTAGCTTCTGATGAGTTTGAACTCCTGACCTTATCAGTGAGCAGCCAAGCACTTAACCATTGCACCATCAGGGCTCCTTGTAAAGTACCTCGTGCAGCGGCTGTTTATTCTGTTCCCCTCTTTCTACTTTGAATAAGGAATGGATAAGCTTCAAGCTTTGGGATACTGTCCCGCATCTCCACCCCTAGAGTAGAATCTCTTAGGCAAGATATTCTGGGAAGTGGGGTGGGGGCAATATTACCCTGAGCCCAGGTGTCCCTGCCTTCTCTTCTGGATACCAGTGGTTCTCAAGAGACCATGTCGTAGAGAATGACCTGGGAGACTTGTTACCGGTTCAGCCCCTTCAGGGGTGGACTTGGATTCAGCAGATCTGAGGAGCGGCTGTGTGGCGGGATCAGGTGCAGGCCCCTATGCGACCCTGGACTGCTGTGCCCACCCTCCAGTGCCCACTCGGCATTCCTGAGGTTGGTAGGAAGGCACACAGATGTGAGGCTCCTGCCTCCTTTCCTTTCCTTTTAAATTCATACCAAAGAGAGTTCTAGATATGCAACAAAGCCTGCAGGGAGGCTGACCTTTATCCTGTCTCCAGGGTCTCCCAGAGACCAAGGAAGTGCCTGCACTTAGAGGCAGCTGGGGGTCTTCAGTGTTCCAGAAAACCTCTGCCCTCCCAGAAGACCTCTGCCCTCCCAGAAGACTTCTGGTCTCCCGTGGGCTCTTGGCAGCCTTGCTGATGATCACGTGTGGTCGCTGCTGGACTTCCTTATTTAGGATGCTCTGAAATTTTCTTTTCTAACACTATAAGGTTATGTCTTCACCAGCTCCTCAAATTTAAAAAAGAAACAGAGGGAGACAAAACAAATCCCAGAACATTATTCTTCCCTCTTTCTAAAGGTTACAAACATAAATCATATTTGAGAACAATGAATGGACCTTATTTTTTATCTTCAGAGAGCTGGGCCTCTGGCATCTTAAAAAGTCTATTTTAGAAAGGAAGGTGATTGGCATGGCGAAAGGGTCATGCTCTGGGCATGAAGAGACTTGGCTCTGCCACCATTGCCCAGGGCTTCTTGACCAGGATTGTTCTCCACTTTGAGCCCTGTGCTGATCTATAAAATGTGGGGGTCCTGACGCTGTTACAGCTCTAACTTTTTATGGTTCTGATGATAGGTCCAATGTCGGCGTGGTAGGCATTTTCCAGACTTCGTCCGTCTGTTTCAGACTTGTGAGATATAGCATGTATTGCCTGGCTTGTGCTTCACTCAGGCTCTCCATCAGTGCCTCAGAGAACTGCGGTGTGTCAGTGCTGGGAGCAGCTTAGAGAGCATGCCCATCACCCTTCTCTCATTTTACTGTTGAGAAAGATGTTGTCCAGCTGACCTTCCCTAAGGCTGGGGTATAATCTGGTCTCTTTTTATTTGCCTTTCCCTTCAGTGTGTGTGTTTAAGACATTGCATTGTCCCCTCACCATATTATTATTTTAAATTCGTATCCCCCCATTTCCTTTGGAAGACTGGATTATTCAGCTGTCGTCCTGGGCAAAAGTGCTCCTAACTGTGGCCTCCATTTTTATTTATTATTATAATAATTTGATCATGCACCACCAATATATGTACATACTGTAACATTAAATTATGAGGTATATGTACATCAGAAAGTACCTAAGGGTGGTATGAAAAATAACTATAAATAGGAGGTCTCATTTTCTTTCTTGTACCCCAGTGTATCGATATCTGCCCTCCTGGGAGTGTGAACTTATTTTGAGGACCACTGCTCCAGATCGTGGTAGCTTTAGAGTTTAGATCACCAACTTTACAATCTCCTGTGGCACTTGTCAAAAATAGGAATTCTGGGACCTCAGCTGAGACCCAGTGACTCAGAATGTCTCCTAGGTCTATGACTCGTAACTCCAAATGTTTGCAATTATACCTCTCTTTTTTTTCTCACTGGGAATCTAAATATTATTGGAAATATGAAGATCATTAAAAATTGGCAATCAACAGTTGCCAAAATGGATTGAAGAGTATTGTTTTTAATTACATACAGCAGTAGCCTAACAGATGTAAGGTTATTTCAGCATTCTGATTACTGAGCACCCACGCTTTGAAACATTTAAATAAAATCTGTGTAAGTCAGATAAACATGTAACAGGAAATTTGTTTCTAACTATTCACCCTGGGCACAATGCTCCTAGCTGCCTTGTGGGTGTTCAGGTTATCTGTTTCTGGATCTGCTTTAGGAAAGCCCCTACTTGAACCACTGCTTAGTGGGGGTGCAGGCCATTTGAGAAAAGGGGATAATTAAGATTAAATAACAAAAGCAAGCTGAGTGAATAGAAATCAGGGCAGCTGGGAAGCCAGTTGGGGAAGAAGGGAAACAGTCAAGCTGGCGGGAGTGGGTATGCCATGAGTATGTTGGGACCACCAGATAGATCACTGGCGTAGAATTTCATAGCCATTGGTCCTTTTGGTGTCCTCTTCTGCTTTTACATGTGGCTTGGTTTCCCTAATATCAGGAACGCCACTGGGGTGAGATCCCGCAGCCACCTTGCTCACATATTCTGGTTTGGTACCTATCACAAGTGCTCACCTCTCTCTCAGCCTTGTTTAGTCTGTTGGGGACACTCTCAGTCTCTCTGGCAGTGAGCATGCCAAGGTCTAGGGACTCTGGCTGAGCTTGATTGACCTCATCTCTGCCCCCTTGGTAGCAGCTAGCACAGACCTTAGGACATAAAAAGCCCTTGACATGCACGGATTCAGTGAGGTGCTTCGGAAGGTGGCACCACATGACCCGGTCCCTGCCACCTCTGCAGCCTCAGATCTTACAGCTGTCCTTGCCCCCCTGTGCTGTTCCTGGACGGACTGTTCTTGTCTCTGGGCCTTCCCGTTAGTTTATGTGCCTTCTGTCTGGAGTACTTCCAATCCCCCCACCTTTTACCTAGCTAATTCCTGCTTTTAGATGAATTCAGCATTGCTTTCACTCTCCCTGAGCTGGAGTGCAGCAGTGGGCTTAAACAACTACGCATGGGAGGATAAAGCAGGACTGTGCAAAGGTTCGTTTTTTTGTACGTGGGGTCACTATGAGTCAGAACCAACTCTGGCACCTAACAAAAACAAATAAACTAGCATAGGTGTTCGTGCCGTGGGCTCCCTGGTTCCCTGCACTTCCCCTAGCATAAATTTCATCATAGTTGCGGGTCCTTTATTACTTGTCATCCTCCTGACCAGCGTAAGGATTCTAGTCACTTGCCACCATTGTTTTCTCATTGCCAAGCATAAGGTGTGGGACATAGTAGATTATCAGTAAATATTTCTTGACCAAATAAAGCAAATATATAAAAATAAAACAATAAATGTCAACCGGGGGGTGATTGTCAAGGATATTCTTGCCAGTTTCAGTGGAGATGATAAACATTGCGAGGTTTAACTGCTACATTCGGTGAGAAAGAATGGTTAAAAATAAAGAGGAGAGAGAGAATTTGTTATGCTCAAAAGCTTTTATGTGGTGTCTATTGATGTTTGACTGCTGGGCAAACCCTTCTGCAAATAAAGCCCTACTTTTTTTTTTTAGTTTATTTGACAAGTTTTCTTTCTGTTACACTGGTAGGAGGCACTGAATTGATCAGGGAGGGGATCAGCATTTTGTATAGTCACAACCAAGTACAGCACCTACATGTGACAAAGCCTGCTCTGACTCCCTTTTAGAGGGGCCTCTGTTTTCTTTTTTTTTTTTTTTTTTTATTGTACTTTAAGTGAACATTTACAGTTCAAGTTAGTGTCTCAGACAACAATTTATACACACATCGTTCTGTAACCCTAGTTGCTTTCCCTGTAACGTGACAGCACACTCCTCCTCTCCACCCTGGATTTCCTGTGTCCATTCAATCAGCTCTTGCCCCTTTCTGCCTTCTCACCTTGCTTCTGGACAGGAGCTGCCCATTTAGTCTCATGTATGTACTGGAGCTAAGAAGCACACTCCTCACAGTTATCATTTTGTGGACTATAGTCCGTTCTAATCTTTGTCTGAAGAGTTGGTTTTGGGAATTAAAGCCCTACTTTGAGGGACTTACTTTACTTATATACCAAAAAATATATAACATTACAGATATTACTGAGTGGTAAAACTGGCAAAGTTTTACTACGGTGTATAAAAAACAGACTCAAAGATACCAGTACAAACATGCATTCATTCACCCACTTATCAGATATTTATTGTTTGCCTAATATTATGCCAGGTACTGTTCAGTGAACCCAGGCAAAAGATCAGTGTACAAAACAGGCAAAGATCTCTGACCCAAAGGAACATACATTCTCAGGGAGGAGAGGGTCAATAAAGAAGATAAATAGAATATATAGAATGTTAGAAGTTGATAAGTGCTATGGAGATCAATGCAGCAGAAAAGAGGGTGCAGAAGTGCTGTGGTGTGTGCTGGGTGGGTGTACCACAAAAACCCATTGTCCTTGAGTCGATTCCGACTCACAGTGACCCTATAGGACGGAGTAGAACTGCACCATCGGGTCTCTAAGGAGCAGCTGGTGGGTTTGCACTTCTGACCTTTTGGTTAAAAGCCAAACTCTTAACCACTGTGCCACCAGGCTCCTGGTGGGTGTCGGGGGATACAGTTTTCAATTCATTGTCCAAGAAAGGAGTCACCGAGAAGGTGAGTCTTGAATAAGCACCTGAGAAGGAGGTGAGGAAGTGAGCCAGGCGGGCATCTGGGAGAAATGGGGTGCAGAGGCCGTGAGTTAACATGGTGTGCCTGGCTCTTTGGAATTTGTTCACAATCCTCATGTTTTTTACATCAACCAGACCATCAAGTTGGGTTCAAAGTGGCCTGTTTCCTCAGAACATGTAAATGTTTCCTGTCTTTGGACAGTTGCCCTGCTTAAATCTTAACCTAAGCGTATATGTAAAGGGCAATGTATTTTTTTCTTCTTCAAAATTAGTTTTAAGGAAAAGGACCTAAGAAAGCCCTTCCTTTTCTTTTCTTGGGTCAGAATTCCAGTTTTGTTATCTCTGCTTACCCTCTAAGGTCTAGTCTGTCTGGAACCACCTCTCTCAGATCTCGTATTCCTTGAAGGCATGATACATTTCTTGTTTAACTAGTATATACAAGTCTTATCATACTGCCCCTTGCATGGGGACCTGATAACTTACTTTGGCTGATAATGGAAGGACTTTTCTGTCTACTCCTGTTCCCCTTGATGGCTTCCTTATCTGCTGTCCTGTAGCACTGGCTGTGAACTCATTTCATTACTTAATGAAATTTTGTCTTGTATTATTGCTTATTTGTGCAGCTGTCTTGTCTCTCCAGCTAGAGAGGAACTCGTATTTCCTCTCTGAATCTCAGAGTGCTGGCTTAGAGTGGGTGCACTGTAACTGTTATTGATGGCTGTTGGGCAAAGGGCTTGTCTGCTTTGGGTGAGTGAACCAACATCTTATTTTTCCAGGATTCTGTTTTTCTGGATTACAGTCTATTTTAGAGGATTGCCTCTCTCCTTAGGACTTGGCCTGGGTATAGTAGGCCTAAGAGATCTTAGTAAGAAAGAAAGCCTTTGTGATTTCTTAAATCCCCCAGTGCAAGGGTCTTTGTACCGAGCAGTGGTTTTCCCTAGATTGACAGTTCTTCAGGGAACTGGGTTGACTGTTCACGACATGGAACACCATAGGATAATTGCCCTTTCAAATTTTATTGACATTTTCTTTCTCACTCAGTGGTCATTTCCTCAAAAATCTAGTTGCTCACTCCAAGACAAGTGCTTATGCCTAATAAAAGAATGACAAAGCCATGTTCAGCTGTGGGTGCTGGACTGGGCAGTTCCTAGCTCTTCTTGCAAGGGGCAGTAATCAGGTCTTTGTCTCAGAAGAATTGTAAACGGCTGCATTTTATGGCTCCTTAGGAATTGCCTTGCTTGGAATACTATAGTTGAAATTGCTGATGTACTACGCACTGTTTTCTATTTTTCAGTCCTCTCTGAAGGGCACCAATTGGAGATGACTCTTGAATAAATGCTGCCAGTTGTCTCATGTGGTTGCCCTTTGAGGACTATCACCTGGGTCTGTGGGGGACCATCCAGGAGTCCCTAAGGTCCACCACTATACTAACACTCACTGAGATTGCTTTCCTCTAATGACTTTGATTGCCTTTCTGGAAGCCTTTCCTATCCTAGTCCATCTCCTCTGTTTTTGCTGCCCATTAAATAGAATTCTTCATAGTTGTGGATGGTTATGGAAAATACAACCTAAAGACTTGCAGTCAAAAACTAAATCCCTGTCTTCCCATGTACAGTTAGTATCAGCTGTAAGCTAATTAAACTCAATAGTTCACAGGTGTTCCTGGGGAGGATTCAATCACAGTGGCACACACACTTCTCTGGGGCTTATTGACATTTTTCAGAGCTCTTTTAATTTCGTTTCTCAGTGCTACTGTACTAAACTGGGACATAGGAATGAAGTGTGGGAGCACACACACACACACATGCACACACGCACACACAGTCTCTCTCACCCCTGTAGTTTAGTTGTATTTCCTCAAAGCCCAAGAGTGTTGCAGGCGTCCCCCACTGGGGGGTCAGGACTTTCAGTGCTCATTGTGTGAAAACTTCCCATACTTGTGATGTTGAATCAGAGTTCATGAGTGGCCCAGCTCTGAAATGTTGAGTTTAGGGTGGATTTGACCTTTTCGTCTATTTTCTAGGAATCAAAAAGAGGTGTGATAACTAATCCTATAATGTCTTTAAAACCATATGTATTTAATAGTCCAGACTTTGCTTTATCTTTCCCTAATCTATAAGTTTTATTCCACTTTGATCATGGACTCATGGTTACATGGTTGATGACAGACTTGGGTTGCTGTCTAGGATCAGGTGGATTTTGGAAACCCTGGTGGCATAGTGATTAAGAGATATGGCTGCTAACCAAAAGGTTGGCAGTTTGAACCCACCAGGAGCTTCTTGGAAACCCCATGGGGTAGTTCTACTCTGTCCTTTAGAGTCACTGAGTCGAAATTGACTGGAGGGCAACAGGTTTGGTTTTCTATGTCCTACACCTTTACCAAACGGTGTTGTTGTTGGAGCCCTGGTGGTGCAGTGGTTAAGAGCTCAGCTGCTAACCACAGGGCTAGCAGTTTGAATCTACCACCTGCTCCTTGGAAACCCTATGGGGCAGTTTTGCTCTGCTCTGTGGGTCCAACTATGAGTTGGGATCGACGCGACGGCAGTGGGTTTGGTTTTTCGGTTTGTTGTTAGTTGCCCTCAAGTTGATCCGGACTCATAGCAACCTCATGTGCGCAGGGTAGAACAGCTCCGTAGGGTTTTCAAGCCTGTCACCTTTTGGAAGCAGATAGCCAGGCTTGTCTTCCAAGGCACTTCTGGGTGGGTTTGAACTTTTCAGCTAGTAGTCTAGGGCTTAACTATTTGTGGCACCCAGGGATTCCTTACTACAGCGTGGTGTGTTGATGTTGGTAGGTGCCATCCAGTCAGATTTTGACTGATAGCAACCCCACGTGACAAAGTAGAACTGCCCCGTAGGATTAGTAGTTCTCAACCTGTGGTCCCCAGACCAGCAGTGTCAGCATTACCTGGGAACTTGTTTGCAATGTAAATTTTCAGGCTCCACCCAGATTTACTGAATCAGAAACTGTGGAGATGGTCAGGCTCCCTGTGACTGAAGCCCTCCTGGTGATTCTGATGCAGAGGCAAGTCTAAGAATCACTGCACAGGCCACACTTGCTTCCCTTGAGTCTCTGGTCTCTGGAGTTGGCAGCAGTTGATATTTTAACCTTCCTGTGAGGGAGGACAGTTAGGTCTTCCTTTCTGCTGCTCCTTGGTGCACTTGACTGTCAGATGCAGAATGCTGGTGCGAGGATGACCTGAATATGACCCACTGTGGCAGTGTTAACAGCCTCAGCCCAGTGCCTCCCTGACTGAAGTAGCAGCCATGATAACAGGTAGATAAATCAGGAAGATACTGTGAGGTTCCAGGGCAAGACTTTGAAAGCACACTGACTTTGCGTTTGTGCAAGTGCTTTGCTCAGTCTTGGCACCTTCGCAACCCTGTTTACCCCTGCTCCTGCCCAGCAGTTTCCTTGTGAGAACTCTGTTGACTTTTGACTACTGTCATGGTGGAGAACCGTCAGAAAGGGGACACAGAATACGAAAAGGCAGGCTTTCTTTGTATTTGTTGCTCAGAAGAAAAAAAATTCCAGTGATGAGTCAAAGAAGCTTCATCTCCTGAATGAGGGAAATGATCCGGGCTGGGTGATACAGGGACAGAGTGTAAAAACGCAAACGATGTTGGGGTGAGAAAAACATGAGGGAAAAGGGGTGTGAAAAAGACAGGGAGAATCAAATTCTTCTGGAAGATTTTTGTAAATCTGTGTACAGGAAGGACCCAAACAACCCAGATTGGTTCACTTCCGGGTGGGAGTTATCCTAAATATCGCCACAGTGAACTCCTCCCTCCTGAGCAGAGGTGTGACAAAGGCATGGTAGGTAAGGCAGGTCCCCTTAAGGAGGGTTGCACTAAGGAGCAGTTGAGCAGTTTCCATTGGCCAGCGTAGTTTCCGTCACCAGCTGCGAGAGATCATTCAGCAATTTAAAACTAATTGCCATAGGCCCTATTTTCTGTAGATAGGCCTGAGACAAGCGTAGGAAGCAGAGCCAATTTTTATTTCCCTAAGGAAAGGAAAAGTCAATGTGATGCCCCCAATGAAAGCTGAGTTAGTATTGGATGATAATATCTGAGCAGCCGGAATGGTAAGCTTTCTTTGTCCTCATTGAATCCCACCAAGGTCTTCTTGCACCAGTTTCAGAACCCCTGAAGAAAGACAAGAGAAGGATATAAGGACAAAATTGGAAATTTTGCTGCAGTTAACAGCTTCTTAGGCTATCTAGCTGTCTAGCTAAAGGTTTAGTGGGAGGTGGTGTTGAAATGGAATATGATAATAGCTTATATTTATTGAGTGCTTCTGTGTAGGAGGTGCTGTTCTAAGAGCTTCTTTCCACATGTTGAATTGTAAGCTTCTTACACATTTTTATGAGCTAGGTTCTATTATCCTCCATTTTACAGTTGAGGAAACTGTGGCACAGGGGTTAAGCTCTGCTCCTGATCACACAGGACATGACAGCTGGTTTCCCCAGAGTGAATGATCTGAGAGAGAGAAATGACCCAGTTTTGCACGTCACACACTGTCATTTCTGCCATGTTCTGTTAATGAGAAGCGAGTCACTAATTACAGTTCCTATTCAGGAAGGAGAATTAGGTTCCACGTTTTGAAGGGAAGAGTATCAGACTTTGCGGATGTATTTTAACACCACCACACTAGACATGACTCCACACCCCAGACCCTCTGGCTGTGGGACTATGCATTTTTAACAGGTTCTTCCAAATGATTTGTATGCACACTTAAAATAGAACCACTGGGCGTCCAGGAGATATCCTATTGAGTGATTCAGCCTAGAATAGAAAACTCGGATGGCACTGTTGTTGTTGAGTGCCGTCGAGCCATCTCTGACTCATAGTGACCCCATGTGACAGAGTACAACTGCCTTATAGGCTTTTCTAGGCTATAATCTTATGGGAGCAGATTGCCAGATCTTTCGCCCGTGGAGCTGCTGGCTGGGTTTGAACTGACAACCTTTCATTTAGCAGCTGAGTGCTTGACCATCATGCCATCAGGGCTCCTTGTAATGGTACTATCCCAGTTAATTTAAGAACCCAGAAATGTTTCTCAGGTATTCAATGTTCAAAATATTTGAGGTTTATATTTAGGCGCTAAATCAGGTGCTAGTTAGATAATACAGTAAACTCACTTAAGTGTCACTTTCTCTGGATAAGACTTTAGCTTTACTTCTATTGCTCAGATTTTAGTCTGTGGCATGGGGGACCCTGGTGAAGCCGTGGTTAAGCATTTGGCTTCTAACCAACAGGTTAGCAGTTTAATTCCACCAGTCACTCCTTGGAAACCCTATGGGGCAGTTCTGCTCTGTCCTGTAGGGTTGCTATGAGTCGGACTTGACGTGATGGCAACAGTTTTGGTTTTGGTATGTGACCTGCCACTCTCCGCATATATGGCCAAAGCCGGAACTTTAGCTAACAGAGAGGAAAGAAGCAAGTGTCTGGCCAGGGCAAGACAGTGAGGGTATCCTGAGGCTTTGTCTCAAGGTTCAGGGTAGGCTGGGCTAATGTCTGATGGTCCTTTTTCAGTCATTGGCTCCCTGCTGCCACAAACTTTGTTAGCAGAGACTCCAGGTACAAAAGTAAGAGTGAAGAATAGGCGGGTGGTTTCCAGAGCCTTTCTGCCTGGATATCACTCCCTCTCGGCTGCGGCTGTCACCTCCGTTCCTGGCTCTGTGTGGCATTCATGAACCTCAGTGAACCTCAGCTGATTGCCTGAGGCTTTTGGTGGGCAGTTAGGCCCCCTCCTCAATCACAGCCATTATTTTTGTACCTTTCCATCAACATTATCTCTTAGCCCTCTGAATCCTTGCCTTCAAGGAATGCAGTTGGTTATTTCAGAATGGGGAAAACACGGTAGGGAAATACATAAAACCAGTTACTTTTGAGTGAAATTTGACTCATGGCAGTCCATGTGCATCCCAGCAGAACTGTGCTCCATAGAGTTTTCAATGACCAATTTTTTTTTGAGATAGATCTCCAGGCCTTTCTTCTGAGGCACCGGGAGACTCGAACTTCCAGCCTTTTGGTTAGCTGAGCATGTTAAACATTTGCACCACCCAATGACTCCAAGGAAGTAATACTCCTTTTTTCATCTGTTTATCAACCTCCCACCTAATTTTCTCCCTTACGCCCCCAAACCGAAGAGAGCAGATACATGCAGATGCTGAGAACCTGGGTCTCACATTTCATCTGGAAGACCCGTAGTAGATCAGTAGAAGCACAGAATTAGGGGATAACCCCCCAGAGAGGAAATAGCATAATGCTGCCTGTGCACACTGGAGCGGCCATGTGGCAGAGCTGACATGCCCTGATAGGTACAACAGATTGTTCTGCTTGTAACCAATCAGTATCACAATTAACAAATATTTATTGAACACCTGGGAAGCAGCCTGGTTCACACTGCCCGCATCACCTATTTGTTAGAGTAATGCAATAGCGTTTTAACCCCTCTGCTGCCTTCAGGCTTGTTCTTCCCCCAATACAATCAGTTCAGCACACTGAAACCAGAGTGAATTTTCCTAAGATATACAAATTTGACCATGTCACCGAGCTACTTAAAATACTTTGAGAGATCATCAGCATCGGAGCTGAGAAGGCTTTGATTCAAACCCCAGGTTTATGACTTAATTGTATGATCTTGGGCAAATGACTGGACGCTTGTGAGCCCGAGGCTCCTCACCTACAGAAATGTACTGCTAGCCTTACAGGATTCTTACCAGCGTTAACTATGCTAGTATTTCAAAAGCTGTGCATGGTGCCTGGCCTGTAATTAAGATGGAATCAATGTCGCATTACTAATAGTGTACAGAAAGGCCTTGGCATAGGCCAAAACCAAACCCACTGCCATTGAGTCGATTCTGGCTCACAGCAGCCCTATAGGCCTGAGTAGAACTGCCCCGTAGGGTTTCTGAGGCTGTAAGTCCTTTTAAAGCAAACTGCTACATCTTCTTCCTGTGGACTGGCTGGGGGCTTCAAACAGCCAGCCTCCGTTAGCAGTCGAGCACTTAACTACTGCGCCACCGGGGCACCTTCCTTGACACACTGTAGCTGTGTAATAGGGGAGAGGTCCTCCTCCATGAACCTCAGTCTTCACTGAGAGGGTTGATGGCGAGAAGCCCAGAACTCTGACCGTCAGAGTCTGATTTGGGGGTTGGGCCGCATTGGAGAAGGGAGGGAGGTAGACTTTTAAGAGATAGAAGGTAGAGGATAGGAGGATCACAGCTTTCAAAAGAATTACATGTTTCCCTGGGATCTTTCCTCCATGTGAACACGAATAATAACATCATACCTTGTGGGGCAGAGAAGAGTGGTAGGCTGGGATTCAGCAGAAACTGCCAACCTGACTGTGAGTAAGACACCACTGTCTGAGCCTTCCTTAGTTCATCTGTAAAGTGGATTTGTCAGAATTCACTCAGATGAATTGTGCTGAAGAGGCTTTTGGGAACCAGAAAGGAGAATGTTAAATAAAGTGACTTCCAGTCCTACAACTCTAAGAGTGTTTTTTTTTAAAAAAAAGTGAACGGAACCTTTGTACGTTTACGTACGATCCTGTCGAAACCTACACAGCCCTGAAGACAGAGGCCGCCAGGAGGCAGAGGCAGGCAGGCAGGCTGGACATGTCTCTAATCCTTCTCCTTCCTTCTGCACCTCTTCTTTGAGAAGAACTCTGAGTTCCCAGTGGTTCCCTGGCCAGAGAGTCCTTACTCTGCACAACTCTCCACACTGTTGACAGAGTTATCCTCATAAAACAGAAACCTAAAAGGCCTCGTGGGAAGAACACTACACAGAGACGTATGGAGTCAGGAAGAACTGTTTGAAATCTAGAGCAAATTAAAACTTGACCTAACACAGAGTTTTCTCATCTGTGATCTGGGGCTAATAATGGCCACAGTATTGCATCACTGAGGCTTAAAAGGCATGTGTGGATACCTTGCGTATGCCTGGCATGTAATGGACGCATGGTAGTCTTTTCTTTTCCTAGTTAGGTACTTAAAATGGTTCCCCTATGCCTCTTGAATACTCACATCCCAAGTCTTGAGTCAAGGATGGGCCTCCACAGATGGCGTCCACAGATTGGCTCTGACCTTATTTCTCCCCCGTAACCTCCACGCCTCTCCAGACTCAAGGCCCTTTGGGTTATTTTTCAGTTAAGCACGTCCTTCGCTTTTCCCCTTTCCTGTGTCTTTGGCTTTGCTCTACCTCCTGTCAGTGATACCTTCCCCAGGCCCATGAGACTGGGAAGTTGTGCTCACATCACAGCTGTTCCAAAATCCACCCTCCCCACCAGGTGGGATCAGTCCTTCGTTCCTGTTCTCCCAGTGCTGCTTTTATCATAGCTCTTACCACAGCCTGCCTTGTAGCGTAGTCACTTCTGTGTGTTTTCCCCTCTGCATTCAGAGCCCCCGGAGGGCAAAGGCTGTTTTATTTTGTGCTGTATATTCCTGCCCCCGCAGCACCTGGTGCAGTAGGGATTTAGTAAATACTATTTGATTCAGTGCATCAATGAAATTGTTCCTCCTAGTTCTGTTTGCCGTGCTGTCATGCAGACCAGGTGATGTAGAATTTTGGCTTAGTGGATTTAGTTTTACATAGGAAGGGTGTTTTCCAAGAAGAAATAGTGGCTTTGAAAACAGAAATTGCCTTTAATCTTGTGGAAAACACATGCCAGCCCTCTCCATAACAGTCTCAGTGACAGGAGAGCATTGTGTTACTGTAAAAACACAGGTAAATAAACCCATGACAATGCTGCGTTTGGGAGATAAAACCACATAAAAGCCATCTTTCCCCAACTCTCCAGCATGATAATTAGAGTATTTCTGGGAAGAAAAAAAAAAAGACACCAGGAAAGAACAAGCGATATTATGCTTAAAGATACTTCTTGCTATTGGCAAGGTGGGAGTGTAGGGGGTTACGTTTCCCATCCAGCACAAGTACGTGGATGCCTCCCGGCTTCTGCCAAGTCCGACTGCATTGTGTGGTGAGTGTGGGCACTAGGGTTGCCACAGATGGCGGCTCATACCTGGGCGGTTGAGAATTTCACCCAGGGGTGGTACTGTGAGATTTCCCCATCTGCCACACTTGACCGAAACATGCTCTAAGTGTGGGTCTCTACTGGCTCAGCGAGTCCAGTGCTGTGTCACTTGACAACTTTGTTTTGCTTACTGCTGGCCATTGAGTGCCTACATGGATCTTTGTAACTTAGGGTTCTAGATCTAAGTTCTTTTGAGAAACGAATAGGAATGGTTTAGAAATAATGCCTACTTTTATCAGTGTTAGTTAGAACAGAGCCCAGCTGCTATCCCCCTGGTCTGAGGCACCACCATCTTTTGCCTAGATTGCCTCAGTGGCCTCCCAGCTGATATCTCTGCTTCTCACCCTGCCTCCCTGCAGAGTGTTCTTCACTCAGCGGCCAGATTGGCCCTTTTAAAATGTGCTTTAGATCATATCACTCCTCAGTTCAAAACCCTCCAAATAGCTTCCCGTTTCACTAAGAATACAACTGAAAGACCTTACTTACCATGGCCTACAAGGCACCACCTGGTCTGGTGCCTGCTGCCTCTCACCTCATCTCCTCCTTGGCTGCTCTGTCAATCCCCTCTGACCCTGGAGCTTTCTTGCTGTTGTTGAGGCAAGCCAGGCTTCCCACCTCAGAGTCGTCGCACGGCTATGCTCTTGAACTGGAACACTCTGTCCTCAAAGATACAAACATGGCTCATACCCGCACTTCATTTAAGCCTCTGCTTGAGTGTCGCCTTGTCAGAGAGGTCCTGCCCACCTGTGTCCCCAGCGCTAGGATGACGTCTGGCATATGGTGAGCACTTAGGAAGTGCTTGTGGGAGTGTAAGCGTTGGCCAGAGGTTCTAGCCGACTTGAAGAGTGTGTTCTACCAGGACCGTAGCTCTGGAGTCAGATGTCACATCACATTCTCCGTTTGATGGCCCTTCGGCATCGGGAAAATTTAACTTCTCTAAGCCTAGATTTTTTTCCACTAGATAAATGAGGCCGTGCCTACCACTTGGGATCGTTGTAGAGTGAGTGCGCTGTAAAGTGCCCAGCGTCGTTTGGTGCATGTCAGAGGCTTCCGAAGTACTGGTTCTCATGCATCCAACTTCCTAGTTGTGGAGTCATTTTATCTGGGCTCGGGGTAGTAACTGAAATGGTTAGTACCTGGGAAATAGTTCTCAAGTACCTATAAGCAGTTGTGAACGTATTTAGAGTACCCACCCCCGTGCCGGCATGTGGTAGGCCTAAATACCAGGAGGTGGACGTTTAATCAGCAGACCGAGACACGTCTCAGAATCTGCTAGCGATCTGGGCGTCAGCTGGGGCAGCTCTGTGGGCACGTAGGGATTTTGGTAAACAGAAAAAGGGAAACGTCAGCAGCTGAGCTAAGGGTGGTTCCACAGTCTTGCTTGTGGTCCAACAGGGAGTGCATTTATAAAAATGGCAATTGAATCCAGGGCAATTGAGATTTTGGGCTGTGCCAGCAAGTGTGGTATTTGCATTTCCATCCTCAGGGTGAGTACAATTTCTCCATTATTCCACTGAGGCACTCCTTGCCAAGAAAAACCCAGTGTAAATTTCTGGTTTAGAGATTCTGCAGTTTTAGGGGGTTGTGCTTTTTGTTGCTTTAACACTTTCTTGGCAGCACACATTTTAAGCCCCTCTGGTCTCCCTTGTAAATCCTACACAAATGTTGTGAAAAGCTAGCCCACGTCATTTGTTTTCCTAAGTTCCTTATAGGAAATGGTGATGCTGCGGCTCCCACCCACTACTTCCTCTGGGTTTCTGCTCAGGCAGTTTGGAGTGCAAAAGTGAGAGTGAGAAAGAAGATGGCTTGTCAGCAGAAGATGGGAGCTGTGTCTTGTGGACAGGATTGAGCCAGGCAGAGAGAAAAGTCTGTGGCCGCCAGGGTGTCTGCAGGATGTGGGTCCATTGTGTGGACCCCACCTGCCACACCAGTGGCCAGCTCCCAGCCAGGCCACCTGGGTGAAGGGCCCCTGAAGTAGAGGGTCCTGCAGAGTCTGGAGCTGCGCTAACCCAGTGTACTGAATAGGACTCCAAAGAATAGGAGCTGTGTCCCCTTTGTCACCTGCAGCCCGGCTTTCAGCCTGCACAGTGAATGTGCACTTGGGGGCTGAATTGGTCCTTGGAAAAATCGGGGGCGGAGCAGTGTTGTATATGCACAGTGCATGCCCAGTGGCTTGAGGGAGTGGGGTGTGCCCTTGGGAGATGTCTCGGGGCCGGATGCTTACAGAGGAGGGGCTGCCCTCTTTATGCTGCAGGGTTTGCCAAGAATGCGCCAGCCTTGACAGCATTATGGCCAGCAGAAGCATTCGCGGCATCTTAATGAAAGGCAGCAGGGCCTTCCATCTGTAATAATAGGCATTCTTTTAGGGAGCTAGGTCCCTTTTTAAAGATGGCCAGAGAAGCCAATTATTTTTCAGTTAAAGTTTACTTTTTTAAATAGTGGTACCTCAGTTGCAGATTACCCTGGCATTGCCTTGAAGCCATCTACAGCTAGTCTTCTAACATGGTTTTAAGCTGCCGACTTGTAGAATAATCAACTGATAATGCTAAAACATGATAAGGCATCAAAGACTTCCATATCCCATGCGTGTAGCTGATTTGCCTTCCTCGGTAGCTAGAGAATGGATGTGTTTTCTGCAAAGGAGTGGACCTGTCTCGCTTTGTCATCCTGCATCTTGCACTGACTCTGGTATACCTCTTGTCATTGAAAGTGGGGATTTTTCTGCCCTGGAGTTGATAGTACATCCTCGAGGGGGAGTTAGATGAGGGAAAAAGTTGTCGAGTTAAAAGGATCGAGGTATTCGAAGCACCAATCTAAAAGTCATCTTTGGGATGATAGATTTTTGCCAGAAAGAAACATCAGCACAGGTGTTTTTTAGTACCTTGGAAGAAATATTCCGCCTTGTTTCATGTCTTTTCCAGACCTATTTCTGGTCATTTTTTAAATGCTTACATGAAACTTGGGATAATGACCTAGACATTTCAGCCTTGTGTGTGTTCTCTATGTAACTGGCGAAAGTCAACAGAGCCATCCCTAACTGTTTTTCACTATTTACTCCAAGAGGCCCCTATTATTAAATAGCTTCCTGTTGGAAGCAGTCATTTGTTGCTGGACTTCAGTGGCTGTCGGTATGAAACCAGCCAAGAGAGGTCATAGCACCCGCTGCATGGTTTCCTAGTGGGAAGACAGGCCAACCCCTTTGCCTCTGAAATCCAAGTACTATAGAGGCTAGAAATGATGTCTTGGTTTGGGTGTGGACGGGCCTCAGTTACTGAGCGAAGGTATTAACCGTAGGGGGAGGCTCTCCCTTGGGAGATAGGTATCTTGGATCCAAACATTTCTGACATCTCCGAGCGGTATTTCCTGATGATTTGTAAAAGGGAGGGAGGAAGCATTTTTTGATTATCCATATTTTAGGCTAGATGCTGACATTTTAATTCATTTACTTTCTGTAGGTCTTCCACAGGACCCTTGACATTAAAATACAGCCTGCCCTCCGCAGACATATTAAAAGAAGAATATTAGCAGATTAAGCCAGCTTGGGGTTAGTACTTGTCTTTATGTGCTACACTCAGTTACCCTGGCTAAGATGGGTTTTCGGGTAGGGTGGAGGCGGTGTAGGTTGAGGGCTGGAAATACAGGTCAGCCTTACTCAGCAGCTTCTTCAGGTTGTAGCGTGCTCCTAGGCCCAGTGCACAGCATTCCTGTGGCTGTCACCTGCACCTTCTCGCTGCATCCTGTCAAGACTCAGAAGTCCTATGGTACACTCTTAGGTCCTTAGAAAGGATTGGCTTTTGACCCAATTGACTGATAAGAATTGAGAGCTTTACAGTTTACCAAGAATTTTCGCTCATATTTGCTCTTCACCAGATAGATTTTATTATCCCCATTCTTTTTGTGGATAAAGAAAACGTGGGCCAGATCAGCCCAGGTCTCATATCCAGTAAGTGACATTCTTGGCTGGGACATCTGGTTTCAAACACAGAGCTGCTTCTCCCCCAGCTGCCCTCCTGCAGGAGCCATGTCATCTGCTCTTTAATTTAGTCCACAGCCTGGTGACCTAGAGTAACCTTCCTGAGCCTCATTCCCTCAGCAGTGAAATAATGATAATAGTGGTACCTGTCTAGTAAGGCTTTTATGGGAATTAAATATTTTAATACATGTGAAGTGCTTAGGACAGTACTTCGTACTTAGTAAACAACATTCGGTAAATGTTAGCCTTCATCATCATCAGAGGCTCACGCTGAGAAGTCCCTGAGGAGACAAACGAGGATACAGCTACCCTGTTGAGGATCACATGTTCTGATGTTAGAAGCAAATGTGGAAATAGAAGACAACAGTTGAATGGTAAGTGGATAATTAACGTATGAACAGGGGGTGCTGGGAAGCATAGAGGAAGAAACCTGTGCTTTTAACCGCCAGGGCCCAGCTCACCAGCAGGTCATCCTTGCTGCCCCCTCTTCCCCCCAACTGGTGTCAGTTCCGTCTTCTTTTTCCCTGCCGAAAGCAGTAACCAGTGTGTCAGGTTGTATGGGCACTTTGTGTACACCCTCCATGAGGAAGGAAGAAGTGGAATCTGTCTTGCCAAGGAACCTAGTGGTTCTTTCTTTGGGGAAAGAAGATGTGTATTTAACAATTGGAAGACTATCGAGCAGAAATAGATGCCAGGACTTAGGTGTGCAGGACTCAGGTGTGCAGTGTTCCAGGACTCAGGTATGAATGGGTTCATAGGCTGCTGAGTGGGATGGACTTTGTGGGGGAAATAGGCCTTGAGTGGGATCTGAAAGGACTGAGCCTTTGGATGAAGAGCAGCAGTGGACGGACAGGACTTGTACCATGGCCTGCCCTGGCTGGAGGAGTCCAGCTTGGGCCTGTGGATGGTCCAGAAGGCAGGTGCCTGCTCCTCTCCTCCCACCCCAGAGTCTGCTCTGGACCCGGACAGGATGTACATAGCCCGTCCCACCCACAGCGAAGCCCTGTAATAGTGTCTTTGTGTTCAGTGTGATGTTTATGGTCATTTGGTGGGAGAGAAAACCTAGAGGGATCAAGAATAAGGGACAGTAGGTCTGAGTGTGTCTGTGAACAGTAACTTAGCAGCCCCTTTGTTTGTGAGCTGTTTGCCCGCATTGAAATCCATTTACATAAGGAGCTGTCAGAGTTGACTTGGCCTCTGATTATTCCTTGATGTATGTGGAAAAAAAAAAAAGAAAGAAAAGAAAAGAAAACCCTGGCTAATGAGGAGCTGGGTTCCTTTTCTCCATCGATGACAGCTTCCTTTCTGATCTGACGGTCCGTCAGAAACTAAGGTGGTGTGTGACTGTGGGGTTATGTCCCCACCACAGCCCTCTTTTCCGCAGAGTTGTCACTGATGGGGAGACCTGTCACTTGTTATGCTGACGCTGTACAGATTTTCGTGCAGCTAGCAGCCAAGGGAGTTTCAGGGCAGCGTCTGATTGGGTGCAGCTTGTGGCAAAAGTGATAATAAATAGAGAGCTGGTGAGGGGAGATTTTGATTGACCCAAGATTGTATGTTATTAAACTGACTCCACACGGACTTGTCAGTTTATGAAGAACCAGACCCATAATCCAACTGAGGGCCATTGCAGTTTGGGTTTATTAAATGTGCTTTATATCACTACTAATATTGAGGAGCAGAGAGGAATATCTGTAATCTTTTAATCTATGCAATAACGGTTTGGAGGGAGATTACTAGACACATCAGACTATTGTTTGCCTATAATTGTATTCAGAACTCTTCGAAGCATTGATTTGTTTCTGGCATACTGATTTGGCTCACCAGTCTCATAAAGCTCTTTTATAGTCCCCTTTGCTTTGGATTTTCCAAAAATAATTGGAGAATCATAATAATGCGGCTGGTGATAAAGCAGAGAGGGTAAGGTTGAAAGGGAATTTCTAGCTCAGCGGATAGCCGTAAACATCTTCTGTGCTCATAAACAGCTGGGTCTGTGACCTTTGTGTTCAGAAGATATTTATCGCCTCATGGGCTCTCTGCTCAGGGGTTACCACTTCAGTGCCTTGAAACATTTGATTGTGTTTAGTAAGTAGATTCGGAATTTTTGCTTAGTAGGGAAAAAATGTGTCCCCCTCCTTAGTTTCCTGGGGAACAGCCGGCGTGCCAGCAGGGGCAGATCTTACCAAGGACAGGAGAGGAGAACTTGGTTGTGCTGTCTTCTGTGGGAGCAGTTCAGTGGGACCCAGCAAGGGCAGCTTTGTACTGAATTAAGTGGCTTTTAATGGAAATGACTTGTGAGTGCAAGGGAGTGGAGCTGTGATGATGGGGTTGCCTTTCTCAGTGAAAACCAAGTCTCTGATCCAAATCTGGGAACCCTTCTTGGCATTGTTGCCACTTTCTCACTCTTTCTTCCCTTTTCCAAAGCAGGCGTGAGGAAATGAGCCAGAGAAACGACCTCCAAGCTCAGTTCCACTGACATTGATAAGAAGGCAGTATTAAGTGCTGCAGAGGCACAGTGAGTTGCTTTCCGTCTTCAGCTGTTCTTTAAACATTTCCTCAGGAGATTCCAGGCATTCTGTCAACATGTATCCTCCTTCTGATGCCGGTGATTAATTATTCCTAAAAGAAACAATCAGATCCCTGTGAACTGATGGCAGATACACTGGGCTGCATGTGTACGGCCTTGACTGCCTGGTTCATGTTGTACACACTGGGTGGCAGACGTATGGGGGACGTTTGCAAAAATCGGACATCTTCAGAGGGCTTTGTTATAACTGAACTAGCTGTGTTATAACTAGAGTAAATCAGTCTTGAGGTGTACAGGAGCCATATCTATCACAGGAGACTGCCTAAGACTTAGTTTCCTGTCCCGTGAGGTTAAGTGTTGCTGTATTTCATGGAGTTCATGAGGTGTGCTTTCCCCTGCCTTGCTCCAGTCAGACGGTGCTGGTCGGAAGTCATATAAGCACAGGATGGATAAAGAGCTGCTTTTTTCTACAGTATTGTAGGGCACCCACAGTGGACCGAGCTTTAGGGAGGAGGAGGAGCCATGCTGGTGTTCCTACAGTGTTGTAGGGCACCCACGGTGGACTGAGCTTCAGGAAGGAGGAGGAGCCCTGCTGGTGTTCCTACAGTGTTGTAGGGCACCCACGGTGGACCAAGCTTCAGGGAGGAGGAGAAGCCCTGCAGGTGTTTCAGAATCAGTGCTGAAGTTTGAGAACTACTGCTCTAGCTCGATCACTTTGGGGGGAATAAAGTAGTAAGCAGGGCACAGGGAATCAAGGGCCACTGGTAGGCACAGACAACGAGAAAGTAAAGTTCTCTGCAGCAGGATGGTAAACTGAGCTGTCAGTTACAGTATAAAAGGGGTCAAAGGTGGGAGGGAGCGCTGTGGATCATTGGGGCACGCTTTCCTGGGAGGGGTGTCGAGCCACATTCTGAGGACTGAATTTCAGGCGAGAGAGGGAGAGGAGTATAGATGGTGTGGATGTGATGGCGAGGGTTCTGGTTCTTGAAGGAGCTGCCTTGAGTGCGGCAAGAACACGGGCTCACGAACTCCAGCCAGGAAAAATAAGTGTAAAACCAAATCCAGAACTTGGGCATTTTTTGTGAGGAACCAACGTGCCGCTCACAAGTTGGATTCTAACATGAGTGCATCTCTTATCACATCTGGCCAGGGGTGCAGTTAATTCGGGCCAGGGCATTTACACCTGGAGAGGCTAAGTAAAGTGAGCATTTCAACAGGAGGATTTTATTTGGGTAAGGCTACGGCTTTAACAGTGAGAGGCCCTTGGCACTCCTGAACAATAGGGGTACCCAAAAGAACAATGGGGTAACTGTGTAAAAAGTAGGACTTCCAACGGGTAAGTATTGGTTTGAACCCTGCTGAGAACTTGCATTTCTGAAAAGTTCCCTGCTGAGAATTTGTGTTCCCACCCCAGATATATTGAATCAGAATCTATGTGGTTCTTACGTATAACTTCCTGGGAACTTGTTAGAAATGCAGATTCTCAGCAGAGGTTCCAACCTGAATGAACTGTTCCAAGTTCTGGTAAAAGTGCTGAGCTGCTCAGTGTAGGTACACTATCCAGTGTGTGTAAAGTGCTTTGAGTGAGCTGGAGATAGGGGCCTGGGGGTGTACCTAAGACAAGGGAATGAGGAAATACAAATTTACATCTAAGAAGTTTTCCTTTTCCTTTAAAGGCAAAGGGGAGCCAGCGAAGGTTATTGAGGAGGGAAGTAACAAGATTAGAGTTGTGTTTCCTGAATCGTATTAGAGGGAAATTAGTGATTGGAGGGAAGCAGATGGGTTAGGAGGCTATTCCTGTGTAACTGTGAGCGATGACAAGGGCTTGAACTAGTCTAGTTGTAGAAAAATGGTGGCATAAACAGCAGTTGAGGATATGGCGGTTGCAGGTGGAAGAGAAGAAACGTCGGACAGCTCATTGTGGACCAGCCACTGTTTTTGTTGATTTCCGTAGGCGCTTTAATAAAATTCTTTCAGCTGTCATTGGAAAGGAGCCTTGCTGGTACAGTGGTTAAGTTCTTGGCTGCCTTTCCTTGAGGGAAAGATGTGGTAATCTGCTTCCGTAAAGCATACAGCTTTGGAAACCCTACGCGGCAGTGTCTGTTCCGTCCTATAGGGTTGCTATGGATCAGAATTGACTCAGTGGCAACGAGTTTGGTTTTTGGTTTTGTCGTTGGTAGATCTTACTGTCATCATGTTAGTAACGTGGAGATTGATTTTTATAGAAGGTCCAAGGCTGTACAGGTAGGAAGTGGCAGGTTCAAAACTTAAGTCTGTCTGCCTGTAAAACACGTACCCTTTCTTCTCTAGCATGCTAAACCTTGGCAGATAGCACCATGCATTTTGTTTAGAATTGGGCAAATTTTGATTTTGGCAGAAGTCTTGGCTGGTGAGGGGAGGTGTTAAGAGAAAGGAGAAGAGCAGCATAGGAATTTAAAAGTTCACTTGGTGAATGAAGCTGTATTAAAAATAGCTTCATGGTGGAGCCATGGAACAAATCACCCTTCTGACTCCACACCTGACACTCCTCCCTCTCTGAGTGGAAGTGCCTTGCTTCCCACTCCTGAGTGGAAGCTGCACACACACCTGCACATATACCGTTGATGTCACGTTACGCCCGGAAGTTAGAATTTGCAGGTTGACTAGGAGTGAGATGAGGATGCATGCCTCTTTCAATTTGAACTCCACTCCATGTGGACTCTGGTAGAGGCAGGGGAGATTTGTTAAAGTAAGGAGCCCTTGAAAAAAGAAGCCTGCATGTTGAACTTACGCTGAACAGCAGTGATGAAAAGATGCCGGAACCTATGTCCCAAAGCAGTTGAAGTCCGTCAGCATAGGGCAGATTACCCCTGCTGTTAACACGAGTCTTGGTTTGTTCAGTGAACTGTTGACTGATGTTGTGTTAGGAGCAACTAACACATCATACTAACATTACTGTGCCAGGCCAAGTGATCAGCAGGTATCATGGATTGAATCGTGGCCCCCCAAAATATGTGCCAACTTGGTTAGGCTGTGATTCCCAGTATTGTGTGCTTGTCCTCCATTTGGCGATTGCAATTTTCTGTTAAAGAGGATTAGGGTGGGATTGCAATGCCATTCATTACTAAGGTCACATCCCTGATCCAATGTAAAGGGAGTTTCCCTGGAGCGTGGCCTGCACCATCTTTTATCTTACAAGAGATAAAAGGTAAGGGAAGTCAGCAGACAGTGGGGGACCTCATACCATCAAGAAAGCAGTGCCAGGAGCAGAGTGCATCCTTTGGACCCAGGGTTCATGTGCGGAGTAGCTTCTAGTCCAGAGGAAGATTGATGACAGGGACCTTCCTCCAGAGCCAACAGAGAAAGCCTTCCCCTGGAGCTGACTCCCTGAATTTGGCCTGTGAAAAAATAAATTTCTCTTTGTTAAAGCCATCCACTTGTGGAATTTCTGTTGTAGCAGCACTAGGTAGCCAAGACACCAGGTTTTACGTACATTGGCATTTTCCTGTGATGCTGTCTGTTTGCTGTGGGACTGTCTGCCTCATAGTTGAAATGCTCATATTATGGGTCTTGATAATTTCTAACTGCCCTCCCCCCACGGAGATCATCTCAGTTTATGCCATAGTATCATGACATCGATACTATGAGGATGTTTATGGCTGCCTTGTTCTAAAGGACTTACGGTGACTAATAATTGTCCATCCTTTCTTGAGTATGTACTATATACCAGTTGTAGACCGTACAGAGACCATTAAGACTCTTCTCTACTGTTGATAGGTCTGAATGCATTTGTCTCTGGAGCTGGTACAAGAACTGGTTTGGGGGGAGGAGGTGCACATAAAAGGAAATACTTATTAAGTACTGGAGGAGTTCCTGATTTCTAGGTGGGGAAAAAGCAAGAGGTTCTCAGATACCCAGAGGTAATAATGACAGAGAGGATGGAGGTGGTTTTGTTACATCTCTGTACCCCAGTTTATCAGCTCTAAGATAGGTATAGTAATATCCACCTCATAGAAATGCTATGAGGACTTGGTGATAGAATATATTTTAACTGCTTGGCTTAGTCACTGACTGTAAGTACTCAATAAATCATGGCCATATTATGATTATGACATTTAATTATATCATAAATCATCATTATTATTGTTTATGGGAACTGGTACCTTTTGGCCAGTTGTTGTGGCAGAAGTACAAATTCTGTAGGAATAGAAGCCAGCACTAAATTTTCTTGTCCTCATCTTGGCTGGGATACCCTGTCTACCGTTTCCATCAGCCGTGCAATACCTGGGTTCTGAGAACCCTTCTTGCTGGACAAGCCACCAGAGTGTCTCCTTTACCTTTCTGTGACTATCATCTACCTTTCCATTCAGACTGGTGGTGGTGGTTTCATTGGGTGCCACTAAACTGGTTCATAACGACCTCACGTGCCAGGGTAGAACTGCCCAATAGGGTTTTCTTGGCCGTAATCTTTACAAGATCAGATTGTCAGGTCTTTCTCCTGCAGAGCTATTGGTGGGTTCAAACCATCCACCTTTCGGTTAGCAGCTGAGCACTTAACTGTTGCACCACCAGGGCTTGTAAACATTTAGTACATGCCAGACACTAATCCAAGCACCATACATATGTTGTTGTTGGCACTTGCTGCTGTTAGTTGCTAAGGAGTCATCTCCCTACACGTGGTGACCCCATGTACAATGGAATGAAACACTGCCAGTTCCTACACTGTCACTGTGATGGGTTGCAGATTGAACCCTTGGGATCCATACAATTTTCATTGGCTGGTTTTGGATGTAGATTGCCCGCCCTTTCTTCCTAGTCTTAGCCTGGAAGCTCTACCAAAACCTGTTGAGCATCACGTTGTTGTTAGGTGCTGCCAAGTTGGCTCCGACTCATAGTGACCCTACGCACAGCATCATGGCAACGTGTAATCCACGGGTCGTCGCTGCACATGAGTTGCAATGGCGAGGAATTGAATCCGGGTCTCTTGAATGGAAGGCAAGAATTCTACCACTGAACCACCGCTGCCCAGGGTGGTGCAGATGATTAAGGGCTTGACTGCTAACTGAAGGATTGGTAGTTTGCTTCTATCCAGAGGTGCCTCAGAAAAAAGGCCTGACAGTCTACTGCTGAACAATCACAGCCATTGAAAACCCTGTGGAGTGCAGTTCTACTCAGAGACACACGGGGTCGCCACGAGTCTGAGTCACGTTGGTAAGGCCATGGAAGAGGAGCAGTCAGATAAAAATTGGTACTTCTGGCGGTCCTAGTTACCACTGTAGCTTGAGTTTATACGGAGTGTGGGGTAGTTACTGGTGAGATGGAGCTGTGTACTGCTTGTGTATCTGTGCCTTTCCTGGCCAGCTTTGGGGAGCAGTTGAAGGCTGCATCTATTCTGGAGGTTTTGAAATGAGACTTTTAATGACACGTTTTTACAAATGGGTTGGTGGGGTTGAGCCTCAGGCAGCACATACGTTTGCTGCACTCCGGTGGCTTTTTTTCACTGGTGACTTTGTGTGGATAGTAACTCGAATTCTTTTGCCAGTAAATAGAAGTTTCTTTAGCTTTACATAGTTGTCCTTTTAATACTAATTTTTGTGATCCCTATGAAAGAGGCACATCTCCTTTAACAGTTTTAGACCTCTCCTGTGAAATGGGTTACTGCTATCTGTCAGAGTGAGAGAGACCTTCTGAGGCACAAGGAGCTAAACAGGGGTTCTCAACCCTGAGGCCACGTAAGAATCACTTGGGGAGCTTAAAAAAAATTCCAATGCCTGGGTCACAATTCCAGATATTATATAGTTGGCTCTGGGATGGGGCCCAAGCATTGGTGTTTTTTAAAAGCTCTGTAGGTGATTTTAGGGAGCCCTGGTGATGATGCAGCAGTTTAAGTGGGAAACATTGGCAGTTAGAACACACCCAGTGGCCCTGCGGGAGGAAGACCTGACACTCTGCTCCTGTAAGGACTACAGCCTAGGCAACCCTAGGCAGTTCTGCTCTATCCCATAGGATCGCTATGAGTCAAAATTGACTCGACGGCCCCCAATAACAACAAGGTAATTCCAGTGTATAACTGGGTTGAGAACCACTAATCTAAAAGAAGTGCCGTTTGATGAGAGAACCTATAGTGGAATGTAAGCATCTCTAGTTTTCCCCTCTTGCTTCCATTCAAGTGCCTACTTTGACAATGGGGTTACGGAATTGTACTTGAACGACACCTCAGAAGGTAACAGTTGTCTTTTCTCTAGCTCTGAATCCTCAGCTGCCAGCCTGGTGTCTGGCATATACTAGTGCTCAATACTTCCCCCCCCCCCAAAATTTGGATGACTAAAATAATGGAATTGATCCCGTAATTGCCAGCTTGTCACTTACGGAGTCTGAGCCTCTTCCACAGTGGTCCCTGAGGAAGCAGGTCCACAAGCAGATATTTTTGTTCTTCCAGGAGGAGATGCTCGTGGCATAAAACTGCTGTTTGGCTGAGACCAGCAAAGGCCGCTCTACCCCACATGAATTTCCAGGCAGCAAGGGGCAGGAAATGTAGTGCCATTTGTTACCTCTCTAAGCACCCAGCCTTCGCTGTGCTGTGAGGTCTGTACACCAAATGGAAACTGGTTCTCTGTTGCCCAGTTTGGCTCTTAGAGACAAATAACTTTTTGTTAGGGGAATTGGGGCTTTTTTTTTGGTGGCTCACATTGCATCAGGGCCTGCAGCTATACAAGGGGAGTTCTGTGAACACAGGGCAGCACAGCCCAGGAGTGGGAAAAGCTGCTTTTTGTGGTTTTTAGACTGAGAAGGACCAACCATATATTGAGGAGTCACTGCTCATAGTCAGAGAGTGCTTTCATAGTTGAGTGTAGATTTCTATCCAGAAGGTTGTTGTAGTCTCCTACAAAGGTGGAGATAATTTCCTCCAATTTGTGGATAAAAGATTTAAGTGAGGCCGTGTGACCTGCCTAAGGTGATGGAGCTGGGCCTTGAATCCCTGGTTTTGATTTTAAATCCCTTCATTGTAGTGGGCTTTGGTAGGGCTTTTGCTTGGATTAGAGCACCCTGTGCATGTGGCTCATGGTGTCTCAAGGGTCTGTCTGTCCTAGCTGTCATAGCTTGAATTCTTTGTTTACGTTAGTGTGTGCTTGCTTGTGCATGTGTGTCTTTGCCAATATTAAGCATTTTGCTCTTTGCCTCTGCAGAATGCTACCACTAGCTGGAAATACACGTTTGATGGACTCAGGAGAGTGTCATCCTTTATTTACAGCTGCTATTTTGTCTTGTGATGGACCCTCCTCTCAGTCTATTCTGAGTGTGAATATTTGTGTATGGTGTTTTATTTCTAGGCAAAGTGTTGTTCTAGTGTATGTTGTCTGCCTAGAATGATGATGTTGAAAGCCTAAAACGTTCAGTTTTAGAAGGTGAAATTTTTTGGGGGGTGATTTGTGGGTTGTTTTTATTCATCCAACCGATTTTTGAGCACCAGCTATGTGCCAAGTACTGTTTACCTTTATGTCCATCTCAAGGAAGCCTAGAATAACAATACAACTATATATTTATTTTGGGAGAAAGAGTAAACACCCTTTTAGTTGCAGCTCTTTGTTTACCAGGCCAGTTTGGCTACTGAGCCTTACTGATCACTTGACTTTGGGAGACAGTGCTTCCTGTAGCTACCTGCCAGGCCCCGGACGGGAAGTAGGTTCCAGGGTCCTCAGTAAGATCCCCTGGGGGAGTGACGTGGCTGCTGGGGGTTTTGAGAAGAAGGACACTTGAGGCTGCCTGAGTGGTGTGCCCTGTCCTTCTGTCCTGCCTTTCTTTCTCTCTCTCTCTTATTTTACTCACAAGCAAAGCCTGTTTTTGTTTCCGGGCTCCTGCATCCCAGAGGGACAGCTAGGCCTGAGTATAAGGGGAACGGTCAGGGCCGAGTATGTCAGACGCAGAGAGGCGTCTTTAGGACTCAGGAGCTGCCTCCTCACACATTATCTCAGCGTATTCACCCCCATCTGGGGCAGATCTATTGTGCAAAGACAGATCCTAATCATCAAAGACGGGAAAAAGGAAGGAATAAAATCCCTGGATCCTGCAGATGGCTACAGTGGATGCTTCGGGAGACTTGACTCATGAAGTGGGTGTTAGACCGTCATGTGACACTCCTCTTACCTGAAACATTAGGACTTAAAAAGGGAGGGAGGAAAAGCGTCCTTTCCACTAAAGAAGCAAGCACTAGACTTTGTCATCCGTGTGAAGATAAACAAAACTTCTTTTTGGCTGGCGTCAGGGAGGGCTTTTCAAGTCCTCATGGAAGGAGAGAAGGGCTGTTCTGTCATTTATTTATTGTAGTTGAGCTAAGTCCTTGAAATCCATGATGGAACGTCTCTAAGATTACTTACTTCAAGTTGTCTGTCACACAGTGGCCACCCCATATGCTTGTTCCCACAGAAGAAGCCCATGGCATGGTTTCTTTCATCTTTTGTTTGTTTTCTTCTGCCTTGTCTCTTTTGTAGGTGAGCGTGCTCTGTAGTAATTTGTTTGTAGAATCCTCCTGCCTCAAATCACGTCCCACAGCACAGGCTGTGAACAGGTCTTCCACAGGGACTTGGTCAGTGGTTTGAAAAACTGGGGTGACACCATCTCTTGGTAGATGATACCAACCCAAATCTGTGGGCTCACCCCTCATCTTCCAGTGGAGCCCCAGTTTCATCTGGGTGTTCACTTTCTGTGTGGACTTGAGCTTGGGGATGGGGGTGTATCTTGATTAGTCTAATCTTATCAGGATAATCCCACTCTCATGCCAGTTACTGGCTTAGGAAGGGCCAGGTCTGGCCAGTTATTGGCTTAGCAAGGGCCAGGTCTGGCCAGTTGCACGTGAAGGGAAATGTGGTATGGACACACATGGAAAAAAGTCTTTTTTTGCTTTTGAAGAGAGAATAAAAGTATTGCTTTTGTCTTTGGTTGGTGTCTCTATTTGATGCTTCAGAATTGGCAGCAGGCATCTTTGACCTATGAGCCAGCCTTAAGAGGACAAGTCGACATTTAGGTGACAGTAGAACTGCTGAATTCACCACCTGGACTCAGTCTATCCTGGGACTTCCTGTGATGCTTGAGAAAATGTTCTTATTTAAGCTGTCTTGGTTGGGTTTTGTTTCATATGGTCTAACATATTCTAACTGATAAACTGTCTTACCTATCCACACAGGCTGCTTTGGGGTAAAATTAGAAAATGTTGAAAATGATCGTATGAGTATACTACACACATGATGGACAAACATCACCAGTATCACAACACGCTGTCCTGTCCAGTGTTCCCATACTTCGTTCCACATCCCTCTGGCTAGTACTTTTCTCCATAGCAGGCGGACAGGCCATCAGGATGAAAAGCAGCCATCTGGAAAGCTAGTTGGTGGTTTTCTAGCATCTTTTTTATAAGAATTGACATGATTAATAACTCCCAAAATTTCATATTTAGGCAAAGCCAGTCTTTCCTGATAAAATTGTGTTTCTTATTATTGGAAAGTAACAAATAAAATAACCCAACATAGTTTCCCTTTGTCTTGTTTTGACAAGAAACCCCAATCTAACCATAATGTTTAATAGTACTTCATCTAAGATTCCTGGTGTATCTTTTTTTTTCTGACTTTGGCTAGTTGGTTTTATTTTAGTTATTATGTTTTAACAACGGCCTCACATCCTCTTTGGAAGTAGCTAATTACCTTTGATTTTATTATTATTGAGAAAACATTTTTTATTTATTTGAGTGTTCCAAGTTTCTTGCATTATTTGTTTGCTTATTTATCCATTCACTGTAGGAGTCAGAATTGGCTCTACCGCAACAGGCTTTTTTGTTTTTTATACCTTTATTGAACTCTTCCTAAAAACCAGCCTAGGACTTGGATAGTTTCCTTCACTTTAGGTAAAAAAAAACACCAAACCAAACTAAACCAAACCAACTGCTGTTGAGTAGATGCCAACTCATAGTGACCCTATAGCACGGAGTAGAATTGTCTCATAGGAGCACCTGGTGGATTTGAACTGCCGACCTTTTGGTTAGCAGCCGTAGCTCTTAACCACTATACCACCAAGGTTTCCAGTTTAGGTATAAAAACACAAAAGCCAAACCTAGTGCCGTCGAGTTGATTCCGACTCATAGCAACCCCATAGGACAGAGTAGAACTGCCCCATAGAGTTTCCAGGGAGTGCCTGGTGGATTCGAACTGCCGACCTGTTGGATAGCAACCGTAGCACTTAACCACTACGCCACCAGGGTTTCCAGTTTAGGTATGGGCCACAAAAAAAAGAAAGCTCCAGGAGCTCAGAGTTGTGGGTAATGGAGCATTAAGTTAGAGGAAAGTCATTTTTCTTGCTGACCCTGAGGATGTTTGGAAGCAGACTTGGAGGTATTGATTTGAAGGATGCTGATGGATTTCATCTCCTTTTTCCGTCTCTGAACGAAATGCAATCCCTGCAGAGTCTGAGAGCCAGAAAGCCTTAATAATAGTGAAGGACAGGAAAGGGAGACTTTTCTAAATATCTGTGTACTGAAATCAGTATTGAGCAGGGAAATTCTGGATCAAGTAAATAGATTTACACACTGTGATACTCACCTGAATTCCTCCTACCAAAAAAAAATTGTTGAAATCTAGTTTTGTCATCCCCATGGGATTGGCTCCTTTAAAAGGTCTTTTCATCTCAAGGAAGGAGTAAAAAGAACCTCCCAGAACAGCACAATTACAATTAGAGAATAATGTTAGTTCTGTGAGTTACCTGCCCTGATAGAGGCTCAGCCGTTGCTGGAAATGAGATGTTAAACTTCAGGTTTACCTCATCCTGGGGACTCAGAATTTGACCAACAACAACAAATACAAAGAAAAGACAGAACCCAGTTTTGAACAGCTTCTGACTGGCTTGTTATTGCTGTCAGTTGTGGTTGGGAAGCGTGTACTCTTTCTGGACTGGAAAGTTTGCTCTTTCAGAGAGATGAGAGCCTGGGAGGACGCAAGTTGCTTTCGTCTTTTGTGTTTCCCCTGTAAGCCTTGTTAATAAGCCATGGCTTACCTTCCCTAGGCCAGGGGAACTTAATTTGCTGTGTGAACTTTCACCTAAAACACAATAAAACATTAAAAAAAAAAAAAAAAAAAACACTTACACCAAGTGGTGGGGCCCTGGTGGTGCAATGGTAAAGAGCTTAGCTGCTAACCAAAAGCCCGGCAGTTTGAATCCACCAGCCACTCCTTGGAAACCCTATGGAGCAGTGCCACTCTGTCCTATAGGGTTGCTATGAGTCAGAATCGAGTCGACAGCAACAAGTTTGGTTTGGTTTTATACCAAGTGGCAGAGGCAAATTGGAATCATCCATACTGCTGATGAAAAATCACTCAGGAGGTTTCCAGTTGTTCCCTAAATCTTCTCTCTCAGGATTTGGAGAGAATGAGGTATGGAATTTGAAAGTGAAAACCTTTAGATTACTCCATAATAGAAGGGAAATTGGATTTGATCCTTGGCATGAGTTAGTTAGATGATAGATCAGTGATACCTTGTGACTGACCTAACTTTTAACTTTTTCACTCGTTTGCTAAGTTGGTTTAGCAGCCCTAAGCAGCATTAGTATTTTGGGTGACATTTTCAAAAGATTGTCTGAGCCAGTAGTAATTTCTAATGTAGCCTTTGTTCCAGAATTCTGAGAAGGGCTGCCAGGTGCCTGAAATAAGTTGCTGCCCTCCTTTTCTCCAGAGGAAGCCATGTGTTGGGGCTGTGGATCTGGGTCTGGATTTAACTCCTGCTGTCTTTTAGAATCTTTTGTTTGCTCCATCTTTAATAACAGCAGTGTTTCTTCTGCTAGCCATCCACTGAAAAGTACAGGTAAAAGTTAGCATCAGTGGAGTGGTGGCTTTGAGTATGCGAATGGGTTCTCTGGAGCCCTTTATGTGCCATTTAGCATTGAGAATATGGCTGTAGTTCTACAGTGGAGTTGCAGTTGCTGGCATATATAACCTGTCACACAGAAGACCCTGATCTCAGCAAATGCTAGGGCTGAACGTCTGAGGTAGCTAGCCATACAGAATAAAAAAAAAAAAAAATACTGAATAGCAACGTTAAAAAGCCAAACTCATCACTGTCGAGTGGATTACAACTCATAGCGACTGTATAGGACAGGGTAGAACTGCCCGCGTGGGGTTTCCAAGGAGCTGCTGGTGGATTGAAACTGTCAGCCTTTTGGTTAGTAGCTGAGCTCTTAACCACTGCACCACCAGGGCTCCCTAGCAAAGTTAGTAATCAGTTATTATTCTGTACAATTGGTTTTCAAACTTTAGCTTACAACAGAATCGTCTGGACAGCCAGTTAAAACACAGATTGGTGGACTCCACCCCCAGCAATTTGGAAAGAGTAAGAATTTGCGTTTCTATTAAGTTCTTACGTGATGCAGGGCCATGCTTTGAGAACCAGTGTCCTGTCTTGATTCTCTGCCTCTTTCTGCTCATCTCACATCTATCCAGAGGCAGAGAATTGGGCCCCCAAAGCACCCACCTTTTCTGCTCACCTGATTATTCTATAATCATAATTGGATAGCATGGGTGATCATATTTGAAGTGCAAATTAGTTGTAAATTTTCAGGAGAGCTTTACCGTATTATCTGGATTCTAGATCCTGAAAGATCTTGTTTGAACTTGAAACTTGTCCTTGAATGACTGAAAAATCCAGCTTGTTCCGTGTATTACACTACATAATAGTTACACTTAAAAAAGAAAAAATTTCTCCACACACGTGCGCGTGCGTATACACACACACGCACACACTATACTGCATACTCTAATAGAATCACCTGGAAGCTTTAAAAAAGAAACAGTTATGCTTGGTCTCCACCCCAGGCTGATTAAATCTGAATCTCTGGGAGTAGGGCGCCAAGAAATCTAGTTTTGAGTTTCCCAAGGGATTCTGATGGGCAACTAGGTTGGGCGCCACTGCTCTAGGTCTTTGCGAGGGGATAAGGGGACAAGGACTTGGTTAAGTCCACTGCACTTGCCTTAACCCTGCACTCCCCCTTCTTTTCATTGTTACACACATTCTCCTGTCACCATACTCGCCTGCACCGCTGCTTGCCCCTTCTTTCACACTGTCCAGCCTCATTGCATTCTAGGTCATTGTCTCTGGACTTAGCAAAACAGTCCAACATAGTGTCCCCCCAAGTGTATGAAATGAAAGACCTTTATTCTTAGGGTTTATATTGTTAAAAATAGGATCTAGCCAGTCCCTTCTCCTGTATCACCCTTTGAGCTTCTGTTTTGGGTGGTGGCCTCCACTCTCCCTTCCTCACCTGAGTGAAGGAACAGGCCTCAGCTGTTCCCAGAGCTCTGTGAGCCAACCCTTAGGCTGAATGGAGGTTTAGGGAAGAACTGGGCTACCTCCCTCGTTGCCAACAGAATGGATGTTGTTGAATCGCTTGATCCTGGCTCTGTGAAATAATACACAGGAGGAATTTCTGCTTTATGGTTTTAATCTGATAAACTCTACTTGCTCTGGCGTGTTAGATTCTCTGTGGGTTGGTCTGCCGCTGCCAGCATAATCCCAGCCTTATGTGTAGCAGCTAGCATTCAAGGCCTGAAACGCAACCAAGCCTTGATGCGGACTTTAAACGAGAACTGCTTTAGAGAGCTCTGTGATAATGCTAAGGCACTTCACGTCACTGCTGCTGGGCTCCTGAAAGGAGCCAGGAGGTGGCAGATCCCCAGAATCTGAAGTTTCCTAGGGAGCTGGGGCCTGAAGCAGCTTACTGTCATAACCCAAGAAACAGAACGGGTTTAACTCTTGCTCTTCTGAGATCTTCTTTTCCCTCTCTTGTCTTATAAATGTTTATCTTCTCGCTTCCTTGTCTTTTTTTTCCGTGCGTATCTTTCCTGTCTCTCTCTACGTCGGGCAGCTCTCTCCTGCCTCTTCGATTTCTCTTTTCCCTTGTCTGTTTTCTCCCAGATCCCCAGCCGTAGAGAGCCAAGAGTCTTGTGTCATTGGAGGATTAGCCAAACATGAGGATATTTATCCAAAGTGGACCTTGGACGGTCTCCTTTATGCTTATTTTAATCCTCATTAATTTCTAGAGCCAGTTGGCTGGAGATCAAGTTACAAAGTGCAGCTGTGCCTTAGGACTTGTCTAAGGTGGCCAGAAACAAGGCACGGAGGGTTACGTGACATCCTTTCCACAGTCCGTGACATAGGAGATGCTGATACGGAGATGGCCAACTCCTTCGCATGTCTGGGACAGTTTTCCCTTTTCTTCATGCTCATGGCAAATATCACAAATAGATCTCAGAGCTCTGATCTCGGATTCAGACTTATGTCTCTCAGCCTGATATTCCAGGGAGCAGCCACTGGAAAAGGTGATTCTTACCCCTGTTGTGGATGCTTAAAGGAAATTTTGGCTAGGGGAAATATTACAGAAATAATGCCATCTTTTGAGATAGGTCTTTTGATTCAGTGTTTAAGATTTGTGCCAAGAGACCCCTTCAAAACCATGACAGATACTGTAAGCCTTCCCTTTACTGCTTGTTAACCCAGGTGCGTGGCAAGGACAAGATTTCTAGAGATTTCTGTTGAGGAAGAATGATTTCAGTGAGTTTGGGAAAGCTGGAGGACTGACTTAGGTGAAAGGTGCATGTGTTCAAGAGTTTCAGTGCAGATTGCTGCCTTTTTTTTTAGTGGTTGGAGAAACCCGTTTCCTGGGATCGCTAGTTCACGTCAAGTGCTGAATGCTGTGTGCAGCACCCCAGAGGTGAAAGAGACGTGTACCAATTCTGCTGCGCAGGTGCCAGTCTGATTAGCGGGACGAGGGTGACGAGGTTCGGCGGTAGCAGACTGCGGGCACGTTGAGCAGCAGCAGCTCACAGCCCTAGAACAGATTGCCTTCTGGTCACGATTTACTGACACGCGTTTGTGAAGGAAGGACTCAGTGAAGCCACCCTCCGTTTCTTCAGTTGACCATCAGAAAGCCTTAAATAATTGTGTGTGGAAAAAAAAACGACAAAGTGACATGCTTAGGTTCAAAGGATTATGCTTTTATTTTTTGCATCCACTCCTTAACCTTCTTTGACGTTAACATCTCAGACAAAACCAGCAATTTCTCGTATGTAGCATAAGCAGGTTCATACTACAACTGGCTGTTGTACGTAACCACGTTGTAGTTCCCTGGGCAGACGGGTGGTGAGTGCGGCGTCTCCGTGAGACAGGAACTGCCCTCTGCTGTGTGTTTATGGAGAGGGAGGACTGTATCTCTGCCACAGTCAAATGAAAACCAATCCCAGCGCTGCTGGTTGATTCCTACTCATGCCACCCCATCTGTTCCGGAGTAGAGCTGCTCCATAGGATTTTCTTGGCTGCAATCTTTACAGAAGCAGATGGCCAGGCCTTTCTGCCACAGCACTGCTGGGTGGGTTCAAACCTCCAACCTTTGGGTCAGTAGTTCAGTGCAAAGCAATTATACTACCGACGGACCTCATCAAATGTGGCTAAATTCATAGAAAATATAGAACAGCTTTATCTTCACATGGTAGATAAAGATACTGCATTCTGAAAAATTTATGTAAATTGAATTATTTCAACTGGATTTAGACCATTCATTTTAAAGGTAATCTGTGGTAAATCCTTTCGTGGTGATTTTTCCTTTTTGTATCCCCATTTAAAAGCCCTCAGTTTAATCTGTTTGGACAAGGTGAATTCTTATATGGTTAAACTCTCCAGTTTCTACCTATTGAGTAGTGAAATACCAGACTAAGCTCCTTAGGGGCAGTGACAAGAGCATTGACATAGTGCTCAGGCATGCTCTTTCTGCACACAGCACCTCTGTTTCAATTAGTCCAAATACTTCAAATTCTAGAAAACAATTAAAAAGTTTTAATAGCAACATCGATAGCTGTTGTTGTTGTTTTCAGGTGCCCTCGAGTCAGTTCCGACTCATAGCAACCCTACGCACAATAGAACGAAACACTGCCCGGTCCTGCGCCATCCTTACAGTCATTGTTATGGTTGAGCTCATCATTGCAGTCACTGTGTCAGTCCACCTCATTGACGGTCTTCCTTTTTTCTGCTGATCCTGTACTTGGCCAAGCATGATGTTCTTCTCCAGGGACCGATCCTTCCTGACAACATCTCCAAACTGGGTAAGATGCAGTCTCTCCATCCTTGCCTCTAAGGAGCATTCTGGCTGTTCTTCTTCCAAGACAGATTTGTTCGTTCTTTTGGCAGTCCATGGTATATTCAATGTTCTTTGCCAACACCACAATTCAAAAGTGTCAACTCTTCTTCGGTCTTCCTTATTCTTTGTCCAGCTTTCACATGCATATGATGTGATTGAAAATACCACGGCTTTTTTTTTTGGTCAGGCACACCTTAGTCTTCAGGGTGACATCTTTGCTCTTGAATACTTTAAAGAGGTCCTTGGCAGCAGATTTACCCAATGCAACGCATCTTTTGATTTCTTGACTGCTGCTTCCGTGGCTATTGATTGTGGATCCAAGTAAAATGAAATCCTTGACAACTTCAGTGTTTTCTCCGTTTATCATGATGTTGCTCATTGGTCCAGTTGTGAGGGTTTTTGCTTTCTTTATATTGTGGTGTAATCCATACTGAAGGATGTGGTCTTTGATCTTCATCAGTAAGTACTTCAAGTCCTCTTCACTTTCAGCAAGCAAGATTGTGTCACCTGCATAACGCAGTTTGTTAATGAGTCTTCCTCCAATCCTGATGCCCTGTTCTTCTTCATATAGTCCAGCTTCTTGTATTATCTGTTCATCATACAGATTGAATGGGTATGGTGAAAGAATACAACTCTGACGCACACCTTTCCTGAATTTAAACCAATCAGTATCCCCTTGTTCTGCCTGAACAACTGCCTCTTGATCTATGTAAATGTTCCTCATGAGCTCAATTAAGTGTTCTGGAATTCCCATCCTTCGCAGTGTTATCCATAATTTGTTATGATCCACACAGTCGAATGCCTTTGCATAGTCAGTAAAACACAGGTAAACATCCTTCTGGTATTCTCTGCTTTCAGCCAGGATCCATCTGACATCAGCCATGACATCTCTGGTTCCACGTCCTCTTCTGAACCCAGCCTCAATTTCTGGCAGTTCCCTGTCAATATACTGCTGCAGCTGTTTTTGAATGATCTCCAGCAAAAATTTCCTTGCGTGTGATATTGATGATATTGTTCTATAATTTCCACATTCGGTCGGATCACCTTTCTTGGGAATAGGCATGAATATGGATCTCTTCCATATTTCTTGGCATAGACGAGTGAGCACCTCCAGCACTGCATCTGTTTGTCGAAACATCACAATTGATATTCCATCAATTCCTGGAGCCTTGTTTTTCGCCAATGCCTTCAGAGCAGCTTGGACTTCTTCCTGCAGTACCGTCGGTTCCTGATCATATGCCACCTCTTGAAATGGTAGAATATCGACTAATTCTTTTTGATATAATGACTCTGTATATTCCTTCCATCTTCTTTTGATGCTTCCTGTGTCATTTAATATTTTCCCCGTGGAATCCTTCACTATTGCAACTCGAGGCTTGAATTTTTTCTTCAGGTCTTTCAACTTCAGAAACGCCAAGTGTGTTCTTCCCTTTTGGTTTGCCATCTCCAGCTCTTTGCACATGTCATTACAATACTTTGTCTTCTCGAGAGGCCCTTTGAAATCTTCTATTCAGTTCTTTTATTTCATCATTTCTTCCTTTTGCTTTAGCTGCTCGACGTTTGAGAGCAAGTTTTAGAGTCTCCTCTGACATCCATGCAGCATATACTAATTGCTGAAAAGAGGTATTGAGCATTATGTGAACACTGTGATCACTATCCAGAGCCCTGGTGATGCCGCGGCCAAGAGCCCTGGTGATGCCACGGCTAAGAACCCTGGTGATGCCGCCGCCAAGAGCCCTGGTGATACAGTGGTTAAGATCTCAGCTGGTAGCAGAAGGTCAACAGTTGGAATCCATCAGCCTCTGGATTCCAACTCATAGTACTTTGTAGGACAGAGTAAAATTATAGGGTTTCCAAGGAGCACCGTGTAGATTCGAACTGCCAGCCTTTTTTTTTTTTTAACTTTTATTAAGCTTCAAGTGAACGTTTACAAATCCAATCAGTCTGTCACATATAAGTTTACGTACATCTCACTCCCTACTCCCACTTGCTCTCCCCTTCTTGAGTCAGCCCTTTCAGTCTCTCCTTTCGTGACAATTTTGCTGGCTTCTCTCTCTCTCTATCCTCCAATCCCCCCTCCAGACAAGAGTTGCCAACACAATCTCAAGTGTCCACCTGATATGATTAGCTCACTCTTCATCAGCGTCTCTCTCCCACCCGCTGACCAGTCCCTTTCATGTCTGATGAGTTGTCTTCGGGGATGGTTCCTGTCCTGTGCCAACAGAAGGTCTGGGAACCATGGCTGCCGGGATTCCTCTAGTCTCAGTCAGACCATTAAGTTTGGTCTTTTTATGAGAATTTGGGGTCTGTATCCCACTGATCTCCTGCTCCCTCAGGGGTCCTCTGCTGTGCTGCCTGTCAGGGCAGTCATCGATTGTGGCCGGGCACCAACTAGTTCTTCTGGTCTCAGGATGATGTAGGTCTCTGGTTCATGTGGCTCTTTCTGTCTCTTGGGCTCTTAGTTGTCGTGTGGCCTTGCTGTTCTTCATTTTCCTTTGCTCCAGGTGGGTTGAGACCAATTGATGCATCTTAGATGGCCGCTTGTTAGCTTTTAAGACCCCAGACGCCACATTTCAAAGTGGGATGCAGAATGATTTCATAATAGAATTATTTTGCCAATTGACTTAGAAGTCCCCGCAAACCATGTTCCCCAGACCTGCACCCTTGCTCCGCTGACCTTTGAAGCATTCATTTTATCCTGGAAACTTCTTTGCTTTTGGTCCAGTCCAATTGAGCTGACCTTCCATGTATTGAGTGTTGTCTTTCCCTTCACCTAAAGCATTTCTTATCTACTGATTAATCAATAAAAAACCCTCTCCTACCCTCCCTCCCTCCCCCCCTCGTAACCACAAAAGTATGTGTTCTTCTCAGGTTTACTATTACTCAAGATCTTATAATAGTGGTCTTATACAATATTTGCCCTTTTGCCTCTGACTAATTTCGCTCAGCATAATGCCTTCCAGGTTCCTCCATGTTATGAAATGTTTCACAGATTCGTCACTGTTCTTTATCGATGCGTAGTATTCCATTGTGTGAATATACCACAATTTATTTACCCATTCATCCGTTGATGGACACCTTGGTTGCTTCCAGCTTTTTGCTATTGTAAACAGAGCTGCAATAAACATGGGTGTGCATATATCTGTTTGTATGAAGGCTCTTGTATCTCTAGGGTATATTCCTAGGAGTGGGATTTCTGGGTTGTATGGTAGTTCTATTTCTAACTGTTTAAGATAACGCCAGATAGATTTCCAAAGTGGTTGTTCCATTTTACATTCCCACCAGCAGTGTATAAGAGTTCCGATCTCTCTGCAGCCTCTCCAACATTTATTATTTTGTGTTTTTTGGATTAATGCCAGCCTTGCCGGTGTGAGATGGAATCTCATCGTAGTTTTAATTTGCATTTCTCTAATGGCTAATGATCGTGAGCATTTTCTCATGTATCTGTTGGCTGCCTGAATATCTTCTTTAGTGAAATGTGTGTTCATATCCTTTGCCCACTTCTTGATTGGGTTGTTTGTCTTTTTGTGGTTGAGTTTTGACAGAATCATGTGGATTTTAGAGATCAGGCGCTGGTCGGAGATGTCATAGCTGAAAATTCTTTCCCTGTCTGTAGGTGGTCTTTTTACTCTTTTGGTGAAGTCTTTAGATGAGCATAGGTGTTTGATTTTTAGGAGCTCCCAGTTATCGGGTTTCTCTTCATCATTTTTGGTAATGTTTTGTATTCTGTTTATGCCTTGTGTTAGGGCTCCTAGGGTTGTCCCTATTTTTTCTTCCATGATCTTTATCGTTTTAGTCTTTATGTTTAGGTCTTTGATCCACTTGGAGTTAGTTTTTGTGCATGGTGTAAGGTATAGGTCCTGTTTCATTTTTTTGCAAATGAATATCCAGTTATGCCAGCACCATTTGTTAAAAAGGCTTTCTTTTCCCCAATTAATTGACACTGGTCCTTTGTCAAATATCAGCTGCTCATACGTGGATGGAGCTATGTCTGGGTTCTCAATTCTGTTCCATTGGTCTATGTGCCTGTTGTTGTACCAGTACCAGGCTGTTTTGACTACTGTGGCTGTATAATAGGTTCTGAAATCAGGTAAAGTGAGGCCTCCCACTTTCTTCTTCTTTTTCAGTAGTGCTTTGCTTATCCGGGGCTTCTTTCCCTTCCATATGAAATTGGTGATTTGTTTCTCTATCCTTAAAATATGACATTGGAATTTGGATCGGAAGTGTGTTAAATGTATAGATGGCTTTTGGTAGAATAGACATTTTTACTATGTTAAGTCTTCCTATCCATGAGCAAGGTATGTTTTTCCACTTAAGTATGTCCTTTTGAATTTCTTGTAGTAGAGCTTTGTAGTTTTCTTTGTATAGGTCTTTTACATCCTTGGTAAGATTTATTCCTAAGTATCTTATCTTCTTGGGGGCTACTGTGAATGGTATTGATTTGGTGATTTCCTCTTCGGTGTTCTTTTTGTTGATGTAGAGGAATCTAAGTGATTTTTGTATGCTTATTTTATAACCTGAGACTCTGCCAAACTCTTCTATTAGTTTCAGTAGTTTTCTGGAGGATTCCTTAGGGTTTTCTGTGTATATAATCATGTCATCTGCAAATAGTGATAACTTTACTTCTTCCTTGCCAATCCGGATACCTTTTATTTCTTTGTCTAGCCTAATTGCCCTGGCTAGGACTTCCAGCACGATGTTGAATAAGAGCGGTGATAAAGGGCATCCTTGTCTGGTTCCCGTTCTCAAGGGAAATGCTTTCAGGTTCTCTCCATTTAGAGTGATATTGGCTGTTGGCTTTGCATAGATGCCCTTTATTATGTTGAGGAATTTTCCTTCAATTCCTATTTTGGTAAGAGTTTTTATCATAAATGGGTGTTGGACTTTGTCAAATGCCTTTTCTGCATCAATTGATAAGATCATGTGGTTTTTGTCTTTTGTTTTATTTATGTGATGGATTACATTAATGGTTTTTCTGATATTAAACCAGCCTTGCATACCTGGTATAAATCCCACTTGATCAGGGTGAATTATTTTTTTGATGTGTTGTTGGATTCTATGGGCTAGAATTTTGTTGAGGATTTTTGCATCTATGTTCATGAGGGATATAGGTCTATAATTTTCTTTTTTTGTAATGTCTTTACCTGGTTTTGGTATCAGGGAGATGGTGGCTTCATAGAATGAGTTGGGTAGTATTCCGTCATTTTCTATGCTTTGGAATACCTTCAGAAGTAGTGGTGTTAACTCTTCTCTGAAAGTTTGGTAGAACTCTGCAGTGAAGCCGTCCGGGCCAGGGCTTTTTTTTGTTGGAAGTTTTTTGATTACCGTTTCAATCTCTTTTTTTGTTATGGGTCTATTTAGTTGTTCTACTTCTGAATGTGTTAGTTTAGGTAGGTAGTGTTTTTCCAGGAATTCATCCATTTCTTCTAGGTTTTCAAATTTGTTAGAGTACAATTTTTCATAATAATCTGAAATGATTCTTTTAATTTCATTTGGTTCTGTTGTGATGTGGTCCTTCTCGTTTCTTATTCGGGTTATTTGTTTCCTTTCCTGTATTTCTTTAGTCAGTCTAGCCAATGGTTTATCAATTTTGTTAATTTTTTCAAAGAACCAGCTTTTGGCTTTGTTAATTTTTTCAATTGTTTTTCTGTTCTCTAATTCATTTAGTTTAGCTCTAATTTTTATTATTTGTTTTCTTCTTGTGCCTGATGGATTCTTTTGTTGCTCAGTTTCTATTTGTTCAAGTTGTCGGGACAGTTCTCTGATTTTGGCTCTTTCTTCTTTTTGTATGTGTGCATTTATTGATATAAATTGGCCTCTGAGCACTGCTTTTGCTGTGTCCCAGAGGTTTTGATAGGAAGTATTTTCATTCTCGTTGCTTTCTAAGACTTCCCTTATTCCCTCCTTGATGTCTTCTATAACCCAGTCTTTTTTCAGGAGGGTATTGTTCATTTTCCAAGTATTTGATTTCTTTTCCCTAGTTTTTCTGTTATTGATCTCTAGTTTTATTGCCTTGTGGTCTGAGAAGATGCTTTGTAATATTTCGATGTTTTGGACTCTGCAAAGGTTTGTTTTATGACCTAATATGTGGTCTATTCTAGAGAATGTTCCATGTGCGCTAGAAAAAAAAGTATATTTTGCAGCAGTTGGGTGGAGAGTTCTGTATAAGTCAATGAGGTCAAGTTGGTTGATTGTTGTAAGTAGGTCTTCCGTGTCTCTATTGAGCTTCTTACTGGATGTCCTGTCCTTCTCCGAAAGTGGTGTGTTGAAGTCTCCTACTATAATTGTGGAGGTGTCTATCTCACTTTTCAATTCTGTTAAAATTCGATTTATGTATCTTGCAGCCCTGTCATTGGGTGCATAAATATTTAATATGGTTATGTCTTCCTGATCAATTGTCCCTTTTATCATTATATAGTGTCCTTCTTTATCCTTTGTGGTGGATTTAAGTCTAAAGTCTATTTTGTCAGAAATTAATATTGCTACTCCTCTTCTTTTTTGCTTCTTGTTTGCTTGATATATTTTTTTTCCTTGTTGAGTTTTAGTTTGTTTGTGTCTCTAAGTCTAAGGTGTGTCTCTTGTAGGCAGCATATAGATGGATCGTGTTTCTTTATCCAGTCTGTGACTCTCTGTCTCTTTATTGGTGCATTTAGTCCATTTACATTCAGCGTAATTATAGATAAATAAGTTTTTAGTGCTGTCATTTTGATGCCTTTTTATGTGTGTCGTTGAAAATTTCATTTTTCCACATACTTTTTTGTGCTGAGGCGTTTTTCTTGGTAAATTGTGAAATCCTCATTTTCATAGTGTTTGACTTTATGTTAGTTGATTCGTTACGTTTTTCTTGGCTTTTATCTTGAGTTATAGAGTTGTTATACCTTTTTGCAGTTACCTTATTATTTACCCCTATTTTTCTAAGTAAAAACCTAACTTGTATTGTTCTATATTGCCCTGTATCACTCTCCATGTGGCAGTTCAGTGCCTCCTGTATTTAGTCCCTCTTTTTTGATTATTTTGATCTTTTACCTATTGACTTCCATGATTCCCTGTTATGTGTATTTTTTTTTTTAATTAATCTTAATTTGTTTGTTTTTGTGATTTCCCTATTTGAGTTGATATCAGGACGTTCTGTTTTGTGACCTTGTGTTGTGCTGATATCTGATATTATTGGTTCTCTGACCAAACAATATCCTTTAGTATTTCTTGTAGCTTTGGTTTGGTTTTTGCAAATTCTCTAAACTTGTGTTTGTCTGTAAATATCTTAATTTCGCCTTCATATTTGAGAGAGAGTTTTGCTGGATATATGATCCTTGGCTGGCAGTTTTTCTCCTTCAGTGTTCTGTATATGTCGTCCCATTCCTTTCTTGCCTGCATGGTTTCTGCTGAGTAGTCTGAACTTATTGATTCTCCCTTGAAGGAAACCTTTCTTTTCTCCCTGGCTGCTTTTAAAATTTTCTGTTTATCTTTGGTTTTGGTGAGTTTGATGATAATATGTCTTGGTGTTTTTCTTTTTGGATCAATCTTAAATGGGGTTCGATGAGCATCTTGGATAGATATCCTTTCGTCTTTCATGATGTCAGGGAAGTTTTGTGTCAGGAGTTCTTCAACTATTTTCTCTGTGTTTTCTGTCCCCGCTCCCTGTTCTGGGACTCCAGTCACCCGCAGGTTATCCTTCTTGATAGAGTCCCACATGATTCTTAGGGTTTCTTCATTTTTTTAATTCTTTTATCTGATTTTTTTTCAGCTATGTTGGTGTCGATTCCCTGGTCCTCCAGATGTCCCAGTCTACATTCTAATTGCTCGAGTCTGCTCCTCTGACTTCCTAGTGCGTTGTCTAATTCTGTAATTTTATTGTTAATCTTTTGGATTTCTACATGTTGTCTCTCTATGGATTCTTGCAACTTATTAATTTTTCCAGTATGTTCTTGAATAATCTTTTTGAGTTCTTCAACAGTTTTATCAGTGTGTTCCTTGGCTTTTTCTGTAGTTTGCCTTATTTCATTTGTGATGTCTTGAAGCATTCTGTAAATTAGTTTTTTATATTCTGTATGTGATAATTCCAGGATTGTATCTTCATTTGGGAAAGATTTTGATTCTTTTGTTTGGGGGGTTGGAGAAGCTGTCATGGTCTGCTTCTTTAAGTGGTTTGATATGGATTGTTGTCTCCGAGCCATCACTGGGAAACTAGTTTTTCCAGAAAATCCGCTAAAAAAAAAATGCAGTCAGATCCCTATCAGAGTTCTCCCTCTGGCTCAGGCTATTCGGATGTTAACGAAGCCGCCTAGGGAGGGTGGGGGAGGGAACAGAGAGATAGGAGAGTAGCACCTCAGAATATAGCCAGAGTTGCTTGTCTTGCTTGGAATGACTATTTTATCTGAGATTCCCGCGGGGCGGGTTGCCTATGTGTGCTGGCTGTGTGGAGATTGCCCCTGGGGGTCTGGCCCGCTGGAGTCAAGGTCAGATCCTCCGCTTCCAGCCCCACGCCCAGCATCAAGGCTCCCCTACTGGGCCGGTGCACTCTGGACTCCAAAATCAGTCGATGCCTCCCGGGGACTTCTCGTCCCTCCATTGGCGTTGCCGTGCCGCCTCCGCGAACCAGTTGGGCCGCCTCCCGGGGTTAGTTCAGGTGGGTGGAGCAGCTCCCCGTGCTTGTGCCGTGACCGAGTGTCCCGGCTGGGACGTTGTTCTCCCCGCTCCAATACCAGTCGCTGCCTCCCGGGGACTTCTCCTACCGGCTGCGTCCCACACCGCCCACGCGACCCAACTGGGCCCCCTCCCGGGGTTAGTTCAGGGGGGTGGAGCAGCTCTCCGTGTTTATGCCGTACCTGCGTCCAGTCCAAATCCCGGCGGGATGGTTCCCTGGCTGGGACGCTGCTCTCCCCGTTCCAAGACCAATCACTGCCTCCCGGGGACTTCTCCTACCGGCTGCGTCCCACGCCGCCCGCGGAACCGGCTGGTCCCCCTCCTGGGGTTAGTTTAGGGGGGTGGAGCAGCTCTCTGTGCTTGTGCCATACCTGACTGGTACGCTGGCTCCAGGCTCTGAAAACAATCGCTGCTTCACTGTATTAGTTCGTTCTCCGTCTCTAAATCTGTGTTTGTTGTTCAGGGTTCGTAGATTGTTATGTCTGTGATCGATTCACTTGTTTTTCCGTGTCTTTGTTGTAAGAGGGCTCCGAGGTAGCGTCTGCCTAGTCCGCCATCTTGGCTCCGCCTCCTCAAACTGCCAGCCTTTTGATTAGCAGATGAACTCTTTGGCTAAGAGGACTAAAGGACTATGCCTGAGTTTTTTCGCCTGCAAATGGGGATAATAATATTCCAGGCCTATAGAGTCATTCTGAGGACTCCATGAGACTGATACACGTAGATGGTTTGGCAGTCCTGGTGATTTAGAAGCCAGCAGAAATGATCGCTATCTGTATTGCTAGTCCTTTGTCCCTCACAGTAACAGCATTCTGAAATGACAGGCACTTTGCCTACTTTACAGATGCTCACGGAGGTTAATTCAGCCAAGGTTATCCAGCTCCATCTTGGTAGGGCCAGGCTTTGAATCTGGATGTCTCTCTCCTGGTTACCTTTTGTTCTCTTTATGCTACTCAAGAGGCCCAAGATGATTCCAGCTGCTTCCTGCTTCATTATCCGCCTAAGTGCTCCACTGTGAGGAGTTTGCAATTGCCTGCCCCTTCTCTCCCTGCCTCCTTGTCCAGCTATGAGTCACTGCTGAGCCATTTGTGTCAGCCAGGGAGACGGGGGTCTGCTTAGTGCATGTAGCAATTTGCTGTGTGTTCTTGGTTATTTGCCTGGGACAGCAGAAGAGAAGTGTTCATCAAGAGGCATCAGGTTTGTTAAGGGACCAGATGTTGTATTTTAAAAGCTCTTAGCTCTCTCTGGCATCATCGATTGCGCTTTAGCATAAGAAGTAAAGTGACACTGAGCCTTTTATTAATAATATGTACACATGTTTTCCATTTAACTTTGACTGGTTAAATCTGGCATAAAATGGGAATGTGCTTACCAGCCTCCCTGGGATGTGTAGCTTCTCTCACGCTGTTTATGCTGAGGGTCTTCACTGAACAGGAGGGTCAGATCTCTGCCTGGAGCTAGGGCCCTGGATTAGATTTTCTCTTCTCCTTTTCTGTCTTGATGGCATGAACCGCTTTGCTTTGTGAGGGGCCTGAACAGGAGTGCATGTTTAAATGGGAGCTGGTCTCTGACAGCCATATTCTGACTCAAACTTTTGCATTGTCTGCGTTGACAAAACTGGGGGGCTAGTGTTTGGAGCTTGAGAGAAGTTTGAGAAGTTTAGGGCTCTGAATTTGGGGTGACTCTTAAGGACCATGTGTTTATTTTATGGGTGAAGAAACTGATCTAAAGGAGTGATGATGATGATAGAGATGTTAGCTAGCACTTAATGAGCACTTCCCAAGCCAGACCCTGTCTAAGGTGCTTTACCTGTATTACCTTATCTGATCCTTACAGTCACTCTGTGACACGACATTATCATTGCTATTTTACAGAGACTGCAGCCTGGAGACTGCAGCGTGGAGAGTAGAAGAGCTAGGATTTGCCCTCAGGCCAGCTGACTATGTGAGAGTTTTTACAGTGGATCACTGCACTGTAACTTGTGTGCGACTTGCCCAGAGTCACAACACTGGCCTGAATAGGTCGGGACCAGAATTCCCGTCTTTTGGTGGCCGAACTATACCCGTGATTTGTAAAGTTCTTCCAGCTGGTGGGACCCTCCCGTAAGTGGAGTTATTACTGGGTCGTATAACAAAGCAGAAGGAAAAAACTTAGAACTGCATTGGCTGGAGTGGGCTCTGAGGGGCCATGACCACAAGTTCCATTTATTCAGCCCTTGGTGTGGCCTCTAAGGAAACTCCATGGAGCATGATTTAAAAACCCAGGCTTTAGTTAGGGACATGAACTTTAGATGAGTGCCTTTTTTGTCACAAGTAAAATCATCACAGGAAATGTATTTCTGATCTGGTCAGTAGCATTCTCTCCTGCCTCTGTACCCACTGGAGACAAAACTCTGAAGCTTTTATAGCTGTAATACAGTATTATAGGTTCGCAGGCTCTCTGGGGGTAATTGAATCAGGTATGTGTTGGAAAAAGGCCTGGAGAGGGCATCCAGCTCCTTGCCTTGCTGTTGTCATCTGTGTGTCTAATGAAGGGTGAGTTGTTGACCTTCCCTGCCTCCTCTTCGCTTGGACATCTTGTAGTGCCCCAGGTCACCATCCTGAACATCACTTGTATAGCAGTGACCTGCCTTTGCCTCTGCCTTGCTGTCTAGATGGTGACCTAGGCTTCTCTGTATCTGCAGTGAGGAGCACTGTTCCTGGAGCAGCAGCAGCTCAGGACATGCTGGTGGAATGATTTGAACGACTTTGCAAGTTTTGCCTGTAGCCACAGATGTCGAGGTCAAACAGGGTGAATATGACCCCAGGATGGCTCCTGAGCGTTCCCATTGCTCATGAAATCATCTGTAACGGGGCTTTATTTTGCCTATCTCCAAATCATGGAACAAAAGGATGAAAGCTGGTTTAGTGGAGTTCTAGTGTAGTAAAAAAGACATTAATCCGAAGCTTATATTCCTTTTGAAAGTTGTGGAAAAAATCAAAGATCTAGTTTTTGAACCCTTTTTTCCCAGATTAAAAAGCTTTTTCCTTTGTAACAATACTTGAGGGAGAAAAGCAGTGCATAAAAGCAGACGTTAAGCTAGCATAATCATGTCAAGTTCTTAGGTTCTTATTCCAACGAAGGCAGCCATTAGCCATGTTCTTCCCTCTGTTCCTTATTGGTTCACTAGTGGCCTAGTGGGAATAGTAGGAGTCCCTAGTGGCACAGATGGTTAAGTGCTGGACTACTAATGAAGAAGTTGGCAGTCCAGACCCACCTACAGGCACCTCAGAAGTAAGGCCTGGTGAACTGTTTTTGGTAGGTCACTGCCTTGAAAACCCTATAGAGTGCAGTTCTACTCTGCACACACGTTGGAATTGACTCGGCAGCAACTAACAATCACAGTGATCTAGTAGCCACCCGCATTGTCCTATTTTATAGGTGAAGGAAGTGGGACAGGAGAGTGAGGTATGTGAGGCCCAGGGGCTTGGGGGTGGGGTATGCCGAGGGAGAGAAGAAACAGGAATCGGTCTAGACCGGCCGTCCTCAGAGTGCAGCCCCTGGGCCAGCACGCGTAGCAGCATCGCCTGAGAGCTCGTTAGAAATCACTGTCTTGGGTCTCTCCCCAGAAGCTGTGCTGTAACAGGTCCTGTAGGTGATTCTGATACACACTCACATTTGAAAACTGCTCCTCCACTCTCGTTTTTCCTGAACTTTAATATTCCTAATCGTTGCTGGCTTTTAGTTGCTCTCTGTTGTATACATTGATTGTGTGTCAGTGAGTAGAACTGTATTAGGACATTTGAGGAAACAAAGAAATCTCGTTTTCCAAAAGCGTCTCTCAGAGTTAAATTACATGTTTTATTAGTGTCTATTGCTTTTGTTCAGATTAAGCTTTGAAACAAAATTAAGATTCTTGTCAAGGCTTGAGTTTATTAATAGCTGTTTTGTTTGTTTAGTACTAATGTAAAATGTCTGATATCTGTAGAGGAGGTGCTTCATAAAAGCGCACACTTGCTAAGTCTTCCACTAGGAAAAGCGTTGTGCGAAGCCCACAGGATGCCAGGATTAAGCACGTAAGTGTAGTTTCTTGAGCTCTCTTCAGTGTAATGAGTGTGTGGTGGTTAAGAGCACTGAGCTCCACAACTTGAAGGAGTTTCCACTGGTCACATGCTGGGCAATTTTAATGTTAAAGATACAACTGCAATTGAATGTAAACCATTGAGCAAATAGAAATTCATAAACCCATTGTGCTGAGGGCGGGGGAGAGCACCTCTTGCCACCACTGGAAATGACTATTATGCCAACATCTTATTTTAAAAATCTGAAATTAAAGAAAAAGAACTAAGCATTTACCATGCCTTTTAATGAAAGATGTCAGTTCTTCTCTGGCCGATGAGGGAAAGGTCTTCTTACGAAAGGATGTCAGCAAAAAAATTATGGAAGGAAGCATAGAATAAGAACGTCCACATATGTAACCTGCACTGAATTATTTGATTCAGGCAAGGGCCATCAGTGGAAGGCAAAACCATTAGGTGAAAGGATGCAGGGGAACAGAATAACCTTAAAGTATCAAGGAACACCCTGCAGATTAACTTGCAAAGGAGAAACTGTTCCTTTACAGTGATGGTCACCACCTTAACTAAGCATCCCTGGGTGGCACAGTTAAGCGCTCTTAAGCACTTGACTACTAGCCTAAAGGTTAGTGGTTTGAACCCACCCAGAGGTGCCTTGGAACACAAACCTGGCATTCTGCTTCTGAAAGGTCACACAGCCTTGAAAATTCTGTGGAGCAGTTCTGCTCTGTAATACACGGGGTCACTGTGAGTCGGAATCAACTCCACAGCATCTGACAACAGCTGTGGTAGGATAGCCTGGCAGTATGAGCCTTCTGACGTAACGTGAAGTACGCAGCGTCACCGAGGATTCGTCTTGCCAAAAAAGTTTAACCTAAATCTAGTAATCAGGTTTACAGAAAACACAAGGGTTAGAGAAACCAGAATAATCCACACTAGGGAGAAGCATAAGACAAATCCAGAGTGTGGGACTTTCTGAAAGACAACTGGTCTTTCTGATCGCTTCAGATCTTCAGAGTCATGAAAACCTGAATTGCCAGTGGGCATTATTCTTGGTTGAAAGAGACTAAGGAAAGAATAACCAAATGCAATGTACAAATCTTGATTGGATCTGATTCAAAAGTAATGACTCGTAAAAGACATTTAGTGGCAGTTGTGGACGTTTGAGTATGGACTGGACTGTTAGTTTCTTAGGTGTGGTAATGCTTTTTGGTTGTCTTAGAAGAATGTCTGTATTCTTAGGACACGCTTGCTAAGTATTTTAGCATAAAGGGTCTTGTATTTGCAGTTTGCTTTCCCAGGGCTCCACAAGAGATAAAAGTGAATTTGTAGATAAAATGAATGTGGCAAAATCTTAACAATTTTGAATGTAAATTGTAGGCTAACGGGTGTTCCTTTCAAAATTTAAAAATATTTGAAAATTTTTTCAAATGGCAACAGGCTGGATTCAGATACTGACTGTGTCACACTTCCAAAAGGTTTGGCCTTGGGTAATTTACATATTGAATGTCTCTTAGGGTCCATCTCTGTAAATAGTTACCACAGACTGTTGTTGAAGTTATTAACTAATGGATTTAGCACGTAATGCACAGAACTGTGGTGCCTAGCACATAACCTCACACAGACTGAATACTCAGTAAATACTAGTTTTGTGGTGATGGTGGTGATTATGAGAGCCACCCTCTCCGTGTAGGAATGCTGCTGATTCAGCATAGAAAACGGGCGGACATGTTCCTAAGCTCTTGGGTGATGACTTAGTTCATGCAAGTGTGGGTTCACAGAAGGTTTTGCTTACAATTTCTGAGATTTCTAGCTCATCCATGCACTCCTGTTTGAGAATGCCTTATCTAGAGATCTGTGTGGTGGTTAAAAATACCTCCTCTGGAAATCCAGTGGTGTCTCAATATTTCGATTTGATTTGGAGAAAATTTAAATGGGTTGAAAGGAAGGCCTGCAAAGAAGTGAATGAAATACTGGGCCTGAGAGAATTTGGTTTGTAACCAGCCTGTCAATGAACACGTCCCACTAGTGTGGTTATCTTCAGAGAAGATACCTCCGGACACTCTGGATGTGTTGAACCTGCTGTTGTTCAAAACATTCTTTCAGAATTTCCTTCATAGCCTTTAAGTGATGCGATTTTTAGAAACATCTACATTTTTTTGTAGCTTATTCTGATGTTATGAAGTAATTACAATGGATAATTCATTTTTGATGATAGAAGTGTGTGAAAAGGAAGTGGTGGGATGTTTTTTGCCCCTTTGGTGACCCATGGTCTCTTGGAAATTTCCAAGGAAGAGTTTCCAAAGTGTTTTAGTTTGCTCAAATTCTCCAACCTCAAACCATTGGTAGTACCAAGGAGTATCCTTTATTTTAGGAAACCCTGGTGGCATAGCGATTAGGAGCTACGGCTGCTAACCAGAAGGTGAGCAGTTTGAATCCATTAGGCACTCCTTGGAGACTCTGTGAGGTAGTTCTGCTCTGTCCTGTAGGGTCGCTATGAGTTGGAATCCGCTCAACGGCAGTGGTTTTTTTTTTTAATTTAATTTTTGTATCCCTTACTTAACCCATTTGGGTGTGTTGGATGTGTTTTCACTGAGACTGTTTCCCCAAGTGACCCTAAAGTTAACTGTTTGAGCTTGGACACCCAACAACTGGACTGCATTTGAATGTTTTGACTGTTTCACCAGAACTAAGATACGTTGCAGTAAAACCCCATGGCAGTCCCTCTGATGGCCAAGTGTGATGGCTGGAGTTTGTTTAGAGCTGGCCCCCAGGGTAGGTGAGGGCCTGGCTGTTGTGCTGCTCTGTGTGCAGGCTGGTAGTGGAGAGTGTGCCAGCTCGGCCGGGATGGTGTCCAGGCTGAGTCTGGGCAGAGGACTGCATTTGGTACCCTTGTCACGCTCAGTGACAGCTGAGCCTGGGTTATCTGGGGGTAACAGGAGGTTGTGATTCAAGGGTAAGATCCAGGCCTGGAAGAGAAGCCTTGGACTAACACTTTTGGGTTTTAACTCTCCCAGTGGACCTGGAAGAACTGGTCAGTGAATATCTTGTGGATGAGCAAAAGAAGGAATGTTAGGTGAGAATGTTAAGAGGTGACCAGATAACACGGGTTCCTCAGGTCACAAGACTGGCAGAGAGGTATTCCTTTTGGTCTGGAGAGGTATGAGAATATGGGGAGGGATTGCATAGGGATTTGTTGTTAGGGCAGAGCTCTTCCCTCACATGTACAAAAAAGAGGTCAGAATTGAGGAAGCCTGTTGTAGAAGATCATAGCCCCAAGAGGGCAGGAGGTGTGTGAAAAGGAAGTGGTGTATCCTTGGTCCAGTGCCTGGGGTACACTGTGTATCAGTAACTGTTTGTTGAATGCGTGACAGTGGTGAGTACATGAATACTGGAATGAAGGGAATGATGACACAGGGCAGAGCAGCAGTCTCTGGGCTTTGTTGGCTGATCTAGTCACAGAGTACCAGGTGCATTTTAATATTTTAGATTCCCTCAGAGCCTAGTTTCCAAGATGCTTCCTTCATCCATGAGGGAACCTTTTGATGGCTTAGCCTAAATGGTAATAAATCGGTCCCTACAGCAGGACTGCAAAGTAAACATATCGTGCCCATTTTAGAGATGAGGAAACTGTGGTTCAGAGACATGAAGTAATTTACCTCAACCGGGGTCTTTTTACTTCAGCAGTTAGTGCTGTTGTTGTTAGGTGCCATCGAGTCAATTTCGACTCATAGCGATCCTATATGACAGAGTAGAACTGCCTCATAGGGTTTCCAAGGAGCGGCTGGTGGATTTGAACTGCTGATCTTTCAGTTAGCAGCCAAGCTCTTAACCACTATGCCACCAGGGCTCCGTTGCAGTTACTGCTAGGACTGGTTAAATATAGTATCAGTGATTCACATTACAGTGACTAGTTAGTAAGCATGAAGAGAGAAATATGTGGGGAAAAATCCACATTTGGGCCAGTCCCTCTTGCTCTGCTTGCTCCCTTGGCCGTCACTTGGTTGATTGAATGAACAGTGAAGATGATAAAGCGGAATGAGTAGGACAATTCGTGATTTTTTTAAAAATCCTCCACTCTCTTTAATGGGCTTCAGTGATTAGAAAGAAATAGAAACTCCACTTAATATAGGCTGCTTATTTAGAAAAGGAGATATTTAAAATGAAATTAGCCTTTTCTTTGCATTGTATTGCTGGAGACAGTGTTCATTTTGCCCATAGAATCCTTAAACGGCCCTTGTGATAGGGAAACCAATCTTAAGGATAACTGAATGAAAGAAATTACACAGGCACACACAAACCAGCCCAGGATGCATCTGAGAAGGATACAGTCTTCAGCTCTCAGTCACTCAGTGAGGCATTTGGCAGAGCTGGGCTCTGCAGATAAAACTGTCACGCTTTTCAGACGTCATCCCAAGCCAGCGGAGAGGAAACATGACAGACACTGGAAAAGGGACCCTTGCTCAGATGATGAGTAATATATATTTTATACTCATATTAATATTTCATTGGGGAGAAGGTCAAAATCTACATTTAAATGGAAATATTTAAAAAGCAGAAGCATAATATTTGACTAAGTGAAACACTCAGGGTTTTTCAAGAACACAAGCTATACCCCTGGGACTTCAGCCTCCCAGATCTGTCGTTAGTTAGAGCACGCTGGAACATTTGAATTGTTTTAGTCTTGTGGGTGGATCTGAGCCCTGGCATTTGGGAATCTTAGTTTCCTCACCCCCCTTCTGTTTGACCCTGAATGGTGTTACATTTACATAACATTATGTCCTGTGGACAGTGTAAAGTCATTTCAATTTCTAGAAATTCATTTTCCCCATCCTATGAAATGAGTGTAATAGGATTGTGTCAGGATGCTTTGGGTTGTAAGTAGCAGAAAACCCCACTAACACTGTGTTAAAACTTAAGTATACTTGTCGTTTACCTAATAAGAAGTCAAGGTATAGGGGTTCCAGGGTTGGTTCGTAGGCTGAAAGATCTATTCATCCTGTTTGCCCTTCTGCCACTCACAGCATATTAGATTTTACCCTCAGGCTTGTGACCTCATGGTTATAAAATGGTTGCCATAGCTCCAAGATTAACATCTTCACAGCATTCAAAACAAGAAGGAAGGATGCCAGGAACAAAAAGGGTCTTCCTGGTACATGTTTCTTTATTATCAGGAGGTACAGGTTTTCTCAGAAGTGCCTGCAGAAGGCTTGCCCTGCATCTGATTGATCGGTCTTGGGTCACCATGTCCCCTCCAATTCCCATCGCTGGTAAAGACATTCAGGATGATCCTGATTGGCTTAGAGGAATCATGCTTGATTCCCTGAGTCCGGGCGCGTTGCATCACATATAAACTCAGGTCTCTGAAGAGGGGCGAGGGTTGTCTGCCAGTCGTGTTCTTGCGTGAACTTCTGAGTATAAAATAAGTAAGTGTTCACGCAAAGCCTGTTTTTCCCTGGTTATCTTGTGTTTCCTTGGTTTGTAAGTGGCCACAGTAATGTGAATCAGAAGAAATCTAGAAATGGAAAGCTGACGATTTTGGCCTAAAAACAAAACAGAACCCAAGCCTGTTTCCTTAGAGTTGGTTCAGACTCGTGGTGACCCCATGTGTTGCAAACTAGAACTGCTCCATAGGGTTTTCTTGGCTGTAATCTTTATGGAAGGCCTTTTTTTCTGCTGCACTGCTGGGTGGATTTCAATTCCAACCTTTAGGTTAAGGTTAGTATACTAATTCAAATAGCGCCACTCGTTGTTGTTAGTAGGTGCTATCTAGTCAATTTCAACTCATAGTGACCCCATGTGACAGAGTAGAACTGCCCCATAGCGCGTTCTAAGCTGTAATCTTTACAGGAACAAATCGCCAGGTTTTTCTCCTGTGGAGCTGTTGAGTGGGTTTGAACCACCAACCTTTTGGTTATCAGCCAAGTGCTGAAGCCATTGCACCACATAGGGACTCTAATTTTGGCCTACTCCTAGAGAAATCACAACAGGGAGGAGTGTTTTCAAAATGAAGGGAGAGTCTAAATTCTCTAAGGGTATACTGGCGGACTAGTACCACATAGGGTAGGCTGGTGCTAACCTTAGACACACCTGAAGGTGAGCTGAGTTTTCCACAGCTCCGAGATTCATTCTTCTGGACGCGTTCCTCTTCTGCATTTTCCACCAGTCCAGTCAGAGGCAGCTGCTGATGTAGTCATCAGAACGGCAGGGATTCACAAGGCTGAGCTCTGGGTCTGTTCTGACACTAACTGTGGAGCTGGGCTCGAGACAAAAATAAAGGAGAAGCAAGTCAGACTTTTCAGAGGCCCACCCACAGTGTAAGCAGCTTCACTCTTCTGGGCCTTTGTGGCCTCATGACAGAATTAGGGTTTAGATTAAGTAACCTCCTTCCCTTCTCACTCTTAAGGTATGATTTCTCTCACATTTGTATGGGGTGATTTTTTTTTTGTCATTGCCAATTGTCAATACATCGTGCACACATTTTGCTTCCGGGCGTACTGGTATTCACATAGCGTCTACTGTCAGGTGTGGTCTGAGAGTGCAGAAAAAGAGCAGGGTCGATCACTCTCCAGAGAGTCCCCTCTCTGTGACTCATTAATGCAAGCCACACTCAAATCAGCCTTTTTGGTACTCTGTGGCTTTTATCGGATTTGTAGTCAACTGCAATTTTTAAGAATAGTATTTGAAAGTTGACTTTTCAGAGGCTTAGGGCACTGGAGTTCTCTTGGCATGTCCTTCCTTTTGTCAGCTCCTTCTTCATTAAAGCTGTGCCTAGCAGTGGGTCCAGAATCCATCAGGTCGATAGTAATTATTATTATCTTTGGAGCACTGGCTACATTCTGGGTCCTATACTAAGCACTTTTAAGGTATTTCATTTAACTCTCCCGCTCCTGCTTCTGATCTAGGCTTTATTAATTCCCATTTTACAGATGAGGAAGCAATATGGAGGTTAAGTGATTTCAGCAACATCATGTGGTTAGCTAGTGGTCAAGGCAGGATTAGAATTCAGGCAAGTTGAAGGCAGATCCTAAGCTTTTAACCTTGCAGTGAAATTTAGGAAATTTTTCTATTTTTGTTACTACTTCTTACCTATTTTCTATTTCTAATTCCTCCTCCCTCTCCTATCTAGTACTTGTACAGTTGTATCTTAGGACTGAATATTTTATTTAACTTTGTCCCCATCAGTTTTGATCTATTTAGATTCAGCTCCTGCTTCATCTTGTCAGAGTTATGGACCCTGCCCCTGACAGCCAAAGGAATCATTCTCTTTTTGCATTTTCATCTTCATATCTGATGAAAGGTTTCATCTATATCCTCATCCAAGTTATTAATTAAAATCAAACAGAACGAGTGCATGTAGTACTTCTTCTACAGGCCATACCTTTTATTTACTTTTTAAAGTTTGAAAAGTTTTTACAAGGCAGAAAAATTTAGAAAATAACGTAAGAAACACTGCCCATCTCACTAACCACATCAGTGCACCGCAACTTCTTTAGGTGTTTGTCTCTGTCTTCTGGGAATGAATGTGGGAAGTGGATTAAGCATGTTTTGAGATATTGATACCTGTCTCATCGTTAAACTTGAGTGTTAGAATATACCGCATGGAGATAAAAAAAAGTTATAAAATCTGAGACCCTTAGAACAAGGGTCTGTTTGGTCATGTCTGCTCATTGCTTCATTCTTTAATTCCTGGCTGCCTGAGTCCCTGAGGTCTCAGACTGAATGTGGGCGATACAGAGAGGAACAAGACCTGGTGTCCTGCCTTTGAGAAATTCACACAGCTGTGTGGTCAAAGCCAGGCCTGAGATTCTGGCACCCTGGCAGCTTCCGTCATTGCTGCTTTTCATTTTTTCCTCCTGACTGCCTGGCATTGCCCCAGGCGCACGTGCTTTTTACTTCTGCAAAGTGAAAGACCTGAAGACCGTGGGTCGTAATGTGTATCATGATCTCTTTCCATTTCTGGAGAAGTACAGTTTTATGAAGGTATCTGACTTGCATTCTTCAAAAACAAGCGTTTACGTATTCAGTTCCCACTGAGAGCAAGGGATTGTAACAGGTCCTAGGTTTATAAAGAAGAGAGTAGTGTAAATCTGCCCTCCAGGAGCTCAGCATCTAGGGGAGAGGTATTTGGGACACTAGGTCATATGCGCTTTAAAGGCTCCAAGATAAAGTGGCCTGGGAGACCAGAGGAGGCATGTCTGAACTTCTCGATGGGCCTGCCTGGCGTGTGGTGTTTGATCATTGTTAAAGCACGCGTTGAGATTGCGCAAGTCCAACTGAGGTGTTCAGAAAATGACAGCCGTCTAGGGAGGCTGGAATCTGGGGGGAGGTCAGGGGAGCAGCTGGAGAAGAGGGAGGACCAGAAGCTGAAGGAACTTGTCTACATGCAGAGGCCTACAAGTCTTGATCTGTGGCTCGGAGAGCTGCCAAATGGTTTAGCAGGGGCCTTTTTGCACACTATTGCCTCTGTCTGGGATTGTCTTGCACCCCAGAGAACCCCCTGGTTAACTCTTGTCTCAGTTTGTACAGATTTCTGCTCAAATGTCACCCTCTCAGAGAGGCCTTGGCTGACTGCTCTATCTGAAGTAGATTTGCTGCAACTCTTTCCTTACCTGGGTTTATTTTTCTTTACAAAACTCATAGGCTGAAGGAATACATAGTCAAATATTCAAAAAATGATGGTGGGGAGAGAATGTGTGCTGGGAGAGCTTTCTAAGGACTTGCCTTTGTCCAAGTGGAGTCCTTATATAGGGTGGTAACAGGGAATGTAGATGAGAGAACAGCTAAGAGATCTAGATTTAAGGTGTGGGGAGAGGTAGAAGGCTAGATTGGTGGTTCTCGAACTGAAGCATGCATTGGAGTACCTGGAGGACTTGTTAAAATGCAGATTGCTGGGCCATACCCCCAGGGTTTGTGATTCAGTAGGTCTGGGATGGGGCCTGAGAAATTGCATTTCTAACCAATTTCCAGGTGATATTGATGCTGCAGGTCTAAGGACCACACTTTGAGAACCAGTGGGCTAGAACAATTAAGGTTTCTGGCCTGAATGACTGGACAGAAGGAGGTGCCTTAGATGGATCCAAGGATACAGGAGGGGGAGTGGGTATGAGGTAACAGTGGTCAGTTCAACCAGCACAGCTGTGGCTGCTGTGGATGCCGCAGTATACGTTTACCACCAGGAAAGGTGTCAGCCCTCATGGAGCTTACAGTCTAGTGGGGGCCAGAGAGTAATTAAACAAATGCATGGTATGTCAGGGTAGGACAGTAGCTATGAAGAAAAGAAAGTTGGATAAGGAGCTCGAGAAGGTGTCAAGGAAGACTTTCAAGTAGATACTTGGATGAATAGAGGTGGTGAAGGGCGTGATTGTCTGGAGGAAGAGCTGTTGAGGTAGGAGGAGCAGCAGCCCCGGAAGTGGGACCACACTTGGTGCTTGAAGAACAGTCATGTGGTTGGAGCAGAGCCAGAGAAGGAAGAGTGGTGGTGGATGAGGCTGGCGAGGTCGCTGGGACCCACCCACATCATATGGCTCCTTGTAGGTCACGGTGAAGACTTTGCCATTCACTCTAGGTGAGGCAAGTTTAGAGTATGACATCAAATTTGCTCCCTTGTAACCTCTAAAGCGGGGTTCACCTTTGGGCCTCAGCACGAGTACATTTCTGGGGATCTACTTGTCCTTCCTCATTCTGCCCTGTTTCCCTACCTTACCTGTATTTCTGCCTACGGATCAATTTGTGGTTCAAAAGTCTGGTGCCCCTTACAGTGCAGATCTAGGAGCTTACTTTCATGCTAGAGAGTAAAAGACGAGAGGCAAGCTTCTGCTGAAGTCGTGCAAAGCCTAGTTTGCAGCAGGGTAGGAGCAGAAAGGGAGCAGGAGTAGAAAGCTGAGCAAAACATCCTTGAGCATGAGAGTGAGGAGGGAGCCACAGACGAGGGAGGAGGACAGAGAAAGGGGAGCTGGAAGCCTCTCAATTTGCAGAGGTCTGACCAGCGCCTCTTCTATAGCATCTGTAGGGAGCTCTGTCCCTGCCTGAGTTCCCCCCGCCCAAACCATGGGATCCTCTTTTTGTTCATTTCCCAGTTTCTTCCCTCTGCCCCCTCCAAGGGCCGTCTTCCTCCTACCAGGTTTATTTTGGAGAGTATAAGTGGGAAGGAAGCAGCTTCTGAGACACTGAGGCAGGGAATAAAGAGAGCAGCCAACTGTACCTGTGTCCTGAAAGCCATCAGGGACTGTCAGTCTTGTCATGGTTTGCTATAACCCACAGGTAGCACAGAGATGAGCTCCGGTCCCTTACTGTGGTTGGGTCTTTGTACCTGTGAATGGCAGCTCTCATCCAAGGGAAGCAGCTCCTTGTAACAGAACGGAAGCCGATTGCAGTCTGTACTGCATTGCCCCTACCCGTAACCCCATCAAGGGGTTGTAAATAGTACTATAATGAGGTCTCAGTCATTTGTTTTGATGTATCTGAGCTTTTAATAAATCAGCCACGGCTTGCTTAATAGGAATATGAGAGCAGAGCTCTTTGCTGCCAGCAGCTGCTAGTAAATTATAAAGCATTCATCTGTTTTACAAGAGAATTAAATGTTTGTTCTCTTTTAAGGGCTTGTGACTAAACGAGGGAGGGGGGAGGACCAGCAGCTTGTCTTTGCCTGATGCCCGTGCCCTCCCAAGTGCGGCACCAAGCCCAGGTACTGCAGGGAAACACCTGTAACCAGAGCCGTGTGAATCAGAGTGCCCCCAGGTAAACCCTGTCATTATCAGGCTCTGGGCCCTGTGCCTCTCCAGAGCAATGTTTATTGGATTACATTTTTGTTCCACTTCAAAGGATGCTGTGAAATACAAGTCCCGTTCTCCCTGCGCCCTCCCCCCCCCTTTCCTAAGACTGTCTGGGGAGGGAGCGTTAGATAACCACATATCCAGCACGGCTGACGTTCAGTCGTCTGCAGCATCGAGTTGGCCTGTTTGCTTTGACTTTTGTGTTTACGTTTGTGGTGGACTTTCCCGCTCTCTTCAGCACCACTGAATCATTGATAAAATAAGCTTGAGAAGAGAAGGCATCAGAGTCAGTGCTTTTGGTGGAGACAAAAAAATGGGAGCCAGGTCACCTGGGTTCAAAAGCTGTTGCCTAATACTGTGTGACCTTTTATAAGTTACTTAGTCTCTTTGGATCTCTTTCCTTATTTTTTATTTTTGAAATTATTATAGATTTACAGCACCAACAAAGCAATCTAGACACAGAACTATTCCATCATCCCAAAGTTCTCTCTTGAGCTATCCCTTTATAGTAATGCCCTGTCTTAGTCATCTAGTGCCGCTATAACAGAAACACCACAAGTGGATGGCTTTAACGAAGAGAAATTTATTTTCTCCGAGTCTAGTAGGCTAGAAGTCCAAATTCAGAGGGTCAGCTCTAGGGGAAGGCTTGGTTGCTTCTGTCGGCTCTGGAGGAAGGTCCTTCTCATCAGTCTTCGCCTGGCCTAGAAGCTTCTCTGCGCAGGAGCCCTGGTTCCAAAGGACGTGCTCTGCTCCCAGCACTATTTTCTTGGTGGTACAAGGTCCCCAACTCTCTGTTTGCTTCCCTTTCCTTTGATCTTGTGTAAGATAAAAGGTGGTACAGGCCACTCCCCAGGGAAACTCTGTTTACTTTGGATCAGGATTGTGACTTGAGCAAGGGTGCTACATCCCACCCTGATCCTCTTTAACCACAGGTGGAGATTATGATTTATAACACATAGGAAAATCCTAAAATGGAGGACAACCACACAATACTGGGAATCATGGCCTAACCAAGTTGACACATGTTTTTGGGGACACAGTTCAGTCCATGACATACTCTCATCCCCCACCATCCTTAATCCCTGGCAACTACTAATCTGCTTTCCATTTCCGTAGTTTTGACAGTTCAGCCACGTTAACGTAAATGAAATCATACGTGTGTGGCCATATAAGATTGGCTTTTTTCACTTAACATAATGCCATTGAGATCCATCCAAAATTTTTATTGTACCAGTAGTTCATTTCTTTTTATTGCTGAGTAGTATTCCATGGTATGGATAATGCCACATTTTGTTGAATCAGTCATCTATACTGGGGCATTTTTTTCCCCCCAGTTTTGGACTATTATAAATGAAGTTGCTTTGGACATTCACGTACAGGTTTTTATGTGGTCATAGTTTTCTCTAGGATAAATGTTCAGGATTACCAATGGTAAAAGGGTATATTTAGTTTTTAAGAAATAGCAAACTTTTCCAGAATGACTGTACGTACCATTGCTCGTTCCCACCATAGTGTGTGAGTGACCCAGTTTCTCAGCATCCAAAGAAAACAAATCAGTAGTTAGAGAATACGTCCTCGTTGATAGAAACGATGCCGGAAATCACAGGATAGGATTTTGCAAGACCAACAGCTTCTTCATTGCCAGTACCCTTTTTTCAGTAACATAAACGGCTATTATGCACATGGACCTCGTCGGATGGAATATGCAGGAATCAAATCAGCTACATTTGTGGGAAGAAATGATGGAGAAGCTCAGTATCAGTCAGAACAAGGCCAGGGGCTGACCGCAACAGACCGTCAATTGTCCATATGCAAGTTGAAGCTGTAGAAAATTAGAGCAAGTTCATGAGAGCCAAAATCCAACCTTCACTATATGCCACCAGAATTTAGAGACTGTCTCAAGAGTAGATTTAACAAATTGCACACTAATGACCAAAAACCAGATGAGTTGTGAAATGACATCCAGGACATCATACATGAAGAAAGCAAAAGGTTATTAAAAAGATGGAAAGAGAAGATGACCAAAAAGGATGTTGTCAGAACAGACTCTGAAACTTGCTATCGAACATAGAGTAGCTAAAGCAAATGGATGAAATGATGAAGAGCCGAACAGAAGATTCCAAAGGGATGTTCGAGAAGACAAAGTACAGTATTATAGTGAAATGTGCAAAGACCCAGAGTTAGAAAACCAAGAGGGAAGAATGCACTTGGTATTTCTCAAGCCGAAAGAAGTGAAGAAAAAATTCAAGGCTTTAGTTGCAATATTGAAGGATTCTATCAGCCAAATATTAAACGATGCAGGAAGGATCAAAAGAAGATGGAAGAAATACACAGAGTTACTGTACCAAAAAGATTTGGTCGATGTTTAACCATTTTAGGAGGTAGCATGTGATCAAGAACTGATGGTACCGAAGGAAGCAGTCCAAGCTGCACTGAAGACACTGGTGAAAAACAAGGCTCCAGGAATTGACGGAATACCAATTGAGGTGTTTCAGCAAAGAGATGCAGCACTGGGGGTGCTCAAACTTCTCTGCCAAAAAATTTGGAAGACAGCTACCTGGACAACCAACTGGAAGCGATCCATATTTGTGCTCATTTCAAAGAAGGGGATCCAACAGAATGTGGATATTATTGAACAATATCATTAATATCACACACTAGTAAAATTTTGCTGAAGATGATTCAAAAGAGATTGCAACAGTACATTGACAGGCAACTGGCAGAAACTCAAGTCTGATTCAGAATTGGACGTGGAACAAGGGATATCATTGCTGATGTCAGATGAATCTTGGCTGAAAGCAGAGAATACTGGAAAGATGTTTACCTGTGTTTTATTGGCTACACAGAGACATTTGACTGGTGTGGGTCATATCTCTTAATTGTGCTCACACAGAACCTGTACGTAGACCTAGAGGCAGTCTTTCAAACAGAAAAGGGGATACTGTGGGGTTTAAAATCAGGAAAGGTGTGCATCAGGGTTGTATCCTTTCACCGTACTGTATGCTGAACACATAATTCCATAAGCAGGTCTATATGAAGAACGTGGCATCAGGATCGGAGGAAGACTCATTAACAACCTGTGATATGCAGATGACACAACCTTGCTTGCTGAAAGTGAAGAGGATTTGAGGCACTTACTAATGAAAATCAAAGATTACAGCTTTCAGTGTGAACTATACCGCAACATAAAACAAAAATCCTCACAACTGGATCAATAAGCAACATCATGATAAATGGAGAAAATATTGAAGTTGTCAAAGATTTCTTTTGACTTGAATCCACAATCAACACCCATGGAAGCAGCAGTCATGAAATTAAACACGTATTGTATTGGGCTACTTTGATGAGACAGAACTCTTTAAAGTGTTAAAAAATGAAGGTGTCAACTTTAGGACTAAGGTGCACCTGACCCAAGCCATGTTATTTTCAGTTGCCTCATATGCATGTGAACACTGGACAATAAATAAGATCGAAGAAGAATTGATGCCTTTGAATTATGGTGTTGGTGAAGAATATTGAATGTACCATGGACTGCCAGAAGAATGAACAAATCTATCTTGGATGAAGTTTAGCCAGAATGCTCCTTAGAAGAGAGGATGGCGAGACTTCGTCTCAGGTACTTTGGACAAGTTATCAGGTGGGACCATTCCCTGGAGAAAGGACATCATGCTTGGTAAAGTAGTGTGTCAGTGAAAAAGAACGAAACCCTCAACAAGGTGTATTGACAACAGTGGGCTCGAACGTAGCAACTATTGTGAGGATGGTGTAAGACTGGGCAGTGTTTCGCTCTGTTGTAGATAGGGTTGCTATGAGTTGGAACCGACTGGATGGCACCTAAGAACAACACAGCAGGTGTATAATGATATTTCGTCGAGGTCTTCATTTGCATTTCTCTATTGACTAGTGATGTGGAACATCTTTGTAAGTGCCTGTTTGCCATCTGTATATCCTCCTCAGTGAAATGTCTTTTGCCCATTTTCTTATTGTATTAGTTTGTTTTCCTTTGAGTTTTGAATATTCTTTATATATTCTAGATATGAGTACTTTGTTAGGTATGTCGTTTGCAAATACTTTTAGTTTGGAGCTTGTCTGCATTATTTTAACATCCCTCCCCCCAACCCAGTAAAAGTTTTAATTTAGTCATAGTCAAATTTTTTTTTTTTTTTTTTAAGCCTTTTGTTTCATGTCTTCACCAAGCACTGGGTCCCAAAGACTTGCTTCTGTGTGTTTGTCTTAAAGTTTTATGGGTTTACGTTTTACATTTAAGTCTATGATTTATTTCAAGATATTTTTTAATAAGGTTTGAGGTTTAGGTCAAGGTTCAGTTTTGTGCCTATGAATATCCAATTGCTTTAGCACCATTTGTAAAGGACTTCTCTTTCTACGCTGAAGTGCTTTTGTACCTTTGTCAAAATCAGTTGGCTGCACTGTTGTTGTTTGTTGTTATTTCCAGGCCTTCTGTTCCATCATGTTGATCTTTGTGACTGTTCTTAGTCAATACTTCATAGTCTTGATTACTGTAGCTGTATTTTGAAATTGGGCAGAGTGATTTTTTCTACTTAATTTTTCTTTTTCAAAATTGTTTGAACTGTTCTATTTCCTTTGCCTTTCCATATAAATTTTAGAATAATCTTGTCTATATCTACAAAATAATCTTTCTGGTATTTTGATAGGAATAGTATTAGACATGTATACCAACATGGGGAAAATTGACATCTTTACTATGTTGAATCTTACAATTCACAAAAACTGTACACCTCTCCATGTATTTAGGTCTTCTTTGATTTCTTTTCAACAACATTTTAGCATTGTACGTGTTCCGTTATATTTACACCTAAGTATTTAATTTTTTAGTTATTTTAAAAGATATTATATTTTTAATTTGCTCTCCAACTGTCCCATTTATTTTTATATGTTGATCGTATATCATGCAACTCTGATGAACTTACTATTATTAGTTCTAGGATTTGTGTGTGTGTGTGTAGATTTTTTTGGGGGGGATTTTTCTATGTAAATAATCATGTTATCTACAAATGGGGACAATTTATTTGTTTCCTATCTGTTTGCTTTTTATTTCCTTTTCTTGTATTATTGTGTAGGCTAGAATTAACAGTATTGTATGATTGGCAGTAGTGAGAGTGGACATCTTTGGCTTTCTGTTTTTTTTTTCCTTCCCAATGTTCTAGGATTCCTTCTTTCATAATTTCCTTTCTGTGGAGAGAAATTCTTTTAGCAGTTCTTGTAGATAATTTTGCTGATGACAGTCCTCTTAGTTTTCTTTCGTCTGAGAATGACCCAATTTCTTCTACATTCATGAATGCTATTCTTGCTGGATATAGAATTCTCGGTTGCCAGTTCTTTTCTTTTAACCTTTGAAAACTGTTTTGGCATTTCCTCTGGCCTCCATGGTTTCTGATGAGAAAGAAATCTGCCCTTATTTGGATTGTTTTCCTCTATAACAAATACATTATTTCACTCTGACTATTTTCAGGATTTTTTTCTGTCTTTAGTTTTCAGAAGTTTGACAATGCTGTGTCTTCGCATGGATTTCTTTGAGTTTATTTTATTTGAGATTCTCTCGCGTTTTTGAATCTGTAGAATTTTCTTTTGCCGTATTTGGGAAACTTTCAGTCATTGTTTCTTTGAGAAATGTTTCAGCTTCACCTTCTCTCTCCTGTTTTTTGGGGACGTTGTTGACATGAATGTTAGACCTTTTGTTACAGTCTTACATGTCCCTGAGGCTCTGTTAATTTTTTTTCCTTTGTTCTATTTTTTCTCTTCTGATTGTACAATTGCTGATGTTTTGTATTTACATTCACTGATTCTCTTCTTTATCCTCTCAGTTCGTCCACTGAGCCAATCCATTGAGTTTTTCATTTTGCTGATTGCATTTTTCAGTTACAGCATTTACTTTGCTTCTTCTTTTGTCTTCTGTTTCTTTGCTGAGACTTTCCGTTTCGTTTCTGAGCCTTGCGGCTTTTTCATTTAAGTGTGTTTGTAATTGTTCATGGAAGCACATTCATGGTGGTTGCTTTCAAATCCTTTTCAGATCATCTCAGTGTCTTTGTCGTCTCATCGTTAGCATTTGTTGATTGTTCTCATGCAAGTTGAGATTAATTTGGATTTTGGTATGACAAGTGATTTTTTAAAATGAAACGTGGGCATTTTTTGTATTATGTTATGAGAGTCTGGATTTCATTCAATTTTGTGTTTTAGCAGGCCTCTTCTGGCACTGCTCAGGTTGGTGGAGGGTGGAGAGACTGGGCACTACCTCATTAGTGCTGAGTGTGGGAAGACTTCCTCATTTGGCTCTTTCAGATACCACTGTGGCTGGGGGACAGAATGGTATCTCGTTGCTGCTCCCCACATGGTCTCTGCTGACACAGTGGGTATGAGTGTTGCTTCATTATTGATGAGTAGGTGGTGAAAATCCTCACTCTTCAGTAGGCTTCCTCTGAGAACACTCCAGTGAAGGGGAGGGACACACTACTACCACTAGTTGGCTTGGAAGTTCAAGCTCCATTGATATCTCTGTGGGTGGGGTGGTTAGATTGTGTGGCTTGTTACCACCAAGCATAAATCAACCTCTTGACTCCCTGATCAGCCTCTCTGACACCACCCTAGCAGCAGGGACTGGAGAGGTTGAGGCAAGGGTGGAAGTCCAGGTTCCCTATTCAGTCTTCGCTGGCATGGGTGAGTTCGGGGACACATTTTTTAGTGCGATGTTTGGTTGCAGTAGAGCAGTTATTGTATAGAAGTTTTCTCTATTGCTCCTCTGCGTCTTTCCTGATACTTTTGCTAGAGAGAGCAGACTTTTCTTGGGATTTCTTTCTGTGCACCTGTTCTGGCTTCTCTAGTACTCAGGAAACAGAAAACCTAGGGAACTCATCACTCTGATGCTCCTCACGTCTCCAGGTCCCTTGCTGACCTGTCTTTACTCTCTTCCTTCCAGAATCTTTTTTTATCTATTTTTTGCTGTGCTTTGCAGAAGTATTAGGGAAAGGAACATCTATTCTTTCTTTATGGAGCTATTTTTTTATTTTTAAAATGTTAATTATTAATTATTGATACACGTGTTAGTATTAGATATTTAACATCAGTTATTATTTTTAAGTGTATGTGAAAGTTACTTGCTCCGGGTTGAGAACTACAGGTTTATGAGTTTCCTAAGTAATGAAAATATACACATACTTTTCCTTTCGCCCTTGTGCCCTACTCCCTCACATTCCTTCCTTCCTTTCTGGAATATTCCATAAAGGAATTTTATGCAAACTTGCGGTTTTCAGTTGAAATAGCCTAATAACAATTTTTTACTGAAGCGCATTCATTAAGCGCCTTGTAATTGCCAGGTACTGTGCTAAGTGGGAAGCCCTGGTGGTGTAGTGGTTAAGTACTACAGCTGCTAACCAAAAGGTTGACAGTTCGAGTCCACCAGGTACTCATTGGAAACTCTGTGAAGCAGTTGTACTCTGTCCTGTAGGGTTGCAATGAGTCGGAATTGACCTGAAGGCAGTGGGTTTGGTTTGGTTTGGGGTGCTAAGTGATTTTCTCAGTTCATTGTATTAGGTGGTGTTCTTCCAGTTTTGCAGCTGAGGAAATAAAGGCTTAGGGGCATCAAGTAATTTGTCAAGGTCACTTACCTAGTAAGTGCTAGAGCTGATATTTGAATACAGGTCTTAAGAGTTTAAAGCTCATGCTGTTAACCTCTGCATTTTGTATTTCTTCCCTGTATTCTCTCTTGTCCTTCATCAGGCTGAATTTTCTAGAACTTCCTGTTTTGTCAGTCAGGGCCTATTTAGAATTCCTAAGCATTTTTTGTTTGTTTCAATAAAAGATAAAAGACATTATCTAGATTTTATCCACTGTTACTTTCTTATAGCACCATAGTGGTTTTGTCTGCAGTTGTGTTTGTGTGTTTCTAAATATTCCTGGTAAAATTTAGGATGTGATCAAGTATTCTTGCAATTGATTCATCTTTAGTGTCACCTTAATTTCATTTTCGAAAGATTAAGTAGCTGTTTTTCTCACTTCTCTGCTGGAGTGGTTCATTCAGCCGTTATTTATTGAGCGACTACTGTTTGATAATCACTGTGCTAGGTACTGGGGATATTCAGTAATGATGCAGTTCTTTATTCTTATGATTGTTCTATGACTTTAGTTGTATCTTTCTTAGAAATCTTCAGTTCGAAGGTCATCAGTGAGATTTCATTCATTTATTTCTAGGAGGTAGTCTTCTAGAAAGCACTTGGATCTGTTAGAGTTTGGTTTACTTCTTAGGAAGATATTGATGCTTCTAAAGTTGGGTACACCAGTGTCTAAATCTGTTTTTCAAGGCAAATAGAGACTTTAAAGATGTATGCTTTGCTTCTCAAGTCCGTAATTGTTTTGAGATAGGAAACCGTCTGTAGAAAACTAATTGCCCCTAATGCTGAATGCTGAGAAAAGATAGGTTCTTGCCCACGAATTTGGAAACATTACCTGTTGGCCCTGCGATCTGTCTGATGTGCTCAGCTTGCGTAAAATGAAGCTTTTCCAAGCACAGAAGAAAATGGCTCTAAAACAAAGCTTAAATTAGTTCCTGGGAAATGTTAAGTACTGAGATGATTTTGCTGTTGGCAAATTAATATTTTGTGTTTCATTTCTGTGGAGCCATAGAATTTTATAATTGGATGGACCCATTTGCCAGACCCACTCATTTGCAGATAAGAAACCTGAAACCTAAAAAGATGAAGTGACACCCACCACCTGTTGTGATGAAGCAGACTAGAACTCAGCCTCCTGACTGAATCCCATTGATCATATTCTTTATCAATTCTGCAGGGACGGCCTGAATCGTAGAGGTATTGATTTTCTTTAACTTTTTTCAGTAGTCCCCACTTATCTGTGGGGGATATGCTCCAAGACCCTATGTATACTGTGATTTGTCCTATACATACATAGCTATGATAAAGTTGAACTTAAAAAGTAGGCACAGGAAGAGATTAACAACCATAACTAATAATAAAATAGAACAATTATAACAATATACTGTAATAAAAGTCATATGAATGACGGAGGGGCCGATGTGCGATTTCATCACACTGCGTATTCATTTGACATTTTCAAACCGAGGTTTAGGGAGGGTAACTGAAACCGCAGAAAGCGAAACCTCAGATAAAGGCGGCGGGGGAGCGGGGTGCTACTCTAAGTCATTTTAGTCCCATATGTGTTAAGCTTCTTCCCTCACAGGGCTTAGGTTTTCTCAATTCAGGACTGTAGATGAGGCACTTAAATTATTTCATCGCTGGTTAAACTCTGTAATGGTTTATAACTTGGTCCCTGAATCTACATCACTTTGTTTCTAAATTGTTCGACTTTAGTTTAGATGTTGTTGTAGTCTGTATGACCGTCAGGTTTAGCTTATAATGCCTTCGGTTAGGCGGAGTTTTTTTGTTCTGTTTCATTAAAAGGAAACTGAGGCACTAAGAATTCCCTTAGACTGAGACCAGGGCATTAACCAGTTCATTCCGGTTCGAACCCCTGCTGAGAATTTGCACCCCAGATATACTGAACCAGAATATACATTTTAACAAGATCCCCAGGTGATTCTTATTCGTAATAAATTTTGAGAACCACTGCTCTACTAGTGGTTCTCAGAGTTGGTCCCTAACCATTAGCATTGGCATCGCCTGGGAACTTGTTGGAAATGCAGATTCTCAGCAGAAGGAACTGCTTCAAGGCCTCCACTGAGACAAAATAAGTTTGTGGCTCCCCATAATGATTCTTCTGAGTGGTTGGAATAAATCAGATCTCTCTCTTTTTCTTTACTAAATGTTCCATTTTGCTTGATCCATTGCTCACCTTGTGGTTTTAGATAGTTCACTATTCTACATGCCCCATCGTCTTGATGTCCCTTCTAAGGCGGGACTAACACTTAATTGGGCACTTCAGAAATGGGTTGAGTCTCAAGGGGCAATATGGACTCTTATTCCAGAGCTCTTGCCGGTGGCCACCTTGCACAGGGCTGGACCAGTGGCTTACTCTTGGGACTCCTTCCCTCAGACTGGATCCTACCAGTGGGAAACTGCTCTCCAAGGCAGGCCTGGTGTGGGAAGGCTGGCCTTCAGCTGGAACCATTTCCTCTCCCCAGTCCTTAGCTGGTCTCTTGAATGCTTGTTTTCGAAAATTAATACCTTAACTTCTAATCCTTATCCACACAGTCTCCCTCTATACATTTTACCTTTGCTATCAGGCATTCCCTTTTTGTATTATGAGCAGGAGACCCTCCAGACCTTTGGGTTTACAGTTTTGATTGGCCTTCATTTTCTAGATCCCTCATCTCATCACAGACTTGAGCGTTAGAAGGCCTGGATGGAGTCACTAGCTGCATGGCCTTGGACAAGTTAACAGTTCTCGGCCTTATCTTTCTTAGTGTGTAATGAGTAGCATCAAACCTACCCGTGTAAGAATCAGTAAGATAATCTATATGAAAGTGCTCTTTGAATATTATGTAAATTATTGTTGTTGCTGTAACCCTTATTTCTAGAAAACACAGTAGGATCAGCCAACTGAGTACTTGCGCTAGAATATTTCAAAGGCCCTGGAATCTTCTATGCCCCTGGCTGGTGGTATATTGGGACATTTGTACACAGTGGGCCTAGACATTTTGTGTTCCTCAGGGAACTACCTTTTTCTTTAAAAAGCCCAGGCTTGTCACGACTCCATAGGAAGGGATGCAAGAGCTATATTTTTCCAGCCAGATCGGTTCGTTGAGACTCTGTGTACATAGTAAATGTGAGGCCCGTTCCCTAGTTCCTTTGGCTCTGGGCTCCTTGGAGTGATGGGGTTGCTGAGAGTCAGACATGTCCCGTCTATTCAGGTGTGCACTGACAGCCCCTTCTCTCCTCCAAGCTAAGCAGCCCCTGTGGAACGCCTAACTAAGCTCAGGCTTTTGCACACTGCACTAAAACAAAGCAGGCAGCTCCTGAAATGAGCCCTAAGAGGTATCATGTCTATATGTTGGCTTTTATTTGTCCGTCTTGACAGTGTTGTGCAGCTGAAGGCCTTGTGGCTGCAGCAGACTCTCTGCCAGCCGTTTCTGCTGTGTTCCTTCTCCATCAGAGGTCTGGAGCTTGACCTGCCTGCCAAACCTTCTGCCAAACCTTCTTAGAGATGATGCAAAGATGTAACGTTTTCCTCTTGCTCATTATAGGGCAGGTTATGATTGCTTTCGCCTTGTACTTTAAAGGGAGGGATGTAGGGTTATAGTGAGTGCTTGAAAATTGTGTTTGTTTATTGTTCTGGAGATGTAGATGATTATTTTTTTACACAAACATTCACCTAGAGCCTGTGAGGTGAAGGATGTAGTAGCTGAGATGGATTCGATTTAAGATAGGCATCAAACAGGTCCACAGACACCAACAATGTAGGCGGATGCTCTTTCTCAGTAGCTAGAATTAAATGTGTACCTTTGGACTACCGTGTAATATGACATATCTCCTGGCGGGGAGGGATAAGAAAAGTGCCAATGTACTAAGGGATTTTTCTTTTTTGGCTCTGACATAGGGGACTCCAGCCAGTAACTGAAACAAGCCTGGGAGAGAATTCTTGGCCAACCTCAGGGTTATACATTGCCTGAACAGTGTGATGGTATGTTTGGCATTGCCTTGGTGCCGCGGGCACAGGTGTCGGAGGTGCGGGCCTGATGAGCCAGCGCTGTTCTGCACTCACTGTCTGCTCCCAGGCCCCCAGCCGGCCTTCTCCTGGTGGCCATCACATGGACCGAGCATATGGTTAGATAGGGAGAATCTATCACCACCTCTCGGGAGACAGTGCAGTGTGCAGGTCCTGCTTGTGCTTGGCCCATCTTTGTATGTTTGGGACAGCGGAAAGCTTCATTGCTGCCCTTCCTGCTATCAGGACAATCACCTGGGTATCAGTGCCTTGGGGTGGGTTATCAATAATGGTAACCAAAAAAGAAAAATGAGGGTGGAGCTTAAAAGGTAACCAAGAGTTTGTTGGTCATGCACTGCTTTTCACATTTAAGTTGGAGCTAAAACTCACCTATCCTGGCCATTGAGACACTTTCTCTCAGTCCTCCTGAGCTGGAAAAGGAAGAGGTTTGACTTGGTGACCTTCAAGGTCCTTTCTCTCCAACTTTATGTGAAACTCCAGGGTAAGTTCTAAATGTTGTTTCAGTCTTTAGTTTCGAATGCCCTGCTGAGCTTTTTTATCCTGAGAAGAGAGTGGATGGAGCTGAGCCTTCTCTCTCCTGCCTTCCCATGTGGTGCTCTGATTGGGTGCTAACAGAAGGGATGGTGGCCAGAAGGCAAGGCAGCCCTGGGAAGGCAGAAAGTGAAGTTTCTAAAGAATGTGAACACCTGTGAGCAGGCTTGGACCGCTGAAGGCTCACAGGGTCGTCACCAGGCCTGTCCTGCCCTTAAGGAGTCAAGGGGCATTAGTCTAGCTACATGGTGCAAACCCTTTGTGGTCAAAGACTGGGTCATGGGTTTGTTCTGTCTGCCCTGACAGTGCCTTGTACAGAACTGGATGTAATGTAGGTACTAATTATTTCTGCTTTGGTTAACTTGCTGGCATTCATTGCAGTTGGCAAGTGAACAGGATTATTGTAATAATATTTTAGAGAAAGGGTCCATGCTTGTAGCATCTTTGTCGTTCTAAATATTGTGCTCACTGAAGCAGAGAACCTTGTCAGGACAGTCATTACCAACATTTATGAAATGAAACGAGCCATTATCTGCTGGGTAAAATTTGAGGATATTGTGCTTTCAAAAGAAGAAAAGGGGGATAAAAATATTTCAGTGGGAGATCTCTTCAGACTTACTTAAAGCTTGTTTAAAAAGGAAAAAAAATGAAGAAATTAGTAGAGGTGGAAAGACACAGTCGATGTAAGAGCTTTATGTTTTGGTCATATTAAGGTTTTTGGTTAAATTTTTAAAGAAGAGTTAGCCGCTATGTCTGCTGTTTTGCTGGATAATTTTCTTTTAGTGCATCCTGAAAACTGACCTAAGGATTTGATGGAACCTCAGGCAGGGTGGCAAACTGAGAGACTACGCTCGTAACTGTTGAGGGCCTCATTCTTGGACCATAGTCATCTGCTTGTGATTGTTGATTCTAGTCATCCTGTCTTCATCTTCATCCCAAAATAGCCATTAGACCGCAGTCTGTCTGTTGTGGATGCCCGCTTTGAAGATTTAGGGGGGACAACAACAAGTAGGCACGCCTGGCTAGCCAGCTAGAGTTTGTCATCTGCTAGTTGACTTCAAGAGCCAGCCCCCCGCTGGGTTATGCAGGGTACTTGTTACTAGGTGATTCTATATCCAGTAGATCTTCTAATGTTACTTTGATAATTCCCTCTGTTCTGCCAAGCTTGTCTGCGCCAGACTGAGAAGACAATCCCAGTAGGCTATCTGAACTTTAAACTGTAGAGTTGTAGGGCTGGAAATGACTTTGAGGGTCTAAGCGTGGGCTCCCAAAATCAAATGTTTCTGGGAACTAGGTAGGTAGCATGAGCGAGTGAGTTGGGTGAGGATAAGGTTAAGGAGCCCTGGTGGCAGAACATTTAAGTGCTCAACTGCTAGCTGAAAGATCAGTGGTTCAAAACGACCCATCCACTCTGAAGGAGAAAGGCCTGGTGATCAACTTCCGTAAAGATTTCAGCCTGGGAAACCCTCTGGGGCAGTTCTACTCTGTCACGTGGGGTTGCTTTGAGTTGGAATCCAAGTGGATAGCTGCAACAGCTGCAACAAGCAATAAGAGTGCCGGGGGTGGGGCTCTGTGAGAGACACCTCCTGGTCCCTAACTATCGGGTTACTTATCTCCTGTCTATGGATAACAACCTGAGAACAGACACGAAAAGGCACTTACCCAAGGACAGACGGCTAACTAAAGACAGGGCCTGATTCTCTGAGGTTCAGTCTCATGATCTCTCCAGTACACCATGATGATGTCTAAATGGTGAGGTGAGCATACCCTGACTTCAATTGGGGATAAAAAAAATCCTTTTTTATCGTCAGTCGCATCCATCCAACCATTCCATAATGCTCTCTCTCGGCCCCCTCACCCCGACCCTTCTCCCTTCATCTAATTCCCATTCACCCTTCAGGAGGCGGTATAAAGGGCACTTCTTAGGAAGGTTTCGCTGCCCCCCTCCTGGGTTAGGCCTTCCATCATGTGCCCTGACCCCTCAGTTACACCTCTGTTCATACTTGTGCTCCTGGAAGTTCTGTCTGACACGACTGTAAGTTTCTTGAGCCCAGGGAAGCCTGCTTTATTCACCTTTCTATCCCAGGACCCGGAGCTTAGCACATAGTAGGTTATGTATGTTAGTTATACTTCCCTAGGAAGCTAAAAAATTTCAGTTTTTAGGTAAGTATAACTAACATACAATAAAATGCATGAATCCTAAGATATAGCTTGATAAGTGTTTACATATATATCTTCATGTAACCACTACCCACATCATCCCAACACACGCACACACGCACATAACACACACACACACACACACACACACCCCCGTGTTCACAGTTTACCAGGGAACTGTGATTGTAACTTCTCTTTCCAGGTCTGGCCCTGTTCCTCCCCTCACAGTCCCATTCTCACTGTTCTCTGCTTTAGATTCCATTGTAGAGAGTTACTGCAAACACAGGGTATATGTTGCTTCAGTTTTTTCCCTACATAAACCCAGCAGAATATTGGGTTTCTCTAAAGTGAGTATTCTAACTATGCCATTGACTTACCAGGGCTGAGGGCCTGCTCCCCCGGGATGTCTTGTTCAGAGGTTGCTGTGCCTAGGGTGTCAACTGCTTTCCAACAGCATTTTTAGGTCATATGATATTTATCATGATACTATTTGTAGGCCACTTTCCCTCTTTTATCTTTTAATTTTATTAAGCCAAAGGTACCTATTTCGTTGTAATAGGTATTGCACTCAAAACCTAGTGATTGAAAAGATAACTAACACAACACTGGAAACAAAACTCATCTCACAGCCAGTGCAGCCTCATTTAAAAAAATAAATAAATAAAAAACAGCTGGTTCCCAGGCTGAAGCTGTTAAGCAGATTTTTATGCAGGGCTTCAAGTTACTAGAAAAGCGGGATTCAGTGTGCCCTTCCCTTTGATTTCTAGGAGGGGTTGGGAAGTAGTGCACTGCTTCCCCCCTTCAGGTTTTACCATATTCTGAAAACACTGCTCCAAGGCCTTATAAGTGGCTTTTGCCAGTCTCCTGGTACAGGGTTTAACATAGAATTACAACAGTGGGCTACATGGGGCTTGGGAAAATAGAGAGGATGCTGTTCTCTTTTGGGATGGATGTGGTGCTCCTTTCTCTTGTCTGTGATGTTCCCTGTAAAGCGGCCTGTCACTTTGAGAAATGCACACTGTACCATCTTGCAGTTAGAAAGGTTAAGTAAGCATCCTGAAGAGTGCCCCACTGCTTTTGTACTTTCTTAATGTCAGCCAATAAAGGATTATTGAAAAAAGGTTGCAAGGACATAAAAGGCTTGCAGGTTGAGGTTGAACAATTGAAATTTTCTGTTCCCAGTATAGTAAATTACCAATGGCAGATTTAATGTTTGTTAATTATCACAGCAAAGTACTAAGGATTGTTTTCTTTTGCCTAATTAATTACCTCATCTGGAGTGGAATGTTAATTTAGATAAATGATTATTTCTTAATACCTCCGAAGCTTTCCTTGGAGTCTCCTGGAATTGCCAGTTCTGAAGTATGAGTAGAGACTTAGCAAAGCCTTCCTCACATTCCAGGGAAAACAGTGGTCTAAGAGACCAACATGGCTCCTCTGCTGGCTTTTTCCTGTGTCAGGAGGTGGCCGGAGAACTCCTTTAGATTTCTGGTGACAGAGTTGGCTTTGCCGTGTTCTACTTAGTGGAACAAGGATCTTCTGCCTTGAATCCTGTGCCTCATAGCCGAGTTTTTGTGTTAGACTCTCAAGTGATTCTGAATTTGAACATTGTTGTTCTCGTTGTGTTCTGATATATAGCGGCTCTATACCACCCACCCAGTGCCGTTGAGCAGAGTAAAAGTACCCCAGAGGGTATCTTGGGCTGTAATCTTTTTTTTTTTTTTTTAAATTTTATTGTGTTTTAGGTGAAAGTTTATAGCACAAATTAGTTTCTTGCTCCAGAATTTATACACAAATTGTTTTGTGACATTGATTGCAGTCCCCACATTGTGTCAGCACTCTCCCCTTTCCTTTTCCACCCTGGGATCTCCCTATCCATCCTTCCAGTTTTCCTTCTTCCTATCTTTGCTTTTGGGCAGGTGATGCCCATTTGGTCGCACATACTTGATTAAACTAAGAAGCACGTTCTTTATGTGTGTTATTGTTTGTTTAATAGGTCTGTCTAATCTTTGGCCGAACGGTGGACTTTGGGAGCGGCTTCAGTTTTGAGTTAGCAGGGTGTCTGGGGGCCATAGTCTCGGGGGTTCTTCCAGTCTCTGTCAGACCACCAAGTCTGGTCTTTTTTTGTGAATTTGAATTTTGTTCTACTTTTTTCTCCCCTTCTGTCTGGAACTCTCTGTCAGAGTGTTCGGTGGTGGTAGCTGGGCACCGTATGGTTCTTCTGGGCCCAGCCTGCTTGAGGGTATGGCTCATGTGGTCCATTAGTCCTTTGGATTAATATTTTCCTTGTCTTTGTTTTTTTTCATTCTCGTTTGCTTTGAAGGTGATGGGACAAGTAGATGTATTTTAGATGGCCTCTCGCAAGCTTCTAAGACCCCTGATACTGCTCACCAAAGTAGGAATGTAAAACATTTTCTTTACGAACCATGTTATGCCAGTTGACCTAGGTGTTCCCTGAGATTATGGTCCCCAGCCCTCAGCCCCAGCGGCTCGGTCCCTCAGGGTGTTTGAATGTGTCTAGGAAGCTTCTATAGCTTTTCCTCAGGTTGTGCTGGCATCCTCTGTATTGTGTGTTGTCTTCCCTTTCGCCAGTTAACACTTGTCTACTGTTAGTGATTACCTCTTCCTAGGCCTCCCCTCCCTCGTAACCATCAAAATTTGTTTTTTTCTGTGTGTACACCTTTTCTTGAGTTTTTATAATAGTGGTGTCATAAAATATTTGTCCTTTTGTGATTGCCTTATTTCACTCAGCATAATGCCCTCCAGATTCATCCATTTTGTGAGATGTTTCTCGAATTCATCATTGCATAGTATTCCATTGTGTTTATGTACCGTAATTTGTTTATCCATTCATCTGTTGATGGGCACTTAGGTTGTTTCCATCTTTTTGTTATTGTGAATAATGGTGCAATGAACATGAGTGTGCGTATGTCTATTCATGGGACAGCTCTTATTTTTCTAGGACGTATTTCTAGGAGTGGGATTGCTGGATTGTATGGTATTGCTATTTCTAGATTTTTAAGGAGGCGCCATATTGTTTTCCATAGTAGTAACACCATTTTGCATTCCCACCAGCAGTACGTAAGAGTTACAAACTCCCTGCAAGCTCTCCAACATTTGTTATTTCCCGTTTTCTTGTTTTATCCCAATAATGTCAGGGTGAGACGGTACCTCACTGTACTTTTGATTTGCACTTCTCTAATGGCTAATGAACAGGAGCATTTCCTAATGGCTAATGAACAGGAGCATTTCCTCATGTGCCTGTTAGCCACCTGAATGTCTTCTTTCGCGAAGTGTCTGTTCATATCCCTTGGCCATTTTTTAATTAGACTATTTGTCTTTCTGTTATTGAGGTGTGGAAGTAGTCTATAGATTTTAGAGAGTAGACCCTTGTTGAATATGTTGTAGCCAGTTTTTTTCCCCCCAGTTTTTAGGTTCTCTTTTTACTCATTTGATGAAGTCTTTTGATGAGCATAAGTGTTTAATTTTTAGGAGCTCCCAGTTACCTCGTTTCTCTTCTGGTGCTTGTGCATTGTTAGCTGTGGTTTGTATTCTATTTATGACATGTATTAGGATCCCTAGTATTTTCCGTATTTTTTCTTCTATGATCTTTATCGTTTTAGGTTTCACATTAGGTCTTTGATTGGTTTTGAGTTAGTTTTTACGTATAGTGTGAGGTATGGGTCCTGTTTCTTTTTTTTTTTACAGATGGATATTCAGTTTTGCCAGCACTACCTGTTAAAAAAGACTGTCTTTTGCCCATTTAATGGACTTTGGGCCTTTGTCAAAGATCAGATGACCATAGGTGAATAGATTTACATATGGGTTCTCGATTCTGTTTCATTGGTCTGTCTGGTGTTGTACCAGTACCTGGCTGTTTTGGCTACCATGACTATAGTAGGTTCTGAGATCAGGTAGTGTTGGGCCTCCAACTTTGCTCTTTTCCTTCAATAATACTTTGCTTGTCCAGGGCCTGTTTCCTTTCCATATGAAGTTGATGATTAGTTTTTCCATCTCATTAAAAAATGCTGTTGGTATTTGGATTGGGATTGTATTATATCGGTAGATTGCTTTGGGTAGAATTCACATTTTCACAGTGTTGAGTTGTCTTATCTGTGAGCATCGTATGTTTTTCTATTTATGTAGACCTCTTTTGGTTTCTTGCAATAGAGTTCTGTAGTTTTCTTTGTATATGCTTTTAGGTCCCTGGTTAGTCTTATTCCTAAGCATCTTATCTTTTTAGGAGCTATTATAAATGGTATTGTTTTACCGATTTTCTTTCAGAGGCTCTCTTTGTTGGTGTGTAGGAATCCAACTGATTTTTGTATGTTGATCTTGTATTCTTCTACTCTGATGAATCTTTCTATTAGTTCCAGTAGTTTTCTTGTGAAATCTTTGGGATTCTCTGTGTATAGATCTGCAAATATGGAGAGTTTTACTTCTTCCTTTCCAACTTGGATGCCCTTTCTTTCTTTTTCTTGCCTTATTGCTCTATCTAGGACTTCCAGCACAATGTTAAATAGGAGTGGTGATAAAGTGCATCCTCGTTGTGTTCCCATTCTCAGGGGGAATGCTTTCAGCCTCTCTCCATTGAAAATGATATTAGCTGTTGTTTTTGTATAAATGCCCTTTATTATGTTGAGGAATTTCCCTTCTATTCCTATTTTATGAAGAGTTTTTATGAGGAATTATCAAATATTTTTTCTGCATCCGTTGAGGTGATCATGTGATTCTTTTCTTTTGTTCTGTTTATGTGGTGGATTACGTTGATTGATTTTCTAATGTTGAACCATCCTTGGATACCTGATATGAATCTCACTTGGTCATGGGGTATTATTTTTTTGATATAATGCTGGATTCTATTGGCTAGGATTTTGTTGAGAGTTTTTGCATCTATATTCATGAGAGATATTGGTCTAATTTTCTTTTTTTGTGGTGTCTTTTCCTTGTTTTGGTATTAGGGTTATGTTGGCTTGATAGGATGAATTTGGAACGATTCCTTCCTTTTCTGTGCTCTGAAATAATTTGAGTAGTACTGGTGTGAGCTCTTCTCTGAATGTTTGGTGGAATTCTCCAGGGAAGCTCTCTGGGCCAGGGCTTTTTTTTTGTTGTTTGGAGTTTTTTTTTAATTACCTCTTCAATCACTTCTCTTGTTATTGGCCTATTCCAATTTTCTACCTCAGCTTGTGTTAGTTTAGGTGGGTGGTGTGTTTCTAGAAATTTGTCCATTTCCTCTAGGTTCTCAAATTTGCTTGAGTATAATTTTTCATAGAATTCTGTTGTGATCCTTTTTATTTCAGTTGGGTCTGTTGTAATGTCCCCTATCTCATTTTTATTTGGATTATTTGCTTCCTCTCCTGTTTTACTTTTGTCGGTTGATTTTTGTAAAGAACCAACTTTTGGCCTTGTTGACTTTTTTTTTTTCCTGTTCCCTATTTCATTTATTTCTGCTCTAATCTTCATTATTTCTTTTCTTCTGGTGCCTATGAGCTTCTTTTTCTATTCTCCCTTTGTTCAAGTTGTAGGGCTAAGGTTTTGATTTTGGTCTATTCTTTTTTGATGTGCATGTTTATTGCTATAAACTGACTTCTGAGCATTGCCTTTGCTGTGTCCCAGAGATTTTGGTATGATGTGTTTTCATTCTCACTTGATTCTGGGAATTTTTTAATTCTCTCTTTGATTTCTTCTTTTACCCTGTTGTTTTTAAGCAAGGTGTTATTCAGTTTCCATGTATTTGATTTTTTTTTTCCTTGATCTTCCCGTTATTGATTTCTACTTTTATGGTATTGTGATCAGAGAGTATGCTTTGTATTATTTCGATGTTTTGTGTTTTATTGAGGGTTGCTACGTGTCCTAAAATGTGGTCTATTCTGAGAATGTTCCATTTGTTTTGGAAAAGAATTGTGTACTTTTCTGCTCTTGGTGGAGTGTTCCATATATATCTGTGAGGTCAAGTTGGTTGATTTTGGCATTTAGATCTTCTGTACCTTTGTTGAGTTTCTTCATGTCCTGTCCTGTACCAAGACTCGTCTGTTGAAGTCTGGACTGTAGTTTTTACGGGAGCAGATTGCCAGTTTTTTTCTCCCACAGAGCCGCTGGGTGGGTAGACCTTACAATTAGCAGCTGCGTTCTTCACAGTCGTGCCACCAGGGACTCTCTTTTTAAGTAGACCTTGGGAAAACCTCGGTTTGGCAGTCCTGCCTTAAATATTAAAGTTGATGTGGAAAGAACACTGTCATTTGTTTAACTCACTTTCACCTTCAAGTCACTTTGACCTATCCATGTCTACTATTGAAAATGCATCCTTTAGAGCTCAAAATCCTAGAGAGGAAAGGCTCTTTTCAGATAATCTGATCGAATCTCTGTTTTTGAACTGTTAGGGAAACCGTGGCATAGGGAAGTTAACGTTAGAGGAATAGTAGTGAAGTCTCGTCTAGAACACACACTTGGAATGCTAAGTTTACGTGAGGCCACTATTCCACAAAGGAGCCCTGGTGGTGTAACGGTTAAGCACTTGGCTGCTAACTGAAATGTTGGCTGTTTGAACCCACCAGCGGCTCCATGGGAGAAAGACCTGGCAATCTGCTGCCGTAAAGATTACAGTGCTATAGGGTCACTATGAGTAGAAATTCACTCACTGGCACACAGCGACAACTGCTTACAGTGTGGTGGTTCTCTTAGTGCAGTGTGCTCTGTATCCACAACTGCCTTGGAGATTACTGTTTTGAAAATCTCCTTTTGGGGAAAAACATCAGTTTAATTTATGAACACCTCCATGAGTACTTTTGTGATACTGTGGGATATATTACTGAATACTAATTGGGGAGATTGTGGCACCATTTCTGCACTTCGAAAGTTAATAGTGGAAACGGAAACCATAATTAATACAGGTATTAAAAAACCCAAACCAGCGCTTTCGAGTCGATTTCGACTCGTAATACAGGTATTAGCAGTGACTATTTAAGAATAAGAACGGTCTTAGGCTGAAAAGGAGTAAATTGCCAAGTAAGGCATAAAGAAGAACGCTAAGGGACCTGAGGTGGTAGAACAGCTGTCTGGGAAGACACTGAGAGAGAAGACAGTTACACATGAAGGACTGGTTCTATGAAGGGTAGGTGAGGTTTGCTAGGTAGGTGGGGAGAACATCGCGGACAGAGAGTATGGGCAAAGGAGGTGAGAAAGTAAACGCCAAGGCTCTGGGGGATACAATATGCTTAAGATGTGACCCATGTTCTCCAGGAATTTAGAGATTAAAATAAATAAATAAATAAATAAATAGGAAGAGGGGAGAAAGGAAGAGAGAAAAATAAAGTCATCAGGTGTTTGCTTGTAGACAGGTTTTTATTCTTTCTTTGACTCAAATTATATCACCTTAATCATTTTTTTTTTTATCATTGTGAGGAGCCCTGGTGGCGCAGTGGTTAAGAGCTACAGCTGCTAACCAAACGGTCAGCAGTTCAAACCCACCAGCCGCTCCTTGGAAACCCTATGAGGCAGTTCTACTCTGTCCTATAGGGTCACTGTAAGTTGGAATCGACTCTATGGCAGTGGTTTTAATCATTGTGAAAGGATCCTTGGGTGGCGCAAATGTTTAAGCACTCGAATACTAGGCAAAAGGTGGCATTTTGAACCCACCCAGAGGCAACTTGGAAGACAACCTGGTGATTGCTTCCAAAAGTTTCACAGCCTGGAAAACCCCTACAGAGCAGTTCTCCTGTGCACACGCGAGGTTGCCACGAGCTGGAATCTACTCGACAGCAAGTACCACTACGTAACAAGACTGGGGAAAGGATTCAAAAAGAAAGTGAAATCATGACTCTCTCACAGACGTAAAACGTACATGTGTCCAAGATTTTATATAGTAGTCACTAAATGAAGCTAAGGTCGGTCTTAGAACAGGTTCAGAAGAGAAGTCAAAGAACCACACATTTATGTGGAATAAAGGAAATGTTGAAAAGAATCTACAAGTGAACTCAAAACTGTCGTTTTCAGGGAGAGGGAAAGGGCTCTTCCTCCAAGGCCCAGAAGTTATTTGCATATCTACAGACAAGAATTACTTGCACTGCTCTCAGTTACCTACAGTTTACAGAAGTGTGGGTTAACCTAGACAGAGGCAGGTGCCAGCATTCCACAGAAAGGATGCCTCCTAATCTCTTTGGCTTATTTCACGGTCAGAAATTTCCCCTTACATTGTTTTGCCTGAGATTTTGACCCAATTGTTTAGACTGACAATTTCAGACAAATTGTGTGACTTATTTTTCTTATTGGAAGGAAGTGATAGATCCAGGCTACTAGAGGTGAGCTTTGGGCCCAGTGTGACCCAGCCAGCAGCAGCGGTCACCCTGTACTGTCTCTGCTCCTGATGAGGCACTTATTTCATGAGCTAGCTTTTCATAAAGATAGGAAAAGGCAGAAGGATTACGTCTGAGATTATCTGGAGGGCCTTGTCTGTAGCGTGATAGCAAGTGGCTTGTCCTCTTTTCTTCTGGGGCTGCCAAGCTGAGCCACTTAAAAGGATGTTTGAGTAAATGCCTCCTGGTTAGTGAAGGGACTTCCCTGATGCTCTGCTCAGGGACCACCCAGTCGTACCACACGTGTTCTGTCCACGTTCACCAAGTATGGGAAGGATTCCTGAACATATATGTATGCATATGTGTATGCGGAAACCCTGGTGGCGTAGTGGTTAAGTGCTATGGCTGCTAACCAAAGGTTTGGCTGTTCAAATCCACCAGGCGCTCCTTGGAAACTCTATGGGGCAGTTCTACTCTGTCCTAAAGGGTCGCTATGAGTTGGAATCGACTCGACGGCACTGGGTTTGGTTTTTTGGTTATGTGTATGCATGTCTCGGATGCTCTTGAGCCGACTCCGACTCTCGCTGACCCCACGTGTCAGAGTAGAACTGTGCTTCATACGGTTGTCAATGACAGATTTTTTAGAAGGAGATCTCCAGGCCTTTCTTCTCAGGTGCCTTTGGGTAGACTCAAACTGCCAACCTTAAGGTTAGCAGCCAAGTGAGTTAATGGCTTGCTCCACTCCTATATACACGTGCACACACACACAAAATACACATCTGTATCTGTGTGTGTATAGATATAACTATGTAAACTGGAGGTTGATTTTAAGGGATGGGTTAAGTTCAGTAATTATATGCATTTTCCTAAGGCTCTGTTGTATCTCAGATTCTCATATTCTCAACGACTTTTAGGATTACCCCAAAGTTTAAGAACCGCTGACCAGGAACTGCATACTCACTAATTAGCCCGAATCTATGTGTCCCTACGTGAACAATTTAAAAAAGAAAAAGTCCAGCATAAGGTTCCACCTAATTACAGGTCTGCTGTGGTAGCCACACCTGGATTGTGTAGTGGGACAGCCTTGCCCCTGCGCTGGGAGGCGGTGTGATGTCCCTCCACACCAACAAGCCTGCTTGAGTCCTCGGTGGATGAAGTGAACTCACAGGGAAATAACAGGCACCCAGTACCATGAAGTCCAGCAGCCTGCGGGGCCAGGGAGACAACAGCCTTCTGGCTTCTGCATTGTGTTCAGTGCCCCTGTGCTTGTCTGAGACTTGCAGTTGGCCGAGGTCTCTGCCTGGCCGCTGATTTGGGCTGGGTATTGATGTCAGGAAAATAGGGGTGGGGGACCTAAGCTCAGAGCAAAAGAAATCATGCTCTGCTCCCCGCCCCGCCATGAGCGTAACAGCTTTTAAATACCCAATACCTCTTCCTGCCTTCCAAACCAGGATTGAGAGCTTGTCAGGCGGGCGCCATGTCTCCAAGTAACCCATGCGTTGTTCCAGCATTGGGTAAATTATTGTAAGATTTTAAATTCAAATACTCCCACATTCATTTTGTTTAGGAAATAATTGTAATAAAGCAAATTGTTTCCTCTTTTTTTCCCCTCCGAAGTGCAGACAAGTGAGGGCAAATGAATTCACAGTCAGTTTTGTGGCTGTTCTCTTCCACGCTGGAGAAGAGATGGTGCTGTTTACCCAGCTCTGCCTTGTTGCAGCCCTATGCTGGGGTGTGGCGCCCTCGCCTTAATTTGTCATCTGAAAGCAATTTTGTTCAATTAAAGATTAGAATTAAATTTCAGTGGTAGGGCTTCTGTGCAGAGGAAATGATGCATTAACGAACACACAGATGTCATCTCACAGCCATGCTGTTTGCAGAGCAGCTTCTCCAGGATCCATACACTAAAAGGGGCCACGGCAGCAGGAGCATTGTTTACTCGTTGGCATACTAAGTGGGGACTCGTGCATTTATTTGCAAACCATTTATCATTCTGTATATGGAGAGGAAAAACGTACTTTATCTAGAATATTTGAAATAATGACTCCTAAAATCGGATAACAGGAGCATTAATGGCAGGTGCCGTGCAGTAAATTGCGTATTGCTGTTGGGTTGGCACCGGAGCCTAGATTTGTGATGTTAATGATCTAGCCACATAGCTGGGAATTGAGTATAAAAAGAGAAAGTTCCTGGGAAGAGACAAGGCGACTGGTGAATTAAAAGTGTGGTGGCAGAGGGAAAAAAATGTGTAGGATCGCATTTCCCTTATTGGAAGACCCATCTGCTCTTCTGTACACACAGTACGTAAGTTTTACTCTCTGCATTCCAAATACCCTGCAGGGCGGGGAGGAAGTTCATCTATCTTTCTTCAACTCTTCTTTCACTCACACTCAGATCGGAATGAACAGAAAGATTTATGTCTTGCGCGTGCAGTGTTATAGGTTGGTAGTTTTTTTTTTTTAAGGAAATTGTGTATTTAGACTGATATTCTGTGCACTGCTTTGCTTGAAATGAGTGATGACTGAGACTTCGAGGTAGGAGAAAACAGCAGGTGGGGAGCGAGAGCTGGGGAGGCAGAATAGGGCCTCTTAGAGATAGTGCTGGTTTCTGTGGTCTCTGGGCCTAGCCGCGTAAGGAGTATGCATGTTCCCAGGCGGAGCCCAGGCCCGCGTCCCGCGTGTTCTGACTCACCGTCAGGTTTCCTTGATGATGTCATTTCTGTGCTGTACAGAATTCCAACTGAGTTTCAAATGCAGAGGGCTCTCAATTTCAGGTGACGTCGGCCCTGGTTATTGATGTAAATATGGGCGAATTCTCAGCTGAGACCTTTCTGATCTCCTAGTTCAAGGACCCTTTTGCTTTCCTTTTCCTCTGTTACAAAAAAACTCTCTGTAATTGTTGATGAGGGTAAATGGCTTTCCCCTTGAAATTTTTTCTTTCTGTGGCTTCTGTGATGTCACGTTTTTCCTTTCATTTATCCATGTCTTGTGTCAGAATCACTTCTCTTCTGGTCTAATTTCCTTTTCCGACCCCTGCCTGTCTCCTAATTTTTATTCCCAGGTACAGTTTTTCTCTGCAGCTCCACACCCATGTATCTCTATCTGGAAATTTCATTAGAACCTGAGTCAGTGTGTCCAGGATAAAATGTGCCTTCTCCGCAACTCCTCATCCTTACTCTCTGATGACCCTTGTATTTTCCATGTCATCTTGGCTAAAAATTCAGTTCATTCTTGTCTCCTTTTCCCCTTTCTCTGCCTCTCATGAGTCACCAACTTCCGCCTGTCCTTGTTACCTTTGTGTCTTCATGTACTTATTTCAGCACAATGTTCAAAAACCATCAGTGACTCCCTGTTGCCCGAAAAATGAAGTCCAGGCCTGGCGATTAAGCGGCCTGTGACTCAGCTCTGTATCTCCTACTAACTTTCTGTTCTAGGTGCTTGTTCTGGGCTCACTTTCCCTTGTCTGCTGTCAGAACCCTGCCTTGTTCTGGGCTCACTTTCCCTTGTCTGCTGTCAGAACCCTGCCTTGTTCTGGGCTCACTTTCCCGTATCTGCTGTCAGAACCCTGCCTTGTTCTGGGCTCACTTTCCCTTGTCTGCTGTCAGAACCCTGCCTTGTTCTGGGCTCACTTTCCCTTGTCTGCTGTCAGAACCCTGCCTTGTTCAGGGCTCACTTTCCCTTGTCTGCTGTCAGAACCCTGCCTTGTTCAGGGCTCACTTTCCCTTGTCTGCTGTCAGAACCCTGCCTTGTTCTGGGCTCACTTTCCCTTGTCTGCTGTCAGAACCCTGCCTTGTTCTGGGCTCACTTTCCCTTGTCTGCTGTCAGAACCCTGCCTTGTTCTGGGCTCACTTTCCCTTGTCTGCTCTCAGAACCCTGCCTTGTTCTGGGCTCACTTTCCCTTGTCTGCTGTCAGAACCCTGCCTTGTTCTGGGCTCACTTTCCCTTGTCTGCTGTCAGAACCCTGCCTTGTTCTGGGCTCACTTTCCCTTGTCTGCTCTCAGAACCCTGCCTTGTTCTGGGCTCACTTTCCCTTGTCTGCTGTCAGAACCCTGCCTCTGCTAAGGCCCAGCTCACATACCCCTTCCAGGAACCCTTTCCTGTAGGGCGTGCTCCTGGCTCCAGCTGTGAGTGACATCCCTGCTTCTGTTAGGCCACCTGTCACGTACTGCAGGTACTTAGATCAGGGGTTTGAACTGATGCATTCTGGTCCTTACCCCTGCTGAGAATTTGCATTTCCGACAAGTTCCCAGGTGATGCCAATGCTGCTGGTTAGGGACTAGTTCTGAGAACCTCTAGTAGAGCAGTAGTTCTCAAAATTTATTATAGGTAAGAATTACCTGGGGATCATGTTAAAATGTAGATTCTGATTCAGTATACCTGGGATGGAGATGCAAATTGTCGTCCGGGGCTTGAACTGGAACCACCAGTTTGAAGCCATGATTGATTTAAGGGTCCTATCTCTCTCTGCTGGATTGTAATACTTGTGGGATTATAAAACAGTCACTTTGATAGCAGGGACCATCTTTTTCTTTTTGTATTTTCATCAGAGCCTGGTCTATTATTTTGAATTCAATATGTTGTTGGAAGTACTTGTTGGGAAGATAAATCACAGAGGAAGCCATTTCACACAAGTGCTAGGCTCTGCTTAGTTACAGGAACCTAGATGAGGCTCTGGTGTATGTTGTTAGGCCCTTCTCAGTCTTACTGTCACAACGGACGTACACTTACGCTAGGACAAGGCCAGGTAGAAAGGTAAGGGTTTGGGTTGACTTCAACTAGGATATGAGAACTAAGAGGACTTGTGTTCCGCCGCCTCCAAGGTTTGTGATTATTTTAGCACTGGGCAGTGGTTAGGAACTCAGCTGCTACCCAAATCCACTAGCCGCTCCTTGGAAACCCTATGGGGCAGTTCTACTCTGTCCTGTAGAGTCGCTATGAGTCAGAATCTATTTGATGGCAATGGGTTTGAGGGGGTTTTTTTTTTTGGCCTTAATCTTTTCACCTGTGTCTAATTAGCATCTAGATCCTGAGTCAGTCAGTTGGGGCAGGACTGTTGGCCTTTCTTCTAGGCGTTTGATGTTTCACGTAGCAGGGCTACTGACAGCTTGGAAAAAAGACTCGTGCCTCACTTGGTGGTTCTTCTGGAGACTACAGCAAGCTAGAGAAGTCCAGGAGGGAGGAGCCTTCTGCTACGTTAAGTTTTCAGCATGTTCTGCCAGGGTGGCCCGGGGCCTGTCCTGGTATGTCTTTAAAAGAGGATGAAGGAGGAGTGGAAACTGTGTTGTTTGGCCGTGTTCTTTCCTCTGTTTGTTGTGAGTCACCTTAGGTGGTCTGAGGGTCTGGAAGCTTTTTCTCCGCTGTTAAAGGGGAATGCTGACTCCTTGAGCTGATTTGTTGACAGGAGCCTAGGAGGCAGGCTGGCCATGAGGACTTTATGGGAGTTTGTAATCTGTGGCCATAGTTCCTGGGCCTACCTGGCTGAGTTAGTCAGAAGGATGGATCCTTGAATTGCCTTCTTTGCTCAGCTACTTAAATTGAGTCACTGAGCAGTATACATGTAGATGCTTTAATAAGTATGTTGAATCCTATTTCATAGGAGCAAACAGGGTGATGAACATGAAGGAGTTGTTTTATTTTAAAAAGAACTGCCCACATTCTTGAACTGCCCAAGTTTCCATTTTGTTATGCTTTGTATATGGTTTTGAATATTTTACCCTTTTTGGTTTCCGCAGGGCAGTGATGTTCTGTTTCTGAACTTTGGGTCAGCATCTCCTCATTGGCTTCTTGCCCTTGCCTGAACTTCCTACCAGTTCACTGACCTGGGTCTGTAGTTCTAAAATTTAGATTTACTTTTCCTTGCCTTTGTTCATTTCAGTTAAGACTGCAAAGCAAAAAACTTACTTTGTTCTTAGTTAACCTCTTTACCCTCACCCCACTTTTCATGCCCTGCCCTCCCCACCTTCTAACTAATTAAACGAACAGAAGTGCTATAGACTGGGTTGTGTCTGTCAGAAAGATACCTGGCAGTCCTAAACCCTTGTATCTGTGACTGTGACTTTGTTTAGGAACAGGGTCTTTCAAGATGTTATGGGTTAACATGAGGTCATGAGTCGACGGGGGGGGGGGTCCTAATCCCACCTGAGTGGTGTTTTTTTAAAAAGGAGAACACACATGGTTATAGACAGATGAAGGACTCCTATATGACAAAGGAGGCAGATATAAGATGCAAGTCCAGGAATGCCAAGAGCCACCAGAAGCTAGGATAGAAGCGTGTAACAGGTTCTCAGAGCCCTCAGAAGGAATAAACGTGGCTGACGTTCTGCTTTTGGACTCCTTCTCTCCAGAACTGTAAGACAATAAATTTCTGTTCTTATAAGCCTTCTAGTTTGTGGTATTTTGTTATGGTAGCCCTAGGAAATTAAAACAAGAAATTATTGAAAATAGGCAAGATTGCCAGAATTAGCAAATAAAAATACAAGACACGCAGTTAAATGTGATTTTAGATAAACAATAAATTATTTTTTAGTATACGTCCCATGCAGTGTTTGCAATGTTTGGGAATACTAAAAATTCATGGTTCTGCTAACCCTACTAATAGATATTTATTTGAAATTAAACTCACTATTAAGAAAATGTTATAAAAAGTAAATCTTAATTTGTTGTTTTTAGGTACTGTTGAGTCAATTCTGACTCATAGGGACCCTTTGTACAGCAGAACGAAACACCGCCTGTTCCTGTGCCATCTTCACAGTCATTGTTACGTTTGAGTCCATGGTTGTAGCCACTATGTCAGCCCATCTCATTAAGCGTCTTTCTCTTTTTCACTCACGAAGCATGATGTCCTTCTCCAGTCACTGAAACCTCCTGATAACATGTCCAAAGTACATGAGATGAAGTCTTGGCCATTCTAGCTTCTGAGGAGCATTCTGGCTGTACTTCTTCTAAGACAAATTTGTTCGGTCTTCTGGCAGTCCGTGGTATAGTCATTATTCTTCGCCAACACCATGAATCTGAATTTACTGAGTGTTAAATACATCTAAAGCTCCCATTGCTGAAAAATTATGGTTAAATTGTGAAACAGTTTGTGTTAGATTCATAAGTTGGGTAGATACTGTATGGTATACCATACAGTATACCCAGGTATACTGTAGATACCTATAAGGTTCTACTGGCTGTGAGAAGTGACCATTTATCCTAAGATTCCGCTTTATCTCCTTGCTCTCTCAGAAGCTGGTGTTCATTTTTGAGGTGGGAATATTTGGTTCAAGCCGTAGAGACTATTGCAAAAGAAGTCCCATTTACGTGATTCATCACAAAGCATGTTTCAAAAATGGATATTGAGAAAACACTCACCAAACCAGGAATAGAAGGGAAATTCCTCAACATGATAAAAGACATTTGTGTAAAAACCACAGCTAACATCACACTCCATGGGGAAAGACTGAAAGCTTTCCCCTAAGATCAGGAAGCAGACAGGTTGCCTTGCCTGCTTTCACCACTGTTCAATAGGCAAGAAAAAGAAAAGGCATCCAAATTGGGAAGGAAGAAGTAAAACATTCTCTACTTACAGATGACATGTTCTTATATGCAGAAAATGCCAAAAAATCCACGAGAAAGCTGCTGTTGTTAAATGCTGTTGAGTTGATTCTGACTCATAGTGACCCCATGTAAGGGAGTAGAACTTGCCCCATAGAGTTTTCTAGGCTGTTTTCTTTATGGAAGGAGATTGCCAGGTCTTTCTCCCATGGAGCTGTTGGGTAGGTTTGAACTGCCAACCTTTCAGTTGTAAATAGAAGGCTTAACTGCTGTACCAGCAGGGCTCCTTACAAGACAGCTACTAAAGGTTATAAATGAATTCAGCAAAGTTGTGGGGTACAAGATCAACAAACAAAAATCAGCTGTTTATCTATATGCTGGTAACGAACAAGCTGAAAAGGAAATCAAGACAATAGTTCCATTTACACTAGCATCTAAAATAATAAAATACCTAGGAGGACTAAACTTAATCATGGAGGTGAAAAAGTTGTATGCTTAAAACTGTACAATGAGAAAACCATTGCTGAAAGGAATGAAAACCTGAAAGGAATGAAAGAAGACCTAAATAAATAGGAAGATATCCTTTGTTCATGGATTGAAAGACTTGATGTTAAGATGTCAGCACTACTCAAAACAATCTACAGATTCAACGTAATCCTTAGCAAAATTCTAACAGCCTTTTTTTTTTGTAGAAACGGAAAGGGAAATCCTCATAGACCAATGGAATAGAAGTGACAATCTGGAAATAAACTTCATACCGACCGCTCTGACCAGGTTCACAATAGAAGGTCTCAGATAGAGCGGGAGAAGAATGTAGAACAAAAATCAAATCCATAGAAAAGACCAGAATTACTGGTCTGATAGAGGTTGGAGGAACCCCAAGACTTTGGCCATAAGACAGCCATCTAACCTGGAACTGAAGCCATTCCGGTAGACTGCCTTTCAGCCCAATAATAATAGACCTACAAAATAAATAACACCTGAGAGGAACAAGCTTCTTAGAACTGTTAATTATATGAGACCAAAGGGCAAAATATGCCCCAAAGCAAAAACAAGAAGGCAGTAAGGGGTAGGAAAATCAGAGGAAAGGTAAGGGGGAACCCAGCGCGAAAATGGGGGGAGTGCTGACACATTGAGGTAACTGCAGCCAATGTCTTGGAATATTCTGTGTATAATTGTTTGAACTGGAAACTTTTTGCTCTGGAAACCTTCATCTAAAGCATTAAAATAAAAAAGCCCGTACATCTATGGCCAGTTGATTTTCAACAAGGGTGCCAAGTCCATTCCATGGGGGAAAGAATAGTCTCTGATGAATGGTGCTAGGATAACTATCTCTACATGAAAGAGAATGAAGTTATACCCACACCTCACAGCATATCTGGAAATTAACTCAAAATGGATCAGTGACTTAAATATAAGAACTACCCACCCACTGCTGTCGAGTCGATTCCACCTTGTATCGACCCTATAGGACAGAGCAGAACTGCCCCATAGAGTTTCCAAGGAGCACCTGGCAGATTCGAACTGCCGACCTCTTGGTTAGCAGCCATAGCACTTTAACCACTACGCCACCAGGGTTTCCAAATGTAAGAACTAAACTCGTAAAACTCTTAGAAGAAAACTTAGAGGGAAATCTTCAAGACCTTTTTGACAGAGGGTTCTTAGATATGACACTAAAAGCAAGAGTGACAACAAAAACATAAATTGGACTTCACCAAAATTAAAAACCTTGTGCATCAAGGAATTTATCAAGAAAGTGAAGGGACAACCTGTAGAATGAGAGAAGGTATTTGGGAACCATATAAGGCTTTAATATCCAGAATATATAAAGAACTCTTACAAATCAACAACAAAAAGACAACCTGGTTAAGAAATGTGCAAAGGACTTGAGTAATATTTTTCAAAAAAAGATATACAAATGGCCAATAGACACATGAAAAGATGTTCAGCGTCACTGATCATTAGGGAAATATAAATCAAAACCACAGTAAGATCCTACTTTACCCCCACTAGGATGGCAATCACTGGAAAAATAACAAATGTTGGCAAGAATGTGAAGAAATTGAAACCCCTGTGCTGGTAGAAATGTAAACTGGTGCAGCCTCTGTGGAAAACATTTTGGTGATTCCTCAAAAAGTGAAACATAGAATTACCATATGACTCAGCAGTTCTATTCCTAGGTACGCACCCAGAAGACTTGAAAACAGGAACTCAAGTAGATATCTGTACACTGATGTTCACTGCGGCAGTATTCACAATACCCCAATGCCTGTCAACAGATGAATGGGTAAACCAAGATGTGGTGGCGACACTTCGTTTTATGTACTTTGGATGTATCAGGAAGGACCAGTTCCTGGAGAAGGACATCATGCTTGGTAGAGGGTCAGTGAAAAAGAGGACCCTCAAGGAGGTGGATTGACACAGTGTCAGCAACAATGGGCTCAAACATAGCAACGATTGTGAGGATGGCGCAGGACTGGGCAGTGTTTTGTTCTGTTGTACCTGGGGTCGCTATGAGTCAGAACCAACTTGATGGCACCTAACAACAGCAGCAAAGAGAAATGAAGTTCTGAGCCATTCTTCGTCATGGATGAACCTTGAAAACATTATGCTGAACGGAATAAATCGGATACCAAAGGACTGGTATTATATAATTCCACTTATATGAAATATCTAGAATAGGCAAATCCCTAGAGGCAGGGGAGGGGAGGATTGGGAGTTATTGCTTAATGGGTGTTGGTTTTCTGTTGGGGTTGATGAAAAATGTATGGAAGGATATAGTGGTGATGGTTTCATAACATGGTGAGTGTAGTTAATGTCTCTGAATCGTATACTTAAAAATGATGAAAATGGCAATTTTTTATATCCGTATTTTAGCACAATCAAATACAAAAAAAAAAAAAAATTGTGGTCAGTTCTCATGTTCGGTAGAATTTCTTCCTGCCTGAAAGTTCTCAACAAAAACACTTAGGTGATAAAGATATAGCAATTTTTGATTGAGAAGTGAAGTTATTTTGCCAGACCAGATTCCTTCTGTCACCCAATTTATGTTTGGGAATACAAGCTAATTGTGAAGCTAAGTCTTCCTCAGATCACCTAAGACTGCTCTGAAGCGTATTGATGACACTGCGACATTCATTTGTACCACTTGGCTTTTACCAAACCTGTTCATACCTTCTGATTGGATTCTCACGATCTGTAAGGGAGCAGTGATTGTCTCACGATTTGATAAAGGAGAATTTTGAATTTCTAATAGGTGAAATATCTTGCATGAGATCAAGCAGGACTTAAATCTTGGTCTTAGGCCTTCTGGGCCATTGCTCTCTCCACTACCTGTTTTGACTTTTGAATGGAAGTGATTTGGGGGTTAGGCGGTTTAGGAGTAATTGCACCGGTGTTCCTGTCTGCTCGCTTGGAAAATGAAGAGCTGTTCTCCTACCTGTGCGTTGCACTGGAAGATGTGTTTGCCTTTGCCTCAGTACCTGTCTGTAATATACCTCGATTCTTCTTACGTGGAACAGCTGCTGCCCCTGTACATCCAGCTCTCTGCCTGAACCACGTCAGCCGCTTCGGACATGGGAGTTGGAAGCATTGCACTGTTAATGCTTGCACAGGGGTTGGAACGTGGGGCTCTGCCTCTGAATTATGCAAGCCACAGAATCTGGGGAAAGTGACATTCTGTTCAACCTGATGGGACGTGATGGGAAGCTGGCAAGAGAATCAGTTCTGTCAGCATTAACTGAGTGTCTGTAATCTGCTCGTGGGGTATGCTTTCATGTGGATGGAAGAAGGTCCGTTGAGTCCTGCTCACCTTGGCACCTTTGCTACCCTCCATCCCATCTCTGATCACTTGTCATTGCTACTCAGTTTCGACATACTTTAATTCTGACTTGGGACATTGCTTTTTTATTTTGTGAAGTTGTCCGTTTGTATATATTTTTCCCTGAACAGGAGTATAAACTTTTTGAGGCCAGGTACCTGTATCTGATACTTTATTATCTCACACACCTAGAATCCTGCTAGTACATGGGGAGACGCCCTTGAAAGATACTTATTGGAGGGGTAAATGAGATTGCAGTCTTCTTGGGAAAGCTTGGACTGTTGAGTGAATGCCATCCTTTCATTGTTGTATACGTGTACCCAAAGGACCCATGACTCAGTGAAGGGGGCAAGGAGGACAGGTGAGACAAAGGGAATGACTGAATTGAAAATGGTATGTAATCTCAAATTATGGAAGGAAAGAAAATATTGTTTACTTGCTAAACAAATACCTGCAATAGATATCACTAGGCCTTGTACAAATTCCTGAGTGTATAGTCTTGGTTTTTAGCAGAACCGAGGAGTGGAGACAGTGTCAGAGCTTCATATTTTCAAGGTATGGGAACTATAGAAATAATATTAGAAATGAACTTTGCTGTATTTGATTAAAAATGATTTCCTAAAAAGTACTTGAATAGTTCCTTCTTAATTGTTCTATTTAGTTTTTTTTAAATGGTGTGGAAAATGCATTTTGAGACTCTGGTTGCTAATCTACTGTGGAAACCTGATAACTTCTTTTTATAATTCACAAGACAAGACAAAAAAAACCATTGCCATTGAGTTGACTGTGACTCATGTCGATCCCATGTATTTCAGAGTAGAACCCTGTAGGGTTTTCAATGACGGTGACCTTTCAGACGTAGATTGTCAGGCGTTCTTCCAAGGTGCCTCTGTGTGAATTCGAACTGCTAACCTTTGGTTAGTAGTTGAACACTTAACCATTTGCACCACCAGGGACTCCCAAGCCCTGAATATATGGTGCTAAAGAATGTGTGTGAAATACTAGGTGAGAGAAATAGATGTAGTATTCATCATTTGTGGTACTTGGGGCCCTGTCTTTGTTCTGTTGATTTACTTTTTTTTCCTCACAGGACTTAATCACCTTTTCACAGGCTGGTAAGGGGAAGACTCTGTCTGCTGTCTTCAGTGGTGTCTACCAGACACACAGATCAGCGCCTGACGTAGCTGCTATCCAGCACTGTGCTTCGTGAGATGATTTCTAGATGCTATTTTTTTTACACAGAAAATTTTCTCTTCCAATGTTTCTTAGAAAAAATAAAGGCAGCACAGCAAAGCAGTGATTTTGCAGATGAGACGGCTTAGGATAAAGCTCAAGTCAGTACTTAAGTTAAAAAAGTGAATAGAGGTAAAGTATTATAACAGTAGATAGCAAAAAATTATAAAACAAAAGACCCAGTTTTGTGTTAAGCACTAAGGATGAAACAAAAACAAATAAGTGTGTTAAGTATTAAGTACTATGTTAAGTACAAGGATGATACCAAAACAAAACCAAAAACAAACAAAACCTGATCCTTGCCTGGAAGAACTTATAATCTATATGGAGAGACAGTGTGTCCACACTGACAGGTAAAAACATAGAGTTTCATAGTAAGAGACAGATAATTATTTCATAAGTGAGTTGCAAATGATTCCAAGACTTCTTCATTCCGCCCCTGTGCATGCTCAAACCTTTTGTCTAACAACCCTGCTGAGGAGTAATCCACCTCTGTTTGACCAATGGGGAATAATGTGGCCTGGCATGAGTATGGAAATTTTAGCCTCCTGGGCTTTGAATCTTTGCTTTACCACTGTTTACACAACTTCAGGAAATGTGTTCAATCGGTTTGAGCCACAGTTTTCTCATTCTCATTGTATTTTGGCATTTATACTAGCCGTGTCCACAAGTCAGTCCAAAGAGAAATTCTAGGAGATGTGAGAAGGTTTTCTAAGTTTACCATGCTTTTACCCCAAAGTCCTGTCTTTTAGATTTTTTGTCTTAGCCAGAAACTTGTTGGATTTGTGTATTGCAACTTAAATTTGTCATGTTCTTACCCTCTTCCTACCATGTGGCATGAACTAGAGAACATGTACCCATTTCCTTTGAGAAACTAACCTGATTCCACATCTTTATGTAGATAAAAAAAAAAAAGAATTGACGCCTTTGAATTGTGGTGTTGGCAAAGAATACTGAGTATACGATGGACTGCCAGAAGAACAAACAAATCTGTCTTACAAGAAGCTCAGTCAGAATGCTCCTTAGAAGCAAGGATGGCTAGGCTTCGTCTCACGTTCTTTGGTCACGTTAGAAGGGATCAGTCCCTGGAGAAGGACATCACGGTTGGTAAAGTGGAGGATCGGCAAAAAAGAGGAATCCTAAATGAGATGGATTGAGACAGTGACTGCAACAATGGGCTCAAGCATAGCAAAGATTGTGAGGATGACACAGGACCAGGCAGTGATTTGTTCTGCTGTACATAGAGTCGAATGATTTGGAACTGACTCGATGGCACCTAAAAACAACAACAAAGAAAAATTCAGATTTTAAAATACTATGAATTTTTTCATTTACCTTTATATTGTGCATTGCCAGTTTTAAATGGAGATGTAAGGACATTAACTTATACACAGAATCACCACATTTACACAATTTGTGTATTTTGCCTCGTGTGTACATGTGTGTTTTGTTCTACTACAATAGTCGAACGCTGCATGAAGCCAGGTTAACCTTTTATTTTATTTCTGTATACGCGCGGATTTAGCCAACACTGTCTCTGGTTTATGATGAGCAAAGATTTAGGATAAGTTGTCTCTGAGTTGAAATCAACTTGACGGTAATGGGGTGTGTTTGTTGCCCTATCTTTTCTTTCCTTCCATGTCGTCATTTTCAGCATAAGTGATTGGCTAATCCAGGAACATGAGTAAGAAAGGATATGATAGGATTCCTTAGCCTTTCATGTTTCCTAGAGCACCACTGCCTCCTTTCTGCATTCTAAGCAAGTTCTGGTTTGAAGAGAAAGCATGGCCTCTCGTGACTGTCAGTGTCTTCTCCTACTCAGTTGTGGAGATAACACGCTTACCTTTTATGCTCTCGGAGCCTCAGTGAACCCTCCTGCATGGAAGGTTCGCTGGGATTCTGTGTTCATGGTTCGTCATGAACACTGTGTGCAAATGGGGCGACAGAATTGCAGGCACACCTGTTGCATGTGTTTCTTCTACTTGTGCACGTGTTCCATTGTCTTGTTAGTCTTCACTTACAAAACACAAGTTTAAAGATAGAGAACTTTAAACCAAGTACAGGAGTGAGTCCTGGGTGGCACAAATGGTTAAGCCCTTAACTACTAACCGACAGATTGGTGGTTCAGACTCACCCAGAGGCACCTCAGAAGGCAGGCCCGGCGATCTTCCAAAAGGTCACAGCCTCGAAAACCCGGTGGAGTATAGTTCTAATTCTGCACACATGGGGTCACCATTAGTCGGAATAGACTTGATTGCAACTAAGAACAACAAGAAACCAAGTGTGGAGCTCTTACGAGTGCAGGGCCTCGTGCGATTGTACAGGTCATCTGTCCATGGCGCTGGCCCTGAACTTCATAGATAAGAAAGAGCAGCAGGGACATGTGTCAGACCTGACGCCCTCTCCCTGTTCTCACACCAGTGACAGCGTGGATAATCTCTGACTTTGCTTGTTTGAAGCTCAGGCTTCAAAAGTAGAAAAGGTTAGAACATCAGTCCTTAGACCTTTTGCCCCTTTATCTGTAACTTGCTTAAATTTTTTTTTCACCTCCTTTCTTTTTGTCCTGTTGGGTATGCCCTTAATATATCAGTGTCAAGTATGATGTCTGGATATGAACCTGAATTCTAAGTGCTGAAAAAATAAAAGTTTTTCAATGTTTGATTTCTGGTGCACCTGGAATACTACAGTATCTAAAATATCATTTTAAGATAGACTGTTAATATCTTATTCTTTTCCTCTCTCCAGTTCTTCAACTCATTTTTCTTCTTCTGACCTGTCATTTCTGGTGACAAATTTGGCCTTTAGTGCCCCCTGAGAAAGCACGTTCACTGTTCCTCTTAAATGGTGGCAAATTAACATCCAATGGTCCATTGCAGCCTCAGCGGTTGCTGGTGGGAAGTGGAACATGTAGGAGGTACAGTTAGGAGAATTGCTATTAAATTAGCAACGATCCCTCTTTGCCCATCTCAGCTGAGGACCCTGAAGCTGATTTACACATTTAGGTGGCACTTGATTTAATCTGTATTCCAAAGATACTCTCCGTTCATGAATCAAGAGGCTATCACCTGTTAATACTTTTGAGAGAAAGGATAAATGCTCCAAGATTCATAAATTTAGAGAAGTATCTGAACAGAATGTAGTGCTTAACAGATTAGTCTGTCTCTGGAACATGACTGACTTCAGGCGGCAGCATAGAAGCCGGGAAATTTTAGGCAATTCATCTCACGCAGTGAATCTTAACCCTCATGGTACAGTGGAATCGGTCACCTGAGGGGCTTTTAGAAAATATCCCCTAGAGATTGGGGTGTAGTTGGTTTTGGGTAGATTTCAGGCATTTTTTAAAGAGCTTGCCAGAAGGTTAAATTCGCAGCTATGGTTGAGAAGCACTGCCTTCATATCTCTTAATCTCCATTTGCTCATCTGTAAGATGGCGGCATCACGGTTCCTAACGTATAGGGTTATAGAGAGGTCTGATGAGCACAGCACCCGGTCTGTTGTTAAGTATGTAGTAACTGTTAGCTGCTACTGTTGTTAACCACCCTTACTGATCCTTTGTTGAGACCGGAAGCTAGATTGGCAAATATTTCTTAAGCTTGAAACGTGCTGATTTCTTGGAAATGCTGCAGGGAACAGAAGTGGTACCTACCCTAAGGGAATGACTTGGATCTGATGAGAATACCGTGCATAGCTTCTTGCCTCCCAGAGGCAGCCTCAGAGAAAGGCTGGAACCCTTGTTACGGTATGAACCAGGGTCGTCCCTTTTAGTAGACACTTATTTGAGGAAGAAGTTGGCTTATTCATTTGCATAGGGTTTAATGACACTCTGCTTGATGCCGGGGATGTGATGACAAACAAGGCCTAGACCCTGATCTCAAGGAGTTCATAGACTAGGAATGGGATGGGAAGGTAGTGGAAATTATAATATAGAGGGACAAGGGATAATGTAGGCCTTAAAGCTGAGTAGAGATAGCCAAGGGGGTTGGATGGAGTTAGGGCAGAAGGGTCTTTCTGGCAGAGGAAATTGCAGTTTTAAATAGTCTTTGTTAAGAGCAACCCGGCAGCATGTTTGGAGTGAAGCTGTGCATTGGAAGGGGACACAGGAGATGGTGATGAGAACGAAATTGGAGCCATCAGCAGGACCTAGATGATGAGGAATCCCTAGGTGGCACAGGAGCTCGCTCACTCAGCTCCAAACCAAAAGGTTGGCAGTTCTAACCCTCCCAGACATGCCTTTAGAAGAAAGCCCTGGCAGCCTGCTTCTGAAAGGTCAAAGCTGTTGCAAACCCTGCGAAGCACAGCTCTACTCTGAAACATGTGCGGCTGCTGTGAGTTGGAATTGACTCAACAGCAAAAATTTTTTTTTTTTATTTTGTTTTTTGGTTATGATCATGGAAGGCCTCTGGACCCAGGCCAAGGAGATGGGAACTGACCAGTCGATAGTCACTGAAGGTTTTAAGCACGGGAGTGACATGCCTTGATTTGCAATTGAGAGATGTCATTAATCTGGCAACTGGGTGGAAGGGTGGGAGACGTGGACACTGAAGAAGATGCTGTTAACAAAATCCCAGATGAGGAGTCAGAATTAAGGTAGTGGCAGAGGAATCATGGAGAAGGGAACAGAGGTGCAGCAGGTGGAACTGATAGCAGTCAGTCCCAGGCCTTGCATTCATTCGATGGTGGGTATCCAGGATGAACGTCCTGCGTGTTCATTCTCAACTTAGGATGCCTCTCCGAGAAATATTCTTTTGCTCTCTATTGACTATAATCTGCCCCAAACCACTTTTTTCATCTTTATCTTTCACTAGATTCCTCTCTGAATCCACTGATCATGCTTTGAATGTGTATTCCTCTTTGTGAGCTCTGCTTTCCCCTGTCATTCCTGGGTGAGATTTTTGCTCTCCCTATTCTAAACTATTGTACTTGAATATCTAGGCATTTGGCAGTGTATCGAGTAAATATATGCGCTTGAAAATCTAGGTCAGCCTTTCTCGACCACTGGAGAGAACCTTGATGTTCATTCTAAGGCATGCATTGTGTATAACAAATGAAAGCGAATTGAGAAATAATCACTTCAATCCTTTTTTGTTCTGTGACTCAGAAGAGAAGTTATTTGTTTCTTACTCTCGTCCCAGCTAGACTGCAAATTTGGTGCTTAAGTTTCTGGTATTACTATTATTATTACTAAATTGACTCTGATTGTTCTTATCAGATTATCAATATGAGATCCAAAGGGCTAAAAAGATTTACTATACTCACGTCTTAGTTTCGTTTTTGTGTTGAGCTTGTGGAATGAAAATGACTTACAGATCTGTGTGAACAAATAGCCTGATACGTGGTCTATAGTTTATGTGTGGAAAATGTTGGAGACTTTAGACTTACGTGCAGTGGTTAAGAGCTTGCCTGCTAACCAAAAGGTTGGCAGTTAGAATCCACCAGCCGCCCCTTGCAAACCCTGTGGGGCAGTTCTGCTGTGACCTGTAGGGTCTCTATGAGTCAGAAACGACTTGATGGCAGTGGGTTTAAACTTACTTTAACGTCATTTTAGGAAGCACGGACCAGGTGACCCAGCTGACCTCACAGAACGAGCAGCACTACCTTCCAGCAGAGTTACAGACTTTTGGACCCGAGGGCTCTGCAAATGTTTGTCTTTGCAGAGGTCAGAGCTGGACGAACCCTGGCAATCAACCCAAATGCCTGTTTAGGAGGGGAAGAACATTGTGGTCATTCTGTATGTTTCCATAGTAATGTGTCCATTTACTGTCCAGTTGACCCTGATTCACAGCAACTCCGTGTTTGTCAGAGTAGAACTGTGCACCGTAGGGTTTCCAGTGGCTGATTTTTTGAATGTCAATTGCCAGGTCTTTCTTCCATAGTGCCTCTGGGTGGACTTGGACCTCCAGCCTTTAGGTTAGCAGTGAAACCATTAACTGTTTGCAACACCCAGGGACTCTACATTGTTGTTCGTTGCTACTGAGTTGATTCCGACTCATGGTGACCCCATGTGTTAATCATTTGCACTACCTGGGGACTCTATAGTAATGAGTATAAGTACATCAATAAACAGCTATTCACAGCTGGTTGATATGGAAATGAATACAACTTTTACCAAGGGAATAGAAATAAGGATTTAGCCCCTGCCAAAGTTAGCATCAGGCTGGTATCCATGGGGCTGTGGGAAATTTGAACTTCCCTAGTGAAGTAGCAGATCACACAGGTAGGTCTGAGTGTAGGTGTTCAGTGATGGGATAAAGCTGGATTTCTTTTCTCTAATGAGAAAAACATATTGGTGAGCAAGTATTGATCACATCTCTTGCTTTTCTGTTTCGATACAGTGTCTTATTCGAATATACAAATCCCTGGTGCTTTAAAAGAAATCTGTGGGCCAGATCAAACCATACTTGGTGTTTGATGGTTGCCTGCTACTCAGCTTGCCACTTGTTACCAGGAGGTCCAGTACCTCCCTGAAGTCCTTATTAGTCACATGGTTAATAGCAAAAAATGACCCCTGACACTTGTTCTAAATGTGTTCTTGCAACTTCTGTTTGCCCAACACTGGGATTCGGTTTCACGGAGCACCCTTTTCTTTTATCTTGGGTGTGTAGGCTGTGATTTGTAATGTGTAGTGACTATATCAGTCAGTCACTTAGTGATTTTTTAAGTCTTAAGAGCTTCGAGTGTTCAAAGAAGTATGGTGAAGGTTCCTGCCACCAGGTGTTTGCTTTCTTATGTGTAGTCTAACGTAGAAGTCTCCTAACTTTTTTGATTGTGTGACCCATTGGCAAAACCATCTAGAATAAGTAAGCACCCTTGCTATATTTTTAAGTTTTATGTACCAGTGTCTTATGTATACCATAAAGCATACAAAAAATTAAATTATTGAGGAATGAGGTGAAAAACATATGAATAGGCATTTTAATAGTCTTATCTCTCTCCAGTGGAACATCATACCCGCCACTGGTGTAGACAGAAAGTGCTAAGGGTGTTTGTGAAGGAGAAATCACCCCAAGGACAGGGACGAGAAGGAGAGATATTTGAGGGGTGATGAGTGAGTCATGGCAGGGCATGGGCAAGAGACAGTTGCCACCATCCGTTTGGTACAAGCAGTAGGGGGCCGTGAAGCTTCGTGCAGGAAGCTGTGAGACTGAAGTGGACTTGCCAGAGGTGGCTGGATTGCAGTGTGGGCTGGGAGAGACTGTGAGGAGACAGGTTGGGGTGCTGCACCCACGGTGCGGTGAGAAAGGCACGCAGGGGTTATGGCAGACCGGGGGAGGAACTAGGGGATGTTGGGGGGCTTATGATGTGACCAGCAGCTTTCTTTTAATGATCAGAAGTGCTGTGGAGGAAGTGAGTGTTGAAGGCTGCTGGAGAGCCGTGGTTCATAGAGGGAGAAACTCAAGGTGAGGCTGTGAGGGGAGAGCTGGACACACCGCCAAAGCTTATCATGCCCAGTTCCACTTCTGCTTTTTGATGGCTACCACAGTGTGTTTCAGGAAATGATTTATATGGTTTATTCACCTCCCTCCTCTCTTTGGACTGGGGCCCTGGTGGTGCAGTGGTTAAGAGCTACGGAGCTAACCAGAAGGTCAGCAGTTCAAATCCACCAGGTGATTCTTGGAAACACTATGGGGCAATTCTGCTCTGTCCTGTAGGGTTGCTGTGAGTTGGAATTGACTCAATGGCAGTGGGTTCGGGTCTCTTTAGACCAAACAAGAACGTATCCAGGGTCAAAGCCCCTCTGTGAGATTCTTCCTGCAGGTGTGGCTGCAGCCTAAGCAGCCCCTGTGAGAGGGGTGGCTCCCCAGGCTCCCAGAGGTGATTCTGGCAGAGGAAGAAAAGCGGCAGCCATGTGGCTCTCTCTGAGAGGCGGAATCTCTTCCCTTGCACACGATAGAGCTCTTAATTGAGTCCAGATCACATCTCTCATCTCATGAATGCTGGAAAGCGGTACATTTTTAACTAGGAAGAGCATCAATTATTTATCAGCCACGATACTAATTTACCCTGAGTTTGTGCCTCAGAGCCGGCGTCTCACCCCTGTGTAGCCAGTGCTGTGATGCTGTGGCGTTCCTGCACACAGCGGGCTGCTCTGAAGATCCTTAGCCTGGTCTTCTCCTCAAGCTATTTTTTTTTTTTAATGTGTACTAAAATATTTACTGACAGATAGCATATTGGGCTGCTCTGAAGAGAGGAGGAGACAGGAGGGGTCCTACGTCAGGGCTCTTTCTTGCTCTGGCACCTGAGGGCCCCTTGGGACACGCCATCTCAGAGAGCTCGTCACTCAGTCTGGTGCTCTGGGAAGCGGAGTGGGGCTCGCCCCGCTGCTTTGACCCTGCTGCTTTACCTGATAATTGTTCCTGCTGTTTCAGGCTCAGTCTCTGGAATTTTGGGGTTTTAGATGTTTGAAACGTTGACTCTGCCTCCAGAAAATGTCGGAGGTTTTTGCTCTCCCCTGTACAGTGCCTTTTCTCCTTTGCCAGTCTGTTCGTATCCTGTCTATTCCTAGAATAGTAATTATGCTGATGGCCAACATGGACTGAGAATTGGAGTCCCTGGGTGGTGCAAATAGCTAACAAGCTTGACTGCTGTCGAAAGGTTGAAGATTCAAGTTCCAGTCAGAGACACCTCAGAAGAAAGGCCTGGCTGATCTACTTCTGAAAAATACCAGCCATTGAAAACCCTGTGGAGAACTGTTCTACTCTAAAACACAAGGGGTCACCATGAGTCAGAATTGATTAGACAGCAGCTGCGTTTAGTGGACACTATTTCGAGCACTTGATAGGTATTAAACCAAAACAAAAACTCGTGGCTGTCAAGTTGATTCTAACTCACAGCAGCCTTATAGGACAAAGTAGAACTGCCTCATAGGATTTCCAAGGAGTGACTGGTGGATTTGAACTGCCCACCTTTCTTGGTTAGCAGCCTGAGCTCTTAAGCACTGTGCTACCAGGGCCTCTTATAGGTATCAACTTATTTAATTCTCATAACAGTTTCTGAGGTAGACATTATTATTCCACTTTACAGGTGAAGAAAAGATTAATGTGCCTGGTGAGCATAGCACAGGCTCTGGAGTAGAAGTGCTGGATTTAAGCCCTTGTCTTGTCTTGATTTTTATTTTTTTTTCTTGTCATGACTAGCTGTGGGCCTCAGTTAAAAATGGATTGTTAACAGCACTTGCTCACAGGGTTGGCGGGGATGTGGCATGTAAGTTCGTCATCAGAATTAGCCGTTACCATGACCACTACCCACCCTCATCATCATCATCATAATCGTCTATCCTGAGAGCCCTCGGAGACGCTTCATACCCCTAAGGCAGTCCCAAAGGATCATTTGCCTTAGACGGCAAAGAATGGTTCAGTCATCTCTCCCATTTCTTGAAAATATGATGGCAGCAAAAGAGGAAAAATCGGGAATGGGGTGCCTTTTTCGGAGCTGGAAGCCAGACAGTATATTTTCAGATAGAAAGATAATTTCCCCGCTTTGTTCTTCTCCCTGCCCCCTCCTCCAGGGGCCGGGGATGAGGGTAGAGGGACTGGAGGAGAGGGTGGTGAGAATGGTGGAAAAAGGACCAGTACCCACGAACACGTGTGCAGAGCCACTCCAGGGTTTAATTAAAGCCTGCAGCCCTTTGTGAGCCGGAACCTCTTCTCATGGTGAGAGAGGCAGAGAGCCTTGTCACTGTCTCTAGAATTATTTGTATAATTCAGCAGCTGTTTCCCTCAGATGCTTACCACACGGGGTTGGGTTATAAAGACATATGAGTACAATCGCCGAAGTTCAGGCACTTGTGTTCACTGTTCAGCTGAGAGCCACTTAGGCTGTTCTTGTACAAATGCATTAGATTATGGTTAAGCAGCTTATGGACATAAAAACACATTAGAACTTTACAGCACTCTATAAATTACAGTTTCTGCAGCATTCACAGCCACAATGCTAGGTAATTACATTCATTAATCTACTGCTAGGAGCACGTAGAGCTGCCTCCCAGACTGTACTGTACATGTCAGTGCTCAGCTGGGAAGGAGGGTGTTGGTTTTGTTTTTTTCCCCCACCTCTTCCTCTTTTCCATCTCCCCCTGTTCCGTGAAACCTTGTGCAAGAAGAGATTCCCTAATAGAGTCAGCCCAACAGACCCATTTCTTTCAAGGTTTGGCTCTGGCAGGAAACCATGTGAACTGTACCTAGTAACTATTTTGTATGTCTTTTTTTAAGAAGTGGACAGCTCGTTTGGAAAGCAGCAGGACTGGAGGTGAGAAGAGATGTATAAGCCATCAGCGGAAGGTGCTCTTCAGGCCTCTGTCTGCCTGTCTCTAGAAATAGTTCACGTGGTGCGCCTCTTAATTTTGGACCTGTTTTTTTTAGAGTACCAGCGCCACTTTTTCCGTGCCAAACTTTGCTGAACTCTCCCTCTTTCCACCTCATGGGTTGATCAGAAATGCATTTCCTTCTCTTTTAGGGAACCTTCTTTTGTCTGTACTTCTCATCATTACAGAGGCTGATTTGGGAAGAGAAATGCTAGAAGTATATATGACGTTATTAAGCCAAAGGGCAAATTGTACTTTCTTTGCATTATTTCACAGGTTACATAGACGAGGTAATGTGCTTATTAAAAAAAAAAAGGCCATAGAGAAGTGTGGGAACATTGATTCCCAACCACAGTGTCAGCCCAGGGCACCTCAGGCCCTTCGTTCCGTTCTACTGGGCGTACGTGTGACAGCATGGATTCTGGGGCTGTGCACATCTGTGTCAGTGTGGCCCTGGGCAGGTTAATTAATAGCAATAAAAATAATTTTTGTTGAGTCCCTAGTGTATTCCAGGCATTGTATTCACTCGTTTAATCCTGATAGCCACTAGGTAAATTAGTCACCATTTTATATACAAGATGACTGAGGCACAGTGAAGTAACTTGTCTCACAGGGTGTTGTGGTAGTAAAAGAGGTATGTAAATGCAGTATGCAGTACAGTGCTTGGCACACTCCCAGACACCCAGGGAACACAATCTTGAAGCTATGTGGAGACTAGATCCAGCCATAAATCCTCCTTTGTCAAATGTCACCTTTTTATAATGACTAATAGTTCCCTTTTGTAATGACTTCAGAGCATGATTGTGTTAGGGAGAGGAATTCCTCACTTACCATTTACTCATCATTTATTTACTGTGTACTTTATGCCAGGAAAGATCTCAGGCATTTTCCACGGATTTCATTAGATCTCAGAACTCTGTGCCTACAACACAGGAGAGAGTCCCTTAGCAGGGCTGGGGGATGTGATGACGGCCACAGAACCATAAAGTGGCACAGCTCATCCTCACACTCAGGCCTAGCCGCCTCTGAAGCCCCTGCGTGTGGAAGGGCTAGATGGAGCAAAGGCATAAAGGAGGAAATGGAAGAGGAACAAAGAACATGGACGGCAGTGAAGTGGTCAGTTTTCTTGGAATGGAGTTTCTGTTGTGCAGATAACCTAAGGAGCTGATAGGATCTCTGTCAATAAAGGAGTTTGAATGTTAGGAACTTCGTATCCTCTAAAGCAGCCTCAGGTTTTGGGGAGGGTTGCACAGTCCCTTTCTTTAGTAGCCAGGGTCACGTTTTTGTTCCCTGAGGACCTGAGAAATACTCGGGCCAGGCTTCACCTGTAGCACTAAATGGCGTTGTAAAGTTGGCTGACGGCTGGGCAGCGTGGTGGTTGCTCTGGTGTAAATCAGTGTACTGCTGAGGGCTGAGATCAGTCTCAGCATCCTGTTGCCAACCCAGCTCTTCCCCCGCTTGACAAAACAGTTGTCATGCTGATTTACTGTGGAAATCACTGGAGCCTGGTGGTCTTCAGGGCAGGGGAGGGTGGATGCCATCTGCGGGATGACGTGTAGTAATAATACAATAGAAACTGGACAAGGAGACAAGAAAGTCTCACTCTAACCCGCAGCCACCCAAGGTATAGTTGAAACCACAAGCTTAATTTCTGCTCCTGTAACTGATTGCCCTGCTGGCCTTACACAGCAGGCCTGGCCTTTATCTCTTCAGGCCCTGCAGAGCTGGTCTCTCACTGTGCTGTTGACGTCAGTTTTAACAGCCGTCATGTATATTGACTTCTCCACCAATTACGGGTGTCTGTTTTTTTTTTTTATGCTGTCGTCTGTTCGTTTAGTGAGCGGTTACCTCTCATAGGCTCTGATGGGGATTTCACCTTGATGAATGTAATTTGCTGCGCTTGTGGCGGCATCAGTAAGTCCTCCAGGGTGGGGAAGGGTTGATTTCCCTACATCCAGGTGACATTTTCCAGGCTCCTTCCCACAGGGGACCAAGAGCCAGTGTCACAGTGTAGGCGTCATTGTGAGAGCAGAGAAGGGATTGTCTGAAGTGTGTAATCTAGAAACATGGTTTCTAAGATGTATGCCTGTGAAGACCTACCATCGTGCTTTAGGGACGTACTTAGTAACTCAGAACTCTGCTAACTGTGGACAACTCATCTAGATAAATTGCTGCTGCTTAAAAATATGAGAATACTTCCAGAAGGGACTTGGAGTGCTCTCAGCAAATCTCTGTGGCTTCTGTTTTTACATAAGTCATTTTCTCAAGCTAGACATCCCTATTGCCTATTAAGTAAACACAGAAAACATAGATTATGAGTTGGAAGTATTGACAGCATCAAGTGCTATCAGGGAACATTTAATTCAGTTTAATTTTGTGATAAATCTCGTGTTTAATCCTCCGGTTACTCTGTAATCTGTCTCTGTTGATCTTTTCTGAATGACTGCCTTGCGTTTAATAAACTTTGCCATTAACCCAGAGCTTCTAAAGGGAGAGATTGATTCCATTATCAAATCTGATAGAACCAATAAGTACCTAAACATCGCTGAACCTGTCTACAGGCAGCTTTGGTGTAGAGACAAGCCTGTGGTCTGGTCAAGACGCCGGCTACAAAGCTGGGCGTCTGTGCGCGCCAGAGTTGCCGCAGGATCGGCATCTGATTGCCGAGGGTGAACTGACGGTGCCTTTCATTTCTTGAGTTGATAAAATAGCCAGTGGGAAAGGCAGTCTCTTCTTTCTGTGGACATAACTGTAGTGTCTAATTTATTCTTATTGCAGAGACAGCTTGAGGAGTTTATTTGGTTTGTGTCTTAGGTCAGTGGGTAAGCGCTTTTTTGTGTTCTGTGCAAACCTGCAGGGTAGCTCGGTTTTATTTGTACAAATATGATGCTAATAGAAAGGAACTCCTGTCCAGATATAACCTGAAATAGCCATCTGGGGTGAAGGGAAGGAGAGAGGGGGCCCATGTGCAGGGTCCCAGGCCGGAGCTGTGTAAACAAGCCCCAAGACTTAGAAACCTTTCCACGAAACCCGTATACATGTCTCTTTCAGTGACAGAACACTTGCCATATTTGCTAACGGGAATCTCTACCTTTTGCTCTTGTGGGTATTTATAGGTGCTGTCATTACCCGTTAATATTTATTGAATCACATGGACAGAACATACAGAATTCAGAGTCTGTAGTGTCTGTTCAGTTTCTTATTTTTTAAGGTCAGAAAGGTATCATTCTCTGCTGCTTGTCACCTGTGAAATAAAATGGTGGAGATAGTTCTAGAGAAAAGCCAAAGTTTTTATTTCCGTCTAGGTTTTTATTGTTGATTTGAGTCCTTGGGAAAGAGTTCAGTCATTTGACATAACACAGAACCTTTCGCAATTATGCTTTGGAGGGGAAGTGGACGTGAGTAGACTTCTATAACAAGACAAAACTAAAGTGTAATTAATTTTTTTCAAACAAAAGCCATAATCCTGACACACACAAATAAGGCTCTAATGCCCTGTTGTTGGGGCTTGGGAGTAGGATTAGAGCCAAGGGACTCCAGGGATGTTGCCAATTGCAGATTGGCTGCGTTTGGAAGGTCACTTGTTCACCAAGCCTCAGTTTCCTCACTCATAAAATGAAATGAGTGATGCCTGCTGTGTACGGTTATTAGGAGATCAAGTGAGATGATAATTGTAAACTCTTTAAACTGTTGCAAATTCTCAATGCTGAGTTGCTATACACATATTAGTGGTTTTGAAGCTTTATACCCAGAAATAGACTCTTCTGTAAATCATGTCTAGTTCTCAAATAAAGACCACATTGGAACAAAAGAACTTGAATGGGTGCTTACAGAGAAGACTCACAAAGATATTCAGAGGGGTTGTGTAACTTCATCTGGCAGAAAAACTTCTACTGAATTATGTATTCTAAGCTATGATTTTTGAGCCTTCTGGATGTACTAAATAACCTCCCAGGATAATAACATGGAAGAGGTTGAAGGGACCTAAGAGGTTATCCAGTGGAGGACCCTAAATTATGAATAATGAAATAGACTGGTCTCCGCCCTCGAGGAGCCAGTTAGAATTAATTAGAGAAAGGAGGAAACAATTATTTATGGAGTGCAGAGGTGGATGTGCACCCCTCTGTAGATGACTGAATGCCTCCATATACCAGTTTCTGTGACCTTGGGAGAGAGTTAACAGAATTATTCCTCGAGTAATAATTACTTCATAGTTCTCTAGAAACCTACCAGAACCACTTGAAAAGCTTGAGCCATAAAAGGACTGCCTCCCAGCCATATACCCTTTCCAATATGTAGTATCAAACTGTATTTATATTCAGAGCCATATCACACGAATTTTGCCAGGGATTGCTTTTCTTGCCACTGAATAGTCCTAAGCATTATCTTTCATAAAATTGTTTCCTGTCTGGTGAGTGGACAGAGTGTGCCTTCTGTCTGTGTCTGTGTGTGTTATCTTGTTTTCCTAAACATACCACTCTGAGAAGTGGTTCCTCACTCTGAGCTATCACCCCTGCTTCTACAACAGCACAACCAGCCCAAAACCAAAGTCAAACAAAGTGTTCTCTGCTGCCTGTTAATGCAGATCTCGGTTCTTAGGAGCCAGAGCTAGAAGGGTGGTCTTCCGTTTTGGCCCTTTCTGTCTGAAATCACATCAAGAATTCCCCTCTTCTCTTTTGGGGAAGATTAAGTGAGAGGGGGGGTATTCAATCTGGAATGGCATGAAAGAGAGGAATGGAGAACTCTTTCTTGGCCCGTAAGAATCACCTTCATTTGGCTTTCCATTTCACCTGTGCTTAATTCCATTTCACTTTGTTAGGAAAGTGAAATGAATGGATATATTGCCTCTTTTCTTAAGTAAATTAAAAATCCCCAAGGGCCCAAGTTCCCGTCACTTTCTCTGTTTTCTTCTTTATGATGGCAGTGGAGGCCCAGAGGAGGTCTCCATCCCCAAATGAAAGCTGGAACACCTTTCTCTGTTCTTGGAGGTGAAGGAAGTAATCCTAAACTTCTGACATATACTATAAACAGTAACTACAACAGTACCTGAACACTTCGAAAGATATTGGCCATTTAAAATGAAAGTGCAATAGTATGTCGGTGGCTGGGGAAGAGAAGAAGTTGGGGGAAATTTTGAGGTTAAGTGTGCCTTATTACTAATCTGCACAAAATATCTGAAAATAAAGAGTGTTCACCAGCCAATCAGGGTCCTTGTCTGGGAATTTCTGGATGACAGTGTCAACCATTCTTCATTTTTTTTTTTTCTTAATAAGGAGGCATTGGGACCTGGCAAATGGTATTTTGACCCTGATAAAAAGCTGCAAGGAGTATGGCGAGACCTGTTATTTTCCCATCAGTACTGTTCATTTTCTTGGTGTCTCTTGAACTTAATATGGTAAATGGTTACCTCTCTAGACACCTGAAGGAGCCCTGGTGGTGCAGTGGTTAAGAGCTCAGCTGTTAACCAAAAGGTTGGCAGTTTGAACCCACCCAGCGGCTCCATGGGAGAAAAGATCTGGTGATTTGCTCCCGTAAAGATTACAGCCTGGAAAACCCAATGGGGCATTTCTGCTCAGACACATGGGATGACTATGAGTCGAAATCAACTCAACTGCACTCAGCAACAAAAACTAGGCATCTTGTTCATCGCCTCTTTATTAACTAGGGTAATAGCAATGGTTTTGCTCAGTTCTCCAGGATGTAGTGAGGGGGTATAACTACATAATAGGTTTGAAAGTTCTTGGGTGGAAATCTGAGCGGAAGAGAGAGAGATGGAGTAGTGTGGTGAATAGCCTGGTGCAACAACCTCTAGATTGAGAGAAACTCTTTATGACATCCTCATTTCGTTATTTCATCTTTTGAAAAACAGCTTACTGTGTGCCTTCTACTTGTAGGAATTTAGGATGAAAAAGTGATAGCTGCTGTTCCCTGTGGAGCTAAATGAGTAGTATCAGCAAGACCCAGTTACTACTTACTTTACTACAATGTAATAAGTACATTAATTAATTAGCCCCTCTTTCATCTTTTACATGGACTACCTAGTCAAATAATGAATAAGGGCTAATGAAAAGGGGTATCACTAGGATTATATATCCTCTTAAACGTGTGGGTGCTGCCTCAGGGGGTTAGATTTGAGTCGGTGCAAAGCAATGGCAATTTGAGTGCTCTGCTTGCCCTCTTCAACCAGCAAACCAGGCTCTGCCCCTCGAAAGGCCTGAGAATTGTCAGGAGCTCACTTTCTCTCCTGGTTTCCATTATGCTTTCTTCTGTTGTGTGGTTCCTTCCCCTTCTGGACTGGCCCTTTGTGTAGTTATTGCCGTAAGCCCTAGCTGATGAGATTTTCTGCCTCAGTCATGCTGTGCTCGGCTTTCAGAATGTTGTTGTTATGGAGGAGTTAATTTTTTTTTTTTTTTTAAGATTTCCTTTTCGTCATGCTGTATTTCTCAGATTATCTGGAGGGACTGTAATCCAATTTTAGGAATCCTTCAGGGCTAAAAGCCTAAACTGTTTTAAGCAATAGCATCTGGTTCCCAGGGACTCAACCACTTTGAGCGTGTTAAGGTCTAGCAGCAGCCAACTCTCAATTATCTATGGGAATGGGAGACTGCTGGGATGCTTTCAATTCACAGAGTATGCAAAAATCTCACTTAGACTGATAGTTGTGATCTCATCCCTTAACCTAAACCCAGGCATGCTGCTCAGGGGCCAGTTTGGTGTCTTTTTTTTTTTGCTCCTCTGACAGTGGCTCTGTACTTCTCACAGGTGTTCTTATGTACTGAATTTATCTGTACTTGATCGCACTTTTTAAAACCTTTTTTTTCCCCTCTCCTTTTGGATTTCCTTAAGTTATATGTATCATCATGCATTGAATATACCTTAATAAGTGCCCTCAATTTTTTAAATGTTTCTGGAACAGTAAAAATTTGTTTTGTCTCTTCGCTTTTTGATTAAAGTGCTAATGAGCAGGGGTGTGGATAGACAGTAATCACAGTATCTGCAATAAAGACAAGAAACCTTTGCAAAAGCTAGCGCCAGAGGAATTAAGAATTGACTGTTAGAAGGGAAAAAAGCACAGTGTGAACTTGACCTCATCTCTGAGCCTGAGGGAAGGCCGGGGGACTGTTTGCTCCTCAGCCAGATGGAGGCATGAGCAGTCAGAGCTGAGTTGTCACCAATGACAACTCCATGGCCACATTACTTCAGTCCTTCCAGAATGTGTTCATCCCTTTGCGTGAAGAATCTGAAAGATGAGTGCCTTAGCTGTATACATGTATATAACTTTTTTGAGGCTTGTTTTTATATATCATATGATTCACTTATTTCAGGCATATATATAGTGTTTTTTTTTAAGTAAATTTAGCAAGATGTGCAACCATCAAATAAATAACTTTTGAAAAATATTGTATTTTTGGTGGAAGTATACACAGCAAAACAGGTTCCCACTCAACAGTTTCTGTACATAATGTTCAGTGACATTGGCTACATTCTTCACATCGCATCAATATTATTACTTCCATTCTGGTTGTTTCATTCCCATTGACTTAGTCTCGCTATCCCTCCACTCCTCTTCAGTGCTTGAGAGTAATTGTTGTCCATTTGGTCTCATATTTTTTTAAAAGATCGCAGTATTCAAGGATGGTGTTCTTTACTCCTTGAGCTAACCTGCTGTTTAGCTAAAAAGTAACCGCAGGGGATGGTTTGGGTTCAGGGTTTAAAGAGTATGTCAGGGCAATAACCTCATTGATTCCCCATCTCCATAGGTTCAGTAAGTCTGGATTTTTTGAGAATATGAAGTTTTGTCCCACATTTTATTCCCTCTCTATCAGGATCCATCTTTTGTGACCCTGATCAGAATGTTCAGCAGTGATAGCCGGGCACCATCTAATTCTTCTGGTCTCAAGGTAGCGGAGGTAGTGGTTTATGGAGACACTTGGTCCTCTAATCCAATCACTTCTCTGATCCTCAGGTTTGCTTCTGAAAGATGGGTTCCTTTGAATGGGTGAGGAATGCATTCTGTTTCTTGATAATGATAATATATGCCACTTGTGCGTGATGGCAAGGGCTGCCATTTTTAAAAACAGCTTTATCGAGGTATGGTTGTCATAAAGTAAACAGCACAGACTTAAAGTATACATCCTGTGATATTTTGACACGTGTATACACCCATGAAGCCATCACCAAAATCAAGATAATGAATATGTATATACCCCAAGTCTCCTCGTGTCCCGGTGCAACCCCTTCTTCACCCTTTTGTTATTGTTAGCTGCGGTGGAGTTGGCCCCCGACTCATGGCTACTTCATGCACAACTGAGCAAATTACCGCCTGGACCCGTACCATCCCCACACTAACCTGCTTTTTGTCACTCCTGATTAGTTTACATTTCCGTGAATTCTATATAAATGGAATCATACAGAATGTACTCTGTCTGGTTTCTTTTACTCAACATAATTATTTTGACATTCGTTTATGTTGTAGTGTGTATTCCTTTTTTTTGCTGAGTAGTATGCCCTTGAATAAGGTTATATACTACAGTTTAGCTGCTCACCTGTTGATGGACATTCGGGTTGTTTCCAGTTATTACAAATAAAGCCGCTGTGAACATTCATATGTAAGTCTTTCTATGAACATGTGCTTTTTTTTGTTCTCCTTGGGGAAATACCTAGGAGTAGAATGGTTAGATGTATGGTAGGTGTATCTTGAACTTTTAAAGAAATTGCCACTGTTTTCCAAAGTGGTCGGACCATTTTACATCCCTAACAGTTGTGTGAGGGTTTCTCCACCCTCTTCGCTGTACGTGGTGTGGTCATTCTCTTTTGTTCCAGCCGTTCTAATACGTATGTAGAGGCATCTCATTGTGGTTTTAATTTGAATTTCCCTAGTAACCACTGAGTTAAACATGTTTCCATGTGTTTATTTGCCATCCATGTATCTTCTTTTTTGAAAATGTCTTCTTTAGTGAAGAATCTATTAAAAACTTTGCCCATCTTTTAAAAGTTAGTTTTGAGAGTGCTTTATATATTCTGGGTTAAAAAAAAAAAAAACTTAGGAGAGACTTTTGCAGATATTTTCCATTCTGTGGCTTGTCTTTTAATTTTCTTAACAGTGCCTTTTAAGGAGCAGAAGTTTTAAGTTTTGATGAATCCAGTTCGCAGTTTGTTCTTCGGTGGGTCATGGCTTTTGGTATCGTATCTAAGAAATCTTGGCATAACCCAAGGTTACAAAGGGTTTCTTCTAGAAGCTTTATAGTTTTAGGTCTTAAATTTAGGTTCATCATACATTTTGAGTTACTCTTTGTATTTGGAGTGAGATATGAATCAAAATCCATTTTTTACATATGGATATCTAATTGTTCTATTTGTTAAATTAACCATTCATTAAAAATACTATTTCTCTACAAAGTTGCCTTTGCACTATTGTGCAAATCATTTGTCCATGCATGTCTGGATTCTCTATTCTGTTTCCTTGGTCTGTTTTTCTGTCTTTACACCAGTATAGGGCTTCCATGAAATGGGTTTAAATGTGATGTGAAAATAGCAGTACAGGCCTTGGTTGTTCTTCATCTAACAAACTTTAAAATATATTAGCTCCTCGATGTGCCTCTTACCCTAATTAAACAGCCTGTGTTGGGGATCCTTTCTTGGCTATTTCTGACAGGTGGAAGAATGTCTAGCACATAGTAGGCATTTTGATTTTTGTGTTGTAAAGATGTGAAAAGTAGAGATTGATTTTTGAATTAAAAAATTCTGGATTGGTTTCTGAATGCCATACTGACTACTTTGTAAATTCTTATGGAGTCCTCTACTTAGAAAAAAGTCCAGATACTGAAGGTTTGTTCATAAGTCCATTTGTTCCTAAAGTCCAAAATGGGGGACCAATGTGAACCCATCTATATAATGTTTTAAAAGAGCTGTAATACATGTTTCCTTTCTAGTTTTTCATTTCTTATCATCACTGTAAGAGAAACGACAGAATCAATGTTTGTAAAACCGTTCAAAATCAAGTGCAACACAATAAACCAACAACGGACTTGACAGGTTAAAATGACAGCACACAGTCATTAATGTCATTTGATTGTGATTGGCAGAGCACCTTTTCTTTTTCTCCTGGCTTCTTTGTTGTTTTCTTTGTAAGTCCTTGAGATCAAATAGCTAACAATTTTTTGTTTAAATTGTATAGTCCTCACTCTTTGTCACACAGATGCTAACACTTTGGTATACACATGCAGACACACATACCACAGATGCTTTGAAAGTGATGGCGTTGGCCTCAGATTAGTTGGTTTGAAAATCAGACGGAGACTGTCTCTCTAAAACCCATTTCATGCAAGGCAGGCAAATTGTGCCCTCATTTTCCATTGTCTCTGGCTTCATCTGTAATCAGCAAATGGAGCCCTGCAGCCCACACCGTTTCATCTGCAATTTGTTGCTCTCCTCTGGTTTGCACAACACTGAACCATCTCATTTTGAAATTCAAGAGTTGCAGAGGAAGCCTTTGGTGGCAGACAGTAATTTGGAGGAGGGAAAGTCAACAGCAAGATCACCGATTTGAAGAAGGCTAGGTGCTCAAGGAAATTGCTTTGGTTAGTCAGTCTCTGAGCTGCTCAGCGTGCGCTGGCCGTGACCCTGCCCTCCTTTACGGTGACCTAAAAATCACGTAATTTCAACCATTCGAGAAGCCTGTTCCCATCTGTTGTGCATGGCTGTACACTTAGCCCCTTTATTCCCAGCAAATATGTCTCAATCTTTTTACTTTCTCTCACAGCCAGCCTTTGTTGGTGACTGGCTGGCTGGCTTCCTTGCCTTTTTCTTTTCCCCTTGCTTCTTCCGTCGTTGTCAAATGAATGACTTAAAACATTTTTTCTAGCTCTCTGCCTTATCTTTTCACCACAACCCTCTGCCCCTTTCTTCTCCCAGTGCTTGTTTGCTAAATGGGGCACAGCCATTTTACTTTTTAAAAGTGCTGCAAGTAATTCTGGTGGACAGCTTTCTTTGGAAACGGCTAGCCTAGACCATGGCCGACTAATGAATGAATAGTCCTTTGGAAATTGTCATTTATTGATCCAAGAAGGCATTTGATAAACCAGACGATTTTCCGCTCCATATTGTAGTAGTACTGTGGAAACTGCCAGTGTCTTTAAGGTGATTACTAAGTTGCCTCTACATGTACTTTGTGATCCCCTCTCTCTTTTTCCTTCCCACAGCCTCCAGAGTTGAGGCTCTCAGTGTTGGCTGGAGTTAAGATGATTGTACTGCCGTTGCTGAGTTGACGGCGGGCTGGATCTGCACACGTGCCACCACCAGTTGCCGTCGAGTCCGTTCCAACTCATGGCATGTCAGGGTAGAACTGTGCTCCGTAGGGTTTTCAATAACTGATTTTTTGCCAGTAGATCAACAGGCCTTTCAAGACACCTCTGGGTAGACTTGAACTTCTGAACCTTTCATTTAGCAGCCGGGTGTGTAGTCCTTATACACAAACACATGTATGTAATCATGTGTACAACTGTTCTGAATGCTGATAAGGTCAGTGGTTTGTAATCAATTTGTCCTTGATTCTCAGTGCTAATAGTGGGCGGTTTTTGTCATTACCCCCTCAAGACAGGCAGTGAGAAGATAAATGATTATTTTACTTTATCCGTAGTAAAACAAATACCAAACCCACTGCCGACAAGTCCGTTCCGACTCATAGCAACCCTATAGGGCAGAGTAGAACTGCCCCATAGGGTTTCCAAGGCTGTCAGTCTTTATGGAACCCGACTGCCACATCTTTCCCCCGAGGAAGAGCTGGTAGATTGGACCTGCTGACCTTTTGGTTGGCAGCTGAGTGCTTTAACCTCTGTGCTGCCAGGGCTAGCTGTCAGTAAGTGCACATAGAGGAAATGGACAAACACAGTGGCTTGGCTTATTAACAGTTTATACCAAAGGGTTTATAAAGTCACTTATAAATAAAGCCATGTCTTTGAAAGAATATATAAACCTGTTACCTAATAAAAACTTTTTAAAGATTCTTCATTTTCCCTTACTTCTTAAGCCACCCCTCAGCACATACTCTGATCTCCTCTCTCTCCCCTTCGCACACCCTCCAGAGTTGAGAATGTCCGTGTGGATTGGCGCTGAGATGATCGTACTGCTCCTCCTAAGACTTCGGTGGGCCTCTTGCAAGCTGATGTCGCGGCATGGGGTCCATTTGCTCTGTGTAGCTGTTCTGCAGCGCAGTGAAATGCCTTGATTAATATGCTACGTGAAAATAAAATGGATTTGGAAAAAATCATACCATACTCATAAATATTAATTCACATTTGTATGGAATGGCACATAATTTTCAATATACTTTGGAGGCACCTTCAGTATGAAAGAAGACCTGGTTCGCAAAGAGAATGGCATAATTTTTTTTGAAGCAGAGCTGATACATTATTAAATATCATTTGTTTATTAATCTGATCATCTGCATGCATACAATGCGAGGCAGTAGGTGGTTGTGTGACAAAGAAAGGATTTTTTTACCCTGTAGGGAATTTATTTATTACCTTTGCTACTGTAGAGTCGATTCCACCTCACAGTGACCCTACAGGACAGAGTAGAACTGCCCCAAAGGGTTCCCAAGGCTGTAAATCTTTACAGAAGCGGACTGCCATGTCTTTCTCCCCCATATCATCCTTAAAAGAGTACAATTTATAATGTTACATAGAGGCGGCCCACACTGAAACTCACCTGGGTCCTTCTGCTAGAGCTGCTACTGTTCCTGAGGGTCTTTTCATGATAGCTGACTACTTTGGTTAGATGTTAGGCTAAACACAGTGTATTCTGAGTTGAGCAGATGTCTGACGTGACTATGGTAGTGGACACTGGATGAAGGAATTCAATCCAGTAGACATTTATTGCACATTTACCATATGTGAGAAATAGCGTACAAGGGTCTGGGACTGTGCAGTCGAGGGTCATGTGCAAGTGTGTCCATCCGAGCGTGTCGCTAAAGCACGACTCTACCACATCCTCGTTGCCTCAGAAGAGCTGCGCTCCACTGGCAGAGGTAGTAGCAGCTAGAGCGAAACCAGAAGCCACTCACTTGCCTCGTAAGATTGGTATCTTTGATGTCTTCTTGCTCCAGGGGTAAGGTCTCTTCCCCATTTCTGGGCGGCTTGTTGTTGGCTGTGAGCCTTCACACGTGCCCGCAGTTCCTGGGAGGCTCCTCACCTCCTGCTTCTATTGGCTTTTCTTCCTTGCTTCGCTGTGTGTTAGAGTCAACTGTGCTTTACCGATTTGGGTGTTTTAACTATTTCCTGATGTCCGTTCTGATGCCTCCCCCGCCCGCCCCCGTAATCTCATTTTATTTATATTTAGGAAGCAAATATTGCTAGCATTTATTTAGCAAATACATGATATATTGACCACCTTCTAATTGCCTGGCCTGTGTGATAACTACTGGGGTTGCTGAGATGAATGATATTTCATCTTTGCTCTGTTCACATTCTTTCAAGGGATCATGCTACCAGCTGCCTCAGGGCCTTTGCACAAGCTGTGCGCTCTGCTCAGACTTTCAGATCTAGGCCAGACTGTCATTTTCTTAGCCCCAACCCCTTCCCCTGGACCAGATCGTTTCTCACAGCATTAGCACCCTTTACCTTTAGAGCAGTTTGTTCAGTTTGTAATTCCATATTTGTCTGGTTTGATTAGTATTTGTCCCTCAAATGCTAAGCTTTGTAAGGGTGGGGAGTTTTTCTCCCATATCATTCTGTAGACAGTACTAAGTTTGGGATATACTGGGCACACAAAAAAATATTTGTCGAACAAGAGAATGCCTGAGAACAGAGTGCATTGCCTTATTAGAAAAGTCTCCCCAAGTGGGCGGTTCTACAAGTAGGGCCAAGAGTCCCTGAACTAGACAACAGAGGGCATGGAAAGGAGGGCTTTTGAGGCCAAGGCAAAGCAGGAGTTAAAGGCCTAAGGTCCTGAACAGACATAGCTGGTTTGTGGAAAGACATAGAGGCTCACTGTGTAAGGCGGGTGGAACGTTCTGAGATACCGGAAAGCTGTAGAATAGGTAATTGTCCTGAGAATATTGGATTTGAAGGGGATGAAAGAGAGAGTGGTATTTTGAGGAGAAACGTGTAAAGGGAAAGTTTATTTTGGTTATATTTGATTTTTTTTTTTTAATAATTTTTATTGAGCTTTAAGTGAACGTTTACAAATCAAGTCAGTCTGTCACGTATAAGCTTATATACACCTTACTCCATACTCCCACTTACTCTCCCCCTAATGAGTCAGCCCTTCCGGTCTCTCCTTTCGTAACAATTTTGCCAGTTTCTAACCCTCTCTACCCTCCTATATTTGATTTTTAAATGTGGATTTAGGACTGCACACACAGAGAACCCCATCTGTGCTGGGGTGAGGTTCCATGAAGGAATTTTTATAGTTTGAAGCGAATCATATCCACTCACAAATGACTGAATGCCAAACCATTTTTACTTAAGCGCGTAATGTGTACAAGATTTCTCAGGGTTCAGAGGACATTGACATCTCTCAGGTCATATGATGTTCTCAGAGGTGCAGCTGCATTTTGCTAGAAGGGCTGAGTTGTAGTGACTTATTCTAAGTCTTGTAATGAGGAATGGTGGTGCCAGGACTTGAACCTTGGTCTTGTGGTATCTCAGTGTGTCCTAAGCTGGCCCTGTGGCCCTGGATGCTTCCCTGCAGTGTCTACAGATGCCGCTTCCCACCCCAGGACATCAGTTGCTTATCTCCTCCGCTTCCCCTCTCCTCGGCCTCACACAGGAGTAATGAAAACGTGCTGTTGATCACGGTGATGATATCACTGTTACATTTTGCAAAGAAGAAGGGAATTAAGGATACTCAGAGGAAATGTGGTAAAAATATAATGCATTAAGGAAACGTTTTAATCATGTGAATTGACAGTTTCTTACTTGCTGGCTCACATCCGCTTGGCCCTGTTATGTTAGCCTTGTGTTATTTCTTTAGAATCAAATGTGCACTTAGTACTGCTTTTGTGAAACGTCATTGATGAACCAACGTGGAAAGTGAGCCTTCTCAAGGAGTGTCATTGTGCCAGACCCAGTACAGAATCAGACAGAAAGCCACTATCCCAGGCTGTAGTGAAATCACTGTTAGGGGACAAGTACTTGGTGTTTTGTTGAATTTTCTATCCAATAAGAATCCAAAAAAAAAGAAAAAAACCCAAACCCATTGCCTTCTAGTCGATTCCAGCTGATAGGACAGAGTAGAACTGCTGCCCCACAGGGACTCCAAAGCTGTAAATCTTTGTGGAAGCAGACTGCCACATCTTCTTCCTGCAGAGTGGCTGGTAGGTTTGAACCGTCGACCTTTCAATTAGCATCCGAGTACTTAATCACTGTACCACCAGGGCTCCTCATGCAGTAAGAAAAGAAAGTATATATTTGTGGTGGCACAGTGGATTCAGAAAAATTGAGAGCCATGTTTCTTAGTTTTAGGTATTGTCCTATCCCACTTGCCTCCCTTTTTTTGTCTTTCTTTCTAGTAACTTCATTTAGCCTGTGTTTTGGGTCTGACCCTAGATACCTGTGTAACCACCACGTTCTTTTTCTTTGTTTCTACAGAAAGATGTAGCACTTAAGCCTCAGGAACGTGTGGAGAAACGCCAGACCCCTCTGACCAAGAAGAAACGAGAAGCACTTACCAACGGCTTGTCCTTTCACTCAAAGAAGAGCAGACTCAGCCACCCCCATCACTACAGCTCGGACCGAGAAAATGATCGCAATCTCTGCCAGCACCTTGGGAAAAGGAAGAAAATGCCCAAGGGACTCAGACAGGTGAGGACGTTTGGGCTTGTGCTTTTCTATGGCTTCCAAGCCCCTTTCTCAGGTGCTTGTCCCTCCGTGGTTCTTCCTAACAGGTGGAGAAGATCTCCTTAATGGGATGCAGAGCCAGCTTCCCTGGAGAGCTGTGCGGTTGCTTGAACTCTGAGTGCACTTGCCTAAAAAGCTACACAGCCAGTTCGCAGCTTTTTGTTTTTGTTTTTTAATGGATTGTAACTTCCGTGTGGGACCCTTTGAGTCTGCCGTGCTTTGTGAAACAAAGGTGATGGTGACGCTACTGGCTGATAGGGCAGACTGAAGTCTTTATGACTGCCAAGGTAAACTAGCTTGTAGGACGAATGGAACATGCAGGTTGGACCACATACCCCGTGCATCTCAAGGTTCTGAGATGCTAAAAATGGTTATCTGCGTGCAAACTGCGTGGCCTAAGATTTCTATTTTCCAGGGAAACTCTGCTGTTGTGACATGGAGGCGAACAGTGACGAAGAAATGAATTTGCCTTTGGTGCCCTCATTGGTCTCCATCGTTGTGATCTGCCGATTGTATGAAAGCCTGGTAGTGGGGCTTACTGGCCTGTTAATAATTGGGTTTTGGTGAGCCGCAAGAAAATACAGTGCTTGGCACTGGGGAGCCTTTCTGCCCGTGGAAGTCCCTGCCCGAGATAGATTAATAATGAGAAACGGAGCTGTTCATAGCAGTTTCTCTGCACAAATCCGGGGGCTTCAGTGCCTGCTGGGTTACCTGTGTCCTGGCTATATTTTGTTTGTTTTTGGTGGGACCAGTGGATGGGATTGACTGTCATTTGAGGGCAGAGAGGAAGGGAGCGTGGTTCACAGAGCAGGTGCTGGTAATTAAAGCTGAACAGGTAATTTCTGGTTTGCAGATGTTTCTTGAGGAGGGAAAAGTTCTGGGATCATGACTTAAGACCTGATGAGCGACAATCCTTAGGGGGTCAGACCTCATAATTTGTAGTTTTAGAAAGCGTCCTAATTGATAAGAGTCAGCCTGGTATGAGAATCACTATTATGAAGTTATCAGTAGTGTGTTTTGAGGATGATTTTTGGGTAAAAAATAGGAAGGGCCAGTAAGATCTAGTGGGAAGTTTGGTGTGAGAGTTAAATGTGATGGGTGATAAAGGACATGCCCCTGAGGAAATATCTGCAGTGATAGGTTTCAGCATGGACTCAGAAGGATCCCAGGGCCATGTCCCCAAATATGACAAACAGGGCAGTGTTTCCGAAGGTACATGTGTGTCATGAAATGCGAGAGGGGGGTTATCTTAGTAACAATTAATGTGTACCTAATGCACAATATGTTAAAATCATTCAGTGAGGGACTGTGTAACATGTAAATCCTCACAACCCTGCCTAGTAGGAAAGATCAGTATTACTTCACAGATGTGGAAAATGGAGCTCGAAGACAAAGTGACTTGCCTAGGCCACTTAGCAGTGAATAACAGAGCCAGAGATTAGACCTGGATCTCTGTTAACTCCAGAACTTACTCCACTGTCTTTGTATTTTCTGCCTCCTTTGTTTGAGTTAAGAATTGGCCATGAAGAAGAGAAAGAGAACTCTAGGTCAGGAAGTCTACAAGCATTTCTGGAAACTACATGAGTACTTTGGTCAGAGGGAGTAATTTTGGTCATAGAAATGGCCTGTGAAGGCACAAGAAGAAACAAGCAAAGTTCTTAAATCAGAGAACAAAGAAGAGATCAAAAAATGGAAAACAACCAAATTTGGATGAAGATTTTTTGCGGGGAACGAGAGGGAGAAGAGATTTGGTTCTACAAAAGGTGGTAGTATTTGTGACTTATAATGCTTGCCTGTCCCTGTGACGTGTGTAAGAAAAGTAATTTGTCCCAAGGGAGGAGGTTGCAATGTAACAGCTACATCGTCCTGGGGTCTCTTTCCCAGCAGGGTCGGGGGGAGGCTGCTTATCCCTTCAGACAAGAAGCTGGATTCAGTTATGAGCCAGTGGTAAGTGTGAGTCCTCACCATTGAATCTCTCTTACTCCTAGACCTGACTTTTCTGTTGTCTGTCCCCAATATTCTTCTTTCTGCTTTGTGAAACACAGGGTCCTCAGGTGAAAGGTTTTATGATCATAGAAGAAGACCAGCACTTGTGTGTCCCCAGTCAGAATAATTTTTGGTCCTAATGGTCACCCTCCTGGTGCTAATGGTATTTGAAGTCAAAGCCATCCTTGTTATAGGAAAAATACTTGAAAAGCCAGTTATTTTGACTTGGACTTCATGAATCATGGAGAAAGAAAGGATGCCTCATATCTTTAGCCTGTGTGAGGGTTTTAAAAACAAGTGGTGTTCCCTTATCAGTGTTGATGCCCGTATACCACTATCCAAATCAAGTGTTGTATTTCCATTAGGAAGGGAGGCAGAAGTTGTTATTCAAAATAAGGCCAAATTACTTTTTACAGTTATCCCAGAATCACATGGGCTATTCTGAATCGCTGAACCAGTCACCGTCTGGTGCTGCTTGTCTCTAAAATGAGGGGTTTGGACTAAATTTCTCAGACTTCCCCCTTTGAGTTCCATGGGTCTCTACAGTTATGAATAACACAGAAAAATTCAGCGTTGTAAAGGAAGACTGTAGTAGGTCTGAAGGTAATTTTGTTTTAGAGTCTGCAATCAATAGTCTCTGTGAAGACATTGAAAGGACAGCAGTAAGAGGCATCCCTGATTAGAGGGAGAGACACAGTTAGTCATGGGTCAGCCTAGATAAGTGCCATCTGTTGTGTGATCGTTGTAAAAGGTTACACACTAGTGTTTCAATGGCCACAGCAGGTTTGCCCTAAGAATATTTGAGATTGTGTTCCTGTGAACCTAGCTGCCTGTACACGCCACACCTACTTTTTCTCCTGCCATTGCCTTTTGATGGATAAATCCCTGAATCTGACTGTCTTAGCTGGGAGGGGCCGGTGCATTCAGAGTGGAAGGATTTCTCAATTAATGGGTTGTAGTCTAAGCCCTTATTGAAGGAGTTCTAATCGACAGAACGACCGATGAAAGGGGCCAGTAGGAGGTGAGAATGAAGTCTTTATTTCTGACTTGGTGAGAGTGGATTAGGTTTGCATCTTATTAGGAAACAGTACTTCCTGAGCTGGCAACTTAAGGCACAGCTTTCCTGTAATTATGGGAAGATGTTACTCCTTAGTGGAGAGGAAATAATAGGATTGTTTTTTATACCGGAGAATCCATTGAGCACAACTAACCTTTTTACTGTGAGGGTGCAATTATATACTTTTATAAGAGCAGTGTGTAGTTTTAACAGCAAACCACTTTTTCCTTCACTTGACTGATCATAAAACCTCGATTCTCGTGATTTTGTTCCATACTGTCAAACAAACGCTTCTGAGCTAGCACTTAGCCACCCCAGTGGAACTTATTTGTTGGATTATGTTTTTAGGTATAAATACATACTGATGTAGGTGCTGAGCTGGCAGCTGTCGTAGAAAATGATTGCACTTTTTTAATATGGTAAATTTGAATATTCTCTTTCATTCCCAAAGGGGTTTAAAAAAAAAAAATGTAGAAAGGAACAAGTCAGCTGTTGTAGAAAATAATACATGTTATCCTGACCTCTTAAAGATTATATTTGTCCTGCATAGAACTAGTTGCTCATGCACATAGAACTAGTTGCTCATGCACATAGACATTATATAAAAATAGTTTACAATCTTACTAGTAAGGATAGGGCAGGATATTTTTTTTTTTTTCTGATGAGACTTGGAAGTAGGGGGAAAAAAGAGGCTACACAGGCCTTGTCCCCGAGGAGCTTTGTATTTGGTCTGTATCTGGGAGGCTGAGTCACGATGAAGTCATATTTTGCCAAACCTACTAGCCAAGTTATGACTTCCTCGGAAGCATTTTGGGAAAATGTAACCCCTCCTAGGGCATTAAAGTTTGTGTTCTTCCACTATAATTAACTTCTAGACTGTGGGGAATGCTTTAAAAGTTTAGTACTTTGTAGTTTAAAAAAAGGGTTTGCAGATAGACCTGCAGTGAGGAGAAGTTCAGGACCCTCAGGTACTGCCTAGGACTGGATTTTTCTGAATGGAGATTGTAGGCTGTTGTTTCTGTCTCTTTTATGAACTGAACCAGTGGTCATAAACTTAAGTGAACAAGGAGGCATTTTCAGGTCACATGAACTCTTCCGACTAACAGACACCAGAATGGATCATCAAAGGAAATTATTCTGTCTCCGTCTGTACTGAGTTGTAGGAGCCAAAAAGCCGTTCATCTAAGGCCAGACTTTCCCAGAGAAAGGCAACCTATTGAGATTAGTTCCAGTGATTGGAGAGCACTATTTGAGAGGAAAATTTAAAGAGTTGGTGAATACTTCAGGGGTCTGCAGGTAGACTGTCACCTTGCTGGTGTGAATGACTTGTGTGGGAATGCTGAATGTGGTTTAAAAATGTTTATGCAGATTATCTGGGTAGGTAGTGCTTGTAAGAGGTGGACAGTCCAGTGCGGTAAAGCACACATTTGGTGGAGGATTTGTGTTTAACACTGTAAATTGTAGATATTACAAACATGACTAATTTCTAGGGAGAAGAGGGTGATCCCAGTACCACATTTTTTAAATTGGCGCTGTGTTTATGGTGGCCGCCTCTGCTTTTTGTGTTGACATTGCACACTGGCCTTATTTGGAGTCAGTAGTTGTGGTTGTGTAGGAGGGCCCAGGTGATGAAGCCACCCATCCTGGTGGAGCAGAACAATTTTGCTGATGCCTGTTCCCATCGAGAGGGTTCACTACCAAAGGCTGGTCCTTTATTCAGTGGGACTTAACCCAGATTGTCTGAGAAGCTCTCCGTGACATTTGTTACTAGAGGAAATTAACTTGCAAAGGAGGATTTATAATGGAAAACTTTGATTAAACAGACGCAGTTCAAGTCACATTTCTGAAGACCTGCTAATTAGTTTTGGGTGGAAACCCAGGCAGAAATCACATAGGTATTTATCCAGCTTGACTCTAGAGCCTACAGGTTTCTGGAAATCAGCGTTTGAAACACTAATATAATTAGGGGTTGTACTTTATAATGAAAAGATATTTGAGCTTTGCAATGTGCTCTCTCATAAATACATTTGTTATAGTGGTTAAATGCCTGAAGGTATCTTGGGCTAGTATCAAGAAAATGTGAGCCACAGTTAAGTCATTTTTACTTCATACTTCAAAATTTCAAGTTTAATGCGTTAATTGGGATTCGTTTGCTTTTCAAAAAATGTGTAGTCAGGTGAAGGTTACAAACTCAGCTGTTAAATAAATTTTTAAAACAACTTTTCTGTCTTATGAATTTCATGATTTCCCTTTGCCCAAACTACAGAAATTAGAATTTAAAACATATAAGGAAAGATTGAGGAGAAAATTGGCTTATAATCTCTCAGAATCTTGATTTACTCAAATAAGAATAAAATGTCAGTGTTCAGCAAACCAAACCAAACCCACTGCTGTCAGCTATTTCCGACTCATAGTTGACCCTGTGTAGGACAGGATAGAACTGCCCTATAGGGTTTCCAAGGCTGTAAATCTTTACGGAAGCAGACTGCCACATCTTTCTCCTGTGGAGCGGCTGGTGAGTTTGAACCGCCGACCTTTTGGTTAGCAGCTGAGTACTTTAACCGCTGTACCACTAGGGCTCGCTTTGCCAATGTTTAGCATCTGGTTATTGAGGAACCCCAATCCAGGCTTGTCTGTGTGTGGGAATTAGTTGTATATTATATTGGCGGCATTGGTTTGGTAAACCAGGCACTAATCTAAATACGAGTTATAGGAAGGGTAGTTTTTGTTGTTGTTTTAACTTTCACATTTGAAATAAAGCAGTGGTAGTTTATTTTTCATGTTCTAGAATGTTTTCTTTTGTGACTGCTGATTCCATACGTTGTTGTCTGGGATATATTCCATCAGCCCCCAGTGCTGGTAAGAGTGAGTGTAAACATCACTTGAGACAGATGCTAGGAGTGGTATGGCCAGTAGTAAATCATATCTCAAATAACCATTATAATTTTTAATATAAATGTTGTAAAAACTGGCTAGAAAAATATAGAGCATCTTGAATACTACCTCATAAAATACAACCTACAGAGAGGAAATAGGCTGGATGGGAAAAAAAAAAACTGCAATTAAAAGAATGGGCGATAACTCAGTTAGCTTCAGTGATCCTGTTATATAGAAAGTGTTCCATAAAACAGTGACCTTCGCTAAATCCCAAAGTAGGAACTTGTTATATGTATGTGAGCCCATTACTTTATTAAGGGCCATTTAAACCCTCTCTATCATTAGAGAAGTGAGAAAGGCGAAGTGGCAGGAATGATTCTCAACTCTAGCCGCAACCAGTTCCTCTAAGAGCAGAGATCGAAGGGAGAGGGAGCACACTTCTCTCTTCATAAGGTCTCGCCAGTGTACTTTTTCTTTTTGGAGCATTTTATTGTGCTTTAGGTGAAAATTTACATAGCAAATTAGTTTTCCGATCAGTAATTCATGTACAAATTGTTCCGTGACATTGGCTGCAATCCCCCAATGTGTCAGGACTCTCCGCATTTCCTCCCTGGGCTCCCCATTTCCTTTAGTCCGGTTTCCCTTTCCCTCCCTGCCTTCTCATCTTTGGTTTTGGGCAAATGTTGCCCTTTTGATCTCATAGTGGATTGTTCTAAGGAGCACCTTATTCATGGGTCTTATTTACTTTATAGTCCTGTTATTTGGCTGAAAGGTGGCCTCTGAGAGTGTCTTCAGTTTCAAGTTAGAAGGCAGTAGTCTCCGGGGTGCCTCCAGTCTCTTTCAGACCAGTAAGTCTGGTCTTTTGTGTGTGTGTGTGTATGTTTGAGTTTTGTTCTACATTTTTTATCCATTCTAAACAGAATTTTCTGTTGTGGTCCTGGTCAGAGTGGTCAGTAGTGGTACCTGGGCACCATCTAGTTCTTCTGGTCTCAGGTTGGAGGAGGCTGTGCTTCGTGTGGGTCATTTTAGGTTTTCTTTATTCTGCTTTGCTTTAGGTGGGAAGAGACCAATAGCTGCTTCCTAGATGGTCACTTGTACGCTTTGAAGACCCCAGACATTACTACCAGACTAGAATATAGAACATTATCTTTACGAAGTGTGTGTTGCCAGTTGACTTAGACATCCCCCAAGAATGTGGTCCTTAGCGTTCAAGTCCGGTAGTTCTGTCCCAATGTCTGAGTAGTTTCTATAACTGTACCTCCTATGTGCTCTACTATATATGAGTATTAACGTGCAGTATTTACAAGTATGTATGTAGAAATATCCACAACCATACCTATATATGTACGCAGGGGTACACCATAAGCCCTCCCACACCTATTTAGCATACATACTTACCTATGTATCTACTTACAAATTATTGTTTGTTATTGCTGTTGTTGCAGGATTGTGTATGTTAGCATTTACCGTAGTTGCCCTTTATTCTTACGTATCTCTCAGTGTCTTCCTTTGCCTTGGTCACATTGTGGTAACTCCCTCATATTATGTATTGTCTTTCGCTTCACCAGAATTAACACTTGTCTACTATCTAGTTAGTAATCTCCCTTCCCCCTATTCCTGGCAACATCAAAGAAGGTTTCTTTCTGTGTGTACACCTATTATTGACTTTTTATAATAGTGGTCTCATGCAGTATTTCTCCTTTTGTGATTGACTTATTGCACTCAGCATAATGACCTCCAGATTCATTAATGTTGTGAAATGTTTCAAGGATTCATCATTGTTTATCGTTGCATAGTAGTCCATTGTGTGTAGGTACCACAGTTTGTTATCCATTCATCTGTTGATGGGCACTTAGGTTATTTCCATCTTTTTGCTATTCTGAACAAAGCTGCAGTGAACACGGGTGTGCATATGTCTATTCACGTGAAGGCTATTAGTTCTCTAGGATATATACCTAGGAGTGGAATTGCTGTATCGTATGGTATTTTTGTTTCTAGCTTTTTAAGGAAGCGCTGTACTGTTTTCCATAGTGGTTATACCATTTTATGCTCCTACCAGCAGTGAATAAGAGTTCCAATCTCCCCACAGCCTTGCCAGCATTTGTTGTTATCTGTTTTTTTGATCAGCGTCGTTATTGCTGGGGTGAGATGGTATCTCATTGTAGTTTTGATTTGCATCTCACTAATGGCTAATGATCCCAAACATTTCTTCCTGTGTTTGTTAGCTGCCTGAATGTCTTTTTTGGTAAAGTGTCTGTTCATGTCTTTTGACCATTTTTTAATTGGATTGTTTGTCTTTTTGTTGTTGCGGTGTTGAAGTTTTCTGTCAATTTTAGGATTAGACCCTTGTCAGATATGCCATAGCAAAAATTTTTCCCAGTCTGTAGGTTCTCTTTTTTACTTTTTTGGAGAAACCTTTCGATGAGCGTAAGTGTTTAATTATTAGGAGATCCCAGTTATCTAGTTTATTTTCTGCCGTTAGTGCAGTTTTAGTTTTTAGTGCAGTTTTAGTTATGTTTGGTATTCTATTTATGCCATATATTAGGGACCCTCTGCGGCTGCTAACCAAAAAGGTCAGCAGTTTGAATCCATCAGGTGCTCCTTGGAAACCCTATGGGGCAGTTCTCCTCTGTCCTCTAGGGTTGCTATAAGTTGGAATCGACTCGATGGCAGTGGGTTTATTAGGGCCCCTAGTGTTGTCCCAGAAAGATGTTTACCTGTGTTTTATTGACTATGCAAAGGCATTCGACTGTGTGGATCACACCAAATTATGGATAAAATTACGAAGAATGGGAATCCCGGAACACTTAATTGTGCTCATGAGGAATCTGTACATGGATCAAGAGGCAGTCGTTCGAACAGAACGAGAGGATACTGCATGGTTTAAAGTCAGGAAAGGTGTGCGTCAGGGTTGTATTGTTTCACCATACCTATTCAGTTTGTATACTGAGCAAATAACCTGAGAAGCTGGACTACATGAAGAAGAACGGGGCATCAGGACTGGAGGAAGACTCATTAACAACCTGCATTATGCAGATGGCACAACCTTGCTTGCTGAAAGTGAAGAGGACTTGAAGCACTTACCGGTGAAGATCAAAGACCACAGCCTTCAGTATGGATTACCCCTCAACATAAAGAAAACAAAAATCCTCACAGCTGGACCAATGAGCAACATCACGATAAACGGAGAAAACACTGAAGTTGTCAAGGATTTCATTTTACTTGGATCCACAATCAACAGCCATGGAAGCAGCAGTCAACAAATCAAAAGATGCATTGTATTGGGAAAATCGGCTGCGAAAGACCTCTTTTAAAGTATTGAAAAACAAAGATGTCACCTTGAAGACTAAGGTGTGCCTGACCCAAGCCATGGCGTTTTTAATCGCCTCAGGAGACCTGGATAATGAATATGGAAGACCAAAGAAGAATGACGCCTTTGAATTGTGGTGTTGGTGAGGAATATTGAATATACCATGGACTGCCAAAAGAACGAACAATCCTGTCTTGGAAGAAGTATAACCAGAATGCTCCTTAGAGGCAAGAATGGTGAGACTATGTCTCACATACTTTGGACATGTTATCTGGAGGGATCAGTCCCTGGAGAAGGACATCACGCTTGTTTTAGTAGAGGGTCAGTGAAAAAGAAGACCCTCAACAAGATGGATTGACACAGTGGCTGCAACAGTGGGTTCAAGCATAGCAACAATTGTGGGAATGGTGCAGGACCGGGCAGTGTTTAGTTCTGTTGTGCATAGGGTCTCTGTGAGTTGGAACCAACTCGAAGGCACTTAACAACAATAACGAGAACAGTGTTGTCCCTGTTTTTTCTTCCATACTCTTTATAGGTTTGCCAGTGTACCTTTGGTGGTCGATGAGGGTGGGCTAGACCTCCCTTTTCTTTAATCAAAGCTGTGCTTTTTTGTGTTAATTTAATTTTATGTTTTTTTGCTTTTCTGATGATACAATGATGTCTGCATGTGGCCACATCTCAGCTACAGAACATGAAATAAGCCTCCATGCATTCTGCTCACAGCAGTCCCATCTCCACACAAGTCTGTATATGACAGGTAATGAGTGGGAGGTGGGAGCGGGTGGGTGGCTGCAGTGGTGGTGGTGAGGAGCTGAGCAGATGGTTGTGATAGCCACGTGCTGTGAGATTCCCGTGGGAGTTGATGGTGGTGACAGGCGACTCACAATGTGCTATTTACAGTTTGGGTTTGCAGTCTTTCGGTGACATCTGAATGCTCTTTAGCAACTGCTTTCATTACTGCCTTTCGAGGAGCTGCTAATTGAAAATGAAATTGTGGGTGGGCTTTAAGGCAGGAACAGACAACTCTACGTGTAAATGTTACTTGAGGACTATTGAATGTCTCGATTCCCAAGTTGTAATTCTCTTTTCAAGGAGGCAAAGCGGAAGGTGGATTTGAAGATTCAACATGTGGAAACAGGCTTATGTGAACTCTGGGAGGCATTTTTAGGTTATGTGAACTCTTCTAACTAAGAGTGAATACACGTGTATAGGCAGTGCTCAAAGTCACACCCGGTCGAAAGGGCCACATACGCACTGGAAGCAAACCTAGGGGAAGGCTTGGAGGATCCAGCCACCTGCCCAAGGCTCTCCTTTGTATGGTTCTGTTTAGATGTATACACCTGTGTAAGGTTCTCATTTTAAATTTACCAACATCTTGCAGTATTCTTTTTTGATTTTTCACAAAACCAAACTGTTTATACAGTTCCTACACTGGAGACAGTGGTTATCTGAACTCTTGAACTCTGAGATATATCTTAGTCAGGGTTCTCTAGTGAGATATGTGTGTATAGACACAAATACACACACACACACTTACACACACGGTGGAGGGGGAGATTTACTTCAAGGGATTGTCTTACAGGATTGTGGAAGGGTGGCAAGTCCAAAATCTGTTAAGCCAGGTGGCAGGCTGGAGACTTCTACAGGCTTGCATTCCAAAATCTGTAGGTCAGGTGATGAGAATAGTGCAGAGCTGGGTGAGAGAGTGAGTTCTACAAAACTGTCTATTCATAGTCTAGAGGGAGACCAAGCCCTAAGGAAACCCCACTTTCAACTGATTGACTGACTACATTAGATTGTGTTATATAAGGTGATTGCCTTGTATTACACCATGGAACAGCAAATAGTCTAGCGTTTGGCCAAATCATTGGGAACTGTAGCTTAACAAAGTTGACACATAAAATTAAGCACCACAGGCTAGTATATTCAAGTTTCTTGCATGTAACTTTTTTCTATGTTGTGTGCAGTTCTGACTCAGAGTGACCCACGTGACAGGGTAGAACTGCCCCATAGGGTTTTCTTGGCTGTAATCTTTGTAGAAGCAGATCGCCAGGTCTTTCTCCCGCAGAGCTAATGGGTAGGTTCTAACCACCAGTCTTTTGGTTAGCAGCTAAGTACTTAACCATTGTGCCACCAGGGTTCCTCTTCTTTACTGTAAACCTTTTCATATGATACAGTGCTGTTGAAGGCAGCCGAGGCTTCCAGGCACGGTGAGAGAAGAGGAAGATGGTGGATTTGGCTGGACTTTAACCGTGGATGACGTTCTTGGTCCTCTTTGGTTGCCCCAGCTACAGGATTGTGATTTGTTTCTCAGCTTCACAGTTCTGAGCTGAAGCATCAGTAGCGTTTCTGAAATCGGAGCTTTCCTAAGTGTTTCTGTGTTGGATTGCATTATTTCCCATCCTGATAATAGCTTTGCACAGAAAAATCTCGTGCTGAACAAGGAATGACCTCCCTCTTAGAAGTATTGTTAGCTCTCTTTTTAATTAAATATGAAGATAGATAAAATATGACTGTGTTCTTTTCAGCTTTCCCTTGAATATTTCAGTGGCGACTATGTGGGACAAAACCATGCCGAATTACATGCTTTGTTTGACTAGGATTGCTGTGTGTTCCTAGAGAGTCCCGGAGGCTCTGGTTGAGAGGACCTTGATGACGTACCCCTTACTGCCCTTGACCCTCAGTCCCATTAGGCCTGCTTTGTCATAGGAACCCAGCTGCTGTAATGCATCTGAGCTACTGCTGTGTCCTAATCATGTTTAGAAAAACCTGTCTTGGTGTTCCCAGTGCATCCTGCAGCACTGCATGTCCGTGCAGGTGGTGGTGGTTTTACACCAAGCTGATTTAACGGGGTGCTTGCAGGGGCTCCAGGGCTTTTCACACCTGAGAGTGTGCATTCTCACACTGGTGCTCACAACACACAGGAGCGGAAACCGGCATGATTCACAGACCTGGGCAGGCTGTGTGAGGCCCACAGATGCCTTTCCGGAGGCCTGAGGAGGTGTGCGGCCTGGCCTGCTGAAGCCGTTACCTGCATTCATTGATCACAGCTCTGCAGAAGCTGCCACTTGCCTCCTGTGTCTGCCTGCAGTGACTGTTGTAGCAGGCCATTCCGTAGCCACCGCTTGCACCTGCGCTTGCTCAGGAAGTGTGCTGTCCTACGTCTCCAGTCAGGTAGTGAGAAGCGGGACGGGTCCTAGTGGCCAGCGATGTGCTGAGGGGCTGACCTCGGGCGTCATTGGATGGAGGGCAATTAGCTGCATTTGCCGGGCGGGGTGCACACAGAATAATGTTCCTCACAGGGTGGCTTTTGGTCGACCTGCATTAGAGCACCTTCAGGGCTTTTGCTAAAATGCAGATTGCCAGGCATCACACAGACTGACTGGGAGCTCAGGGTCTGCTGGGTGGGAGTCAGGGTGAGACGGCACGTTCCTTAGGTGACTCCAGTGCAGACCCAGGCATCACACAGACTGACTGGGAGCTCAGGGTCTGCTGGGTGGGAGTCAGGGTGAGACGGCACGTTCCTTAGGTGACTCCAGTGCAGACCCAGGCATCACACAGACTGACTGGGAGCTCAGGGTCTGCTGGGTGGGAGTCAGGGTGAGGCAGCACGTTCCTTAGGTGACTCCAGTGCAGACCCAGGCATCACACAGACTGACTGGGAGCTCAGGGTCTGCTGGGTGGGAGTCAGGGTGAGGCAGCACGTTCCTTAGGTGACTCCAGTGCAGACCCAGGCATCACACAGACTGACTGGGAGCTCAGGGTCTGCTGGACGGGAGTCAGGGTGAGACGGCACGTTCCTTAGGTGACTCCAGTGCAGACCCAGGCATCACACAGACTGACTGGGAGCTCAGGGTCTGCTGGGTGGGAGTCAGGGTGAGACGGCACGTTCCTTAGGTGACTCCAGTGCAGACCCAGGCATCACACAGACTGACTGGGAGCTCAGGGTCTGCTGGGTGGGAGTCAGGGTGAGGCAGCACGTTCCTTAGGTGACTCCAGTGCAGACCCAGGCATCACACAGACTGACTGGGAGCTCAGGGTCTGCTGGGTGGGAGTCAGGGTGAGACGGCACGTTCCTTAGGTGACTCCAGTGCAGACCCAGGCATCACACAGACTGACTGGGAGCTCAGGGTCTGCTGGGTGGGAGTCAGGGTGAGGCAGCACGTTCCTTAGGTGACTCCAGTGCAGACCCAGGCATCACACAGACTGACTGGGAGCTCAGGGTCTGCTGGGTGGGAGTCAGGGTGAGACGGCACGTTCCTTAGGTGACTCCAGTGCAGACCCAGGCATCACACAGACTGACTGGGAGCTCAGGGTCTGCTGGGTGGGAGTCAGGGTGAGGCAGCACGTTCCTTAGGTGACTCCAGTGCAGACCCAGGCATCACACAGACTGACTGGGAGCTCAGGGTCTGCTGGGTGGGAGTCAGGGTGAGGCGGCACGTTCCTTAGGTGACTCCAGTGCAGACCCAGGCATCACACAGACTGACTGGGAGCTCAGGGTCTGCTGGGTGGGAGTCAGGGTGAGACGGCACGTTCCTTAGGTGACTCCAGTGCAGACCCAGGCATCACACAGACTGACTGGGAGCTCAGGGTCTGCTGGGTGGGAGTCAGGGTGAGACGGCACGTTCCTTAGGTGACTCCAGTGCAGACCCAGGCATCACACAGACTGACTGGGAGCTCAGGGTCTGCTGGGTGGGAGTCAGGGTGAGACGGCACGTTCCTTAGGTGACTCCAGTGCAGACCCAGGCATCACACAGACTGACTGGGAGCTCAGGGTCTGCTGGGTGGGAGTCAGGGTGAGGCAGCACGTTCCTTAGGTGACTCCAGTGCAGACCCAGGCATCACACAGACTGACTGGGAGCTCAGGGTCTGCTGGATGGGAGTCAGGGTGAGGCAGCAAGTTCCTTAGGTGACTCCAGTGCAGACGTTGAAAGGGCTATACTTTTAAGTAAACCAAATTGTACTTCTTATTTTTAAAAAAGGAAAAGGAAATCACTATGTTGTTTGCAAAACTTGTGACAAATCTTAAAAATTTTAAAACACATCTTACGTGAAATAAATTTTATCACTAAATCAGCCATATTCTTGTTCTGTACATTTACTAGTTAAATTATTTTCCAAAATATTATTGGCAGGAAAAAAATGTTTCTCCCAAATGCTATAGGCATTATATTGCAAAAAATAATATTTTTGAAATGGCTGCTTTCTGGTAAGAGTTTATTAGGATGGCCCTGGTGGAATAGTTTTATTATATCCTTTCCTTTTAGCCACCTGGTCCCTAAAATAACATGGCTTTGTATAAATATGTGAGCTGGAGTTTCCTCCTGTTCTTCCCCGTTGGTTCTGCTTACCTCCATCTCCTCAGCTATCTGTAGACCAGGGTGTTGAGTTCTTAAGGTTTATAAGTTTTATGAATCCTTCACGTTACAACAATTGATGGTATTTGATGGCAATATCGAGGGGCAGATGTGAATGAAACCTGAAAATATTGCCCATGTGGGTATATCAGTGGGGGCTAAAGACCGTTAACTCTTTTCTTCATTACTAACAAAACTTCTCCGTTCATTTTAGTAAAATGTTGTACTTGAATTCCTGGCTTGGGTTCCATGAATTCGAGAGGAGATATTTTCTTTTCTGAAACCAAACAGAATGAAAACCCTCAGGTGAATTTTTGTTGAAGTGGCAAACCTACACTTTGACTTAACAGTTACCTGAGGTGTGTCAACTGTAGGTAGCTGTGTATCTCCCCTACATTGTTGTGAGACCAGAAATGCCATTCCCTGGAGACAAGCACAAAAGGATCAGCCACTAATGAAATGATCACACAGTATGAATAAGACAATAACAGTATTTTTATTTAAAAACTGCTGTTATCAAATTAAGGAGCCTTGGTGGCGCAAGGGTTAAACTCTTGAGTGTTAACTGAAAGGTTGGCGGTTTGAACCCACTCAGTGGCTTTGCAGGAGAAAAGATTTGGCTATTCTATAAAATTACAGCTTAGAAAACTCTACGGGCCAGTTCTATTCTGTCAAATGGGGTAGCTGTGAGTGGAAGATGGCACCCAACAACAACAAGAAAATCGTTAAATTTCCCTAGGCGATGAGGAGGATGAGAAAAGCCCCTGCCTCTTATGACACGTAAAGCTGTGTAGTGGACCCAGCACGCATGGCACATGGCATGAAGGCTGAGTGATACTTTTTGAAACTGAAGCAACCCACTTGCCGTAATTTATCATCACCTGCCTCTTAACCTGTATGCACTTAAACTGTAGATCTGTGTTTCTCAAATGACTCTGGCAGCCAGGGATGGGGGAGGTGCCAAAGGGGTAAGACTGGGGAGTCCTATGTGAAGGGGAGCTTCTTAGCATCACTTAGGGAGCACATGCAGAGTGACCCCAAAGTTCTCCAGGTAGAGCGAGGAGACAAATACCATTCTGATATATGAAAGGAAGGATATGGAGTTAAAAACCACTTTCCAAGCGATTGTGACCCTGCTCTTCTCTGCCTCCTCTTTAAACCTGGCAGCCCGTCTTTCTCCTTCCTTTTCTGTCATTGAGCCTACCTCAGGCTACACCTTCGGTTCCTGGTCTTTCCTCTCACTCTCTTCTTCCATCGGATGTCTCTTGCTTCTAGACTCAGCCAGGATTCCATGGGAAACCACTTAGATTTGCCCTCAAAGTTAGCAAATGCCTTTGTCTCCTTGGTCCTTGCTCACGTGACCATTCTGGCCCTTTTCTCTGGACATTTCCAGTTGTCATTGTGTCTGAGTTCTTTGTTTAGTTTCGGCAGTGTTCCCTCTTGTTCAAAAACATTCAGTGACTCCTCAACTAAATATAACCGACACCCCTTAGTAGGACGTTTTAGGCCCTAACTAACCTTGTCCCAGTATACCTTTCCATCTCTAAAATGCCTGGTCCTTGCTTGCTGCCAACACCAAGCTGTAGCTACAGTCGCTGTTACTCGGAAGAGCCCTGGACCTTTTCCACACTGCTGTGCCTGTGGTTACCCTGTTTCCTTTGTTTGGAACATCCTTCTTCAATAGTCGTGTTTGTCTTTCAGTGAACAGTTCAGATTTACTTTTTCCTTGAAGCATTTATGATCTTTTCTGCAGAAATAATTGCATTTTCTTCAGAATTCCCATGGTATTTTGTTTATAACTAGGGTGACCATATAATTTACCATTTAATCCAGGACATTTCTGAGAATGAATGGAGAGAGTATTAGTAATTACCTTGGGACAATAAGCGTAAATCAGGACTTCCTGGAAAACTGGTATATACGAAGACTCTCTAGTTCACTTTTGGCCCTTTCCATATTATATACTGTTTTAGAGTTGGCTGTGTACACATCCTTCTCCCTACCTAAATGCCAAGCTCCCAGGGGACTTAGTTCCTTACTCTGTGACACTCCAAGGGGCGCAGGCTTATGTCGTGCAGTCCATTGATTCCATTGCTGTCCGGTTGATTCCATCTCATAGTGGATGCCCCATAGTGTTTCCAAGGCAGTAATCTTTCTGGAAGCAGACTGCCACATCTTTCTCCCGTACAGCAGCTAGTAGGTTTGAACCGCTGACCTTTCTGTTAGCAGCTGAGTCCTTAACTACTGTGCCACCAGGGCTCCTGTGTTGCACATAAACATAGGGAAGGAAAACCCTTCAGGCCCACTGCTGTCAGGTACTTGAACTGTGAAATCCTTCTCATGCTTCCTGTTTCCATTCTGGCCCCTTTGCAATGCATTCCCCATACAGCAGTCAGAGTCATCTTTTCAGAACATGTATTTGTTCATGATTCTCAGATGTAAATCCCCTCAGTGGCTTCTCAGCTTATGCAAATTAAGTTCGAATTCCTATGATCTGTAGATCTGGGCTGTCCTGTGCCTTCTTTCTCCAGCTTCATCTCTCGCCACTCTCTTGCTTACTGGGTCCAGCCCTGCTGACCTTTTATTTCCTCAAACATGTCAAGTTCCCTCCCTCCTTGGGTCCTATACACAGGCCAGCCTCTCTCCCTGAAATGTCCTCCCTCTGTGCTTTGCATGGAAGGCTCCTTCTTGCTCTTGAGGACAGAGCAGAAATGCCATGTTTTCCTAGTGGCTTTTTGTGGCCCTTTATTTAACCCAGGTCTGCCTTTCATCCTCCCTCCTTTGCACCCACCGTTTTCTCTTCCTAACACTTAGCATAGTTTATAACCATGTATGGACTTTCCTTTTCTGTAATGTCTCCCCTTTCTAGACTCCAAGCTCTGCTGAGGGAAGGCAGTATCTCCATTTCTCCCCACCAGTGTTGGTAGCACATTGCCTGGCCCAGAGAAGGAGGAGCTCAGTAATGAAAGCTGAATGATGGGTGGTTAGAGTAATAATTATTTTTCTAATGGATGACATCGCTAATCCCACTCTCTTGTTGCATTTTGACATTAATTGCTTATAGGAAAACACACACAGCATTACAGTATGACCTTTGTCTGGGGATATGAAATGTAAAATGAGATCATAATCAACACATTCACACTCGGCAAAACTTGACTGTGAGAGATCTCTGCCCCTCTGGTGGATGGCGCCTACTGTTCTCCCGTGGAGTGTGTCAGCAGCCTGTCTCCCAGCGTTCTAGCCGGAAGGATATCGGGATTGCTGGTGCAGCCAGGAAAAGCTGGCCCAGGGCAGCTACAGCCTTCCATTGTTCTAAGGAACTCTGAAAGAGACCAGAGAAACAGCAGAGACAAAGGGTGGGCAGGTAGGTGGGAGTGAGGTGAAATTTACTGAGTATTCTTTCACACGCAAGTATTGCTGTGGGACCCTACTTTTTAACCAAATACACAAAATGTTTTTAGTACCAGAGCGGGCATAGCCTGTCTTTGCACTGTGACATTATACTCCTACATGGCCTCTGTCTAAAATGTTTTGACCTAGGAAACAGTTTAATTTTATTTCCTTTTTGGAGTGGCCTCATTAATTCATCCTCCCCATATTTGCTCCTTTAGCAAACATCTGTTGGGCATTCTTTGCGTGAGAACTCTGCACAGGAGACTCTGAAATAACGTAAAGGGTGTATACCGTGCTAGCTCTGCCCTTGAAGGTTTGCAGCTTGGTAGAGTCATTCTAACCACTGGAGAGCTTTTGACAGAAGAGAGGCTGAGACTGGTGGATTAAGTGCGTTTCAAAGGAAGGCGTGGTTGGCTGTCTCTAGAGAATGAATACCTTCAGATACACAGGCTAAATTCTCTCAAATGGCTGTTTTCCCACCGTGCCATTTTTTTTTTTTTTGAAGGGGGGGACACCCTCTACCCCCACCCCTTAGTTTTAAACTGTAGGGAATGATGCTGTCTCCTGCTAACTGCAGCAGTGACTGTTAGAAACAATACTGTGTTGTTTATCAGGCCTCTTGGGTTCTTGTTTTTACTAGTAAGGTCTTTAAGGTTCTCACATTTTTACCTTAGGTATGTTTTTATGTTTTACTGGGAATTACCTGACCCAGTAATTTTATGCTTATTATTTGCAGATTATTGAACTCTTGAAGCCCAATTGTTTAGGCATTAATATTTGACTGCCCAGTGTTTCCTGGAACTACCAGTTTCTTCAGCATGGATCACGACCTACCTGTTTTCTAGAAGTGGTTTGCTTATGGCCACTGACCCAGTTGTAAAGTCTTACTCTTGAAATTTTTGGTATCAGAAAGTCTTATATTTGCATCCAGAGGAAGACTGTTTTTATGCTAGTCTGTACAAATCAGAAATATCTTATCACTTCCTGTCATTCTTGTTTACTTGGAAGTAGAAAATTACTTTGAATGCAAGTAAAACTTCAAAAATGTGAATATTTGAATAGAAATTTAGGCCTCAGATTTATAGTAAAATATTGATGGGAGATTGAGCAATTAAATGGTCTCAGGGAGAGATTACAGAGCAGTTCCCAATTTACTAGCAAGTTAGTTTTTTCCAAAAAGAGAATTTTTAAGTTTCCTTTTTTTTTTTTGGTTTTGGAACCCTTACATTTTTAAGAAACAGTGTTATGCACAGTGGTTTCCGGGTGAATTTCTCAGGAAGCTATCTGATCCATTGACTTTGCTCCTCCTCTCACACTCATTCTCTCTTGACGTTCGTTCAGTCATTAGATATTTATTGACTGTGTTGCTGTGTTGCAGACATTGTTTTAGGTGCCTGGGCTACATTAGCAAACAATGATATAAACCTCTGCCCTGATGGAACTTACCTTCTGGTGGATTCATTCCTTTTAGGAATTGTAGCTGTAAACGGCTTCCATGTAAATGTTTCTTCTTTGGATTCTGAAGCCTAGCTGCTTATCAGGCTTTTTTCTCCTGGACCATCCGTAGGCATGTGAAACTTGCCATGTCTCACATTAGCTGTTCCTCTTCGGTTTCCTCCCTGACTTTAAACAGTGCACCATCGTCTAAGCATCCAGGACATAAATCTGCTCATGCTGTTGCTGTTAGGTGCCAAGAGTCACTTCGAACTCATAGTGACCCCGAGTTACTAAGCATGGTGTCCTTCTCCAGGGACAGGTCCCTCCTGATAACATGTCCAATGTATGTGAGATGCAATCTCGCCATTCTTGCTTCAGAAGAGCATTCTGGCTGTACTTCTCCCAAGACAGATTCGTTCATTCCCTGGCAGTCTATCCTTCGCTAGCACCGTAATTCAGACGTATCAGTTCTTCCGCTCATGCTGGAAACCTGGAGCCCTTATTCCCCCCAGCCCCCTGTACTCTCATGTCCTCTGGATTAGAGTCTTAGGTATTTCTCACCTGTCCCTTTCCACCCCTTGCCTTTCTGCACTTCCTAGGTGCAGCCCATCCTCCTCTGGGTTGGATTAGGACAATCACTTCTTACTTGGCTCCGCAGCCTCTAGTCTCACTGTTCTTACGTCTGCTCTCCAAATTCCTTATAATGTAGTCTTGTCAGATGCAAATTTAATCATGTTACTTGCCGGAAGCATTTTCCATGACTTTCTTTTACTTGCAGGTTAAACTTTAACTTTTTTATGTGTTGTAGAAGCCCACACATTATTATAATGCCTCCAGAAGCTCTCTTTTCTTCTTCTTGGTGCTTCCTGACCCCAGTGCCCCCTCACATCAGCCTTAAAGTATATCCTTAAATACCTTCCTCTGCCCACCCCCGCAGATTGGAGTTCCCTGTACCGTAGTCTGTCTGATCTTAGCTACGTGTGAAAAGCACAGTCCTAAGTCAGAAATTGAACACTTCCCCTCTTAGAATAACTTGTACTTTGAAAAGGATGCTTTTTTAACCCCTAAAATTTTCCATTTGTTAGGATGTCACGTGATAAAACCAAAGGTCAAATGGAAAACGTTGGAGGACCGTGGGAACAAATTTTGGAGGAATCGACCAAAAACCTTAAAAAGACCAGATTTCTTCAACATGGCAATTGCTGGGCATGTGTGGCAGGGTGGGGATTGGAATTAGAGAAGGCTTTTGTAAATAGAAGTACATTTCAGGTGTAGGAGTTGTAAGACAAGGACTGTCTGTACTCAGCTCTTTGGGGGGTTTCATCTCTGTAAGAGGTAACTTTGCATCTGTGTGAATGATTCAGACCGAGGAAAACTAGATGTCGTCTGAACCTTACTGTTACCGTTATACTAAGTTCATATTGAAATGAAAATTTTTACTGATGCCACGGTTGCTACCAATCAGTTCTGTAAACTTTGTGAGGGTTTTGAGATGGGATTTATACTGGCTTCTTTTTTAATAAGCTGCCTGCAAAACTGACCAGAAAAGTGCTAAAAGGCTTATTTGATGTAAACACAGTATTGTAGCTCCCCTGGCATAGTTATTCCCTGTTTTATCTTCGTGAGTCAAAGCACAAAGCAAGGGTAGTCATACTGTCTGTAGAGAACGGCACTGAGAGCTGGGATCCTGGAAGTAGGATGGATGGATTCATGTTGGGTTCTCTTGCCTAATGTAGGCTCTACTTTCCAGTTTGTAAGGCTTTGGTGGAAAATACTTTTTTTTTTTTTTTCCTGGCAAGATCCTGCTTTTACTGTTTCTTACCTAGAATTCCAGGTCAAAATAAGTCATCCTTGAAAGTTTTTTTTTTTTTTAAATGGCACAGGCGACTGTTTTAGCAGAATGAAATAGTACTTAAAAAAAAAATCTTTATTTTTCTGCCCATCTTCCACATTCCTTCTGAGAGGCGGCTCTTGGGAGCAGAAATACAACTGAGGATGAAAGGCTGAGATAATGAGAACTTTTCTGTTCCTGGTGTGGTCATTATCTATTCTCATGTCTCAGCCCAGCTCATCTTTCTTCCCTGGGCAGCCAGGTAGGAGACTAGGTACAAAATTGATTGGGCTGTATTTCAGAGTGGGAAACAACCAAAAGACATATTGGACACTGTTACACTCGTCAGGCCTTTTGTGCGCTGCTTCTCTTTCGGTTTAGATTATGAGATACTGTGGCGTAGTGGTTAAGTGCTACGGCTGCTAACCAGAAGGTCGGCAGTTGGAATCTGCCAGGGCCTCCTTGGAAACTCTATGGGGCGCTTCTGCTCTGTCCTATAGGGGGGTCGCTATGAGTCGGAATCGACTCGTCGGCCGTGGATTTTTGGTGGGTGTCGATACTGAGGACACAGGTAGCTGTTAACAGGAGAGATCCTGTTGGGGTTCCTATCCTGTCAATTATGGGGGATCTTCATGCAGGGCAGCAGACTAATCCCCCTGGATGCCACATGCTGGCAGCCCAAGAAGAAGAAACCGTCTTCACATTGTTTGGTGGCCATGACTCTGAACTCTCAGGGATAGATAAAGCACCGCAGGTAACGGTTTTGTTGAGAGTATGATCAGTGAGCAAACCCTGGTGGCGTAGTGGTTAAGTGCTACGGCTGCTAACCAGAAGGTCGGCAGTTCGAATCCACCAGGTGCTCCTTGGAAACTCTGTGGGGCAGTTCTACTCTGTCCTGTAGGGTCACTTTGAGTTGGAATCAACTTGACGGCACTGGGTTTGTTTGCACTTCTTCAGAGTAAGAGACTGGGAATCTGGGATTTCGGGTTTCGAGTTCTGCCTTGTCATGGGCATGTTGTTTATCCTTCACAAGTGACTGCCCCTCTTTGATCTTGAGTTGCTGTGTTGAACTAGAATGCACAGGTTGTATGTCTTCTAGCATTGGGACCTGTGATGTGTGTGAAGTTAAAAGTGCCAGAATACTTAAAATTCCCTCTTCCCTGTAAATGTTAAAAAGTGGATTTAAAAAACATGAATCACCTGGACTTTGGTAGTGTTCATATTTTAGATAAACTTACACTTAAATATATAGTAAATACAAAGAACAACACTTCAACGTTTCAGCTGTTCAGCAGTGACTTACTTTGTTAAAATTGTTGCGTACATATGGTTATTAGGCTACTCTGGATGCCAGTGGGTATTAGATGAGAAAACCTTAAATGGAGTGGGCCAGTGCATACTATTTTTAGTAGACGATAAAAGCTTTTTGCTGAGAAGAGATGCATGTGCAATGGTGAGGCCTCTTTGTTTGGGGGCCATACGTGTTGGCAGCGAGCTAAGGGTTGTAATTTTAGATCTTTCAAATTGAAATCATGGAAATATGCTCATAATGAATAATTCATGTTGAGAAACTTAATGAAATTACTTCAGAGTTTTATTTTGTAACCACTAACCCATGTTACTGGATCCTGATACATGTTAGGTTTTAGTTTTGTTTTCTGAAAGCAAATTTTAGGACATACGGTTTCATCCCTGTGTTATGTAAAGACTTTTTTTGCAAAATCAGCACCTGTACCCCATTTGTATAGAGGGAATGAAATCTGTAAGAAACAATGTTGCCTCACTGGGACTGTTTGTCAGTTGAAAGAGTTGGTCTCTGTGCTGGGTTCGTTGTTCCCACACAGAAGAGCAGGCTTCCTACCCTGAATATGTTGTGTGCATTCCACAGACCCCAAATCTGTTGACACTCGGGGAAACATTAAGAGGAATAGAAAAGATGGTCCCATTTTTCCAGGGCCTCATCCTTTGGGTAACTTATTTGCTTTGGAACAGCTTAAAGTAAATAAGCTGTGAAAAATACTCTTTTGAAAAGTTGTTGAATGATAGATATGCTCTTAGTTTCTTACTAATCTCCCCTGTGGTTTTTATAATGCCATATATTTTTCTTGGGAGAGTTTCCTTACAGCTGTATTTGTGATTTCGAGCTAGGATTTACGAGCTGCCGCCATTAAGGTCTCCCTCTGGCTTTGTCATGAAGCAGGGGGAGGGCTGTGTGTGGTTTGTTTTTGTATTGTTAATACGTGAAAAATTTTTTCTAATAAATGCGTAAGTTATTTTTCTTGATTTAGTCTTTCTTGGATTGATTTATTAAGAGAAATGTGTGAATTGTGAAAATTTCTTACTGAGTTTAAGGGCAAAATTTTAAAAGCAGGATGTATTGTAGTTGTCTGCAGAAATATATATATTCTGGCTTCAGCATTTAGACTTGGGTTCTTTTTTTTAATTTAACTGTTAAAACTAGGGCAAGTGGAAAAATTAAATGAAACAAAATTGTTGTGGGCAGTAGGAAAAATTTAGAATGTGTAAGATAAACTCTCCTGGGTCTCACTGATGACATTAAGGTTAGTAAAGGTTGACTGGCTGACTCCCAGGGTATTTCAGCTATGCTCTGCAGGCCACCCAGCATTCAGAGAATCCTCACACATCAGACCGCGTCATCCTTGGCTTTTTTGACTTTATTCACTTAGTCTATGAGATGCGTGACTCTTGGGTCAAGACTCAAGCCATGTGAACTGTTACCAACTAGCTGTATCCTCTTTCTACCCCTAGAGAGGTCCACTGGGATAATTTGAATCTGTTTGCATTATTACTCACTCAGCATTAGCTGATCCTTTATTTGACTATAAGGAAGATGTTTTTGTATCCTTTAACCCAGGTACCACAGGATTCACTTAAGTATTAACTCCGACTCTTCTGAGTCTTTAGAAATGGCCTATTGAAGCTTTGCCTCTTTCTTAGCACTTTTACTGTATAGACCTTGATAGATGCGGTTTTGATTGGGTTCTACAAATGGTTAATGTGCTTGACTGCTAACCTAAAGGTTGGTGGTTGGAGTCCACCCAGAGGCACCTGGAAGAAAGACCTGGTGAGCTACTTCTGAAAAAAACAGTCATTGAAAACCCTGTGGAGCAAAGTTCAGTTCCGGCACACGTGAGGTTGCCATGAGTTGGGATTGACTCGACTGGCAACTGGATTTTTATGCAATATTGATACATACAATAGGCATGAATTGGAAAGAAAAACCACATTTCATACTGTTATATGACCCAAAACTGTTTTACTTGTCTGGGTGATTTTTGGTTGTGGCCAGCTCAGAAACTCCTGATTTAATTAAGATTGTGATGGTAAATTGCTTTCCTAGGTTACGTGGTAGGAAAAGCTCTGCTCTCCTTAAAAATTTCCCCTTTTCTTAATGAAGACCATTTACTTACAGAGTGGGTGTATGGTCTGGATAATCCCAGGCTCGTGGATATAGTTGTGGAAAAAGGTATTAGCGGCACTGAATGGTGGTTTACCATCTTTAAGTTGATTTTGTGTAGCATTTTGTATAGCATTTTAAATATTCTCTATATTCTCTTCCCTCTAGTGTTGGTTTCTTATCCTTGTACTAAAAGGAAACTAATATTTGTATTATCTCCCAGAGGTTTCCTATAATAAGTAAAAATGAAATGAGGGAAGCACATTTTGTTCTTTTAAAGAATAAATTGACCAACATGTTTGAAAGTGGCTAACCTGCTGCTAAACTGTCAGTTCCCGTAGGTTGGTACACATTAGGCCCATACTAAGTGTTTGCCTGAATCAGCCCTGTGAACAGTTGGCCAAACCAGCTCCTCCTCCTGCCTTCCCCGTCTTTTATTTTAAAGGGGTAAAATTGACATAAACTAGATTCTACATGTTCCATTTTGAGTTTGAGATATAGATCAAAGTTAATTTCTTTTGCATGTGGGTAATTAATTTTCCTGCACTTGTTTTTGGAAAAGCTGTACGTTCACCACTGCATTGCCTTTGCAACGCTGTAAAAAGATGTGGGTTTATTTATAGACCCTGGGTTTGTCCCATTGATCTGTCTGTCTATATGCCAGGACTACACTGTCTTGATTACTATAGTTTGTGGAAGTTCTGAAGACGGGCAGTAGTCCTCTAAACTTGTTCCTCTTTTTCAAAGTTGTTTTAGCTGGTCTAGATTCTTTGTATATATCTATGAATTTTAAAATCAGTTTGTCAGCTTCTACAAATAATCCTGATGGTTATTGGTTGAGATTCTGTTGAATTCCTCCATCAGTTTGGGGAGAATTGACAGTTTAACTATGTTGAGTTTTCCCACCCATGAGCAAGGTAAATCTCTCTGTTTAGTTTACAAAAAAAACCAAACTCATTGGCGAGTCGATTCTGACTCACAGTGACCCTACAGGACAGAGTTGAACTGCCCCATACAATTTCTAAGGAGCAGCTGGTGGATTCAAACTGCCAACCTTTTGGTTAGCAGCAGAAAGTTTATAACCACTGTGCCACCAGGCCTCCTCTTTTTTAAGTTTAAGTTTTATCTCTCAGCAACTAAAATTTGTACTTCTTCAGTATATAAGACTTCCATATCTTTTCTCATATTTATTCCTAAGTATTTAATTTTCTTTAGAAGCATAAATGTTATTATTTAAAAAAAATTCAATTTCCAGTGGTTCATTATTAGTAGATAGAAATAAATTGTTTTTGTATATTGCCCTTGTTTTTGTCCAACTTTGCTAAATTCACTTTTTAGTTCTACAAGATTTTTTTCTAAGTTCCATCTGATTACTTTACATGGGTAATCACATTTTGAGCAAATAAAGGCAGTTTTTTTTTTTTTTTTCTTTTCTATCTGAATGTTGATGTCTAATTCTGTTGTGGTCAGAAAACATTCTCTGTATGACTTGAACCATGTTCAATTTATTGAGACTTGTTTTATGGCCTTGAATATAGTCTATCTGTATAAATGTTCCCTGCGCTGTTGAGTACGTAATTTCTGCTGTAGTTGAGTGTTCTATAAATGTCAATCAGATCAAGTTGGCTCATAGTGCTGTTCCCTTCTACTGTATACTTGTTGTTTTCCCTACTTGTTCTATTAACAGAGAGGTTTTGAAATCTCTGATTATGATTGTAGTTTTGTCTGTTTCTCCTTGTTCTGCCAATATTTTGAAGCTATTATTATGTACATAAACATTTAACATTGATATGTTATCTTGACTGATTGATTACTTTATTATTATGAAATGACCTTGTCCATCTCTGGTAATAGACTTTGCTCTGAAATCTAATGTTAATATATCAGATATATATGTAACATATATCTGATACATCTAACATTAATACGTCTGAGTTTGCTTCTGAGTAATGTTGGAATGAATTATCCTTTTCCAGCCATTTACATTTAATATATCTGTGTCTTTATATTTAATGTACATTTTTCGTAGGCTACATATAGATGGGTCTTGATTGTTTTTATCTGATATGATAATCCCTACCTTTTATTCAGGGGTGCTTAAACGTTTAGACTTAGGAAGGTTATTAACACAGTTAGGTTTGAGGGTATCACGTTGCTCTTTGCTATCTGTCACACCTGTTCTTTGTTTCCTTTTCCACCTTTTGTGTCAATACAATATTTTTTAAGATTTTATTTCCCTGCTTGGCTTATTAGCTATAATTGTTTTTTAGGGTTAATAATAACTATCTGCCAGGCGCTCCTTAGAAACTCTATGGGGCAGTTCTACTCTGTCCTATAGGGTCGCTATGAGTCGGAATTGACTCGATGGTGCTGGGTTTGGTTTGGGTTTTCTGGTAATATCTGTCTTTAAATTATCACAGCCTATCTTGAAGTGACGTTGTATCACTTTCTTTAGAGTTTAAAAACATTATAATAGCATGCGTCCATTTCTTACTCTCCAACCTTTGTGCTGTTGCTGCCCCGTTTTACTTTTCAGTATGTTTTAAACCCCACAATCCATTGCTGTTATTTTTGCTTAATCAGCAAATTATCTTTTAAAAATAATTAAAAAATAACATAATCTCACATATTTCACAAGTGGTTACCATTTCTGGCTCCCTTTGTTCCTTTGTATAGAGCCGATGACATTTTTTAACATTTTCCTTTTGCCTGAAGGACTTCCTTTAACGTTTGTTGTTGAAGGGGCCTGCTGGTGATGAAATCTTTCATCTGTTGTATATCTGACAACATCTTGATTTTGCCTTTGTTTTGAAAGATTTTTTGCAGGGTATAGTATTCTAGGTGGACAGTTTTTGGCTTCCTTTACAGGTAAGGAGTTACTCCACTGTAGTCTGCTCTCACTGTTACTCATGAGAAATTCCATGCCATTTTAAACCTAGCTCCTCTCGGTATAATTCCCAGTGTAGCACATCTTGTCTCTGGCTGTTCGTAAGATCTTTTTCTTGTCACTGATTTTGAACATTGATTTTATTGGTGCACTTTTCTTTATGTTTCTTGTGCTTGGCGTCTGTTGAAATTCTTGAATCTGTGGGCTCACAGTTTTCATCAAATTAGGAAAACATTAGTCATTATTTTCTTAAAGGTTTTTTTGTCTTCACCCCTCCCCTTTTCAAGGACTCCAGTTACCCAGATATTAGGTTTCTTGATGTTTCCCATAGTTCACTGATGGTTTTTAGATTTTTCTTCGTTCTCTTTTCTCCCTGTGTTTCATTTTGGGTGGTTGTTATTGCTGGTGACTTCACATTCTGTAATATTTTCTTCTGTGTCTAATCTGTTGTTTCTTTCAGTGTATTTTTCATTTCGGACATTGGAGTTTCATTTCTAGAAGCTTGATTTGACTGTTTATATTTTCCATGTCTCTGCTTAACTCTTTGAACATATGGGATACAGCTAAAATAATCATTTTAATGTCTTTGGTTACTAATTCTAATCTTTGTGTCAGTTGTGAGTTGATTGAACTAATTGATTATTCTCCTCATTTGTGGGTCAGGTTTTCCTTCCTTTCTGTATGTCTGGTAGTCTTTGGCCGTGTTGAGGGGTAGATTTTTTGTATTCCCAGAAGTGTTTTTGACCTTTCCTCTGGGGTGTAGTTAACTTACTTAGGAACAGCTTGATCCTTTTGAGTCTTTCTTTTATGACTTGCTAGGTGGATCTGGAGTGTGCATAGTCGAGGGCTGATATTTCCCGTTAATCTGTAAGGCCTTCCTGAATATTCTGTTCAAACCTGGTGAATTGTGAATTTTCCAGTCTTTCTCATGTGAATGCCAGGCAGTGTTCCTTCTAATCCTTTTGTTGTTGTTGTTAGGTGCTGTCATGTCAGTTTTGACTCATGGCGACCTTAAGAATAACACAATGAAACGTTGCTCAGCCTTGCGCCATCCTCACAATCATTTCTATCTTAGAGCCCATTGTTGCAGCCACTGTGTCAGTCCATCTCGCTGAGAGTCTTCCCCTTTCTTGCTGACCCTCTGCTTTACCAAGCATGATGTCCTTCTCCAGGGATTGGTCCCTCTTGATAACATGTCCAACGTACATAAGATGAAGTCTCTCCATCCTCACTTCTAAGAAGCATTCTAATAGTACTTCTCCCAAGACAGATTTGTTCGTTCTTCTGGCAGTTCATGGTATATTCAGTATTCTTCACCAACACGATAATTCAAAGGCATCAGTCTTCCTTATTCATTGTCCAGCTTTCACATACATATCTGGTAGTTGAAAATACCATGGCTTGAGTCAGGTGTACTTTAGTCCTCAGAGTGACATCTTTGCTTTTTAACACTTCAAAGAAGCTTTTTTGCAGTGTAATTGCCCAATGCAATAAGTCATTTGATTTCTTGACTGTTGCTTCAATGGGTATTGATTGTAGATCCAAGTAAAATGAAATCCTTGACAATGTCAGTCTTTCCTCTATTATTTTGTTGCTTTTTGGTCCAGTTGTGGGGATTTTTGTTTTCCCTTTGTTGGGGTGTGATCCCTACTGTGGTCTTTGATCTTTATCAGTAGCTGCTTCAAGTCCTTTTCACTTTCAGCAAATGGGGTTGAGTCATCTGCATACCGCAGGTTGTTAATGAGTCAGTCTTCCTCCATTCCTGAGGCTGCTTTCTTCATCATATAGTCCAGCTTCTCAGATTATTTACTCAGCATACAGACTGAATAATTATGGTGAAAGGATACAACTCTGATGCACACCTTTTCTGGTTTTAAGCTGTGCGTATCCCTTTGCCCTGTTCAAATGTCTGCCTCTTGGTCTGTGTACAGGTTCTACATGAGCATGATTAATTGTTCTGGAATTCCCATTCTTTGCAGTGTTATCTATAATGTGTGATGATCCACACAGTTGAATCCCTTTGCATAGTCAGTAAAACACAGGTAAACATCCTTCTGGTGTTCTCTGCTTTCAGCCAGGATCCATCTGACATTAGCAATGATATCCCTGGTTCCACGTCCTCTTCTGAATCTGGCTTGAACTTTCTGGCAGTTCCCTGTTGATGTATTGCTGCAAATACTTTTGCATTATCTTCAATACAGTTTACTTGCATGTGATATTAATGATATTGTTCAGTAATTTCCACATCCTCTTGGATCGCCTTTCTTTGGAATGGGCATGTGTATGGCTCTCTTCCAGCTGATTTACCAGGTAAGCTGTCTTCCAGATTTCTTGGTGTAGATGGGTGAGTGCTCCAGTGTTGGGTCTGTTTGTTGGAGCATCTCAGCTGGTATTCTGTCAGTTCCTGGAATGTTGTTTTTTTTCCTTTTTGGTGCTTCTTTCTCCAGTCTTGAGTTATTTCCTTCTATCACACCTTCATCTCCACTGCTGAATACTCAAGGGAGACCGCCAGCTGATCTCTGAATTTTCACTCTCCAGTTTTCTGACCTGTGAACTCTAGCTGTCTGGGTCTCCTCAGACTCTCCTCTGTGTCCTAAAATCAGAGAGTTTGCCTAGCTGTGCCTCAGTTTCCTCTCCTTGTTCTGCACCCTGAAACTCTGTCTGGGGAGTAAGTTGGGGGCAGTCATTTGTTTCCTGTATCTCTGGAATCACTGTCCCTTGTTGCCTCAAGTCCAGTGTCTTGACAACTGTTTGTTTTGTGTATTTTGGTGGGTGTTTTTTGTTCTCTTAGGTGGGAGGGTACATCAGGCCCCTGTCAGTCCATCCTGACCAGAAGTGGCCCTCCCCTGTTCATGTTAATGATGTCACCACCCCCTCTCTTTTCAGCGGAGCTCTAGACCCTGATTCATTTTTTCTTGAGTTCTCTTTTAAACCGTAGTGTCCAGTGACTGCCAGCCACTTAGTTCTTGCTTCCTAATATATTTAACATTTATTTTGTGCTTTATGCAGCCTTCAGAGAGACATCGTCACCATTAACTTAGAGCAAAAAATAATAAACATCACTGGAGTGGAGGAAATACCGTGAAAATAGCCAGACATTCTGGTGCACTAGCTCCCTGCCTTCTGTAAGGCAGGCACAGGGGCGTATTGACACGTTTGAGTTCAGTGTAAGATTGACTTGTTCTGTATGTTGGTAGAGCAGGGTTATTTTATGGTAAGGGTATTTGCATAAATATTTTAAAGACGATAATATCTTTTGGGGGGTTGGGCTTTTTCTAGACGGAGCTTTAATGTCCCTGACGCGTTTTGGTTCCAACATTCTGTCCTACCACCTACCTCACATTTTATAATTTTTGTAATTTTTTGCTTTCCTGTCTCCTCCACCACTTCATGTACTGCTTGAAACTAGCCTTATCGTTCTTACGTCTCCAGAACCTAGTACAGTACCTGCTATAATGGCACTCAATTAATGTTTGATGATTTAGACTGAGTAGACTAGAGCTTTAGGTCCGGTGTATCGTTAAGGGTTTATGTAGAATTCCTGCATTCTGAAGAATCTTAACTGTCTCTCCATTACAGTATAAACCACACTGCGTCACTATACCTTGTTATTATGTGTCTTTGGTGTGTTGTGAAAGAGCTGTCAGGGATGAGCTCTTTATTGCTCAGAATTACTAGTTAACTGTTGTTCTGACATTGATGAGAATACCTGTCTTTTCCATTCTCCTAGATTCACTGTGGTATTTTACTGCAATCAGAAAATCCTCTTGGAGGTGCAGGGCTGGCTTATTGGATCTCGCTTTGTGACCTTGTGGTAACGTTACTGACTTGGAGGGGAGCAATCAGGGCATTCTTCCTTCTGTCTTTATCTTGCCAGTCTCATTTTTCTGTAAACTTTGCCCTCTTCTCTGACCCCTCCTACTCCCCCTCCCCTTCTGTACCCTGACCCAGTACTGTATTTTAGAGAACATGGAACATAGATGTCAGCTTCTGTTAACTCTGCTCCAGAAAAAATGCCTAGAGAAGCCCTGAAGAAAAAAGACTACCCCGTGGTCAGAGGATCTGCCAACTTTTCAAGTGTTGGCTACTTCCCTTGACTTGGAAATCTTGGAGTCGTTTACTTCCTTTTTAATTGATCTTCTTTTTGATAGAACAAAGTGTTTTCCTGTTATTGCTCGTTTTCTCCTCAAAAAATATGTGACGCTTCTTCTTTGAACACACAAAGTGTTCTTTTGAAGCCTCCGCATCCCCAGGGTCTGGAGGGGTGTGTGCAGTGTATGTGATACGTGTGATTATGTATTTCGGTCTCGATGGATTCATGCGGGCTTGGAAACACTTTGAGCTTGCTCACATTGCATGCTTCTGGCTCCCTCTGCAGCCCCAAATGGAAAAGTGCTTTGTTTTCCTTTGTTGCTGAAAAATCCAGCTCCCAGCTTCTGCCTTCTTTTTTCTTTTGAGTAAAGCATCCCAGCTGGGGAAGCTTTTTTCAGACTTAGGAATGCCTTTTTTTTTTTTTTTAAATATTGAAGACAGAAATCAGGCTTCAGGAGAGTACCAAGACGTGAGGAGGGCAGGGAGAGAAGGAGAAGAAAGCAGAAAGGGCAAAAGCACAATTGCAAAATCAATTCAGGAAGTAGGAAGGTTGATTTACTTATAGGCGTTTGCTGTAGATTTTCATTAAAATATGGGAGAGTTGTGGATTAGAAGCCTAGAGCTATTTTTAAATTCCCAGGGCTGTTTTATTGGATCACACACCTAGAACCTTAACGACAGCTCATACTGATGAGTTGTGTGGCTTCCCTCCAGTGCTGGCTTGGCTGTTGAACACTCAGCATGACTGGCTTTTGGACCTCAGTTTCTATTTCAGTAAATTGAATGAGTTGGACCAAATGATTGTTAAATTCTAATCCAGATTTATGAGTCTTGTGACATCAGGTTTATGTGACTGATTTTTAAGACACCCTGAGAATTTGCTTCCACCTAAAAATCTAGAGCCGCTGTTATGGCAGAATGACCATTGGGTTGCAGGGCGGAAGTTCTTGGGGTAGAATTCAGCCGAGTTGACGTGTCAGGATTCCAAGATAAGTAGGGGCAGAATTTCTTGAAACATTTAGCCCCAGTGACGTGAAATTGTGTACATTCAATACTGGCTGGTGTGTTCAGTGTGTAAAAATATTCATTGTACTTTATGTGCATGTTTTTCTGTTTGTTGTACTTCAATAAAAAAGTTTAAGAAGTCTCAGACATTAAATCCTGCTTTAGAGCATTAATCAAAGTACTGCTCTGTGAAACAGTCCCCATTTCAAGTCACATAACATTACATGGTGTCTTCTTGAAAAGGTAAATACATCTACATGTCAAGATTCATCAGATGACTTTTAACAGGTAATTAGGATGTGCCTGTTATAGATCCATGCTTCCAGAGTTATTTCACGGAGCCCAGGTGTGCAATGGTTAAGCACTAGGCTGCTAACCAGAAGGTTGGCCCTCTCATCCCACCCAGTGGGTCTGTGGGAGGAACACCTGGTGATGTGCTTCCATAAAGATTACAGCCTAGAAAACCCTGTGGGGAAGTTCTCCTCTGTCATGTGGGATCGCTATGAGTTGAAAATCGACTTGATGGCATCCAGCAACAACAGTGTTATTTCATGTTCATTAAGTAAGCTTTTGACTCTTAATACATGGCCTTTCTTACTTAATATTTAAGCTTTACTTGTTTTTTTTCCCTTCGTGTAACCCTTTTCTTTATGTAGGGTCTCTATGAATTGTTAACCTGTGTTCTTTCTGGATCCAAGTAACATGCGTGACCTTTCTGGAAAGATCACAGGCAATGCTGATTCTGTTTGAAATAAGTATTACAGATTTTTAAATGCAAAAAAGTAAGGAAATGTTAATGGGCAATTTTATTATCTGCCCCTCGCTTTCCCTCTCGGTCTGCTGTGCTCTGCTTGTATCAGCTGCAGCCTTGTGTTCTTGAAAGCTTGTGTCTTCCCCTCTACCTTGTCACAGGACCTTTTCCACACTTACAAGAATAAAACTAGAAATTACTGCTTGAAAATGTAGTGAACAATTGCTAAAATTCTGCCCTGGTTTGTGCTGCTTTCCAACTTGGCTGCAGAGGCCTAGCCTAGAGAGGTATAGTTTTTGCTGTTTATATTAAACAGAAAAAAATGAACTACAGCATCTAGTTTCTGTCCTGGACTAAAACTCATGCAGCCTTGTTGATTTCAGTGGAAGTTAACAAGCTCAGACTTTTCTCCACAGGCCTGGGAAAACCACTTCTATGGCTTTATGTTGAAAGGACTCTAACCTGCAGAAGGAGACGTGACAATGAGAAGGACAGGAGTGTTCTTTAGACGAGTGTCAGCAGCCCAGCTGACGTAGAGTGCTATAGAGAGGGCGAGACTTAGATGGTGGTGTGTTCCTGCTGTAGCCTGCGTGTGGTAGTCATGGACCCTGAACCCAGGGCTGCATTTCCGTCTGGAGCACACATCGACTTCTTTTTCTGGGCTGCAAAGGGTGAAGTGTATTAGTTTTGGAAGGTTGGGTTATAAGAAACCTAAATGAGTTTGAAGTGGAATTATCCTGATGAAAGGGCAGTTGAAAGCCCTCGACACTGGACAGAGGATTGTCTAGTGTCTAATCTTGGCTCAGAATGCAGCAGACATAATGAGAGTCATTATGAACTGCTGATCTCGGTCCCCTCCCCTCAGCAGACCCCATTAGACTTGCAAAAATAGCGAACACTGTGTGCGCCTGGCGTGGTGCCCGCCGTGTACTAGAGGAAGAAAGCGTACCTTGTTTGCACTTCAACCAGATACTGGTGCGTCGTGTTACAGCTCTGCCTGGTTCTGAGCTCCTCTGTTCAGTCCCATCTTGACAGATGCTGTCATTGCTGCCCCTTAGCAAGACAAAGGCAGCCACTCTGTGGGAGTTGGCTTTTGCCCAGCTGTGCTTGCCAGTGCCCTCAACTGTTGTGCTTCTGTGCTTGTGGAAAGGTAGCCACCTGTGGGCCTGTTACCCTCTCCCCTTACACACATCACCTTTTGCGATCTTGTCATTTCTGCAGGAGAAGCTATAGTTCTGTCCCCTCAGGTAAATTTCTGAGCCCTGAACTTTGCTTTCTGTGTTTTCGACAACAGATATTTGCTGAGCACCCAATAACGATGCCCAAGAACAGTCCTTGTCCTCTAGAAACTCACTGTCTGCAGGTAGAAAGATACACAGGTAGTCACATAGTCAGGACCTTCATGTTGTTGCTGGGTGCTGTCAAGTCACTTCTGACTCACAGGGACTCCATATGACAGAGTAGAACTGCCCTACAGGGTTTTCTAGGTGGTAATTTTTATGGGGGCAGATTGCCTGGTCTTTTTCCCACGGAGCCATTGAGTGGATTCAGACCACCAACCTTTTGGTTATCAGCCAAGCACTTAACCATTGCGCCAAAAGGGCTCTGGGAACAGAGAGCAAGGAGGAGATCTCTGGGGATGTGTTTCAGGTAGAAGGTTCTCTAATGTGGCCTGTGAGCCTAGAAGGTGTGACATATGTCTTGTTGCCGGGGTCTGAGGGGAAAGATAAGTAGTTTGAAATGAGCTTGGAGAACCCAGGCTGAGGCCAGGTTTTGAAGACTGCAGGCAGTGGGGAATCATCATAGATTTTTAAAACAGATGAGTAGCCTCGTAAAGTCTGTCATTATAGAAGCATCGCTCTGAACAGTGATTGTTTAGGAAGCATTGGGTTTCTTTTTACGGTGGTAGAAAATTTGGCAACAGATACTGGTGATGGCTGCACAAACCTGATGGGTGTAATCGGTATCAGTGAACTGCACATGTGAAAAAGTTTGAAATGGTAAATGGTGTGCTATATATATTTTTACAACAGTAATTAAAAGACATCACTCTGGTAGCAGTCTGGAGAATGGGCTGATATAAAAAGTGGTGGGAGGCAGGGGAGTGCTAGGCTGTTAAGTTGGGAGACTTAACAGGCATGAAGTGTTCCTGAACTTTAAAAAAGAAAAAGAAGTCCTCAGTTCATGTAGAGAAAAAAGTTAAGGACAAGAGGGGACTGAGAGAGATGTAATCATCCTAAATACAGGACTCTCACCATAGAGTGAGAGTTGGAGGAGAAGACAGAGGTGAGTAGGAAAGGAGGTCTGAGGTTTTCAGCTAAGACTCTTAAGAGACAGAATTTGTAAAGGAAACAGAGAAGGCAGAGCAGGTGTGAGGGACCCATTATGACTTCGATTTTGGGGCAAGCTGAGTTTAAAGTACCTGTGGGGATATGTAGGTACTAATGAATAAAGTGCAGTGTGAAGTTTAGGCCCAAAGACCAGAAGAGATGAAGGCTGGACATGTAGATTTCCAGGATAATTTGAGTCTTAGGAATTTTAGTTTGCCTTAGCCATTTGTTTTTGATACCCTCTAACCTAAGTTTAGGAGTCCCTGGGTGGTGCAGATGGTTAAGTGCATGACTACTAGCCTAAAGGTTGGTGGTTCGAACCCATCCAGAGCTACCTCAGAAGACAGGCCTGGCTATCTGCTTCCTAAAGGTCACAGTCTTGAGAACCCTGTGGAGCAGACCTACACCGCATGTATGGGGTCACCACGAGTTGGGATTGACTTGATGGCAACTAACAACAATCCAAGTTTGCGTAAGTTCCTGTGTGATGGTAGTATTGCTGGGAATAGGACCAGCATTATAGGCCAGCTGTTACCTGCTAAATAAGGCATTACTTTGTTTAGCTCTTGTGTCCAAAAAGCCATTTACCAAGAGGCTGTCTGAATTTGTATTCCCGGGGGTAATATAACAGAGAATTCTGTATATTTACTATTTGGAAACAAATTCCGCAGGACCATGGACCGAAAATTCTTGACCTCTGCTGGTACTTTGCATTCCTGGGAAGAGCCTTACCTAGATTTTCTTTATTCCAGTAGATGAAGTAGTTTGCCTTTTTTTCCCACATTCAGCTAACAGCTAACGTTTACGGAAAGCATCGCAGATTTCTCCTGTAGATCCCCAGGTCTCCCCTCCTTTGGTTCCTCTCTGTAGATCTTTGACCCATCTTGGACAGCCAGCTTGCTTCTCCTTGATTCAAGCCATCTGCAGCACCCGCGCATTGGGACTCACAGGTATTTCTTGGGTGCTTGTAGTTTTTTGTTTCCCTAGGGGATTTCTGGGTCAGTTTGAACACGATTCTAACCTCCAGTGAATTGATGGTCTTTAGAGTGGACGTCGGTGGGAAGAGCACTAAGATGAGAGTCTAAGATGTGAAGCAAAGCACCACTCCAAAGATGTAAATGCAGGTGATTTTACTAAACTTGGGAATTATTCACCATTGATGGCTCTCTTTCTTCTCTCCCTGCTTCTTTCCCTCTTCCACTTTCTTTCGTCCCCTTCCCTCCTCTTCCCTTTCACCCTTGCTCCCTGGCCATTTCCTTCCCTTCCCTTGTATACTGTCCCGCCATTTTATTGACAGTATCCACATCAACATTCTTAACTATAAATGCAGGCAATACCTACTAACTGTCTAGGCTTAAGTAATTTGTCGAAGGTTCATGGTGACTATAGAAGACAATTCAAGGACTAAAATCTAAACTTCTTTTGTTTCATTCATTTTGAAGGACAGGAATCATTGCTTTACAAAAAATATTTTCAAAAAAGAGTTCCCTTAAATGCCAAGGTCCATTTTGGCTTCATCAGTTTTTGTTTCCAAACCTTCACTCTAACGCCTCACTTGAGGACTTCTCCCTGCCCCGTCAGATTCCCTGTGCCCCACGCAGCACCCCCCCGCCCCGCCCCCGCCCCGCCCCGCCCCGCATCTCCCTAGCCTTGCTGCAGCAGCTATTGAGCCCACTTACATCCTGCCAGGGGCTAAACTTGAAACCTTTTCCTTTCAGGAAACACTATCTGTGTGAAGTGAGCTCTTTGATCCACAGTCTTCCCTGCGAAGCTAAGGGAAGATTAAGGAACACCTCTGAGTAGATGAATATTGGATGAGGTTTATATAATTTAAAGCTACACTCCAGTTAACCCTTTCACTTAATAGAGAGACAGGAAGAACTACAGTCATAGTTCCCGCTTAGGTGTGAGGTGCTGTACCTTCTCTGGGCACATCCTTCTCATCTGTGTAGGGCAGAGTTTGGGAATTAAATACATGGTGATTGATGGTTGCCAAGTCTCAGCACCCACAGAGAGAACTAATCTGTACAGCTATATTGAATAAAAGATGCTGAAATGGACCTGGGAGAAGTTAGTATATATTAGGCATTGGGATTATAGTGGTGTACAAGGTAGATAGTCCATCTCTTATAACAACATTAGCAGTAATAATGCCACCAGCCATCATTCACTGAGTGCTTACTCTGTGCCAGGTTCTATTATAAACATTTTTTGTGCACTTTAATTCTCACAGCAAACTTGTGAGATCAAAAACACCAGACCAAACCCGTTGCTGTCAGGTTGGCACCAACTCATAGCTACCCTCTAGGACAGAGTAGAACTGTCCCACTGGTTTCCGAGGCTGTACGTCTTTGCGGAAGCAGACTGCCATATCTTTCTGCTGCAGAGCGGCTCGTGGGTTTGAACCACTAGTCTTTCAGTTAGCAGCCTAGTGCTTAACCACTGCACCACCAGGGCTCCTTGTACGTATGAGATAGGTACTATTACTATCCCTTTTTTTTAGATAAGAAGGCGGAGGGACAGAGAGGTTAAGTAACTTGCCTATGGTCTCTCAACTTGTAATTAATACAGTCAGGATTTGAACCCTGGCCCCAGAGCCTGGTCTTCTAATTTCTGTGCTGTATTCCTCATCGTGAGAAAGGCAGACAGGTAGTAAATCTTTCAAGTGTGGTGAGTATTGCATGGGTTTTTAGCAGGATGAATTAAGGGCGTGCAGGCTTTCCTGAGGAAATGTCCTTTAGGATGAAGCGTGAGTACGATCTCTTTAGGTAGCGGACAGAATTTTTCCAACTGTGTGGTGGTCATGAGGCTGGGGATAATATGGACATTTTGAGGAACAACTGAAAAAAGCCCATTAGAAGGGGCAGAGAGAGGGAGAAAGCCTGTGGCATGGAGTGAGGCTGGCAGGGGCAGGTCACAAAGCCCTCTCTATGTCCTGCTTCAAGGCTGGGGCCATGGCAACATAAAGGATGAAGGGCAAGGATTGGACCATGGAGGTGACATAATGAGGTGTGCTTTCACATAGGTGTTTCTGACCACTGGCGTGTCTGGATGGGTTACAGGGTGAGAGGGGATGCAGACAGTGCAGGCAGGAGGCCACATGGATCCTGGTGAGACAGGATGGAGGCCCAGACAAGGGACTAGGAGTGTGGATGGCCTGGATGAGCAGAGAAGAGGTGGTGTGAACGTGGAAGGTAAGGGTTGGGAAGGGATCAACAGCAATGCCCGAGTTAATAGTGAGAAGAAACTAACTACAATCCAGCTTATTTGGTCAAGTGGAGGATTGCACAAGAGAAAATGGATGGCTATGTCATAGCCCATTTTGAGATCGACTCCTCCTGAGGGCATGGCGATACATGTTTATGTCTGTCTATACACACACCTGCTGGGGTTTGTTGTTATTGAGGGCAAGGCCTCCCAAGTTATGGTGATTTCAGAGCCGAGGTGGCCTCTTTCATGCTTGTTGCTCTCTGGCTCTGGTAAGCATGAGCACCACAGTTGAGCCACCAACGCTGAGTGTTTGAGTCAAAGCGAGGAATGATTTAACGGCGTCTGGTCACCCTGCATGGCAGTCCGAGGGGCAGAGATGAATGCCACAGCTATAGAGAATTGCCAGCTGGATTCCAGGGTAATTACCCACATAGGTATCAGTTCCAGTTCTTTCTCTCCCTTGAACTAACGCTGTTCGCCTGCCTAGAGAACCTCCAAAAGCTTCATTTTGGTGGTTACCATTTGTGAGGAGGCTTTTTTCTGCTGAACATTCGGAACTGGGTAGGATGAGAGAAATTCCAGGCAGACGGGTAGTTTTTACATTGTTGTCTGTACTATAGCAACAGCTCCGGTCTGCCCTGCAGACCTTCCAGGAAATTTCTCTGCTGCATTGCAGGTGCCTGAGGAATGTATGTTTTGATGTTCCATCGAGGTTTTCAAAGCGCGGTTCGTAGCAGCCGTTTTTAGTGGTTTTGCTTGAGAGTGTGAACTTGCCAGTGGTCCAGGATTAACCTCAGTTATGGGGGGTTATTATGGGAGGAATTAAATATGAGGTTTGAGGAAGTGGATCACAAAGTTCCTTTACAGCACTGGAGTTTCTGAAGGAAAAGCAGTCGAATCCAACTGGGTGAACTGGCTTGATTAAATGCTGTGTCTCACTCCTCAGAGTCCTGCTTTTTATTTATGTTTCAGGATAGCTATTTGCTGATTTTATTTTTATCATTTAAAGTTTTTTATATAATGTTCCATACTGTGCTCAGGACAGTGAGAGGCGTTTGGGAGAAGACATTAAAAGAAACTTCAAACCTGAGCCCTTTTCTCAGGAAGCTGAGTAACCGATGGTGAACGTATTGAGAAGACGTGGAAGAGTAATACCTGATGGTTATGTAGTGCTTCAGACTTTCCAGAATGCCCCCGTAACTCACACCGTATGCCCTCTCCTGGCTTCCGCAGATCCTTACCTACAGTGGTGTTTTTGTTTTTAACCTGCTTGTGATTCCTCTCCCCCAACTGGACCAGAAGAGCCGGGAAAACATCCCTGTTCTCTGTTGTAGCCCCAGCACCTTGATCAGCCCCTGACACGTAGTAGGCATTCAGTAAACTTTAGTTGAATAAATGAATGAAAGATACATCTTCTAAAATTAATAATGACTCAATAAAACAGGCTTGGCATGCCACCTTTTATTTACATATGATTTTGCTTTGTGCCATGTTTTCACCCAGGATTTATAGTCGTTGGTTGTCCTGGGAAGTTGCTGGGCTATTTTTCTTTTTAAAGAGTGGAGTGTTGTCATAATGAAGTTGGAGCTGTGGGGGCACTCATATACTCGTCCTGCACCTATGGTGACTTTTTCTTTCAGAAAGAGAACCCGCTAGTAAATAATTCTCACTCCTGTGTCTGAGGGAGCCCCTCTGGTACCTGCAGGGGTTTGGCTGGGGCACTGGGTGCCTGCTGGGAGAAGGGCTTTGTCCCCCGTGCCCCCGGCCCCGGGCTGCAGTCCCAGCAGTAGAGCAAGCTGAATAGCGGTAGCAGGCCTTGGGCGGCAAATATAACACACTTCAGCTGGTGATTTTTGCTTGATCTGTATGAATTTCTGTGCGACGGGAGTCACAACAAAACTGTTACGTGACTTGTGTCTAGAGCGATCAGTCAGTTGGAGCTGTGAAAATCATTTTGCATATGTCAACAATTTAATTTTTTTAATATACTTGCTGATGGAAACTGACACTAGAATTATTTTTCTGTATTTACTGACTAAAAGTTACGGTTACCAAGTGAGCTGATTGAAAAATCTTAAAAATCCTAACCTTTCAGTTGGGACCGTATGTGTATTTTCTTTTTCTAGCCATATCTATTTGTTCATTTACCCACACACGTGAAGGCATGCACACACAGAGTATAGTTAGGGTGGTGTGTGTGTGTGTGTGTTAAATATGTATATATTCACAGTTTCACACACTACACGTGTACTTCCTGCATGTGCATGAGCTTTTCATGTGTTTATAGATAGAAATGGAGGGGTAGGGAAGTAGCCTCATCTCTTAATTGAGCATAGTACTGTTGGCTACCTCTCAGGCTCCTAGCAAAAATTAAATGAGTTCATATTTGTAAAGTCTCTAGAACAGTGCCTAGCTTATAATTCCTGTATGAATACTGTTGTTAGTTGCCTTCCCTTTGGCTCCCACTTATGGTGATCTGACATACAACGGAAAGAAACATTGCCTGGTCCTGTGCCGTCCTCATGAATGTTAGTATGTCCTAATTCATTGTTGTGTCCACTGTGTGTTTTAAGCACTTTCCAACCTAGAGGGCTTATTTTTGAGCACTGTACTGGACAGTGTTCTTTTGTCACCCATAGGGCTTTCATTGGCTAATTTTCAAAAATAGATCGCCAGGCCTTTCATCCTAGTCTGTCTTAGTCTGGAAGCCCTGCTGAAGCCTGTTCCCCACAGGTGACCTTCTGGTATTTGAAATACTGTGGCCTAGTTTTCAGCATCATAGCAACACACAAGCTAGCACAGTATGACAGACTGACAGACTAGTGGTAGCAATAAATGCTAACTTTCATTTTTTAAAAATACGTCTTCATTCTGTCAGTCTCAAGGTGAGATTATTGGTCTCTCTTATCATGGGTTCCTATAAAAAATTAGCTTTTTAAATCTGAGAGGGAAATAAAGGAAGCAATTCTATTTACAGTGGCACCTAAAGAGAGTAAGATACCTAAGAATAAGTCTAACCAGTTGACGTGAAGGACTTATATGATGAAAACTCTAGAACATTGCTGAAAGAAATTAAAAGAAGATTTAAATAAATGGAAAGATGTTCTGTGTTCATAGATTGTTGGACTTAATGTTGTTAAGATGTCAGTACTGCCCCAAATGAGCCAGATTCAGTGTGATCCTGGTCAAAATTCCAGCAGCCTTCTTTACAGAAATAGAAAAACCAATCCTGAACTTTATATGGAATGGCAAGAGGCCCTGAATAGCTAAAGCAGTGTTGAAAGAGAAGAATAGAGTCGGAGATCTCACACTTCTTGATTTTATACATGTTGTACAGCCACAGCAATCAAAACAGCCTGGTACTGGTGTAGCAGTAGATACAGTGACCAATGGAATAGAATTGAGAGTTCAGAAAGAAACCCATACATCTGTGCTCACCTGATTTCTGACAAGGGTGCTAAGTCCATTCAATGAGGAAAGAAGAGTCTCTTCCCTGAACGTGCTGGGAAAATTGGATTTCCACATGCAGAAGAATGAAGCCGGGTCCATGCCATACACAAAAACAAATTCAAAATTAAGGACCTAAATATGCAAATAAAACCATAAAATTCTTAGAAGAAAAAGCAGCGGCAGGGGCAGTACTGTCACGCCTAGCTTTTAATACCGTGTTATCTAATATAATAAAAAAAAGAAAAGCAAATACAGCAAAAGACAAAATAAATAGGACCTCATAAAAATTAAAAACTTCTGTTCATCAAAAGACTTTATCAAAAAAGTAAAAAGACAAGCTACCAACTGTGAGAATATCTTCCAAAATCATATACCCAAAAAGAATCTAATAACCAAAATATATATAAAACTTCAACAACTTAATAACAGAAGGACGAATAGCCCAGTTATAAAATGGGCAAAGGACTTGGATAGACATTTCACCGAAGAGGACATTCAGATGGTCACCAAACACATGAAAAGATGTGCAGTGCCATTAGCCATCAGAGAGATACAAATCGAAACCACAATGAGATACCATTTCACTCCCAGTAGGATAGTTGAGATTAGAAGGAAAAAAAAAACCAAACCCCAGAAAATAACAGATGCTGGTGACAATGTGGAGAAATCGGAACCCTTATCCATTGCTGGTGGGAATGCAAAATGGTACAGCTGTTGTGGAAAACAGTGTGGCCACTGTTCCTCAAAAAAACTAGAAACAGAACTACCATATGACCCAGCAATTCCACTCCTGGGTATATACCCAAAAACTTGAAAGCAGAGACTCAAACAGAAACTTGTACACCAGTGTTCACTGCAGCATTATTCACAACAGCCAAAAGGTGGAAACAACCTAAATGCCCATGACTAGGTGAATGGGTAAACAATATGTGGTACAACACACGATGAAATACTACTCAGCCAGTAGGAGAAATGAAGTCTTGACACATGCTACAGTATGGATGGAGCTGGAAGACATTTATGCTGAGCGAAATCAGTCAATCACAAAAGGACTCATTATATGACCTCACTTATATAAAAAGATAAGCAAAGGCAAATGTATAGAGAACAATGTTTATCAGTGGTTGCCGGGGGCAGGAGGGAAGGGGGAAAGGGAAGTTAATGGTGATGGAAAAATCGCATTGATTAGGCTAGGGTTGCACAGCTGATTATTGTAATTGCTGTCAATAAGTTGCACACCTATAAAAAGATGAACTGGCAGAAGTTGTGTGATAGATATATTTACAAAAAAAAAAAAAAAAGAGTAGCTGCTGGGGCTGCTCATGTACAGCCACAAACCTCATGGTATTTGGTTCCTTGGTGTGGAGGTTTAGGGTCATGGTGTCATGAGACATCCCACTTAATTGGCCTAACAACATGTTCAGTGCTTCTCGTCTACCTTCTAGTTCATTGTGTAGTGCCTGGGGTGTTAAAAGCTCATAAATGGCCATCCAAGGCACAAGAATTGGTCTCTATTCTCCTGGAGCAACAGAGGAAGAAGGAGAGCCAGAAATAGAAAAATATGGAGTGTGTGGCTGATTGCCTCCACGGACAACTACCTCCTTTGCCATGAGACCAGAAGAACTGGATGGTGCCCAGCTACCATTACCGAACATTTTGTTCAAAGATTTCATAGAAGACTGCTGATCAAAAGGGGGAAATGCAGAACAGAATTTCAGGTTATCATGAACTCCAGACTTACTGGAGTCATGAAGGTTGGATGAACACCTGAAACTATTGCCCCAAGATAATCTTTAAACTTCAAACCAAAAGTATCCCCTAAAATTTTCTTAAAACCATAGTTTAGCTTAACTAGTAAAAAATGTCTGCCTTGAGTATTATGCTCTTTTAAGAACTGTCTGTATGGGATCAAGCTGACCACAGCAACTTGAAAGATTGGATAGGAAACTTCGAGGGCAGTGAATTTATGTTAATGGGGGAGGAGCAACTTAGAAAAGGAGGGTGAGAATAGTTACACAACTTGAAGAATGTAATTAGTGTCACTAAATGGCACAGGTAGAAACTGTTGAATTGGTGTGTATTTTGCTGTGTATACTCTCAACAACAACAACACATAAAATTATAAAAGTTCCATATGAGTTGGAATCTACTCGACGGCAATGGGTTTGGTTTTATATATATAAATAAATAAGTTTTTGTGTAATTAGGAGATACATTGTAAAATGACCACAACTATTTTTTAAGCCTTACAGGAAATATTAGTGTGTGTATTTTTAAATCAAAGCCAACTAATTCATCTATTAAATACATTAGGATCATTGATTTCTGTTATGTTAATATTTCTCTTTCTAAGTCATCATCATCTGTGAATGGAAAAGGAGCCCTGGGGCCTATGAGGGTGATGTTTTCAGTGAGTGTGTAATTTCCACTGTCCAGCTAACACCAACTGTGTTGAAAATCTTAATTATGGGTTTGAAAAAAAACTTCATTTGTGAAGAAAAAACAGGTGAGAAGTGTAAGTGATCAGATGGAGAAAATAATGAAAAGAAATGTAGAAGAAGGTAGGAATATAGACAGGTTAACAATAGGTATACACACTTATACCTGGACAATGGCAAAGGCATATGTTATTTTGAGACATTTGTCAGTAAATAACGGTGGTATTCCTCAGGGGAAAAAGAAATGAACCCTTACTCAAAATGAAGGTATAAACTAGTCATATGAAAGTGTTGTCTGTTATTTTAAATAATTGGATTTTTGTTAGAATAAAGAGCTCATTCTGGACAAAAATATTGGTGACTCTACAGTTCATCCAGGTCTGTAGATTAAAAAAGGAAGACGCAATAGTCAAAGTCAAATTGCCGAACAGAGTTGGTTAGTGACAGTGTGGGTACCAAATCAGACTCAGACGTGGGGAAAATATCTCATAATAAATTTCAAGCAGAAATACCATGGAAACTGGATACATGAACTTGAAATGTTGACATCAACTCATTAAGAATAATTCCAGCCACGAACCACACTATATGTAGAGTCTATAGGCTAACCTTAGTAAAACACTTTTCTCATTTTATTATGGGTGAAGATGCTCAACTATACGTATCTACTTTGGGTCAGGTTTTGGGCAGAGTTAACATCTTAGATAAGGTAGCACGTTCATAGATTCAGGCCACTAGAGTGAATTCAGGGATTCTGAGCTTTTGCGACTTGAGTCGTGTGCATTATTAAAAACAACAACAACAAAAACCCCGTTTTATCTAAATAGAAGACTGAGGGTCGTGTTTTGGGTCTACCCTAATACCGTGTGTAACATTGAGGAAGCCCCTTCCCTTCTCTGGGCTATTCATGAAATGAAGACCTCGAACTAGGTTATTGATTCTCAGCAGGGATGGTATCCCTAAGAATCGGGGGCCGATATACTTATCCTGCATCTACGGCATTTAGTTTTAGGGGCACCATTGGAAATTTGGGGGTTATTGAGGTATTTAGTTGCCAGACAGCACCCCTGCATTAGTCTGCATTGGTTGCAGTTACATTCATGGTGACTATATAGACCGCGCAGATGTCTGACTGCCTCCTCTGTTTTCTAGTGCACCCTGTCTGGTGGAAATCTATTGTGAGTCATGTGTGTAAGTTTTAATTTTCTAGCAACTTAAACTTTTAAAACTAAAAAAGAAAATAGTAAAATGAATTTGAATTATATATTTAATATATCTAATTCTGTTATTGGAGCCCTGGTGGCACAGTGGTGCAGAGCCATGGCTGCCAACCAAAAAGTCAGCAGTTCGAATCTACCAGCCACTCATAGGAAACCGTATGGAGCAGTTCAGCTCTGTCCTCTAGGGTTGCTGTGTGTCAGAATTGACTCAAAGGCAACAGGTAATTATATTATCATTTCAGCATGGATTGACACAGTGGCTGCAAGAGTGGGCTCAAACATAACGACAGTCATGAGAATGGCACGGGACCAGGCAGTGTTTCGTTCTGTTGTACATAGAGTTGCTAGGAGTTGGAACCGACCCGGCAGCATCTAACAACAATCGTAATGTAATGAACAGAAGAAGTTATTAATGAAGTATTTTACATCCTTTTGTTTGTACTAAATTTTCCAAATCCAGTATGTATTTTACACTGAAAGCACATCTTAATTGGGACCAACCACATTTCAAGTGTTCAGTAGCCACATGTTGCTGGTGGCGATCCTATTGGACGGTGCAGTTCAGACCACCAGGTCTTTCTCCTGAGGAGCCACGGGGTGGATTTGAACTGCCAGCTTTTCAGTTAGCAGCCGAGCACACCTTCTAAGCACTTACATGTGGAAATACGTATTATCTTTTACTGAGTTTTGTTTTTATTTTTCTTATCATTATATTTAGAGCATTATATTGATTATTTTAAAAACTATGTATGCAAGAAGGGAACGTTGTTAAAGTTCCGGGAGAGTGAACAATTAAAAGAGGTGGCCCTGGGTCAGATGGGGTTGGGAACCACCGAACTGGGTGGCCATCAGCCTAGTTCATGCCGTGCCTTTTTTTCCTTTCGATCAGTTGGGGAAAGAGAACCTTTCGGTGGCTTTTTATTTAGACTTTGACATTGGGACTTAGAGTGTTTTGTTGAGTGAAACTTTTCATGTGTAAGGCATGTTTTCCTTAAAGGTTTGTGAGTAAGCTCCATTTTCACCCTTACAGATCTAATTTCTTGGTATTTAATTAGAACTACATATTGAGCAGTTGGCAGGGATGGAGAAGCTTGAGGACAGCAGAATAGCCTACTTTGATGAAAGGCTCAGATGGATTTTAGAATCTACACCTTTTCTTAGCATCCTGGGTACCCTGAGATGCAGTAAGGTATTAAAAAATCACTTGGAACCTGCAGACCTGGCTCTGCTCTACTGGCTGTGTGTCTTTGAAAAATAAAGTTAATGATACCTGGTTCACAATGTGTATTTTTAGCTTTACTAAGATCTACTTCACGTACCAGAAAAGTCCAGTAGTTTTTAGTATATTCACAGTTATGCAGCCATCAACACAATTCATTTGAGAACATTTTCATCACCCCCACAGGAAACCCTGTACCCATTAGAAGTCATTTTCTCTTTCCTCCCCAATTCCCCTAGCCGTAGGCAACCGCTAGTCTACTTTCTGTTTCTGGATTTGCATGTTCTAGACATTGCATATAAATGAGTCTTATAATGTGTGGTCTTTTGTGATTGACTTCTTTCCCTTAGCACAATGTATTCAAGGCTCTTCCATGTTGTACCATGTATCAATACTTGATTCCTTTTTATGGCTATATTGTATTTTGTTTATTCATTCATCTGTTGATGGACACATGTTTTTGTGACAGCTGAATAAGAGAGAAAGTATGTAGTATTTAGTGGTGTTTGGTACATGGAAGCAATATACATTTTTATTTATTCCTTTTAATCTGATTTGGAAGGGTTTCTCGTGTTGAGTTATCAGCAGCTCCTCTCGTCTTCTGAGGCTAGGAAAGCAGGCTTACCGAGTAGACTGTCTGCCTGTCGGTTCTCTCACGTTGGTCCCAGACTCACTGAAGATCCTGGGTGGGTGCTCGTTTGGTACTAGGATTCTCACTGCTTTTCTCAGCAGCCAGAAGTGTCCAGGTGTTGCTAGCAGTGCGCGCTGTCTTCAGAGATGCTCTGTTCGTAGGCGTGAAGCTGGCTTTCCCGGGACTGAAAGAGGAACCATTGCAGCTCACACAGATGTCAGCTAATCTCGGGTTGATCCTCATCGGAACCCGAGCCACTGACACCAGTGTCAGGCTGTGGCAAGTTACGTTGTGTATAAGGTCTGGAGGGAAATAGGGCTTTGGCAGCTCAGTGCTTGCTGACTTCACAAAACACAGAAAATTGCTGAGGGCTTATGTGACGTCATACAGAGAGTTTATGTTACATGTATGGGCATCTTGACCAGAAAAGCCACTGATGGTCTCATTTCAGGGACGTGAGACTGTAAAACTTTAATTGATTACTAAATAACCAATAAAATTCTGATTAAATAGATTGTTGCTAAAGGCAAAGGAGATTATCTAAAAGGATTGATTTCTGCTTGGTTGCTTGTGGAAATACATGAAATTCAATAATTAAAAGTAGTGTTTCTGAATTTCTACTTCTTTAAGATACTGTAATATAAAAATACATTTCTAAATAAGGCCCAATTGTTTCATGTTATTCACTAACATTATTTTAGTTGGTTAAAATGGAAAATATTTGTCATATATACTTTACCACAATAAAATTATATAAAATGTATTAGAATTCACTGTCTCCCCACCAATGTTAGAAGATAAATGTTCTCTGACTGTAATCATTACTCCTCTGCCAGAGTTTCCAATTGAGGCCATGGAACAAGTTGTTATAATTTAAATCTCTGATGGTTGCATTTTAAACATGAATTTGTTGTCTAAGCTTCCTAAGATTCTTGCCCCACAAAGACAAAACATTAATAATAGCTAGCAAGTATTGAGCCGTTACTTTGTGTAGCCCCTGTACAAGCATTGGATTATCTCACTGATTTGAGGTAGATACAGTTATTGTCCCTATTTTATAGATGAGGAAGCTGAGGCTCAGAGAGATTCAATAACTGGTCCAAGGTTACACAGCTTGTTAGTGGTCATTCTCTTCATAGCTTCCTACTTCATAGTTTTTTCTTATTAACAGCGCTTTAGAATGTCAAGTTTACTCTAGTGTCCCTTTTCCAAGTCCCAGTCCGTCCTTAAAATCCAAGGCAGTCTGTGGTTTTTTCTTAGGAAATTCGGTACAAATAAAACGATCACCTGCAGTCACTGCATCATGAGTGGCATCTTGTAATGGTGACCAGCAGCAGCGCAGCTGCTAATCCCTGCCCATCGAGTAGTCAGGTAGATGAGAAGTAGCTAAGCAAGTGAAGTGGCAGCCACGCTCTGCTGGATAATTCCAGATAACTTCTCAGAGCGAACTGCAACCCACTCAGCCCCACTGGACCAGATAGCATTGTTCAAAAAGATTATTTGCTTACTCCTTTTATATACCCTGTTGGCGACCATCCCCAGGAGAGTTTATGCCTGTGGCCTGTGGATCAAAGGCATTTTCTCAAAATACCGGGAACTTTACTGCCAATTACAATTAAGGGAAAAGAAAATACACCTCCAGAATGTAAGCAAACTAGTTTAAAACACCCCAGCTGTAGTATTACTCGTGCTTTTTAATGTCTCCCCAAGAAACCTCATTAGTCATCCAGACATTTGGACTGACAGGGAAGAGATTTTCCATCTCTTCTGAAGGGCAAGACCCGTTCTCCAGTGCTGTCTCACATCCCAGCGTCTCTTCAGCCCTTTGTGCTGTTGTTTCCGTTTAAACACAAGGAGGGTGAGTCTGAGTGAGAGGAACCGGTCTGCATCAACGGGGTGAGCTGTGATGATATCACTGGAATAAAGAAAGTCACAATCTTATGTTATTTGTTGGTGGTATCTTTTGATTGGTCAGCTAGCCTTACTGCAGTTTGGACTTCTCTACCATTAGAAGATCAAAAGCCAAGTTAATAACAGAATCACTATAACCTGTTGTCGTTAGCTGCCGTAGAATTGGCCTCCGACTCACGGTGATCCCAGGCACAGCAGAATGAAACGCTGCTCGGTCCTGGTCTGTCGCCTTGATTGGTTGCAGATTAAACCATTGTGATTCATGGGGTTTTTTGTTTTTTAAAATTGTGGTGAAAAAATGAACACACTCGCCTACACAACTTTGGATCCATTGGCTGATTTTTGAAAGTAGCCTGTCGGGCCTTTCTTCCTAGTCCATCTTACTCTGGAAACCCAACCAAACCAAACCGACTGCTGTCGAGTCGATTCCGACTCATAGGTGGAAGCTCCACTGAAACCCATTCAGCACCCTAGCCCATGCAGGCCTCCACTGACAGCCGGGTCTGGGAGTCCAACCTGGTTCTCCTGCATGGAAGTGGAGAATTCTTCTCCCGAACCACCTTCACTCATGCAGTGTATAAAATGCAGTGTGTATAAAGGTGAATGGAAAATGCCTGCAAGATTGTTGCCCTGTTGTCTCGACTCTTAGCAGCAGTAACATACACCAAGTGCTTAGTGTGGTCCAGCTCTGGTGCCAGATGTTTTTCATGCATCGTCTCATGTCATTCTCATAGCCCTCTGTCCCGTCAGGAAGGTGCTCTCTTATCCACATTTTTAAAGATAAGGTAGCTGAGACTTAGAAAAGTTAAAATTGCTTGCCTGTGGTTTGCAGCTCTCTCTCTCCCAAGCAATTAGCAAAGCCTTTGCTTTTAACCACTGAGCTATTTGGCTGGTGCACTAAACTTAATGAAAGGGTTTACTTTAGTTTTTCTACCTCCCAAATCAAGCCACCACGAGGTAAATGTTCATAAACCCAGGTTTGATTCTGATGAAAAACATTTAATGACTGCTGTTGTTATCAGGAAAGTTGCTGTTTGGTTTTCAAGGTCTGGGTTGCATGTCCAGTTCTCTGTAGACCTTCCTCGCTGCTGTTCCTCTGTGTGTCCTGTAGCATCTTGTTGTAGCCTAGCTCTAGTTCCCTCTGCTTGCCCTCTGCTTCTTCGGAAGCAAGTTGCCTGGCTGAGCCATTAGTCCCTGTTTGTATTGCTAGCACTGCGCTTGGTGCGGAGTAGATGGTTAATGTTTGTTGAGCTGAATTGGATGCTTAATAAATATTTGAATGTAATTATGATACTTACTTTCTGGTGTGTGCCTCCCGTACTTCTGGAAGTTCACTGCAGCATCAGGTGCCTGTGCGGCCCCTCAGTTTTTCAGGCTGGGGATTGAGGATTTCCCAGTCCTACAAGAGATGAGTTGAGTGCATGATTGGGGCTGATTTTTTCTAAATATTGCTCAGAACACACCCTTAAAAGAGTATCAATGACACTGCCACATAGAAGTGAACCAAAATGAAACTCGGATGTGAGCAAGCTTTCTGCATCTTAATGTTCAGAAAATAAGATTTTCAAAGCTACATTGTATTGGTTCATTTTCTTGCAGGAAGCAGCAGTGTGAGCAAGAGGAAGGAACGTGAATTTTGGAGTTAGGTGCCTGGATCCAATCCTGGCTCGGCCTCTTCCTAGTTACACGATGTTCAGTAGTTGCTTAAGTTTCACAACGTCATATTCCTATTTTTAAAGTGAGAAAGGTGTACATTTCCAGATTTGGGGGATGAAATAGCAAGAATCAATGTGTTAAGTTGCTTCTCAAAAACAGATCTATGAGTTCCCTGTGGTAGTTTTCGGTATATTTCAATTTCAGTTGAATACAGATTTATTCTAATTCCACTCTTTAAAAAAAGTCTAAACTTTTTTTTTTTTTTAATTGTGCTGTAGGTGAAAGTTTACTGCCATGCCAGTAATGTTGGGTTGAGATGGCATCTCATTGTAGTTCTGATTTGTATTTCTCTAATCAGAATTAACTCTAGACAACAGGTTTTTGTTTTCTTTTTTTTTTAATGGCTAGTGATTACGAGCATTTCCTCACGTGCCTGTTAGCTGCCTGAATGTCTTCTTTGGTGAAGTAGCTGTTCATATCTCTTGCCCATTTTTTAATTGGATTGTCTTTTTCTTGTAGAGATGTTGAATTTTCGTATAGATTTTAGAGATTAGACCTTGGTTGGATATGTCATAGCCAAAATTATTTTCCTAGTCTGCAGGTTCTCTTTTTATTTTTCCGATGAACTCTTTTGATGAGCTTAAGTGTTTAATTTTTAGAAGATCCTAGTTATCTAGCTTACCTTCTGGTGTTTGTGTATTGTTAGTTATGGTTTGTATCCTATTTATGCTGTATATTAGGGTCCCTGGTGTTGACCTTATTTGTTATTTCATGATCTTTATAGTTTTTGGTTATGCATAGGTCTCTGATCCATCTTGAATTCGTTTTTGTGTCAGTCTGAGCATATTTAGAATCATCGCCCTGATTACCTTTAATCAAGCACTGCTACAGAACTGCAGGTCCCATGTTGCAGGTAAAGGCCAAATAATGCCAAGGTGTGCTCTACAATGCTTTTGCAAAGAACTGCCCAGTTCCAAGAGTAATGGCTTTAGATACCTATTTTAGTGCAGATTTCACTGTGTTGCAATTCTCCTTACCTTCAACTCAGCAAAACAGTTTAAGCGAATTGTCGAGGGAAACTCTTTAAAATGGTGTCCTAAGTCTGCTTACCAGCAGTTTTACCTAATGATGAGGTCTGGTTATTTGTAACCACTAAGCAATGTTCCACTCATACGTGCTGATTGAATTACCCAGAAATGTGGTTTTAGGTTCATTGTTAACGTTCTTTGAGCTGCTGTCCTGGAACCAGAATTGAAGAGCTTTTTACCATCCGGTGTGAATTTAGGGCTTACCTTAGGGCACCTTGATTTTGAGAGCCTTAATAATATTCACTTTAGATATTTCTCAGTTGATCTGAGTCAGTTGCTGAGAACACCACGTGATGGCTTTTCTGGGTCTGAGTCAGTTGCTGAGAACACCACGTGATGGCTTTTCTGGGTCTGAGTCAGTTGCTGAGAACACCACGTGATGGCTTTTCTTGGTCTGAGTCAGTTGCTGAGAACACCACGTGATGGCTTTTCTGGGTCTGAGTCAGTTGCTGAGAACACCACGTGATGGCTTTTCTGGGTCTGAGTCAGTTGCTGAGAACACCACGTGATGGCTTTTCTTGGTCTGAGTCAGTTGCTGAGAACACCACGTGATGGCTTTTCTGGGTCTGAGTCAGTTGCTGAGAACACCACGTGATGGCTTTTCTGGATCTGAGTCAGTTGCTGAGAACACCACGTGATGGCTTTTCTTGGTCTGAGTCAGTTGCTGAGAACACCACGTGATGGCTTTTCTTGATCTGAGTCAGTTGCTGAGAACACCACGTGATGGCTTTTCTTGGTCTGAGTCAGTTGCTGAGAACACCACGTGATGGCTTTTCTTGGTCTGAGTCAGTTGCTGAGAACACCACGTGATGGCTTTTCTGGATCTGAGTCAGTTGCTGAGAACACCACGTGATGGCTTTTCTTGGTCTGAGTCAGTTGCTGAGAACACCACGTGATGGCTTTTCTTGGTCTGAGTCAGTTGCTGAGAACACCACGTGATGGCTTTTCTTGGTCTGAGTTAGTTGCTGAGAACACCACGTGATGGCTTTTCTGGATCTGAGTTAGTTGCTGAGAACACCACGTGATGGCTTTTCTTGGTCTGAGTTAGTTGCTGAGAACACCACGTGATGGCTTTTCTGGGTCTGAGTCAGTTGCTGAGAACACCACGTGATGGCTTTTCTTGGTCTGAGTCAGTTGCTGAGAACACCACGTGATGGCTTTTCTTGGTCTGAGTCAGTTGCTGAGAACACCACGTGATGGCTTTTCTTGGTCTGAGTCAGTTGCTGAGAACACCACGTGATGGCTTTTCTTGATCTGAGTCAGTTGCTGAGAACACCACGTGATGGCTTTTCTTGGTCTGAGTCAGTTGCTCAGAACACCACGTGATGGCTTTTCTTGGTCTGAGTCAGTTGCTGAGAACACCACGTGATGGCTTTTCTTGGTCTGAGTTAGTTGCTGAGAACACCACGTGATGGCTTTTCTTGGTCTGAGTTAGTTGCTGAGAACACCACGTGATGGCTTTTCTGGGTCTGAGTCAGTTGCTGAGAACACCACGTGATGGCTTTTCTGGGTCTGAGTCAGTTGCTGAGAACACCACGTGATGGCTTTTCTTGGTCTGAGTCAGTTGCTGAGAACACCACGTGATGGCTTTTCTTGATCTGAGTCAGTTGCTGAGAACACCACGTGATGGCTTTTCTTGGTCTGAGTTAGTTGCTGAGAACACCACGTGATGGCTTTTCTTGGTCTGAGTCAGTTGCTGAGAACACCACGTGATGGCTTTTCTGGATCTGAGTCAGTTGCTGAGAACACCACGTGATGGCTTTTCTTGGTCTGAGTCAGTTGCTGAGAACACCACGTGATGGCTTTTCTTGGTCTGAGTCAGTTGCTGAGAACACCACGTGATGGCTTTTCTGGATCTGAGTCAGTTGCTGAGAACACCACGTGATGGCTTTTCTTGGTCTGAGTCAGTTGCTGAGAACACCACGTGATGGCTTTTCTTGGTCTGAGTCAGTTGCTGAGAACACCACGTGATGGCTTTTCTGGATCTGAGTTAGTTGCTGAGAACACCACGTGATGGCTTTTCTTGGTCTGAGTTAGTTGCTGAGAACACCACGTGATGGCTTTTCTGGATCTGAGTCAGTTGCTGAGAACACCACGTGATGGCTTTTCTGGATCTGAGTCAGTTGCTGAGAACACCACGTGATGGCTTTTCTGGATCTGAGTCAGTTGCTGAGAACACCACGTGATGGCTTTTCTGGATCTGAGTCAGTTGCTGAGAACACCACGTGATGGCTTTTCTGGATCTGAGTCAGTTGCTGAGAACACCACGTGATGGCTTTTCTTGGTCTGAGTTAGTTGCTGAGAACACCACGTGATGGCTTTTCTGGATCTGAGTCAGTTGCTGAGAACACCACGTGATGGCTTTTCTGGATCTGAGTCAGTTGCTGAGAACACCACGTGATGGCTTTTCTTGGTCTGAGTCAGTTGCTGAGAACACCACGTGATGGCTTTTCTGGATCTGAGTCAGTTGCTGAGAACACCACGTGATGGCTTTTCTTGGTCTGAGTCAGTTGCTGAGAACACCACGTGATGGCTTTTCTGGATCTGAGTCAGTTGCTGAGAACACCACGTGATGGCTTTTCTGGATCTGAGTCAGTTGCTGAGAACACCACGTGATGGCTTTTCTGGATCTGAGTCAGTTGCTGAGAACACCACGTGATGGCTTTTCTGGATCTGAGTCAGTTGCTGAGAACACCACGTGATGGCTTTTCTGGGTCTGAGTTAGTTGCTGAGAACACCACGTGATGGCTTTTCTGGGTCTGAGTCAGTTGCTGAGAACACCACGTGATGGCTTTTCTTGGTCTGAGTCAGTTGCTGAGAACACCACGTGATGGCTTTTCTGGGTCTGAGTTAGTTGCTGAGAACACCACGTGATGGCTTTTCTGGGTCTGAGTTAGTTGCTGAGAACACCACGTGATGGCTTTTCTGGGTCTGAGTTAGTTGCTGAGAACACCACGTGATGGCTTTTCTTGGTCTGAGTTAGTTGCTGAGAACACCACGTGATGGCTTTTCTTGGTCTGAGTCAGTTGCTGAGAACACCACGTGATGGCTTTTCTGGGTCTGAGTCAGTTGCTGAGAACACCACGTGATGGCTTTTCTTGGTCTGAGTCAGTTGCTGAGAACACCACGTGATGGCTTTTCTGGGTCTGAGTCAGTTGCTGAGAACACCACGTGATGGCTTTTCTGGGTCTGAGTCAGTTGCTGAGAACACCACGTGATGGCTTTTCTGGGTCTGAGTCAGTTGCTGAGAACACCACGTGATGGCTTTTCTGGGTCTGAGTCAGTTGCTGAGAACACCACGTGATGGCTTTTCTTGGTCTGAGTCAGTTGCTGAGAACACCACGTGATGGCTTTTCTTGGTCTGAGTCAGTTGCTGAGAACACCACGTGATGGCTTTTCTTGGTCTGAGTCAGTTGCTGAGAACACCACGTGATGGCTTTTCTTGGTCTGAGTCAGTTGCTGAGAACACCACGTGATGGCTTTTCTGGGTCTGAGTCAGTTGCTGAGAACACCACGTGATGGCTTTTCTTGGTCTGAGTCAGTTGCTGAGAACACCACGTGATGGCTTTTCTGGCGTCTTCAGGCCAGTTTGCTTCTAAAGCAACACTCATTTCTCAGTCTTTAGAAAATAGGAGAAAGTTGTATTTTTCAAGTTTCTTTACCTCCTGATCAAGTTCTTTACCTTCTGATCCCAGAGCTTGCAGAGCCAGATAGAGCTGATGCCATCTGCTCTCTGGAGCCACCGAGAGAAGAGGGTAGGCATGACGAGCCTCTCTGATAAACCGAAGAGTGGACAGTAGCCAGCCATTTGACATTTGGTTCCTTTGAGGACTTGGTAAATCCACACAGTGAATTAACTAGGGCTGTTTGAGAAACAGCCGGTGGGATAATGAACACTTTTATGCTTTTTAAAATGACTGTGGGGAGTCTCTGATCAGAAGAGGCAGTTCTAAAATGGCAGCTGGGTTTTCATTGCTCCTCTGGGACTTGGCAGAGAAGCACGCTTTAGCTGATCTTCCCCTTTCACAGGAATTCATTAGGGTATCCATGGCCAGTGAACTGCAAGCTAAAGGGCCACTTTGGTTAGAGAGGATAAATGTTACTTTAACTTTTCATTCTTTCTGTGCTAAGTGAATTTGAAGAATTTTTCCCCCATCTGAAACATTGATTTTGAAGACCCTGGATATCATTTAAAAGAACTAAAAACAGATTCTTTTAGCAATTTGTTTTGTGATGTTATTATATTTGCCCAAAGAAAAGATGCTCAGATTTTAATTGCAGGTACCTTATTTGCAAAATTATTTTTCTGGATTTTTATAGCAGGTTCTTATTTCTAAGTGTTCAAGCTGTCTATGTAATTTTCTCCCTAATGGGTAGCATTTATATGTTTTTACTCTTTCAAAAACTGTTTAAAAAGTGTAAAAGTATAAATTTTTATTTGTGGTATTTACTTTATCTTTTTTAAAAGATATTTTGTACTACCCATACTTCTTGGCATCGAGATAGAAAATAATACCAAATTAACCAAATGGAAGTAATAAGTGTTGGGCCCTTGCTGGGTTATTAAGATGTTAATGTGATTCCAACTGCAGCTAGGTCACGGCAGCAGCGGGTACACTGGGGCTCCCCCTGGAATATCCCCCAAATTTGGACAGTTCGGGGGGGATTAGTTCTTGAGTAGTAAGCTTTTTTTTTATTTGCCTCCATTATATGAAATTTTAAGTACAGATTAGCATTGTAAGTTAGTGAAAAGTACACTGTGCTAAACCAGGAGTTGGAATGTTGGGTTCAGTATCTAACTTGTATGACCTGAGGCATAATTTTTTGCTGTTTGTCTGTGTCTTAGTTTTCCAGTAATTAAAATTGTAGCATTGGACTGGATCATGGTTCCCAGTTCTGCATTTTCTTGGGAAATGAGACTAGGAGCTGTAGGAAGTCACAGTATAAACACAGCAGGCGTATCTTCCTGTCTTCCTCCCATACCTACTTTACCTGAGATTTTTAGCAAAATGTTAATTTTATACTAAAACAAACATATATTGAGGACTAAGAAGGATTCATATATATTCGTATGTATTCATATGGGTACATGGTGCTTGCAGCAGACCACAGACACGGTCCTCTTGTAGGGGTTCCCACTTTGTGTTTCATTCTTTTCTGCCGTTAAGGGCACTTTGGTGAACCAGTGTGGGGGTCACCCCATTAGATGGTAGCTGAATCATTTTCTTTCCTATTACGATGTTATGTGACTCTGTGATGTTTGAAAACACTGATGTCTTGAAGTTTCTTCTTCCCTCTACTAAATTAGTGGTGTTTTCTGGAAAAGAGTTCCTGGGTTTTACTTATATGAAACCTTTCTCAATGTTGTTTGATAAGAACTCTATTAAGAGATCTTGTCCTGGAAGGAAATGACTTAATGAGGTAACTGGGGGGTATGGAGTGAGTTGTTGAGAGCAACACCATAGCACGCTAGACTTTCCTCATGTCCCTGTCCGGCCGCTCTGCTTCTAGAAGGCGATTTTCTAGTTCCAAAGCCCATTATAGTTGTTCTCCCCCCTTTTTTTTTTTTTTTCCATTTTAGCCTGGATTCTGGCAGAATGGAAATATGTGTTTCTGAATTTAGTATGGTTTTTATTTTTTTCTTTCCTCCTGTCCCCAGCAACAATGTAAGTACTCTTGATGGCAGCTGCTGTATTAAGCCTAAGAGCTCAAAAGATTAAAGAAACCACTAACAGCAGTCAGGAGGAAGTTTAAGGGCCTGTTTTTTTTTTTTTTTTTTTTTGAAGGTTTGTGTTTTCATTCTGGTGGTTGAATAGAAAATTGCAAACAGGCTGTGTTCAGCAGCTGGAGTACTCTCCAGCATCTGGGGAGACCCAGCCTTCTGTTCACTCCCATCCATTGGGAGGGTAGCTGGCCTGTGGTGGAAACTGCTGGCAGAGATGTTAAAACTCAGTGTATCAGTCATTAGAATTTCTTTTTATAGATACTCTTTTTCACAGAAATGCCACCTTGTCCTCCATTCTTCCACTAGCTTTACTGGGGACTTAACTGTAGGCCTGTTGATGAGGAAAGACCTGAATGAGGTAAGGTAAATACCTTACAAAGACTTGTCCCTCTAAAACAAGGATTGTTTCTGCCGTTAGTCATTTCCTGCCTTGGAGTCAAGGACAGGTCTTTGGCTACATCTCTGCCCTATGTATATCTCACAGCCTTATCAGCCTTGGGGATTTAGTCTGTGATTGTTAGAGACCCGGAGGTCCTGTTTCAACAAGGCATAATTGGTTCAGTCTCTGTTATATATTTGCATTTCTTCTTCTAATAGCTGTTTCATAGAGTGAGTCTGAGGAAATCCAGAAGCTCTGCTGATTTGTTGGCAGCTCCTTAAGCACAATTAGACAATGTTCTTAATAAAATTAAAGTCCTTCGAAACAGACCCAGGCTACAGCACACCTCCTCTTTTTTTCACCTTCGTTTTTCCCATTGGCAGTGAGAATTTTAGAACTAGATGGGACCAAAGAGAGTTGGATCAGGAGCCCCTGAAATGCCTTCAGGGGCTGGGCAGGTAATGTTTTTGTGTGGTATTCCCTTATCAGGTAGTAGAGAGAGCTGGGGTCTATGTTAGACTGCAGATGCAGGTCCCTCCTTGTGACAATGAAAATTTTAAAAAAGTAACGTACTGGCCGAATAAAACAGGGCTGCCAGTTTAATTGCTATTCTTGGACTATTTCTTTATTTTATAGATGCGGAAGAGAGGCTCAGAGAGCTTTTGCTTTACGTAAGTTCACAAAGATGGTCCATGGCCCACTCAGGCCTAAAATATGTTCCCATTGGGCTGAGAAAATCAGGCAATCTAAGTTTAAATCCTTAGTGGCGGTGTGCTCTTGAGGACGCACCAATCAAAGTTTGATTTTTGGCTTCTAGCATTTCAGGAGTATGGAACCAATCTAGCCTTTGGATATGCCAAATGGATTTTGTGGGTTGTCTGTAAGAACCCATTGTGATGATTGGAATAGCTTTTAAGTGGTGCTCCCACACTACCGATTTGCACTCATTCTGTAACACCATGTGGATTTTCGTAGATTCCCAAGTAAATATATTTTGCATATTGCTTACAAGTTGCTTAGAGTGTCTTTATGAATAATGAAAACTGTGCTATAGGAGGCTACAGATTACGAGAGGCTATTTTTTAAAACTTTTTTTTTTTTTTTTTGGCTTATATTTTTTGTAGCCTCAAGGGTATATGTGTGTTGAGGGGTGACTGGGAGGATGCCATCACAGGTTTCTCAACATCTGTTTCTTTACAGAACATTGTCACTTCTGCTTCCAAAGAGGGCTTGCCTGCTAGCAGTTAGAATACATAGTGCTTTGGACAGTGCGTTCCCCTATGCTGGTCTTTGCTATAGAATCTTTGTTACAGGTTTTGTTCCGTGTTTAACTACATTTCCTTCACAACAGTCCCTGCTTCTCTAATTTGAGAATACCTCATCCTCTACCATTAATAGTGTGCGCTGGGTACTCTCTATGTGCCTTCATAACTTCTAGTAGCCTTGAAAGATAGACATCATTATCTCCACTTTTTAGATCAAGAAAGCAGAGACTTGGAGAGCCTGTCTTTCCTAAATTGTTATTGCAGGTGCCGTCAGGTCAGTTTTGACTCATAGCAACCTCATCGGACAGAGTAAAACTGCCCCCTAGGCTTTGCTAGGCTATAATCCTTATGCGAGCAGATCACCAGGTCTTTTCCCTTTGGAGCTGCTGGGTGGGTTCGAACTGCCAGCTTTTCAGTTAGCAGCCGAGTGCTTAACTAGTGTATCACCAGGGCTCCTAAATTATACACCTGGAAAGTGTAGAACTGGCATTCAGCTACAAATCTAATTTAAGCCACATATCCTTTCTAAAATGCCATGGCGGCTTCTTTGCTCCCTTTCCACTCCTTCACACCAATTGTGCTGGCAGCTTGTCCCAAGCAGTTGCCAAATTCTTTCATCTAGAATATGACTTCTAAAACTTTTCCATCCCAGCCCACATGGTTGGAAATACAGTCTACATCATGATCAAGTGCACATACTCACATATGCACGTGCACAAATGCATGTGTGCACCTAGTCTCACATATACACATATAAAACTAAAACAGCAGTTTCATTAAATAATACCCTTGCTACATGCAATATACTCTGGTATTTCATTTTCTGTTTTGCTCCATTAATACACATACATACATACATACATATATGGTGATGATTAGCTACTAATTTTATTTCATGAGTAAGATCACCTGTAGTTAAAAAACACTGCCCTAACGTGCAAATCTCTAAGGTGAGTCATATGCCCCGCACAGGATATTTAGGAGAATCCATTTTGGAGCACAGGACAAAGTAGTAGAAATTATGCTTAGATTTACTTTTATATTAAACTTCACTGATATTTAATATTTGAGTTGACAGTACAGCATCACTCAGATTTCGAGATAGCCAGTCCTGTGCTCTTAGGCTGTGGCAGGTGTCCTGAAGGAGAAGTGGGAGTTTCACAAAATGGTGGACTCCTTCAGCCTTTTGCTTGCAGTATTGTGGGAGGTATTGCAGTTTATGTGGCTCATGAAGTGGGGCTCATGGGTTATTATTATTTACTTTAAAGTACCCATAAAGCCCATTGCCACTGAGTGAATTTCAACTCATAGTGACCCTATAGGACAGAATAGAACTGTCCGCAAAAGTTTTCAACTTTTGAACTGCCAACCTTTTGGTTAGCAGTCGTGGCTCCTAACCACTACACCACCAGAGTTTTCTTAACTAAAGTAATCTTTATAAAAAGGACAAGTGATTAAAAATTTTTTTTTATCGGCATGAAAATGGCAGAGTCGACACATCTGTTCTTTTTATGAGCTTCTTTTCAAACAGATTAGTAGGTATAAACAATGACTATGTAATTACAGCTAACAAGAAAACCACTTTTTAACCAATGGTGCTGGCAAAACTGGATATCCATCGGTAAAAAAATGAAACACAGCCCTTACCTCACACCATATATAAAAACTAACTCAAAATGGATCAAAGACCTAAATGTAAAACCTAAAATGAGATAAAGATCATGGAAGAAAAAATAGGAACAATGCAAGGGGCCTTAATACATGGCATGAATATAATACAAACCATAGCTTGCAATGTACAAACACTAGAAGATAAAATTGATAACTGGGAGCTCCTAAAAAATCAAACACTTCTGCTCATCAAAAGACTTCACCAAAAGAATAAAAAAAAGAACCTACAGACGGGGAAGAAGTTTTTGGCCATCACATATCCAACAAGGGTCTAATCTCTAAAATTTATAGAGTAGTTCAACACCTCAGTAAGAAAAAGACAATAATCCAATTAAAAAATGGACAAAGGATATGAACAGACATTTTACCAAAGGCGTTCAGGCAGCTAACAGTCACGTGAGGAAATGCCCACAATCCTTAGCCATTAGAAAGATGCAAATCAAAACTACAGTGAGATAGCATCTCACCCCAGCATTACTGGCACTAATTAAAACACAAAAAAGAAAATAACAAATGTTGAAGAGGTTTCAGGGAGATTGAAACTCTTATGCACTGCTGGTGGGAATGTAAAAGGGTATAACCCCTGTGGAAAACAATGTGGCACTTCCTTAAAAAGCTAGAAATAGAGATACCATGAGATCCAGCAATCCCACTCCTAGGAATATATCTTAGAGAAATGAGAGCCATCACACAGTTAGGCATATGCACACCCATGTTCATTGCATAATTATTCACAGTGGCAAAAAGATGGAAACAACCTAAATGCCCATCAACAGATGAATGGATAAACAAATTATGGTACATACACACAACAGAGTACTACGCAATGATAAAGAATGATGATGAATTCTTGAAACATCTCACAACATGGATGAATCTTACACTGAGTGAATAAGTCAATCACAGAAGGACAATTATTGTATGAGACCAATATTATAAAAACAAAAGAAAGGTTTACACACAGAAAAAAACAATCTTTGATGGTTGCAGGAGAGGAAAGGGACAGGGAGGGGAGGGGAAATCGCTAACTAGATAGTGGACAAGTATTAACTTTGGTTAAGGGAAAGACAACACACTATATAGGGGAAGTCAGCACAGCTCAACCAAGGCAAAGCCATAGAAGCTTCCTAGACAGATCCAGACACTTTGAGGAACCAAGTTACTGGGGCTGAGGGCTGGGGACCATGGTCTCAGGGAACATCTGAGTCAACTGGCATAGCATAGTTGATAAAATGTTCTGCATCCTACTGATGGGTAACGTCTGGGGTCTTAAAAGTTTGCGAGTGGCCATCTAAGATACATCTACTGGTCCCATCCTGTCCAGAGCAAAGGAGAATGAAGAAAACCAAAGACACAAGGAAAATATTAATTCCGCCTCCACCAGCCTGAGCCCAGAAGAATGAACTAGGTGGTGCCGGGCTACTACCACTGACCGTTCTGATATGGATCACAGCAGAGAGTCCCGGATGGAGAGGGAGAAAAATGTAGAACAAAATCCAAATTCAGAAAAAAAGACCAGACTTAGTGGCCTGACAGAGACTGGAGGAACCCCTAAGACTATGGCCCCTGGACACCCTGCTAACTTAGAACTGAAGCCACTCCCAAAGTCCACTTTTCAGCCAAAGGTTAGACATGCCTATAAAACAAAAATAACACATGTGAGGAACCTGCTTCTTAGTTCAATCAAGTATATGAGACCAAATGGGCAACATCTGCCCCAAAACAAAGCCGAGAAGACAGGAAGAACTGGTTGAATGGACATGGAGAACTTGGGGTAGAAAAGGAAAGGGTAGGAGTGCTGACACATTGCTGGGATTGCACCCAGTGTCACAAGACAATTCGTGTATACATTTTTGAGTGAGAAACTAATTTGCCCTGTAAACTTTCACCTAAAATACAATATAATCTAAAAAAAATCAGAAAACAGGAAAAAAGTAAAAAGAACCAGATAAAATTAATTGTAACACTCTATTTTATTTAGCCTGATATTTGAAGTACTATCATTTTAATATATAATCAATATTAAGAAATAGACCAAAAAAGAAAACCAAACCCATTGGTTTGTAGTCTGACTCACAGCAACCGCATGTGTTTCAGAGTAGAAATACACTCTGTAAGGATTTCAACGACTGTAAATCGTACAGACAGGACCTCTGGTGGCACAGTGGTAAAGCGCTTGGCTGCTAACTGAAACTTTTGCAGTTCAAACCCACCAGCTACTCTATGGAGAAAGATGTGGCAGTCTGCTCCCATAAAGGTTACAGCCTTGGAAACCCTGTGGGGCAGTTATGGTCTGTCCTGTAGGGCCTCTGTGAGTCAGAATCAAGTCAACGGCCATGGGCAATCTTACAGAAGTAGATTGCCAGGCCTCCCTGCAGGGTGAATTTGAACCACCAAACTTTCGTTAATTGTCGATCACAGACCATTTGTGCCACTCAGGGACCTATCTATCAAGATGTTGACTAAAAAATGTTGAAGCTATCTTTTTTAAAAAAGCAATTTAGGCTTGTATTGGTGATATTAAACATTTATCTTGCCCTAGGTGGATGTTATACCTTGAGGTATTGGCTAATGCCTTTAAATTTGGTAAAACGTTAAAAATTTGCCCAAATGGGACATAAAATGATACTGGTGAGGAATGTGCTTCTTAGCTCAGGTAGACACATGAGACCAAGTGGGCTGCTCCTGTCCGGAGGCAAGATGAGAAGGCAGAGGGGGACAGGAGCTGGTTGAATGGACGGGGGACATGCAGGGTGGAGAGGAGGCGTGTGCTGACATACTGTAGGGTGAGCAGCTAGGGTCACATAACAATGTGTGTAAGTTTTTGTATGAGAAACTGACTTGAATTGTAAACTTTCACTTAAAGCACAATAAAAAATTGTGTCCATTTTGTCTTTATATCACCCTTTAACTTGTGTTTATTTGTGTATTTTGTGGTGTACACAATACCTTAACCAGCTGCCATGTAGTCAGTTCCGACTCATGGCAACCCGTCTGTGTCAGAACAGAACAGTCTGTGTAGTGTTTTCAGTGGCTGCTTTTTCAGAAGTAGATCACTAGGCCTTTTCCCCAAGGTACCTCTGGGTAACTCTAACTGCTAACCTTTTGCTTAGCAGCTGAACTCTTAGTCTAATAATTATTAATGATGTATCTTGGGGTCTAGATGAAGAGAAGAATGAAAAGACGAGTATAAGTAAAGAGAGTAGGAGAATCAGAGAGGGAATTTTTGTACAAATCAGAAAACGGCTCTCCCTTGGTGGAGTCAGTTCAAAGTTTGCATGGTTTGGTGAGCAGCCGGGTCTTTGTGCAGATTACAAAACGTCTCCCCTTTCTCCTGACCTAGGGCACAGGGGTCAGCAAACAGGTTGTGAGCCAAATTTTCTCCTCCCTCTGGTCCCTTCTCAGGCCTCCATCTTTATGCAGGTGTTGCCTGTAGAAGTGAGAGTCTGTGACAGTTGTGGTGATGAGGTTCTGAAGAAGAAAGAAGAATGAAGGTCAAAGGGATGTCTATGAATACAGTGAGCGGCAGCAACTAGTCGGCACTCTTCCATATATTTATTCAGTCAACAAAGCCTTTATAGAACACCTTTTCTACAGGAATCTCCTAGAGTAGGAGCTGGCAAACTGCGGCCCACTGGCCAAACCTGACCTGGTGTCTGATTTTGCAAATAAAGTTTTATCTGCAACATAGCCGTGCCTCTTTGTTTTCACATTTTTTCTGGCTCCTTCCGAGCTACGATGGTGAAGTTCAGTAATTAAAGCAAAAACTGTATGGCTTCCAGAGCCTAAAATGTTTACTGTCTGGCTCGTCACAGAAAAAGGTCGCAGACCTTTGTTTCAGAGGTTTCGTACAGTACTTATTTCCATGATAACTGAGCAATGGGCTGTTTCGCTTTTCTCTCATGTGGCCTGCTTGCCCGTTTCCGTTGGAACGAAGTTAACAGTACACAGGAGAGCATAGGGAACAAGTTAACAGCATGCAGCCAAGGCCCATCCGTGTGGACAGAGTGTGGTGCAGAGAGAGAGAACAAAAGACCAGGAGTCTGGCTCTGGAATCAAGCCAGTGTGTGACCTTCTCTCTGGGCCTCTGTTTCCTTCACTCTCCAACTAGGAGATTGCACTAGAAACGCGATTCTCAAACTTTAACCTGGATCAGAATCATCTGGGCAGCTTATTGAGCAGATTAGTGGACTCCACTCCCAAGGTTTCTGATTCATTAGGTCTAGGAGGGGCTTAAGAACTTGCATTTTTAACAAGTTTTCAGGTGATGCTGATACTGCTGGTCTGGGGGCCTGCGCTTTGAGAACCACTGCATTAGATCTTATCTAAGACGTTCTGAAAGAGTAACTAGTAGCCTCTGGGTTGGATAGGCAGTGGGCAAGTGGACTGCTTTTGTACGTACCTCTTTTTAGCACTGGGAAAGAGAAGGCTAGAGTGTCCACTGTGATGAACGACATTTGGAGAGGACCCATCCTAGGTGCCTCTGTGATAGGTAAACCAGTGCTGTCCGGAACCAAATTGTAAACCGACGCAGTACACCTGTACCAAAGGAACTGCCAGTCTTCCCTTCATAATCAGTCATCCCGAATTTTGCCCACTGCCTCTGAAATTCTAGACCTCAAATGATCAGTTTTTTTAGGGCAGAACAGAACCTATTATAGCAGATTATTTTTCATGGTCTGTACTCCATCCGGAGCACCGGAGCATGGTGGCGCAGTGGTTAAACACCTGGCTGCTAACCAAAAGGTCAGCAGTTAGAATCCACCAGCTGCTCCTTAGAAACCCTGTGGGACAATTCTAATCTGTCCTCTAGGGTCGCTATGAGTTGGAATGAACTCAGTGACAATGGGTTTTTTTATATTCCATCCCTTCTTCTATGACTGCTATTCCCTGTCTTCCTCTTTTTTAAAATTCTCATATTGTTCCTGTTATCTTCTTTCTAAATAATCGTTTTCTTGGTTACAGTAAAGAGCTAATGCTTCAAGGGGTATTGGGAGCGTATTAGTGTCAGAAACTATTCAGTCCCCTCAAAATTTCTCAAAGGCGTTTTATTTTCCTCATTTTACAAATGAAGAGTAATTTCAAATTAGGAATCAACAAGGCTAAGTAATGCGTGAGCTGGAAAATTTCAACATTTATATAGATGACCATTGAAAATCAAGTCTTTTGCCCGCCTCCACTGACTCCTATGTATAGTCACGTTTGGGTCTTGGACCTTGTTGTCACCTAGGATTACTCTTCCTTGGAAATGATGAACTCCAGCGTCATCCCATGACTGCGAGCTCAGGAGTCTGTGCATTGGTAAAGGTATCTCTCTTCTCTGAATTATTTCTGCATCTTAAAATCTTTTTTTTAACTTTGAACTTCGTGCTGAATTGTATTGATTTGTGATTCTAGGTCCCTTACTACATAGTAGCTTGCTTGAGAATAATTATTTTGTCTTAATCATTTAGGTTCCTACAGAACAATATGGTATCTGACATGGAGTAAATAACAGTTTAACTGAGATAAGAGAAGGGCAAGACAAAGAGTTGAGCCTAGGACTGTTACAGTACGGCTGGTGTATTCAAGGCACCCCCCCGCCCCCGCCGCTCCCCTCCTCCGGTGGCCTATTCATTTCTAGCCTCATCTGAATGAAGAAGGAACCGTTCAGTGAAGTGAAGGCATCTGTGAGATGTTTTGTCTCTTTCTCTGTATCCAGTATGCTTTTAGTGATGATTTTTCATTTTGTCAAAATGCGTTTTCTCTTTTCAACTGGAGTTTAAATAAAATAATTTTAGACAACATTCTAAGAACATTTAGAAACATGACATTTCAGGTCTGACTGTTTTCCCCCTTGGCTTTAAAAAAGTGTATACAGCTATAATTACTAATTGCTGCACTCTGAGGAGAGACAGATGATACGTATGTTTGTGACAGTTTTCCAGAGGGAGAGCTAAGTAACCAAGGCTCATTTTTCCATAATGTGAATGTTATTCACAAACTATTACCATAATTGATGCACCAAGCCACTGTAGGGTAAATAATGTGTTGTGTGTGGGAAGTAAGCTAGTAGTCGATGAATATTAAAGAACAAAACCTCGTTTTAAAAGAGAAACTGTAATTATAATCATCCCGAATTCATATTGCAAAACCAGTTAAAACAACTTGACTGCCATTTATCTATGTAATGCTGTGCATAAAGGGAGTAGATGTCTAAAGCGGGTAGGTGTACGAGTAGGGTTGTATAGAAATATGTGTACATGCACATATGTTTATATAAAAAGATATGATACCGAGCTTCAGAGTCAGCTGTTTTCCAAAGGCATTTGAGGTTAGGTAACCATGAATGAAGGTCATTGCTGGGAAAGAGCACAGTTTAAATATTCTCATCTTTTGCTTTTATAGGTGTCTTATGTCTATCTGGAATGTCTTGTCCCTACCCTTGTCCAAAACAGCTTCTTTATTTTCTTCAGAACCCTCTTTTCGTACGAAACCGTTCTGCTCTACTTGTGATCACGCTCTTATTACCTTCTGGATGCTGGTCAACTTCTGTGTATGGTGTATTGATTTGCACTTTGGGGGTCTGTTGTTTTCTAATGGGAGGCCAGAAGTCATTTCTTGTGTGCCTCATTACTCTTCCCAACCAGACTGCCCTGTCATTTCAAGCTGGTACTGAGAGTGCATTTGTGTGTGTGTGTGTGTGTGTGTGTGTGTGTGTGTGTAGTTCCTTCTAGTGTTTCTTATGGACCATGGCAACGCTGTCCTTGCAGGTACCAATTCCTCAGTACCTGTTGTTGGCTGGCTCTATCTGTATTGCGGACACCATAGTGTTTTTGTAAAATCTTTGCATTTTGTGTTTGTTGATTAGCGATGTCTTTAAAGAAGTGCTCTGTTGTAACTGGAAGGGATCAGATCCTATTGGTGAGGATTTTTGTTTGAACACTTAGTGAGGAATCTGCATTGTGGCTGATGTGGCAGATAGAACTCCTTCCATCTTCGTCTGGTTCTGACATAAAGGGGATGGTGCTTTTCGGTGTCTTGGCATTGAATGCTTTTGATGCATACATCTTAGATGTAGACAAAGTGATTATGTCAGAGCTGTTTTAAAGTATGTCAGAGTGTATCTTTCTTGGGAGCCTTTTAGAAAAATGTCTTCAATATTAATCTGACTCTTAGTTCTGATCTCAGTATATTCTGATAATTTTCTTAAAATGTTCCTTCTACACTATAGGCATCTGTCTCTTTTTCCTTTTATAGCAACAAAAATATGGACAGCTTCCCGTACATTTGCTTAGCCCAATTTCCCTGGCCCTTAATGTCAGAAGAGTCCATTTATTCAGCTAGTTCATCCAACTGCACACATTTTTATACTAGAAAAATGAGTATATAGGGTGTTCTCTAATATACTGCTTGTACAGATACAGCCCATACTGTAAGACTGTGCAGCTTTGCCTCTCCAAAGATTATGACTGGTTTTAGCATATTTTCCTGCCTTTAACTTAATCTTGGTTGATCTTCCTGGGGGCTTTTTGGGAAGTTCTGAGGAAACACAAAACCAACCTCAAGGAATTCTAAGTATCAAAGATTCCCTCTGTGAAGGTAATTGGTTCCAGAATTGAGTATTACTTGCCACATTTCAACACGTGTTGGGGTATCGTTCGTGTATCTAACTGTGATAGCTTGTGTTTGCTTGCTCTAATGATAATTACGATAAGGGAGAGCATGATCCAGGAGTAGACTCTTTAGAGGGTCAAGGAGCTCTGGAGCTGATCCTTCCTGAGGCTGTTCTCATCCTCCTGCCTCCCTACAGGACAGCCTGGTGTCCACTGACTGAGCCCTTTTTCCCACCTTTAGAATTCAAGACGGGTCTTTGGCCCGAGTCCCTCAAGGACTCTGGAAACTCATTGTACTTTTAGCTTGGAACTGATGCTGTTTGATTCTGTTCTTGGCAGTGGGCCCTGGCTTCTTTCCTGCCAGGTCCTGTGCCTCTTAGGAGCAAAGAGGAGGTCAGATGCAGATAACACAGGCCTGATTTCTGCCTCCTGAAATGCTCAGTGGGTGTGCACTGCTCCTTTTCCCCAAGGGTTTAAGGAAGAACACATTTGTTACGGAGGGTAATGAGTAGGAAAGAACACTCGACTTCCTTTTTCTACAGAGTAGCAGTGTAGGATGGACACTTTCCTGTTTACTATTCAGCTGCACCTCTTGGTCATTTGCTTTCAAGTGATTATTTTTGTTTAAGCTAAACTTCTGAAGAGTTTTATTTGCAAGCTCTTCCTTAGAGAGACAGGGGAACTTTCTGAAAGAGTAAGTCCAAGATGCAAACTCAAAGACCAAAAGGAGTGAACTTGTGAGTTTAGTAAAGATAATTCTGTGTGTGTATCCATACGTGTGTGTGTGTGTGCGCGCGTGTGTCCCCGTCCCTGTTTGTGTGCAAAGCTTATGCGTGAATGCATGTGCTTGGTTGGATAGTGACTGGAAGGGATGAAGAAGGGAGAAAGTCATTCCCAGCAGAGGAAATACCATGTACAAAGGCTGGAAGGCTCCTGCGGTTTTGGACAGATAAACGAGTCCTTCTGAAGCTTTGTGAGAGCTGTGACCAGCCGTCTTGCTGAGAAAAGGGAAAGTCCTGGAGTGCTCATCATACCTCTTGAGCCTCTCTCCACAAGTGCTCAGATGCTCTGCCAGAGGAAATGGTGTGTTCCAAGAGCAGCTTCAGTGGAAGGAAGAGTTCCTTGAGTGCAGCGGAAGCAACTCCTCCACGTAGATGGGCCCTTTTTAACAGTCAACTGTCTGTTTAAAACGAAGCAAAAAGGCGGGTGGGAGTTGGAAGGAGAAGGAGTTTACGCCAGGGAATGAAAATGAGTTGCTGCAGTAGCCTGTCTTAGTTGTGGTTTCGGAGTTATTAAAAGGGGTCAATTGCTAGTTTGTTACCTCTGTGTGTGTCCTCGTGAGTGTCTTAACTCTCCAGAAACATGGATGAGAGAGTGGTCAGATTTTTACTGGAGAACACACTGCTGTTGGAGATGGCCACCTTGCAGTTCACAAGCTGTGGCATTTTCACCCTGTTCACTCACTGAAAGGCGCCCCAGTGGCACAGTGGTTAAGAGCTCGGCTGCTAACCAAAAGCTCTGTGGTTCGAACCCACCAGCTGCTCTGCAGGAGAAAGATGTGGCAGTCTGCTCCCGTAAAGATGACAGCCTTGGAAACCCTGCGGGGCAGTTCTAGTCTCTATAGCGTCACTAGGAGTCGGAATTGACTGGCCCACAAGGACACTCACTGAGGAAGTGGGGGGACTTCAGGTGACTTTTCAAGCCTTCCTCCTCCCTTCATAGCGGCATGTCAGGCTTTGAACCTGATCAAGTCAGAGCAGGTGGAGTTTCTGACTTGAAGTCCAAGAAGTGATACTTCTGTAGTGTTTCAGCCACAGCCGCTGCTAAGCAGAGGTTGGGAGGCTTGACGTAATCTGAGGTGACACTGCCTTTATCTTTCATCAAGCTCAGTTGTGAGCCTGGTGCGCCATTAACTGCTTTCCAGCCAGGCGCTCACTGAAGCCTCACAGATACCCTCATTTTGAGGTAGTTTTGATGAGCTGCAGTTTACACATGGGCAACCTGAGGTTGTGAGAGTTAAGGGACGACTTGCAGTTACCCCCAGAAGTGCGGCATGCCAGGACTGGAACTGAGGTCCCTCCAAGTCCAGAGCTCTTGCATGTAGCCATCGCCTGCTGCTTTATAAAAATACTCCCTCCTAAAACAGCCATTCTTCCCTGCCTGACTCTCTAAGTCTTGTCTTTTCTCCTTTTTAAGATGATTTAACAAAACACAACCAGAAATCTGCCCTCCTAAGTTGAGCTGCTTTTTCTCCCTTCCCTTCCATTAAGCAATGCCCTATATTCATGCAAATGTTAGATATTTGGGGGATAAATAAATAGCACGTCTCTTCCTTTCCTCCTCTTCCCTTTCCCCTTGACTCCAAGAGAAGGTGTATGTACTTATTAGCTCCCATTGTTCCCTGGTCACTATGTGTTACCTGAAATGGACAACCCAGGTCTAGTCTTACCAGCCTTCCAGAGAGCCTCTTACTTACCGTGGAATGACTAAGCAGCCAGGAGGTCTTCTAGACCCAGCTCCGCCACTGAGCAGCTGTGAGACCTTGGGGAAGTCACTCTTTGGGCTTCACTTCCTTCATAAAGGTGGTATTTTAGCCAGGTCATTGCCCAGCCTGGGGCACAGTTTTTGTCAGAACACTAAGTAGGTCACACTCCCCTCTTGTGTGCATGTTGTTTTCAGGTGTTTGTAGAAGGAGTAGTCAATAAAATAGAAATTCATTACAAAGCTTTATTAAATTCTTAACACTTTGCATTTCATCAGTTAATGAATGATCACTAAAATTCAATTGATTATCAAATGGGGAGTTTTTTTTTTTTTTTTTTTTCATGTAAAAGGGGTCCTTATGCTAAAGGTTAGGTACTGCTGGTCTTCATGAACTTTTAAAGTTCCTCCCCAGGTAGAATATTCACAAAGACTGCAAATAAGTCTAACTACTTGATTGCCCGAATTCTAGGTTTTTGGAGTCTTTCATTATCTTACTTTTTTCCTTTTCTGTGAGCGTTCATATTTATGGCAAAAGGAGAAAATCATAAGGAAATGAGTTGGTATAAAAAAAAACAAACAAAACCAATTTTCAGTCATCTGTCCTTGGAGACATGGTGTATTATCACCACGTCTGTAAGTATGCTTGGTCAGTGATCACCCCGTCGCCGTTCCCATCCGCACCTCATCTCTCCCGTGAAACCCAGACACCTCGCTGTTCTCGGAGGCCGTGAGCTCCCCTGGCCTCACTTGTTTCCTTATGCAGCCTGCAGCGTACGCAGTCACCTCACCAGCACCCTCAATTCCTTAAAGCTCTTGTCTTTCTGCCCACTCCCAACCAGGAGCACGTCAGCTGTCTGTTCTCTCTTGGGCCTCTGCATTCCACTCGGGAGAGTAAAAACTCGGTCTGGACTGTTACTATCACAGATCAGTCTGCCTCAACACCTGGTGACTTCCTCGGTGCTGCCCATCAATGCACTTGCCGAGTTGTTTTCTCTCTCCTGTCAGTGGCCATTCCAAACTCTCCCCACGCCCCTCAAGGCTACAGTGATAGCCAACAAATACTGAGAACTTACTTTGTCAGAGACAGTGTGCTTAGGTCTGTGTGAAGTCCTTTGTCTCCCCTCCAGTCTTAGTGTACAACCTAACTTTTCCTCCCTACTATCCATCCAGTGAATACTTAATAAGCACTAACTGTGTCCAGGTACTGTGCTAAGCCACAGGGCCGTAACTGTGACTGAGGCAGATTGGGGACTTGCTCTCAAGAAGCCTCCAATTCAGACGGAGATGTTAGAGAAGTAAACAGGCAACCTTAGCATCGTGTGATACGTGCTGAGAAGGGAGAGCTTCAGGAAGCTATATGTGCACCCAGCCTGGACAGCTAAGTGGCAGTCTAAAGGATGGGGAAGTATAAGTGAGAGTTTAGAGGGATATAAGGGTATTGTAGACGAGAACACCTGGATGCTGGAAAGGTTCCAGGGGTTTGAGAGGGGCCATTAAGAAGAGAGCCATTGTTTTCAGCGAAATTAGAGGCCTTGAGATCAAGATGTGTGTACTCCACTGATTTCTCTTTTTCCACCTTCCGAATGATCTGTGTCTTCAGTCAGTCATCAGCTTGGGTCGGAATCCACTGGGATCCTTTATTGTACATGTACATGGGATCTAGTTTGTACATGGGAATGAGTTTTGACATGTTTGCTGTCAGTCTCAACATAACTTTTACTGTGCATTTGTGTACCTGATCTGCAGAAATAGTACTAGAAGGTTGGGGTTGGTATACAAACAAATGCTTCTTCGAAAATATCATGGGGAGTTTTATAATAATTGTGGCTGACTTCATGTAGGTTTTAGGTTTTCCAGGAGGGCCTCCCAGGAAGACCCATTGCCCTCGAGTCGATTCATGATTCATAGCAACCCTATAGGACAGAGTAGAACTGCCTCACGGGGTTTCCAAGAATGTAAATCTTTGTGGAAACAGACTACCACATCTTTCTCCCTCGTACCAGCTGGTGGGTTGGAACTGCCGACCTTTCTGTTAGCAGCCAAGTGCTTAACCGCTGTACCACCAGGACTCCAGTTTTCAGGGATAAGCCCTCCTAAAATTTTGAAGGCAAACATGAAGCCGCTGCTTAGCATGATGGTGTGTAATTGTAGGTTTGAAAATGAGATCCCAGCCCTTTTCCATAAAGACATTTAGTAAGACGACACCTTCGGTCTTAGCGTACATTGTACATCCACACCTTTGTGAGGTCTGTGAGACGTGCTTCAGAGGAAGGGCTTCTAGGTGCATGTCTTTGGTACCATTGTGCTGTGAGGCGGGGACATAAAACAGTGGTCACATGTGCTCCTGGGCAGCTGCAGATGTGAACGGGCGAGGGGCCCCAGTGGAGACTCTGACCTTTTTGGTCAGCAGTGAAGGCTGCTCATCAGAGCCATGTATTGGATCCACTGCTGCATTCGGTTTAGGGATAAGGGCAGGCTCAAAGCAGCTGTGGGGTGAAATATTTCAGACTGTTTCCCTCCCTCCTCCCCCAAATGTGTTTGGAAAGTGGATGGTGATATCCTGCGTTCAAACTCATCTGCTTCTCTCTCTTTCTCTTTGGGGTGGGGGCAGTTTACAGCACCCTGTGGAGTCCACTTTTAAATCCAAATGAATCTTAACTGTTCTGTATTTGATAAGTAATTACTTATTCCTTGGGGCAGGGATGTGGGAAGTAGGAGGAGGGCTGTGCCACCTCAGTGTTCAGTATGTTGACGCTTACCCTCTCTGTGACCCTGTTGGCTCTAACATGTTCCCTCAGTGTGGTGAGCCTCATACCCAGCACGCTCCTCGGCTGTACCCCTTTTCCTGTTTCTCCTATCCAGTAAATGGTGCTGAGGCCGTTTCATTGGTGTTTTTTTTTTTTTTTTTTTGAAATCTTAAGAAGTTTAATGAGTTAATAGAAATAAAGCAAAAATAAAAGCACCGTCTTCACGTTTCTGAGAATAAAATAACGTATCTATATAAAGTATCAGTCATTTTCACAGCTCATAGTTCCCATGGCTGACTATCAGGAGCCGTTTCGGCAGCTTATAGAAAGTAAAAGGGGACGGCGAGAGAAAGCTGTCTTCATTTCTCCTCACCTGGCTACAAGAGGTTGGAAGCTGTGGTTCCAGCTGGAGAATTGACTTTTACTGTCTTCCAAAGAGACTGGACTGCTCTCAGTGTGGTAACCTTCTGCTGGCGTGGAGAAAGGTAACCTCTGATCTCCTTTTGGTGACCATGGGGTTAAAGCTGTGGCAGAGCTCTTTCTGTAGACACAGACTCTCCTCAGAATAATGTTTGGCCAGGTGTAATCTGTGTCCTGAGGGGAATTCTGGAATTCATTATTCAGCCTGAGGGGCTGGTGTGGGGGAGGACTTCGTCCTTCTGGGAGGGTCCCAGGCCAGGCCCTGCCTCCTGCCTTTAATGACATGTGCCATTTGCAAGGAAGGCAGCTGAAGTCCGTTTGAGGAATTCTCTTGTCAGCCAGCCAAGAGCAGCACGCAGAGGGAGCGGAGGGAGGGAGAGGCAGGCAGCTCAGCCAGGCAGTCCTGGAGAGCAGCTCTCGGAGCCAGATCACACACAGCCCTTCAGAGGCTCGGGAAGGTGTGCAGGGGTGCTGAGGGAGGGCGGCCAGGTCTGGAGGAGGGCATCTGCCTGTTTGCCTTTTGCCCCTCCTGTCTTTGAATACCTGTCGTCCTTTGGAAAAGCAGCCTCTGGAAGAAGCTCTTGCTGACACACTGCTTGTCCTTCAGCACTGTAGTGTCTGTATGAGTGTGTTTTCTTTTTTGTCTTTTTCCGTCTCTTCCTCTGAGGGCAGGAGGTGAGACAATGATCAAGTCAAGCTGGTTCTATGTCAAGTTCAAATATGCAGAGAAGGTAAGTCAGTATGTTTTCTTTTCCCAAGGGGAACCTGCCACCTCCCTCTAGTCTTCTCCTGGTGATGGCTCCTCTGGCCAGTTGGGGAAGCGAATGCAGCAGGGAAGTTTTACTCGTGAATGTGTTTCCTCTGGCTTAATGATTCTTTGATGAAACACAGGCTCTGTGCTTGCGATCTGACATTGCCACACTGCCGCTGACCAAGAGGAAGGCATCTCCCGACTCTGTTCCGGAGGCATTATTTAGAGTTTAAAGACAAAAAGTAACGAAACGGCAATAACAGGAAAGACAGGCTAAGCTGCTTTAGATTGGATAAAGAATTTTACAAGAGGAATATTTGCTAGGAAACTTCGCAAATTTTTGGTTTTGGAACAAATTGACAATCACCTCCCATTACCTGCATTTGACTTAGTCACAAGTTTTTATTTTTCTTTCAGGTAATTAACTTTGCTCGTTCATGAACAGAAGAATAAAAAACCAAACTTACTGCCGTTGAGTCCGTTCCGACTCGTTATATTATTTGCGTGTAGAATGAATCTGCATCATTTTTGGTTGACCAAAAAATGACTCTCTCTTTACTGATTGTTGAGGGGTTATATTTTACGGAAAGATTGAATATTGGTTGCATCTGAAGTTTTGATGTTAAGCAGTTCTGCCGAGTTATTAATGTATCATTACTAGACTTTTAGGATACAGCGTGCAATTTTGAACACATCTTCACTTACCTGGGGAAGTTTGCTATCTTTTTGGTTCCGAATCCATACGTGGCATTTACTCTGTTGGGAATTTAAGGGTTAGTAAAAAAAAAAAAAAAATTTTTTTTTTTTTTAATGAGGTTACCAAGGAGCCATGCTTGCGCAGTAGTTAAGCACTAGGCTGCTGAAAGGTCCACAGTTTGAACCCGCCAACCACTCCAGGAGAGGGATGTGTCAGTCAGCTTCCATAAAGATTTACGGCCTTGGGAACCCTGTGGTACAGTTCTGCTCTGTCCTACAGGGTCACTATGAATCGGAATCAACTCAATGGCAATGGGTTTGGTTTTGGAATGAGATTAACAGGAGGGCCCTGAAATGCCTCCCTTCTGAAAACATTGGCATGTTGACTGTCGAGTTAAACTGGGACTGTGGAAAATGGAAGTGCGATGTGGCAACATGGACAATGTGATGGCTGTCTTCATACTTCTGCATGTATACATAGCACATTAAAATCCCTCCTCCGCGCCCCTAGTTTATGAAAGTGCTTAGACTGCTTTGGGCTCATTTTTCCTATGTTTTCTACGTGGGTTTGTTTGTGCTGTGTCTTTAGGATAGCAGCGTTACTTGTTCTTTACCCTTAATGAGATTGTAGGATTTTTATTTTAAAAACTCATCATTTGTTTTTAACCTATTTGTACGTTAACTGTTAAAATTATTGTAACTAAAGCATTAACTCTTTATGTACAGGGTTGGAAAAGGTTATCATCAGGATTTGAGTTTTTTGCTCAGTAGATTATTTTTCATGGGGACTTCTACCACCCATTGTTTGCTGCTATGAATTTTTATAACTTAGAACTGTTCTTTACCTCCTTAAACTATTCCTTTCACCCTGGGTGACCTACCATAAGAACCCAGAACTCAGAGTTAAGACATGTCAGGTAAAGAAGAAATGATTTTCATGAAAAGAAAAAGAAGTGGGGCATCGACGGCCTCATTTGAATTACCGTATTCCTGTTCCTTTAGCGAGCAAACCAGGAGAGAACCTAGACGTGCATGTAGTATATGAAGGTAAAAATGGAAGGCCCTATACTAACTGAAGAATATCTTCTTTGTTTTTATTAGGACATGGGGAACAAAAGAAATAAAGATCTGAGTCTTGTGTTTGGTGCTCTAGATCTCAGAGATTCTCAGGAGAAATTTTGTTCCTTCACAATAATTTTTTTAAATTTACATTGGAGATTTTTTTCAAAATGTATGAACCTGAGTTGAGTTTCATCTGGAGAGAGAAAAACTCTGAGTTGTAAACACAAAGACAAAACCAAACCCGTTGTGGTCCAGTTGATTCTAATCCATAGTTGACCCTATGGGCGAGAGTGGAACAGTGCAGAGCTCCCAAAGCTGTAAGTCTTCACAGAAGCCGACTGCTACGTCCTTCTCCCCCAGAGCCCTGATGGGCTCCAACTGTCGGCCTTTCAGTTAGCAGCTGAGCGCTCAGCCACCGTGCCACCAGGGCTCCTTAAACACAGGGACAGGGATGCTTAGAAAGCTTACACCGTTCTTTTTTTATTCTTCCAAAAACCTTTCTTTAAACGGTTTCTTAATTCAGAATTTTTTCATCTTAGGGAAGAAAACTCCATTTTCAAAGACTGGCCACTTCGATTTGGTGTAAACTTCTGATTTTTAGGAAGATGGTTGGAAAGGTATCTCTTCTGCCAAGTTGATTATCCACAAGTGTAAGAAAATACATTACAGGACACACACGATAGCCGTTTCCTAGTTTTACCTTGAAGAAAATGTTTTAATCATTCTTAAGTAGTGAGCAAGAAACGTTAAAAGTCAAGTAACGCATTACCAAAAATGTTGGCATCTGAGAACACTATTCCCTTGTGATCACGAGGCAGCCGATTCCTTTCCAGAGTTAAAAATATGCGTGGTGAAACAAACACCTCTCTCATCTCAACCACACACAGACACCCCTCTGTGTGAAGAATGGTTGCCCCCTGAATTAGGTTGATACCCATTCATCATTTCCTTCGGAATGACTTCTTAACTTGAATTAGCTTCGTCCTATCTCCCTTTTCTTCTGCGTGTTCTCCCTGAGCAATTTACCATTTCCATGTGTTTTACTATGTTCCGTAAGTCATGGCTCCAAAATGCTGTCATCTAATCTCTGTCTTGAGCGCCAGAGGCGTGTATTTAATTGACTCGTTAGATATCTGTCATGAAGTTCAACAACAGGTGCCTGAAATGCAGCACCTTTAGAAGGCAGTTCATTTCTTCTTTCTCTTGTGTTTCCTGGCCCAGGTAGGGCATCACTGCCCAGCTGCATAGTCCTCCGCATTCCCAAAGGCGCTGCTTTAGTTTTGTTCTTACCATCTCCCTCCTGACTTGTTAGAGGAACCTCCTAATTGGTCTTTGTGCTGCTGTTCGCAGCGCCTTCTAGTATTCCAAGACACTACAAGTAGAGTGATCTTGTTCAAAGGTCCATCTGCCTGCGGCTCTTATTCTCCCGCTTGTTATCGGTTCCCTTCTTCCGCTTAAAGAGGCCTCACTTGACCTCCCTCAATGGCACTAGTACTTGGCCTTGTATATACATAATGCATTTTATTGTAATTAGTTATTCACTACTCTCTGTTCTCTATCGTCCATAAAGTCCTGGAGATACTGAACTATGTTGTCGTTTTTTTGTATCCATATACCTGGTAGGTAATAGATCTTCATTTATTCCTCACATGCTATTGAGTAAATCTGTGATGTTTTTCAGCAGTCTAGCAGTCCTGGGAGCCCTAATGACGCAGTGGTTACGAGCTTGGCTGCTAACCAAAAAAGTCAGCAGTTCAAATCCACTAGATGCTTCTTGGAAACCCTATGGGACAGTTCTACTCTGTCTTTTTGGGTTGCTCTGAGTTAGAATCAACTTGACAACAATGGGTTTGGTTTGGTTTTAGTTAGTAGACCAGAATTTGAATTCTGCTTCTACTATTTACTGGTAATATATGACCTTGGGCAATATATTGAAACTTGATGAAATTATTTTCTCATCTATTAAGTGGGGAGAACTACTGCCTACTATCTTTCTGTTGTTGTTGTTTTAAGAGTCCTGGTTGTGCAGTGGTTAACCACTCGGCTGCTAACTGAAAGGTTGGCGGTTCGAACTCACCAGCTGCTCCACAGGAGAAAAGACCTGGTAACCTGCTCCCGTAAAGGTTACCCGTTGCCCTCAAGTTGATCCCCACTCGTAGCAACCTTACGGGACAGTTCTACTCTGTCCCGTAGGGTCACTGAGTCGGAATTGACGGCACACTGCAGCAACATAATTTTTTAATTAAACTTTTTTCTTTTAAAAAAAAAAAAAAACTGTAGTGAAAGTATACAACAGACCCTTCACCAGTTCAACAGTTCCCACATGTACAATTCAGTGACATTGGTTACATTCCTCATATTGTACAACCTTTGTAGCTATCCTTTTCCAAATTACTCCACCACCGTTAACATAAACTCAACACCCCCAAAGCAGAACTCTCCATTTTCCCCTCGATCCTATCCTTAGTAACCACTAATAGTCCTTGATTTCTGTGTATTTGCTTATTTCATATAAGTGAGATCATGTGGTATTTGACCTTTTACAATTGACGTATTTTGCTGAGCATGATATTTTCTAGGTCCGTCCATGCTGTGGCGTGCATCAGGACTTCATGTCTCCTCATGGGTGAATTTATTCCATTGTATGTGTATACTACATTTTGCTTTGTCATTCATCTGATGATGAACATTTTGGTTGTTTCCACCTTTTGGCTATTGTGAAAAGTGGTACAGTGAACACTGGCGTACGGGTGTCTCTTTACATTCCTGCTTTCACCTCTTCTGGGTGTATAGTTAAGATTTTGATAGCTGGGCCATATGGGAGTTCTCTGCCCTACTTTTGAGAAATCACCAAACTACTTTCACTGTGGCTGTACCCATTTTACATTCCCACCGGCAATAGATGAGGGTAAAATTAACCTTTTCATTTTGATATGATTGTAGATAGATGCATATGCAGTTTTAAGAAATAATGCAGGGGAATCCCATGTACCCTTTACCCAATTTCACCCCATGGTAACGTCTTGCAAAAGTATAGGGCGATAGCAAAGCCAGGATTCTGACATTAAGACAGGCAAGAATACAACACAATTCCGCCACCAAAAGAATCTCTCCTCTCGGCCTTTTATAGTCACACATAATACCCCCCAGTTACTAATCCCAGGCAATCAGTGATCTTTCTCCATTTATATAATTTGTCATCTCAAGAATGTTAGGTAAATGGCACCATAAAATATGTACCTTTTGGGGAATTGTCTTTTTCACTCAGCATAATTTTCTGGTCGTTTATCCAGGATGTTGCATGTATCAATTGTGTGTCCCTTTTGTTGCTGAGTAGTTCCATGGTATAGATGCACTGTAGTTTATTTCATCATTCACCCATTGAAGGACATCTGAGTTGCTTCCAGGTGTTGTCTGTTACTAATAAAGCTGCTGTGAGCATGTGTGTATAGGGTTTGGTGCAGACATCAGTTTTCATTTCTCTGGGATAAACGTCCAGGAGCGCAGTTGCTAGGTAGTATGACAGTTTGCATGTTTCGTTTTTAAGAAGCCTCCAAAGGGTTTTCAGAGAGGCCGTACCAAGGTACTTCCCCTTCAGCAGTGTATAAGTGGTCCAGTTTCTCTGTCTCTTTGCCAGCTTTTAGTATTGTCACTAATTTTTATTTTAGCCATTCTGGTAAGTATATGGTGATATCTCATTGTGGTTTTAATTTGCGTTTCCCTAGTGGCTGATGACGTTGAACATCTTTTTATGTGCTTGTCATCTGAATACCCTCTAAGTGAAATGTCTCTTCATGTCTTCTGCCTATTTCTCTAATTGAATTTTTTGTTTCATGACTATTGAGTTTTTTTAAGGTTCTTGATGTATTTAAGATACTAGTCTCTTGTCGGATATGTGGTTTGCAAATATTTTCTCCCAGTTCATAGTTTGTTTTTCATTCTTTTAAAAGGGTCTTCTATAGAGCAAATTTTTAAATTTTCCTATGGCCCAATTTATCCCTTTTTCCTTCTGTACCTTTTGGTGTCAAGTCTAAGAAATCTTTATCTTTTGATTCTGAAGATTTTCACCTATGTTTTTCTTTTCCTGAAAGTTTTATAGTTTGTTTTATGTTTATGTCCATCATTCATTTTCAGTTGGTTTTTATAAGCGGTGAGACTTAAATTGAGGTTCATTTTTGTTTCCTATGGCTGTGGAATTGTTTCAGCATCATTTAATGAAAAAGACGATATTTTATCCATTAAATTGCTATACACCTTTGCCAAAAATCTGTTGGAGTTCATCAATCAATGACCTAGATGTAAGAGCTAAAATCATATGACTCTCAGCAGTAAACAAAGGGATAAATTTTCATGACCTTGCATTTGACAGTGGCCTCTTAGATGTGATAACATAAATATGCACAACAAAAGAAAAAAACAGATAAATTGGACTTCATCAAAATTGAAAACTTCTGTGCATCAAAGGATGTGATCAAGATGGTGAAGAGACTACCTACAAAATGGGCAAAACCATTTCCAAATCACATAGCCGATAGGGTCTGGTACTCCGAATATATGAAGAACTCTCATAACTTGGCAACAGAAAGACAACCAACTAAAAACTGGGCAAAGAACTTAGACATTTTTCCAGAGGAAGTGTGCAGATGGCCAACACGAATATGAAAAGTTGTCCAACATCATTAGTCATTAGGAAAATGCAGATAAAAACCACAATGAGGTACCCTGTCACACTGCCTACTAGGATGGCTATAAATAAACAACATTGGCAAGGATGTGGAGAAAATAGAACTTTCTTTCATCTTGTTATTGACGTCTGTTGTTTTTTCTTTTTTTTCATTCAAGCTGAGATTTTTCTGGTTCTTGGTATAAGGAATGATTTTTTATTGAAACCTGAACATTTTGTGTATTATGGTTTGAGACTCTTGATCTTCTCCAAGCCTTCTGTTTTTAGCTGGCTTCCTCTGATAGTACTCTGGCAGGGGAAGAGGATTGTGTTGCCTCATTACTGCCATGTGGGTTGGAATTCCAGGCTTTCCATTCTACCTCTGTTTTCACCGTAAGGGGAAAGGGTCTCCTCCTTAGCATTGAGTAAGAATGGGAGTCCTGGCTCCCTTCTAGGCCTCTGAGGCTTGGAGGGGTAGTAGTGTCTGGTTACTGCTTGCCTCATGCCCTCCACTGACATTCCGGGTTGGAGGTATGTTATTACCACTAGACAGTGGTGAAAGTCTTGACTTTCAACAAGACCTCCTCTGACACCAGCCCAGTGCGAAGTGGGGGGTGTTCCTTCTTACTGCTCTGTGGGAATGGAAGTCCAGGTTCTCCGTGTGGTTGCCGCTGACACTGTGGAGGGGTTATGGGTGCTCTTTCCGGCCTGGCAAGGTTAAAAATTGCAAATCTCAACTTGTCCTTCTCTGACACCGACTTAGTATGGATATGGAGCACCTCCACCATGGGATTACAGAGTGACAGACAGGTGGTGGAAATACTCAGTAGAGGTTATAATTACTTCTTTATCTTTCTTTACTTTGTACTTGAAATGTCAGACATGCTTTCCTAATCTAGGTTGAAAGCAGCTCCACTGTAAGTTTGCCTTGCTTTATGTAAATAAATTGTACTATCAGTAACACATACATTTGTGTCTTCGTACCCTTTATTGCTATCCCATAAAGCTCTGCATCACTAAAAACAACACTGTCTTTGCAATTTTTTTTCCACGCAATTCTGACAGTGCTTTTTTGCAATAGGATTGTTGTTGTTGTTGTTAGTTGCTATGAGTCGGCTCTGACTCATAGTGACCCTGTGCACAACAGAATGAAGTGCTGCCCGGTCCTGCGCCATCCTCACAATCTTTGCTATGTTTGAGCCTGTCGTTGCAGCCACTGTGTCAGTTCATCTTGTTGAGGGTCTTCCTCTCTTTTGCTGACCCTCTACCTTGCCAAGCATAATGTCCTTCTCCAGGGTCTGGTCCCTGCTGATAATATCCAAAATGTTGTTGTTGTTGTTGTTAGGTGCCGTCGAGTAGGTTCTGACTCATAGCGACCCTATGCGCAACAGAACGAAACTGCTCGGTCCCGCGCCATGCTTACAGTCGTTGCTATGCATGAGCTCATTGTTGCAGCCACTGTGTCATTCCACCTCGCTGAGGGTCTTCCTCTTTTCTGCTGACCCTGTACTCTGCCAAGCATGATGTCCTTTTCCAGGGACTCATCCCTCCTGACAACATGTCCAAAGTATATAAGACGCAGTCTCGCCATCCTTGCCTCTAAGGAGCATTCTGGCCCCACTTCTTCCAAGACAGATTTGTTCGTTCTTTTGGCAGCCCATGGTATAGTCAATATTCCTCACCAACACCACAATTCAAAGGCGTCAACTCTTCTTCGGTCTTCCTTATTCATTGTCCAGCTTTCACATGCATACGATGTGATTTGAAAATACCATGGCTCGGGTCAGGCGCACCTTAGTCTTCAGGGTGACATCTTTGCTCTTCGACACTTTGAAGAGGTCCTTTGCAGCAGATTTACCCAATGCAATGCGTCTTTTGATTTCTTGACTGCTGCTTCCATGGGTGTTGATTGTGGATCCAAGTAAAATGAAATCCTTGACAACTTCAGTCTTTTCTCCGTTTATCATGATGTTGCTCATTGGTCCAGTTGTGAGGATTTTTGTTTTCTTTATGTTGAGGTGCAATCCATACTGAGGGCTGTGGTCTTTGACCTTCAATAGTAAGTGCTTCCTCTTCACTTTCAGCAAGCAAGGTTGTGTCATCTGCATAACGCAGGTTGTTAATGAGTCTTCCTCCAATCCTGGTGTCCCGTTCTTCTTCATATAGTCCAACTTCTCGGATTATTTGCTCAGCATACAGATTGAATAGGTATGATGAAAGAATACAACCCTGACGCACACCTTTCCTGGCTGAAAGCAGAGAATACCAGAAGGATATTTACCTGTGTTTTATTGACTATGCAAAGACATTTGACTGTGTGGATCATAACAAACTGTGGATAACACCACGTGAAGAATGGGAATTCCAGAACACTTAATTGTGCTCATGAGGAACCTTTACATAGATCAAGAGGCAGTTGTTCGGACAGACAAGGGGATACTGATTGGTTTTTTTAATATCCAAAATACATGAGATGAAGTCTTGCCAGCCTTGCTTCCAAACAGCATTCTGGTTGTACTTCTTCCAAGACATACCTGTTTGTCCTTCTGGCAGTCCATGGTGTTTTCAGTGTTCTTCACCAACAGCATAACTCGAAAGCACCATCTCCTCCTCGGTCGTCCTTATTCACGGTCCGGCTTTCACATGCACATGAGGCATTACAATGGTTAATTTCAGTTTCACTGAAAAATTGTTAGCCACATCTGCCAGAAATAGCACAGTAGAGGAAACCATAGATTTTCTTGTTGAGGCATTCAATCCAGTGCAGCCTTGAAATGGGGTGAGGGAAAATGAGTATAGTTTTATTATTTGATAAGAGATGCTCTTCTGAATAAATGCTCTGAGATTATGATAAATATTATTGAAGTCTATTGCCAGCCTTACTTAGAACCTTCTTCCCTACGTCGATAGGTTTAAAGTGTGGACTACAACTTAGTCTTTAACTTCAGAGTTAATTTGAAATTTATTTACAGAGTATGTTTGGAAATTTATATATTCATGATGAAACTGTTATTAATATTTATAGAATTTTATTGAATTATTCCATTAGAATGAAGCAATACATTTGTGTCAGGAAACCAATCGGGAAATTCAGAAGAAATTTAAGGGATGGAACATTAAGCGTATATAGCAAGGCCCAGAGAATTCTTTTCTTCTCGTTTGATAGGAAGTTGACTTTGAACATAGAATAGCCTTGTTTCCTATGCCCTTGTTTATTGTTTGGTGGAGGAAAATTCATTTCTCCTACATGTTGTTTGAGATAAGAAGGACTTAATCTTCTCACGAGGCTACTCTATAAATTTTTCTCCTTCCTTAAAGTGAACTCATTTCAGTGGGAAGACCGTTCATAGTTTTGACAGCTAAAATAAAAACCCTAAGGATGAGCAACAATTGAAAAGTTCTAAGGGCTTCATTTCCAATGGAAGGATTTCAATTACCGTCATTTTCTTCCAGTAGGTACAAACGTGTAAATGGAGCCCCTGTTTCAAATGTTAAATCTGAAGGCTACAATTATTACTAGTGCGTTTCGGAAACAAAAGAGGCAGCCAGTCTAAAAGGCCTGATTCCAGGTTACTTTATGAGTACGAGGAAGACTGCAGCCAGCAATAGAGCCACGTGGTACTGAAGAGCACACAGCACATCACATGTGACGTTCGTCACGCCATGTTGCCCAGGGTGCTGCGAGAGCAGTAGGCGTACTTTCTAACAGGGTGTAACATCTCCTTGTTGTAAGGCTGTCTGATATCAGTTGTGGCAGAAGAGAGAGAAAAGAGGGATACAGACTGACACATTACTTACTGGCTTTGTTTCTCAGATGATATTTTTTCCCATTGGATTATGTAACACCTATGCTTACCTCTCAGTATCCAAAAAACCCATTGACATCGAGTCGATTCTGACTCTTAGCAACCCTGTAGGACAGAGTAGAACAGCCTTGTAGGCTTTCCAAGGAGCGGCTGGTGGATTAGAACTGCCGACCTTTTGGTTAGCAGCCGAGCTCTTAACCACTGTGCCACCAGGTCTCCAAGTATCCAGTAGATATTTATTATATTTTTTTTTTCTGAGTGAATGAATTTGGCTTTTTAAAATGGAGTGGCACACGTTGAAGCTAAAATCTCAGCCCCACCCCTCTTTCTCAAGGCACTGACGACCTTTTTAAAATCAGTGTTTCTTTGTTGTCATAGACGGTGATTGTGTGCACTTAGAGTGCTCTGCGATGTTACGGAAAGAGCAGGGTAGGTAATTTCCTTTTACATAGGGAGGCTGGAAGAACTTCCTGGAAATTACAGAGGTGAGGTTTTTACACTTCACTGTGTTTTCACTGATAGACCTTACCCGTAGAATATTTGGGAGAAGAGAGACATTCATATCCCATTCATTTTTACTTGGTAGGTCAGGGCAGATTTGGTTACACACTTTTAGTGTTGTTTGGTGGAATACTTCTTATCTGACATCATCAGGTCCACAGTGTGTTGGTGAGCTGGAAACAATTAAAGCGTGAAACCATTAACAAATATATATATACATATGTATATGTGTGTGTGTGTGTGTGTGTGTGTGTATATATATATACGCATAAACCCAAAAATACCAAACCCACTGCCATCAAATCACTTCCGGCTCATAGCAACCCCACAGGGTTTCCAAGGCTATAAATACCTACAGAAGCAGGCTATCGGACCCTTCTCCCACGGAGCCGCTGGTGGTTAGCACATTAGCACATTATTTTATAGTGAGACACATGCTTGTACATCCTTTCACCAATCTTGTGATGTAGCGCAGTGGTTTGTAACCTTGGCCGCGTATTAAACCACCTGGGGATGGTGGTTTAAAAAACCCTGGTGCCTAGGTAGCACCCTTACAGGTTCTGATTCAGTCTGACTGGGGTGTAGCATTGAAATCAGGGTTTTGTAAAGCGCCCAGGAGTTTGCAATGTGCAGCGAGGGTTGGCTTGAGAATGATTCCACTGATCAGTGTTCTTGCCTAAACCACAACCATAGCACATTGACCTCAGCTGCCAATTAGGGTTTATTAAAAATGGTGCAAGCACTTAGACTTGTGTGAGTAATCTGAGTGCAGAATCCTTCTAAGTTCCTTTTTGCAGCATCTTACAGTTGTCTAATACATAATTTGAAAACTGTGTGTGTGTTTAAGGGACTCCCTTTATTAAGTCTTTATAAAGGCTCAGATTAATTTTTGCAGAAACAATATGTCACTTTCCTGTTGCAGTCATCATTAAATTCATGTTTCCAGAGATGGATAAAATGGGCATAAACAGGTTTGGGAGCAGACAGCATACTCTTAGTGGGTAGGTGGTACACTCGTGTCTTATAGAGGAAGAGTCATGGGCTGTGGCCGTCATTCAATATGTTTGACACAGGCAATGAGGACCACTAGGTAATCTGGCTGGTCAGTTGAGTGGAAAAGTTGCTTAAAAGAGCATCGATGTAAAAGATATGTGGGTGGCCTGATTTTAGGTCAAGTAGTGTTCACCCATAAGAAGATGTTGGCTTCATTTTATTCCAATAGTGACTATGTTAAGTGTGGAATGCCTTTCTTAGTTTTTATTTAATTTCTTACTCAAGACTTCAGGTTAACATCTGACGTTAGTATTTAACACCTGACGTTAGTATTTAACACACGTAGGTATAATCAGTATAATCACTGTTATCTCAAGAGCAAGAACTGTTTCTTGCCTGCGATTTTTCCGTTGTATAGTAACCATCTAGATGACATTCACCATGGGCCTTCGTTACACACCATCCGTGCTTACCCAAAACCCAAAAAACCCAGTGCCCTCAAGTTGATTCTGACTCATAGCGACCCTGTAGGATGGAGTAGGAGTCTTAAATTCGTCCTGGTCTCTGGGTATCATGTGTCTTGACATATATTTCACAGTAGTTTTGTGACTAAATTGTGGAAAAACTTAAGACTGGTTCAGAAATTCTGGTATTAATACCTGTTAGGTCCTCTTAATAAGGTGTACTAGTATGCACTGCAGCTTTGTTGTTGTTGTTTGTCGTTAGCTGCTGTTGGGTCTGCCCCACCGCATGGAGATCCCCTGTAGAATGGAAGAAAGCGCTGACCTTTCCCACACTGTCCCCGTGATCAGTTGTGGATCGGACGGCGTTGAGCCATACCTAGGATCTTCAGAAGTACATCACCAGGCCTTTCTTCCTCGTCCACCTCTGGAAACTCTGCTAAAACATGTTCAGCATCATGACAACATGCAAACCTCTGCTGAGAGACGGGGGGGTGGCTTCACATGCATTGTATCGGTCAAGAGTCGAACCCAGTGTGTCCCATGTGGAGCTCTACCACTGAACCACCAATGCCTCAGAGCATTAAATGAAAATCAGTCTCACTGCTGTGAGTTGATTCCGACTGACAGTGACCCTGTGGGACGGAGTACAACTGCCCCACAGGGTTTCCGAGGCGGTAATCTTTACGGAAGGAGACTGCCACTTCTTTCGCCTGTGGAACAGCTGGTTATCAGCTAAGTGCTTCAACCACTGCACCACCAGGGCTCCTTGGTTAGAGCGTTAGTAGCCTCTTGATGTACTGTATGAAGGTAGACCCTTCAAGGTACTCCTACCCTTTCCTACCCGATGTGTGTGCCTAGAGGTGGTTGCTTGTTTTCAGCCTTACTTATGGCAGTTGCGTTTGTATTTACTTCCTTTGGTTTTATAGGGTTAGCTAACCATGAGTTTTTACCTGTTTCTGCTAACGTACTTGTTCTTATGTTAGTTTTGTTTCATCTTCTATTCTTTTTGTTTCATCTTCTATTCAAATGATGAGTTCCTGGAGGACAGGGAGCATACTTAACTCTGGTGTACTGTCTGCACACAGAACCTAGTTTTAGGAACATACTGTCTGAATTAAGTTTGTTCCATCAGTCAGTAGATATTAGGTGTTTGCTTTGTGCGGGACAGGATGCTAGACCCTAAGAGAAAGGTCCCTAGAAAATTTTTCTCTGCTTTGTTTCCTGGGAAGGAAAGAAACTGGTGTATAAGCAGCCAAGTGCAAGAACCACGGCCTGTGCTTTTTCTTTCTGACAGGTCTGTTAGATTATCTTTCAGGAAAGCTGAGTAGCTTAGCACAGTGAATACTAAAGGGAATGCATTCCTTCCCTCTCAGGGGACGTAAGTAGTGTTTAACACCACTGTAAAATCCTCAGCTGTGGCTTTCTGTAATGCAGAATTTGTCTAAGAAAGATTAAGAGAACAAGGAAGGCTTTGTGCCCAGTTTCTTTTTCTCTTTTCCACTCCTGCTCCAAGCTATCAGTAAAAATGTACAGTATTTTCTTTGAGCCCCTGCAGTTTGCATGTGTTGTGTGTGTGAGTCTGAGAGAAAAATAAAAGGCAGAGCAAGGTGCACTTACCAGCAGAGTCCTCCCGTACAGATAATGTGAAGGCAAACAACATGAAGGAGTTTTCTTCTGTCCAGCCACTTTGACCGCCCAGTGAACCAGACAAGTTGCCACATACAAAGCATCAGCCCAGGCAGGTGATAAGCTAGTGGCCTGGGCATGACTTAACCAGTGCAGAGCTCAGGTGAGCTGCAGTCTTGACAGAGATGAAAGCCTTCAGAGGGAATCAGAAGGGCACCATTTGGTCACTGTCCTCAGAATCTTTCTTGGTAAAATGCTTGAGAGCTTCAGTAGAGTGACTGTAATTCAGGAAGAATCGAGGGAAGACTTGTGAATGTCTGGATGGATTTTATAGTGGCAAAACGCTTAGACTTTTGGAGCTGAAAGACTATTTACTCCAAAACCCTTCCATCTGCAGATGGGGCCAGTAAGTCCAGGGTCTCACTTAGCATTGGTGGCTGGAGTAAGACCTCATCTATAAATATACTTACCCTACTGGTGTAACCAACTTGAACCTTCTCCATCTGGACTAAGTGTTGTTTTCTTTTTTTAGGAAAAAGCCGTTATAATCCTAGCGTTGGCTCAAGTGTTAATTTTTGCATATTCCCTTCCAGTGTTTGCTCACATTTACATTTTATAACTGTATGTACTTCTGTATTTTCCTTTTTGTGCCTACCTACATGTCATTCTTTCTAATGTTTTGATGTAATATTTACCATAATTCCTTTGGGTTTTCATTATAGTTTAGCAAATTAGTCCCTTGCTCTTGGACATTTAGATAATGTCACATTTCCTTACCATGAGGGATGAAGCAACGGTGAGAAAGGCCAACGATGTGTATCACGTAGCTTCTCATTTCTGTCAAGATACCTTTCTCATCGTTTAAATTCCTGGCAGTGGCTTCATGGCAGCAGTGGGAAGTACACTATAGCCTACCAGCACCTGAAGGCCTGGGTATACCCCACGCTGTATGTGTGCAGGGGTTGTGTGCATGTCAGTGTGCGGGAAGGAAAAATCAGCTGAGAGGTGTTACTGTGGGTTCTTTGTTTTTTCTGTCGAATTGCCACTTCTACTGAGGAAGATAAAAACGTTCCATTACAACGGTTGATTAGTGTTATTAATGTTGGGCAAAAGCAATATGCTGTGAAAATGAAACAAATCCATAGTTTTAGGTAAATATTATAAATTTAAGCACGTGGGTAACCTGTCTATACGTTTTACAAAGTATTTTTTGGAGAGAGATACGCACAAGGAGTTATTGCTTACCTGAGATGTATATCCAAAACTCTTTTTTTTCCCTCCTTGGTTCTAGGAATAGAACAAATGATAGATGTGTTTAACTGTACAGTACTGTGATTCATCCAACAGCACAACTTTTATTTCATAGAGTTTACCTGTTGACTTGCATCTAAACTGTCCCTCTTTTTCCCATGTAGGAACAAACAAGATATGTGGAGGGTCCCATCCTGCCTCCTAGGTCTTCATTCACACATTTCTCTCCTCAGAGTCGCCTTCTCTGTCCACCTGTCTGCGTGGGCCCCTCATTTCCCACCCTGCCATTCTTTCCATGTGATTTTCTTAATGACGTTCACCACCATCCAAAATTGTCCCCTTTGTGTGTTTATTTATTTTATCTTCTTATCGAAAGTAAGTTCCAAGAGAGCAGGGTCTTAAGGATTTTAAAAACCCATTACTGTTGTGTCGATTCCCCCTCACAACCAAAAAAACCAAACCCGGTGCCGTCGAGTCAGTTCCGACTCATTCTGACCCTATAGGACAGGGTAGAACTGCCCCATCGAGTTTCCAAGGAGCGCCTGGTGGATTTGAACTGCCGACCCTTTGGTTAGCAGCTGTAGCACTTAACCGCCACGCCCCCAGCGTTTCCTCCCCCTCACAGCGACCCTATAAAACAGAGTTGAACTGTCCCGTAGGGTTTCTTAGGCTGTAGTCTTTATGCAAGAAGATTGCCACATCTTTCTTCAGAAGAGCAGCTGGAGGGTTTGAACTAATGCCGTTTCGGTTAGCAGCTGAGTGCTTAACCAAGGCTGTATCCCGAGCACCTAGTACAGTGCCTGGCACATAGTGAGTACACTAAATAACTATTTATTGAATGAATGAATGAACAAACAAGCCCATGTTGTGTGGCAGGCACTGTGTTAGCAATAAAAGAAATGTTAGATTCTATCCCTGCAAACAAAAAATCTGAAACCAAACCCATTGCCTTCGAGTTGATTCCAATTCATAGAGACCCTATAGGACAGAGTAGAACTGCCCTGTAGGGTTTCCAAGGAATGGCAAAGTTTCCCATAATCTGGAGTTGTTAGTTGGAATTCTTGACAGACATCCAGGGTTAGACTCACATGGAAAAACAATCTTCCTGATCCTGATTTTCCCCCCTGTAGCTGTACTTGGCAGTAAAGCCACCAGTTTCCAGGTTAGAAATTTATTGCTTTTGGCCAAAGCCCCATGCAAACTTTCCAGTTATTACTAAGGGTCTCCTGGTTACAACTTTGGGCCTCCCACCTTGCCTAGAACAGTGCTTCTTCCTTCAAGAAGTACATTTCCTGACAGCTGACGGGCACGATAGGACTCAGAGACATCAAAATTATTATTTTACCTTTGTTCTGAACAATGAGCTAAATTTGCCTTAGGACTTAGTTATTACTACATCAAAAAATAGTCACCTCTTTAGTTATTTTACCTTGTGTACTGCTTCAGACCACTCTGAGATTCTGATTTTAAAATGGGACATAAATCAATAAGCAGTTTGTTGTTTTATTTTTGGGGGGGCGGTTATTATCTCTGACTAGGATACAGTGATGATCCTTGCCCAATCTTTAAAAATTCTGTTATATTTAATGAGTTATATCTTGGAGTTGCAGAAGCAGTATCTAGACTTCACGTTCAGGATGGGTTTCCTTATGCCTAGAGATAAGTTGTGTGAAACATGCATTTGGACTGTGTACTTTGGGCAGAGTTTGAAAGCATAAGAAAAAATACTGAGATGCAAAGACTGAGAAATTTAAATCCATAAAAATGTAAAGCCTTTCTGTGTCATGTCATAATTTCTCTTAGATGGATTAAATCATTTTATAGCAGCTTATAAAGGATTGATTTGATATGGTAATTCAGTTTGCCTGACAGTCATAGAATATTGGAACCATAATTGTGTTAAACTAGATAAAATGAAAAGACAGGAGCTATTCTAGATTGTCATTAGTCGCAGTTGAGTTGATGCTGACTCAAGGCGACCCCATGTGTGCCGAATAAAACTGCTTCATAGGGTTTTCAAAGCCGTGATCTTTTGGAAGCAGATTGCCAGGACTGCTTTCCAAGGTGCCTATGGGTGGGTTTGAACTGCCAACCTCCTGGCAGGTAGTTGAGAGTATAACCATTTGTGTCACCCAGGGACTCCATTCTAGTTTAAAGAAGGCTGGATAAACAGACATGACAAACAGAACAGCAGTTTATGAGCTTCGATTGACTCCTGTGCTGGGGGATGCTATAAAACTCATTTGGGACAAGTGGAGAAATTTGAAAATTAGACTTTATTAGATGATAATACTGATAAATGCTAAACTCTTGGGCTTGTTAATGATACTGTATTTTTAGATCCATACTGAAGTATTTAGGCGTGAAGTATCACTTTCAAATGGTTCAACAATTTGTCTGCATTTGTGCGTGTGTAGAAATCGGGAGGGGAGGAGGGGAAGAGCAGGCACATGTGATAAAATGTTAATTATTAAATCTTGTGATAAAATAGTATAATTATCGAATTTGAGTATGGGGTATCTGGGCAGTCATTGTTCTGTTTTTTAATCTTCTCTGTGGTTTGAATTATTTCAAAATAAAATATTGGATGAAAATGTAGTAGTGAAGAGGGGCTAAGTTTGGAAACGCAGTAGTTCTGTAAAGTGACTTTTTACCACTTTCAGACTCTTAGTGAGAAACTGGTTGCTTTTGTAAACTAAATCCAGTTTTCATCTTTATTACGTAGTGAGAGTGATGATGAAGTAGATTTTAAATGGTACATTTTCTGTTAACGGAAGCTGCTCATTAAATGGTTCTTGGTAGACAAATAATATTCTTTGGTGGATGAGAGATCAAGATTAGGGAGGGAGAGTAGAAGGAAGCAGCCTGTAATCTCAAGCATCTGCTAGGTTACCTGCCAGGTGAAGCATTTTCTTCTAAACTCATTGTGTGTGTGCCCAAGGGAGGGGAAGAGTTTTTATACTAGTTTTATTCATTGTTGCCCTTGGTGCGGAGTTTTCACTATTTGATTTTTGAATATCCAGTTTTATATTGTATCAGATGATACCTTATTTCAAACTTGAAAGGTGAAAAATAGTAACTGTTCTTCAAATCAAAAAGACTACCACTGGAGAGACAGAGAGTCCCTCCTTAGTACAAGTTCGGTGATAGCATCTGCAGCCTTTTCTAAAACTTCCTTTACAATGTTCAGGATGTGGTAAGCACCTGCGTGAAAGGTTGATGTATTACTGCTCTTAGTGACATAAAGAATGGTATTTGCCTCTTCATAGAGATTTTTTTTGTTTTGTTTTACAGAGAATTAAATGTATTACCTAACAGTCTTCTCTTTGTGACCTTTATTCTTACATGAGACAATTAGAGAATCTAAAAAGATGAGTTTGGAATTTTTCTAGCCCTGTCTTCTCTTGGTTTAAAGAGGACTTGGAGACTTCCAGAAGGGTGTGTGACTCAGCCAAGATCGTGCAGCTGGCTGGTGTTAGAGGGGGATCCAATGCTAGTTCTTCTGGCCTTTGCAGTGTATCCCATCATCATTTAAAAAACACAGTCATGTCATGTCATTCTCCCATCTCAAAGGTCTCTCTGTATGTATACCTGAAAGAATGGATAACATTTAACATTAACCAAACAAAAAAAACTAAATCCGTTGCTGTCGAGTCTATTCCAACTTGTAACAACCCTATAGGACAGCGTAGAACTGCCCCATAGAGTTTCCAAGGAACAGCTGGTGGGTTGCAATGCCCACCTTTTGGTTAGCAACTGAGCTCTTTGTTGTTGTTAGTTAGTTGCTCTCTACTTGGCTCTGATTCATGACAACCTTGTGTATAACAGAACAAAATGTTGCCAGGTTCTGTGCCATCTTGATCATTGTTGTGGCTATTGTGTTAGCCTATCTCGTTGAAGGTTTCCCTCATTTTCACTCACCCTCTTCTTTACCAAACATGATGTCCTTCTTTAGCAATTGGTCTTTCCTGATGATGGGACCAAAGTAAGTGAGCTGAGGTCTTGTCATCCTTACTTTTAAGGAGCATTCTGGGTGTATTTCTTCTATGACTGTCTCGGTCCTTCTTTTGATAATCCATGGTATGTTCAGTATTCTCCAACGCCACAGTTCAAATGTGTCAATTCTTCCTCTGTTTTCCTTTTTCACTGTCTAGCTTTCACATGTATATGAGGTGAGTGAAAAGACCATGGCTTGAGTCAGGTGGGCCTTAGACATCAAAGTGATGTCATTGCTTTTTAACACTTTAAAGAGGTCTTTTGCAGCAGATTTTCCCAGTGTAATACATCATTTGATTTTTTGAATGTTATTTTCAGGTGATAATCACCCACTAAATGTTTACTGAGTGAATGAATGAATCACAACCAAGTAACTCGGGCTAAATTAATGATCAATTTCAGACTGCAGCCCCTGATAAAAATCTTACATTTCTTCATCTTTGGCCTTAGTGGTTGGTGCGTAAATTTGAAGAATAGTCACATTAACTGGTCTTCCTTGTAGGAGTATGGATATTATCCTATCGCTGACAATGTTGTACTTCAGGACAGATCTTGAAATGTTCTTTTTGACGATGAAGGCAACACCATTCCTCTTCAAGTTGTCATTCCCAGCATAGTAGACTATATGATTGTCTGATTCAAAATGGCCAATAGCAGTCCATTTCAGTTCACTAATGCCTAGGATATCGATATTTATTCGTTCCATTTCATTTTTGACGATTTCCGGTTTTCTTAGATTCAGACTGAACATTCCAGGTTCCGATTATTAATGGGTGTTTGCAGCTGTTTCTTCTGAGTCATGCATAGATCAAGAGGCAGTTGTTTGGACAGAACAGGGGGATACTGAGTGGTTTAAAGTCAGGAAAGGTGTGTGTCTGGGTTGTATCCTTTCACCAGACCTATTCATTCTCTATGCTGAGAAAATTGTCCAAGAATCTGGACTTTATGAAGAAGAACAGGGCATCAGGATTGGAGGAAGACTCATTAACAACCTGCATTATGCCAATGACACAACCTTGCTTGCTGAAAGTGAAAAGAGCTTGAAGCAGTTACTGATGAAGATGAAAGACCACAGCATTCAGTATGGATTGCACTTCAACATAAAGAAAACAAAAATCCTCACAACTGGATCGATGAGCAACATCATGATAAATGGAGAAAAGATTGAAGTTGTCAAGGATTTCATTTTACTTAGATCCACAGTCAACACCCATGGGAGCAGCAGTCAAGAAATCAAAAGATGTATTGCATTGGGTAAATTTGCTGCAAAGGACCTCTTTAAAGTATTGAAAAGCAGGAATGTCACCTTGAAGACTAAGGTGCGCCTGACCCAGGGCATGGTATTTTCAGTTGCCTCATATGAATGTGAAAGCTGGACAATGAAGAAGGAAGACCGAAGAATTGACACCTTTTTGAATTGTGGTGTTGGTGAAGACTACCAAAAGAGGGAACAAATCTGTCTTAGAAGAAGTACAACCAGAATGCTTCTTAGAAGCAAGGATGGCAAGATTGCATCTTAAATACTTTGGACATGTCGTCAGGAGGGATGAGTCCCTGGAGAAGGATATCATGCTTGGCAGAGTATAGGGTCAGCTGAAAAGAGGAAGACCCTCAACGAGGTAGACTGACACAGTGGCTGCGGCAGTGAGCTCAAGCATAGCAATTATTGTAAGGATGGCACGGGGCCAGGCAGTGTTTCATTCTGTTGTGTAGAGGGTCACTGTGAGTTGGAACTGACTCAGCGGCATCTAACGACAACAAGTTAATGGTGGCCTATGTGACAAGATTTCAGGGGAAAGAATTCTTCTTTTAGAATGCCATACCCCACCTAGCTAGCTGCTGTTCTAAACTGAAAAATTTGACTTTGATTTATTGTGTAATTTCCAGTACTCCTGGGAGTGATAATACATTAAGCTCACGCAGCAATTTGCTAACTTAATGGAAATGATTTCAGCCAGCCCTTTCCTAGGAGCAGTTGTTGCTAGAAGGATTGGTAGAGCCAGAATAAGTAGAAGAAGAAAAGGAACGGGAAGACAAAAAAAAAAAAAGGAAGCTAAGAAATGTGAAGACAAACTTTTTATCATGATTTTGAGCAAGACAACTTTGCTGGTGTGTGAGCTAAGAACTACTTCAGAACATATGGCATGGCATGAGTTTGTTGAACTTGTCCACTGTCCTGTGGTCGCAGAGATTTGTACCGTGTAATTAATCATCTGCAATTCAAGATTGTCAAGGCTCAAATTTGGTCAATCTATGTTAATTCTTCGCACTGTTTGTGGGCACTCATACACAGAGTTAACTGAAGTGTGTGGTTTAAATGCAGCCACCTTATGTGGAGTTTATCGTAAGTTGGTTATTGTTGTATGTCGGTTGTAATTCAGTAAGGCTATTCTAAAGAATGCTGATAGTCCACAGGTTTGAGGAAATGTTGAGGATCAGATTCGTTTATTACATGCAAAATTCTAGTTTAGGTAGAAGGAGTTATTGAAATCACGGAAGCCAAAATGAAAAGTTGAGCTTCTCAGAACACCCATTGTAGACCAGACAGCTTCTAGCATACTGTGTAACATGTAACAGTTACTTAGTAAGTACTCAGTGGGTATGACGAGGGAAGGAAAGAGAGGCGGGAAGGAAAGAAGGAATTTTCTGTGAGTGAGTGATCATATAAGCTGTGCTTGTAGCCACCCTTCTGGTTCCATTGATTGTTATCTCTATGTTGAGGCTTTAGATAATATCCATAATAGTTGCTGCTATCTTTCAGATGTGTGCAACTGAACATTAAGTAGACAAGGGAAAAAGGGTAAATCTATTTTTTCTATAAGAAGAAAAGTAATGGAAAAAAATAAAAAAATAACCACACACAAATAGTGATAGAAAGCTGCAGTCTGAGTATGTATGTGTTACTTCATCTCCCTCTGCCTCTATTTGCTCATCTGTAAACTAGGGCTAATAATGCGTATGTCATAGGGTTGATCAGTTAGGATTAAATGAGGTAATGTGTGAAAAAAAAATTAGAGCCATGCCTTGCACATCATAACTGCCCACTGTTAGCTCTTAATGCTGGTGGCCATGTTGAAGGCTGCAAGAGCGGACCTAATCTGCAGTTGATAGAGGAAACATTGTGCAATGGGAGGAGGAGAGTTGCCTTATAAGAAGGATGCAGAGTCTTATGGAGAGATGAAAAAAAGCTTATGTTTAATTCACGTGAAAGTCATTAATTAGTGAAAATGAAAGCGAGCCTAGGCAGTGGAGCAGAGAGCCGGAGACACAGCAGCTTGTCTGGTCGACCTTCAGGGGGAGATCAAGATCAGGACCTCTTTGTCCCTCCATGTCCCTTCACTGTGTCATAGAGTTTCACCTTATTCGTGCTTTTAGTAAAATGATTTGCGGTCCAGGGGGACGCGCCAAGGTGATACAGAGCACAAAAGCATTTCCGAAAGATAAGATGGAAGACAGACCTGGGCTACAGCAGCTATAATTCTGTGCAAATTACACGTGTTGTTTTTCCAGTGGACCTTCCCAGAATGAGTTGTGACCCCCAGGACTGCCCGTCCATCCAGATGTTGTGCCAGAACCCTGACAGGATTCACTTACAAGAAAACCAGTCTGATGAAAACAGGTGGATAGCTGGTTGTCATCTATATCCCAGGTGGTAGCCCTTGGGTGAGAACTTCCTTAAAATATTTACGAAAAGAGACCACTGTGGACACATTTGGGGAAAAAACAAGTAATGTTATTTACCACATGACAATAGAAGAAACAAAACTTTAGCCTTATTTCCAGGAGCTTGAATCAATTGAAATGTAATGAAATTAAATATTGGATAATACGATAATATAAATCAATTACAAGTTAAGAGTTATTGTAGAATTGAGAGGATCTTGGAATATATCCAATCTTAATCTCTTAATTAAGAATTTTGGAAACTGATATTTAAAGATGGGGAGTTATTCCCCTCAAGTTACCTTCTGAAATACAGAGCTTGTCTTCTATTTTCTACTCTAAGACACCTTTAGCCCTTATTTTAAAATAACTGGGTATATATCTGAGGGTAGAACATAGTTCCTCTGTAATATATCTGTAATGTTTCTGTGTATATATGGTTCGTACGTTACATATGTAAGGATCCTTCCCAAATGGAAAAGACACAATTAGGGAAGAATACCAGGTGTTCAGGTCCGTTTGTCCCAGAGCCCTGAAATCTCATGCTCAATCCTCTGGTCGTGCCTTCTTCGTGGCCCGTATGCCGATGCTCCTGGCTACGCTGTCACTGACGGCTGTGTCCGTGTGTGAAGGGAAAGGTGCAGCAGACTCAGCTCAGGAACCCAAGGAGCTGTTCCCTAGTGTCGTTTTTATTTATATTTTGCTTGAGAGTTTACAACATATCATTACATACTACCTAAGCTTGTTATCAACAACTACCAATCAAAGCAGGTATTAGTCACCTGGTACTAAAGATTTGAGAATCAGGACTCTCTAAGTCTGAAGTGTTAGCATCTGTGAAAGGACAAGATTAAACCCAGATCTTCTGTGTCTGAAATCTGAGCTCTTTCCGATACACCTTACCTTTCCTTGTCCTGGAAGCTTTACAGCCTCGTGTGACCACATGATAAGGAAAAGAGCAGGTGGTATGTAATGACTATTAGGAGTTATGTAGTTACTGATCTGTTGCATAGCAATAGTTAAGTCGGAGTGAGAAAGCAATCAGCCTGTGTCCCTCTTGAGTGTGTTTGCAACAGTCTTCCAGGAAGGCTTTTTGAAGGAGCTAATAGTCGGCGAAGGTTTTGTTTGGTTGAAAGAGGTGTGGTTATACCAGAGCTGTGGAATCAGGTAAAAAGGAAGGCTTACCTTTCATATAAACTGGCAGCACATCACTGCACCTTAGCCCCAATTCCAAATTTTATTGGCTTAAGAATCAAAGAACTTAGGGTGGAATGGAACTGAAAGCACCTAAATTCCAAAGCTGAGTGTTTTCAGTCATGTGTCTTTCTCTGTCTCTATCACTACATCCACAGTACTGGCTTCTTGTCGTGGAGAGGTAAAGATGACTACTGGTCCTCCAGCTCAGCAGCCCCGAGAGGGAGAGCCCCCATTCCTGCTGTTTGCAGCAGAAGTTCTAGTGCCGTTCCCTGGTAGGCCTACTTTGGTCATGTGACCATTTTTAAATCAGTCACGGGTGACTGATTGGGGAGAGGGTGATTCTCCTAACTTGCCTGTCCCTTCCCGAACTGCCTGGGTCCCGAGGTCATCTTCAACGGAGAATTGAGCTTCTGTTACCAAAGAATAAAGAACGTGAAAAGGTGTAAAAACAATGTTAGTTCCGTCAAATTGGCCCTGGAGTCATGGTGATCCCAGGCACCATGGAATGAAATGCTGGCCAGCCCTGCACCAGCCCTGTAACCAGTTGTGGATTGGGCTATTGTGATCTCTGCATTAGCCTGGAAGCTCCACTGAAACCTGTCCAGCATTATAGCCATGTGCAATATGCAGTCCATCACTGACAGACAGGTCGTGGCTGCACATGAGGTGCATTGGTCAGGAATAGAACCTGGATCTTCCACATGGAAGGCATGGATTCTGCCACTGGAGCACCACTGCCTTGAGGCAAAATCGATAGTGAGTTAAAAAAAATATATATATATATATGAGCTTGTTGCTGTTGAATCAATTCTGGCTCATGGTGACCCTGAAGGACAGAGAAGAACTGCCCCATAGGGTGTCCAAGGACTGGCTGGTGGATTTGAACTGTCAGCCCTTTGGTTAGCAGCCAAATGCTTAACCACTGTGCCACCAGATCTCCAAAATATTTTAAGTCCTTGATTACCTTTCTTTCCCGTAATGCAGAGTAAAATAGCAGGTTCTCCCTGTTGGAGTAAAAAGTCTAACAAAACTTGGGACTATGACTCTGAGAAAAGCAAGAGCTTTAAAGAGGGCAAGAACAGGGCTTATGTGGTGTACAGAGAGAACTCATAAAGCTGCTGAGCCCTCAGGAAAACCTAACTTGTGATGGGCATGTCCAACTCCAGTGTGGAGCTTCGGCTTCCCTTGGAGGAAGACTTAGGAGATAATTGTTAAGATGGCATTCACCAACAGTTCTTTGCATAACCTTTTTCACAGGTTAAAATTGGGAAGTCAGGATTTGGGAGAATCTCGTACTAGACTAAAATGTGCACTAAGTACCAAATCCCTCCCTTAATCCTGCCTCTAAGCCAAGTATTTAATGTACCTAACTCTGTTTCTTGATTTGTTTAGGTAATACTACTGCACCTTTCAATAACATTACAGTGATAAATGAGTAAGCAATTTTGACTTCAGAGTCATACCTTTGTAAGCAGATAGTTCCCAAACTTTTCCTTTATCCTCAAAAAATTAGATACTTCCCGTATGAAATCGAAAGCATTAGAACTGAAGCCAGCAGAAAGTTTTAAGCCTAGTTATTTGTCTCAAAGAATATGAAATGTGTCTACAAAAGATATTTTTTCCATCAGCTCAGCATATTGAATTGGGTCTTTAAGTGGATAAGAAAAGCTTCAACTTCGGCAATCACAGGTTCATTGTCATTAGTTCACAGAATTGCACTTGGTGCTTAAATTTGTCTAAATTCCTCAGTAACAATTTTTATACACAACTTGTGTGGTCTCAGGTTTTAAAACAAACTGAGGTTGTTACTGCCAATTCCTAACCACTGCAGCGTCGTAGGAATTAAATGCTAGTGGTTGAAGGTTTAGGGAAGGTTTAAGAATAGCTGGTTCTAAAAATATCTGTGTGTTTGTGTGTGTGTTCCCATGCATCTGTGTGAATATGTTGAAGTAGAAAAAGGTTATGTTTTGATTGGGAATTTTGGTTTGTTCACAGCGTTCTTTGGAAAACCCGGAGCCTTTCAGTGGGATTATAGAATATAAGGACTCTATTCTGGTAAAATCACGGCACCTTAGCAGTTCAGGCCAGAGATGAGCTCCCGTTAGGAGCACGTTGTTTTGTGAGAAGGTCTTTCTCCCTGTTTTTAACCAGCTCCCCAGGCACACAGGAATTAAAAACAAATGCCACATGGGATTTAGATTCGGGTTTATGTGTATGTGTGTGTGTGTGTTCTCTCTTCTGCTTGGGAGAGATACTTAAACTCTGTAGAAATTCATTAGAAAAGATGCATTGTTCAATAATCCTGATAGTATCAACTGTCCACTCATCTCTCACGGCGCCCTGGGGCTTCCATTACTTCGCAGGGCCCGAGTGCTAGAATTGTTCCCAGTGTTCGGAGACTTCCTGTCCACAAAGGGCTGTACCAGGCTTTGTGGCCTTAATAAGTCTCCTGTTATTGGAATTTCAAATATTGGTATACCCAACAGAGTTTAGCCGTGTGTCGGTGAGAAGGGGACCTTCTTTGGAGCCACTACTGATGAATCACATGCTTTTTCTCAAGAGAGCAAGCAAGCGCTCTTTGTTTAGGCTCAGTAATGTTTGGCAAAGAAATATAGCTGTAATTATATATCTTAGTTCTTGTTCCTCTCTCCCTGTCTAAGTTCTGCTTCCCTCCCCAACTTTATGTAAAAGCAGCTAACGTTGGATCTGAAATAAATGTCATGAATGAATAATAATTTCTTTCATTTACGCAGTAATTAAACCTGTTGAATGCTGACTTAATGCTTTACTGCACTCTAATTTGACTGGAAGATTTGGCCTTTGTGAATTCAAAGAAGAGGAAAAAAATAGAAATTAAATACCTACTGAGACTATTAAGGAGGACATTTTTCAAAAGAGTTCTCCCTCTTCCTAATCTTTGCCCTCTGCCTTCTGGGATACTTAACACCTAGGAGTTGTTCCACAAATAATCCTTTACTTTGTGTGCCCAGTAGTGCCCCTGCAGCAAGGGACAAGGCCCACGGCTGCCATGGCAAAGAGCAGGCTGAGGGTGTTATTTGCTGCCATCGTCAGAATTGCTGTTGCCGTCTTCTGGAGCGTGAGGGTTCTTCCTGGTTGTCTTCCACGTTCCTTTTCTTCTCAACCCATAGAATTCCAGGTGGGGAATCAGCCAGCACATATGATCATGCTGGACATCCCAAAATATACCTGCAATTTTCATGAATGTGTTCAAGCGGGGAGCATTTTAGCAAGCTGTACTGTTGTTCTGAATTTTCCCCCCTATATACAGTCTGAATTATCCTGTTTCTCCCAAAGTTCCTTTTGTTCTAAGGTGGGGCAGTAATGGGAGTTGGCAGCCCACTTTGGTGTTCTTGGATGGAAGGCACTTTGCGGTAAGTTGTATCTTCTTTCACCGTGAGGGATGACTGGCTGTTTTAATAAACGCTGCATCCCAACAACTATCCCCGCAGGAGTATGATTCTCAGTGCGCTCCTGAGAATCATAGTCCCGACAGCACTGCTGTTTTATCTGTCTCCCAGAGATCCTGCAGTGCTGTGGCACAGAACCCGGGGCAGGCAGGGGCTCTGCACCCCCCCTTCGTAAACCTGCACTATAGTGAAGTGTGCTGTGAGGAACATTAGCTGCCAGAGGAGAGCATGGTCAGGGCCTAGTGGCTAAGCTTCCTTGAGTCTCCCGGAGGAACACCTGGTTGAGTGATTATGTCCTGTGTAGATTGTGAATAGCTAGGACTCCTTTGCCAGGGATGTTGCGAGTCTTGACTGAGGTCTTGGGTGTGGAAGGCTTGGCACATGGCCAGAGTCAATAAATACCAGTTCCATATCCTCATGTCAGGATAAAGAGAACAGAAGAGTTTAAGTATTTTTTTCCCATGGCATCTCCTGCAAATACTGCAGTCCCCACTGCCCTGTGCCAATATTTACATGAATTTAATTCTCTCTGCCCCCTCCTCCTCCCCTCAGCCCCTGGCCTCTTCTCTTCTCTCCCTTCCTCTCCAAAGTGAAACTAGACTTAATTCAGGATAGAAATTTGCTTTGCAGAAAGTTCTAAAATTTGTATTCTATATATATATATATATATTTTTTTTTTTTTTCTAAGAATAGAAATTTATTATCTCACAGTTCTGGAGGCTAGAAGTCTGAATTCAGGATGTTGGCAACAGGACCATGTTCTCTCCAAAGGCACTAAGGGAAGATCCTTTTTTGTTTCTCCAGGCTTCTGGTAGCCCCAAGCATTTCATGGCTTTCAGCTACCGCATAACTCCTTGGTCACGCGGCCATTTCTCGTCTGTCTGTGTCCCTGTGTTTCCTCCCTTCTTTTATAGAACATCACTCAGACTGGACTAGGCTCTACTCTACTCCAGTGTGACCTCATGTTAACTGGTAACATCTTCAAAGGCCTCGTTTCCGAACAAAGTCACATTTACTGTGTATTCTATATATATTTTTAATACATTTTTCTGTTTTGTTTATTAAAATACAGTTAGAAGCATTGATGTCATAAAGATAAAGCCTTTTCTACCTTGGATTTTTTGAATGTACCCTAGATTTAGTTATATAATATAAAATATATATTATAGTATATAGCATACTATATATATTATATAATTATTTTCTATTTTGCTATAATTTGAGTGTTTACTTATGTGGTAGGCACTGTGATAAAGGCAGTGCGGTGGAGAATGGTTAAGCACTTGGCTGCTAACCACAAGTTCAGGGTTCGAAACCACTAGCTGCTCTGTGGGAAAAAAGACCTGGCAATCTGCTCCCATGTAGATTACAGCCTAAGAAACCCTTTGGGGCAGTTTTACTCTGCCGTACACATTGTCATGAGTTGGAATTGACTTGATGGCACACCACCACGACAAAGGCCACTGTGATAACTGCTTTCAACGATTTATTATATACTTACAGCAGTGTTTTCCACACTAGATTTTAAGAATCATGTCGGTGTGCTTGTGAAAACATACACATTCTCTAAACCACCCTGGCCCTACTAAATCTGGATATTAGAATTTAAATCTTGGGTTTTCAAACGTAGCTTCATGTTGAAGTAACCTGGAACTCCTAAATACACACAAAAAAACTGCTGTGTAGGTTCAACCCCAGACCATTTCAGTCAGAATTAGCTACCTGGACGTCATTTGTTAAGCTCCTCGGTGATTTTAAAGGAACAGCCAGGACTTACAGCCTTGGATCTAAAATTTTACAGTCTATCTGGGTGACTCTTATTGTCAGACAAGTTTTGGAAACACCTGCTTAGTTCACTTAACCCTGGCAATAACCTTATGAGACAGCTGGCATGATCTCTATTTTCAGATGAGAAATTAGAGACCTAGAGAAGTGTGAGGTACTGATACCAAGAGTTAGAGTCACTTGTTCTTTTAAGTCTTATCACCATACAGGATACATTGTCTGTTTGATGTGAATGCAGGCACCGAACTGGAAGGATAAAACACATGACACCAGCTTTGTCACAATCTATGTGTGGAACTTCAATTTTGACGTGGAGTGAAATTGACCAACTCGATGTGCCCTGGAACCAAGTATTTCTGTGCTAAGTTCTTTTGAAATACAGACATCTATAGATAGACACTCTAAGTTCATTTTGTTAAGCTCAGTAGAAAAGAGAATCAGCTTGACACATGGGGTTTATTACTGACCTGTAGACCTGAAGTGTGCTTGGAGTGAATGGGAAGGCAGAAGCAATTTCAGACTCTGCCATTTTTACAGGTTTTGCATTGAAACACTTGGATGTTTCGTTCATGAATCCTGCCTTCTCAATTGCTGAATCTTTTTGAATGCCCGCATTCCCCTTCTTCTCACCCCTCCACCCCCAGAAGAGTCAGTTGTTTAGTTTTTCTCCATCAAAGTGATGTTGTCTTGAAGCAGATTGACCTCAAACTGTAAATATCAGCTGTGTTCACATTTAAAAAACATTTCTTGAAATAATTCTGAGAGCTCTCCAGGCAGAACCTGTGTGGAGCCTTCTAAGTGGGACCACATATTTGGGAAAGCAGTCCTTCACCATGAGCTGAAAGCTTCCTCGGTTTTCTTGTGTTTGAACATGGTGCTTAAGGTGCCTCGTTCTCTGTGCTTGGGGGTATTAACTTCTTTCTTACTAATGTCTGAGAATGGTGCTTGTGTTGCGTGTATTCATTTAACCAACAGATGCTTAATCTGATCACGTTACTGTTTCTGCTATTGTAAAATGGAAGCGGTTTTTTCTCTACTTGTTGAATGCAACTTCAGCAAAGACTAGATGAAACCCCGTTGCCATCGGGTCAGTTCCAACTCATAGTGACCCTACAGACTAGATGAAGAAGGGTATAAAAACATGTTAAATTCTGAAGTACTATATTCATATGGTAGTAGTTTATAAAGTTTACCTCACCAGAGCGCAGAATGCTGGCTGAAAGAGTTTTTGAAGAGATACGCTTTGTACACCATCACTCAGAAACTTCATCGGTGACCAAAAAAAAAAAAAAAAAAGAAGATGAAGCCTAATAAAAAAGTAGCATAGTTTTACACGTTAGTTATGAAATATGAGGATATTTTATTAAATACGGCCATTTCCATTGTTTGTGAGAGTGGACTTTGGGAAGCTAGTGAGTTGTCGTAAAGTAGTGGAAGGAGAGTGATCTGAAATGGCATGGAAGTTCCGACACCGGATGTGGGTGGGAGTGGCTCCTGACGCACTGGTGAACCGACACAGCTGGCAGACGTTTGAAGTCTGTACGTCTGTATTTTGCTCATTCCTCCTCTGCTCAGTTTGACTGAGAGCAGTTTTCTAAATTCACCTGGTATTTCTCACAGAAAAGAATGGATTGTAAGCAGATGGAAAATTTCCATTATGCCCAAATTGTCCCTAAAGTATCGATCATGTTGGAACGAATTTGTATTTTCAAAATAAGCTTTATAGCAGAACTGCGTGTACAAAGCAGCATGACTCAGGTTGGTAGAACCAGGAACCTAGGGAGAGAGTGGAGGGACTGGAGTATCCTTTGCGGAGGCTGCAATGGTGGGAGATAGTCACAGGAGCTAGACAGTGGTCAGATCAAGTAGAGCTTCCTGCCCAGTGTCATGAGGCCTGCAGAGAGGGCCATAATCATATATCTTTTGTCTGTTCTCTATTCCTACATATTCTTGTGAAGCGCTAAGTCAAATCACTACAGATAAAATGTCAGTTGTATACAGTTGTACAAATTAAACTTAGTCAAAAAAACAAACAGCAGTTAAAAAAAAACTCACTAATAATGATAGAAAATACCTTAGTGGTTCCTTATCTCTGAGCAGAATGCCAATTTTCTTCAGCAAGGAGGGTCGGATGGGGGTGTGTGAGGAGCAGCGGTGGGGAGAGAAGTCACTCAGTTCTGTACTTCCTTCGTCTCTTTGTTTCACCAGAGAGTCCTTTCATCTTTGTATTTGACCGGAGCTGTGTGTGTTTCTAGTATTCATTCAAATTATTACACACAAACCGGGAGCAAAATAACATGAGCAGATGATTGAAGAAGAGTGCCATCTGCCCCGTCTCCATCCTTTCTCTCTTCAACCTCATTTCTACCCAGATTAGCAGATGGCACCAGTTCTTGGCCAGTGTTTCTTGTTATCTGATTACAAGAGGCTGCTCTTTTGCCCACCTCCTTAAAACAGCAACAGAAAGTCGGTGATGACTACCCCTGTGTCTATCGGCCAGGACAGCAATTCCTGAGGACGAGGCAGAAGCTTGGAAACCCTGGTGGCATAGTGGTTAAGTGCTACGGCTGCTAACCAAGAGGTCGGCAGTTTGAATCCTCCAGCAGCTCCTTGGAAACTCTATGGGGCAGTTCTACTTTGTCTTATAGGGTCACCATGAGTCGGAATCAACTCGACGGCAGTGGGGTTTTAGACAGAAGCTTGGCATTCAACTCAGCCTTCTCTGTTGTGTTGGGATGGTTCTGCTCAGCAACAGAAAGCATGGTTGATTTTAGCTTGGGTTTTTAGACGCTCGAAGGCTTGCTTAGTGGTAGCTAGAAAAAAGACCTAGTACTAAGGAGTCCCAAAGACCTCAAACACAAAAAACAAGCAAGCAGACAAACAAACAAAAATGCAGGGGGTTTTGTGAGTTTCCTAGGAAGACTGTGAAGGAAGGTAAGAAACGCTGATTACTACCAATGCTGGGTAGAGTAGTGATACGAAATGCAGGATTCCTTAATTCTAGCTTTGCTTCTGACCTCTCTGTATAAGGGAAAATGAATTTCTCACTAAAAAAAAAAAAAAAAAAAAAAGGAGAGAATGAGGCTTGATGAGATAGAAGTTCAAGGTGAAAGAATAGATTATAAGGGAACTCCTGCCTACAGGACTCAAGGTCCCTGATGGGAGTGAATTATAGACCCATTGTCATCTTTGAGGCATATGTGTTCTGAATTTAATAAAAAGAGTATGAGTAAATATTATGACCTCTAGAATTGAGTCCTGTATTTCAGAAGAAGTGGTGTGATTAAGTAAGCACAGAGAGAAGAGTTCCGCAGTTACAGAAGCCAGCACGGATTCACCAAGTCCTTATTTAGCAGATTGCTGGGACAGTAACTAAGGGGCATGTCATTTGGACTTCACAAGATTTTTAGCCTGTCTCCTGTGATGTCCTTGTGAACAAGTGGAAAAATATAGATTGGATGGCAGTATAGTTGACTCTCCCACGTTCGCAGATTCATCCAACTGTACATGGAATATGTTAAAAATAAAAAAAAAAGAGCTCCAAAAATAAAACCATACAGTATGACAGCTATTTACATAGCATTTACATTGTATTAGGTATTATGAGTAACCAGAAGATGATTTAAAGGACATGGGAGGTTGTGCATAGGTTATAGGCAAATACTGTGCCATTTTATATACGGGACTTGAGCATCCCTGGATTTTGGTATCCACGGCGGGGTTCTGGAACCAATCCCCTGAGGATACTGGGGGCCGACTGTTTGTATATCAAGATTCATAATTTTATAACGATTTCCCAAGGCAATTAAGAAAAAGCTTCACCTTGGGTACAACTTTGTAGGATCATTCTGTAAATGTCTATCTTTGGCTTTATTCAGTTTTCTTTTTTGGGGGGATGAAGACAGTTTCAAATGATGCAAAAATAGAAGAGATCATAAATATGGTGGACAGCAGAAATAGGACACGCTTGGAATTTGACTATCTGGGGCAGTGGCTGGGATAATTAATCTTTAAACTCAGAAGATCCAAATAGCTATAAAAACTCAATAGATTAAAAGCTGCTTTGGGAAACAGATAATAAAACTGTACTCAAAGAGGGATTTTCAAAGAGTGGTTTTAAGACATTTAATTTGTCTAATGTTAATTTTTAAAAATATCAACAGTTATGAGAAAAAGTCATCGGAGGATGTGTGAAAAACTTGGTAGATAAGTAAAAGTTTAAGAAAATTGACGAGCGCCTTTCAAGAAGTAAGGCTTGTAAGTTTGCATGTTTTTTCATATTACGAAGTTAAAAATTTAGTTCCATATGTATTTTTTGTCCACTTAGGAGTATAACACACCATAAGCTACCAGCGATTCAAAACTAATAAAAGACCGTTTCTTCTTCACTAAAAGCTAATAAGCTAATTTAGGAAAAGCTAGAAAAGACTCCAAGGCTAAGGGGGTAAAAAAGTGATCAGTTAAGCAGGTTGGGAGGGCTTCTGACTATCTCATTCTTCACTGATGGAAACGACAGGGAAGAACTAAGATGAGAATCACGAGTCTGAAGTTTCCGTAGACTTGGAGGCAGAGTCTTCTACAACCAACTCTTGGAAACTGCTCCTCACTTCCCACTAGAAGATTTTATTCTGATTTGAAGGATAGATTCCTTTTAGTTCAGAAATTCATCTGGTACTTGGAGATCATCTCTCTAATTTGTTGCTGTCATATTAGAAAAGTGAGACTAAAGGTTTAGAAACTTTATAATATGTTTGGATTTAATTTAGCTCAGTAAGAATTTTGTACTCTCAACAGCCTCTGGGTTTGTAATTCCCTGAAGGTACGGACTGTAATTTATTTCTTAATTTCCTCAGGGTGCTGGCACACTGCCTGGCACATAGTAGGTCCGTAATAAATACTTATCATGCATCAGGACTGAGATAGATACTAAAATCAAAATCCTCATCTTACACACTAGCAAATTGAGCCATCAGTTGCTGAGGTGATCTACCATGTCAGAGCAGAAGAAGGAACATATCCAGCAACCCTTGTGTTGTCCAAAGAACAAGATGAGGCTCCCAGAAAGGTACTAGAGGGAGCTGATGGCTGAGCCTGAGAATTGGTGTGTTGCCTGTCACTCAGAGGCAGTTGCTCATTCCCTTGGACCTAGGATGATTTGGACAAGGTAATGCGAATGAGGGAAGTTGAGTCAGGGTCTTCAGAGTTTATGTCCATTTTTTCCTGCTCTGTGGAGCCCTCAGGATCCAGGGCATATCCCTCTTTAGTGTTAACCATTTTCTATCACCAGTGAACGTAAGTCCACGTTTTGCTGTAGGATCTTTTGCTTTTATCATTATGTGAGGATTCAAAGTGTTAACACTGCACTGTCCACTGCAGGTGTTGTTTAAAGGCACAGTTTTGCCCGCTAGTCTGTTTGCCATACATCCTTTGTGATAACAAATGAAGGTGGTATGCCTTTTTTATTGCAGCTTTTTCTTGAATCACTTTAAGCAATTTTATCTTGTATTAACATTTGGCGACTTGTTTTGTTGACCCAATGAGTAAAGCTATGTAGCTTTTTCCCCCATACACACACACACACACGCACACACACACACTGATAGGGGAGCCCTGGTGATGCAGTGGTTAAAGTGCTCAGTCGCTAACTGAAAAGGTCGGAAGTTGGAAACCACCAGGGCTCCACGGGAGAAAGATGTGGCTTTCTGCTTCTGTAAAGAGTTACAGTCTTAGAAACCCTGTGGGGGAACCATACCCAAAGCCAACTCTTCAGACAGGGATTGGACTGGACTGTGGGATAGACAATAACAGTGGTGAAGAATGAGCTTTTGGATCAAGTAGACACATGAGAGACTGTGTTGGCATCTCCTGTCTAAAGGGAACATGAGAGAGTAGAGGGAGTCAGAAGCTGGCTGAATGGGCAGGAAAAGAGAGTGGAGGGAAGGAGTGTGCTGTCTAATTAGGGGGAGAGCAATTGGGAGTGTATGGCAAGGTGTTTATAGGTTTTTGTATGAGAGTCCAACTTGATTTGTGAACTTTAACTTAAAGCACAATTTAAAAAAAAAAAAAGAAACCCTGTGGGACAGTTCTACTCCATCCTATAATACTGCTATGAGTCGTAATCAACTCAACGGCAGTGAGTTTGATTTGGTTGAATATACTAATAAGGTCAGTCTCACAAGAAAATTAAATTTTGTTAAATGGCTCTGAATTAAAGTGTAGATTTGAAATGGTTACCAAACTGATTTTTACTTGCAGAGAAATCCACTAGATAATTTATCAATTAGAATGCTTTCAACTGCAAATATTAGAAAGCCTGACTTGAACTTACTTAACCAATAAGGAAATTTACTGGCTCACATACACGTTGAGAGGTAGGGAGGGCCTCATGGTTGATTGATTGAGCTGCTTAATGGGGTGTCTGTCCTCAGAGACCCAGTTGTCTCTGCGTCATCTGTCTGCATCCATAGTGTCAGCTTTATTCCGAAGCTGGATTCTTTGTCCACAGCTAATTCCAGATGGGTGGGGTTGGGGCAGGGGGATTGAGAGAGACTGACAGCAAGCTGGTTTCTTCCCCTAGGCTGGGAATAAACGTCTCCCCTCTGTGTCTCTCTGGGCCAATTTAGGCTTGTGGCTAAAAACTGTTGCCTTGGATTGGCATATGCTGATTGGCTTAGTCTTGAGTTCCGGCCCATCACCGGCAACGGGGGCTAAGAGGACCCTGGTTGGATTAGCCAGACCTCGAGTTAGAGTCAGTTCTTTAAATAGCATGGCCCTGCACAACTGGGGCGGGGGGTTAGGGAAGGCAGATGGATGTTGGGGAGTCAATCTCAGTGTGACTTTGAGTGACTGTTAATATTGTACACCAATGACCACAATTTGTGAAAGTCTCCTGTTAACAGCACTTGTTTTCTTTGTTGTATCACCCAAGACTGTCAGCATAAGAAGGGAGCAACAAAATGCAGCAGTTCAATGTTACTCTTTTCTAACCTTTGCTCACGTTTATTTCAACTTCAGTGGTCAAGGAGCATTTATGAAGGAGGTAATAATGGGATGATCCTGAAATGCTCCCCTCAGGGGAACTTGGCATCTGATAGACAAACCAGAAATGCCAGATAGGGTTGATTATTAGGTGTGCAGGTCAGGGACACTGACTACTCATCTGGCAGGAATTCAAAGTTGGGTCTGTGGAGAGGACAGAGGACCACTGGAACGGCCCCTTTGCTTCCGTGTCTTAAGGTAGGTGCATTATTTTGGTAACAGCCTCATAGAACGATTTTAGAAAATCCTTTCAATTAAAAGAGCTTTATCAACTCTCTGAGCTAACCAAGAGTCAGGCCTGATCCTTTGAAGAACTTTAAATTGTGCGCGCGTGCGTGTGTGCGTGCGTGAAGAGAGAGAGAAAAAGAAAGAGAGACAGTGTAGAGAGAGAAACGGGCCTGGGTGAGAAGAAAGACTGTGGTACAGGCAAGGTGTTCTGAAACCCTAGAGGGACAGATCTGATTTGGAGGAATGGTGAAAACTATTTTGAAAGACAGGAATGCACAAATAAAATGTTGATGGAGCATTCCAAAAGTAGTCAACAGCTCGTGTAAAGACTGTAATGTGCTAAGTGTGGAGTGTGACCGTGCAACAGTGATTTAATGGCAGGTGTATAGGACACAGGAAGGGGGAAGGCTCCAAGTCTATCCGTAAGCGTTGGTTGGGTCATTCCAAGCTAAGGTTAAAATTGACACATATTTTGGTAAGCAAAATAAGGCCATTATTAAAAAAAAAAAAAAAAAAAGAATTTGGAACTTTATCCAACCAGTGTATTTAAACAATTGTCTTCATTTATTTTATTCATTGTAAACTGAACAATGAACAATCATCATTCATTATCTGGTCCTCCAGCTGCCAGTAGTCACCTTCCATGTTGTAAACCTGTACGTTCCGTTCACACACCTTAGAATTCAGCTGCCAGTAGTCACCTTCCATGTTGTAAACCTGTACGTTCCGTTCACACACCTTAGAATTCAGCTGCCAGTAGTCACCTTCCATGTTGTAAACCTGTACATTCTGTTCGCGCACCTTAAAATTCAGCTGCCAATAGTCACCTTCCGTGTTGTAAACCTGTACATTCTGTTCGCGCACCTTAGAATTCAGCTGCCAGTAGTCACCTTCCGTGTTGTAAACCTGTACGTTCTGTTCACACACCTTAGAATTCAGCTGCCAGTAGTCACCTTCCATCTTGTAAACCTGTATGTTCTATTAGCCACCTTAGAATTCAGGTGCTGGTAGTCATGTTCCATGTCGTAAACCTGTACATTTTGTTAGTGCACCTCGGAATTCAGGTGCCAGTTTCACAATTAATACACTTTTCTGCCTGTTGTGTTTGAAGAAAATGCTGTTTAAAAAAAAAATGTGTCAAAATACAAAAGGGAACAGAACATAGAACAGGCTTCCACACTTGTTCATTCGTGTCTGTTGATGTGATTTTCAGGCTTACCTGCTTATGACGAGGCAGGAAGAAATGGGTTTTGTGTGCCATGAGCTCGTTAATTATCAAGGTTAACTAAATCATGATCTTTATGTACTTGGGAGGCCTACTAGGATGCTGGAAGGAGCAGTGGACTTGCTGCTGTCCTCAGTTACTGTTTTGACCACGTGACCATTTACTTGTGTCATTGCCAGTTTCCTTCTGTGTAAAACGGTAGTGATTAGTCTCCCCCTGCCGCCATATATAGCTTTTATGAGGCCCAAATAAGAAATAAGTGTGTGTGACAACGGTGTATAAATTGTAAAGGACAGGAAACAACTGTACACAGGCTGCTTAAAAATAAATGTCAAGTGAATCTTCTTGTACCTTCATTTTCCTCTGTAATTTCTGATAGCTGTCTGTTCATTTGTTCATTTATTCAAAAACTTATTGACTGTCTGTTGTGATCCAAAGTCAGTTCTAGGTGCTAGAGATACCGCAGTGTTTATATTAGCCTGAAATCTCAGCCCTTGTGGGACTTAGACAACGCACGACTGAACAAGGAACACACAGCAAGGAATACAGTGAATAAGGAATACGGCAGTGGAGAAAAATAAAGCAGATAAAGGGAATAGTGAGTGCTGAGGTAAGGGATACTGCCATTTTAATCGAATATTCGGAAGAGGTTTTACTGATCAAGAAACCTTTGAACATTCTGAGTTAGCATTTCAAACCTGAAGAAACAGAAGGAATGAGCCCTGAGAACCTCAAGGAGCAGGCATTCTAGGCAGAGGGGACAGCAAGTGCAAAGGCCCTGAGGCAGAAGCAAGCCTGGCTAGAAGTTAGTGAGTAAGGGAGTAAGTAGTAGAAGTCAGAAAGAAAGGAAGAGAAGGGCCAGACCCTGTAGGCCATTGTAAGCTTTCATAAAGACTTTCAACGGGAAGCTGTGGGAGGATTGTGAGTAGTGGAATCACATACTCTGTTTACATCTTTAAACGATCACTCTGGTTACCGTTTTGAGAGTAGGAGACCGTGGTCTAAGCAGGATGTTAGCTAATGCAGTGAACATCGTGGAGAGGGATGATGCTGGCTTGCACCAGGGGGAAGAAGTGAGTAGATTCTGCATATGACGTGAAGTTAGAACTGACAGGATTTGCAGGCAGGTTAGATAGGGGATGTGGGAGAAAATCAATAGATTAATAAAATGTTCAATATCATCTGATTTTTTTCTGTGGTAGAAACTGGAAGAGCTGTTAAAGAATAATATCTAACTTCTACTGAGTACTTACCACATGCTTGTTGTTAGGTGCCATCGAGTCGGTTCCGACTCGTAGTGACCTGATGTACAGCAGAACGGAACACTGCCTGGTCCTGCACCATCCTCACGGTCACATGCTAGGGAGTTTTAAACACTTTGCATGTCATTTCCGTTAATTTTCTCATTAACCCTATGATGATGTTATTTTACAGATAAGGAAATTTGAGGCACAGAGAACTTAAGTAGCTTGCCCAAGATCACACAACTAAATGGGATTTTCTAGTAAGCCCATTCAGCTGTGGAATCCACGGTGAAGATTATATCATTGACAGAGCATTGCTGAGCGTCTTCCACGGCGCCTTGTTTGTAACACTGAGCACAGTGCTATAGTGATGACTCTTGTATTCAGGCTCACACTATGACTCTATGGTACCTGACACATTAAAAAAAAAAAAAATTGTTGCCGTTGAGTTGATTCCGTCTCATGGCGACCCTATAGGACAGAGTAGAACTGCCCCATAGGGTTTCCAAGGCTGTAAATCTTTACCGAAGCGGACTACCGCATCTTTCTCCCACAGAGCAGCCAACCACCAACCTTTCAGTTAGCAGCCGAGCATTTTAACCACTGTGCCGCCAGAGCTCCTTGCCTGACACATAAGAAAAAGTGATTAATAGTTTTTTTTTTTTTTGAATGACTGTCTAGCATTGGTCCTGGTGTATAAAGATCAAGAAGACATGGCCTCTTTCCTTGGGGATCTCACTGTGAATTGTGATAAACCAGCCTCTAAACAGAGACATTACCATCTAGAAGGCTGTTAGACACACGCTACTTGAGTTCAGGGGAAAGATTAACTCTCCAAGAAGGCATGCTAGTCTGAAAGGCTGAGCTGGCCTGAGGAAGAAGAGGAAGGCCCTTGGGATGGGGTACCACCTGTACAGAGTCACAAAGGCACAGAAGGGGCAGGTGAGACTCAGAAATCACGTGTGGAGCCTGAAACCCTTAAATTCCCAAATGAGGTCTGTAGCCTTAAATAAAGTTTTAAATGTCACTCAGTGTAATTTTAGTATATTTTATGTGCACATTCCAGAGTTCTTTGGGAATTGGTTTTATAGGTTTGGCATATGGGGCAACTCTAACTCAGAATTTGGATTAACTCTGTGTGCCTGTCTGCCATTCCTTTGAAATCCTGACATTGGACTATTTTGGTATTGTGTACATAACACAGCCGCTTTTCTGACTTCATGAACCTGAGCTTTTAAAGTGGAACCAGACGCAAGCACGTGGAGGCACATGTTCGTGCTTCGTTCAGCCGTTAGAGAGGCGTGGCCGCCATTTCCGAGGGGTTGGTTGATGCACTGGGTGTCCCGTCCCCAGAACCCTTGGCTTTGTATGTTTTTTATTCCTCAGCTCCTTAAAAGTTCTACTCCAAACCTAGTATTAACTACCAAATGACAGAAACCAGAGCACATGGCAAATTTATCTTGAAAGAGACCATTGGAAAAAGTTTTGCAGAGGCTCACATGATACTATTTGTACATATTTTTCCTTCCATGGTGATGCTTAAAATTCATTCCCCATTGCCTGTAAGAGAAAGGAGGAGGGGGAGAAGCCTGCGTTTGATGGCTTTGTATGTCCCTGCAAAGAAAGAGAGCTCTTGAAGAAAGGAAGGCAGGCTTTCAGATGCTGTCTGAACAAAGATATGGAAATGTGAGCCGAGAGCCTGCATCTGGAGGTTTTCAAACACTGGAACACAGGCTGCATGCTTCTTTTGCTGTTCGAGGAGTGAAAAGCTGTTTCCTGTCATTTCCCATCTTGTCACTCCCAGGACCAACATCTTGCTACTTCTTGCAACAGCTGTTGTTTTTTTTTTCCTCCCTTCCACAGACAGATGGTACAAGAGCTTTGATAATTTTCCCCCCGGTTCTAAACAAGTTCACTGGCGAGTTACCTGCATAAAATGGTCATATGCCTTAACGGAAACCTCGTCCCTGCTGATGCAGCCATCTTGTTTCTCCCTTGGACTGTGCAGCCACTGAGGAAAAGGGCACTGATGGCGAGAGTGAACATCGTGCCTTGGGTGCCATAGAACATTAGGATTTCTGATCATGATTTCTCTGTACTTTGAATTTTCTGTAGGGTTTCTCTTGATGTCCTCTGTTTGCCTCCCCAGGTGTCAGTGAGGTAGAGTTGGCACAGTTGATACACTGTCTTTTTGCAGGGCTAGATGCTTTTCCTTAATTGATCTTTTTACACCTATTGAAATTTTGATTGAATTCTTCCATGAGGATAAGAACTTAGAAATAATACTGAGAATGCATTACACCTGGGGAAGATATTTAATGGAAACAATCTTGGTTTTATTACATTTATGGTTACAAAGTAGAAAAATAACCACAAGGAGGAGCATTTTCCTTTTTTCCCTCCTCAAAATAATTGATGTTTCCTTAAGTATGAAAGTAACTTGTATTCTTTGTAGAAAACAGAACATAGGAAGAAGGATCTGTGGTACAAAAGTAGAATCATCTGCCAGTCCATAATAACCACTCTTACAATTGGTATATTTGCTTAATCCTTTCGCAGCAGAGCTGGGTGTGTTTATTTCTCTCCTGTACTTATACATTTACCTGAATACTTTGGTCATTTTCTAGAATGGATTTGGTGACAGTGGTAGTAATGATAGATAACGATCGATAATGCCAATAGCTAAAATTAATTGAACACTTATTATGTCATAGTGCGATGAGTACTTTACCTGCTTCACACGTGTGAATTCTCACAACAGTACTAGAGAGTAAGGGTTACTTTGCATTTTAGACACGGAAAAAAATGAGGCTGAGAAGCGTTAACTAGTTTGCCCGAGGTCGTGCAGCATGTAAGAGGTGATGCTGGGATTTGAACCCAGGCGGTCAGACTCCACGTCAGTTTTCAGCATTTCGACATCTTCTCTTTAAAGGGTCTGAATATTTTGAAGACTCCTGTTAGATACTTTCTATCAGTTGACACTTTCCACAGTGTATAAGAATACTTACTGCACTCTGGCCCTTCTCAAATATTACCAGAAGTATTTGATCTTTAGAGATGTTTGGGGTGAATGGATTGATGGTTCCCTTTATTAGCCCGTCTTTTGTTATTAGAGAGACTATGCATATTTCATGTGTTTATTGATAATTTGCATTTGACCTATAAATTGTTCCTATCTTGTGCACATTCTCTTACTGGACAGTTATTTTATTGTTATTATTTTTTGGTTCAAACTCATATATTATTAACACTTTGTCATGTTTGTTTAAAAATGTTTTTGTCTTTTTTGTGGATACAATATTTATAAGTATCTACAAGTCCTATATTTTTGTTTGTATCCCTCTTCCACAAATCCGTTATGTAGCCTGTGTTTTATCTTTTGGTTTTATTATTTATAGCCAACTCTTTAATTCAAATCTGGAATTCATTTTGATCTATGTTGTGAGGTGAGACCCTTACTTTATTGTTTTCGTTGACAGGTGATACTTCCTTTTTGCGATGCATTTTTTCAATGTCATGCAGTCACGCACGGTATATTCTACTATTCTTCTCAGACCTGCTTTATTATACATTCCTTTCTTTTACCTGCTCTTCTCTGTGTAAGCTAACTTTTCTGTGTCAGTGATCTGTCTAGTATTAGCCCTATACTAGACTTTAATGATAGTAAGTTTATAAAATGGTCTGGGAGCTTCTTTGCTGAAAGCAGCCAGCTGTTAGCATCAGAAGGGCCACACCCCACACAGCATGGCCGCACCCCTACTTTGTGACCTGACTGCATAGCTAGGTCTAAACTCTGTCAGCAGAGTTAACAGAAATAACATGAACTTGCATCACGGAAGATTTTCAGTCCTTTGAATTCTTGAAATCTGTGTAAAGATGATGTAAAGTATTTATGTTGTTCCTGTTCTTGTTTTTCATATTGTAAAGTACAGAGTTGGAGCAAACAAAGCACTGGCTATGTATGGCCCATATGGGCATAGTCTGTGTCCACTTCTAATTCTGAGGTATTTGAGGAGCATCACTGGAGAAAATAAATAAAACAAGGTAAGATTTTACAGGCCTAGGTGAACTGTTCAGTTACCGGACTGCGAAGATTGGAAATAATATCGGTTAAAACACAAGTGAGCTGTGTTCTTTCTGAATTACAACAAGCCTTTTAGCAGCCGTAGCACTTAACCACTACGCCACCAGGGTTTCCATAATAACCTATATAAAACATAATAACCTATATAATAACCTACTGATCCCAAAAGGTTAAGGTTACTTAGACTTCATTTAAGGAAAAAATTGGATCCTTGCATTTCCCTCCATGGTTTTATACAAACATTAAGTGCACCTACCAGTGACAAACATCTTCTGTAATAAAAGTGATACCAGGTTTACAACCTGAGAAGTGTTTTGAGGTAAATGTTTTTATTTGGTCCTCATAATACCCTGTGAAGTACTTGAGTCCCGAGGTATTGTTACCTCCACTCTACATATGAGGAAGATGAGACTCAGTTAAAAAGCTTGCCCAAGGTCACGTGGCTTGTAAATGACGAAACTGGGTTCCAGCCTAGCTCTTCTGAGACCCGCGTTGACTTTGTGAGTTCCCAGATCTTCTATTTTTTAAAGCAATTTGCATATCTACCTAGCCCACCTTTAACGTGCTGAAGAATCTGTTTTAGGTGCCTGCCCAGAGTGACATATGTCAAAATATTTTTTAAAATTGTGAAGTATCTTTTAAATGTGAGACTTTATTTCTATTCCTCCCTGGGGACTAACAGTCGTACCCATCTTCTCTGTTCGCTGCTACGTAGTTCTAACTAACCAAGTTGGATCATATGAGCCTTATTTATTTATTTTTAATATGCCTCTGCAGTATGATGAAGGCCATCTTCAGTAAAAGGAAAAACAATCTTCATTGGTCCTAACAAAACAAAACAAAACCCATTGCTGTCAAGCTGATTCCAACTCATAGCGACCCTATAGGACAGAGTAGAACTGCCCCCATAGGGTTTCCAAGGAGCACCTGGTGGATTTGAACTGCCAGCCTTTTGGTTAGTAGGGATAGCTCTCAGCCACTACACCACCAGGATTTCCTTGTTGGTCCTAGTCCAGGTGAAAGTAAACGACGAGGTAGAGTTGTCAAGTTTGTCTTCTACCCTCAAACTGCTAATGGTGGTCTTTTTCCATAATTTGAAGGAATAGGGTAAGAAAAATTTGTACCTCAGTTTATAGTTAATATTATGGAAGTTTGATATTCAGATGTACCCAAAACAGTATTACACATTGTGGTAGTTTTTAAGACTGTCTGGAAATACAGCTGTCTGTCTCTTCTCTGCGTGTGGTAGGCTCAACCTCTGACCACGCTAAGTTTGGGTGGCCATGTGACTTGGTTTGACTTTGAGATATGACCAGGGCTTCTGGCTGTGTATTTACCATGTTCTTTTTTCTTTACATGAGGGTTAGTGATGTCAGGATGGTGGCTGCTCCATCATCCCGGATTCCTGAATGAGTATGATGAGCAGAGCCCCTGCTGACTCATGATACACGTATAATGTGAATGAGAAATAAACCTTTGTTGTTTTCAGCCACTGAAATTTTGTAGTTGGTACCACAGAATCACCTAGCCTGTCCAGACCAAGGCAAGGTTGTAAGGATATATATACTCATCTTAAAACCTTTTGGTTGTTTCCACCTAAAGGTCTTAAATTACACCCAAACTGGATAACCTGCCAAACGGAATATATCCATTAAAGAATGCTCACGTAATAGGACTTCAAGTCAAGAGGAGACACTTGAAAGGACAGCCTAGAGCCCTTTTTCAGAGCTTTCTTGTTGAATAGTCAAGGGAGAGCTTTACTTGAGTTACTTGAGTCATTCTTAGCATGTACTTGATTCAGTCTTTAGTCATAGAGGTCTCCCAGATCACCAGTAACTTTTACTGGGGGTATAGCTTTAAAAGAGGAGCAAGGGCTACCAAGTGTTGATTGGATGTTAGGAAAAGGACAGGATTTCTCCCAAGGGCTCTGTTTTCACCTAGGCCTAAATAAAGCCTGAGAAGAGCCACTGAGGCTGGAAGTGGTCACTCAGTCACTTTGATAAGGTCTGTTGTGCTTCAGATAAGAGTTGTGTTCCAGCTTGCTTAGTTCTGGAATTGACATGCAGTGCTGGCATGTCAGAGGACCTGAATCTTAATAAAACAGAGCTGGCGTTGGCCCCGCCTCGCCTCTCTTCTCCTTCCCCTCGTACCTTTTCCCACCCCTTGGGCTCCCTCATTTCCACTCGTGTTTCCTCTCATCTAATTTAGCTCACCAAGGACTGTGTTCCACAAAGTGGTTTGTAAGTCACCTCTGGAACTTGAAAACCATTTTCCCATGATGTGGATGATAGAAGTATTATGTCCCAAATTAGCCCTAGAGAAGTTGACTTAACCAACTGGAAGTTACCCAGAGGGTCCTGAGTCCTGTTGAAACCTTAGCTACTTGGACTGTGTATAGATGGAAGGTGGGTGGCCCGGATCTTTAGTACTGTTGGTGGCCTGAGCGAGCAATCCTTGGCTTTTTTGTCATCTTTTCTTACTTCAGAACAGTTCTTTGCATATGGCAAGTGCTTCTCTCATATTCCACCTGGCCACCTGTGAATTTTAAGCTTCAGAGTGGCCATGCAGCTTCACAGCCCTTGCTGAAGGTGGAGCCTCCACCATGCTGGCCTGTCTTTGGGGTATAGAGAGTACTTCTCTGCCCGCCGAATCTTTAGCTGACATCATATGTCCCATGAGCCTCGTACACACTGGAGGAGGAGTGCAAGGTGAGGCCGCATTGAGCCTTTTCACTGTCAGCTGGAAGGGACCCAAAGCTGCTGTGTTAGGGTTGTCAGTCAGGGAGGGCTTCCCCTCCTAATGCTAAGCTCTCCAACTCCTTTATCCTCACCCAGCCCTCACTCCCTGCAGAGCAGTGACAGTGTGGGTTCTGGCTGGCATCCTCTCATTGAGGGAGGAGGGGGCAGAGAGTTCATGAATAGGTGCCCTTTGACAGCCTCCCTGGGCCCCTAGGGCAGGGGTGGTGGGTGAGTTGGAGGAAGTAGACAAGCAGGCCTGGCTGGAGGAAGCGGGGTCTCCGCATGGCTGCCTGTCGCCCCTGGGCCCTGCTATCTAGGGCAATTCTTTTCTGCCTGTGTGAGTCATAATATTTTTAGCTCTCTGGAAAGGAGCCGTCTTTATAAACATATAAGCCTGTTGATTAACTCACATATGATTTTAAAATCAATTTTCTGGAATACGTCATGTAAAAATATAGGCTACTGTTTTAGTGGAGTGTTCAGAAGTCAAGAATTTTCTATAGTTTCTTCATTTCTGATCATTCTCTCACTTTTCTTCCTCCAGCCTCTTCTTTTTCCTTTTCATCTCTCTTACTTCCTTGTCCCTTTTTCTCCTTGTTTTTCTGTGTGAATGTGTGTCCTTTTTCTGTTTCTCCCTGACCCTTCCCTTAGTATTACCCACATTCTTTGCCCTCAGTGTGTTCTGTGTGTGTAGACCTCATTGTTACTGGGGGTGGGGAGTGATGTCTTTCATTGCCCCAACGTAGATAGTAATGTCAGTATTTTTAATGGCAGTTAGTTGTTCAGTGAATGGTATTAGAAGATTCTAACTTCATCGTCTTAATTAGGAAGATCAGATTAAGCTTAATATTTGAAAGCACACCATGCGGATACTTAGCAGACATCTTGCGCAAGCCCTTCAGTTGAAAACAAATGATGTGATATGATCAGTGCGTGATGACAGCTTTTCAGGCCAGCGAGCTGGAGTGTATTTATAACTTAAAGTACTTCTGCAGTGGGTGTCAAAGGTAAAACATGATGGTTTCCCAAGAGGATTTTCTCGAGTTTGGGTTGTAGAGAAGTAAGTGCTGTGTGACTGGAAGGACTGCATGCACGTTTCTCTGTGCACGGTTGTGGCTGGGGCCAGGGGTAGAGAAATGGGGGGAGGAAGAGGAGAAAGAATGTTTTATACAGGCAGTCTCCGTTTGGTTGCCTTTTATAGGAGTTAGCACATTTCACTAAAAACACACTTTATTGGAAGAACTCAGTTCCCGTTGCTGTTGGGTGCAGCAAGGAGTGAAAGCGTGGGGAAGCAGCTGGAAATGGAAAGATGGTTTGTGCAGGTGGCTTGCAGCTGACCTACCTGTCATGTAATGAATGCGGTGTGATTATTAATCTCTTGCTGGGACTGAGACCTGCTGTCTTTTCCAAAGCTGGTAGGACCCATTTACTGGCTGTAAGCCTTGCAGATGAACTTGGCCAGGGAAAGTGAAACCTGTCTACAGAAAGCCCCATTTTGTTAAACTGAGAGTGGGCAGCAGAGGAGATGAGAAGGCCCCCAGTCTGGAAGCTAAGCTGAGACACAGGAACTCTGTGTAGATAAATACTGCTTTCCACTCTCTTGACTCCCCTGTGCAGGGAAACTCTATGATTGGACAACTTCACTGACTTGCCCTCCTCCCATGCTCCCCTTTCCACCTCTGACTGTCAGACTATTAATGAGAGCCGTTCTTGTCCCTCAGGAGGTGAACTGGGGGGTGGACATAGCTGTGGGGATGAGCTGGAGAAGTTTCCAGGTTCTCAGCTTGCCAACTTGAGGATGTCTCCTGTGGCCGGGTATCACCAAGAGCCCTCCTCAGCTTTTGTCATTTTGGAGTCTCAGCTCTATAGTTATCTACTCAGCAGTTTTCTTTAAATTAATTGTGCATGTGTGTTTTTGTTTGTTTTTTGGCTTAAATACATTTATTCAAAAGGGAATATTTTATCACTGTAGTAAACAGAAGGCAAGTACCACTTGTCATGAGAAAGAAACTGTAAAAATGGATATAATGCAATTAAAATATATGAGGTTCTGGTTAGGTACTGTTCCCTGTGGAAGACTCCAAACCTAAGGCCTCCTCTCACTTTCTCAGGTCAAAAGGGAGCTTAGAGGGGCAAACATTTTAAATCCAAAAAGCACCAAATGAGTCACTGTCCTTAACTAACTGTTGTTGTTGCTGTTAGGTGCCGTCGAGTCAGTTCCGACTCATAGCGACTATATGTATGACAGAACGAAACACTGCCCAGTCCTGCGCCATCCTTACAGTCGTTGCTATGCTTGAGCTCATTGTTGCAGCCGCTGTGTTAATCCACCTCGTTGAGGGTCTTCCTCTTTTCCGCTGACCCTGTACTCTGCCAAGCATGGTGTCCTTCTCCAGGGACTCATCCCTCCTGACATGTCCAAAGTATGTAAGACGCAGCCTCGCCATCCTTGCCTCTAAGGAGCATTCTGGCCGCACTTCTTCCAAGACAGATTTGTTTGTTCTTTTGGCAGTCCATGGTATATTCTATATTCTTTGCCAATACCACAATTCACAAATGGTCCATTAAGTGTGAACTTTTTAATAATTTCAGTTCTGGTCCACATTTCTCCCTTTCTATCAGATCCATCTATCAAGGCCCTGCTCAGAACAGTCACTAGTGGTAGCCAGGCACTGTCTTTGTCTCAGGGTAGATGAGACTGGTTTGTGTAGACTGTGAGTCCTGTAGACTGCTTTCTTCTCTGAGGCCTTGGATTTCTTCTTTCTCTTTTGTTCAAGACAAGTAGAGAACAATAGTTGTTAACCTCCAACCCTTTTAAGTAATTTTTTCCCCCCTTGTTTAACCGCCAAGATTGTGTGGTGGTTTAGGAGGAGATCTGGAGGAGAGAGAGAGGTGACTGAGAAGATGAATCCATTGTGGCTGCTTCTGAGGACTATAGTTGGTCTGGATAATATACCCCAGAAATGAGGAATTTGTGGGTGATTGGTCAGAGAGCTAGAGAGGGGCTGTGAGGACTTTAACTTGGTTTTTTGCTTCTGTCACATGGCTCATTCCTTTCTTCACACATTGTTCACCGGGGGAAGAAGGGAAGGAAATCATACATTTTCTTGGACAAACTTTTATTATTGTAGGCTGGGGTGTGGTGCGTGAGTGAAGATAACATCTACTGTGGTGTGTGTAGCTTCCATTGGATCTCCATTCTCATAAAGGGTATATGTGATAAAGGAAACTACTTCCGGTGGCTCAGTGGTTCAGTGTTCAGCTGCTAACTGAATGATCAGCGGTTTGAACCCACAAGTCGCTCTTCAGGAGAAAGATGTGGCAATCTGCTTCCGTAAATCTCATGGGGCAGTTTTACTCTGTCCTTTAGGGTGGCTATGAGTCACAGTTGACTCATCCGCACTGGGTTTAGTGGGTTTGTGTGATAGAAACTGATTTGGCAATGCCATGAAACCTCAACTCTTAGACAGATTTCAAATCTCTAGGCATTAGGCAGAAATCTAGATTAAAGTTTAACCTTTTCATCCTTTGTAACATAACCAAATGAAAGGAATGAGATAATATTTAGCCCCCCCCACCAAAAAAAAAGTTATGTTAACTTTGCTAAAATGAATGTAAAGTTTTCTGTCCTTTGCTCCATAATATACTTTTCTTGTTTTGGGAGGGAGAGATTAGGGATGGGAGGGTGGGAGAGGATTGTGAGTTTGAGACTATATTGATCAGAGCCAAGTTTAGCATGCTCTGGCACGTAAATTCAAGATTTGCGGTTGAGTGGAATTGATTTTGCTGAGACTAAATTAATCACAGTGCTTAATCACTGTAACCTTTAAACATTGCAGTCTTGGCCACAGCTCCAGGTCAGAGTGGGGCTCCTCTGAGCTTTCTGCCGTCATCTCATGGAAGGCCAAATGGCCTGTCTGTGCAAACAGGAATTCCCAGTGCAGGTCTCCACACTGGCCCCTGCCCTTCAGGGTGGTCACTGCAACCCAAGAGGGCTATCCGCATGCACACAAGTGTTTTCAGTTTTTTTCTGCAGATAAACTTGCCATGGCTGTCAAAATGCCCACAGGAAGCTCGTCTTTAGAGTTAAAATTAGAAACACTCAGTTGCATCGTGATGCTTTTTTTCTATTGAATAGTAAAGACTAATCCCATTCGGAACCATTTTGGAAGGATATAGTGATCAAGTTGGGAGAAACCAAGGCATGGAGAGTTGGACTCTTTAGTAGTCATCTGAGCCTGTAAGGAGGGGTGAGAATGGAACCTAGGTTTTTATTTTTGGTGTGTTTTGGGGGGGATTTTTTTGGATGCTCATTTCACTTCCTTGGTCTCAGTCTCATGCAGCCTCCCAGAATTAAACCATCATTATGCCTCCCATAGAAATGCAAATTACTTCCCTAGTTTAGCTGGCTTCTCTGAAAATACTTTTGTATGATTTTTTTTTTTTAACCCCTTTTGAGAACTGTCCTTGAAGTTCATCAGGATAGTATTCTTTTTGTGTGTCTGTGCTTCAGGTGAAAGTTTACAGCCTAAGTTAATTTCTTATACAAAAATTTATACATATTTTTATGTGGCCCTAGTTGGAATCCCTATAATGTGACCGCACTCTCCCCCTTTCCACTCAGGTCTTCCCGTGTTCATTCAACCAACTCCTATCCCTTTCTGTCTTCTCATCTCACCTCTGGTCAAGAGCTGCCCATTTAACCTTGTGTATATCTACTTTTTTTTTTTTTTTTTATATCTACTTGAACTAAGAGGCACACTCTTCATATGTATTATTATTATTATTATTTTAGAGTCCAGCCTAATCCTTGTCTGAAGAATGGGCTTCAGGAATGTTTTTAGTTCTGAGTTAACAGGGATCCCAGAGGCCATGTCTTCTGGGGTTCCTCCAGCCTCAGTCAGACCAGTAAGTCCGGCCTTTTTACGTGAATTTGAGTTCTGCACTACACTTTTCTCCTGCTCCATAAGGGATTCCGTTGTGTTCCCTGTCAGGGTGGACAATTGGTGGTAACCAGGCACCTTCTAGTTCTGGTCTCAGGCTGGAGAGTCTGGTTTAAGTGGCCCGTTTGTCTCTTGGGCTCATATTTTCCTTGTGTCTTTGGTGTTCTTCATTCTCCTTTCTCTATGTGGGTTGGGACCAATTGATGCATCTTAGATGGCTGCTCCCAAGCTTTTAAGACCCCAGACGCCGCTCACCAAAGTGGGATGCAGAACATTTTCTTAATAAACTTTGTTATGAGAATTGACCTAGATGTCCCCTGAAACCATGGTCCCCAGACCCCCGCCAATGCTGCTCTGTCCCTCAAAGTGTTTGGTTGTATTCAGGAAACTTCTTAGCTTTTGGTTTAGTCCGGTTTTGCTGACTTCCCCTGTAATCATGTGTTGTCCTTCCTTTCATCTAAGGTAATTCTTGTCTACTATCTAGTTAGTGAATTCCTCTCTCTCCCTCCCTCCCACCCTCATAACCATCAAAGAATATTTTCTTCTATGTTCAGACCTTCTCTTGAGTTCTATAACATGATCTCATACGATATTTGTCCTTTTGTGACTGACTTCATTTCTCTCAGCATAATGCCTTCCAGATTCATTCACGCTGTGAGGTGTTTCTGGGATTCATCATTGTTCTTTATCTTTGTGTAGTATGCCATCATGTTTATCTATTCCATCTGTTGATGGGCACCTAGGTTGTTTCCATCTTTTTGCTATTGTGAACAGTGCTGCAGTGAACATGGGTATGCAAGTATCTATTTGTGTGATAGCTCTTATTTCTCTAGGATATATTCCAAGGAGTGGAATTACTGGATTGTATGGTACTTCTATTTCTAGTTTTTGAAGGAAGCACTAAATCCACTACCAAAGTGCTTGTACCTTTTTACATTCCCACCAGCAGTGTATAAGTAGTGTTCCAGTCTCTCCACAATCTCTCCTACATTTATTATTTCGTATTTTTTTGGTTTAATGCTAGCCTTGTTGGGGTGCAATGCTATCTCATTGTAGTTTTGATTTGCATTTCTTTAATGGCTTATGATAGTATTTCCTCATGTATCTGGTGGGCATCTGAATGTCTTCTTTGGTGAAGTGCCTGTTCGTATCCTTTGCCCATTTTTTAATTGGGTTATTTGTCTTTTTGTTGTTGAGGTTTTGCAGTATCTTGTAGGTTTTAGAGATTAGACCCTGCTGGAATATGTCATAGCCAGATTTTTTTTCCCGGTCTATAGGTTGTCTTTTTACTCTGTTGGTGAAGTCTTTTAATGAGCATAAATGTTCAATTTTTAGGAGCTCCCACTTATGTAGTTTCTTTTCTGGTGTTTCTGCATTGTTAGTTATGTTTTATATTCTGTTTATGCCATATATTAGGGCTCTTAGTGTTGTCCCTATTTTTTCTTCCACGATCTTTATCCTCTTAGATTTTGTATTTCAGTCTTTGATCCATTTTGAATTAGTTTTTGTACATGGTATGAGGTATGGGTCTTGTTTCATTTCTTCGCAGATGGATATCCAGTTATGCCAGCACCATTTGTTAAAGAGACTGTGTTTTCCCCATTTAGCAGACTTTAGGCCTTTGTCAAATATCAGCTGCTCATAGGTGGATGAATTTACATCTGGGTTCTCAATTCTGTTCCATTGGTCTATGTATCTGTTCTACCAGTACCAGGCTGTTTTGACTACTGTGGCAGTATGTAATAGGTTCTAAAATCAGGTAGTGTGAGGTCTTGCACTTTTTTTCTTCTCCTTCAGTAATACTTCACTTATCAATGGCCTCTTTCGTTCCATATTGAAGGTGGTGATTTGTTTCTCTATCTCGTTAAAAAATGTTGAAATTTGGACCGGGATTGCATTGTATCTGTGGATTCCTTTGGGTAGAATTGGTATTTTCACAGTGTTGAGTCTTCCTATCCATGAGCAAGGTATGTTTTTCCACTTAAGTAGGTTTCTTTTGCAGTAGCGTCTTGTAGTTTTCTTTGCATAGGTGTTTTACGTGTCTGGTTAGATTTATTTCTAAGTATTTTATCTTCTTGGGGGCTATTGTAAACAGTACTGATTTGGTGATTTCCTCTTTGAAGTTCTCTTTGTTGACGTAGAGGAATCCAGCTGATTTTTGTATGTTTACCTCGGATAAACCAGAAAGAACATGGGTCCAGGGACAAAGGTAACCTTGGGGCACCAACCCCAGGTGACTGAAGAGTGAAGTCAAACCAGCAAGGAGAGGGAAAATTTCAGCAGATTTTGTTGTGCTGAGAAGAGGTAAAATGACTTAATGAAGGTCACTGGCATGTCAGCTGATTTGATTCCTGTGCAGGAATCTTCTCTCTGTCACCTACCCTTTTCTCCACAAAATAGATCTTGGCTTTACAACTATTTTCAATCAGATTTCTTATACATAGCAAGCAAAACTAGTTGCTGTTGGGTGGATTCTGATTCATAATGACTCCATGTGTGTCAGAGTAGAACTGCTCCATAGGGTTTTTAATGGCTGATTTTTCAGAAATAAATTGCAAGTCCTGTCTTTCGAGGTCCTCTAGGTGGACTCAAACCATCCAACTTTTTGGTTAGCAACTGAGCATGTTAACTGTACCACCCAGGGACTCAAATAGCAAGTAGAGCTCCAAAAATCTGATGTAATTTGTAGTGGGAACAACATTCTCACGTAAGTGAGATATATCTGTAATCTGACTTGGTGAGTTGCTTATAGTGGGAGAGAGAATGCCTTAACCTTAAAACTTCACTTTTGTAAAAGTTTTTGGGGTGTCGTTTTAGTTATCCAGTGCTTCTATAACAGAAAAACACAAGTGGATGGCTTTCATAAAGAGAGATTTATTTTCTCACCGTCTAGTAGGCTAGAAGTCCAAAGTCAGCTCCAGGGGAAGGCTTTCTCTCTCTGTTGGCTCTGGAGGAAGGTCCCTCTCCTCTGTCTTCCCCTGGACTAGGAGCTTCTCTGCACAGGAACCCTGGGTCTAAGGACGCGCTCTGCTCCTGATGCTTCTTTCTTGGTGCTCTGAGGTCTCCCTGTCTCTCTGCTCATTTCTCTCTTGTAGATCTCAAGAGATTGCCTCAAAACACAATCCAGTCTTACAGATTGAGCCCTGCCGCACTAACACAACTGCCGCCCTGCCCATCCTCCCTCATTAACATCTCAGAGGCAGTATTTACAACATGTAGGAAAGTCACACAATACCTGGAACCATGGCCCAGCCAATCGATGCACATATTTTTGGGGGGACATAATTCAATCCATGACAGGTGTCCTTGCCTTTCCTGTTAATACTTTCGTTTGTCTAAGTCTGTTTACATTTGTTTTCATTGGTGGGGTCAGTAGGTTCATAGCAAGAGTACAATTGGCAGTGTAATGGAGTGGTTTTGAACACAGATTTAGAAGGTGGAGTTCCTGGGTCAGCCTTGGCTCCACCACGTATTAGCTCTCTTGTCTTGGTCAGTTAGCCTGGCTGCTCTGTGCCACAGCACCTACCTCGCAGGGCTGCTGTGAAGGTTATACGGATTAGTGGAAGCTAAGTTCTTAGAATAATGCCGGCGTATGTGAGGGCTGGTTGGATGTTATTATCATGTGGTTGATCTGTTGTTATTTTCTGTACCTGTGGCTTTTAGGTGGTGACTAAATGTGTGTCTCTAATCCTGTTAGCTCTGCTGTAGCTCATCCCTGTTTTCCTCCCTTGATGCTCATTGATTACCAGAGTATCCCGGTGCCGTGGTTCTGATGCTGACTTTTTTTTACGTCCACTTTGTGGTTACATTTGGACCAGGGCAGCCAGATCTGGATATGCCAAAGATAGAGAGGAGAAGAGTAAAAGAGAATGTTACTACAACTTGATTGCAGAGTCGTTCTTTCCGCAGATGTTTGTCAATTGGCAGCTCGTTGCCTCACACAAGGACACAATGATCTGTAGGACGTGGTACCTACTTAGAATTCTGTCCGTCTAAACAGGACCTTTGGCAGCTTCCTGCCACCCACTTAACCTCTTTTCAAATCAACAGCAAACATTGTTTTAGAAAGGCATTTGATAAAATATAACATTAATATTCAGCTTTGGGGTTGGCTATCAATGAACCCCTACCCCAACACTCATCTGCATCCCTGCAAAGGTCAAGAGCACCTCTGAAGATCTACTGTCTTGAATTTGCGCAAAGTTGGTACTCAAACATTTTTTGCAATTACTTGTTTTGTCAGACTCCCCAGGAGAGACTATCAGGTCATGAGGGCAGTGACTGTGTTTGGTTCATCATTTTATTTACAGTATGTTGTACGAAAGGGTAAATTTTGTGTTGAATGTATCTCAAGTGCTTTGGAAGAGTAGAACCCAAAGGCATCTTTGTTACTGTTATTTGACAGCGAGTGATTTCCCACTGAAACGCATCTTGCTGCTGTTGTTGGGTGCCATCAAGCCAATTCTGATTCATGGCGACCCCTATGACAGGTTAGAACTGCCCTGTAGGGTTTTTTGTGTTTTGAGGGGTTTTCTTTTGGCTATACCTTTATGGAAGCAGATTGCCACGTCTTTATTCTGTGGAACCGATAGGTGGATTCAAGCTACCAACTTTTCCATTAGCAACCATTTGCTTAACCATTGTGCCACCAGAGCTCCTTAAAGGCATCTCCTTTAAGCCTTCATTCACAGGCTTGCTTTCCCTCTTCCCTTCTTTTATGCACTCACTGCCCCCTCACTCCAGCAGAAGGTGCACTAGGACCTTTTCTAACTTCTCTTAAGCTATTCCATTTGAACTTTCTTTTCATCATCTGTTTTTCAATATTCTCAGAATTAATCTGCCTGTTATGTCTGCTCTTACCTAGAAGATTTATGTCCTGAGAAGTGTGAAGCTGGTGGGGGAGTGAAGGGGGGGAGCAAAGGAGAAGTAGTTACCTCTAGCTGGTTGAAGAGCCCTCGCCCACGCTTCCAGACCGGGTACTCTGAACTCATCACTCCTGAGGTTTTCCTCTGTATGTTTTCTAGGCTGCCACGTCCAGGTAACAACAAATAGTCCTCATACCCAGTGTAGTAAAATAATGTAGAAAAGGCAGAATTATCTCAATGTTAAGAAAAATTGGTTCATAAAGCTGTGGGGCCCAGAACATAAGGTCTATAGAGCAGCTCCTTCCCCTTCCTCAGTGGGCCTTTCTTGGGTCACTGCTTCCTGCTAGTATTTAGTTCTGTTAAATTTTTCCAAATTGGCTTGTTTGTTTAGGATTATCCAAATTTGCATACAGCCTTCAGCCTGGCTTTGAGTCTACATTTCTTTTAAATGTAGATTCAAAGACACAGGTTTATGTCCCTGACCTTTCGCTAATTATTAGATTGAGATAAATGTGTGTAGGTGACAAATTGCCTTTAATGACATTTAATCTGCATGCTGACATTAACTCTGGTTAGTGTCCCAGTCAGATAGAGGCAAAGAGCATGGACTTTTATCTTAATTTGACCTGTTTAAAAGGTGTTTGTGGTGAGAGTCACTTTCTGATTAACTTAATAGCATGTTTTACATGAAAAGTAATCAAATATTGATGTAAGAAGAAGCTGCTAGATGACATATTTCCCAGTCGGCCATGAGTGGCAAAAACAACAGAGAAATGGGAGAGTTGCTAGTGACTTAATCATGAAGGAGAGCCTGGCAGCTGCTCAAAAGCCAATTAAAACAAACAAACAAAAAACAACCAAACCCGTTGCTGTTGAGTAGATCCTGACTTATAGCAACCCTATAGGACAGAGTAGAACTGCCCCATAGAGTTTCCAAGGAGCGCCTGGTGGATTCGAACTGCCGACCTTTTGGTTAGGAGACGTAGCTCTTAACCACTAGGCCATCAGGGTTTCCCAAAAGCCAGTCGGCCAGATCTGGAAGAAAGCACTTCTTTTACTCTTACGGTTCACCCGGAATCCATTTTGGATAGAGGCTGGCACTGGACTTTGGTAGGTGTTAGGTTAATAGATTTTAATACTTTTTTGATTTGCTAAATCACATCAAAGCCAGCCATTCTATTAAGGGAACACAACTTAATCGCTAATCAATTGGCAAAACAGGAAAACTTGAGTTGAGATCATTAACAACTTTCTTTCACACTTTTTAAGTGGCAAGTGATAGCTTTGGCAATTCTTCACAGGATTACAGGTACACTTCCTGTTGAATGTCGTTTTCTTAAGTTCATTTTTAGAGATCAGAGTGGGCCTGTGTCACTTGGTATAGTTTTGTGTGCTAAGAGGATGGTATATTGAGGGGAGGTAGTTGAGTGAAGACTAAGGCGCGCCTGACCCAAGCCATGGTATTTTCAGTCGCATCATATGCATATGAAAGCTGGACAGTGAATAAGGAAGACCGAAGAAGAATTGATGCCTTTGAATTGTGGTGTTGGCAAAGAATATCGAATATACCATGGACTGCCAAAAGAACAAAAAAATGTGTCTTAGAAGAAGTACAACCAGAATGCTCCTTAGAAGCGAGGATGGTGAGACTGCATATTACATACTGTGGACGTGTTGTCAGGAGGGAACGGTCCCTGGAGAAGGACATCATGCTTGGCAGAGTACAGGATCAGCGGAAAAGAGAAAGACCCTCAACGAGGTGGATTGACACAGTGGCTGCAACAATGAGCTCAAGCATAACAACGATTATAAGGATAGCCAGGACTGGGCAGTGTTTTGTTCTGTTGTGTGTAGGGTCACTGTGAGTCAGTTGTTCTGTTGTGCATGGGGTCGCTGTGAGTCAGAACCAACTCGAAGGCACCTGACAACAACAGTGATTGAAGATGGAGTCTCTGGGTGGTGCAAATGGTTAAGCGGTCGACTACTAGTGGAAAGGTTGGAGGTTTGAACCCACCCAGAGGTGCCTCGAAAGACAGGCCTGGAATTTGCTTCCGAAAGGCCATACCCTTGAAAACCCTGTGGAGCAGTTCTCCTGGACAGCAGCCAACAACAGCAGTGACTGAAGAGCACAAGCTTTGTAGTCTGCCTGCCTGTGTGACCACGGTGAGTTTCTCACTCTTCTGTGTCTCGATTTCCTCATTCATAAAGTGGGGAGAATGAGTTAATAAATCTAAAGAACTTAGAACACTCTCTGGCCCATAGTAAGGACTCATGGATAGTGTTTATTTACTTGCTTATTTATTTTTTTCCTGGAGTTTGGTGGGAAGATTGGAAGCAACATTTACCATTTTAGTTTCCAAGTGAAACAATAAACACAGCAAAGGAGTCTTTCTTCCGGGCATAACTGGATTGAGCCCATCTGGGCATCCGTTGTGCTGTAAATCCAGACCAACCTATAGTTTTGGTATAACTGAGGCGATGTTGACCCACAAAGAAACAATTGTGAATCAGAACTCCTTACAAGTTTCCCTTCGCCTCTGTAATCTGTGAAGTTATGTAATACTTATAGAGAAACGGTAGTGACTAGGTTAGGGAGAGCCTTATAAACGGGATTTCGATAAGAAAGCATACACAAATCACTCAGGGACTAAGTTAAGGTCAGAGGGGTCTCATGGAAACACATCAGGATGTTTTTAGCAATGACCTCATACTACTGTCAGGCTTTTTTTTTTTTTTTTCTTAGAGCTCTGGGTTCTTGAAAATTTTATTTCAATGGTGAACGTTTTTGCCTGGTTTTAAGAAAAAGGACCAGGGGCTGAATTGAAAGGCAGTTTTGGGCTTATTAGAAACCAAATGACTTAAAATGCCTTTCTGGTTATATCTTAATGCAGTTTTGATGCAACAATATACCTTTAAACAAACACATACTAGGTGGCAAATTGATGCATTTAGTGAATTGAGATCAACATGTATAACACAAAATTACATGTTTTTAAAGTTCCCTGAATGTTGACTGACTTTGTAGGGGGTGCTGGGAGCATTTCCATCCATCACAGGGGTAATTAGAGTAACTAGGGTATATTTGGTCCTGCACCAAGCTCATTCCGTAGTTCACCTGATTTTCATTTATGTTCCTCTCTCCTCCCTCCCTTTCTCTGTCTTTATTCTCTTCATTCGTGTTGCTCTGTGCATCTTTCTCTCTGTCACAGTGTGTCTCTCACACATAATTGAGGTTGTAAGACGTTGGTGCTGTTTATGAACTTCAGATAACAGTATAATCATCATCATAATCTCTGCCAATAATGGAGTGCCCGTTATATGTGGTGTGTCACACTGGATACTTGCTGTTTATGGTTTCACGTAATCCTCTCCTCAATTCCACAGGTGGCATGGAGTGAGTTCTACCTTATAGGTGAGCAGACTGAGGCTCACAGAGCAGCTAGGTACCTACTCAGGAGTAAATCTCAGGATTCAGACACTGATGTGTCTGCCTTCCCTGCTCCTATCTCCTCCTCTGTATCCTCCGGAGTCCCTGGTATTTCCCCCTTATCCTCATCATTGGTTGTTCCGCCGTGTTTAACTTGATTGCAAAAGATGAGGGCTCCACATTTTTTTTATTTTTAAACTGGGGCGTAATTCTGAAGTAGGCAGCTCAGGTGTCTGATTGAGCAATGTGGGTTTTGAATTAGATAACTGAAGACGGAATGGAGTGGCTGTCAGGATGCCAGTCAGAAGAGAATGTTTCTGAGCTAGTTATGAAAGGTGGTCAGGAGGATTATCCCCCAGTGCCCTCTGGCCTGTTCTTCTCACTGACCTGTTGCCTGCTTGTCTGCTGCCAAACCCTTAATGTACTGGCTCAGCCCACAGATGGATCAGTGGCAACTGATGGCTAGCTGCAGGCCTGGCGCACAAGGCTTCTGGTGGTGCCTACTACTCAATCTCAGCCAGACTTTCCCTGGCAGGGAGGAGAGGCAGCTCTTCTTGGTTTCACCGAAAGAGCTGGCCCCGTCTGTAGACACTAGCTGTCATAATATTCTTCCTCTTCTTGTGGCTCCTAGCCATTCTCTCCATCTTCCTTGGTAGCTTTAGTCACTGCCAGCACCTGTCACTCGGCTGTTGACACCTTGAAAGGGAATTGGGCAGACAGAGGTGAGAGCAGCCTGTGAGCTCCCTCTGTGGAGGCTGGCTCCGTCTGGCCCCCATCGCAGGCAGTGCCGAAGGATGTCAGAAAGCGCACGCCATGGAAGGCTTGCTTGTTCTTCCGAGGCCTGACTGGAGATCCGGGCTGGCAGTTCCCCACAGCTCGGCAGCAAGCAGTTTGGACGTTTGTGGATGGTGCTGGCCTCACATCCTGCCAGTGTGGGGTCTGGTAAATCAGTTCCAGTGCATTTTGTCTTGACAGGTTGGAAAAGTTTCCCAACTTCAGATGACTGTGTGGATCTTTGAGGAGCTTAATTGCCAGTGGGTGAGGGCTGCTGTTTTAAAGGAAATAGACATTAGTATGTTCTTCTTTAAAATATCTGGATGGATACACCTATGTACTCACTTTTTTTTTTTGTAAATGATCAGGACAGAGGTAAGGAGAGGGAGAGAGAGAAGGACTTGGCCAGGAGGTGAATGCCCCTTCAGATGCCAGGGACTGGTTTGTTGAGGCTTAGTGATCTTTTTGGTCTATAGGATATTATGTATTGGTCTTCAAGTTATTTAAGAATTCTTGTTATTCTTCCTTCTTGAAGCTGTCTGCTCTTGGCTTTCATTATTTTAGCCTTGTCTGGTTCTTTCCCTACTGCTTATTGGGTCCTCTTCTTTGGATATCTCTTAGATGTTCATATTTCTTAGTTTTTCTTCCTTAACTGTCTTCTCCTATCTCACGAATCTTTGGGCTTGCCTCCACCACTCAGTCTTCATCTTGCCCCTGAATCAGTGGTTTTGAAAGCGTGGTCCCTGAACCAGCAGCCTCAGCATCACCTGGGAATTTGTTACGAATGCGCTTTCTAGAACCTCACCCAACACCTACTGAACTGGAAACACGGAGGGTGGAGCCGAAAATCTGTGTTTTCACAAGCCCTCCAGGGGGTTCTGATGCTTGTTCAAGTTTGAGAGCCCCAGCTCTGTAGCTGTGGTTCTCACTTGGCTACAGTGGAATCCCTTGGGAGTCCCCACCCACCAGAATAATTCAGTGAGAATTCTGAAAGTCACATCAGTGTTTTAAAAACTCACCAGCTAATAGCAGTCTGCACCAAGGATTGAAAAGTATGGTTCTTTGTGCTCACCCCCCCCCCCACTTTTTTTTTTGAGAGAGAAGTGACTTATCTCATTCTCCAGGTCAGTATTGCCAACTGCTGTTTGAATTCTCCACATGGGTTATTTATCTAGTCCCCTCCAGGTGGACATTCTAGTTCTTTCTAGTTTTGTTATTTTTTAAAGCATGTTTGTGTGAGTATAGCTGTAATTAAGATTGACAGATAAATAAGAAGCTGGGTGTGTTAGATGCTATTGGCGCCCCAGTCTGTATCTCCTCAACTCTCACCATTCCCAGGCTCTGAATACTGCTTACTGTAGGCAACTGTGACTCCTGAAGATTTTCCATGGCCAGGTTTTATGTAAGGCAGACTGAAAAAGAGAAGTTAGTATTCCCAGAAACTGTTGTGAACTAATGACAGAGGGGAGTTATTGAATGAATACCCCAGGTCTCTTTCTCCTTAGATGAAACAGCTCTGAGGCATGTTCTTCACAGTTCCCCAGAGACCCCCAACGGGACTCAACTACCGTTGACCACAGCAGTAACTGCTCATTAAGACACCCTGTCTTGCTTCTACGCTCCCCAGCACATACTTCTGGCTCACCTCCCAGATGAGCTACTTCACCTCAAATCCTGTGTCTGGATCTGCTTTTAAGTAAGCCAAACCTAAGACTTTTGGTGAAAATGGAATGTGCATTTTAGATTTTGCTAGATATTGTCAAAGAGATTTTACTAATTTCATGGTAAGAATAAAACATAGTTAAAGTAGATCAAACCTGTGCTCCTACTGGATACATTTCTATTGAGCAGTTTATGTTGATCCCTTAGGAAATCAAGTATCATATAACAGAAATAGGATCATCGTTAGGCAAGGGAATGACTTATGTTTGTCCTGCCTTGCCCTGGACCTCTGCTCAGTCCTTCTAGAATGCCATTTATCTCTGCAGTAAAGAATTGGGACAAGAGTGGGAACTCTGGAGCTAGACGACAAGGTTGGAATCTAAACCCAGCTATGTGACCTTGAACAAGTCACTTTGTCTTTTTGTGCCTCGTTTTTGCTCATCTGTAAAATGGAGGTGGCAGTAGCATCTACCTCACGGGTCATTGTGTTAAGAGTTAACAAATGTAAATCACTGAGAGCAGTGCCTGGCACATAGTCATCACTCAGTTTCCTCTATGAATACTGTTTTAAGAAATATCCCCCAATAGTTGTGATATTTTTATCCTTCTAAAAAGCAGTAGTTTTTTCTGTTGTGACACCTATCAGAGCCTGGCCCCCTCCTCTTCTCTTAGGGTATGTGCAGATTTGGGGCTATTGGTCTGTTTTTCTTTGAGTGCCTTAAGTACAGGTATTACATTTGACTAATTGTGGCACTTGGTAGGGGCTCAAGAAACATTTGTTGAATTGGATTAAATCCAAAGGATGCTTCTTCAGCTGAAAGGCTGTAGTAACTTCCATCTGTCCCCATGATGTGAGATGGTACACTCCTTTCTGAGAAAGTACTATAATTCTTAAAACTAGACTTAAAATTGTTTAAAGTGGATTTTTTTGGGCTCTCATACAGATATGCTTGTACTCAACTATTGTTGTTAGGTGTCTTTGAGTCAGTTCTGACTCCTAGTGACCCTGTGTGCAACAGAATGAAATACTGCCTGGTCCTGTGCCATCTTCACAGCTGTTGCTGTGTTTGATCCCACTGTTGCAGCCACTGTGTCAATCCATCTTGTTGAGGGTCTTCCTCTTTTTTGCTGACCCTCTACCAAGCATGTATCCTTCTTCAGGGACTGGTCCCTCCTGGTAACATGTTCCAAGTATGTGAGATGAAGTCTTGTCAGCCTCACTTCGAAGGAACATTCTGGTTTGTATTGGTGAGCTATTAAGAAATAATTAGAAATGAGTCTGAATCAGAGGTTGGCAGACTTTTTCTACAGAGTCCCAAATGGTTAAGTATTTATGTTTTGCTGGTCGTATGACCTCTGTTAAAACTATGCACCTTGACTGTTGTAGCAAAAAGCAGCTGTAGACGTATGTAAATGAATGGCATGGCTGTGTAACGGTGAACTTTTGTTTACAACAATGGGCAGAAGACTAAATTTGGTTTGCAGGCTGTAGTTTGCTGACCCCTGATCTATAGCATTACCATGTAGACCACACACCAGGTTGGGTGCTGTTGGCTACAGGAGTTCCAGGTGCCACATCCAAAGGCAGAAGAGCCTGTGTTCATCTGTGTATGTTCTCATTAGGTGTAAGGAAACCTTTCCAGAAGACCCAGCAGATCCCCCACAGGTTTTAGGGCACCAGATGGCATCACATCCTCACCTATGAACAGGCCACTGACCATGGAATGGGACTGCCATGATTGGCCCCGACACATCAGGACCCCCATGTTGAGAATGGGGCCCGCCTCCCTGCATCATGCGGCCATGTTGGGAAGGGTAGTTCTTTCTGAAGTGAGATGGGGATTTGCTGTCTGCATGGGTGGCCACAGCCCAGTTACTGCCTCCTATTACATTGTCATAGTAAAGACTTTTAATTGGTGTGGAATTTCTTTGTTAATGCTCATACTTACTTTAAGTTATCATTCTTGTGACATGAATAGACCTGTCCTAATATAGGGACCTTGGATAATCAGTCCAGATTTCTGCTGTAAAGTTGGAGGTTTTCTATGTGCCTCTTTAGGCTGCTCGTTTTGCTACTGACAAATAGGCAAAATAGAGAAAAGAGCTGATTGGCCACTTGAATGAAACAGTTCACCATATACCTTTCTCTTTCTGCCTGAGAAGAAGAGAATGGTTTCCATTGATTACTGGGAAATAAACAAGGACGAGCTCCTTGTCATACTTGATGACAGTGAGGGAGTAAGCCTCTTAGTAGTCATCATCAACTATGAATTAAACCAGTTCGCTGCCCGTCTTGTTCTACTCAGATCTTATATTTCTTTAGTGTATAATTTTGAAGTGATTTTAGATTCCAAATGAAACTTAGAGCCCTTTGGTCTCACTTGAGAATGTTTTGACAGCCCTTTTTTTTTTCTATCACAACAGGACCTAGCCTCTTAGGGGCCTTGGACCAAGCTAATTATCCTAGTCATATCCGGCAGAAAGGGATCCCACTGCCACTTGTCTGAGACTGCACTGTTCGTCCTGGGTTGCATGGGGGCAATGGTACAATTGGCCTTACTGTTTTTCTACTTGACTTCTTTGCAGCGTAAACCTATCCTCTCAGAACTACAAAATGCCTTTCTCTTACTTGTTGAAAGATTTTAAGGAAGAAAGAAAGGGAGAGAGGGCTGTGAGGGAAAAGAAGCCATTAACAAGACTGGCTGCCTGTCCCTATCCAGCTAAACTAGCCTCAGATACCTGTATTCCCGTTGGTTTATTGTGAGGGCATCTGAGAAGGTCTTCCCCTTGGTCATATCTCAGTTTACACTCTATAAAATTAGATTAAAAAACAATGTTAATTCAATTAATGACTGTACTGCAAGTTTGTCTTAGTGTGCACTGAAAACAGGGGGCAGACTCTAATAATTAATCTATGGATTTAATGATTGCAACTTTGAAGAGTGTTAAGCTAAAGTGAAGTGCAGAATGGCTTGTTAACTGGGTTTATTAGCTGTTGACCTTCCCTTTCAGCATAATGGTGGCAGTCAGACCAAAGAGAGTGCTAACGTCCTGATTAGCATTTATCTAAAGATAGGCTGCTGCCTATTCCACAGTAAATTAGTTCAATCAGCCATAAAGAGCTTGAGAAACATTTTCTGCTTTATAAAAAGAATTAGATGTTAGAACAGTTCATGTGGCGTAGCGCCATGAAGATGGATTGAGCCCCTGTACGTGCTCGTTTGAGGAAGGCACGTTGAGGGTATTGAGTAATTGAACAGATTTTCCCACAAGATTGATCAGGGGCCCTGGATTCCCTGCACAATTGAGTGATGCCCTAATTTTTGCCTTCTAATAAGAGCACCGCCTCTGCTCCTGTTTCTCTGTGTTCATTCAGGGAAACTGAAAATGCCTTTCTTGGGCACCTACTGTAAACTGTGTATTACTTAGGAAGTAAACAGTGTCTTCTGCTCACAAGGCGACTGATTTAGTTGAGGAGGTGAAAGATACACTAAAACTTGAAATACACCACCCTCTCCACCACCACCAGGAAAACTGTAATGTGACAGAAGAGAAGAAACTACATAATGGCCAAAAAAAATCCACTGCTGTTGAGGCGATTCCGACTCCTAACAGCCCTATCGGACAGAGTAGAGCTGCCCCACAGGGTTCCCAAGGCTGCAGTCTTTATGGAAGGAGACTGCCACATCTTTCTCCCGTGGAACAGCTAGTAGATTTGAACCACCGACCTTTCAGTTAGCAGCCAAGCACTTAACCACTGTGCCACTAGGGCTCCTGTATAATGGCAGTTGTCACTTTTTGTGCAGTGTTTTATTCTTAGATTCTGTTACAGAGTAAAGCTTAGTTTCCCAAAGGAGCAGTGTAGTAGTTGGGGGGTGATGTTTCTAGCCAAGGTCTTGGCATCAACTAAGTTCTTCTCGTAGTGAGTCATAAAAGCAAAGAGGCAAAAATTATAAACCTTTCCAATCATTTAAAAATCTTAAATTATGATCCAAGTCCTTAAAAAAAAAAAGGCATAAATGTACTGTACTATTGATTTTATGAGGAGCCCCAATGTACTATAAAGTATACATAGAGCACATAAAATTCCAACTCCACTGTATCGTGAATTAGAGCTCGCTGAAATGAGCGGGCTCGCTATATAGCAAACATTAATGAAACGTTTAATTAACAGTCTTTCCACTTGCCTTTTTAGAATTTGGAAGAGCTTCCCGGGCACTGTTTTGGTGACCGAGGTTTTCACAAAATGAAAGAATAAAACCTGTCCATGAAAATATTGACTCTCTTAGCTTCTGAGTACACACGTATCGTGTGGGTCCTTGCATTTCCCTCGAACAAAACCATAGGGAGGTGGGTACTTTGTGAGGGACAGTGGTGGAGGGTTTCTTATGGATTGTTGTAGGGCTGTGGGCTTCAGACCATTTTATAGCCTTGTATAAGGGGTTCTCCCCTTCCGCAGCCTTTGCTGTAATTGTGAATATTGGTTTGCTCCATTGCCTGGTCAGTCCAGGACGTCTCCAGGACGACTCAGCTGAACGAGCAGGTGCAAACCAAACCAGTAGCCACTGAGCTGAGTCAGACTCATGGTGTCCCCATGTGTGTCAGGGTAGAGACGTGTTCTATAGGGTTTTCAGTGGCTGGTTGTTCAGAAGTAGACCGCCCAGCCTTTCTTCTCATGTGCCTCTGGGTGGTTTCCAACTGTCAGTGCTTCAGTCAGCGGTCAAGTGCTTAACCGTTTGTGCCACCCAGGGACTCCAATGAGCAGGTCAGGCAGCTTTAAAAAAAAACAATTAAAAAAATATGCTAAATGGAAGAATCAGTCAAAGAAGACCATGTATTGTAGTGTCAAGCAAGCTCTGTGTGGCTGTAGAGTGGCAAGTCTGATGGGATCCTGGGAGTCCCTGGAGGGACTGGCTAGTGTTGGGTTTTTCTTGGTAGAGAAAGAAGTACAGGCCAAATTGGTAGAACTTTTGGAAGCGGAGCTGTTGAAGGAGGAAACGTGAAATTGTGTTTATCGCTGTAGTTAGAGGCATAAAGGCATAGATGTATGCAAAAAGGAAAAACAAAAACAAAGCAAGGACTTTTTAGGTAATACCTGGAGGAGGTTATTAGCATCTTAGGGCAATTCCAACAGAGAACAGAAGGCAAATTAAAAAAGATAAATGCAGATTTTCTGTTAGCTGTTTGGTGCTCATGTGGTGCCTTCTGAAAAATCAGTGCCATGTGAGGTGTAAGATCCTCTGAGAGCACTAGATGAAAAGCTTGGGAAAGCTGGTTTATATTTCCAACTGTGTCTGTGTTACACTGAATAAGTAACATTCTTCGTGAGCCTTCCTTAGCTTGAGTTGCCCTTCTTACCCTGAAAGGACTGCACAAGGACCCCTGAGGTAACATATACCCACTGCATTGTACTTAACAGGAAGGTATCAAAATTGTGGGATGGAAGGAGAAAGGAAGGGAAGAAAATGCTTAGTAAATTGTAGAGGGCTGTGTAGTGCAAAGATCCCTGGTGGCACAGTGGTTGAGAACGCAGCTGCCAGCCACAAGGTCGGCAGTTGAAATCCACTGGCCACTCCCTGGAAACCCTATGGGGCAGTTTTACACTGTTTTTTTTTTTTTATAGGGTTGCTACGAGTCAGAATCGGCCCAACGTGAGTTTGGTTTTCAGTCTGGGTACGTAATGCAGGGACTTGGTTTTGCTGGCTTATTCTAGCCAAGTTTGTGAAGGTTGTGAGAGCAGTAAGAATTGTTCTATCGGTATTACTTATGTTTTCAGATGATATTGCTTTATTTAGAAATTCTGTGATAAATTTGGAGGTACCTGGGGTAACTCTGAAGGCTTGGTGGCACAGTGGTTGAGAGCTATGACTGCTAACCGAGAGGTTACAACAGTCTGAATCCACCAGGCTCTCCTTGGAAACCCTATGGGGCAGTTCTGCTCTGTCTTCTAGGGTCCTTATGTGTTGGAATTGACTGGACAGCAATGGGTTTGTTTGTTTTTTTCTAGGAACTCTATGTTGTTATAATGTAATAGGTTTATAGTGTTGTACCAAGGAAAAATGTTGGCAATTTTATAACAGCCGACAGGATGGCTAATAGAAATCAAGCCCATAAAAAGATGAATTATGATTTGTTTTGACTGAACTTTTTGCTGAGATGACCAGCCAGAACAGATGTTGCTAGATGGGCATTTCCTAATTCTGAGTGCCATACTTACAGCAGTTCTGCTTTTGGAGAAGTTTTGATATATTGGCATCAGGTTTGAGGTATCATTCCAATATGACAGATTACTGGTATCTGTGGTATCCAGCAGTTCTCCACTCAGTGGGGAATGTGGAGGCTGAACGTTAGCATTGCCATTTCCTACTTTATTCCACCCACTAAAGAATTCCATATGCATACAGAATGCTTTTGAGGACTTGAGTGGGTGTCTTCTGGGAGGAATCCTGTTGCCTGTGAAGTTCTTGTTGTTTGGCTTTGAAATCTCCTCTCGTATCCAGCTCCATTCTTTAAGAGCTGTGTTCTTGTTGTTTGGCTTTGAAATCTCCTCTCGTATCCAGCTCCATTCTTTAAGAGCTGTGTTAACTTAGGAAGCAGCTTGACCTTCGGTTTCTTCATCCGTAAATGGAGGAGATAGCTGTAGTGTTGGGGGATCGGGTGAGACGGTGTAAAGCATTCAGCAAAGTACGTACCACACACAACACACTCCTCCTTCGGTGGCGCTTGTGTCCATGGTGCCTGAAACAGACAAGTGGAGCTCTGAGGTGTTGATGTGTTTGTTTATTTGTTTCTTTTGTTTTGTTTATGTTTAGACTGGCCGTATTATAGCTTCTTCAAGATTTTTAAGGCCATCGTGAATCATATTATCAAAAGTTGTGTAGGCTTTTAAAAGTTTAGTATAAACAGCACAACATTAGGCTTAAGGCACTTAGGTTTTAGTGTTTGCTCTAAGACTTAGGCTTCTGCTACCTCCTCCCCTCATGAAATAAGGGGATGGAACCAGCTGGTCCTTGATTCCTCCCTGCGCCAAGATTGTATGATCATGTGGTCTTCATTGCCCAGTCAAGTTTTTGTTCTCCCTCACTTCCTCTTAGCATACGCTTTGTCTTTACTCTCTAACGCTGCTTTTTGCCCATCTTCCGCCATCTTCCTTCTGTCCACCCCTTCCACGTCTTTGACATTGTTGTAATGTATCTGCCGTGAAGCAAGCAGTATGGTTAGGAGCTAGGTATGACTTGGTTCCTGAAATAACATCATTTATAGTTTAATGGGGGAAGCTCAATAGCACAAATGAATACATACAAAATGTGATAAGTACTATGAAAGAACCGGGCTGTGACTGGGAAAATGGATACCTTGTCCAGTTTGGAGCCCTTGGGTGGTACAAATGGTTAACACGCTCCGCTGCTAACGAAAAGGTTGGAGGTTGAAGTCCACCCAGAAGCACCTTGGGAGAAAAGCCTGGTGATGTGCTTCCAAAACTCTGTCCGACGGAGCACAGTTCCACTCTGACACGCATGAGGTTGCTGTGAGTCAGAGTCAACTCACAGGCAGCGGACTTTGGCCTGGTTTAAATGACTTTCAGGAGCTAGAGGTGATTATTCAGGAGTGAGAAGAGCTGACCAGCCATGGTTTGAGAAAAGGACAGCGTGGCTGTGTGGCTGGGAATGCGATGAGCTGGAGAGACGGTGGTGAGAGTGAAGCTGGAAATGAATGCCACGTTTGAGGCCAGGTTAGGGAGTTCACATTTCTTTCTGAGTGCAACAGGAAGCCTTTGATAACAAGATGAAGATCCTGCTTTCCCTTGGCTGGACTAATCAACAGCTGACCTTTTTAAACATATATTTTAATTTTACATTAATCTTAACGAAGAATACCACATTACACCCAAATTGAATGCAGTTTGAACACAGGCTGAACAGAACGAAGTAGCCTGTGGCCAAGTGTGCATGTCAGTATTGTGCTTCTACCACAGGCAAGGCCTTGGTTTCCTAGAGGCCTTCTCCCCTCTCTACCCCGCTCTGACTCCTAGAGCACTTCTCCTCTCTCTACCCTGCTTTGACTCCTAGAGGCCTTCTCCTCTCTCTATCCCGCTCTGACTCCTAGAGGCCTTCTCTTCTCTCTACCCAGCCCTGACTCCTAGAGGCCATCTCCTCTCCCTACCCAGCTCTGACTCCTAGAGGCTTTCTCCTCTGTCTACCCCACCCTGACTCCTAGAGGCCTTCTCCTCTCTCTACCCCACCCTGACTCCTAGAGGCCTTCTCTCTCTACCCGGCTCTGACTCCTAGAGGCTTTCTCCTCTCTCTACCCTGCCCTGACTCTTCTCTCTACCCCGCCCTGACTCCTCTCTCTACCCCACTCTGACTCCTAGAGGCTTTCCCCTCTCTCTACCCCGCTCTGACTCCCAGTCGCCTTTTCTCTGCTTTTGCTCACCTCTTCTTCTCAGCTGTAAACAAACAGCGACAGCATCCACAGACCTTCAGATAGCAGCTTTGCTGCTGGCCTGTGCATCAGTGACTCTAGACGCCTAGGAATTACAGATGAGTTAGAAAGTGGGCCTCCCAAAATATTCAAGTAGAATGCCTCTTGCAGCAGAAATTCCAAAGCCAGTCAGCGAAGCTGATGTCACTGTGTCAGGTCACTGGGTCAGCCAGTGCAGGTGCTGAGACTTTGATTGAGCTGACACAAAGTGGAACGTTCATGCATAGACATATGGCAGCCAGTTAAATGCACTTACCAAGTGTGTTCATTGTAGGTAACACTGCTGACATTTGGTGGGGATGCAGAGAAGCAAAGGATATAAGTGACAGACAGGCCCTGTTATGGTTTGAACTGTGTCGCCCCAAAAAATGAGTGTCAACTTGGCTAGGCCGTGATTCCCCGTATTGTGTGGTTGCCCTCCATTTTGTGATCTGCTGTAATTATCCTGTGTGTTGTAAATCCTAACCTCTGTGATGTTAACGAGGCAGAATTAGAGGCAGTTATGTTAATAAGGTAGGACCCAATCTACAGGATTAGGTTATATCTTGAATCAATCACTTTTGAGATATAAAAGAGAGAAGTGAGCAGAGATGAGAGGGACTTCTATCACTAAAAAAGAAGAGCCAGGAGTGGAGCGTGTCCTTTGGACCCAGGGTCCCTGTGCTGAGAAGTTCCTAAACCAGGGGAAGATTGATGACAAGGACCTTCCCCCAGAGGTGACAGAGGAAGAAAACCTTTCCCTGGACCTGGTGCCCTAAATTCAGACTGCTAGCCTCCTAGACTGTGAGAGAATAAATTTCTGTTTGTTAAAGCCATCCACTTTTGGTATTTCTGTTATATTAGCATTAGGTAACTAAGATAGATCCTTTTCCCTGAAAAAACATAATCTTATTGGGCAAATAAGCCAGGTACCTGTGGAAGGTCATTTCGGGCATAGTTCTGGTAAATATTTAACAGTTTTTTTTTTTTTTTTTTTAAATAATCGTGCTTAAAAATATTTTTCAATGAGTATAGTCCATGAATTTTTATTACTGGCCCCTGATTTTATATACTTACTTTCTGCCTTGCTAATGGAAGCAGTGTGCGGATTTAGGGATTTGGGCTTAGGGAAGGAAGGCTGTATCCAGGCTCTTTAACTTTGACCCAAAGCAGTGAAAGGAAGTGGACAAGAGCCATTCGTACCAGGCCACCTCTTGGTGGGAGGACCTGAGATTGCCCTGGCTGGCTGGCACGCGCAGTTAAAATTTAGGAGCTAGCATAAGCACAATACTGTCTGTTGCAGCAGATTCTCAGGCCTCCCCCCTTGCTTCTCCTGCCACAGGCCTTATACTAAGTAATCTCTAAGTATACAAAGCTGAGCATTCTTAAGGTAGTGGACAGAGAGGGCTCCTGGATGTGCCTTCCCCTCCCCTGTCCCAAGTGGTGGCCAGACCGAGGGCTGTGAAAGAAAGTGACTGTTGGAGAATGAAGCAAGGACAGCCTGTGTGAGGGTAGGGGTAGTCCCCTTTACACCAGTGTTAGCTCCACCCGCAGAGTCAACGCATGGGTTGCCTCTCACGCTGACACGACCTCCTCCCACAGCCCCGTCCCTTGAGCCCCAGCATGCTGTCGTTGACCCCTTCCTCCTGGCATCTGGTCCTTGAGCCCCAGCATGCTGTCGTTGACCCCTTCCTCCTGGCACCTGCTCCTTGAGCCCCAGCATGCTCTCATTGACCCTTTCCTCCTGGCACCTGCTCCTTGAGCCCCAGCATGCTGTCGTTGACCCCTTCCTCCTGGCACCTGCTCCTTTATAGATGGCCAGCTGGAAACTCACCACTCCTCTTTTACCCCAAATTGGGAACTTCTGGAGACAGAGGCGTTTTGATGTAATGGCCGAAAACATGGGCATTGAGCTAGACAGCTTGGGTCTGAACCCTGCTCTACACTTGCTGGCCAGGTCTTAGTTTTCTCATCTGTGAAATTATGATAACAGTGTCCACTTCTTGGTGTTGTCATAGGCTTGAATAAACCTGGCACATAGGAAACAATAAATATTAGCTGTTAAGATATAGAGTAGGACATCTGCTTTTGAGAACTTAACCTGTAAACGTTCTGCTGTACTTTCCCTACTCTTCCACCTTGATTTCTCTTAACTAGAATGAAGGTGAAGAGGGATGAGTGTCGAAAGTGAGAAAGCAGGAGAGAGGCGCTTGGCAGGGAGCCTTCCTTAGAGAGGATGTGTTCTGATCTGTGGCATCTGATAGGATTGGTTATGATACCGGATATGGAATTGAGTGTGGTGTGGAAAGAGCAAAGGCCCTGGTGATAAACCAGGAGGAGTTACCTGTGGCATAGCCTCCTTTGTCCCTGGGAACCAAGTGTTACCAAGGATGTAGCTGTTCTCTTCAGCCCATTCTCCTGGGATTTTTACTGTTTACAAATGATGGAGTGACCAGAGTATATTTTGTTTTCTGGTAACTTCTTGGATTTCCAAAGAGAGAACCATAAAAGCTTCATAAATACAGTGTCTCCATCTGTAGGGGAGACTGGGGAAAGGACCACTTTCAAGAGTTGCTACCCATACACCCCTGAAGTGGGTCTCCTAAGCCAGATACGACTGGTCATGTGCAGAGAAATGTGACCTGTGATGTATGCCTTGTGCCCTCTTTCATCAGACTCTCTCACCTTACTCTGTAAGTTAGTCAGACTTAAAAATATTTTTTAAAATTATATTGATTAAATGTTGAAGAACATATCATCTCAAGTTTATGGAAAAATTGTGTGAGTACCTGTTTATAATAAAAATTCTGCCACCACTTGTCAAAAATGGCATTGTTTGAGGAGTCTACATGGTATAGGGCTAAAACCATAGGATTTGATGTCATATAGACCCAATTTAAGCTCCATCACTCATTACGTGTGACCTTGGTAAAGTTACAGCACTACTCTGAGCCCCACGTTCCATATTTGTAAAGTAGGGTTACGACAGCCATGTATCTCATGAGGTTATTATACAAATTGGTAACATGGAAGATCTCTCAACAGTGCTTGGCACCTGGTAGACACCCCACAGATCTTAGCTATTGTCATCATTATTTTCAGCACCTTTATTTAACTTAGTTGTAATGTGACCTAATTACAAAGGGAAGTCATATTCTAAAAGTAAAATGCAAAGATGGATATTAAAAATTTACTATACTTAAAATTCACTTTAAGAACATCTGATCATGGCTAATTTTTAATGATTGATTTTTAAAAGTAAAATTACTTGAAGAGATTTTTTTCAAGCCCTTAAGTATTTTTCCACAGTTTAAATATATTCCAATTAAATTTATTGTACATTTTTACAGGAGAGTGATGTAAGAGTTGATTCTTTGAGGTATTGATTTGACCTAATTCAGGATAACAGTTACTCCTTTTAAGTGCAGGCACATGCAAACCCTGCCCCTCTTCTTAGGGCGCTCACAATAGAACTGACTTAAAAAGAAAACAAACAAGCTTGGGGGTGATGGCATGTGTTTTCCTCTTCTTTCTCTGATGCCTTGTAAAATCTAACCTCGCTTTTAAAAATATAAAATAGGGAAGGTAAATGCTTAAAGTGAGGAAAATTAATGTTTAAAGTAATGTGGAGGGGTTTTCTTTTTAGGTTTCAACATTTTAACTTTCTCGTACATGTTAGATGTTGGTGCTCCAAGCACGACTTTGTTTAGAAATTCCTCACTGAAGCAGAGACTTCTAAAGGAGCTAATGTATGTTTGACGCAGCTTTGAATGTTGAGTCTTTTGGAGCAGCTGTGAACTTTGTATTATAAAAGCGATCTTACTGTTTGGGGGCTAAAGTAAACCATATAGAGAAGGTGTTTGATTAATTAATATACTTTTACTAGGGATGCAGTTTTCTTTAGTACAGTACAGTGCAGCATGTGAACTTCAAAACATGTGGATTTAAGCAACAGTCATTTTACAAAGAATTACATGTTTTAGAAGAAGGTTTCACTGGACTTTTAGGGCACCTGGGCTTGGCCGTAGAACTGGGTTCCAATTCGGCTTGCCATCAAAGAGTCTTGTGGCTTTGGGTTCATCCTTAAACTTCTCGGACTAAATTCTTTTGGAGAAGGGCTTAGGGCAACAATATGACATGCTATTTTTGCATACTTCTTTGTGCTGACTGGGGTTGGGTAGAGTTGGCATGGAAGTTTTGAAGGACCCGGGGTGCCATTTCTGTGCTCTGGACCAGCTTCCTCAGCTGTTAGCTGTGTGTGTCTGAAAGTACAGGTACACGAGACGAGATGTTCTCTGCAGCTGCTTCCACCTCTCCAGGGCTACCGTTCAGAAGGTGTTTATAATAATTTGATTTTAAACTGTGTTTACACGGGTTTCTTTTGTATTAGAACATTTGTTTTCTAAAGAAAAGACTCATGTATAAATATAGACTGATCAATAAAAAGTTAGGAATGAAATAATGTGAATTAACTTCCTTTAGTGATAAAACTGAAACAATTTTCCTGCGAAAGAAAGACAGGTTAGTAGCACCATCTACAGGCTGCTGAAGAAGGAAACTTCCTGTGTGGCGCTTACATACAAAGGATTTGTGGTGCAGAGAATTAAAAAAAAAGGGACAGGAACACCCATACTCCTTCTTTTAAATGTGTTCTGAGTAAAACTTGCTAGTGTTAGTATTTTTGTTCCTCAGCACTGGTACGTTCAGTTCTCCACATGCGCCCAGCTAAGCTGAACCAGTAGGCTGTTGACTGACCTGTGTATCTTCCTTAGGATCCCTGTTTCAACCCACGCTTCCAGGTTCCTTTTCCTGTCTGTGGAAATGACCGTGATAGTGCGTGGGCAATGAAACGCGGATGGATTCCAGCAAGTTCCTGTATAATAGTTTACAAGACCCGAGGCATGAAGCCTGCCTGCAAGGGACACTTTGTCTTAGCTGCTCTGTATACTCCAAGGATTTATTGTATCATTTACTTCCACTTTTAGATGAAAATAAATGCAGGCATTCTTGGCTTGTTCATATGAGTATGTATGTGTCTGTGTTAACCTTAGTTTTTAAATGAGGCTGATAGGTTACCATTTTGGTTCAAATGGCCTTTTTTGTTTCTAAGATTCTGTGATTCTGTAAACAGAGGTAGTGTGGGACATGGATTAATATCTTATAAAGGAACCTGGAAAACTTACCTCTCAAGGTGGTAATAGCTGATATGGTGTTTCCATTCCCAGATAACCCCGGTTTCTTGAGACAGACCTTCACTGACCATTTTATTTTAGTTGTCTCCCCATCGGGAAACTGGTACCCTTTATGGCAACCTGGGAACTTTTATTGGATTCTTTTCAGTGACTGGATTATAAAGTTTTCATGGTATTAGCTGAGTTGAAGTTTTCTGTTAGAAATAGCCTATTAAAATTAACTTAATAATTGGCCCCATTGTAAATGGTAAGGAGTTTCTGGAAAGTACAGAGAAGAGGTGTTCAATAAACCATTAAAAAAGGCAAGAAGCCAATCCCCCACCTCCACCCAGATTGAGCATAAACTAGAAACATTGGAAGACTGTTCCTTGAGCACTGTCATTTCTTAGAGAAGCGGACAGATAGAGGAGGTGCATATTGAAAGGGAGAGCTAAGCCAAAGAGTAATTCAGATGATAAAACAATTGATAAGATTTTTAAGGCACCTATTGAAACAGATGAGGTGTAGGTCCCACCAGAATGGGGGCCAGGAGTGATAATGGTTTTAAGTTCATGTAGCTCCACTGCCTATGGTGTAAAAAAAAAAAAAAAAAAAGGAAAACTTAGTAATGTTTCCATTGGGAGAAAAAAATCTCAGTATTTTCAGTGTGGTTAAAAAAAGTAATTGTGCACAGAACACTGGGGCCGTTCTCTGAAAAAAAAAAAAAAGTAAAGCACTAGTTGTACAACAAATAGAGATTTAAAAGGAGAGCTGATATTTTTTCCTGTTTTTCTCGCACCAGATGGCACTGTTTAGTTCTATTTCACAGTCTTGTTCTGGAAATTTCTTTGGGAGAATCTATTTTAGCCCAGGCTCACCAGTGACACCTCTGTATCCTGTGTGAAGGCTTTACCAAAGCTTGTAAAAGACCATTGACTCAGAAATGCAGCTGTTTATCTGAGGTCTGGTGGTTCTTCCCAGTGGTACTTTCACAGCTGTGAGGTGGCCTGATAACTAATTGATAGAAAGCCATATGCTTCTCCCAGAGTTCAGTCCGTATTTGGCTTGGAGACTCTTTGCAGTGATGTGATCTTCACCATTCTCCAAGGCTTGTCTAGTTATCTGACACATTTTGGAATTATTTTAAATATAAAAGTGGAGCTGTGATCATATGGCCATACCTGTTTTTTTAAAAAAAAATCCTGCAGAGCTTAAAATGTTTCATGATAATCTATTGGATTTTATATTCATCAAATTAATTTAAGAAAATGAACTTTAAAGAGTTTTTTCTGACTTGCCTGTCTGTTCCCAAGGCTGACTTAGAAATTACTGAAGTGAGGCTGATACATAGCCAGGCCCACTTCTTTGCTGCTGATAAAAATAAGGCACCTTTTTTGAGGTAGAATTAGCTTTGTCTACTAAAAATGCCAGGATCATACATTGTAAGGCTTAGCTCTTTGAGGTTTTCTTCCTGTCTTTTTTTCTTATAATACAGAAACATTGAGCGTAATTATGGTACAGATCGCATCCAGACTGCTTCTCGGTTTACTGCTCTCTTGTATGAAGAACAGGCAATGTGTGGGAAAGTAGTAATAGTGAACGTTGATAAGGAACTCTGTTGAAGCAGCCATCAGAAAGGGTACCACAACCTCAGCGTTAAGAATACAGTTACCTAGTCATAGTTAGTGAGGCATTGGTGGTTCAGTGGTAGAGTTCTCACCTTCCATGCCGGAGACCCAGGTTCAATTCCCGGCCCATGCACCTCATGTTTAGGCACCACCCGTCTGTCGGTGGAGGCGTGTGTGCTGCTGTGATGCTGAACAGGTTCCAGCGGAGCTTCCAGCCTAAGACAGACTAGGAAGAAAGGCCAGGTGATCTGCTTCTAAACATGAGTCAGTAAAAACCTGGTGAGGTCACCACATTGTGATCCCCAGCTGATCATGGGGATGGTACAGGGCTGGACTGTATTTCATGCCGCTGTGCGTGGCATTTCCATGGATCAGGGGCTGACTTGACCTAAGCCAGCAACAACAGCAGTTATAGTCAAGGACTGAAGTCAGGTCAGGGAAATGGGGGAGGGTTTGGAAGAAGAGTCAGCTATGTTTATTTAGCAACTTGATGAACTGACCTATTTGAGCCAGCTTACCCATCAGAGCCTCTCCTTGGTGAGGGGGCTTCCATACACTTTAGCCTGCATTTGTCAAGCTGGTTTTATTTACAGTAGTTCTTTCTTTGTGGCCAAGGGTGTGTGAGGGGTAATCATTTTATTCTCAACTGGATATCATGGTGTAGTTATGTATTGCAAATCTTGAAGCTCCTTTGTAAACCCTGCCCTTTTCTGAACACTTCTGATTTGGTACTAAATGGTTCCCTCCTTGCATTTTACTGTTCTGTGTGTTTCTTGGTGGTGATGTGGTTTGGAGGGTGTAGTGGAGGTGGAGAGCCCTCACTAGGCTGGGGCAGTGAATGTACAAATGAAATCTCATCATTTCTTAGTTGTTCAAGGACAGGGGTTAATACTTGGTATTTTCTAGCCCAGCCCACCCTCCTATGCCCATTCTCCGTTCACAGGAAGGCACGCAGCTCCCAGCAACTCTCCCCACCCCTCACTGCTAGAGAGGCTGCGGGGTGGGTTGCTGGTTGCCGCACACCAGCCCTCCAGGCTGAGCCAGAGCTCTCTGTGGTAGCAAGCACGAGACAGGCAGCTTCCATAAATCAAGCCCTGGGTTTTATTGGAGTGTTTATGTAACCTCAGTTTACGTGCTGTAATTCTTTGCTGTGTTGCCTGGAGTAATTCCCAAAGAGAATGTTTGTTCTTTTTCCTTGTAAACTTTCTAGCACAGGCTTTTGTTTTGACATTCTCCCACCTCCCCCTTCTGCCTTTTTTGGGGGAGGGGGTGTCACTAAGAGTTGATAGCTTTTTAGTGATTAAATTGGTGGCACAGTGGTTAAGATCTCAGCTGCTAACCAAAAGGTTGAGTTTGAATCCACCAGCCGCACCCTGGAAACCCTATGGAGCTGTTCTGCTCTGTCCTATAGGGTCGCTATGAGTCGGCATCGACTCAACGGCAATGAGTTTTTTTAAAAACATAGGTTAGATTCTGTTTATATTAGATATTATCCCTACTCTTAAGTGAAAAAAAAAATTTGCTCAAAATAATTTTCCACATTTTCAAGATTGTAGTGTGGTAGGATTGACATGTACTTAATTGTTGAGCAAATAAAACAACTGGAAAAAGCAGCCTTTGCCGTCCGTGGGAAACCGTCCATTATTCCCCCAAGCCGTGCTGATAGAGTCAAAATGACCGCTGACAGAGAAAACCCAGACAGTGGAATTTGGGGTGAAAGCAACTTTGAACTGAAGAAAATGTCAGGGCAATTGACCAGATTCAGCTATGTTCTATACAGATAACTACATAGAGAGAGAAAGGTTGTCCTTTGGAAATAAAGACAATTTGACTACCCACAACGTGTTTTTTAATAAGTGGTTACATATTTTTACTTCTCAGCTCTTTCTTTGAAGCTCACACTTGGCCCCACAGAAAAATTAGGTGATAAGAGTGGAGCTACGGGGAATGCATTATTGGACCCATTCTGATAGACACGTTAGAAGTGAGGATGGTGAGACTCTAGACACACCATCAGGAAAGATCAGTCACTAGAAAAAGGACATCATCTTTGGTAAAGCTGAGGAGCAGTGAAAACAAGGGAACCCCTCAATGTGATAGATTGACACAGTAGTCACAATGGATTCATACGTCCCAATGATCGTGAAGATGGCGCAGGACCAAGCAGCGTTTCATTGTGTTACATAGAAGATTACTGTGAGTTGGAGCTGACTTGGTGACAACTAACAACAACATTGGACACGTTAGAATTACGTACTGTCAAGTAGCAACGTTTCAGCTAGCAGTTAATATTTGATCATCGCTGCAGCTTGAAGAAGTTACTACATAGTTGAGTTTTGGGGGTTTCTTTTCAGTTTAAAGAAGATATTCAGTGATGGGGAAGTACTTATGAAGGAAGTATGTGAACAGACAGGCATCTTTTTATATTTACTTTAAGTATAAAATTGGATAATATTCTAAAACTCTGTTGTCCAATACTGTAGCCACTACCCACATGTGGCTACGAGCACTTGAAATGTGATTAATCCTAATTAAGAACGCTGTAAATATAAAATACATGCTGATTTCAGAGTTTAGTATAAAAACAAGAATAAAGTATTTCCTTAATAATTTTATATCTATTACATTTTGAAATAATAACATTTTAGATATATGACGTTAAATAAAATATATCATTAGAGTTCATCTTACCTATTTTTTACATTTTTAAATGTGGCTACTATTAAAATCAGAGATGTGGCTCCCGTTGGTGATTCCCGTTACATATCTGTTGGTCAGTGGTGTTGTAAAGTTGTGTTGTTCCCCAGGAGGGTAACAGACAGTCGTTAGGGTTGTCGTCGTAGTTGCCGTTGAGTCGGTCCCGACTCCTGGCGCTGCCGTGTAAGGCAGAGTGAAGTGCTGTCTGGGTCTGCGCCATCTCCGTGACTGCTGGCAATTCTGGAGTTTGTTTCTGTGGCTACTATGTCAGTCCGCCTCACTGAGGGCCTCCCTTGCTTTAGTGGACCACCTACTTCGCCAAACGTGATGTCCCTTCTAGCTGTTGGTCATTTGTAATGACATGTCCAAAGTAGCAATGTTCTGTTGTGATCCACAGGGTTTTCATTTGCTAGTTTTCAGAAGTAGATTGTCAGGCCTTTCTTCCTAGTTTGCCTTAGCCTGGAAGCTCCACTGAAAGCTGTCCTGCATGGGTGACCTTTCTGGTATTTGACATACTGGTGGCATAGCTTCCAGCACCACAGCAACATGACAACCACCACAGTACGACAAACTGACAAATGGGTGGTAAAGTATACTGTTCAGTAGGGCTATCAAAATAGAACATGTAAAAGAAGATGGTTATGTTTTCTGATAAAGTATTAATACTTAAAACTGGTGATAAAATATGAATGAAATTGGACATATTTTCTTAACATGTAGCGTCTAGATTTGTCAGGAAATATTGGCTATAATACTCTGGGCTGAAATCTTCTTTATAGATCTTATCTGATAGGTGGTGTGGTATAGAGGTTAAGAGCAGAGACTCTAGGTTAGAAGCTCAGCCTCTTACTGCCTGTGTGATCTTAGGCAAGTTACTTGGCTGCTCTGTGCCTCAGTTTCCCCATCTGTAAAATGGAGATAATACATGACCTGCCTTAAAGGGGCTTGCATATTAAATAAGACAATACATATAAAGTACACAGAGAAACTTGCACATATTATGTAGTGCTATGTAACTGTTAGCCACTCTAGTAATTAATATTATTATCATCATCTTGTCAATAAAAAATGTATAACTCTGGGAGATTTTTCAATCCTAAACTCTGTGCTTAAGCAAATGGAAGCTGCTGGCATTCAGAAATCACTCTGAGGTTTTTGTCAAAACTAAGAAGCAGCAGGCAATAATTTAAAATGGGAAAGTAAGTGAACAAAAAGGAGGGCCCATTTATTGGGATATATAATTAGAACATTCTATAAAAGGAAACGTGTTAGTTTGTGAATTAAATCAGTTCCCTTAACCAAAAACCAAACCCATTGCTGTCGAATTGATTCTGACTTATAGCAACCGTGTAAGATAGAGTAGAACTGCCCCATAGGGTTTCCAAGGAGCAGCTGGTGAATTCAAATTGCCGACCTTTTGGTTAGCCACCGAGCTCTTAACCACTACTTCATATAAATTCAGTAGCGCTGTACTTCTTTTTATCATGACTTCTGTCAAGGCCTCTGTGAGCAGTTGTGAGGCTTTGGATGTTATCTTTATATTTATTAGATTATTATATTCTGATAAAGAGATGATGACCTCATAGTCCTGTATCAGAGAATAACCGTGCTATATTGTCTTAGAACTGTTTGTATTTTAGGCAAGAGTCCAGTGTCACAGTAGTTAAGTATTTGGCTGCTAACCAAAAGGTCAGTGGTTCGAACCCACCAGTGGCTCCGCAGGAGATGATATGGCAGTCTGCGCCTGTAAAGATTACCCAAAAAATCAAACCCACTGCCACGGAGTCGAATCTGACTGATAGTCAGGGTTTCTGAGGCTGTAAATTTCTACAGAAGCAGACTGCCACATCTTTCTCCCACAGAGCTGCTAATGGTTTCGAACTGCCAACCTTCCAGTTAACAGTCGATCGCTTTAATGACTGTGTCACCAGGGCTTCCTCCCCCTGTAAAGACTACAGCCTTGGAAACCCTATATGCCAGTTCTGTCCTGTAGGGTTGCTGTGAGTTGGAATTGACTCAATGGCAGTGGACTTTGATTTTGTATTTTAGGCCAATGTGTATGCGTGCATATGTGTTCTTTAATAGGGTAAATAACCGGAGAGTCAGCTGGCTTTTATTGTGCTTAATAAACCTTGTGGTTTGGTTAAGACCCTGGACAGAGCTCTAGAACACATCTATCTGCTAATGGACAGTTTATGGGTGACCTGTGATGCTGGTGAGTTTTCCATGGTGTAATTGATGTTTGTGGTAGAATGTATAGATGACATTTACCCATGGAATAATTTTTGTAGGGGAGAGAATGGTCCTTAAGAAGAAATTTATTGTGAAAAATCTTACAAGGCTAGTATTATCACAACGTCACATACAAAAGTTTGTATTTTAAATTGTACAGTTCATGTAAAATTATCAGGAACTACTTTTATGTGGCTTTTAAGAAGTTACTCATTTATTTAAGCAGATTTATTGAACTCCTACAGTATTTTAGGCAGAATGCTAAACCTTAAAGAGCTCGCAGGGGCCCCATAATAAAGAATATATTTTAGGACAGCATAACGCTGTTACAGAGATACTTCACTTACTTGTATAGTTTTACTTATTTACACTCAGCCACTTTGCCCTTATAATATGAGGTCGCTTTAGAGAGGTCAGAACCAAGTCTTGGTGTAGCAGGAAACTGCCTGGGGAAGCTGAAGAAAGCATCATGAGGAAGCAGAGTTCGACTCTTCATTTTACGTTACGGCCGATAGGGAGTCGCAAGAGGCTTGGAGACCAGAGAGTGGAGCGTTTGGTTTTGTTATTTGGAAAGATCACCCGTAGCAACAGTGATGGGATGTGGATGATAGAATGACAGAGAGACCATTAAAGAGACTGTTGGAAGCAGCTAATCAGTATATAATGAGACGCTCGAACTGAAGTGTAGGTGCTAAGTGAAGAGCGAGAGGTAGTGAGGGTTTGAGAAATTTTAAGGCAAATTCTCAAACTTTTAATCATAAAAGTGTGAGAGGGAAGAATGTAGGGTGATGGTGGTTCTTTTGGCTTGATTTTCCAGAGCGGAGTAAGTTTGCAGGTTTGATAAAAAAGCTTGATGTGGACATCCTAAATTTAGGAGAGCTACTAGACTTCAGGGAGTATTTGGTAAACAATTTATTCGGTACTCAGTTGAGAATATGGGTCTGGTGTGCAGGAGACAAATGTCTGGGCTAGAGGCATGCTTTCGGGAGTCATGGTCTAAAGGTTATAGTGGAAGCTGTGGGAGTAGGTAAGATCATTCTTATCTCCCTGATAATATAAAATCATATGCTTCTCTGCTGGGCTTCAGGAGGATTTCCAAACACCTTAGCATGTTTTAGGAGCTCTTTAGGAACTTTTTCAGTCTCCTTTATAAGAATTTTTTTTTTTTTTTAAATAAGAATTACTGCTGTTCCCTGCCGTGTACCTTGTACTCTCTATATCCCCATGGTTTGCTGGCTCCTACACTTCTCATTCTCTTTTGATCTCCATTTCATCCCACATGCTGTTTCATGTGTCTTCAAGTCTTTGCCCCTCTTTATCCTTTTACCAAACTCTGGATCTTTTTTTAATACCTACTCTTTGAACCCTCAGAGCCCAGCTCATAGCTCTACACTGGAGCCTGTAAGATTTCATACATACTGCGTTTCATTAGAATGTGTGTCTTACTGCATAGTAATTTTTGCTTCCCTTTCTGTCATCTGCTACTAGACTGTGAGCTCCTAAAGGGCAGCAGAAATGCCTTTACTTATCTTTACATCCTCAACCGTAGGGTGATATTTGGCAAATAAAGGTTCTCAGTGAATGTTTTTGACTGAATTACCGTGTTTTTACACCGATAATGTGTGCCTTCTGCATTGTTTGCCAGCTGCGCCCTCCCGTGAGGTATTTTCATAAGCACCATTATTTTTTTACATGGTTCTTTTTTACATGTTGCTGTAAAAAAATTAGCATAGTGTCTTTACGAAAATACCTTGAAGGTAGAGGGCAAGGTTTGCAAACAAACGTAGAAGGCAAGCATTATTTGTTTAATAATATAGTATTTCATTGATAAGTGAGTCACAGGTGTTCTATTAGTGATTTTCAATGTGTTCAAACATATATTACACCCTGAAAATGTAATGATTTGAAACTTTCGATCTGTTAAATGTAAGGAGGAATAAAATGAAACCAGAGGCCTTTTAAAAACCGTATTTTTATTGCAAAATTAATATGTTCTCTTTGTAGAAAAGCTTATTAATACAGATCAACTAAAAGAAGAGAACTTAAGATGCTTGTAGTTCTACCACCTGGTGATATCCTGGTTTATTTCAAGTCACCTTAAAGTGTGTACATAACTAACAAAAAGGGGGTCAGTTGGTGCATGTTGTTCTTGATGATTTCATCACTTAACCTCCTGTGCATCTTTGCATACCAGTAAGTAATCGTTTTTTAAATGGCTAAATGTTTTTTTTAGTTGCCTTCACGTTGGCTCCAACTCATGGTGACCTTGTGTACAGCAGAACAAAACGTTGCCATCTTCACGAGCTCTGGTATGTTTAAGTCCACTGTTACAACTATTGTATCAGTACCTCTCATTGAGGGTTTCCCTCCTTTTTGCTGACCCTCTACTTTACTGAACATGATGTCATTTTTTAGTGATTGGTCTTTCCTGAATGTTTTCCAAAGTAAGTGAGCCATCCTTGCTTCTAAGGAGCATTCTTATTGTGTTTTATCCCAGACTAATTTGTTTGTTCTTCTGGCAAAAAACCAAAACCTGCTGCAGCTGAGTCGATTCTGACTCATAGTGACCCTATAGGACAGAGTAGAACTGCCCCATGGAGTTTCCAAGGAGCCCCTGGTGGATTCAGACTGCTGACCGCCATAGCACTTAACCACTACGCCACCAGGGTTTCCGTTCTTCTGGCAGTCCATGGTATGTTCAGTATTCTTTGTGAACACCACAGTTCGAATGCATCGGTCCTTCTGTCTTCCTTTTTCATTTTTTAGCTTTCGCGTGCGTGTGAGGTGATTGAAAAGACTGGCTCAAATGGCGTCCTAACAGACTGACATTCCATCATGTGGGTGTTCCATACGTTATTTAACTGATCCCTGGCTGTTGGAACTTTTAGGTTGCTCTTGAGTTTTCGCTGAGATAATCACACCTTCATGAACAATCTAGTCATGTTGTCATACTCATATTTATTTAGGACTTTTTGGTGAAAAGGGATGCATGGCTTTATTTTTCAAAACCTTATGTTAGCAAATTGCCTCTCAGAACAGTTACACCAATTTATTATATTACCATCAACTGAATTCTTTTCTTATTTTTAGGTTTCAGATTGCCTGAATATTAAAAATAAATGAAAATAATGGTTTGCTCTCATAGAAATGACAAATTTAGGGCTAAAAAAACAAAGATTAGAAATAGGCATTTATGAACAATTGTTAGGGTTTTGAAGCGTGAGAAATGTGCCATAGTCCAAACAATAGGTTTTAGATTATAGATTGGGAATTAGGACTCAAGATGGTCTATAGTCTAAAACCTATTGTTTAACAAGTGCTACAGCTGCTTATCAGAGGGTCGGCAGTTCGAATCCACCAGGCGCTCCTTGGAAACTCTATGGGGCAGTTCTACTCTGTCCTATAGGGTCGCTATGAGTCGGAATCAACTCCACGGCACTGGGTCTGGTGAGTGTAGGATAGGGAGTGAAGTGAAATTAAGCTGCCTTATTCCAGTTCTATCAGTAACTGACCTTTTCAGGTCCTTGTGTGTAGACACCTCCCAGCTTCACCTCAGAGATTTGTTAAGATAAAATCTTGGCACTCGGCCTGTGGGTGTTAAATGTCAGTAACTGAATTTGGAGTCTGGGAAATTTTCTACTTACTTCTCACTTCCAGTTTCTCTGTACTACTCAAGATCCATGTTACCTGTACTATAGAAATACACTGAATAACTACTTAAGTGATTTTTCATGAACTAACAGACCCCTCCGCCACCCCGCCAAGTTCTTTAGTTGAGCAGAATTGCAGGCAGCAGCTTCACAGAGAGGTGGAGAGCTGGCCAGACCACTGAGTGAGATGCCTGCCCAGGACCTCTACTCTCCCTTGAAAACTTGTTCTTCTCTCAGATGAATTCCCGCAGTCTTAGTCAGTCACAGGGAGTTCCTGGGTGGCACAGGTGGTTAAGTGTTGAACTACTAACCAAAAAGTTGGCGGTTCAAACCCATGGCAACTACCAACAACAACTATAGCCACACGCAATCACAAAGGAAACAAGGGAGAGGCAACCCATTGAGCCAAACCCAGGGCTGTCAAGTTGATTCCAACTCATAGCAACCCTATAACACAGAGTAGAACTGCCCCATAGGGTTTCCTAGGTGATAATCTTTACAGAAGCAGACTGCCACATCTTTCTCCTTTGGAGCGGCTGATGGGTTCGAACCACCGACCTTTCAGTTAACAGCCAAGCGCATTTGATATTACTGTCTTAAGGCGTTAAGTGACCCGGCAGTTGTGAAATGGTGGCCTTTGCAGCGCTCTTGTCTCCTGAATAAATCTACAGCAGGTTTCTGCACAGACTTCCCCTCCCTCTAAGTGTCCAGAAGAAACACGAGAGAACATCAAGCCACAGAAAGCAAATTACGGTTAGAATAAATATACTGTTGTGCTGGCAAACGTAAAAATTCACTTGTGGAACCTGATGGCTGTAGGCAAGGGATATTTATTGCAACCGACATTTAAGTGTGGTTTATATGTTTGTGGAGTAGTTTAATACCACTTTCTTTAAAATGAGATTTTAATTTAGGAAAGAAGAATTTAGATTTGTTCCCAGAGTAGAAATGACTGAATATCATGGGAGTGATGAGGGTTTGGGTTTGTGTGGGTAGGATTTCTATTTACCCGCTACAGTCATTGGGTGGATTTAAAAACTTTCCCAGATGGAGTTTATGGAGTGAAATTTGAAACTAGTGTCCTGTGTGCTACAACATATGATCACAACAAACAATCAATTTGGAAAGAAATGGATACAGGTTAAATGATTAGTATCATGTGCTAGGGTGGGACATACAGAGTGAGCTGAACACTTGAGTGGCATGTCAACATCCAACTTCTGTTAATAAGGCTTCTAGGCAGTAGCTACAACCTGGAACTTAGTAATGACTTTCAATGGCTGAACGTAATCCATTCCTGATAGGAACCAAAAACCCATTGTCATCAAGTCAATTCCGACTCATAGCGACTCTACAGGACAGAGTAGAACTGCTCCATAGGGTTTCCAAGGAGCGGCTGGTGGATTCGAAGTGCCAGCCTTTCGGGTTAGCAGCCTGAGCTCTGAACCACTACACCACCAGGGCCACTCTTGAGAGGAAGTTCCATGGATATGAACTGTATAGAAGACCGGCTGGGGGAAGCTTCGGGGTGATTACTAACATTTACTCGGTGCTCCTAATTCTCCAGCCGTGAGCTAGGGGCTTTATCTCTTTTACCTTGTCTAATCCTCCCTACAACCCTATGAGGTGCAGATGGTATTCTATCCATTTCGTAAATAAGGAGACTGAAGCTTAGAGAGGTTTAGTAACTTGTCCAAAGTCGTGAAGTTGTACACATTGTCCACTGCAGAAGGGTAACTGTCTGAGGATGCAAATAAGGTCAGTGGTTTCTCAGAGGAGTCACCTCTTTCTAATGCATGCATATGTGCTAGTCATAACCCTAGTCATGAAGTTGGTTAGTGGCAGACCTGAGATTTGAAGTCAGTCCGGTCTAGATCTAAAGCTCATGTTGTTTCTGTTATATGATGCTGTCTTTGTAAGAAATCTAATACATTATTTCTCTGAGTCCCTTATCATTCCCCTTTTATTAAAAAAAAAATCAATTTCTTCTGTAAAATGCTTAAGTGACAATAATATAAAATCTTTTGAAAACAAATGTTGAGTTTCCACTTCCTGGAAAAAGATGAATTCGTTAACCTGGTGGGACATACCAGATGCTTTAGCTTGATTGATAAACTCCCCCAATTTTCTTGTTTCCTATGATCCACATGGGTAAATATGGATATTATGTTTAATATAAATGCCTATAGAATTATTTTGATATAAGAAAAGACTGAAGAATTGTCTAGACTTTAAGGACCTTCAGGGGGTAGGTGGGAAACTCTTATAAATTGAAACAAGATCTATAATAGCTCCATATTATTAGAAAACACACAATTAGTGATTCTAATTTTGACTGAATCCCATGGCCTTTATGTGACCAAATGTATGAGTTAACTTATTCAAGGTAACCAAAATAAAATAATTGCCTATCCTGGGTGATGCAAGCAGTTTACAATCAGTTGTTAACCTAAAGGCTGGCAGCTCAAACGCACCCAGCGGTACCACGGGAGAAGGGCGTGGTGATCTTCTTTCTCCTGGAAAGATTACAGCTGAGAAAACCATATGGTGCAGTTCTGCTCTGTCGCCTGAGATTGCTCTGAGTTGGAATCAAGTCATTGGCAGCAGGTTTGGTTTGGTTTTTGGATCCATAACGTAAAAGATAAAGAAGTAAAAGTGTGCCAAGCTCCCCTCCTTCCATTGATGGCTTGGGGCATCTTCGCTATCTGAGCCTGGTCCTTATCCTGTGGAGTCAAACAGAAGTATGAAGAGAAAGTGTTGAGCTCTATGGGTAGATACTGGGAGGCTTGTACTGAAGGTCCTGATCTAAAAGTTTTCTGCAAACTGATTGCTCTAACCGCTATCTTATCTAAGTCATTTCCTCAAAGATCTCTCAGTGGCTTCCATATTGTGAATCTGATGGCTGTAGGCAGATACACAAATATTCTTGGAGTCACGGCCACCATTAAAGTCTAGCATTCTTGTCTCCAAGTCCTACATGCTTTCTGTATGAGATGATACCCCAAAATATCATTAAGAAAAATGAATTCAAGATAAATATATAGTCTCACATGGCTGGACTGAGATTTTTCTAGCACACTTTACATTAATTGCCCACTTGCTGTGTACCCAGCGCTATGTTCTTTACTTTAAGGGATGTAGAAATCTCTGCCTTTTAGAAAAGTATAATTCAATTGTGAAGCCAAAATCAATACATATTTCATAATAGAAAACAAGACAAATTGTAGATTACAATAAATAACACCAAAACACCTTTCTTATCTAGGCACGTCCACAATTTTTTACCTTGTAGAAGTATTCTTAAACGTTCCATTCCAGCTCCCTGGGTTGGGATGAGGGTTCCTTTCCAAAAGGGCATTTAGTCCAGACGATCGAACTCCTGGCATGAGGTGCATGCCAGACCCTTCTGTTAGCAATAATTAAAAGAATTTTCCATCCAAATTAAAAGCTTTGCTCTGTAGCCACCCTTTCCCACCCCAGGCCAGGTACCAAAGTGAATAATAATGATCTACAGAATCTAAACCAAAGCAGTGTGTTTTCTGTGGTATTTGAAATTCCATTCTGTTCTCTGTGCAGCCACAATTGACCTCCAGTGTGGCACCCACTATTCTGGGTGCTTTTGAATAATCAGACACTAGAAACCAGACACCAAAATTAGCAAAATAGTGTTGTATTTCTGTGATATGATTATATTTGTGTTCCCAACTTCCAGTGGAAAAAAGCAGGAGTGATCTTACATGACACTCATGAAAACCAAAAGAAAAATCTCTCTCCACTCAGCACCGTCCAATAGAGCTTTCCGTGACGAGAGAAACATTCTGTAACTGTGCCGTTTACTTGTTTAGCCTCCGGTCACATATACAGTTGATATGTGGCTATTGTGACTGAGGAACTGAACTTTGAATTTTATTTCATTTTCACTAATGTGAATTTAAGTAGCCACATGTGACGACTAGTGGCCACCATATTGGATAGCCCGTTTTGTTTCTCCTCTTTTTTTTAATTTCCGTTTTAAAAATCCCGCCTATTTCACTTGACTCTTTCCATCTTCTCTTTCCTACTTTGTTGTCTTCTGTTTTTTTCCTGCTTTGTCTTTCCTCTCACCTCTCTTCTCCCCTTGTCTTTTGTTGCCACTCCACCCTTAGCGTCTTTTAGTCTGGCCTTTCACCTCGTTAGAACTGCCTGCCCGTGTTCTCCAGCCTTCCACAAAGACATGCCGCAGGATGGGGGCAGATGCCACATATGCAGTGTTCACTACAAGTCCCTGATTTACTGATTACTTATTTAAAAAACAAAAGACGAAAAGAAATGAGCTTTTTTCTGACAAAATGTTTTTGGTGAACCTATGCTGACCCTTGTGATCGCTGCTTGTTTTGCTTCAGAAAAACTCCTTTGGTAATTTATCCTAGAATCCTATCCAGAGTGAATAAAAATCAAGGGTACTAATAAGCCTAAGCCACACAGTTCTGGTTTCCAAAAGTATTGACCCATTGTGATCCAATCACTGGACGAAGGTGGCCTCCATGTTCCTTACCTCCAGGAAGGGATCAGCCTTTGAGGGATTGCACAGCCTCTGCATGTTGTCTTCTAACTTGAGCCCTCTAGTTCTAATCTCACTTGTATGCTGGGTCTTCTTTTTTTAAATACAATTTATTTCCCTTTTTTTTTTTTAACTGAGAATAACACAGTCTCTTTGCTCTTTCTTTCCATTTAAATTCCCATATAATTACCACCAAGATTATGTAAACACTCACTTTAGCTAAATGTTTTCCCTATTCAGAATCATAATTTTTAGCCTTTTTTTAAAAAAAATTATTCTAGATATGATTTGAGCTTCATACAACTCCAGTGTGAACTGTCCATTTATAAGAGCCCTTGTTTTGCTACACAGTTACAGTTTTTTACCTCTGAAGGTTAAACAGATTTTCATACTGCTGGTCATGGCAGCTGGTAAGGTGGGTATTGACATGACCTGCTAGTCAGATGTGCCAAGTGCCTTCTCATAGCTGGAAATGGTTCCTTGATGTCTAGATGTATTTAACCTCTGGATTCCAGTTTATTACTCTGAGGGGCTTCCCTGTGCAGTCTCCCATCACCTTCTTGCTAATCATTCCGTTAATAGCACTTACCCTAATGCAAGGAGCCCAGGTGGTGCAGTGGTGAACCACTCGACCACTAACTGAAAGGTTGGCGTTTCGAACCCACGAGTCTCTCTGTAGGAGAAAGATGTGGCAGTCTGCTTCCATAAAGATTTACAGCCTTGGAAACCCTATGATCAGTTCTACTCTGTCCTGTAGGTTCGCTATGAGTTGGAGTTCGCTCGACAGCAATGGTTTCTCCCTTCCCACTTGTTTATGTCTTTGCTTGTTTCTCTCCCCCACTGGGCTGTAAGGGTTTTGTATCCTCACCTCCCCGGACCACAGCTGGGAGGTAGTAGGTGCTCCATAAAAGTGGTTGAATGTATGTGTTTAGGAGGGTATCGGTGCAGAATCTAGATTTGGCAGGCAGAGAGACTAGGTCAATTAACTATTACTAGAGCCAGGAAGGGCGTCCCTATAGCCTGCGTTAAAGCCCTGAGGACTGTTGGGGGAACACTTCCGAGGTACAGTTGGTGGCCGTGTAAGGTGAGGTTCATTCGGTACAGCCCTGTGTCCACTCACACCTGGAGGTGGGGCTCGAATAGCTTCCAGAGCTGGAATACCAGGCTGAACCATGCTGTGCTTTACTGATGTGGTTGGAGGCATTTGGGTTCGCGGTATAGGGCTGTTGCAGGCTTTTGGAAGTAGGTGCTATTGCTTAAAACAATACAGATTAAGGCTGGATTTATAGACCTGCCTGTGCTTACATTCGGGGCTGTTATGATTGTGATGATGATTGTTGTTAACGTTTTCTCCTGATATTATTCCTTATGTATTATGTATGGCTATAAAAGCTTGTTCCTGTTTCAAAAGTCTTTGTACACTCATGGTTTGAATTTTCTCCCAGCCTGGCCTCAGGGGCCGCATTTTGAAGCCTGCTGCTCTTTGCAGCTGATGTTTTTACTTTCTGAGCAGCAGAGAGAAAGCAGGTTTACTGAAATATGCTCGCCTACCATAGTCTACCAGTTATACTGTAGTCTCCCAGTCATACCACAGTGTCCCAGTCACGCCGCAGCCTCCCGGTCACGCCGCAGCCTCCCGGTCACGCCGCAGCCTCCCGGTCACGCCGCAGCCTCCCGGTCACGCCGCAGCCTCCCGGTCACGCCGCAGCCTCCCGGTCACGCCGCAGCCTCCCGGTCACGCCGCAGTCTCCCGGTTATACCACAGTCTGCCTGCTTGAACTTGAGCTTGAATTTGTCCTTCATGAGGCCTGGCTATTCTTGCTTGTCATTTTATTACATCGGTTTACCAGGAAAAGCTCAAATAATGCTTAATGATGCCAGAACTTAAAATGTGGAGGAATTTTGGTAATACCAGTTCTGTTGTGGAGATTTTCAAGGATCAATGCCAGCCGACTCTGACTGGTGTTTGTAGGCAGTATTATAAAGTGTGGTAGGTCTTTAAAAGATCCACTCATTTTACCAGAGAAACTTTAGATTCTGCCCCCACAGTGACTGAAAAATACCAGAGGAAGGGTACACTTTGGGAGAGTCACCATTCAGGTAAGGTATCTACCTTGTCTCATTTATCCCTCAGAAGATAATTCATGTGGGGTGAGTCTTTTCATTCCATTTTAAAGACAGGAAGGGAAAGCATGAAGTCCTCCCTTTAAACGGTGGCTCTGTTTTCTGCTTTCTTCAAAGCTGTCTGGGGTCCCGCAGCCCCTTTGTTCTCTTGTATCATGTTATGAAATGCTTCTACCAGGGTAACAGGGAAGTGTCTTGGGGAGATGGTGCCTGCGAGAGACCTACACAGTGCCCAGCACGGGCCAAGTACTCCGGAACGGACCTACACGGTGCCCGGCAGGGGCCAAGTGCTCTGGAACAGGCCTACACAGTGCCTGGCAGGGGCCAGGTGCTCCAGAAGGGACCTACACAGTGCCTGGCAGGGTGAAGTGCTCCAGAACGGACCTACACAGTGCACGGCAGGGCCAAGTGCTCTGGAACAGACCTACACAGTGCCTGGCATGGGCCAAGTGCTCCGGAACGGACCTACTCAGTGCCTGGCAGGGCCAAGTGCTCCGAAACGGACCTATGCAGTGCACGGCAGGGCCAAGTGCTCTGGAACAGGCCTACACAGTGCCTGGCAGGGTGAAGTGCTCCGGAACGGACCTACACAGTGCACGGCAGGGCCAAGTGCTCTGGAACAGGCCTACACAGTGCCTGGCAGGGTGAAGTGCTCCGGAACGGACCTACGCAGTGCACGGCAGGGCCAAGTGCTCTGGAACAGACCTACACAGTGCCTGGCATGGGCCAAGTGCTCCGGAACGGACCTACTCAGTGCCTGGCAGGGCCAAGTGCTCCGGAACGGACCTACACAGTGCACGGCAGGGCCAAGTGCTCTGGAACAGGCCTACACAGTGCCTGGCAGGGTGAAGTGCTCCGGAACGGACCTACACAGTGCACGGCAGGGCCAAGTGCTCTGGAACAGACCTACACAGTGCCTGGCATGGGCCAGGTGCTCCGGAACGGACCTACTCAGTGCCTGGCAGGGCCAAGTGCTCCGGAACGGACCTACGCAGTGCACGGCAGGGCCAAGTGCTCTGGAACAGGCCTACACAGTGCCTGGCAGGGTGAAGTGCTCCGGAACGGACCTACGCAGTGCACGGCAGGGCCAAGTGCTCTGGAACAGACCTACACAGTGCCTGGCATGGGCCAAGTGCTCCGGAACGGACCTACTCAGTGCCTGGCAGGGCCAAGTGCTCCGGAACGGACCTACACAGTGCACGGCAGGGCCAAGTGCTCTGGAACAGACCTACACAGTGCCTGGCATGGGCCAAGTGCTCCGGAACGGACCTACGCAGTGCCTGGCACGGGCCAAGTACTCCGAATGGTGACTATTTCTATTAGTGTTGTTATTGTTAGCATTCTGTCTCTAAATTCCCTTAACATCCAAAGAGTTAACAGAACTTTAAGGGGTCTGGCAATAAGGGGGTGCTACGGCTGCTAACCAAAGGGTCAGCAGTTCGAATCCGCCAGGCGCTCCTTGGAAACTCTATGGGGCAGTTCTAGTCTGTCCTATAGGGTCGCTACGAGTCGGCACTGGGTTTTTTTTTAATAACTGTACCTGTCATGGTAAATGAAAGGACACTGAAAAGACATTGAGTTACGAGAATGAAGCTAAGAAAACACGTGTTCTATTGGAATGATTTGTATTAGTGACTGTACTTTCTGTGTTTTGGAATAATTTCCAAATGAAAGCTTTTGCTGAAACTAGGCATTGATGACCCTAATATAAGCCATTTGACAGTGTGATTTTTTTATCTTGTGATTTGAGAGGCATATTCTAAAACCCAGCAATGCAGCCAAGCTGGACATTGACTTAAACGTCAGCGGGAACCATCTGTGTGCAGGGGCCAGTCTGGCTTTGTCATTTTGCTATAGTTGGAGTTTAGAAAACAGTCTGTGACCCTGTTCTATCAATTAAGTAGCATCGAAGCCTCATCTTATGAAAAATGTAGTAATTTGATTTGAAAATCAGCTTCCTTGGCAAGTGTTCAAAGAAAAGTAGGTTTTCATGTTCCCCTCTAAAAATACCATGATTTGACCTGCAGGAGGTGTTTGTAGTAAATTTCCCTGATGGTTGGAAAGGGGCTTTAAAAACCCTTAAAACTCCTAGGAAGACATTAGAAACAGAGGAGAAATACCTCTATAATTTGTCCTCCAGGAGGAAACATGCCTTGTGTTGCATGCTGGCTTTCTCTTTGTAAACCAACCGGAATTCCAAACTCTTCTTTTTTAACTGTCTTCTTGTTTCTCCTTCTGTTGTGATGACCTAGAGACTGGTCTGGATAGAATCAGAAAAGTGATCTTAATATTTTAATCTGTTATTTTCTTGCAAGAGTAATCGGAGGATCAGGGGTCTGGAAATACTCTGTGAAGAGGCCGCATCTGCATAGAGCCTTGGGTGATGGGTTGGTTTGGACACATAGATTAGAGGAGGTGCATTCTACCGTGGCTGGAGCACTAAGTGATTCTCTGTTTGACTGGAGTGCATGGCAACTGTAGAGACACTGAGGAGGATAGTTGCGGCACAGTTCTGTGTTGGGCTAAGGGGGATGGACTTCCCTAGTGAGGCAATGGTGGATTTTTGAGGTAGGAAGTGACCGGTACTGTCACTCACTTATTTAAGCAGCTCGTTGAGCCTTCATGTGGTCTTTCTTAGTTCCAGATAATTTACTTAAAAGTGATAAAATGACGTTTATTAATCAGTACTCTGTCATTTTAATGGTTCACCAATTTAACCTTCCTCTAGTTGTTACAAGTTAAAGAAATTTTACTACAGTGGGAAAGAGATGCATTTTAGCGTAGTATCTTCTTTTCTGCTTTTCAAGATCATAAAAGCAAAATTCCACAGAATATAAAAAAACATCTTTTTTGACATTTAGGATCCACAGATAATAATAACACTAGGAGGAGTTTAAGGAGCTCTAGTTTAGTGATGCAACGGTTAAGCACCCAGCTGCTAACCAAAAGGTTGATGGTTTGAACCCACCCTGCAGGTCTGCGGAAGAAGGACCTGACAATCTGCCCCTGTAAAGATTGCAGCCTAGAAAACCCTACGTGGCAGTTCTTCTCTGTTACTTAAGATCTCTGTGAGTTGAAATCGACTCAACGGCACCAACAACAGGGGTTAAATACAAAAAAAACAGTTTTTGTACCACCTCCCTGTGCTGTGGTTCACCTTTTTCATAGGAGCAGACACCCTTAAGTTGCACTTAGTCACAGAAACACTAGATGAAGGAGGAGCATGGTGCAGGTGAATATGGAGGTAAGGGAATATGTGAACAGGGGACTGTGCTTCTCAAAGGAGGGGGGAGATTTTAAAATAGGGGAGAAATCTGTCTTAAAGCAAATGTGTCAGCCTCAGCCTCACCTGGGCACTTGTTAGAAATGTGAATTTGAGGACTCCACCTCAGTAACTCTGCGGTTGGGGCCCAGCGATCTGTGTTTTAAAAGAGTTTGAGAAACACTGGTCTGAAGGCATGGGGAAGCAAAGGCTTTTCTGCAGAAGAGAGAAGACAAATTGTTTATTGACCATCTACCTTTGTAATGGGAGTTTTACGGACAGCTCATGAAATCTTTATCTCAACCCTGTTGTTAGTTATTATTCAGTGGGCTCCGATGCACGGCGACCTTATGTAAGTGTAATATTATAATATCCCATTTTAGAGATCAGAAGAAAAAGTGGTTTAAGAAGCAGCATAGCAAAGTTTCAACACAGATCTCTTTAATTCTAACTCTGACCTCTTTGAGAAACTTCGCCACTGCCCAGAAGGCAGCAGTGGGGCTCAAGCGGGTCCTCATCTGCCCCCACCCCATCTTCTGTGCTTCCCGTTGCTTTCCTAGCCTCCCTGTGCTCACTCTCGTCTTCACCTGGGGAGAGGCAGTGTGGTCTAGTGAGGAGAGCTGAGCATGAGTAATTAGCAAGCTTGTGTTCCCTCTGTTCCTCTGACTTGTTCACAAGCCTTGTACCTCTCGGCCTTTCCTTTGACATCTTGGTGCCTCACCGTTTTCATCTGTAAAATGAGAAATTGGATGGGGCTCTAAGTATCTTACTGATTTTATCTGAATCTGCAGTTAATTAGAGCCAAATGGCCAAACTAGGTGACCTCTTAAGAGTCCTTCTGGTTCCTTGTTAAGAGTTTGATGTTGGAAAAATGTTCCAAAAATTAGATTATTGCTGATGTATAAAGTAGAGAATTCTTTCTGGTGGTGATATGATGTTGAAATGAAGTAATGTATGTTACCTCCCTAGCAGGGTGCCTGACACAAATGGAAGATGCTCAATAAATGGTAGTTCTCAGTTCCCGAGAGCAAAACACCCTTTTTTCTGGTTCTGGCATTTTCTTTCCGTGACTTTAAACAGGTTAGTATTTTAATTTCTCTTTCTAGGGGAGAATAGGAGGTGTAGGTTCGTATTAAAATATTAAGTTAATTAAAGCTTCCTATTAAAATTTTGAGGCAGAGGAAAAAAATTGGACAATGTGGGCCACAAAAAATAAAGCAAATATGTCATTATGTTTCCAAAAAATGTTATCCCCTGACTGTTGGTAGTTTTCTTAATAATAGGAGGTTGAGAAGATATTACTGAAACATAAATAATAAAAGACACTTAAGATAATACTCTGCTAAGTACTGTAGACATGGAATAGTTAATACCTTTAATATCATGGTTTGGCAAAAGAAAGTTCATAACCAATTAGCTTTTTATTTTATGAACTTCAGGGAGACTTGTGGGTAGAGCTGAGGAGTATTTCTTGGTCTATATATTTCTGTTTTTATTTCCCTCATAGCCTTTTATGTAGATAAAATGCTTTCACTTTTCATTTGAAATATTATTTTAAAATTGTATTTATTGTGGTAAAAAATGTATATATAATAAAATATTTGCCAGCTCAACTTTTTTCCCACGTACAATTCAGTGACATTGATCCCAGCGATCAGGCTGTGCAGCCGTTGCCACAGTTTCCCAGTTGTCCCCCACCATTAACAGACGCTCGGTGACCTCCACGCAATGACTCCCCATTTACTTCTAGAACCTTCCAACTCTTACCATTGGAACTCATGCCATGGGGTCGATTCCAACTCACAGCCACCGTATGGGACAGAGTGGTAGTGGCCCATAGGGTTTCCAAGGCTGTTAATCTTCACAGAAGCAGACTGCCACACCTTTCTCCCACAGAGCAGCTGGGGGGTTCACACAGCCGGCCCCTTGCTTAGTGGCAGAGCACTTAACCACTGTGCTATCAGGGCTCCCTCTCAACACTAGGAATCTCTAATAAACCGTGTCTGTGCATTTGCCTATTCTAGATATTGCCTATAAGCGGGATCATACAATATTTGTTTGGTTTTTGTGTGTGTGTGTGTGTGACTGACTTTTTTCACTCAGCATAGTGTTGTCAAGGTTTATCCACTTTGTACCATGTATTAGGACTTTATTTCTCTTTACAGATGAGTAATATTCTGTTGTATGGATAATACCACATTTTATTTTTTTGTTCATCTATTGATGGATGTGTAGGCTGTGTCTACGTTTTGGCTACTGTGATAATGCTGCAGTGAGCATTGGTGTCCAAGTTTCTGTTGGCTTTTCTGCTTTCAGTTCTTTTGGTCATAGATGTAGGATTGGGATTGCTGGGTCATATGGTGGTTGTGTGTTTAACTTTTTGAGGAACTTCAGACCCTTTCCGCAGAGGCCGTACCATCTCACAGTCGCACCGGCAACGCAGGAGAGTTCCAATGTCTTTATAGTCTCACCAACTCTTGTTATTTTTCTTTTTTTAATCATAGATTATTTTTTTTATTCTGGAGGAGGTGAAGTGGTATCTCATTGTGGTTTTGATTTCCATCTCACCAATGACTAAACACATTGAGCATCTTTTCATAATGCTCGTTGGCTATTTGTATGTCTTCTTTGGTGAAATGTCTATTCAAGTCTTTTGTCCATTTTTCTTTTAATTGAGTTGTTTGTCTTTTTGTTGTTCCATTTGAAACATTCCAATTGTTCTTTTTTCTGGATCTTTCATGCAAAATCAATTACTTTATCTACCTTCTATAGAAACGACACGTATGTATCCCAATACACATATTTTACAGGTTCCAATCTCGTTTTCTAAGCTGGTATGATCATTGCGCCATGTATGTATGACATTCACCCCCCATTATGACATTGCTAACTTACTGCCCATCTCTCTGTTGTTAACATGTTCCTGTGCTCTTGGAATCTCTAAGATAGCTGGATGTAGTGACATTTAATACAGTTTAGACTGACCATACCCCTACTGTGCTAGCGAAGAGTTGTATGAACTACCCTCTGTTGTTTTGTGTAAGACTCCAGTTGTTGAAGTTTACCTGGATAGAACTGGGAGGCAGAAGACCTGGGCCTGTCTCCCTTTCTGCCAGTACTACTTCCCAGACCATCCTGTTCAGTCTTGCTTAGGTCATTTGTCAAGTGGATACATATCTTCTTTCCCTAAGGGCAAGAGCCTGTCTTAGTTTCCCTCCGTTAAGGAGATCTGAGATTCATTACTTCTAGTATGAAGGCCAGTTTTGCATGACGTGTAAACTGCTGAGGGAGAACTTTGGAGCCTGATTTGCGTATGCGAGTCTGCCTAGTTACAGGCTCCTTTCAGGATGTGGGGCAGCCTGCCCACCACCCCATCTCCCCCATCACTGCGGACAGTTTGAGGAATACTGGCAGTTATACCAAGCTCAGCATTTGATTTGCAAGTGGGCCTTATTTCTATCAGATATGATCACCAAAAATTTGAATTTGTAAGATAAACAATTCAAGAGATGGTTGTCCTCATTGTTGAATTTTTTTTTTGCCTTCGAAATGTTTTACCCTAGAGGTCCTTGAAATAGTAAGTTACCTTGCTGAATTTCAATGAGACTTGGTGTATAAAAATCCCATTTACACACTTAACAGAATGTTATGTTGATATAGCAGAGTGACTAAGAGCCAGATTCTGAATCTTAACCCCAGCAGGGTTCAGAATCCCAGCTTTCTCGCTCTGACTGTGCAACCATTTGCAAGTTGTTTGATTTGTTACTACATTTTTTGATGGCATGTGTTTTAAGTATTGGAATGGATGCTGACTAATTGAGTGTGTTCAGAATTGTAGTTGGTAATGTAAATTTTGAGAAATATGACCTGGTAATACAAGCCACCAATGAGACGAGTGGCACTCTGGCACCACCCATCTGTGATATGACAGTATACCAGTGAAAGCAGTATAATTTATTGTGGGTGCCTTTCCATTAGGCTACATGAGGAACCTTTGTTTTCCAGATATGACACAGAAAAACAAACCAGTCAGGGCTCCCTAACTATCACACAGGAAAGCCATAACGATGCTTACAGGCCTTGTAAACACATCTAGGAAGCATCACCTAATGGAATGCTCACCCTACAGAACAACGAGGCTCCAGCTCTAGTCTGCTGAGCTTCATGCATTTCAAAAGGGACCTACCTTGACTCTAAATGCGTTAGGACCAGAATAGTGCCTTACCCCTGAGATCCAGAGGCATAAAAAGTGGCTGGTATGCCGTTAACCCAGTAGTAACAAAACAGTTCAATCCTCTCAGCCTCAGTTCCCTGTCCTGTAAACCTGAGATAACGTTTGTGCAGTGCTTAGATGGTACAGATAAGAGTGCTCTGTAAAGACAACTCATGTGGCCTGGAAGGAAATTGTAGCTACAGAATGACACCAGTGTCAGCCTTCCTTGTAAAAGTCCTTCTGCCTTCATTTTTAGTTTGGCTTTCCTCCCTTTCCTTCTTTGGATGTGTCTGTACACTTGAAAAGAACACCACATGAAAGAGCCCAAGTTTCAGCTCAGTCCCATCTCTCCTGCTCTGTGGCTTGGTGTGACTGATTGTCAGGAGGGCCTGAAGACAATTAAACCATGAATTATCTGGCACTGGGTGTCAACAGTGCTTCAGATGGCATCTTCCTAATTTTTGCTTTGAGTTTTCTATCCTGCAGGCAACAGAAAATAGAAGGGGGAGGCAAAAGTATGCCTTTTAATTACAGAATTCTGCATTCTTGGAGTGGACAGTCTGTTTTCTCAGGATCAGACTGGAAGGCGTCATTTTACTTCAGAAGAGCCAAGACTTGTCCCGAATGAATGTGGGTTTCGGCAAAGCATGTTTAGCGTAAGGAATGAGGGATTTGGCCCGTATTCAGCGTCTGTGCTTTACAGGCCACTCTGTTATCCCTTTAGTGAGTCCAGTTTGTCTGTCCGCTGTCAGGGGCGTGTGTGCACTGCGCTGACTTAGTGTTGACTGGGGACGTTAGAAATGCCTTGCCCGGTGCTGTCAGCTCAGCCTGAATCGGTGCCTGTGTACCCTGCCCTGTCTGCTGAGAGAGGTTTACCCTTTGCTCTGGTGCTCACTCTAATAGGCAGAGAAGCTCAGCTCACCCCAGCTTTTATAAAGGGTCAGCTCCAGAAATAGCTCCTCTAACACCAGCAATAGAAGCAGCACAAACCCAGCAAGCACGTTGTGTACAGTGGCTGATTTTTAGGCCTTGGAACAAAAGGAAGTGGTTTCTCTTTTACTATACACCACCGCCTGTGCTGCATTCTGTCGTTGACTAGAGCGTTTGTCATTCTCGAAGGGCCAAGGCCGAGCTTACCTTTATTGAGATGCCTTCCAAGCAGGGGATGTTTGTCACTGGTCATTGTTTTCACCCAGAATTCTAGTTCAGAGTTTTGTAATTAAGAGTTCATATAGACCTAATGGTGGATGCAGTATTTGATGGACCCTGGGTAGAAGAGTCACCTCTCAAAAAAGGTGCTAAAAATCCTGTTAAGGTTTATGGTGTATGGTATGGTATGAAAATTTGCCTCGGAACCTAGAATTCTAATGTATGGCAGTGTTAGACCTCCAAAACCATGTGGACTTTAGTTGGTGGTGTCACGAGTTGCTGCATCCTGTGTTCCTGACTTTCCAGAGAGTAGTTATTACTTTGTCTACGGGCTATATTTCCTTCTCCTCTAAGATTTAACCTGGGGATTATTTTATCCACGTTCGTAACCTCAGAGCCAATAGTAAGTCCTCGTTAATTGTTGAATGAGTGAGTAAATAAATGACCAAATGACTGAATAAATAAATGAATGAGTGAGTGAGTGAGTGGACAGAAAAATGTGTGACGTCTGTGGGAGGGATGGGGAACTTTTTTTTTTTTTTTTTTAGTGTCTGTATGTAAAAGGATGCCCTGATATAGCTTCTGAACAAACCACTTCTGGAAACATATTCTGTCCCACCACCTCCATCAGCCACTCCTGCCAGCCCCACCGTCTCCCAGACACATCTTGATGACATGTCACATTTCACACTTTATGTCTCTGTCTTTCCCTCTACCATGATAAAAAAGGAAATGAAATGGCCAAGCCGGTGCATTCAATTAACAGTAGATGTCTAATTTATATTTATTCTGCCAAAACCCAAGGAATAAAGTGATGTTCTGAGCTGAAAACTGTGTCAGCTAGATTGTTTTCTGAGTTGTATTTTGACAAAGAAGGAATTAAGCCATTTGAGCTCAGTTGAGCGTTAGCAGTGATGCTGCTGACAGTTCTTTGCATTCTTCAGGAATAATTGATGCTACAGAAAAAGAGAAATACATTTTGATATAATTTTAAAGAAGGTTTGTAAAATTATGGTTCAAAATGCCTTCTAAGTTTTTACCTCAAAACTCATACCAACAAGGCAATTGAAATAGTTTTAACTTACTTTTGGCTAGTTTCTCGATAATAGCTGATTATGAATTATAATATTTTCACTTACCGAGTTTTGTTTTAAAAAGAGGTGATGTAAAAGCGTTTTCTATTTTATTGGGTCTGAATAGCCCTTCTTCGTACCTGGTCAAAAAGGGTCTTTATTTTTTCTCAAGAGAATACCAACATTTAGTCTGATGCCATCTTTTATGGTGAAAATGAATGAGAACTGGATACCTCTTGTCTGTTTGTGACAGTCGCCTGTATGACCTATTTCTAATGTTTCATTTTACAATCTTACTTTCCAGATCCGTAACCCAGGGGGTGACTTCAGGCATCTTCCGCCTGCTCCTTCTGTAGCTGTTGTGAATACACGCGGCAGAGCTCACGCCGATTCGGCGGTCTCTGCACATGCACTTCAGTGACGTGGGCTGCACCCTCCTTTTCCGAGTTGTTCCTTCCCTGCTAACAGATTCAGTGCCCCCTCAGTTTCCTGTCTAGTCTTCCCAGTTACTGTTGTCAGTCTGATCCTGCATAGACAGATCTTAGAAAAACACAATGCTCAAGGTAGATATTCTTTACTAGTTAAGCTAAAATTTTTGGGGGGTAGGGTTTTAAGAAGTCTTAAGGGGATATTTTTGGTTTAAGGTTTAAAGATTATCTCAGAGTAACTGGATGTTGCTCAGATGCCATTACTTAACATTTTGATCAAAGATTCTGTTGAAGAATCCCGATCAAAATGGGGAAAGTGCAGAACAGAAGTTCACATTCTCGTGGAAGCCAGACTTTCTGGAGCCACCGAGTCTGGATAACTCCCTGAAACTATTGTTTTTGAGATAATCTTTAAACCTTAAACCAAAAAAGTTTCTCATTTTTTATTAAACTTTATGGGAATAAACTTTTCAAATGTAATACTTTCTTTTCCCCCTGAGGGCTGTTAACTGATTCACTTGAAAGTCTGGAGTGTGGTAACATCTGTCCCAATGGAAAGTCAGTCAGGAGACTTTTTAGCTTATGTGTCAGATTTGATACACGTTTTTCCCATTTAGGCACTTAAAAAAAACCAACCCAGTGCCATCGAGTTGATTCCGACTCAGAGTGACCCTGTAGGACAGAGTAGAACTGCCCCATAGAGTTTCCAAGGAGCGCCTGGTGGATTCGAACTGCCGACCCTTTGGTTAGCAGCTGTAGCACTTAACCACTACGCCACCAGGGTTTCCGGTATTTAGGCACTTAATGACAATCATTTCTTATTCAGAGAAATAAAAACTTGGGGGGGGGGATGAAAAGCATAGTTTGATTAATATTTGAGTTTTGAATTTGGGAGTGTTAACTTATGATGCATTTCTGATTGCTTCCTTTTAACCAAAAGAGAGTCATTATCAAAACAATAATTCCTCAGAAGGCTGGTGACATTCAGCTTCTGACTCAGTTTACTGCTAGTCAGTAAAGTCTGGATTGGAATGAGGATAGGAATTAAATATCTAAGAATATAGTACACATAATAGTTAAAGAAATGCAAATAAAAGTAACAGCGAGGTACAATTTTCCACTCTTGAAATTAATGAGGATTTGTAGAAATGAGACTGCTCACTGCTGGGAAGAATACAGTAAGAATTATAAACACTGCTGAAAAGCCTTTTTATAAACTTTGTCAAGATTCTTAAAAATGTTAACATTTTTAAATTCCTTCATTCTTCCTCCATGATGTCACTCTGAGGTGGAAATCAGAGGTGAAGATAAACTTTTAATAATTGAAGTGCCCTGTACCTTGCCAGTGCATGGTTAATTTATGTTACTTTTATATTATGGGATGTTATGTGGAGGTTTAATGATACTTTCAAAGTATATTGACTACATGGGAAAATATTTACAATGTACCAATTTTTTAAAAAGCATGTATTTATAATATGAGAATTTTATATGGAAAAAGAGAGTAAGAAGAATAAAAAAAAACTAAGAGGAAATGGATGCAGAAGTCTGCAGTGATTATCTAGATTTGCAGAGTATAAGTAGATTCATTTTCTACAAAAAGTATGTTACTTTTTATAATCATAAATGATTTTTCATGAATGCCAGGCAGCTGTTACAGCCCTAGTGGCAGTGACTTGTTGGGATGTTATCCCGTGTCTTCAGAGTGCTGCTGACCATGTTTAATAATGATTGAGGCCTAGCAGGAGAAAGGCAGCCATATCAACTTGCTGACTCAGTGGAGCCACTTCAGCTTTCTGTCAGTTCTCTGTCTGTCTTACCAAAGCAGAAGTTCTTAACTCACCACGGAGAAAGGCTCACACGTGTCAGAATGAAATCCGAGGGATCGCTCGTTTTGCCTAGGGCATCTGCACTTTTTGCAGAGGTGCACTTCTCAGTCTGAGACCTTTCCGTAAGTAGTAGTAATCCGAAGGATTGATGCAGTCATTCTGAACTAGAGATTTCTTTTCACCACTAAGATATTTGACTGTCACTTGCATCTTAATGCTTCCACATATTTTTCTAAAGCACTAGAGGACTAGATAAAGCCACTTTGCCCTTTTAAGTATGTAGTCAGCTAATCCCAGGGCCTTCCAAAGCCTCCCAGTGATGATGGGGATTGGCAAGACTCGTGCCCTTTGTGGAGGTTGAGGAGGCGAAGTTAGCCTTGGTAAGGGGGCTCAAGAAGTCATATAAATAGCAAAGCTTGCTCTGACTCTAAGTGGACAGAGCACAGCTTTTGCCATGTCTGTACTTCTTGTGGGTGCCTGAGCACAGGAGCAAGGAGCCCTTCCTCTAGAATCACTGTCCATGAGATTGACTGAGTCCCAGGATGTGCCAAGCAAGGTTCTAGAGACCCTCACAGATAGGTTCACACAGCCATTTATTGATCACTTGGTCTTTGAAGACTTCACTGTTAATTTCTGGCTGTGTAATGTGGGATCAGTTAGGTCCGATTCTTGCTTTGCAATTAATTCTAATTGCCAGTGCTTAAATGTTACCAATAAATACCTCTCCCGGTAGTCCTGTCCTACAGCGGGCCTCGTCGTTGCGTGGTGCTGTGAGGTCTGAAGGTAGCACGGCCTATTGTAGATTAACTGCTTTCTATGTAACAAATGCGTTCTGTCAGCGGGGAACGATAATCTTGAATCAAAATCACAACTGGTTTTTCTTCTTGGAGGGTCTTTTGTCAACTTCCATTAAAGACCTTTTTTTTTTTTTTAAGTAATCCAGAAAAGCTTATTAGTGCCTTTATTTTACTGTTTTTTCAAATTCTAATGCATGAATGTCAAGGTATAAAATATTAAATATGCTGGTTCAGCCACCAGCTTTCTAAGCATCATTGGGGACTCTTCTCTAATAGGAAAACATTTGGTATGGCTTCTGGAATGTAGATCATTTTTGTAATTATTATAGGCAGTAAAAAAGACAGAATAAAGAATAATTTAAATACAATTAAAAATTAAATGAGGGGAGGTCAGTATGACCGAGAATATAAATTGTAAGCCTCTCCATTTTTATTCCATTACTTCGTGCAGGGTAAGTACAAACCTCTTATTTCTAAAAGGTCATGTGATCTTGGAAGCTCTGGTTTCTGGCAGTAATTGTAGTAAGGCTTTGTGTCCTCTGGCGTCCTATGCCTCCCTGTAGCCATGTGTGCCTAAAGAGGAAAGGATGAGGAGATTTGGGGTGCCTGTATAGCCAACCTGGTACTATTCTCGGAATATTGGATAAATGTTGAGGGTATATGTGGTTGTGTAAATTTGAACAGATAAAGAGTCAGATAGAAGGACTGCAAGACCTTCCTGGGTCTCTTCTAGACCTAATCACCATGAGTTGCCATATAGTCAACCTCAACTGTGTGTCCGCGTAAACCTGTGCTCCGTAGGGTTTTCATTGGCTAATTCTTTCAGAAGTAGTTGCCAGGCTTTTCTTCAGAGACGCTCTAGGTGGACTCAAACTTCCAACCTTTTGGTTAGCTAATCGTCTCTGATAAATTCTCTGTTTTGGTTAAATGGTCAGTCCACTAGAGCTTTCTATTTTCCGCTCAGAAACTACTGCTTGAGGAACCTAATTCTATTTGGGAATCCTGATAGCATCTCCCCCAGGATATTCATACAAACGAGTCGTTCATTTCCTGGCCCTCCTGTTTCTCAGTGGCTGCTTCTCTGTAGGCTCAGACAGAAGGAGGTAGGGAGGAAGGGAGGGAAGGAGGCTTCCAGGCAGTCCAGCTAACTAGGAGGAAGGAGATGCTGGTCTGTTGTCTCAGAAGACAGCACCCTCGTGTCTTCCCCTCAAACCCACCTTTGTGGGCCCTTCCTCATTTCTAGGGAATAGCCATAGTTATTCATGGCATATAGTACTGACTGCTCCTACCATGCGAGGACTTCCTGCCTCCCCTCTACCCCAAGCCATGTCACAGAGAAAGTGCCTATCACCAACGCAGTAGTGGGGGGAAAAAAGGGTTCTCATTTCAGCAGGTGACTTGGTGGTGGCTGGTTGTCAGCATGCTTTTTTTCATATTGGGTTGTTGCTACAGGGTCTGATGCTGGCAGATTACAACTCTGTAGCTAGTCATTTTCGATTTATTTGAACTTATTTCTCCAGTCTACTGAGCTTTCACTGGCTAGCATCAATTCAGACACATTGCAATTCCTCAGAATCTCTATCCCCATCAGATAGTTCGATCTATGAGAAATTTAGCTAGAGGCGTTTAGACAAAAAAGAAATATTGTGGCTGGGGAAGCATTTAAGTTAGAGAAGGCAGCCAGGGCTGTTTTATTACTTAGGCCTGTGTCACCTGTGATGACCCATGAGAGTGGAGCGTATTGATCGCTTGTCACTCAAGGCATTCAGCAGATTGCATTGACAAAGCTTGGCAGATCTCTAATAGCAGGGTTACTGGCCTTGGCTGTGACCCAGGGGGAAACTCTGCAGGCCCTATTACTTGGCGGCCTTTAACTCTTACAGAATTGGGAGAGAACACTGACAAAAGCGAGGACATGATTTTATGGTTACAAATGGTTTTCTCTGCTTGCTTTCTTCTCCCCTTCTTTACTTTGACTTCTCTTGCTTTCTGTCTTACCTTCCCTCCCTGACCCCTGCCAGCTCCTCCTTTCTTGTTATAGATGATCATGGCGTTATTGTTTTTCTAGGATAAAAATCAGAGTGTGGCTGAGAGAATGCTCAGCAGGCTCGTGTGAGGCCTGAGTTACTTCTCTTTTGTTGGGGCGACTTGTGCCTGCCCTTGGCTTCAGCTGGTACAGTGTGCCTGTTTATGCACTTGAACTTGATGTTCAGGCCATTCACAGCTGTTGTCCTCGAGCAGAATCGCACGTGCCACGTTATGGCAGAGTGGGTGTTCCCTCCCCCATTCCCTGATAGGCAGGCTTCAATATTACACAGTCCAGAAGCTGAAAGCAATGCTCTGCCATCAGAGAGGTAATGGCATTAATTCAAATGGAAAAGATTTTAATGAACAGTAGAGAAGATCCTGTCTTTCATAGACACAGCCTGATTTATCCGAGGATTCATACGATTGCCATTAATGATGTTTTTTTTCCTATGACAGTTGACCTCTGATGGGACACTATTCTGTAATGAGCCTCTCTATAGTGCCACTATTTGCTTGATGAAACATACTTTGGATTTTCTACCTACCTTTGTCCCCAAAGATTGTGTTTATTATCCACTTTATCTCTGTGAGGGAGGGTTAGACAAACATCATTACTGCCATCTCAAAGAAGAGCAAGTTGATATATGGCTGTTCCCCTAATGACAAGTGATTTCAGGGTCATGGTTTTAATTCAGTATTTTCATTAAAGATTCCAGTTCCTCTGGTGAAGCAGATGTAAGAGACGAAGATTAGCTATCTAGTCTATATGAACTTCTCTGTTTTTTTCTTTTTCTTTCTCCCCACTTTTCTTTTGTATCATCTTTGGTGATCTCTTCACCTCCCCTTCCTTTGCACGGCTGTAGGTTGGCTGGTATCCTTTCCTCTTTAATTTCATGAATAATCCTTGGTGGAAAAGAGGTTTCTGATGTTTGTGTAGGTTCTTTCCCTCTGAATAGCTGTATCTGATGTCTGAGATTGACTGCAGGGGTCTTGTTATGTCGGTTCTCAAGCGTAGGTCAGCAGTGAATTTTGAAGATTTCATTGGTTCTGCATTTATCTGTACCTGGGTTTAAATTCCAGCTTTCCTGTGGCTGAGTTATATGTGATTTGGAGGGCTGCTTGACCTCTTTAAGCCTCAGTTTCTTCATCTGTCAAGTTGAAGATATTGTTATTTGTCAAAATAAATGATTTACTATGGTATGTGAATTATATCTGAATAAAAAAATAAATGAATGAATTAACTTGTGTAAACCTTCTTTCCTCTGACCTTATACAACTCAAGGCCCAAGAAGGCAGAATGAGAACCTCCATCTAGGGCGATATTTGGGAAATAGATGGCACTATTGGAGGCAGAAATCTGAAAGTATTGCAAGAGGCTGTGGGCCTATTAATATTCTATAGCACTTTGAGCCACTTTGAATTAAAATACTTATCTGTGAAAGGTTTTATAATTCATATGACCTGAAATAATTTACACCTAATTAGATTTTGTCAACTGAATAATTCTGTCTCATGTTGCTTCCGCAGAATAATTTAAGCAACTACATTTTATCCTCAAAATAGCTGTAAATGTCAAATTAATTTTGTTGACATGATCAACATGTAGGAGAGCTACTTGGCAGAGTTGTTTGTCAACTGAATATATTACGTGTACCTCCAAAATGTGGAGAATGATTATGGTTTAGCCAACTATTGCATGTTGTTGCTTTCCTGGAAAGAAGTCACTGGCAGTAGTTACAAAAACTGTTGTGGCATTTCTGCCCAGCAACTTAGAAACTCTTTGGTATCTGGAAAAATTCCCATGTCTTTTCATTATATATACTGCTGCGTCTTTTCTTCTTGGGAGTCTTTTTATCTAGGTGGGACTCAATTTTCTGTGAGTGCCCTAGTATTTGTTATATTCCTCCTTAATGCCGTTGGGCCCTTAGTTGATACCGCCCAGGTATGAATAACTTGCTCAGTTCCACCCACCTCTGTTTATTTGGAATCTTTCACTTGGAGAGCCTCTCTGTCCTCCTCTTTGAAAACCCTATCCAAGCTTTTGTCCTTGCAGTTTATTTCCCATTCACTCAGGTTATCTCAATGACTCTAAAATCTCTTCTCCACTGTGTCACCCCTACCTGGCCCGACCTTCCAGCTCCTGATGCTGGAGTTCTGTGATCTGTAGGTTTACCTTCATCTAATTCTTTCCAACCCTTTCCTTGTCATGATGTATGTAGGAAATGGTACTGTGTGTGTACAACATTGAGGTAAAAACAAGATTTCTTGCTGCTGGAGCTGAGAGGCTGTGGCCAGTTCTAAGTCAGAGGAGATAAAAATCTTGGCATGTATACTGTCCTGGAAGTTCTAGCTTAACCAGTCCCCAAGTCACAGCCAGCCCTCGTAGGGACTAGGAGGGATTATTTGGGATTAATCTTTTGTTTTAAACTCAGCATCCCTTGTACTGTGAGAATGTCTCTCAGCTTTCCTCCGGATCTTTCTCAGGTATATGTGGTTATAAGGAAGTTCAGCTTCTACCTTGGATGTCTTGGGGTGCCTTAACCCTTGCCAGCCTCTCTCCCAAGGGAATGGACCTATAATTTGCCTTTAGCATCTGCCCAGGGCTAGCTTCATCCAGAACAGTTCCCCTCCCCTGTAAATCAAAGGATTGCTTTCCCACTGACAATAAGTGTCAGTGCAGCTCAGAGCTTGCTGTTGCCCATACTCATGCCCGTACAGCAATACTGGATGGGTCCTTAAGAGAGTGTGTCAGAATCACCCTGGAGTTCAACCCACTCAGTTGGACTGTGCATTTTAGACTCTTTACGAGGACTGTCCCACTACAGGGTTGACCTCGCTAGCCCTGATTGTTTCCTTCCAGTTTACTCCCATTTCTTTGCTGATCTGCATGCCTTGTAGCTAAAGTCGCTCAATATTGGGTGTATTCTGTGAATATGTGAACTGCATATATTCTGTGAAAACGTGAACTACTGATGGAAATAATATATGCCAAAGAATTCATTGCAGACATTCAGTCTCCTCGACATACAAATAAAGAAAAGGCCCTGAATAGTTCTGGTTTTCATAAGGGAGAAAAAAGTAAATTTTAGAAACCATAGGCCAGTAAGCTTGAAGTCAACCTTGCAAAGATTCTAGAAGAGATTACTAACGAATGCCTTCTGAGGGCTTAGTAAAAGCAGCCGTGTGGGTTCACTTAAAATGTCATGCCAGACTATACTGTTTCCTTTAGAACAAGGGTTGGCACACTTTTCCTGTAAGCATTAGATAGTAAATATTTTGGGCTTTAGTGCGCCATGCGGTTTGTATTGCCGCTGCTCAGATCTGCCCATGTAGCAGGAAAGCAGCCACAGACAGTACGTAAATAGGTGATCATCATTGTGTTCTATAACACTTTTTCACAGGAACAGGCAGGGGCCGATTTGGCCCCAGGGGCCTTAGTTTGCCAGCCCCTGCTTTTGAAGAATGTTGTAGATAATGTGTGTCTGAATGTCTGGAAGTAATTTTACGAGCCTTTCACAAAATCTTCGTAGACAATATGGAGAAGTCTGAAGTTAATAGTGAAGTTGGGCAAAATTACAGCAGGTGGAATGGTTATGGGAACGTGAAGGATGTTCTGTGGTTGCACGCCACAAAGCCGTGCCCTGGATTACTTTGTTTTTTTTTTAATTGTGGTGAAAATACATGCAGCAAAACCTATACCAATTCGACCATTTCTACATGTATAATTCAGTGCCATTGATTACGTTCTTCGTGTTGCTTGGTTCACTTTTGTCAGTATTTCTGTTTGTGACTTGGATGAAGTCAGGGTTGGCTGTGAGTCAGATGTGTGGATAACCTGATGCTCCTTCTGCATTAGGCTCCTCAGTGTGAAGGCCCCTCCCTTACGCTGTGGGCGACAGGAACAAGGTCCCAAAAGGTCTCGGGTTAGAAGAGTACTTCCAGTCTAGCAGATGAAAACATTGAAAGATGGCAGATGCTGTGTCTAGAGCTAGAAATGCATCTTGCCAGTACAGATACAGATAGGGAAAACATAGTTCAGTACCAGTCTGTTTGAACAACGCTAGGGCAGCTTTCGAATTACAGTACTTGCAGTGAGAGTTATCCAGATGGTTGAAGGGACTCAGAATCATGTCCTATTAAGAATGGTTGAGAGAACTGGAGATATTTAGCCTGGAAGGGTATATGGTAACTGTCTTCAGTTATTGAAAGGGCTGTCATTTAGAAGAGGGATGGGCCTTATTCTAGGGACTCCCAGAGGACAGACGGTAAGAGCAGTGGTTGGAAGATACAGGTAGATCCAACATATGAGGATGGACTTCCTACCAATTTGAGCTGTCCAAAAGAGGGGCAGGCTTCCTGTGGAGGGTGTCAGTCACTGGGAATATTATAGACACCTGGTGCTGACCTTGCAGGGCTGTTGAGAAGGAATATGAACTTTGACTTGTGATGGGATGAGATGGTCTTTCTGGGCACTTCCAGCTCTGAGAGTGCATTAAATATAAGTTCAGGAAAAATGTGTTGTGCTCTTTTTCCTACCAGTTGGCAAAGCCCTGCCCCATTTATATGGTTGAAATGCTGAATTGTGTATATTCCACGTGTGTGTCCATAACTGTCATCATGATTGGTCAGAGACTCAGTCCCATTCACCTTTGTAATCTCACAAAGCCTAACACATGCTCTGTACGTAGGAGGAATTTTGTTTGTTGAGCTAAAGCGAATTGATAACAACTGAGACACGTCCAGATAGTTTTTATTTACTGATCCTGGTTTCATAGTGAAAGCCCCCCAGATGACAATCAGAAACCAGATTGGTGGATTGGTAATAGATTGGTGATATACGTTGACCAGCTCTGTGCCTTTGTTTTTCTCTGTGACACACACATGAATGCTGAGACTTCACCAAGAGTGGCATTGATCAGGCTGCACTGTGTGACCTAGATTCTTTTAACTCCTCTGGATGGCTGCGTAGTGCCCTCTTCCTGCTTTACTGCTGCCTGTGCAGGTCTCTCTGCTAAATTACACTCTAGACACTCGGATGTCTGGAATATATTTGCCAACCTTCTGAATACTATATTCCTAAAGTATGTAGTTTTCAGCATCGTAATTCTGGAAGATTTAATACTGGCATTGACCATGGTTTGGCCAGGGTTTTATTCTTTGATGTTTCGTACTTGAGCAAGTGGTCAGGGGTCATGGCTCACTTACTACTGCCTTCCCTGTGGCCTGCACTCATCTGGTAGGTGGTCAGTGAGCGCTTGCTTGCTTTGGTGGTACTCTGGTTAGCCTTTCTTCTGTTTAACACTAATGAAGTTTGTTCCTCAAGGCAATACGTTCTTCCTATTTTGTGCTTACCATGCTCTACCTACCACGTGGAAGAATGGACGAGATAGAGTGATTGTATCTTCCCCACTATCAGTTCACCATTACCCCCCCACCACACACACTGCCAAGAGAGAGACTGAGCAGAGAGGAGGGAGAAAGTGAGTGGGGGAGAAAGGGAGCAAAGAGAAGCATTCTGTTTTATATTGAGAAGAATTTGGACTTTCAGATTTTTACTTTGTTAGGGATATGTAACTTGTATGCCAGTTTTGTGTAAACTCTGGTCTTTTCTCCCAGTGTGTACTGTCCATTGTATGATTAAGAACTAAGAGAGCTTTCAGATATATCTGTTAAAAAATAAAATACCTGTTAACACCAAGACTTCTACCTCAGTTGGTAGCAAATGTGGAACAACAGAACCAGGGCTGCCTTTCCTGGAGAAACCTTCTGTTTGCCAATGTTTCTTTAGTTTCGTGAGGACTGAGGAGGACACCCCAGTCCTGAATGGCCTTGTGGGCCACGTAGCCTCTGCCCCCATACTCACCAATGGGAAGAACATCAGTACCATTCACCAGTGGTCATGGAACAGGGAACCTCACTTTTGTAACAGAAGGATCTACTTGGAACTGGCTTGTTAGCAACTTTTGGGAGCCAGTTGTTAAATTTTCAGTAATTTTATGAGCTGGTGGTTATAAACAGCCTTTATTAAAAATTACGTTATATAAACTTAACTGTGGTTAATACCATTTACTTAATTATAATAAACTTAAAACTCACCACTTCCTTATTATTTTGCTATGTTTATCTGTGCTCTTGAGGCTGTTTACGTCTCTTGCATCTCTGTGGTGGAAGTACTATATAACGGTGTGCTACTGAGCGCCTGTTCCAACTCTGTATCCAGGGACATCGCTTTGGTAGATTGAAATCAGCCAGGATGGGAGTATTTATACCCTGGAAGTTAGTATATGATATAAATCGAGATGTGATCTTTTGTTTTGTTGATTGTCCAGACTTAAAAAAGTGATGGAGAAAATGTTTCTTACGGATTGAGCTGTGTTCCCCGAACTGTGTACCTGTGGATGTCATCCTGCTTGAAAGTAGCACTTTTTCTTTTGTTAATGAGATCATACCATTATTGGATGGATCCTAAATGTAATCACTTTTGGGTTATAAAAAGGCCAGAATAGATACAGAGATACACACACAGGGAAAATGGATGCCATGTGAGGCTTGTCTACCAGCCAAGGAATGCAGAGGAATCAAGGAACATGCAAGGTACCGACAAGCAAAGAGTCAATACAGAGCGGACTCTGATTTGGACTTCTAGCCTCCAAAACTATGAGAAATAGATTTCTGTGCTTTGAAGACACCCACTTGTGATATTTGTCTTACAGCAGCACTGAGTAACTAAGATAATGCTATTCATACCGATTAAATTTAAAATTGTGTTATTGCTGTTATATTTTGGATAGTACAAAAAAATGAGGAAACACTCTTCCTGTAGTTTAAAACTATTATCCAGTTCAACATTGAATGAAGTTCTGACATGTTTTACTTGCTTCACTTTCATCTTACGGGTCCAGAAATAACAACCAAGTTTCACTTCGGGACTACGCTCATTCTTCAGATGCAACCATAGGTTGGTTATGGATTTGAGAACGCCACATATTTCCATGGAAACATTCTGTGGAATCAATTGGCTTTTTGGAAGTTACAGTAAAGAATATTGTATTCTTTGTAAATTGTTTGCCACACATCCTTTAATATCAGTAAAATTTTAAATAAATTTTTTTTTATATGTACATATATACATATTTTTTTTCCCAGAGAGCTGGTTGTTAAGCATTACCAACATGTCATTACCAACATGCCCAGGTGGCACAGTAGTTGAGAGCTATGGCTGCTAAAAGTTGGCTGTTCAAATCCACCAGCTGCTCCTTGGAAACCCTATGGGGCGGTTCTACTGTGCTCTGTAGGGTTGCTGAGTCAGAATTGACTTGACAGCAATGAGTTTTTTTGTTCGTTTGTTTTTTTTATTGTTTAACATCCAGATGGGAATTGAGCTCCACTTCTGATTGTAGGGTCGCTATGAGTCGGAATGGACTCGTTGGCAGTGGGTTTGGTTTTGGTTTTCTGAGGTCAGTGATGGTCTTGTGTAAGTGAGGAGATCATTGCCTTCTATGTGGCAAGAGGGCCGGGTGCAGGATAGGGAACATTTTTGACTACAGAATATGCAGTAGGATTTTTTAACCCCCCCCAGCTGTAGAGCCCTTGTAAGACAAAGTGTTTATTGGGTCTTTATGCATGCCTGCCATATTCAAAAGAACATTCGAGGGTGTTGAAGAGAGGTGGTAAATACCATGAGAGCCTCAGCAAGGCTTTGGAATTCGTTGGGTTGAAAGATAATTGAGTGAGGAGGAGTTTTGAACATAAAGCAGGCAATTCAGATATCCAAGGCATTTGTGTCAAGTAAAAAATGATAGTGAATTTATCTATGTGTGATTTTCTCTCAGAGCCTAATCCATGAGGAGGAGGGCGTGGGGGTAGGGTGGAGAGTCACCTTTATTTTGCATTGCTCTGAGACTTCATGCAATAATGGAAGAAATTTGGTGTCTTGGGGACATTATTATAAATGAAAAATCTTGAAATATGAGGAATGTGTTTTTTTTTTTTTTTTGGAATGGGATTAGAAATTCACAACAAAATGGTGTTTTGTCTCTTTCTACTCAACCAGCTAAGATGGCTCAAGTAAAAATATTTTTTGAGAGGGGTTTTTGGTTAAAAAGTTGAGGCGTTTCAATTTCTCTTTTAGACTCGGTGGTAGAGGGTATTTTGTTTAACTTACTTTAACTAGAAACAAAATTAGCTTCTTAAAGTTTGTAAGACTTGTAGGTGATCGAATAACTTAGAAAGTCACTTTTAGTGAATGGAAACCAAAGTTTTGCTAATGGAATGGTAAATGTGAAGAAATGAAAATGGAGTTGGTGCCAGTTGATATTAATGTTAACATTTAGAAAAGAAAGAAGGAGTCGATGGGCTTTCTTTCAGTTGTGTATGTGTGTAAATTTTTTGGTTTGTTAGGTTTTATGTTGCAAGTTTGTTGTGTATGGGAGGGGGAAGCATTATTAACATTACGGTTCTTTCATTTCTAAAATAATTTTGTTAACCCCAAGAATGACTAAGAATGTAACTCTGGAAATGGCTGCTCAATCCTGTGTTGACTGTGTGCCTAAAATGTTGATTTGTTAGTACTTGGAACTTCCAAATTAAATTTTATGGTATATGCATGATTTACTGTAATCTCCTAGAAGGAAATTCGTCTTAAAAAGTTTTTTAAAATCATCCTGTGTTGCGGGGGGAGCATTTCTAATTCAAAGCAGGAGTCAGGCTAAGATCACATGTCTCCCTGGAGGAAAGAGGGGAGGTTTTACTTGCTGCGTATGTTTTAAAAATATTTATAGATACAGCTGGACTTTTAGTACCTGACTTCTGGTTTTAATGATGGAATTCCCAAAGGACCAAAATTGTTCCAAACAGTCTGAGCTGTGTCTGAAGTTCAAGATCAGTATACAGTGGGTCTAAAGACTTTAATCCTAGTTGGAAACTCTGAATTGGAAACCTGGCCTTTTAGTCCTGGGTTTCTTGAACTTTCTGTTAGCAAGACACCCCCTTGCCTCCTATTCAGTTCCCAACTCACTACAGGCTGACTTTGGTCTTCTCTACTAAAACTTTTTTTTTTTTTATAACATCGTCAGTAAATTTCTAAGTCACAGGATAGCGTGATTTTGTTAACTTCCCATCCATTCGGTCACCAACCATACAGCCACCGTTTTATTCTGTGCCTACTGTGTGTCTTGATCCTAGGGATATATATACATGTATGTACGTATGCATGCATTTATGTGTTTTTTACTGTGCTTTAGGTGAAGGTTTAGAGAGCAAATTAATTTCCCTTTCAATAATTTATGCACAAAGTGTCCCATGGCATAGACTGTACTACCTGCAATGTGTCAGCACCCTCCCCATTACCACCCTGAGTTCCCCATTTCTGTTCATCAGGTATTCCTGCCCCTTTCTGCCATCTCCTCTTTGCTTTGGGGCATCTTTTGTCCTTTCGGTCTCATGTAGATGAGTGTTCCAAGGAGCACTGTACTCACTTGTATTACTTATTTATAGGCTTTTCTATTATTTGGCTGAAAGGTGATCTCTGGGAATGACTTCAGTTCCAAGTTAGAAGGGTATCCAAGGCCTGTAGTCCTGTAAGTTCCGCCAGTCTCTCTCAGACCAGTAAATTTGGTCTTTTTATGAATTTAAATTTCGTTCTGCATTTTCTTTTCCCACTGTAACTGGGACCGACCTTCTATTGTGATCCTAGTCAGAACAGTCAGTAGTGGTAGCTGGGCACCATCTAGCTCTTCTGGTCTGCGGCTGGTGGAGGCTGTGGTTCCTGTGGTCTGTTAGTCCTTTGGTCTAATTGTTTCCTTAAGTCTTTGGTTTTCTTCACTCTCTTTGCTCCGGAAGTAAAAAGACCAATAGTTGTGTCTTAGATGGCGGTTCTCAAGCTTTTAAGACCACAGAGGCTACTAACCAAGGTAGAATGTAGAACATTTTCTTGATAAACTATGTTATGCTGATTGACCCAGATGTTCCCTGGGACTATGGTCCTTAACCTTCAAGCCCAGCAAGTCAGTTCTTTGAGGTGTTTGGTTATGTCTAGGTTGTTCCCATGACTGTGCCCCCGTGTGCTCTATTATTTTTATGAAGATACCTGCAACACATACAAATATGTATGTAGAGATATACCCACTGCTGAACCCGTATGTGCGTCTGGGTATACTCCCATACACCCTCCCACACCTATTCAGCATACATATCTATCTATGTATCCACTCATAAATTAGTTATTCCTGTTGATGCAGAATTGTATATATTATAGTGTTTACCTTCATTGTCTTTTATTCTTGTGTACTTCTCAGTGTCTTCCCTTGCTTTGGTTATTTTGTGTTGACTTCCCCCATATTGTATACTGCCTTTCTGTTCACCACAGTTAACACGTGCTTGCTCTCTAGTTCAAGAGTTTCCCTCCCTCCCCCTCCAATCCCTGGTAACCATCAAAAGATTTTTCTTTCTGTGTGTAAACCTTTTCTTGACTGTAATAGTGGTTGCATACAATTTTTGTCCTTTTGTGATAGACTTATTTCACTCAACGTAATGTCCTTCAGATCCATTTGTGTTGTGAGATGTTTTGTGGATTCATCATTGTTCTTTGTTGTTGTGTAGTATTCCATTGTGTGTGCATACCACATTTTGCTTATCCATTCATCTGTTGATGGGCACTTAAGTTCTTTCCACTTTTTGCTACTGTGAATAATGCTGCAGTGAACATGGGTATGCACTTGTCCATTCTTGTCACAGCCCTTATTTCTCTAGGATATATACCTAGGAGTAGAATTGCCAGATCATATGGTATTTCTATTCCAAGGGATATATTAGTAACCAAGACAGATATTTCTTAACCTTGTGGAGCCTTTAGTCTTCTGACACTGTTGACCTTCTCTCCAACTTTATGACATCACTAACTCCTTTTTCATGAAATCATTCATTGATGGTTCTTTTAATGCTTGATACTTTCTAGGCAATTCATATGACCAAAACTTTCAGCTTATCTGTTTGTACGACAGCCTGAGGGAACACAAGAGCCTTCTTTCACCCATTTCCTTGCTTTGTGGGCTTCTCCTCCTGTTGGAAAACCATCAGCATTAGCCTCCATAGTTATGGTGAACAGGTGACTAAAGTGTGTATCTTGAAAGGAGAGGACAACCAGGACAAGCTGCCTCAACTTATTTGAGTTGAAAGATTCGTACTAATTCCTAAAATGCTCAAGTTTGTCTTTAAAAAAAACTTCACCCAGGTAACATACAAGTAATTTTATGTATATTTAAAACAAAAAAAAATTATATATATATACACACACACACACACACTTATTACATAACCAAAACCAAAACCAAACCCAGTGCCATCGAGTCTATTCTGACTCATGGCGATATGTATGCTAAATTAACTTCTTCATATACAATGACAAAGCATAATTGTAAGACTATTATTTTTTGCTTTTGTTTCTAACAGCTGTAATAAGGTATAATTGACATATAATAAACTGCACATATTTAAAATATAACCCAAAGTGGGGGAAAAAAAAACCTGTTGCTGTTGAATTGTTTCAGACATGTAGCAACCCTGTAGAACAGAGTAGAACTGCCCCATAGGGTTTCCAAGGAGTGGCTGGTGGATTTGAACTGCTGACCTTTTGGTTAGCAGCCGCGCTCTTAACCACTGCACTACCAGGGCCCAAGAGAGCCTGTAGTTGGGTTTTTTAAAAATTGAATCTGACAGTCCTTGTCTTTTTAATTGTATGTATTTAGACCATTTACATTTTATGTGATTATTGACATGGTTAAGTTTAAATCTTCAATCTTTTTTTTTTTTTTCTGTTTTCCCTGTTTCTTCTTTTTGTGCCTTTTTAAAATCCATTGTTTTTTGTTTTTTAATGATTTATCTCTGTTTTTGGTTTACCGTTTTGTTTTGTCATTTTAGTTGTTGCTGTAGGGGTTATATTGTGCTCTTAGCTTATCACAGTCTACTTTCAAGTCATATACCAATTCTCATATAGTATGAGAACCTTATGGTAATATACTTCTATTCCGCCCTCTACTTTTTTTTATTATTATTATTAACTTTTATTGAGCTTCAAGTGAACGTTTACAAATCAAGTCAGTCTGTCACATATAAGTTTACATACATCTTACTCCGTACTCCCACTTGCTCTCCCCCTGATGAGTCAGCCCTTCCAGTCTCTCCTTTCGTGATAATTTTGCCAACTTCCCACTCTCTCTGTCCTCCCATCCCCCCTTCAGACATGAGATGCCAACACAATCTCAAGTGTCCACCTGATATAGTTAGCTCACTCTTCATCAGCATCTCTCTCCCACCCACTGTCCAGTTCCTTTCATGTCTGATGAGTTGTCTTTGGGGATGGTTCTTGTCCTGTGCCAACAGAAGGTCTGGGGACCATGGCCGCCGGGATTCCTCTAGTCTCAGTCAGACCATTAAGAATGGTCTTTTTATGAGAATTTGGGGTCTGCATCCCACTGATCTCCTGCTCCCTCAGGGGTTCTCTGTTGTGCTCCCTGTCAGGGCAGTCATCGATTGTGGCCAGGCACCAACTAGTTCTTCTGGACTCAGAATGATGTAGGTCTCTGGTTCATGTGGCCCTTTCTGTCTCTTGGGCTCGTAATCACCTTGTGTCCTTGGTGTTCTTCATTCTCCTTTGCTCCAGGTGGGTTGAGACCAATTGATGCATCTTAGATGGCTGCTTGTTAGCATTTAAGACCCCAGACGCCACATTTCAAAGTGGAATGCAGAATGTTTTCATAATAGAATTATTTTGCCAATTGACTTAGAAGTCCCCTTAAACCATGGTCCCCAAACCCCTGCCCTTGCTCCGCTGGCCTTTGAAGCATTCATTTTATCCCAGAAACTTCTTTGCTTTTGGTCCGGTCCAATTGAGCTGACCTTCCATGTATTGAGTGTTGTCCTTCCCTTCACCTGAAGCAGTTCTTATCTACAGATTGATCAATAAAAAACCCTATCCCTCCCTCCCTCCCCCCCCTCGTAACCACAAAAGTATGTGTTTTTCTCAGTTTTTACTATTTCTCAAGATCTTATAATAGTGGTCTTATACAATATTTGTCCTTTTGCCTCTGACTCATTTCGCTCAGCATAATGCCTTCCAGGTTCCTCCATGTTATGAAATGTTTCACAGATTCGTCACTGTTCTTTATCGATGCATAGTATTCCATTGTGTGAATATACCACAATTTATTTACCCATTTATCCGTTGACGGACACCTTGGTTGCTTCCAGCTTTTTGCTATTGTAAACAGAGCTGCAATAAACATGGGTGTGCATATATCTGTTTGTGAGAAGGCTCTTGTATCTCTAGGGTATATTCCTAGGAGTGGGATTTCTGGGTTGTATGGTAGTTCTATTTCTAACTGTTTAAGATAACGCCAGATGGATTTCCAAAGTGGTTGTACCATTTTACATTCCCACCAGCAGTGTATGAGAGTTCCAATCTCTCCACAGCCTCTCCAACATTTATTATTTTGTGTTTTTTGGATTAATGCCAGTCTAGTTGGTGTGAGATGGAATCTCATCGTAGTTTTAATTTGCATTTCTCTAATGGCTAATGATCGGGAGCATTTTCTCATGTATCTGTTGGCTGCCTGAATATCTTCTTTAGTGAAATGTGTGTTCATATCCTTTGCCCACTTCTTGATTGGGTTTTTTGTCTTTTTGTGGTTGAGTTTTGACAGAATCATGTAGATTTTAGAGATCAGGTGCTGGTCTGAGATGTCATAGCTGAATATTCTTTCCCAGTCTGTAGGTGGTCTTTTTACTCTTTTGGTGAAGTCTTTAGATGAACATAGGTGTTTGATTTTTAGGAGCTCCCAGTTATCTGGTTTCTCTTCGTCATTTTTGATAATGTTTTGTATTCTGTTTATGCCTTGTATTAGGGCTCCTAGAGTTGTCCCTATTTTTTCTTTCATGATCTTTATTGTTTTAGTCTTTATATTTAGGTCTTTGATCCACTTGGAGTTAGTTTTTGTGCATGGTGTGAGGTATGGGTCCTGTTTCGTTTTTTTGCAAATGGATATCCAGTTATGCCAGCACCATTTGTTAAAAAGACTATCTTTTCCCCACTTAACTGACACTGGTCCTTTGTGAAATATCAGCTGCTAATACGTGGATGGATTTATATCTGGGTTCTCAATTCTGTTCCATTGGTCTATGTGCCTGTTGTTGTACCAGTACCAGGCTGTTTTGACTACTGTGGCTGTATAATAGGTTCTGAAATCAGGTAGAGTGAGGCCTCCCACTTTCTTCTTCTTTTTCAGTAATGCTTTGCTTATCCGAGGCTTCTTTCCCTTCCATATGAAATTGGTGATTTGTTTCTCTATGCCCTTAAAAAATGACATTGGAATTTGGATCGGAAGTGCATTGTATGTGTAGATGGCTTTTGGTAGAATAGACATTTTTACTATGTTAAGTCTTCCTATCCATGAGCAAGGTATGTTTTTCCACTTAAGTATGTCCTTTTGAATTTCTTGTAGTAGAGCTTTGTAGTTTCCTTTGTATAGATCTTTTACATCCTTGGTAAGATTTATTCCTAAGTATTTTATCTTCTTGGGGGCTACTGTGAATGGTATTGATTTGGTTATTTCCTCTTCGGTGTTCTTTTTGTTGATGTAGAGGAATCCAAGTGATTTTTGTATGTTTATTTTATAACCTGAGGCTCTGCCGAACGCTTCTATTAGTTTCAGTAGTTTTCTGGAGGATTCCTTAGGGTTTTCCATGTATAAGATCATGTCATCTGCAAATAGAGATAATTTTACTTCCTCCTTGCCAATCCGGATGCCTTTTATTTCTTTGTCTAGCCTAATTGCCCTGGCTAGGACTTCTAGCATGATGTTGAATAAGAGCGGTGATAAAGGGCATCCTTGTCTGGTTCCCGTTCTCAAGGGAAATGCTTTCAGGTTCTCTCCATTTAGAATGATATTGGCTGTTGGCTTTGCATAGATGCCCTTTATTATGTTGAGGAATTTTCCTTCAATTCCTATTTTGGTGAGAGTTTTTATCATAAATGGGTGTTGGACTTTGTCAAATGCCTTTTCTGCATCAATTGATAAGATCATGTGGTTTTTGTCTTTTGTTTTATTTATGTGATGGATTACATTCATGGTTTTTCTGATATTAAACCAGCCTTGCATACCTGGTATAAATCCCACTTGATCGTGGTGAATTATTTTTTTGATATGTTGTTGTATTCTATTGGCTAGAATTTTGTTGAGGATTTTTGCATCTATGTTCATGAGGGATATAGGCCTGTAATTTTCTTTTTTTGTAATGTCTTTACCTGGTTTTGGTATCAGGGAGATGGTGGCTTCATAGAATGAGTTGGGTAGTATTCCGTCATTTTCTATGCTTTGAAATACCTTCAGTAATTGTGGGGTTAACTCTTTTCTGAAGGTTTGGTAGAACTCTGCAGTGAAGCCATCTGTCCGCCCTCTAGTTTTGTGCTCTTGCTGTACGTTTTACTTTTACGTTTGTCACAAACTGCTTACTATATTAATGTTTTTTGAAGTAGTCAGTTATCTTTAGAAGAGACTTAAATGATAGAAAAAAATTTTTTTACGTTGGCTATGTTATTACCATTTTTAGTGCTCTTCATTTTGCTGTCCAGAATTGTATTTCCATCTTTTATCATTTGCCTTCTGCCTGAAGGACATTCTTTAACATTTCTTATAGTTCCAGTCTGCTGGTAATTAATTCTTTCAGTTTTTGTGCATCTGTAAAAAATCTTTATTTTACCTTAGTTTTTAAAGATATTTTAACTGAATATAAAATTCTAGGTTGATAATTTTCTTTTTTTCTCTCAGTATTTTAAAAATGTTCCACTGTCTTCTGGATTTCAGTGTTTCCTATGAGAAATCAGCTGTCACCCTTATCTTTGTTTCTCTGTACACGTCTTATTTTTCTCTGGATGCTTTAAAGATTTACTTTCTCACTAGTTTTGAGCAAATTGATTCTGATATGCATTGGTGTAGGTTTTTGTTTTTTTATGTTTCTTGTACTTAGAGTTCATCAAGTCTCTTAGATTTGTGGGTTTATTCTTTTCATCAAATTTGGAAAATTTTTGGCCTAATAGAACTGTTTCGATCCTCCGCAGCTAATCATTCTTACCTCTAACGACCCAGTTTAAAAATGCACTGCATAAAGGACACGTTTTTGAATAGGTCATGTAGAAGTTACTATGTGCCATTTGATATTTAGAATGATAGAATCAAAGTCTAGACACTTGGAACACAGCCTCATCTGTTTTCACTTTTAAGCTGTGGATTGGTGAAATTTTTAGACAGCCCAAGGACTGGAGCCTCTGCTTTTATGATCATATGTTCTCCCTTTTGGCTTTCTCACCTCCTGAGATGCTGGAAAGTGCGATGCAGCATGAACAGTCCTCCAGCCTGAGATGTGGTCCCTCTGGGCCCTGTGGTGATTCTCTCAGCGCCTGCTTTTCATTTCTGAGTCAGCATCAGGACTGAGTTTCCTGAAGTGCTACCTGCGTCTTCCCAGTGTTGTTTTTATATGAAGGCTGCCATCTTGTTAGAATGAAAAATTCAGTGCTAAGATGTCCAGCCATGGCACTTTGTCCCAATCCTACACTTTGCGGTGGTGATGTGGTGATGGGGAAGAGAAGAGCCTTAAATATTTATCTGCTAGCTTTCAAGTAGTAGGATTATTTGTTTAGTTTCATTTACACTTTGCTGTAGCTATTGCAGAGAAAAATCCCATTGGCAGTAGTCAAATTCTTCATGTTATATGGGTGTGCCACATACAGGTCTGTGACTAAGGAGATGGCTATACTTAAAAACGCTATACTCAGTCTCACCAGTACATTTTTATTCTCTTCCTTTTTAATAAACCAGCTTTGACAGATGAAAAGGACTCTGTGCTGTAGCTCAGATTTCTTATGTTAGGCATATTTCAGCCATAAACTTAATTACGACAAGAATTTTCAAATGTCTCCAACTTTTTCTGCCCTTGGTACCAGAGGATACCAAGTTTTATTTTTGAGCCGATAAAAATCCTCCTTCTGAAAGCATTTGTTTATTATATTACAGCTTCACATGAGCCGAGCTTCATCCTGACCCCGTGTTAAGTGTCTGTGGTAGATTTCATTACATCCATATACTGGAAGTCCTGCCAATATACTGGCAGCAAAATCCTAGTGGAAAATAAATGGCAATAAAAAAGAGAAACGATAGCCTGTGTGAGTGGAGAGGAGCACAGCTTTATTGAGACTGGACAACCCCAGAGTAGTGACTTGGCATGCAGACATGAGCTTAAGAGAGTGTGCGTGAAAGCTGATATTGGAATAACGACTCCGTGGCACAGACAGGGGAATAATTTAATTAATTGCACTGAAATTTCTTTGATGAATAGTTATGTGGTGATAAGCATGAGGTCGAGCAGCAGAATGAGTTTCAGCTTTTTAATGGGCCAGCCCAGCTGCAGCTCTGGATGCTTTCCCACTTTATTTTTCCCTGCAGCTCTCCACCGCTTGACTCGTCCACATCCATCCAGCTCAGCGCACCCCTCGCAGGGCTCCCTCTCCATGTCTGTAGAGCCGAGGGGCAAGTACAGTTGGCCATGGGAAGCCGGCTGGTGACTGCTTTGAAATGAAAACCAGATCAAACGAAAACTGTGGGATGGTTTCCTTATGGCGGTGGTACCCTCCTTGCCCCAAATCTCTAGGTTGCTTTTACAGAGCCTTTGCTGCTAAGTTGTATAAAGATTTTAATAATATTTCTGGTCCCTGGAGAAAGAGGCCTGTCTTTGTTGTCAGAGAGCTAGAGGGAAATGAGCAATGCAGCCCAGCTGGAGCGCCAACATTAATCCCATGATCCGTAGCCCGTATTTTCAGACAGATCAATTACTTATGGCCGTAACCAATCTCCCACCATTTTCTCGCTGTGCAGGGCTCCATTTCCAGTCTTGGCAGCTGACATAACCTTCCGACGTGATAGAACTTTAGCTGCAGATCTCTTCAGGTCTGCTGCCTCCATTCATCCAGGTCATACAAAGGGATTGTCAAAGAAAAATCAGAAGTCAAAAACGGGGGGGTAATCTCGGCTCGGCTCAGTAACACTTGGGGGTCCAGGGAGCATTTTCAGGTAGGTTGTTAAAAAATAAGATGAATGATTCAGTTGTCTGACCTTCACTTTTATGGATTGGCTTTGGATGTGAGACAAGGCCTCTCTAGGGGGAAGAAATTATCTACAGTGAATGCATTTCTTATCAATTTGCAAGTTGAAAGATTAACTCAGAAATGGAGAGAAAGGAGATTATGAGGCACCAAGAAGGGCATGTACAGGTGAGCTGTGTCTAATGCGTTTCACACCAAGTGAGTCACCCCTGTTCAGCGCCTAGGTTTCTTAGACTTAAGGCCAGGGGATTCTGTATCAAAAAGAAGTGACCCTTGCTAACACATAGGTGGCAGGAAACATGTAAGCTGTTTATAGAGTGTGTCAGTGTGTGAAAATAGAACTGACGTCAAGTACTGAAACTCAACAGCCTTTGAGGACTTTACCCAGACACAACTCCTCTTTGTGTGTGTTGAATACCTCACAACCGTGTCAGACCAGGTCATCCTTCCTGGAGGAGGTGCCTAGGGGGCGAGGCAAAGGGAATCACAGGGCTTTTTGGTGACTGGACACACAGATGTGACATTGTTGGGAAAGCATTTACTGCCTCTCTCTTGTGCTCTCCTCTTTTGTTGCCCTTCCATCATTTTCCACACTCTCATGTCCAACCCTTTTAGGAATTTCCGTTTTCATCATGGTTACCAACTATGAAAATTTTGGAGGAAGGAAATAGAAAAATGTGGACGTCTAGAGAAGATAGGTCGCTGGGTGGCACTAACAATTTACCCTCAACTACTAACCTAAAGGCTGATGGGTTGAACCCACCTGGTGGAAGAAAGGCCTGGCGATCTCTTTCTGTAAAGATTACAGCCAAGAAAACCCTATGGAGCAGTTCTTGCGCTGTAACACATGGGCTTGCCATGAGTGGTAATGAACCCGAGATAAACGGTTTAATGTTTAACCTGGGAGGGGGGTTATATATAGGTACACAATCATCCCCCAGGTTAAACATTATTATGTAAAAATATGTGTATTGTGTGGGCCCTGGGTGCTTGTTGCCTCTTACTGCATGCTTTGAAGGCTTCTCCTACATGGGACCCATTAGAGGTATCCTTTTGGAACAGGTATTCCTGGACTCTGTTAACAATTAAGGAAGTGAATCCCTGCTGGTACAGGCTGACAGCCACAGTTGCCCCTCGGGCTTAGAGTACCTTGGATTGATTCTAAAGGAGTGAAGAAAACACTTAGAACATACTTGTTTGATTTGAACGTTAAAAACCTGTCTGAACCTGTTTTCCTCCCCCTTCTGCTAGGCATCCCGACACGTAGTAAAACCTAGGTCCCACAGTGCCCCGCGGCGCTGCCCCAGCCCTCCTCTGCTTCAGAGTGGGTTTTCGGCGGATGTGCGTTTTATTATGATTCATTAAGCGGGATGGAAAAGACTCGTTGGTAGCCATGCATGACAGTCCCCCATCCTCAGAGCCTGCCAACAATTGCAAGTTTGAGAGGGAGTAAGAAACAAAGGGGGGCGGGGGGCAAGATTTATAGTTATTGAGCTCAAGTTGCTTTTTTTCCTCCTTGGAATGTTGCCCGTCTTATTAGGCGTTGTTTAGTGAAACAAAATGCAGTGGTAGCTTGGAGAAATTATGGATACTTTCCAGCAGCCTGGAAAGAAAAAAAAAAAGGTTAGGAGTCTGTAAGCCTTCTCCCCTGGTTGCAGTTAGGAAGCCAGTTGACAGTATAATAGGCTTTTGGAAGTGGGTGCAATGGATTGTGTGTTCTGTTTGATGTTGCAAATACCAAGCCCTCAGGGAGATCTGCAAAGAGGATGTTCTGTTCTTAAAGAAAGGAAGAGATTAACCTGAAACGTGAACTGAAAAACTCCTGAATTCTAAAGGACTTAGGTGCAACCAAGAATGAGCTCATTACTTGTGTGGAAACATCATTTGGCCAGCTGCCTGCTGCAGACAAGCAGAAGGCTGGGCCAGTATTTTTTTAATGATTTTGATTAATGAAAGGCAATCACTAGTAAATCTGAGAGGGTTAGGTTGCAGAGTAAGGATGTGGGGTGAAATGTGTGTGTGTGTGTGTGTATATATATGTTTTTTAATTTTAAACACGATTAAAGCTGTCTTTGGAGACATGTACATACTCATACACACATAAAGCTCTTACAACCAGGTGGACTCATTGGAGCCTGTGTCACAGTGCATTTCTCATATGCAGAGAAAATGTTCCTATCCCGTTATGAAAAGATATAACAATCGTTACTTGGGGGATATTTCTTTAAGACTAGCCCTGCATGGATATTCAGCTTATTCCGCCATTCATGAACATATGCATTTATTTAACAAACATTGATTGAATACCTACTGTGTGCCAGACACTATGCTAGGCACTGGGGATAAAGTAGTGAATAAAAGACCCACAACTCTATCGTGGTTTATAGGCTGCCAGGGGGACCAGAAGGAACCCTGCTGAGTCAGAATGGACCCAGGCAATGGGTTTTTTGGTTTGGTTGGTATAGTGGCTAAGTGCTCGGTTTCTGTCAGAAAGGTTGGTGGTTTGAACCCAGCAGCTGCTCTGTGGGAGAAAGATGTGACAGTCTGCTTCCATGAAGATTACAGCCTTGAAGACTTTATGCGGCAGCTCTGCTCTGTCCTTTAGGGTTGCTAAAAGTCGGAATCCATGGCAGTGGGTTTCGGTTTTTGGTTTGAGAGGGACAAAAATAAGTATGCAATTATGCACATACTATTTTTATATTGGATTTATGTTTCATAAACAATTTACTGAGCACCTCCATATGCCCCAAGGGATAAACTGGCTGTGTTCAGTTTTGGAACTGAGCCAAGCCACGTGACCTCCATAGGAACCATAGTTCCTGAGGACAGCAAGGTAGTACTCTAACCGAAGATTCTGTTACCAGTTTACCCTGACTCAGCCACCCAAGGTACTGTTCTTTCTTCCCCTTTCCTGGTACTTCCACAAATCTGGGTACCCTGACTCAGCCACCCAAGGTACTGTTCTTTCTTCCCCTTTCCTGGTACTTCCACAAATCTGGGTACCCTGACTCAGCCACCCAGGGTACTGTTCTTTCTTCCCCTTTCCTGGTACTTCCACAAATCTCAGTTGAAGACTTGGTCTGCTACTTGCCAGCTGTGTGAACTGAGAGTGGCCACCCTCTCTGACACAGTTTCACCTCTGCAAAATGGGACTAGTTATATTAGTTCATGGGATTGTGAAGAATGAATGAAGTCATGTATGTGAAAATACTTGGTAGAACATTATATTCATGTGAATTTGTATTACTCTCACTATTATTCATATTAGCTAGAGGGAATAATACTGAGGCCAGCTGTGTTCCATTCTCTTAAACCTCAAGAAAATCAGAAGGAAGGTAATGTCAAGTGTAAATAAGAGGTGGAAATCACTATCTTCTTCTAGCAGAGTGCTCTAGAAGAATTAGAAAATAACACTGAAATTTGGGTAGAGATAAAACTTTTCTAAAGGCAGATTGGCTGGTGTCAGCATGCACATACCGTCCTAGGGCTGTGGTCTTGGGGCATGTTGACACCACGCTTTACTGTTCTACGTTCTGTTTTGTTTCTTCCGCCTTGTGTTATTTGTTCCCTCCTGAGAGGAATAAAATTGAAAGGAATCATGAATGCATCCTCCGTCGCTGGGGTCTGAAACCCTGGCCAGGAGGTGCATGCTCTGCGGCTTCAGAACAACGTGTTAGAATCGGAAATACGAAGCCTCACGAGAAGTCATTATTTAAATGATGAGCCTTCATAGGAGACTGCCATTGGTGACAGTAATCCGCCAGGTTGCGTTTTCTGGGAGAAAATCAATGTGAATGAAATGAGAACTCAGTGTGCGTCCTGCAGTGCATGTTGTATCTGTGTGTGAACGGCAAGGCGATCTCTTGGCCTTTCGAATCATTTGTCTAAAGACCTTATGTAGATGATTCTGTCTTTGGTGGTAGGCGGCCTTTCCCTAAGATTCTATCCCTAGATGGAAGAAGTTGAAAAAGTGTGTGCCTTTTGATCTTCACTTTGTGTGTGCGCGTGTGTGTTTGCGTGTGTGTGTGTACAGATATAAAATATAAATGTCATCACAAAGCAGACTGGGCCAATTCAGCAGTTTCACAAACTCCATGCTATCAGAGATTGAACTGAAAATCATATTTTGTTCTCTTTACTTTGTTATTGATTTCTTATACATTGAATATTCTGTGCAATTAGTAAGTGATATATCATAATCAGGAGCCCTGGTGTCATAACAATTAAGTGCTTGGCTGTTAATCAGAAGGTTGGCGGTTCAAACCCACCCCATGATCCTGTGGGAGAAAGACCTAGTGATCTGCTCCCTGTAAAGATTTCAGCCTAGGAAACCCTATGGGACAGTTTTATTCTGTCACATGGGGTTGCTATGAGTCAAAACTAACTTCATGGCACCTAACAACAGCAACATATCATAATCAATTTGAATATTTACCCTTTCCTGGCTCGTAATAAAACAAAAACCAAACCTGTTGCCGTTGGGTTGATTCTGACTCATAGAGACCCTATAGGACAGAGTAGAGCTACCCTATTGAGTTCCCAATAATCTTTATGGGAGCAGACTGCCACATCTTTCTCCTGGAGCAGCTGGTGGGTTCAAACCATCAGCCTTTCGGTTAGTGGCTGAGTGCTTTACCCACTGTGCCACCAGGGCTAATAATAGGCACTCAATAATGAGTAAAAATTTGAATGAAATTTGCCTTTTCTCTCTGCTTCTTGCTGCCCCTTCTTCAAGGTGATTCAGGTCCTAATGGCTTGCTGATAACTAGCTGCTAAGTTTAATGTTAATTCAGGGTCAAACCCTGGTCCGTACATTTGAGACTCAGCTTCTCTTCACGGGGCATGTGGTGTATAGGCATCAGGCTGCTTCCTTGCAGGCCCAGAAAAGCACCACAGTCACGTGGGCCTGACTGTTAGTGAGTCTGCGTGGAACAGAGCAGGTTGCAGCTCCCTTGAAGTCTTTGCTAATGGGAACTTTGGCTAAGGTGGCATCTTAAATAATATTGTAGAATCGTCATGCTGTCTTCAAAACATGTTGCAGCATTGATTAGCTAGGCGTGAGCTGAAAGTAAGCTCCCATTAAAAAAAAAAAATCTTTGTAACGATTAGCAGGTCCAGTATAATTTAAGGTGTTCTTTGGAGTTTATAAATATGGCCTCATAAAAAGCCTGAATATAAGGGAACTGTGACTTTAAGTCATTAGAAGCCCAGTGGTTTGATAAAATAACAGGAAACAGACAATTTATTATGAGCAGTCTCGGTAGCTCTGGATTATCTATAAAACTTTTACGGCCTTCCCCAAGTGGCAAGAAGCCATAAAACTTGCCTGAATGAGGGACTTGTTAATTTACTTGTTAAAGCAAATTAAAAATTTATAAGTGCTTTTAGGTAAATGAGATCTTCTCTCATTGCTGCCCTTGCGGGGCCCTGGAGTCCTAGGACGAGAGAGTGGCTATGCTCAGACACCACTGCAGGACAATAAAAGCTATTAAATTGTTTCAGTTTATTACAACAGAGCTGTGCAGCTGTTGCCATGGCTAGCTGTGGGGTACTGGTGGTTGACAGCCTGGGGTTTCAGTAGGTTTACTGTCTCACTCAAAGGGAAAAAAAAGGCGAAGGAAAGGAATGCAAAACCAAACCAAACAACAACAGCAAAAAACACAAACCATTGGATGTAATTCTCTTAAGAGTTTATGTTACAGACTGTATCTTTTCATGTTTACTTGACCTCAAGAATCTAAAGTTTTTAAACTATTTTTTCCTTTTCCCAGAAGTGTTTCTCTTTAATTCCATATCTTGTTGATATTTACAAACTCTACCCATCATCGCACCTTTTAGCCATTTAGTCCATGGATAAAGGCCCAGACCTCATGGTGTTTCTGTAACATCATCAACATTTTTGGAAAAGAATTCTCTCTTTTTGCCTTTCTCTTATCTAGCCTCAAAATTATAAGACAGAGGTAAGAAATGTTTTTCTGTATTCAGCTCCAAAACACTGCATAGAATCAATATTTTTGTGGATGCCAAAGTTAATAGTAAAGGCAGATTTTCTTGCATTCTCCTTTGGATGAAATATCAACTCAGATTAAAATTTCTAGATGTAAACATCTTACTTCACTTTTGTTTCTTTTCTACTTGTCAAATTTTTTTTCCAAAGTTATTTGGATGGATGGGTGGGTGGGTGGATGTGTGGGTGGATGCGTGGATGGACGGACGGACGGACGGACGGATGCATGGATGGATGAATGCTGTCGAGCCCACCCCGACTCATGGTGACCTTACGTACAACGGAACAAAATATCGCCTGATCCTGCATCATCCTCACGGTTGCTCTAGCGTGTTCAAGTCCATTGTTAACAGCAGTTACATCAGTCCATCCCACTCAGGGTCTTCCTTGCTCTTGTTGTCCCTACTTCACTAAACATGATGTCCTCCTCTAGTGATGGACCCCTCCTGATGAAATGTCGAAAGCAAGCAAGTCTGATAGTATTCTGTTATGATCCATAACGTTTTCATTGGCTAATTTTTGGTCGTAGATCACCAGGCCTTTCTTCCTAGTCTTAGTCTGGAAGCTGCACTGAAACCTTTTCACCAGGGATAACCCTGCTGGTATTTGAAATACTGGTGGCATAGCTTCCAGTATCACAGCAACACACAAGCCACCATAGCACAAAAACCTGACAGATGGGTGGTGGCTTCCAAAGGTAACTCCGGGCTGGTGAGGTCATTTCTCAGGTTCAGGTCTTATAACTCAGTGGATCTTGTCCTTGCGTCCCTTGGATGTGGGGCAAGGGTCCCCTGTGCTTTGCAGTAAGCAGTCTTCTCTCTGACTAGCGAGAGCAAAGCTTCTTGGCTTGTTCTTGCAGACAGATGAAAGATTTGATTTAGGCAGGCCGTTTGCATTTATAGGGCATATATATATAATTAATATGCAATTAATATAAATATAATTATATTAAAATGAGTATTTCAGAAGTATATTTAAATTTCAAAGATCTCTCTAAAAAAGTCAGGTTCTGCAAACATTTTCTTCTGGTAATATTCTCAATCACTGTAGAGGAAAGGTACATTTTATTAGCTTTGAGAACAGAAATGATAAAAAACCATAATTGGTTAAAAAGTATTTGTTCTTCTGCAGTATTCTCAGTTACTTAAATGTATATTCATAACTCTGATTCAGATTCCATTTGAAATTATGTTTTGAAAAGCATATTTTGGCAAGTAAAGTGTCACAGAAAATTGGAGGTTAGAAGAGAAACAGTAAAAATGTCAAATATATATTTTCAGTAGTGTTCCAGTGTTTTAGAAGGCATCAGCTTTCAAACAAAGGGATTCCTTAATGTAAGAGCTGCCTCCATAAGTAAGTCTTCTCCTGGTCACTACAGCACCTCTGTGCATTACTATACCTCTTGCTGAACCTCCCACTGGCTTGCATCTTAATATCTTTTGCATTTGGAGTCTCAGCAAAAAAATGCTTGCTAAAAACCACCTTTGTACAAATTGTCTCTGTGCTTTAGGGTGTTTTCTGGACCTGAACTCGCATCCTTTATGGATGGACGTGAAGAGCGCTGCTTAAATAGATCTCCCTGTATTACCCTATAAACCTGACTGCAGAGGCCGTGAGCGCTGCAATAGCTCGGCTGTAATAGCTGTCCTGTTCCTTTATCCCAGAGGGCCAAATTGAATTGCATGTACAACAGAAGTTAATAAGTTAATCAATTTTAAGATTTTAGAATAGAAATAGTAAATGACATTGGACCAAAGGTCAGTTGCCAAGGAACTCCTGTAATTTGTGACAGGATCCAGCATTGTCTGTTCCGATAGGCCAGCCGTGTGGCCTGGAACTCAAGGTCAGCTATGATGGAGCACCGATAAACTTTTCACAGTAACATAGCAGTGCTTCAGGAAGTCTTTTGTTCTAACAGAGCTGACATTAGCATTTTAGTGTATATGCTCATTCATTAGTAATATCGATATACAGTGTGTAATGGTTGCTTCATTGCTAATTTTCCTATGCTAATTGATGTTTTTCTCTAAAACTAAATTCTTTAGCTTTTTACATTTATTGAATGCCATCTGGCTTATGAATTTTCATAAAAATTGCCCCCCAAAAATAAATGAATAATGCAGACCTTCCGCCTCCTGAGAAGGTAGAGACCGTGTGTGGATAATGACTTTTTAACATGTCTGTAGGGATTTTTTTTTCTGTAGAAATAAAACATTATTCCACTAATAATATTTCCTCTCTCCCTCAGCCTGAATATCCTCCCACATCACCTCTAGTCATTGCTACTTTTTTTTTTCCTTATTCTTTTACCAAATATTCTCCTTTTTATTGCTCTGGGCAAGTATCGGGCAAAGAACATATTTAAGCTATGTTTACCCTGACTGTTAGGCAAATCCCACATTTGTTTTGTGTTTTTTTTTTGTAGTAGCCGTATGTTTTGATTCACTCGTAACATTTTAGTTTGAAGATATCATTAAACTTTCATTATGTAATAGCAAAGAAATATAAAGTAGGTGCCCTTTGCAATCTTTACTTTTCAATGTTCAGTATTTTTGGTGATTTCCTCTTACCACTCGTTAGCAGCTCTCAGACATCTTCATGTAGATAGTTTTGGTATTACAGATTCTTCATCTGCTGGAGATAACACACACATGTACACATACTTACATCGTACACACATATGTGTTTCTTATAGACAAAAGTATTAGGATTTAGTAGACCTTTTAAAATAATTGGGCTGGTCTACATGCCTTTCTGCTTTTTGTTCTGATAATTTTATACTAAATACCCAGAGGCAAGAGTAACAATTAAGTTATAAACTAGACGAGAATTGCTTGGCAAGTACAGATTTTGCCTAAGGAGTAAGATAAACTTTAGTTGATTAGAGCTTTTTACCTCATCAAAAATTAAGCTAAATTTTTTTTTTCACATTGCTAAAGTAAATGAAATTATGTTCTCTGTTGCATTTCTGGGTCTAATGTCACAAAAAATAACCTGTATTAAAGAGTACTTGAATCATGAGTCATTCTCTCCGTGAAGGGATTTGAGACAGAGATATGCTTGTAAAAATATCTTCAGATATGTCATGTTATATACAGAATTTCTTCTATTACAGAGATGCAAGAATAATTGTTTATAGCTAACTTGCTAACTGCTTACCCTAAAATGTTTGACCAGAAAGTCAAAAATGTTAGAAATACCATTTTCCAGAGGAGCAGAGGTAATTAATTGGTGGGAGCATGCGTTGCCCTGTGGACGATATTGATACTCCAGAGAGTAGTGACGTGCTGTTGTGGAACAGCACAGACTCTGTAGTACAAAGTCCTGCTAAGAGTTCTAGGTCTGCCGTTTTCTATCTCGCATTAGTGTGAGCCTCCCTTTAACTTAACCCTAACACGGTGATAATTACGTCACCTCACAGGTTGTTGTGAGAGGAACATATAGTGTGGCAAATACGTGACCATAGCATTCAGCCAGGTATCAGGGAACTCACCCTAGGCTCAGCTCATCAGCCTGTATCGGGGGGTCTCTGATTCAGTCATTTCTGTCTGAATTTCAGTTCATTCTCTGTAAGGGGCCATTAACATTTACTTACCTGAGAAGGTTTATGTGAATATTAAATTAGATGCTTAATGTACAAGTATTTTTTAGGTAAGTGTATACACATTATTAATGACATGTGCAAAGAGCTGGAGATGGAAAACCAAAAGGGAAGAACATGCTCCGTGTTTCTCAAGCTGAAAGAACTGAAGAAAAAATTCATGCCCCAAGTTGCAATAATGAAGGATTCCATGGGGAAAATATTAAACGACGCAGGAAGCATCAAAAGAAGATAGAAGGAATACACAGAGTCATTATACCAAAAAGAATTAGTCGATGTTCAACCATTTCAAGAGGTGGCATATGATCAGGAACCAATGGTACTGAAGGAAGAAGTCCAAGCTGCTCTGAAGGCATTGGTGAAAAACAAGGCTCCAGGAATTGATGGAATATCAATTGAGATGTTTTAACCAACGGATGCAGCACTGGGGGTGCTCACTCGTCTATGCCAAGAAATATGGAAGACAGCTTCCTGGCCAACTGACTGGAAGAGATCCATATTTGTGCCTATTCCCAAGAAAGGTGATCCAACCGAATGTGGAAATTATAGAATAATATCACACACAAGCAAAATTCTACTGAAGATCATTCAAAAACAGCTGCAGCAGTATATCGACAGGGAACTGCCAGAAATTCAGGCCAGTTTCAGAAGAGAATGTGGAACCAGGGGCTATCATTGCTGATGTCAGATGGATCCTGGCTGAAAGCAGAGGATACCAGAAGGATGTTTACCTGTGTTTTATTGACTATGCAAAGGCATTTGACTGTGTGGATCATAACAAATTATGGATAATGTTGTGAAGAATGGGAATTCCAGAACACTTCATTGTGCTCATGAGGAAACTTTACATAAATCAAGAGGCAGTTGTTCAGACAGAACAAGGGGATACTGGTTGGCTTAAAGTCAGGAAAGGTGTGCTCAGGGTTGTATTCTTTTGCCATACCTATTCAATCTGTATGTTGAGCAAATAATACAAGAAGCTGGACTGTATGAAGAAGAACAGGGCATCAGGACTGGAGGAAGATTCATTGACAACCTGCGTTATGCAGATGACACAACCTTGCTTGCTGAAAGTGAAGAAGACTTGAAGCACTTACTGATGAAGATCAAAGACCACAGCCTTCAGTATGGATTACACCTCAACATAAACAAAAATCCTCACAACTGGACCAATGAGCAACATCATGATAAATGGAGAAAAGTTTGAAGTTGCCCCAGGATTTCATTTTACTTGGATCCACAATCAACAGCCATGGAAGCAGCAGTCAAGAAATCAAAAGACTCATCGCATTGGGTAAATCTGCTGCAAAGGACCTCTTTAAAGTGTTGAAGAGCAAAGATGTCACCCTGAAGACTAAGGTGCGCCTGACCCAAGCCATGGTATTTTCAATTGCATCATATGCATGTGAAAGCTGGACAATGAATAAGGAAGACCGAAGAAGAGTTGACGCCTTTGAATTGTGGTGTTGGCGAAGAATATTGACTATACCGTGGACTGCCAAAAGAACAAACAAATCTGTCTTAGAAGTACAACCAGAATGCTCCTTAGAGGCTAGGATGGCGAGACTGCGTCTTACATACTTTGGAGATGTTGTCAGGAGGGATCTGTCCCTGGAGAAGGACATCATGCTTGGTAAAGTACAGGGTCAGTGGAAAAGAGAAAGACCCTCAACGAGGTGGATTGACACAGTGGCTGCAACAATGAGCTCAAGCATAGCGACGATGTAAGGATGGCGCAGGACCGGGCAGTGTTTTGTTCTGTTGCGCATAGGGTTGCTATGAGTTGGAACCGACTCGACAGCACCTAACAACAACATATAACATACATATTATTATCGTTACACAAATGAAAGCACGTAATGATAACTGGTCGCCTGTCTTAACCTGCCAGGTCTGAGAACATGCTGTGTCCAGTGCTCCTTTACTGTTTCTGTGATCACTGCGTTTTTGTGGTGCCCCAGTGATAGAAGCAGCCTTACTAAACTCACACAGGCACACATACTTGCATACACACAGAACTTAATACACGCTACAGACTTCACAGTGATGGCTGGGAGGCAACGCAGCGAGGTGGTTAAGAAGATCATGGGCTATCCTCAGGACTTCCTGGATTTGAATCCCAGCCAGGCCACTTATTAGTTGTGCAACTTAGAACAAGTTACTCCCTTTTGTGCTGTATCTTTCTCATTATGAAGTGCAGATAACAGTAACAGCTACCTCAAACAAGTGTTGTGAGAATTAGGTAGTCTACGGAATGTGCTAGAATAATGCTTGGCACGTAGTAAGTTTTAGCTGCTGTTACTAATGTTCGTCTTGGTGCCAATTTAATTTAATATGAACCTTGGAATTATGGAATATCAGAATTAGAAGGGAACTTAGAAATTATGTGGCTTAACTCCTCTATGAAAGAGTTGAGGTCTTTTGGTTAATTAACAGTACAGCTGAGACTCAAACTCAAGTTTTCTGCTTCGTGCTGTCTACTTCAGAGTGTCCTAGAAGGTAATATTCTGGACCAGGAAAGGTGAGTGCAGTGTTGTTGAGAGTTCACTCATGCTGAGGAGATGTTGTTGCTTCGACAGAAACAAGGGTCTCTTGACTGACTGAGATTCGTCGGAGGCTCTTCAGATACTTGTCACTTTGGTAACCAGAATTAATTTATTTGCCTAGTGGAGAAGGACAAAGATGAGGAACTTTTGAGAGCTCTTTTCTTCCCTAGGAACCCTGGTGGCACAGTGTCTAAAGCGCTCAGCTGTGAACCAAAAGGTCAGTGGTTCAAACCACCAGCTGCTCTGTGAGAGGAAGATGTGGCATTTTGCTTCTGTAAAGATTTACAGCCTTGGAAACCCTATGGGGCAGTTCTGTTCAGTCCAGTAGGGTCACTGTGAGCCAGAATTGACTCTACGGCAGTGGGTTTGGGTGGTTTCTTTGCTTGTATAGAGCAGCCAGACCTTTCTCCTTTGCGTGTACAGTTACGCATCGCTTGATGTCCACAGTACATCTGTGAAATAAGCTGCGTGATTTGGACGTTTTGCAGGCACCATATTTACACAGTGAAAGTTCACATTAAGGTAACGATGGAAAATACAGTACAGCACACACATAAGCCAGTGACACAGGTGTTTATTATGACTGTCAAGATACCTGTATTATAGGTCACGTATGTACTGCACTGTCTTACGCCTGGCAGTGCCATCGCACTGTAGTGTGTGGGAAGCTGTTGCATTTGCTACACCCTGTTACATTCAATACTTCCTGTTCTCCGATCAGGATTTCTGAACTCTGTTTTAACCTTATGGGACCACAGACGTATATACAGTCAATTGTCACCTGAACGGATGTTACGCGGCGGCTCATGACAGTATTGGTTTACTTCCTGGAGGAGATCTGTCTCTGCTCCATCAAAGGCTACTGAGGGTTCCTCATTTAGAAATAAGATACAACAGTGGAACACCCTGTTGAGACGATCAGTGTAGTCACATTCTGCAATCAGATTGGGGACCTCCAACCCCTTTGCTCAACCCCTCACTCCCAGCTCTTGATGAAAAATACAGTAAGTGATTTTAGCCTTCTTCAGTGATGTTGAATTATTGTAACTTAATTCACTTCTTACACACGCATGCCATTGTTAAAGTGACTCGGCTACAAAGAGGTTTTCCGATCAGTTCTGAATAATAGTACGTGGTTACAGTGTGGGAGGGGCTGAAGACATGACCTGGGAAAGATAATTAATATTGTCCCCCCCCAAAAAAAAATCTTTTGCCATTGAATTGGTTGTGGTGACTCCTAGCAACCCTGTAGGACAGAGTAGAACTGCCCCATAGGGTTTCCAAGGAGTAGCTGGTGAATTCGAGCTGCCGACCTTTTGGTTAGCAGCTGCACCTCTTAACCACTGTGCCACCAGGGCTCCTAATAGTGCCAGTCCCTGAATAAATGCACTTATAGTGAATCAGTGTACTTTTATCACTGAGAGCAGCAAAACCATTTTCATTTTGCTTATATCACCATCACTATGTTGGCTCACAGACACGTTTGGGTTCTTGCTGCCTAAAATATTGACCACATCAATTTAGGATAAAACTATAACTAACACACACGCACGTCCTTTTTAGGAGCAGCTCAATGAGGGTTTCTGTTGTATATCAAGAGACTAATGTGGTATAGGTTTTTGTAGGGGGGAACCCTAATTAGAAAATTGGATCTGTTTTAAAGTTAAAAGATGTGTGTACATCAAAGCCATCGTACGAATAAATTTAAGTCTGATAGTATACATGGTTCCAGTACACATTGGTGAAATAGCCTGCTGATTGCTGATTTAAAACAGTTGTTAATTCTCTACTTCACTAAATTCAGAGTGGAAAAACTTTCCTTAATAAAGAACAGATTGAGGAGATCCAAGACCTTACTGTGTGGGAATTAATGACAGATGCGTGTACTGGTAGTTAAAATGTTTCATTAGATGTTAGTGTCTTGCTGTGTTTTTAATTGCTCAGGAATTAGCCTCTAGAATATTAAAACCATCTGTTTGTTATCATGATGAAACAGAATGCTTAAATAGTTATTAATTTGTGTTTCTTGTCTCTTTCTTTTTGAGGGATAATCTGTAAAATTTGTGTCTGTTTGTAGTTTAGGGAATTTGGAATGTGGAAGTGAGCAGTTATTTTAAAACACACCAGTGTCCCAAATAGCTGTGGTTTTTCCCTACCTGCTGTGCATAGTTCGAATGTGTTCTCTCTTTTGCGTTCTGTTTTTTTTTTTTTTTTTAAATGGAGGATGAGTTGATGCATTTTCTCATGACGTGGTAAGAATGATTACAGAGCTGATGTAGTAGTTGACTTAAACTGTGAGACCACCGTTGTACATGCTGAGCATTTTATACTTAAGGGCAAGACAGAATCTAGACCTTTGGAGGGATGAAAGGGATCTAAACTTTTTAATTCTAAGGACGTGGTCTTCCTGCTGTCTCATACCACTGTGCATAACCGCTACAGGCCATGGAGCCAGGCTGGCGTGGGTCCCAGACCTGCCTGGCCTATGCCTGTCTTCCTGACCTTGTGCAGATTTCTTAAGTCTTTCTCAGCTTGGATTTCTCTACCTGTGAATTGGGAAATATAACCATTTAATTTCCAGAATTGTGATGGTAGAAATAACATGTGACAATTGTATATTCTATATTATAGGCATATTAATTTCTTCTTTTCTTGGTTATATTGAACCAGTTTTGGGTCCCGCTGAGAATATATGTTGGCACTGTAGCTCCAGGGGCCAGGAACAAACCCTTCATTTACTAGCCTTTGTCCCTGCAATGATAGCCAAACGTTGGTCTTACCCTGAAAATGAAAACCTCAGCTCGTGTCGTCTTTAGTTAAGTGCCAGATATGTGTGTCAGACTATGATGGCGAGAACTAATCTCTGCATCAGACCCCTGTGTATGTCTGTAAGGGGCTTAGCATTTGTCTCCTCATCTCTGAGTTAGGTTGGGAAAAATTCTCAAGCTCTTCCTTCATAAATTTATGGAAACCAACTAAAATCATGCCAAGAATTAGAAATTTCACATATTTGAATCTTTCTGCACCTTGGAGAGAAGCCATGTGTTTGGATCAAGAATTACTGATCGTTGGGAAGTTTATAGTTCTTTATATAAGCCTTCTTTACCCCACCTGCTCTCATACAAAGTAAGATGATTTCATTCCCTATGTCTATTTTGCCCAGATTAAAAATGAGAGAGGCTTTGTAACTTTAAGTTTCCTGGAGCCTAGTGAAAACTGCTTTCTACATGGAAGTGAAGTTTGTTGTAAACCTGGATCTCTAACTAAGGTTCCTCAGGGGCCAGGTGGGTAATGCAAATCAGTGATACATTACAAGGTGGGATACAGGGACATCATTGACATGGTGCCATAGTGACCCTGTACAGCTGTAGAGTTAATTGAGTTAGTGAGCACCTCTTCTTTCTAAGTGGAATGTGCTGTTTACTGGACTCATATGAGCCATTCCTTTGCAATGACAAGAATGAACTTACACCCCCTCCGCTGAAAATACCTTCTCATTTACAATTTTACTAGGGAGGATGTTTTATTCCTTTAACCAATGGGGTTTCTTTTATAAATATTATTATTAAGAAGTCAGTGTTTGGTAGTACACATTTTTAAAGGAAGAAGGTTTTTGATGGATTGATTTTATAAGAAGAAAAGGATTAAAAAAAAAACTTGTTAGAAGAAAAAATAAACAGGATTTTTAAATGCTTCATGTTATCCAAACTACCTCAAAGTGGCAATCTCATCAACAAGTACGTCTAATGCTAAGAGTGCTATTAACTTCCCTTGGTAGTGGTTTTTAACCTTTTGCTGAACAAGTACTTTTAAAATTCTCAAATGCCAGGATGAAGATATATTAAACTAACTATAATTATATGCTGACTTTCATTTTATAGTCCTGTACCTGACTCTCTAAAATATCTGAAATTACATATGATCAGTGTTTCAAGAACAAAATCGGCAGTGGAACTTTCTGAAGCGTAGGGAACCTAAAGACTGATTTCATGTGCTTGCACAGCCCACACGTTCACCAGTATGCATGCCACTGTCCATGTTTCCACTCGCTGATGAGCTGTCCTTATTGGCCAGCCCCAGAAGACTGGCTTTTTATGACCTAGTCATACTCTGTGATGGTAACTCTGGGGGCCGTTTTGTGGGAGATTTTATTGTAAATGTAGCGGGCCTTAAAGATTATGATTAATTAAACAAATATTTACTGAGCATCTGATAAATTCTAGGCCTGTTCTAGCCTCTGAGACAAAACATAAAAATCTTGTCGTCGTACAGCTTATAAGGGAAGTTTAGAGGAGGCACACAGCACACAGGAGAAGTAGAATATGTATTAGAAGGTATTAAGTGGAACCCGGTTGCATTTGTAAATCAGGTGATCAAGGACGGCCGAACTGACAAAGTTGACATTTACATAAAAATCTGAAGAAGTGAGGTAGTGAGCTGGATGTCCCCCAGGTTACAGAGAGTGCAGAGGCCCTGAGGTGAGAGAATGTCTGGCTTGGTTGATAAACAGCAAGGAGGCCAGCAGAAGTGACAGAATGCGCAGGGCAGAGAGTAGTAGACAAGGAAGTCAGAGAAATGGTGGGAAGCCATATAGTATGGGTGCCTTCTGTTGTTAGTTTCTGTTGAGTGAATTCTAACTCACGGTGTCCCCATGGGTGCCAAGTAGAACTGCTCCATAGGGTTTTCAAGACTTTCAAGACCTTTCAGAAGCAATCACCAGGCTTGTCTTCCTAGGGGCCTCTGGGTGGTTCCTAATTGCCAACATTTCATGTAGTAGTTGAACTAACGGTTAGCACTACCCAGAGACTCCTTCCAGATCATGGTAATGACTTTGGTTTTTACTCTGGGGCATGAAAGTATTGTTTTATACTCATGTTTGAGGGTGATGGTATTTTTAATAATGCTAGACCTTTTAAAAGTTGTTTGAAAGCATGTTTTTCTTATAGAAAAATATAAAAAAATAAAGTTGGGGTGTTTGTTATTTTTATGTAATCATTCTTGACGACCAAATAGGATTATGTCAAAATTTCCTTTTAATAATCAAAATTTCATTATCAGAAGGCTGAAAACTACACCAAAGCAGCCAGACATTCCTTCATCAAATGATAGTTGCATTGCATTTTAGTATTTTATGTCAATTTCTGAGCCTATTTGAAAACAGATTAATCTTTTAGCCCAACCATTCTCAAAGAGTGCCAAACACCTGCTCAACAAGCTTTCTCGCTTTAATCCCATTCTTGTACATCTCCTATTCCCCTGTAGTTATTTAGACTATGTTTTTGGCAAACAATGGAAAGTCAGGTGTGTTCTCATGCTTTTTGTCAATGTAATTCAACTTAGGGATAGTACCCAAGTTACACATAAAGATGTGTGTTATATAGCAAGCACTGCTTTTTACACTTCTATTCTCTTAGCTTCTTCACATTATTAGGTTTCGAAGAAATAGTGTTGTAATAGCCTCTTGGCCAAATCATCAAGAGTAACGCTGCCCTCGTTAAGCGGTAGGACAGTATTAAGTTCGGCTGTCTGGGTTGAGTGTGTCTACTGGAAGAATAGCACAGTGGCTCAGGTTGCCCTTGATTGTCTTAATTCCTTCTTGTTTATGTTTGAGACTGTGTAGTTAGATTTATCCTGGATTATTTTCCTCTCTTTATTTTATTAACTTTCAGTATTTCCTACTGTGAAGAATTTTATCAAATCCCTGTAAACATTTCATAATATATGTGATTGGCATGTGGAAGTGCTTCAAAAGTTTTCATTTCCAAGCTAATAACACAACCCTCAAATCATTGTGGATGCAAGCATACCTTAAACATTTATTTGAGAAGAACACTACAGGGATAGTTAGTGCTTCTGAAGTCCAAGTAGGACTTCTGTGTCTTTATTTGCATTAATAAAACTTCTGTAATTCCATTGGAGTGATTTTATGATACATGGATTTAGCAGTAATTTCTCCGTTTCTCGATGTCTTAAACCCGCTATGATAGAGGGTACTTGACCCTACTGCACACACCCTGTGTAATCCCTGGGATTGCGAGTAGGATGGATTTCACTCCCATGCTCAGGTTATCTTCTGTGACACAGTTGACTTTAAGAAAAGGAGGTTACCCTGGGTGACCTTGGCCTGAATTAGGTAAGCCCTTGATGGGGGAGGAACTCTTCCTGGAGTAAGAATTAAATTGATGGAATTAAAAAAAAAAAAAAAAACTAAACATCTTTATTGAGATATTTAATTTATGTACCATAAAATTCACCCCGTAAGTGTACAGTTGACTGGTATTCAGGAGAATTGTCGGCAGCCGTCATCACACCCCGGCTTTAGAACCCGGCGCCTGCGCCCTCCCCTCACACGTCAGGAGTCTTAAGTCTGTGAGCCGTTCCATCAGAGCTCGCTGGCCTGGCCTTTAATTTGTAATTAAATTCAGTTTGTTGTATTTCGTTTGATTTTTGTCCTTCTTTTAATTAGGAAGGTCATTCCTTGTTTACCTTAATAGGTTTCTGTACTGTCACATTTTGGCAAAGTAGTAGATTGCCATATTTTCCATACTCTGGAAAAATTTTCATAAACTTTTAAAATTTTAAACATTAAACTATTTGATTAGGGTTTTGAAATAATGTTTACTATAAAAATAATGCTTACTACTATAATTTAGAAATGATTCTGTTATGTTTTTATTTCAAATATTGGTTTTCTTTTAATATCTTTTCATAATTTAGATTTATGAGGTTTTTTTTTTATCGTTGATCCCCCCAATTATCCTTTATTAATTGTACAATATTTTAATTTATAATCGATGTTCTTTTCATTTTTAGAATGTCCTTTAATTTCCTTTTTTAGTCATATTTCTTTTTGTTCATTTGATTAGTATAACTAGGCAAAATTTTACATAATTTTTAAATGGCATGTTTGTAGTTTCATTTTTGACCCAATTTTAATTGTGGAGTGACTTTTTTTTATTATTATTATTATTATTTCTACTTGATACAGAGCCCTGGTGGCACAGTGGTTAAGAGCTATGGCTGCTAACCAAAAAGGTCGGCAGTTCAAATCCACGAGCTGATCCTTGGAAACTCTGTGGGGTAGTTCTCCTCTGTCCTGTAGGGTCACTATGAGTCTGAATCCACTCAATGGCAACAGGCTTTTGGTTTTTATGCGATACGAATATTTAGTTGTTTAAAACATTGTCGCTAATTTTTATCATAGTCAAAGAAGGCTGCTCTGTAATTTCTGTCTTTTGGGATTGGTTTGATAGTTGTTGTGACCTAGTCAGGGATGGATTACCCAATCAGCAAGGTACGTGCAGGCTCACTCGTGCTTGCTTACTAATCTCTAGTGCACAGTTTTGCCTGTTTTTCACCATATCTTACAGATTAGTGAGGAAATAAAAGTAAGCCCGTGCATAACTTGCTTGATGTAAGCCCGGGCGTACCTTGCTTGCTGGTTGATCTGCTCCTGGACTTGGTTGGTGGTAATGTCTCATGAATGCTTTAGAAGATAGTGTCTTAGACTACCCAGTTTGTTTTATATTGCCAGATCAAACTGACTTTTTAAAATTTCTATGTCCTTTTGGAAGCGGCAACCAAGAAATCAAACGATGTATTGCATTAGGTAAATCTACTGCAAAAGACCTCTTTAAAGTGTTAAAAAGCAAAGATGTCAGTTTAAGGCCTAAGGTGTGCCTGACCCAAGCCATAGTATTTTCAGTTGCCTCATATGCGTGCAAAAACTGGACAGTGAATAAGGAAGACCGAAGAAGAATTGATGTCTTTGAATTAAGGTATTGGCAAAGAATATTGAATATACCATGACTGTTAGAAGAGCAAACAAGTCTGTCTTGGGAAAAGTACAGCCAGAATGTTCCTTAGAAGTGAGTGTGGCGAGACTTTGTCTTGCATACTTTGGACATGTTATCAGGAGGGTCCAGTACCTGGAGAAGGACATCATGGTTGGTAAAGTGGAGGGTCAGTGCAAAAGAGGAAGACCCTCAAGGATATGTATTGATGCAGTGGCTGCAACAATGGGCTAAAACATAACAATGATTGTGGTGATGGTACAAGACCGGACAGCACTTCATTCGGTTGTACGTGGGGTCCCTGTAAGTTGGAACCGACGCAGCGGCACCTAACAACAACAATGTCCTTTTGTATTGTTTTCTTCCCTACTGAGTATCAGGCTGCTAAAGTCTACCACCTTCTGTTGTCTTCTCTTGTTATTTAACATATATTTTTATTTTATATATTCATATATAAAGGTTTATAGCCTAGCTCTGATATAAAGGACAAAAGTATGAAAGTTATCACTATAAAATGGGTGTCTTTGACATATGACTTCATCTAGCCATTTAGTTCTAATTTTTCTTTTTTTCCATCTTGTTTTAAAATTTAGGAATATTCAGAAGTAATATAAGTAGTTGATGTCTTCCTAATCTATCTGTCTATCCACCCACCCCCCATCCATCCATCCATCCATCCATCCATCTGTCCATCCGTTCATCCGTCCACCCGTCCATCCATCCATCCATCCCAACACAAACTACGTGTGCCTGCTGTTTTTTTAAAGACATACTTGGCCTTATGCTTTTGCTTTCTTCTTATTTCCCTGTTTTCATTCTATTTCTCTATTGATTGTAATTTGAATCCTTTTAAGGCAAGTATTTTTAATATTTAAATTTTACTGATGGTTAGCTTCGTGATTATCAAATACTTCCATAAAACTCTAGCTTTCGAAGAAGGAGCCCTGGTGGCACAGTCTGTAAGTGCTCGGTTGCCAACCAGAAGGTCTGCGGTTTGAGCCCCCAGCCGCTTCTCAGGAGAAAGACATGTCAGTCTGCATCTGCCTTGGAGAACCCCACGGGGCAGTTCTGCTCTGTCCTGGAGGGTCGCCATGGGTTGGAATCAACTCGACAGCAATGGGTAACTATTGCAAACATTAACAGGATGATGAATTCTTGATTCTATGATCCTGGCCCTGTCCTACTTTGTTAATGTTTGGCTTTTGGACAGGAATTATTATTGGAGCCCTGCTTAAGAGCTACGGGTGCTAACCTATAGGGTCTCTATGAGTCAGAATCGACTTGATAGCAATAGGATTTTTTGTTTCTGTTGTTAAATTTACATTTAAAAATTCAATATGTTTTACGATGCTTAAAAAAAGTAATAGCGTTTTCTTTTCAACTGTGTAATTTTATTTGTTGTGGTAGTTATTTCCTGATAGCTTATTTGATGTGTGAGGTTTTTTTCATTAGATTCTTTAGTCTTTTTCATGAGTCTCTCGTCTGGAATACCTTTTAAAGCCTAAGAAATGAAATAGTGCAAATGTCACCCGGTCTATGTAACTTTCTCCTGTTTTAGAAATGAAAATTTGAGGACATTTTTATTTTGGAAACACAACAGTGACGACAACAGTATTTTTATGAGATTTAAGCTCTGGTCCTTTGATGGTAGTGAAGCCTACAGGTATATTATAAAATTTCACTGGAAAAAGGAGGTGTTGAGCTTACTGACACATGTTTAAACTTGGTAACAGAGGTCGTTTAGATGCCTACAGAAGCTCAGCAGTCTGCAGTGGGATATCTGCTGCCTTCAGGAACCAGAACTGTGGAAGGAGATTTTTTAGCATGCCTTCTGCATTGCACTGCATAACTCACGTCATTACTCTCCAGTTCCAGGTAGACTGCTTTCTCCACACACGTGGTCCTTCTCAGAGTTTTGTGTGAGGGGTTCATGACACCTGCTGGGCAGCCAGCGTCGTGTTGGAACTGCCCACGATGGAGCTGAGAAGAAGGGCATGGCCTGGCTTACAGGTGACTGGCAGATGGGCACGGGACGGCTCCACCTTCTCTCAGCCCAGGGCAGTGATAAAACTGTGGATCGTTCTTTTCCTAATTAGCCACTAATTGCCGTTAACTCTGTGATGGGATCAGAGTTTCAGGGTTTGGAGGATGTGTTTTTGACAAAGAAATCTAAGGAAAACAAACTGGCTTATTTTATGAAATACAATCATCTTGTTGATAGAATTACTGCCGCTCATGCCAGACCTAGCTGCCTTTCATTTTGTCTGTTGTAATTCTGGTGCCTAAACTATTTAATATCGAATGGGAAAAAACTTCCGGAATTAGAGAGTGGGTTATAGTTATTTTTAAATAAAGGAGGCTTTTTGATATCTACAGGCTGGCTGTAAGAAATCTCTTTACATCAGTTAAAGCAACAGCTTTCTTATAACAGAGCCTCTGTGGATGTTTGGACAGATCAGTGTAAGCAGATCAACTTTTCTTAGGTCTCTAAGTGTTTAAGCCAGCACCTGGCCTTGGTAATGTCTCCTGGTTGTAGGTAACAGCTGGAGGTTTCAGGTAAAGGATTACAACTTGTGAGTGAGTTATGCTATCCCACATGCTCCGTTGGGTGTGTCTGGAAACGCCAGTTTGAGAATGTATTCATGGGATTAGGAAGGAACACTTCTTTGCCTGAAATCTTGTGTTTTAGCTTTAGTGCTTAGTGTAGTCAGTCCATTTCTTTGAAATATTGAGCTGTCTGACAGCTTAAAATCCTAAGTTTCCTTTAAACCTGAGCCCGGCTTTGGAGGAGAAAGGGGTGGCGTGGGGTGGATTTCGTGGAAGGCTTTCTGAAGAGTGTTCACTGAAGTGCTTTTCTGGCCCAGCATGGGGAAGGTTAGCCAGCGGCTTCCTGCCTGCCCGTCTTGGGTTTTGCATTCCCTGTGTGCCTGGAGCCTGGGTGGACATCAGTCAGATCGTTTTCCTGAGGGCCACGGAGCCTCCTGCTGGGCCTCGTTCAATTCACCGTTCTCCTTTCATAAAGAAGCGCGGGCAAGGCCAAGTTCATTGGTTTTGTTAAGGCACTTGTACACTAGGGAAAGCCTCGACGTCTTACACCGTTAATTCCCAGCTAGGTGTGTATTTCTCAGCTGAGGTGATCAAACATCGCCTAACCAGATTTCCCTGTTTTGTCAATACAGTCAGGTACCAGCAGTATACTGCAGGATCATCATTTCCACATTAAACTTGAAAATCTAAATGAACGCTAGCAGTTACACATGAGGAGAGCAGGAGGCAATAAAGACGTGGGTTTAGCCCTAGGTCTTTGGCCTGGTTCTGAGCAAATCCTTTGCTCTGGGTGTTTCTCCGTCCCTAAATCGGAGGTAGCTTTACCTGCCCCTCTTCACCTCAGAGAGCCAGTGGGTAAGAGCCGTAACGGTGCTCATGAATTAGAGCGCCCGTTTCATGTACAGATTTTATTGTCAGTGTAGCTGTGTCTAACAATTGGCCTTTTTAGTCTTGAAAATATATCATAATTATCAAAGGTTTTTAATAAAGAAGAATGATATGGTAGCTATACTTCGAAGGTGTAGTAAAAAAAAAAAAATGATAATAAAGAATGAATGAGCTCTTCAAAGTCCATAGTGGAGGAAATGAGACCTGAGCTTTAAAAGAATCATGAACTCAGAAGTACAGAGATGGCCAGGGCGGCACTGAAGACAGGAAAGCCAAGGCGGGATTGCATACTATGTTCGGAAACTGAGAGACGGGGACGTTCATTTTAGGTTACATCCCCCTTTATTATAAGTATGAAAGTGAAAACTTGAAGAGAGTGACAATATCCTGAACTTTTATTCCATAGTAATAATAAAAGGCTCATGGAGCTTGCATGTGAATTAGCTTAGAATTAGCAGGTTTAGCATCAACGCAGGAGTAAACCAAGTACTTGAGGGCTCCGGAGGATACAGAGTGAAATTAGCATCAATTTTCAGGTCTCCATTAGAGAAGACTTCCTGGAGAAAGAGATTTGAGAAGGAAGTGATAAAAGTGGATTTGTAGAGAAGCTGAAAGCAAAACAGATGCTCTGTTGTGGGGCTACCAGGGTAGCTGATGGCATGGCCAGAAGTGGGGTCTGAACTGCAGTCCTTGGTGGCACACTGAAGGTCCAAGGATGTTGCTCACACTCACTCTCCATTTCCTTTGCTCACGTCTCCCCCCTTGGCTCCAGAGCCACTGGAGGCTGAAGGTTTGCTACCCATCCGCCACCTGTTCTGCTCTCTGAAGCTGCCACTGCTCAGAAGATGGGGGCTTGTGTTTTGTTCGAGACATTCTGTGTTCTGATCTGTGCTCCCGTCTCATGTGTCTTCCTCTTTCCTCCCGAAAGGAGCGCTCTGTTTCACATAAGACCCCTTCTGATCCTTTCCTGCCATGTTGCTCTCTCTCCTACCGTGTTGCTCTCCCTGCCTTTGCTTTCTGCCTTCCCCACACGGGGAGTGTCGTCCCTCATCTTCTCAGCCATATGAGGTCAGCCAGCTTGGAAAATCTAAGGCTTCAGAAATCACTTTGTGTCTCGGTACCACCGGCTCTCTTTTTGTTTCCATTTAGCATTATTTCCTTGTGTTGTTAGTTCTGCTTGGCTTGCACTGTCTTCCTCTTGCTGGATGGGGAACATCATGAAAGGTCTGTCTTGTAACATTCTACATCTCAGTGGTGGTTCTGTGGGTGATTGCTGATGACATCATAGACCAATAATTGTCCTCATGCGAGTGACTCGTCTCATATGGGCAGATGGTTCTCAACTCTGTGTTTGTTGTTTTCGGTGGAAAATCAGAGCTGGTTAAATGTGTAGAAACCACTAGAATGTAAGTTTCAGAAGATCAGAGACTTTATTTGCTTAGCACTTAATTCCCGGCACTTAGTAGCTGGCACAAAATAGACACTTAATACATGTTTGTTGAATGAGTGCTGACTTAACTCACTGAAGCTGTAGGACTTAATCTGGCACTTTTACGTATCTGGCAGGAGACCTCTGGAATGTTGTCTCAAAAGACAAGCTCATTAAGTGTCTTCCCATTGGTTGAAAGATAACATCACAGTGAGTTATCATTTTCTCCCAGGAGAAGAAACCTTGTTTTTTGTTCCGTTTGGTTTTTTTTTTTTGTTCCCTCAGTAGAGGAGCAGAAGAAATCATAGTTGGTGTAATCGGGCTTTAATTTATCTAATGTTCATAGTCCTTTTTGTTTTAATTGTTGAAAAAGAACCACAATGGAATTGAAGGAAAAACCCTTGGGAAAATTGCTTTCCTAGAGCCATGGACCTTGGTTAGACTTTGAGTTGTTACCTTTCGGCTCACTCGCTCTTTTCCCTACATCGCCGCTGTGTTTTGCTTTATCCCACCCTCATGGTTTCGTCTTGGCGGTTTGCCTTGTGCTATTTAGAAACGGCGAAGAACGCTAACGGTCAGAACTGTGAACGATTTGCCCTTGGCCAGTTGTGGGAAGAGGCTGCTGACCTTCTCCTTTCTGCTCTTCTCTTTTCCTGTAGCTCAAGCCGGGGCAGAACAGCTGCAGAGACAGTGACAGTGAGAGCGCCAGCGGAGAATCCAAGGGCTGCCACCGGAGCAGCTCTCGGGAGAGGCTCAGTGATGTAAGTTAAAACATAAATAAGTCAAACACAACCACCAGACCACACATCCATCTGATCAGGCCTGAACTCCCAATACCACCATCCCTTCAGATTTCTTTGCACATCCAGGCATTGCAGCTCCCCTTTCTTGGTCCACAGCTGTTTGAGCCTGCATTATTGTGACATTCTACTTTCCAGTTTGACCTCAAATGTGTTGTAACAAATTACAGGGTAGGTGAGATTATTTGTCACCTGAGAAACAACAGATTACAAAGAGAAGCGATGATACTTTTCATGTCAGTGTTACAAATGAGAGAAGAGCTCAAGGCAGTGCTACAGTGGAGAAATGACCTTATGTAACTATGGACTTTTTGTAATTTCTCCTCCTGTGAAATTGCTAACAATCTCCTCTGTCATTTTATGACTATTAGAAGGGATAACTAACCAACCACCTACTTACAGAGAGAAGGAATTAAATTTCCTGACTGATTAATGGGAGGAAAACATTGTGAGACCCACCGTACCTACTTGAGATATCTGTCAGCTCTAAAACTGGCTCTGAGCCTTTTCCAGCCTCCCACTCACCAACAGGACACATTTCCCTCCACCTTCCAAGAGCTACCTGGCCCTCTTTGGACCTTTTTGGCCTTCTTCCCTTATGTGTCATATATCAGGATTCTTGACCCATGTTTGCCCCTGAGAGCAACAGTTGGAACTCTCTTATAAAATGGATCAAGCAGAGAGAACTTTTTTATTATTGACACCAACAACGTAATGTTAACAGATTTTCTGAGACAGTACTGTGAAAGAAAGATAGCAGTTCAGAGTCTCTGAGGGTCAAGAAGATGCAGAGTGACTGTGTATGATGAAGAGCCAAAGCTTTCACCTCTTATCTCCCTTTTCTTATGCTTTAAAGAGATGGCCATCATTGTGGTATACAAGATGACTCATTGAGCTAGAGGAAGAAAATACTAGTATTTATTTTTTGTCTGAAGAAAAGAAATTAAGCTTTACTAATATAGGCATAATATAACAAAAGGTTGGTGGTTCCAGTGTACCTAGAGGCTCCTCAGAAGAAAGTCCCAGCAGTCTGCTTCCAAAAACTCAGCCACTGGAAATCTTACGGAGCACAGTGTTACTCTGACCCACACGGGGTCACCATGACTCGCCATCAACTCAATGGCAACCAGTTTAATATACAATTTAATAAACAGAAGAGGTAATGTATATAATTGATAAGCATACTTATTTTACGAGTGTGTGCTCAAAATTTTTTTACTGAGAGGTGCTCAGAAGCATAAAGGTTTGGAGACCTCTGCAGCGTACTGAGTCATTCCATAGTAACAGTCTGCCATCTCCCTCTCCACCAGCCAAGGTGAACAACCATAAGACATACCTACCCTCTTTTAATTCTCCGGATAGTTTGTGAGGTGTAGGGTGAGATTTGAAGCATAGGATATTGAGTTCTTACAGGAATTAAATGGAATAAACAAAGTATTATTTCCATAGTATTCTTATTATCTTAATTGTAGATAACTGACTTCCCTTCTTATTTGGTATGATACCAATTACATAAATAAAGAGTACTAACTCAGTGTTTTGCTGTGAGTATGAATATGTCTGTGTATAAGTATGTTTGTGTATTCATGTGTTTCATTAATTTTCTAATGGAGCTATAATTTATAATCTTAAAACTGTAACAAATTTTCTTACCTAAGTTGTTAAAGACATTAATGTTTAAATGTTCTTCTGAAGTTTTGTTATGCTTTTAATAGAAGACCTCATTGACTCTAGCTTTATGGAAATTGTTGTAGGGTTAGTTAATCATATTTTCATTATAAAGTAGAGAAATGAAAGCCGTGTCAGGTCACAGTTTTGTACAGTCAATGAGATCTTTTGACTGGTTTCTCTGAACTCACTTGCCATTTCATCAAAAGAAATTGGCATTTAATGAGATGCTCCAAGCATTTGGTAAGGTTTTAACCATACTTGATTGTCAAAAACTCCAGCCACTTATTTCAGTCACATGTGTAAATCTGAGGTTCCTCAGACTTAGCTGAGGCTCTGTTGCAATCCAAAATCTGTTTGGTAAGTCAGGCCGGAAAATAATTCTTTTAAATACCAGAGCAATACTTACCAACACGGTATTTTAAAGAATAAAAATGGTCCCCCCTTGTTTCTTGAAAGTAACTAATTATTTTAAATGATTCTCAGATGGTGAGGAGATTGAGTCAAAGACCACTACTGATTATTTTTTCAAATGTTTTTAATGATTCATTTTTCTCCTCATTATGGGTCGTCGTTTCCTGCTTTTTTGCAAGACTGACAATTTTGTATTGGATGTCAGACATGATGAATTTTACCTTGTTTGGCTCTGAATATTTTTGGTTCCGGTGAATAATCTTGAGCTTTGTTGTATGGTGTAGTTAAGATACTTGGACACACTTGGATCCTTTCTAGGTTTGCTTTTAAGCTTTCTTTGGGTGGGACCAGAGCAGCCTTTGTTGTTAGGTGCCATTGGGTCCATTTCAACATAAAGGAAAAAAAAAAAAAAAAATCCTCACAACTGGACCAATAAGTAACACCATGATAAATGGAGAAAATACTAAAGTTATCAAGGATTTCATTTTACTTGGATCCACAATCAATGCCCATGGAAGCAGCTATCAAGAAATCAAGCGAGGTGTTGCATTGGGCAAATCTGCTGCAAAAGACCTCTTTAAAGTGTTAAAAAGCAAAGATGTCACTTTGAGGACTAAGGTGTGCCTGACCCAAGCCATGGTATTTTCAGTTGCTCATATGCGTGCAAAAGCTAGACAATGAATAAGGGAAGACTGGAGAAGAATTGATGCATTTGAATTATAAAAAAAAACCCAGTGTTGGCAGATAGTATTGAATGTACCATGGACTGCCAGAAGAAGGAACAAATCTCTCTTGGAAGAAGTACAGCCGGAATGCTTCTTAGAAGCAAGGATGGCAAGACTTCATCTCACATACTTCGGACATGTTATCAGGAGGGACCAGTCCCTGGAGGTGGACATCATGCTTGGTAAACTAGAGGGTCAGTGAGAAAGAGGAAGACCCTTGATGAGACAGATTGACACAATACCTGCAACAATTGGCTCAAACATAGCAACAGGTATGAGGATGGCACGGGAGTGAGTCCCATTTCATGCTGTTTTACACAGGGTCAGTAAGAGTTGGAACTGACTGGATATCACATGACAACAAGAAAAGCCTTTAGTGGAGGGCTAATTTTTCTCCAGTACTGAATACTCTTCCTAATGCCTGATATATTAAAAGGTTTTTCCATTCTGGCTGGTGGGAGTGCGAATTATTCTCTGCCCAGTGTGAGCTTTGGGGATTATCCTCCTTGCTCCTTTCAAGTGGTTGTTTGCCTTGCCTAGAGTAGTTTTCTTACACAAGTGCTGATTAGAACTGAGCTTAAGACTACAGGGGAACCTGCTGCTGCTTCCAGAATTCCTTCTCTGTTCAGCTGTCTATTCTTCTGTCCTCTGATCTGTCCTTCTAGATGCCTTGGCCTCCCCTGATTCTTAACTCTGTCTTCCCAATTCAGAGAGACCACTGGACTCCGCCTGGGTTATCCCATTCATGCTGTGGCCTGAAAACTGCCCAGACAGTAAACTGGAGCAGTTGGAAGGGTTGTCGTATTTGCTTCCATTCTCTCAAGGATCACTGCCTGCACTGCCTGTTGTCCAGTTTTTAAAATTCCTTGTTTCATGTACTTTATTGGGTTTTTTAATTGCTTATGGCAGGAGAGTAAATTTGGTTCCTTAGGCGTCCATCACGCCTGTTCCTGTTTCTTCACCTGAGATAAAAATTTTCAGTAGTCTTCCACCCACCTCAGTGGTATTTTTAAAAGCTTTGGCAGCTAAGACTTAGTGTCAGGTGAGACTAATCAAGATACTGCATGATTCCACCTTTAATTTTTTTTTTTAAATCGGACGGGCAAAAAGAGTAAGAAAAAAACACTTGCAGAGTAGATGGAGGATTTGACTCATGAGTAAAGCTTGAAAGAACCAAATGTCCTTGACTTTTCAAAATTGTGTATTCCCAAACCGTATTGCCAGGCTGGAATAATTGGCCACAAGGACGTTCATTCAGATTGTCCACATCAAGGAGACAGAACAACTTGTTTAGATTAATCACTAAGGAAAAAGTTAAGGAGTAATTGAATATGTGAATATTCGTGATGAATTCTTCAAGGCGGATAATATTGCTTCTGACTTCTACAGAATTTTGTAACAGAGAAAGTTGTGAAAACTTACTGGCTAAACTTAAACACTTAAGCGAGTAAATCAGACAAAGCCTCAAATTATACATCCTCATGGGCATTGGTTACAGACAAACTACATTTTAGTAGCAGGTTTGCTATTTATTGTCTGTGTGATCTTGGACAAGAAGCTTGATCTTTCTAAATTTTGGTTTCCTTGTCTATAAAATGAGGCTAATTTCACCTACCTTTGAAAGATTACTCAGTAGTATGCATTTGAATCACTTAACATGGTTCATACAACATTCTCAGTGCTCAGAAAATAATTATCCTTTTAAGGTAACCACAAAGGAGACAAACAATCCTACACATCAAAATAAAATACAAGAAAAACATAAAAACTGAGCAAAAACAAAATCAACAATAATGAAAAAGAGGAAAAGACAATACATAAACAAAAACTACTCAGCACAAAAAATTGAGTGGAAAAAAGAAATTGTCAACAACACACACAAAAAAGGCATCAAAATGACAGCACTAAACACACCTATCCATAATTACGCTGAATGTAAATGGACAAAACACACCAATAAAGAGACAGAGAGTGGCAGAATGGATTAAAAAACATGATCCATCTATATGCTGCCTACAAGAGACACACCTTAGACTTAAAGACACAAACTAAAACTCAAAGGATGGAAAAAAAATAAGCGAAAAACAAAGAGTAGGAGTGGCAATGTTAATTTCTGACAAAATAGACTTTAAAGTTAAGTCCACCACAAAGGATAAGGAAGGGCACTATATAATTATTAAAGGGACAGTATACCAGGAAGATATAACCATATTAAGTATTTACGCACGCAGCGACAGGGCTTCAAGATATATAAAAGAAACTCTTAACAGCACTGAAAAGTGAGATAGACAGCTCCACAATAATAGTAGGAGACTTCAACATACCACTTTCGGTGAAGGACAGAACATTCAAAAAGAAGCTCAGTAAAGACATGGAAGATCTAAATGCCACAGTAAACCAACTTGACCTCATAGACATACAAAGAACACTCCACCCAACAGCAGCCAAGTATACTTTTTTTTCCAACGCCATGGAACATTCTCTAGAATAGACCACATATTACGTCATAAAGCAAGGCTTAACAGAATCCAAAACATAGAAATATTACAGAGCATCTTCCCTGACCATAAAGCCATAAAAGTAGAAATCAGTAACAGAAAAAGCAGGGAAAAGAAATCAAACACTTGGAACCTGAACAACACTCTGCTCAGTGACTGGGTTATAGAAGAAATAAAGAATGGAATAAAGAAATTCATAGAATCCAATGAGAATGAAAACACTTCCTATCAGAACCTTTGGGACACGCTAAAGCAGTGCTCAGAGATCAGTTTATATCAATAAATGCACACATCCAAAAACAAGAAAGGGTCAAAATCAAAAAATTATCCCTACAACTTCAACAAATAGAAAGAGCAGCAAAAGAAACCCTCAAGAGCCAGAAGAAAGCAAATAATAAAAATTGGAGCAGAATTAAATGAAATAGAGAACAGAAAAACAATTGAAAGAGTTAACAAGACCAAAAGCTGGTTCTTTGAAAAAATTAACAAAATTGATAAACCATTGGCCAAACTGATAAAAGAAAAACAGTAGAGGAAGCAAATAACACAAATTAGAAATGAAACGGGCGGTATTAAAACAGACCCGACTGAAATTAAAGGAATTCATATCAGATTACTATGAAAAATTGTACTATAACAAATTTGAAAACCTAGAAGAAATGGATGAATTTCTGGAAACACACTACCTACCTAAACTAACACAGGGGTAGAACAACTAAGTAAACCCACAACAAAAGAAGAGATTGAAAAAGTAATTTAAAAACTAACAACAACAACAACAACAAAAAACCCTGGCCGTGATGGCTTCAGTGGAGAATTTTACCAAACTTTGAAATAACTGCTAAAGGTATTTCAAAGCATAGAAAAGGACGGAATACTACTAAACTCATTCTATGAAGCCAGCATATCCCTGATGCTAAAACCAGGTAAAGATTCCACAAAAAAAGAAAATTACAGACCTGTATCCCTCATGAACTTAGATGCAAAAATCCTCAACAAAATTCTAGCCAATAGAATTCAACAACTTATCAAAAAAAAAGTTCACCATGACCAAGTGTAATTCATACCAGGTATTCAGGGATGGTTCAATATTAGAAAAGCAATCAATGTAATCCATCACTTAAATAAAACAAAAGATAAGAACCACATGATCTTATCAATTGATGCAGAAAAGGCATTTGACAAAGTCCAACACCCATTCATGATAAAAACTCTCAGCAGAATAGGAATAGAAGGAGAATTCCTCAGCATAATAAAGGGCATTTATACAAAGCTAACAGCCAACATTATCCTAAATGGAGAGAGTCTGAAAGCATTCCCCTTGAGAATGGGAACCGCTTTATCACCACTCTTACTCAACATTGTGCTAGAGGGCCTAGCCAGAGCAATTCAGCTAGAAAAATTAATAAAGGGCATCCAAATTGGTAAGGAAGAAATAAAAAGTATCTCTATTTGCAGATAACATGATCTTACGCACAGAAAACCCTAAGGGATCCTTAAGAAAAAGTACTGAAACTAACGGAAGAGTTCAGCCAAGTATCAGGATACAAGATAAACATACAAAAATCAGTTGGATTCTTTTGCATCAACAGAGAACGTCAAAGAGGAAATCACCAAATCCATAGCATTTGCCATAGCCCCCAAGAGGATAAAATACTTAGGAATAAATCTAACCAGAGATGTAAAAGACCTATGCAAATAAAACTACAAGACACTACTGCAAGAAACCAAAGGAGACCGACATAAGTGGAAAAACATACCTTGCTCATGGATAGGAAGACTAAACACTGTAAAAAATGTCTGTTCTACTCAAGGCGATCTACAGATACAATGAAATTCCGATCCAAATTCCAGTGACATTTTTTTATGAGGTGGAGAAACAAGTCACTGACTTCATAGGGAAGGGAAAGAGGCCCCGGAAGAGTAAAGTATTACTGAAAATGAAGAACAAAGTGGGAGGCCTCATACTACCTTTTTTTAGAACATATTATACCGCCACAGTAGTCAAAACAGCCTTGTACTGGTACAATAACAGATACATAGACCAATGGAACAGAATTGAGAATCCAGATATAAATCCATCCACATATGAGCAGCAGATACTTGATAAAGTTCCAAAGTCCATTAAATGGGGAAAAGACAGTCTCTTGAACAAATGGTGCTGGTATAACTGGATATACATCGGCAAAAAAATGAAACAAGACCCATACCTCACACCATGTACAAAAACGAATTCAAAATGCATCAAAGACCGAAATAGAAAATCTTAAAACAGTAAATATCATGGGACAAAAAATAGGGACGACAATAGGAGCCTTTACTACATGGCATAAATAGTATAGAAAACATTACTAACAATGCACAAACACTAGAAGAGAAACTAGGTAACTGGGAACTCCTAAAAATCAAACAACCTATGTTCATCCCAAGACTTCACCAAAAGAGTAAAAAGATTACCAACACACTGGGAATAAGAGAGACTGTTGAAGTTTGAGGTAAATACATACTCTGAAATATTTCTGCCTTTGTTTTTTCTTTTCCTTCTGCCAGCCTCAGTATCACTTCCTCTAGCAATTCCTTCCCAACACCTGTAGAAGTAAGTGCCTTTAGGCTTTATTCAAATGGATAATACATGGATGTGACTCTGGTTTCTCTCTGAGAGAGCTTTGGATTAGATTTCTAGTTATGAGAAGATAGAAAAATATCTAACACTTTTTAAGTGTTCCAGACTTTCACAGAATTGGAACATTTCAGAAAACAGTCAAAAGGAATTGAATTCTAGTAAGTCTTGTGCTAAACAGTTCTCTAATCTTATTGGTCTGTAGCTGTTCAGTCCATTTATTGTGATCACAGTTGGGATATTTCTCTGCTTCTTTTTGGGTCACTTCTCCCACTCTGAATTTCCCCAGGTTTTACCTTTTTATTGATTTGTTTTTCTATCCCATCATGTCGTCATCCATCCATCTGTCCTTTTCTCCCTTCTCTCCAAATCCTTGCTGAGGTATATTACTGTGTGCTGGGTCCCCCTAGCTACCTTTGAAGAAGAAATAGACACGAGAACTTCCATCATTGAGCTTCTGTGTTGTTTTATTTAAGATGAAAATCTAATCCAGACCTGGGAGAGACTCTTGATATTTTGTTTCTCCTTTTTTCTGCTTTTTATCAGAGGCTGATTTTTCTTTTTCTTGACAGCTTGCCTGCGCCTGTTCTCTATTCCTGTACTATATATCTGTCTTCCTGGATATGTCAGTGTTTCAGTTGGTCACAAATGCTTATCAAATACCTTTCACGTGTCGGGTATAGTTCTGGGCACTTGAGATTGAGTGGTAAACAAGATGAAGTCTCTGCCCTCCTGAAGTTTCCATTCTGGTGGAGGAGACAAGAAACAAAGAAAATTATGTCTGATGTAATAGGTTCTGTGAAGCAAGCAAAACAGTGATCATGGACAGAAGGCTGTGTGTTGTTCCTTTTACTAGGGTAGTTGGATAAGGTCTTTCTACGTAGGTAACATTTGATCTATTGTCTGAATAAGGAGAAGGAGATAGCCTCTGAAGATCTAGGGGAAGAGCGTTCTGGGTAGAAGGAACAATGAGTTCAGAGACCTTGAGTCTGAAGGTGGTGTGGTGTATTTGAGGGAGAGGAAAAAGGCCAGTGTGGCCAGCACATAGTGGACAAGCACGGGGGCTGAAACCATGCTTTCATCTAGCCATTGGCAGTGAGGTTAGGGATTGCTTAAGAAGCCACTGGAAGATTTTTAAAGGAATGGAGTTATAATATTTACTTTAAAATTTTCACTTTGCCTTTCATCTGAAGAATTGCAGATGACGACGAAAGCCAGAGTGGAAACAGAAATAAGCCAGGGGACGTTGGTGTAGGTGAGAGTTGGTGGCATCTTGAGCTGGGATATAACAGAGGGATGAGTAACTGAAGTTGGAAGTGACCTATGGTTTCTACTCTTGGTACTTGTTCCAAGTTGATGCTCCATTTTTACCTTAATTCCCCCGTAACTAGAAGTTCATTTTCCCGTTCAAATATGTTTTGTATCTCTTTTGGAAGCTGAATGAGTTTATCTCCAAGGTAGCTTTCTTGGGATTGAGATTTCAGGCTCTTGTAATCATGCTTGTTTTTAAAACACCACAGGAAAATCCATAAACTTCTCATTTTGTGACTCTTACAAGAAAAGTCTTAGTTGTGTGATTCCTAGCATGGTCCTTCTCCTTTTTAATATCTTTCTCAAGAGAGAAAAGCATAACACAGAGGTTGTGCAGGGCTGTGAGACACAATTGGTGATTTCGAAGAATTTTTAAATATTGTATGTACGTTAGCCCTGCATCAGAGCCCTCATCCTCAGCTAGGTGCAGAGTGCTCCCCCAGCCTGTCCTTGGGCAGCTGTGGTGGGTGGTAGCCCTGGCCTCTCAGCTAGGCGCAGAGTGCTCCCCCATCGTGTCCTAGGGGAGCTGTGGTGGCAGCCCTGGCCTCTCAGCTAGGCTCAGAGTGCTCCCCCATCCTGTCCTTGGGGAGCTATGGTGGCAGCCCTGGCCTCTCAGCTAGGTGCAGAGTGCTCCCCCATCCTGTCCTGGGGGAGCTGTGGTGGGTGGTAGCCCTGGCCTCTCAGCTAGGCGCAGAGTGCTCCCCCATCCTGTCCTTGGGGAGCTATGGTGGCAGCCCTGGCCTCTCAGCTAGGTGCAGAGTGCTCCCCCATCCTGTCCTTGGGGAGCTATGGTGGCAGCCCTGGCCTCTCAGCTAGGTGCAGAGTGCTCCCCATCCTGTCCTGGGGGAGCTATGGTGGCAGCCCTGGCCTCTCAGCTAGGCGCAGAGTGCTCCCCCATCCTGTCCTGGGGGAGCTGTGGTGGGTGGTAGCCCTGGCCTCTCAGCTAGGTGCAGAGTGCTCCCCCATCCTGTCCTGGGGGAGCTGTGGTGGGTGGTAGCCCTGGCCTCTCAGCTAGGTGCAGAGTGCTCCCCATCCTGTCCTGGGGGTGCTATGGTGGCAGCCCTGGCCTCTCAGCTAGGTGCAGAGTGCTCTCCCATCCTGTCCTGGGGGAGCTGTGGTGGGTGGTAGCCCTGGCCTCTCAGCTAGGCTCAGGGTGCTCCCCCAGCCTGTCCTTGGACAGCTGTGGTGGCAGCCCTAGCCTCTCTGTGCAGATGTATAATGAATGGAGTGCATCAAAATAGATAATGAATTTTGAAATCTCTTGTTGTATGTAAGCTGTTGAGACAGAAATGTTAACTTCATAAGTTTATGAAGCTTAGCTCCACGATAGCTTGGCGACAGAGATGGAGGGAATGGCAGGTGTGTGGGGGGGACAGAAAGAAGAGAAGGAACATTTAATGAATATCCACTTGCAGAATTGAATGTCAGCGGCAACATTCTCTCGCCTGGAAAATGTTTTTCAGCTGTGCCTCCCGTTAGGGTTCCTGCAGCCTTGGTGGCATGGAGATTGAGGCCAAGTGTGCTTGGAAGAACGTTCTCCTTCGCAGTATAATGAGATGCAGGCGGGTGATTTGCAGAGGCTGCTGGAGCAGTGGTCGAATCTGCAAAGAAAACAACAGAATGAAAAGACCATGTTAAACAGAAGATGGCTGATAAAAAAAAAAAAAAAAAAAACTTTTTTTTTTTTCCGGGAAATCACATAGCAGATAGGCAGCTGGCCAGCGTCTCCTCATAGCCCTGTCTTCTCTTGCAAACCACGGAGCACGTTCTCCTGTTCTGTTTCCGCAGCCCCTCTTGAGCTCTCATTTTTACCTACTGCGTTAGCAGTATGAAGGCATTGGCCCCTGTACCACTTGAAGAAATAAGAGTGAAGTCCTTTTCATTCTTCAGCAAACGGATTTGCCTAAACATGGGTGTATGGCACCGTTTAAAATGTTACTGAATCCAAGGAGGCATTTGTTCCTTGCCTTTTTTTTTTTTTAATATCGCCTCTGAGTTTTTCAAATCTCAGTTGGACTCGTCGCCTGTTCTGGATTCTATGGTCACTTCTCCTCTGCAGTTTGGACAGACTTTGCCATAGGTCTTGAAGCAAGAAAAATGGAAGACCCTTCCCTTCTAAAATTGACTGAGTATACCCAGAATGTTGAAGTCAGTTTGGTCCTCCTCTCAGTCACCCCAACTGAAAAAAGTGTTCTGTCACACAGTTCCTGCGGGGACGGCTTTGCCAGCTGTCTGCTTTCCCAGGTCTTTACCTCTTAGTGTCTGGCTCTTCATACATAAAACGAGAACGCAGTACTAGCCCCCTGGATACATATCTACAGTTGAATAACTAATGTAATACATTTTAAGTAATAACAAAGCTGTTTCTAAACATTCATTCCATTTTTTAGCATAATCTGTGGTTGCTCATGGTTTAGGAGTGTTCACGTAATTTTTGATTTAGAAAAATGTTAAATCTACCAAATATTTCCAGTTATGTTTAGATTCAGATTTAGATTAGGCTTAAATGATTGTGACTCTTTTCTGGGCCTGTTATTAACCTTTTGGAAATGAAGGCCTCAGTGCTGTGATACTTGTTCTGCCCTGTTACTGGTCTCAGAACCTCTGTTCCATGTACTCTGATGGTGGAGGTTAGTGACTAAAGGACATAGCTGAAGTATTGGGGTTGGAGAGCTGGACAGGAAGACATTTCCTTTTTTTCATACATACTGCTTCTGCTCAAATCCTCCAGCTATGATTGAAGGGAACAGAAAAATGGCCAACAAAAATATGAATGAGAAGGAACAGGAGGGGAGGAAATTCCATTGTCATGGACATCTGGGGAAATAGATCAGAAGAAGGCCTTTTATAGAGTTTTCTGTCACGTGCAGAAATCATCACTTGATGCCTCAAATCTCTTGTCCTTTAAAAAGAGGTAGGGAGAAGGGCGAGGAGCGTGGGTCGGCAAACCTGGAGAGCCTCGTTCTAAGATTCTCCATGCGTTCTAGCAAGTGCTGGAACACCGGTGGATGGGTAACGTACATGAGGCTGCAGTGTCTGTGTTCCTTGGTATGTCTGTCTGGGCTAGTGTGCCTGTGGGGCCGGGGTAGGGGGGCATGTTATAAGGCACCGTGCTTAAATGCTTTGTTGCATTATGTTAATTCCTTGGCAGTGCAATCAAATTCATGTCGTAATTAAAGCTGTCAGTTGGAAGGCAAGCCAGTCGCCACGAAAACACAGCATAACAAATGAAGTGAAATGATTCTGCGTGTAGCTATACAATGCTTCGCCAGGCATGAAATTAAATAAGTAATTTGATGTTGACATCAGAAATTGAAATGATACCCACTGTTCCCTCATTCAGTCAGACCTGCATAAACAATAGCCAGAACAAATACGCACCACAAAGCCCTCTTCTCCACCCAGCTCCCGGAGTAATGTACAATATATATGCAAAATGAGTCTAACAGGGCTTTCATTTTCTTTGGTATACAAGAAGGTGATATGGATGTGGGGTGGGGAGGTGCTTTGGTGGGGTGCTTCTCCTTCTGGGATAAAACACATTTGCAGGAAGGAAGAAAAAGACAAATGAAATAAACAAATCCTTTGGTCTCTCAGAGTAACTAATCCTAAAATGAGTTCACCTCCCCGGGGCCTGACTGTAGCCTGGTGGAGACCTAACTTGGCTCTGATCCGTGGAGGGCTGTGGGTGCTGAGAACAGGTGATGCTGTCACGTGGCTCATGGCTGGCAGAGGCGCTGTCTCCATGACTACTGTGGATTTCCCTACGTACTGCTATGGGATCAAGAATGCAGCATAATTTTTGAAACCAAGTCCAGTGTGCAGGATCCCTCATCTGTGGCTCTGTGTTCCCCAGAGCTTGCCTGAAACACTGAGGTGAAGAAAGTTTTGCCCTGGGGACTGCATTTAGAAATGCCCTGGGGCATGCTGTCCTTGTTTGTTGAGGATGTAGTCACAGCTCTGTGTTTCCTTCTCAAACAGTTTAAAATCACAGGAAGAGTCGCATCTGCTCTGTTTTCGGATATGCTAAATTCACCAGAGCCTTTTTTCCCTGTACAGTTGGTCCATTCATTCCTTTATGCATTAATTCAACAAATGCTAAAGCATCCTGTGTCCTCGGCACTGTGCTGAGCTCTGGGGATGCAGCGATGGATAAGCTGGGTGGACCCTGCTGCCTGCAGTTCACAGGGCCGGGAAGGACATGGCGGTGGATGAACTAGAAGTGAACAGAATACCTGGGGCATCAGGGTGGAGTTTAGGCTTCATGTTGTTATTAACTGAGAGAGTTGGCTCCCGACTCATGGTAACCACATGCACAATGAGACAAAACACTGCCCTTCTCCATGATTGGTTGCTAGTCGGACCGTCGAAATCCATAGGGTTTTCATTGACTGCTTTTCAGAAGTAGATTGCCAGGCCTTTTTTTCTAGTCCGTTTTAGTTAGGAAGCTCCATTGAAACCTGTTCAGCATCATAGCAATACGCCGGCCTCCACTGACAGAAGGTTGGTGGCTACCACTCATACCTATCTCATACAATCCTTGAGGCGCAGTGGCTGAGAGTCGAACCCGGGCCTCCTGCATGGAAGATGAGAATTCTACCACTGAACCACCAGTGGCTCGTGATTCAGGCCACAGAGGGAAAGTAAAACCTGAGCCCAGCCCATCAGGAAGAAGGCCTGCTGGCACTCGCCCAGTCACTGAGCTGAGACTGAAGGTTGACTCAGCATTATCTTTGTTTTTCATTTCAAGCTTACTTGAGGCTTCTTTTATTCACAAAGAGGATGCTAAAAAAGTAAAGGACTTGTAAGGAGAGGTTTTAGGGAAAAGAAAACACAGCCATATAAACAGACAAGTTTAAGCACAAACTGTGTCCTCCCCCATGTTTTAGCTTGTTTTCTCCACTTGAAGAAGCGACGCCCTGTGTTCCTGTCAGATGATTGTAGCTTTGGTTCCCTGTGCGGCAGAAGTACGGCAGCCTACGTGGGTAATTCCCGCCGCTGAAACATTCAGAAAAACGGTGCTTTTCACTGCTTCCCTTTGCCCACACATTCTTTGCATTTTAGACTACTAATTATGTTTACAAAATGTCTCATTTTTGAAGAGCACTGTGTTTGTACTAACTGGTGCCTTTAGGGAATAAACTGGCAAGTAGGTCAGACACTGGAAAAGTCATCCAAACCCACTGGGCATTTTATTTTCAAATCAGTCCAGGCCTTTTCCTCTCGCCTGCCCCTTTGTGGCCACAGAACTGAGTAGCTTGAGACCAGGGCATTGAATGTCAGCAAGTCAGAGAGGCAGGCTGATGTGTGTCTGTTTAGTCTCAGTGCGGGGCGAAATGCTGTCATTAATTCATTACCCAGCTGCCTGTCAAATAAATTGGCAATTATGTCCACCGCAGAGGCTTGGAATTCAGTAAATAGCACGTTAACATCTCTGAGTTCTTGAGAGATGTAAAGGGGAAAATTAAGCCACTCGGTGTTTGTATCAGTAGCAGATGACAAGGGGCAGAACACACTGGTGATGGGATATCGTGATGAAAAGCCTTCGAAGGGCTGGTAATGAGCTGTGTGGATTGGAACGTGTTAAAAACTGTTGCTGATTTTCCACTTTGTCTTTATGCTTTATTGCAGAGCTCGGCTCCTTCCAGCTTGGGAACAGGCTACTTCGTAAGTCTATCTCAATTTCCACGTGTGTGCCTTGCACTGGCATTGATTTACCTCTAAAATGAATGCTCATTAGGATGTGAAAACGTCTAAGAAGCAGACTGATATCCATCCTTTTAATAAGAATTGTTTTATTTTTAAAAGACTCAATCTGCTGGGCCCTCAGGATCATAAGCCAGTCTGACACATAGGCCTGGTTCCCAGCACATGGGCACATGCTCCTTACCTGGCAGTGGAAGAGAGTAGCACACCTTTGTGGGTACAGGGAAACCAGTCTGGCTGGTGTCACCTGTCCTCTGTGATTATTTACTAGTGAGAACTGCCACATGGAGTATGGAATTCAGGTGACGCATTGAGGTGTGTATTCACCAACAAGATCTCTTGAAGAACTTACAATGTATACCATGAGTACTCATTTTTAAATTGTGGTGAGAGGTGGTATGTTAATGGATGTTTTCTCTCATAGTCTGGGTAGGTAGGAAAACTTTTAGGTTTTCCTATGGTGATCATTAGACTTTCATTTTAAGAAATAGAGGGGTATTTTATTTCTGAACCTTATTCTCTGTCCTTGAGGAAAGGAAGAGGTGGGGGACATACCTCAGGGATTATCACAATATTTTTCATGCACAGAAAGTATGTCACTTGATTTATTTATAGTAAAATTACCCTTTTTGGATTCCATAATCCTTTTCGAGATCAGTCTGTCTATCTGTCTGTCTGCCTGTGTATCTGTCATCTGTCTGTCTGTCTAATGTTGCCAGTAAGCATTATTTACACAGCAAGAGATCATGGAATGTAGCCGTGTTCCTGGTGTTTACAGGAATCTCATTTCTGTTCTGAATGGTGAACACTGATAATCTAATGCCTACTTAGCATTTTCTGAGAAAACAAAACAAATGGAAAATAATTACTGGTTCAGTTTAGTGTTTTTAACATTCTTCACTCTAAAATGCTAATTCCTGATTTTCTTCTGCCCACACATTTTTCTCCATATATTTACATTAAATGTATTAAAACCAACATAATCTCATTGAATAGTAAGTCTTTCCAAGCTTGGCAGAAGTGGTATTTTCTAGATGTTGATTTTTTTTTTAATCTTAATTTATCATATGAGGAGAAAAAGGGTAAAGCTGATTTGGTATCTGCTTAATATAGTTAGCACACTGTATTCCCTTATCCTGGCTCCTCCTCACTGTGGCTGAATATTCACACATGCAGAGGCACACAGGATACATTCAGTCTCTTGCTTTAGCACTCGGAATAACAGAAGCAGTTCCATCTGCCATCCCTTCACACCAGGCTGGATGTGGGTTGACATGCTAGAAGTAAAATCTGGAGACTGCCAGTGTCTCTTCTCCATCCAAAAGCTAAATGTTCCCCTCTTGCCTTCTTCTGCAGAAACGAGGCCAAAGCCACTACCTTAGTCCTTGATCTCTTCTAGACTGTACATCCTTGTACTTTTTTATTGTCAGTATGATCACCCTGAAAGAATAAGCCATCTTTGTTAACATCGAGATTTTCATTGTGCTTTGTCACTTGTGTTTCTCTGTAGTCGCAGAAATGTTTATTTTTATTCTCTAATAATACATGCTTATGAGTAGAGAGCCTTTATGAATCTAAGATGATTTTTTTTTCACTTATGTGTTAGATGAGTATAAAAATTTTTCCTTATTTTGGTTATATAAAAAACCTGTACTGTTATTAGCTTACACAGAGAAGATATATACCAGATGTATGCTCAGCTCTCAGCTATGACAAAAATGCCTTACTTAAAATGTGTTTCCAATAATATGATTACTGTGTTATCAGAGTACAAAGTCCATTGTATTATTGCCAAGTCCTCATCAAAAAGCATCTTCTGTTTCAACTTTTGTTCCAAAATATCACATATAATACTTCAAGCACTTTCAACAGCGATGAGTTTCACACCCTTAAATGGAAATGATATATTCATAAGGTATTTTCTTGTGTTTTGTGCCAACACACATTCTTTGCCCTGTGCTTGTGATCTGTGATGTGATAATAACCTTTTAGTTGTACCTGTAAAGAAGGTTCAGTGTCAGGTAAGTGGAATGGTGATATTTGGATTCCATCCCCAATCCTCTTCATCTCTGAAATTTGGACAGTGGCAAATCACCTGCAGAGTCAATGAGCTATTAATGCAGGTGAACCACATGCGAACTCTAGTATGAGAAAACTGAAAGCACACACTTCATGGCTTTAACAACCTGGAACTGTTTTCTTCAACAGCCTCCCATACTCCAGCATCACTCTCTAACCCTAGAATCCTATTTTGTTTAGATTTTATGGTCTTAGAGATTTCAGTGAACTGAGGTAAAATGCTAATCATTAAGTATATGAATAAAACACAGTCACGTGAATGTGTGCATGTGTGTGTGCACCTACACACACACAACCCTTGACCAGGACCAGCATGTTCTACTTTCTTTCAGGTCCTTTTAATTTATCATGGTGGCAAGTTAAAGGGTTTGAAGGAGAAGGCTTTGTTTTTGATCTGGTTATATTTGTTTATATCTCCTTGGTTTTATGTTCCAGAGATGTCTGCTTAGGTCTGTAACTTTTCCAATCTATTTAAAAGCATTAGAGTTGAGACATGAGAACAGCAGCTAGAATCAGTGTTTACATAAGCATATTGCGAAGGATTCTTAAAGTAGACAAAATAGAGAAAGATTGGAACAAACTTTTCACATTAGTGAGAGCTTTTGAATAATGTGGGTGTTATACTCACAGAGACACACACACATATATATGCAGTACATACTCGTGCCCAGCTCATATTCTAAATATAAATGAAGTATAGATGAGTTGGAATTGATTTGCTGTTTTCTTTGGCAAGAGTAATAAAACTTGTTGGAGTGTGTGTAGGATTTTCTTTTCTTTTTTTTTAAACGTTAATGCAGTGAACACATTTTCTTTTCAATTTAAATGTTTTTGGCTCTATTACCTTCTCATGTCTATATTTGATGTTTCATTATGCATAGTGTATAATTAAGAACATAGAGGCAGAATAAGCTGGAGTTAAAACCTCACTCTGTCTGACTAGTTGTGTGAGTTTAGGTAGGTTATTTAATGTCTCAGAATTTGTTTCCTCTTCCATGCCTGTCTCATAGAGTTGTCGATATTAAATGAGACAAAATATTTAACACGCATAGCACAGTACTCAATAATCACAAATAATAAATACTGTCTTCTGTTACTCACACTATAATCTCCTGATATTTGGTGGTGGATGGAATAAACATGGTTAAATGACTGTGTAGTGTCGTGGTGATAGAAGATTACCACCAGAAATAAATGGTACGAAAGTAGGTTTTGTAATTTGTGCTTATAGGGATAAGATTATTTTATTCTCAGTGCGCTCTTCTTGTAGCTTTTTCAGGAGCCTGTGGTTTTATGTTTGGTCAACTCTGTACCAATCAGCTCGATATTTGAATGTAAAACAAATACGTATCCATTCTCTATGATCCTCTGTGATCATGTTGATGTTGTAATGTCCTGTGCCATGGGCCATTCACGTTATCATTTCCCCCTTTCATTTGTCTATAAACCCGTTGCCGTCAAGTTGATTCTGACTCATAGCGACCCTAAGGACAGAGTACAACTACCCTATAGGGTTTCCAAGGAATGGCTGGTGGATTCGAACTCCCATCCTTTTGGTTAGCAGCCTGAGCTCTTAACTACTGTGCCACCAGGGTCCTTAATTTGTCTATGGAAGTTGTTTATTTCTCCCTCAGACTAAGAACCACTTGAGGCCTTTAAAAACTGCCAGCAGCAAATAGGTCTGGGCTGGGAGGTTAGGGAAGGCCTGGTCAATACATCAAGTTGTATGAGGTTGTATTACATGGTTGCTGCTCTCTGACACCAGGAAAAAAAAAAAGGTTACTGCCCTGGCACACCTGAATGAAGTACCTGACGGCATTAGAGTGAGAAGACCAGGGGAAATACCTCATAATGACCAGTGGTCTGTAGTGTCATCGCAGGAAAAGTCTGGGCTCATTTTTTCCAAGCACTTGTCTCCATATGCCTGTAGTTTGGAGTTGCCTGTTGGGGTGGCTTATATTCCAGGCTGAACTTGAGCCCTGGTATAAAGGAAATAAAGCCTTACTTATTCAGGCAACATGTCCTGCCTGCTTCTCTGGGTAATCTTCAGCCTTTTTCTAGCTAAGATGTTTAAAAAGGGCCTTGTTTAAAAAGGCTTTTATTATCTTCAGCATTCCAGATGTTGAACATACCTTCAGCCTTTTTCTAGCTAAGTATCTTAGGCTCAGAGACTCCTTTAGCTTGGCCTGCTTTTATAAACTCCAGTGATTTTTTTCTTAAGGGTTCTCAACTAATAATTTTCAGTTTCCTCAGATGGATCACAGCTAGTAATAGACCCACTTAGAAGTTATCAAAGAAACTGACCCATTTCTATTTAGAGAGCAAAACTTACATATTATATAATCCAGAGGAGTTGTACAGTACAATAAACCTGAAAAGGTGATTGGTGTGAGTTGTTTATTTTCTCCCTAGACAACTTAAGTTGTGTTGATAGAGCTGGTGCTAGGCAGCCAGTACGGAATGTTGACCCGTGTCTTTCCAGCCAGGTTTATAAAGGTCATAAAGGGAACAATTTTTTGCCCCTTTCTCAGTTTTTGGCTACAAATCCTTGAAATATTGCCTTTTTCCCTTCCCTGTAATTCATATAATTCTCAAAACTGATTTGTGGTTTTTTTTTTTTTTTTTTAACCACGGTTGCTTCTTTTTTAATTTCAGAGTGGATTTTACTGTTAGGCGAGAGAGGAATTAGTTTCTTTAAAAAGACTGGGCTTTTTTTTTTTTAAACAGAATATTTAGAATGCTGAGCTTTTCTTTAAACAGATACTTCTGACTTTTTGTATTTCAGTAAGTATCAAGCACCTTCTCCGTCTTCTAGGTGATCCATTATAGATGTGAAGAGATAGAGCAGGGTGCTTGCCTTCCTTTGTGATGCTTTTAAACATTTCTGACATACTTTGTTTGAGAGGGTTTGGGCTTCCCAAAAAAGCTAACGCTGTTTACATTTCTATGGGTTGTTACTTCAGAGGTGTAGCTACATCAGCCTGACCTTGACTGCAGCCCCACCTAAAGCAGAAAATAGACTTGCCTTCCTCCCTACTTGCTGGTACTTGATAGTGATGGTAGGAGAAGATTCTTGAAGTATGGATTCATAAATTTTGAGTATTTATATTTAAAGTAAACACAGTGTAGTGTTTTGAACCTGTCTCCCAAATAAGATTGTAACATTTTTATTTATTAGTAATTAACTCAGGGCACCTTTATGACGGAAACATTTTTAAAATTTGGAGTTCAATTATTGGAGCATTTGGACTCATTCATAAAGATTGAGCTGGAAAACGGCTCACCAGATGGAGAGTTCAATTCATTTAAACTCACAAATAGATGTATTAAACATCTATTCTTAGTTCCTAATAATAATGTGCAAGCTTGGCCCTCAAGACTGGGGTGTACACAGTGGAATTTGATTCAAGGCAAACCAGTAAGCCTTATGAGAGAAGTGTAAGTAGAGCACTTGGGTAGGATTGGTTAATTGTAGGAGGCTTCAACTGTGCAGAGCCTGATGGATATTTCAATTCTCAACAGGTAAAGAAAGGATGAAACAAAGTTCAAGGCAGAGGGAGCCAGAAAGACAAAAGCTCAGAGGAAATAGCATAAAAGGGTGTGGAAGTGTTTTGATTGTAGCCTATTTCTGGAAAGGAGTAGCACTTCAGGTTAGGAATGTTGGCTGATTACAGGGAGTATGGAATAAAGCCATGGAGGAAGTTGAGTGAGTTGGAACAAGATGGTTTCTAGGTAGAACCAAACTTAGTGACCTGTTAAAAATTGAATGAGAAAGAAGTCAAACCAAGGATTGATGACTGTGATGCAGTTTCCTGAATATAGGAATCCCAGGAGGAAAAGAACTGGTTTTAGGAAGATAATGAGTTTGTACAGTGGAGTAGGTAGTTGGTAATTTAAGTTTGTATGTCTTTAATGATATGGTGGCTAAAATAGAGAAAGAACAAAATATCATCACTGTCTTTGGCTGGGTTCTCTAGAGAAGCAAAACCAGTAAAGCATATAAATTATATAGAGAGAGAGATTTATAGCAAGGGAACAGCTCACGCAGTTGTGGAGGTTGGAATGCCCCAAGTCCATGGACCAGGATAGAGGCCTTTTCCAATTTATGCAGCTGCAGAAATTGGTGAATCCAAGAGCAGCAGGTCGGAGAGCAGGGCTCCTGCTCACAGTCTGTGAAGGTCAAGGAATTCCAAGATCGACAGGTAAGGTGCTAGCTCAAGTCCCAAGAACCAGAGGTCAGTCATGAGGCAGCTGCTAGATCCAGAACAAGCCAAAAGCATCGGCAAGGTGATCAGGAAGTAGGTGGTGGGGAATGGAGAGATGAAGGCTGAGGGGGTGGTGAGCTGCCACAGGCCCTGCCCCCACCGGTACCACTCAACAGATTGCATCATGGGGGTGATCACAGGGAAGTGATCACAACATGATACAACTGCCAAAACACTGAGAATCATGGCCCAGCCAGGTACACACAATCTTAACCATCACAGCCACCAACATTAAAATTTATATTAATTATATCAAGTACTTTGTAAGAACTTCAGTATGTCCTTCAAATTCAAGCTTACACTTGTCACAAAAGATCCTTGAAATCTCATTGTGTAGTTTCCCAGAGTGCCCCATAACAGTTACCCAGTGAGGCACCAATGAGATTTGAAACTTTGGCCTCACAGACACCCTGCCTCCAAAGTGATCACAGCGTCACTAAAATGTTTTATTAGGGAATATTTAACACATATAAAAAGATTTGTCATGAATATATTGTTTGATTACAATAATAAAACAATTATCTTGGAGTCCATCACCAACTTAAGATGTAGGACATTACCAGTGATTTTAAAGCTGTTTGTGTACTGAGCAGAAACAGTTTGGCCAATGAAATAGGCTGCTCTTCCTAATGGTGAAAAGTTGCCAACTTTGTGAACTGTACCCTAAACTGTGTTTGCCTCCTATAAAGTAACAAAACCTGAATCTACACTGAAGTAGCTGTTTTGTTAAGGTTAGGGACCAGTGATCTTAGGGAATTAATCTTAGTTATACTGGAGGCTTGATTTATGCCAGGACCAGGTGTCTGCGTTCTGACAGACTTCCCCACATAGGCACAAATAAAGTCTCTAATTTTAAGGGCCTTAGACTGAAAATATCATTCTGTGTTCCATTTGCAATTCTCATTCTTTTTGTCATGACAAAATATTCTAAATCTGTAATTTGGGGAATGGGATCAATGCGCTGTGAGCAGACACACCCTGATTAAGTGAACATTTCAAGTTAAGCTCTGGTAAAACGCAGACCCAGTGCTGTCGAGTCGATTCCGACTCTCTGGTAGAAGATGGTTAATCATTTGCAGAAGCTCCAAATGGGGTGATTTTCTAGCTCACCTTGTGGAGATTGTCTTCTGCCTCCCACCATTTTTAGCTTTAACTTTCTCCTTCAGTACAAGGGAATTAAAGAATTTGGTGAATAGGTTAATCAGACAAGAAAAGATTGACTGATGTTTCGACTTCCAATCTCAACTCTTGTTTTCTCGACATTCATGTGAGGAAATAGGCTAATTATTTTTAAAGCTTTGCCATATACAGGGATCTTTGTTGCTGTTGCTGCAAACTGCAGTAAAAGAGAGAAGATGAAAACCCAGGTGCTCGTGATGATATTTCTATGTACTTGGGTGGCACTGTGGTGAAATGAGTTACAGAGCCCATCTCCTTGGCCTCCCCACCCCCTTTCCTGGCCCTTCAGGTATTTCTGAGGAACCAGCCACTGGACTGGAGAATTGCTAAAAGGTTTTTGGTTCTAATATTACACCACATACGGTTCTGGCTACCTTATACTTAACTGTGTGCCACGTCGGTCCATGTTGCTCCCATTCTTTGCTGCCTTTTGAGCCACAGTTATGCAAGGTCATAGTCTCTTTTCTGTGTAATCAGCACTGCTTTTCAGTGTCAGCATTGAAAAGATTCCAGGTTTTGATTGAGGGCCAAGTCTGCCTTTCTTTGGAATTAATAAATAATAACAAGTAATGTTTTATATTTACATTACTTAGTTAAGGTTATCGTTAGTTGCCATCGAGTCTATTCCAACTCATGGCAACCTATGCCATGTGTGCAGAGTAGAGCTGGTCTATAGGGTTTTCAAGGCTGTGACTTTTTAGAAGCAGATTTCCAGGCCTGTCTTTCGAGATGCCTCTGGGTGGGTTTGAAATGCCAACCTTTTCACTAATAGTTGAGCGCTGAACAATTAGTGCCTGTAAAATTTGAGTGGGGGTAGTAGTGATAGTGGCTTTGTCAGAATCTGTCTAACTTCAGCGGCGATGATGACCAGAATCAACCCGTAGCTGATTCCCACGAGGTGGGGGTCAGACACACCTCCACTCTCCAGCCTTTTCACTGTCCCTCCCAGGACACTGTCTGCTTCTCTGCTGCTTCAGTAATCCATTGCGATGGCCACACAGAAGTCACAGGCCATACTTACAGTTAAGTGGTTTATTAATGAACAGGCTACAACTCAGGATCAAGGCTGAGAAACACGTGGGCACAGTCTCCCTTCTTCAGTGCAGGACGCAGCTGCAGAAGCTGGTGAACCCAAGATCGGCAGGTGGGAGGCAGGGCTCCCGCTCCTTTCGGCCCTGCCGCCTGTCACTGCCTGCTCTGCCCCTGGGCCCCTTCCAAGCCTGCCTCTTTGTTCAGTGTTACAACCCTTGACTATGTTACAGTTGCTTTAGGAGGTTCCTTGCCTCCTCGCTCTCTCTATCTCTTCTTTCTTCCTTCTGCATTTTCCTGCTGCCTCTCTTCTGTCTCAAAACCTCTGTGGACCTGGGTGTTCATACACACCACTCCTTTTCAATTTCAAGGCATGGCACACCCACTAGAGCCACGAACTGACCAATTCCCTCTTGGTAGGCCACAGACACTTCACTTGCATAGTTGGCTATAACTTACCTCGTTTGCATAGTCTATTGACCAGTCCCTGCAAGGTGCATACCAGTCATTAGGTGGGCTGCAGCCCAGGACCGGAGAAAAAGTATCAAAACCAAGTTGTTTTCAGCTTACCCAGGAAATGTCAACCAACCTGGACAAAAGCAACAGACCCTCTTGGGTAGAAAACTAGGGTTAAATGTAACGCCTCAGGGTTTAGAGGAAAAATCTCTCAAGCTGTTTTTCCAAAGAACCAAGGCAAAAGGCCACATAAAGGAACTCATTTCACCACAGTGCCACCCAGGTAATAGAAATATTGAGGCTGTAGACTTCCTCTTGGTCATGAAGACAATTCAGTAGAGGCTTCAGGACAGTGCATGGGCAATCCCAGAGGGACGAGATAGCTCACTGTCATGGAATTCTGGAGAGAATTTTATCTCCATTTTTACTTTTTTTTTTTTTCGGACACTGGCTTTAAGGAAGGTTGTTTTATTCCCGTTGGAGATGTCCTGATTAGAGGAATGTCAAATTAGTTGGTATGAGTTATACAAGAGCCATGGTGGCGCTGGACCCTGAAATTGACTTTGACTACTCACGCGACCCTTATTTTGATAGATTTAACTGCCCTGGAGTTTTATTGACTGTCCATCACAATCTTTCAGATCAGAGGACTCATTCCTTTGCTTAACTTCGTTAAAAAAATATTTTTGCCTGAAATTGTAAACGAGATGCCTCCCAATCCGTTGCATAAGGAACTTACAGCAACACCAGGGGTGTCGTTGGAAAAGAGGTTAAAATACACAGCTGGGCTTGTTAAAGAGGAAGAGTGCTATATTAACTCTCAGTGTCACACTCTCCCACAGTCAGCTCCAGCAGTAAACAAGAGTTATTGGAAGCTGAGATAGTTTGAGACACTTCACTTATCTCCCAGTACTTGACTTCAGAAGCCAAACATTTAAAATACCTTTTGCTGGTGTAAAAATGTTTATCCGTTTAAAATACAATGCCGTTTTAACAAAAGCACCCTGGTGACAAGCTGTTTAGATATAGCACAGTTAATAAACTGTCAAGTCCTATACACATACACTTGAAAAGACCAGCACAGTTACCAAGGCTTGGCGTTATAAATCACTGTTAACAAACCTTAATTTGCTTAGCAGGCTAATGAATGATCTCCAATTTTCTTTTAGTAATTAGCTCCTGTGATAGTCATGTTAAAGGAACCTGCTTTCTATTACATTTAATCTCTGCTCTGAAATCTTTGGTGTCTGGTTTGCAGAAGGGGAAAAAAACCAACAACTTTCAGTCTCCATTGCCAAGTCCCTGGTCATAAATCTCGATGCAGGATTGTGGCTGTTTTCAAGTAGGAACATTGCCAAAGGTGATGACTGACTATTAGAGCTTATAAACTAATGTAGTAGCAAATTTAGAATGGCGTGGTAAAGCCAGATAATTGCAGCATTTCCTGCCTAAATGCTCTGCTGTGTACGTTGCCTCTGATTCTAAGGAGACATTAAAAATGCAGCAAGGCATAACAGCTGTGGTTCGTAGTGTCCTTCTAATGTTTCTTATGTTCATCACATCTCATAAAACCCTGCCCAGGCCAGCAAATGACTGTTCATATATACAGCTGGACTGTCCCAGAACCGAATCCTGTAGGTAACATTACAGAGGCCCACCAGGAGCTCACCCAAGTCCATGGTATGCCAAATTTCTCTTGCTATTCCCAAGAATTCTGTTTCCTTTTAATCCCCAAAGAGAACATTCACTTTCTACCTTTTGCAAGAGTTCCCATTAATAATCTACTTCTCCAGTCCTTTTGGGAAACAGGTCTAATTTTGCCAAGGGAAGGTAGGATAGTATCCTGTGCATAGGAAGAAAGAGAAGATAGGTTTCACCTTAAACCCAAAGGAGGCAAAGAAATTTGGTTCCCTGAGAATTTTTTAAAATACGCTTTTTAATAACTTTGCAGAAGAACTACCTCTGTGGTCTGTATGCAAACCTGGTTTCTCTGAAAAAGAGGAGCATTAACTAGAATGTTCTGAGAAGAGAAGGAAATTAGGGAGTCCAATAGGTTCTTTTTTGTTGTTATGATTGCAGTATGTTCTTTTAATCAAATATTAAACAGCTAAGTATCATGATGAAATGGGAGCCTTCAGCAGCATTTAAGGGGCATAATATACTCACAAGTTACTTTCACCTGTATGTTGCTAAGTTGCCAGCTTTACTAATTTGGTACCCAAGTAGACCTATTATTTGGGCTTTACGTAGGCTAGAGTTACAGAAATTGTAGGTCTGAAACCAAAACCTGTTGCCGTCAAGTCGATTCCAACTTATAGCAACCCTGTAGACAAAGTAGAACTGCCTCATACGGTTTCCAAGGAGCACCTGGTGGATTTGAACTGCTGACCTTTTGGTTAGCAGCCGTAGCTCTTAACCACTACGCTACCAGGTCTGGCTTAGAAGGGACTTCAAAATTGGCTTGTCCAACCACCATTCTGAAACATGACTTAGAGAGGAGCCTGGTATTGTTGGCGTAGACTTAACAAGTAGGACTGTGACCTTATCCCGGATACCCTTTTCTGTTGGTATAGTTGAAGATCACATCAGTTTTCCTGCTAGCTACATCACATTGTTCTCTTATCTTGATGGCAGTGACTGTTAACTAGTAACAATAAGTCTTTTTCATATGTGGTACTGTTAAATCCCTTTTCTGAAAAAATTCAATTGTAAGAAGTGGACCTTAGCTTTTTATCTCCGTTGAAGTTTGTCATGGTACACTTGGTCCATTATTCCAACTTTATTTAGAGTATGCCATCTAAAATATTGTTTCCCTCTTAGCTCCATGCTGATGAAAATCCCTTGGTGCTATACATGGGCTTCTTTGATCTTCATCCAAGTCACTGACAATACAATTTGACTGCTGCTAGGTTTTCCTTATTGCTGACTTTGCAATGACTCATCTTTATGGAATTTGATATATTCTGGCTGGTCATTATAGGTTCTATGTATTTATTTTCACTGGTGATTTTAATATGGGGCCTCACCAGAGATCAGACATTCTTCCTGGCTTTTGTTTACCCATAGACACACTGGGAAAGGGCTTTGAAAGAATCTTTGGACAAGCTTAGTATACTGAATGCCCCCCCCTCCTTTTTTTTGTAGTTATCTTATCTACCTGTTAAAAAACAAAAAAACAATAACTAGACAGTCTCTGTAGAGAAGTGTGGCAATTATTGTTCTCCTGCAGATAGGCAAAGTAATTGGCTATTAAAATATGTGTCTTAATTGACAACAGCAACTCAAACAGATACACGTACACCAATGTTCATTGTAGCGTTATTCACAATAGCCACAATTTGGAAACAGCCCATGTGCCCACCAGCAGATGAAGGGGTAGACAAAATGTGGTCTATACATACAAGGAAGTGTTATTCAGCTGTAAAGAGACATGAAGTTCTGGTACGTGCTATGACATGGAAGAACCTTGAAAACGTCATGCTAAGTGAAATAAGTTAGACACAAAAGGACAAATAAGTGATCCCATTTACGTGAAACATCTAGTACAGGCAAATCCATTGAGACAAAAATTAGTGAGACAAAAAGATCAGAGGTGGGGGGAGGAGCTGGGGAGTTTATACAGCCATTGAAAACCCTATGGAGCACAGATGTACTCTGAAACACGTGAGGCTGTGATGTGCCTCTCAGTCCATCTGAGTGGTGACTCCACCCTCAGGCCTGGAAGGCCCTGTTCTTCTGCCCCTTGGGCGTGGCAGTGATGACCCCTCAGCTTTGGGCAGCAGGTCTGGCCCCATCCTGCTGGCACTCGTGAAAGGGAGCTCCAAACCCCAGAACCGAGTTGTTGAAGATCTGACTCTCTGAAACTGTCTTAGCTATCTAGTGCTGCCGTAACAGAAATACCGCGAGTGGATGGCTTCAACAAACAAGTTTATTCTCTCAAGGTCTAGGAGGCTAGAAGCCCAAATTCATGGTGCCAGCTCCAGGGGAAGGCTTGCTTTCCCTGTCGGCTCTGAAGGAAGGTCCTTGTTATCAACATTCCCCTGGTCTAGGAGCCTCTCTGCACAGGAACCTCAGGTCCAAAGGACACATTCTGCTCCCCGTGCTGCTTTCTTGGTATGAGCTCCCCTACTCTCTGCTCACTTCCCTTTCCTTTTATCTCTTGTAAGATAAAAGGTGATGCAGGCCCCACCCCAGGAAAACTCCCTTTACATTGGATCAGGGATGTGACCTGAGTAAGGGTGTTACATCCCACCCTAATCCTCTTTAACATAATCTAATCTTCCCTCATTAGCCACAGGCAGAGATTAGGATTTACAACAGATAGGAAAATTACATCAATCACAAAATGGTGGACAACCACACAATACTGGGAATCATGGCCTAACCAAGTTGACACGTATTTTGGGGGGGACACAATTAAATCCATGACAGAAACCTAGGAGGCTGTGGCGCCACCTGTGAAACCCCCAGAGTCCATGATTTTACCCTTTGAGACGGAGGCAGCTTGGCTTCCTGTGTTCGTTGTCTCTGCAGCTTCTTCTTCCTGGCTCCTTGGCCTCAGCCCCTCGGGCCTCGCTGCCTGTGCCTGCCCTGCTGGGGCAAATGTTCCAGAGCTCTTCAGGCTCCACCAATAAGTGCCTGGCGGCACCCCATTCCACCAGGAAACTTTGCCTGGAAGGCACTCGGCTCTCTCGCTCAGTGAGTTGGCTTCAGCGCTGCCTCTCACTGGTCTCCTGGTTTTGCTGCTGCAGCTTCCCTTCTGCTACTTCTTGCTGTCTCTGCCATCTCAGTATAACAGCTTCCCTCACTTCCTCCTGAGTCCTCACCAGAAATCTTTCACGTCCATAATTCCACAACAGTCCTTTCAAGGCAACCTAGGCTTTTACTCTAAGGCACACACTTGAAACTCTTCCAGCCTATCGCCATTCACAGTTTCAGAACCACCTCTACCTCTCAGGTATCTGTCAGAGCAGCACCCCATTCTCTTGGTACCAAGTTCCGGTCTTAGTTACCTAGTGCTGCTGTAACAGATACCACGGTGGATGGCTTTAACACACGGAAATTTATTCTTTCACATTCTAGTAGTCTAGAAGTCTGAATTCAGGGTGCCAGCTCCAGGGGAAGGCTTACTCTCTGTTTCTCTTTCTCTGTCTCGGCCCTGAAGGACGGTCCTTGTCATCGATCTTCCCCTGGTCTAGGAGCTACTCAGTGCAGGGGCCTTGGGTCTAAAGGACGTGCTCTGCTCCTGGCACTGCTTTCTTGGTGGTATGATGTCCCTGTCTCTCTGCTCACTTCTCAAAAGAGACTGACACAAGATACAGCCTCATCCTGTAAAATCCCATCCTGCCCCATTAACCTGACGGCCCCTCATCCTGCCTCACAACGTCACAGAGGTAGGATTCACAACACATAGGAAAATCCTAGCAGGTGACAAGATGGCGGACAGTCACCCAGTACTGGGAATCATGGCCTGGTCGATTTGACACACATTTTTTGTTTAGTCTGTAACATCCAGGTTATTGCAAATTCTGAATTTTGAGGGCCATGAAGTTAATGAAGTTTTTGTCTTATTCCTCTCTGTACATTGACCATCTTCTCATTGTATTTCCTTCATCTTTCAAGTCAAAGGTTGGGTCAGGATGCTTCAAGGAGCCCTACGGTATGAGCTCCTCTGTGGATGTGTTGGTAACTCTTTCGCGGCCAGTGCAGGAACGAGGCGTGTTTAGGGACCACCTGTAGAGGTCAAGGTGCCAGTTACTCCCACCTGAACTCTGTCTTCTTGGACGTGCTGCAGCACACAAGCACTTGAATTCTTTAACCCAGGATGTTAGCAAACAAGGATAAGACCTACTGTGCAAAGCCAGCGATTATGTAAGTCTTATATAAGCTGGTCTTCTTTAGTCCCTTACTATTAAAAAGAATGCTAGTCCTTAGCTGGGAGAGTCTTAGAGTTGGGGTTCAGTAACGCTTCCTCTTGTTGGCTTTCCCTAATTTACAAGTCTCAGGGCCTGAGCAAGCCCTTGATGGTTGAACACTGAAGTTTTGGGACACCCTTTCAGTGCTCAGAGTATAAGACATTACTACTCTTACAGCAAAAAAAAAAGAAAAAGAAAAAGTTTGCCTTGCTTCTTTTCCTGCTATGATGTGTGCATTTTGTTACTTTCCGCTGCATATGATTTTTCTTAAACTACCTTTCTGAGCTTCATTGATCATAATTTTACTGTTAGATCTTTATCACTATTTTTACGAACTACTGAGTATTTGTGTTTATGACGTATAAAAGTACATACCCAAAAAAACCCAGTGCAACACATACATAAATTAAGCAATTAGCATATATTAACTATTTCATTCACACAGTAATCATATGAGGTTTAAACAGTCATTGTTCCCATTTTAGAGATAAGAAAACTGAGTCTCAGAGGGGGTAAGTAACTTTCCCAAAGTCACACAGGTAGTAAGAATTTGAGTTGAGATTTGACTCCGGTGGATGAAAACTATCCTGCCAAGAGGCTGAATCGTTATTTCACATTGAGCAACCAAGAAAATAAGATCTGCATTATTTTTTTCCACCAGTTTTTTAGGAGCATATACCAAATGGTGAGTTCTGTCTATATTTGTTTTACTTCCTTTACTAGACAGTAGAGCAAGTGTGTCCTTGTAGTCTGTTTATTACCTTTTACTACAAACATAAAACCTTACCCCCTCCCCCCCAAAACAAAAGGTTTTATAAATGTTTATTGATACTAATATGTAATTGGATATATAAGCCAATGCATATAAAGCCTGGCTCATGACACGGCCTAGGCCAGGTGTGTGGTTTTCCAAAGCTTTTTGCCTTTATGAATGGCCTGGAAAACTTGTTACTCTTCAGAACTGTCGCTTTCAGGCCCCCACCCATGGCCCAGGAGTACCTGATTTGTGACAAGCTCCTTAGGTGAATCCAGAGGAGTCAGCCAGAAGGTGTACCTGTACGGGATGTCATTGGAAAGCAACCTTAGCAGATATAATTACCACCTGATTTAATAATATGCACATTTGTATTAGCAAATTTTTATCTGCATGTTCACACTGGGCACCGGGGTTTCCTTTTTTACGATAGTGTAACTTGCCCAAGACTCAATTAGATATTTGATGGTTCTCTGTCTGACCTTTATTTGGTTGATCATTTTTCTGCCCATATTCACTCTGTCATACTCACGTAAGGACTTCGGTGACATTCTGGGTAGAATGCTTTAATAATTGGGGGAGTGCAGAAAAAGACTGTTGGTGCTTGGTAGGAATATTTCTGGGGGTCTGCTTACTCCTCTGTTTGAGACAATTGCCCAATGAGTTTTTATTTATGTTACATATAGTAATTAAAAAAAAAAAAAATCGACAGCACTGGGTTTTTTTTTTTTTTTACTTACTCCTCTATTTGAGACAATTGCCCAATGAGTTTTTATTTATATTAGATTACTTTTTTCAAAATAGAATTGGAATTTTTTAAACCCATCCATTTCAATGTATACAAGATTTAAAAAAACAGATAGCTTAATGTTTTTATTCCTGATTCCTTTCATCAAACTGCTTTTATTACACTTTTATTCATTTTATCGTTTTCCACTATCCAGCAATAGGCTTATTCTTGGTTCATTTCTTCTTTCAAGCAGTGGAATTATTTACGTATTTTTCCTTTTCTCCCATCTTCTGCTTTCCAGCCCCCACTCCCATTTGGTCCTGCAACATGGTAAAATTACAGACGTGAGCCTGAATATAAAGGATTGCTTCACTGATTGCTAAACATGTATTCTAGTGCTTTTAAACTCATTTCAGGTCATCGTGCTGCCAATTAGTTTGATTACAAGTATTTAAGCTGTCACATATAAAGCCTTCTATTTCCAAGGGTTTCAGCTTTCAAATCATGAAAACGAAGTGCACTGTGCTTCTCTATGTACACAGCTCACTTTTAATACTTTAGAAGAAAGCTGGGCCTATTATAAAGATCAGTCACCCATTCAGAGCCTGGGTAAAACATACCCAATTTTGGAGCAGTGATACAACCTTGTTAGAAATTTTGAAAACGTGCATGTATGCATATGTGTAGGTACCAAAACCAAACCCACTGCCGTCGAGTCGATTCCAACTCATAGCAACCTTATAGGACAGGGTAGAATTGCCCGATAGTTTCCAAGGAGCACCTGGCGGATTCAAACTGCCGACCTCTTGGTTAGCAGCCGTATCACTTAACCACTATGCCACCAGGGTTTCCATGTGTAGGTAGGGACTGTAAAAATCACTTCTTTATTCTAGTTTTAGGATACGTGGTTGCAAATCATTAAAAAAATGGCATCTAACATCATTTGGTGACTAATATTTTGCCTGTGAAAGTGGAAGACTTTTGGAGAATTAAAACACACTCAAGTCTCTAAAGTAGTACCTTCAACATAAGGCAAGAGCCCACGATTGTATAAAAAAAAAACCCAGCGCCATCGAGTCGATTCCAGATCGCATATGAAGTAGTAAAATCCTAGGGTAGAAAATGTATACAGGGTTGATGGAGCTATTAAAAGTTGATAGATTTCAAACAAAAGGTAAAACATATCTCTCTTGCATATATAAAATGTACAGATTTTAAAGATTTTATTTAACTAATAATGATGGAACAAGTTAGAAGTTACAACCAGCTCAAAAGAGAATCCAAAAAACAGACACAGTTGTAGATCAGTTATATTGAAATGAATGTGCAAATGGAGGCAAAAGTAGCTTCTAGGGAGGTCAGATCAGCCTCTATCTGACAGGACAGAATTTGCATGATTTTAAACAGACATTATTTTGCACTGCTGTCAGTTACCTAGAACTTACTGAGTTGTAAAATTGTGCCCATGGCATCACAAAAAGGTTAACACTGGAGAGCCCACTATAGACCATGTGTAGTTTTCCCTTGAGACGCAGGTTATCTCCTGTGATCAGTGAGAATAAGAGACCATTTAAAATGTTTCATTTCAGTTTACAAAAGCAGAATCTACTGAATGGTTATGGGTTATAGACAGCTTTTTAAAGAAGAGAAAGAATTTTGTTATACAAAATTGAACGTTAAAACAACATCAGCAATATTCCAAACAGAAACTACAACCATTGTTCACAAGTTCATGCAATCCTATGTAATTAATTCTGCACTAGATCTTGGGTTATCAGCCTCATGAATCCATCTGCTTCTTGGCACAGAAGAGTTCTGGGGATCCTAACTCAGCCCACTGACAGGTCTTAAAGTTGTTTGAGAAGTGACAACAGAAGCCTGTACCCAAGAGTCTGTTCTTTGAGGTGTTAGTTATTTGACGCACCGGGTACAGTCCTTGTCCATGAAGCTTTGAGACAGTCTTTGCTGAAGACCAGAACTTTGGCTTGTAGCAGAATGAAGAGCCTTCAGGAAAACATCAGAGTTAAAAAAAAAAAAAATTGTGAACGACACAGGCTGTGTTAATTTATCACGTAATTTCCAGGAGTAAAAGATGTGCTGAGAGGTTATAACAAGAATAATGCAATTAACAAGGACATTTGGTGGTTTCTGTGGCGTGCAGAACAAAACTAATATAAAGAAAAAGTTTTACACAATATGTCTGTAAAGATAATGATTAAGCCTGTTTTCCAAGAAGACAGTGTTACATTTGATTTCTAAAATCGAAGGAACCTAACAGCTCCCGTCAGGTCAGCTCCCACACTCGTGGCAGCCCCTGTGTGTCGGAGCAAAACTGTGTTCCACGGATGGGTTTTTAATGGCTGAATTTTTGGAAGTAGATCGCCAGGCCTTTTTTCTGAGGCGCTTATGGGTGGACTTGAACCTCCAACATTTAGGTTAGCAGCCTAAAACATTAAACATTGGCGCCACCCGGGGACTCTCTTGAGATATAACATAATTCTGAGACTATATATACCATATTTTTACACAAATAACACACATATTGTACTTTTTTGCAAATGGCAACCCCCCCGTGTATTATTTTCGTAAGTGTGCTATACCAATATTTTTTACATGTTAGTGACTTCAGTTTTTTTCTTTACATCCAACGGATTTAATGTTACTGGGATAAAATTTATGGAAACTTCATTTAAGGTAGATATTTTCTTAAACCAAATACAACCAACAGTGAACTGAATGGGCTTGTGGTGGACATGGGAGGGGGAGGCCATGTTGAAACGAAAGAGTTTGAATGCACAAAGAGCTAGAGATTAGCAAGTACGAAATGATCCTAGGCCTAAAACTACAAGAACAAGGTGTTGTTTACATTTTATTGCTTTCATAAATCTTAAAGCAGAACACAATTTTTGAAATCAACAAATAAGTCACCAGAAGAAATTATAGTTTCACTTTAAAATAGGCCATTTTAGTTTATTCAGTCATTGTCTTTATCATCATCATCCGACTTCTGGAACCCTACAAAGCCCAGTCATCATTGAAATATCTCAGAGCTGCCTACAGACGCTCTTCGTGACTTCTGAACTGATGTCCTCACCATTGCCTTCGGCATCTTCATCTTCAATGTTCTGCTGGTACACAATCCCAGGCTTTCTGAAGTCATTGTGGATGCTTCCTGGGGTCCTGTTCTCCCAAGCAGAAACCACCCGCTTGCAGACTTCTGCCAGAGTCACCCGCTTCAGTCATCCTGATGGTGTGAACTTGTAAATCCTAGCCTGCATCCGTCATCTCACTGTCTTCTCACGGAAGTCGTACGTGGGTGGTTGACCACTGTATCCAGTGGCTGCAGCTTGCAGATAAGGCCACCAGCCATTTTGAACATTTTCTTTTTCATTTGTGAACAGCCATGGCGTTGAAAATTAGCAAAGACTTCTTCTAAAAGAATCCCCACTGCCTGGCCTTGTAACATTTATCTACCCATACTTTCATAATATCACAGTCTATCCATCCCTTCTTATTACAGTGAACAGCCACACTGGTGGGCAGTTTTTCATGGGGCGTGGTAATTATTTCAGTTACCTCGTGCTGCTATAACAGAAATACCACAGTTGGATGGCTTTAACAAGCAGAAGTTTATTCTCTCACAGTGTAGGTGACTAGAAGTCCAAATTCAGGGTGCCAGCTACTTTCTCTCTTGGTTCTGGGGGAAGGTCCTTGTCATCAGTCATCTCTTGGGTCTAGATGCTTCTCAGCCCAAGCATCCCACAGGACACACTCCACTTCGGGCTCTTCTTTCTTAATGGTATGAGGTCCCTCTCCTCTCTGCTCGCTTCTCTTTTTCTCTGTCTCAAAAGAGACTGATTCAAGATACAACCTAATCCTGTAGATTCTGTCTGCCTTTTTAATAGAACTGCCTCTAGTCCTTCCTCATTAACATCATAGAGGTTAGGATTTATAACACATAGGATAATTACATCAGATCACAAAATGGAGGACAGCCACACGATACTGGGAATCATGGCCTAGCCAAGTTGACTGACATTTTAAGGGACACAATTCAGTCCATAACAATAACTCTCTTGAAAATCACCGTGGGCTTTAATTTACCCCACTCGCAGCACAACCAAGGACTACAGTGAAGCCAACCCTCTTGTGTCCAGTGGTTGTAATGGCTACAGTTTTCATTACAGTCCTAGTGACCAGAATGTCGAAAGACATCAGAACCTCATCCATATTAATTATGTCCATTGCAGAAATACCTAGTTCAGAGATTTCTTTGGTGACAGATTCATGGAAGTTGGCCATTTTTTTTTCACAGTCACCCAGAAGTTGCTGGCCTTCAGTGGTTCTCGTTCTCATGAAAGGCCATTCCTTTTCATGAACTGAGAAATCCAGGTGAAACCCTCCTTGAAATCTGGGACTCCTCTTTTCCTTGCCAGAAGCTTTCCTTTATTTTGAATTGTGGCAGTAGAGACAGCTTGATTTTGTTCCCTCAAGAAATAATACACTCTTTCCAGTTCTCCAACTTAGGCTGTTTTCCTCTGGGCCCACGGTGCATGTGTTTCGCGGATCCATTTTCTCCAGCTCCTTTTTCTCCTTACTCCGTTTGTGAGTGGACGACTCCTCAATCTCACACTCTCTTGCTGCTGCTGCTGCTCGGTTGGCGTATTTCTTTCGCCCTTGCAAGGACTTTTAGTTTGAAGTCAGCAGTGTTCAATTTGCATTTAATTCCTGCCATGATCTTAAAGGGTTCTAAGATTTATATTTATAAACAAACAAACAAAAAATGTGCACAATATAATTGATAACTGGCTGGTTCTAGTAAAAAGATCACAAAATTCAAATGTGACAGGTACAAGTAGCAAGGCTCTTTTTATATGCTTGAAAGCATCATTGATCAAAGACATTGGCACTAATAAGACAGAAGCAGACTATGAAATAAGCCAATCTAACGTAGCTTAATGGTTTCACTTAAGGTGATCTGGTAAGGTTTTCTCATTCAGCCGCTGAGCCAAGACCAATCATGTATCAGTTTTGCTTTGTTTATTCCTCTAATTAAAAGCCAGAGTTGAAAGGCGACTGTGATAATTACGTCAGTGCAGATCGAGTCGAGGTTCCTACTGATAGCTGCTTAGTGCCGTTGATGCCAGTGCAGGCTTCTCTTTGCTCTCCAGTTGATAGCATGTGATTTATGGACAGGCTTCAGTAGGTTCAACGTTCTGATTGTGACTCAAAAATGATGCGGATATAATCAAATTAATAGAAACAAACACACAGTTTCAATTGTTTATTTTCCTGTTACCAGGGTACTACCAGACTCGATCCATGACTTCTTGACTGTGGCACATACCTTTATTATGTACACATAGGAGCAAAATTAACATTTTGGACTATTGAATGAAGGTGAATGAGACTGAAATTCACTCCTGGAAATGTCATGAGACATGTGCGGTCTATGCATGGGTACATTATGCCACAAATTTTTTACATAGTTGTAATTTAGAAGAAAGTAAGAATATACCAAGAATTTATCACGAATATCCAGAGATTTGGTTAGTCTAGAGGAGGCCCTAAATGTCTGTATTTTAATAAACTGCCTAATAAGTCTAATATGCACTTCCAGTTGAAACCTGCTGGTGTAGAAGATGCTAGACTCAAATTAAAGAAGTGTGGTTGTAACCAAGGAAACAATTTAAGTAATAAGTGATATTATGGCCGATAGTCCTGTACTGTGGCGGCCTGATATTATCAGTCAGAGCAACGCTAGAACCCTGATAAAACAGGAAAGCCTGACGTAACTATTTCATACAACTTCCTGAGGTTGAACATATTTTAGAAAGCAAAGGCATTGACAAGTCACTAGGGACTTTGCATTTAGCGTAAATTTCTCCAATATTTCTGGGTGTGATGCTCTGACTGCAGAGATTTAGGCAGGGTGGACTGAACGTTTCTTCTGTGTCACCAACTCTCGTGCTGCCACTCCTCGTGGTAGCTCATCAGGAAGGCCTGGTCACTTCTGACATCCCTCTTTTTATAAGGTGAAAGAACAACTCTTTATGATTTCCCTGGGGAATCTTAAAGATAGTTTTAGATGCAAAAAATACCCTGAAAAAGACCAGACTTAATGGTCTGACTGAGACTAGAAGAATCCCGGCGGTCATGGTCCCCAAACCTTCTGTTGGCCCAGGACAGGAACGATTCCCGAAGACAACTCATCAGACATGGAAGGGACTGGACAATGGGTTGGAGAGAGATGCTGACGAAGAGTGAGCTACTTGTATCAGGTGGACACTTGAGACTGTGTTGGCATCTCCTGTCTGGAGGGGAGATGGGAGGGTAGAGAGGGTTAGAAACTGGCAAAACAGTCACGAAAGGGGAGACTGGAAGGAGGGAGCGGCTGACTCATTAGGGGGAGAGTAAATGGGAGTATGTAGTAAGGTGTATATAAGTTTATATGTGAGAGACTGACTTGATTTGTAAACTTTCACTTAAAGCACAATAAAAATTATTTAACAGCAACAACAAAAATATCCTGAAAGTTTAGTTTAATTTTGTCTTATTTTACATTTAGGATTCAGTTTTAGGAAAGCAAAAGGAGAGTTGAACACTTAAAATAGGATCACGGGTGCCTGTGAAACAGGCGCTGGCTCTCCGTTTGAAAGTGCTGCTAAAACATTTTGAAGTAAGCACAGAAAGTAATGTATGTAAGGAGCCTTAGTTCTTCTGTTTTTTTTTTTTTAAATAATAAAGGATAATGAAGCACAGAAAGTAATGTGACCATAAGGAGCCTTAGTTCTTCCGTTTTTGTTTTTGTTTTTTTTAAATAATAAAGGATAATGACGTCAACATAGAGAAATTTATTCTAGGAAGAGACAGAATCTTTACTATGTGGGCAGATTACACAGAAAAAAGAATAACCATTCATGTTACTGCTATTCAGACTCATATTACAAACTAAATCAAGTAAAGTTTGCTTTCCAAGTTTGTCCTTGTTATGCTCTCTCATAGTTTGGAACAAACTGACACTTCAGGACTGATCTTAGGGGGTCTGCAAGGACAGAACTGACATCACACTATCACTATGATAAGGGCGACAGCAGATGTCAGAAAAAATGCAAGTCAGGAGACAGTGGGGCAACATCTGTTATTGCTGAGAGGAAAAGATACCAACCTAGAAGTCTACACCCAGTGAATGTTAAGAGAATGAAAAGACAGTCCACAGACTAGAAGAAATTTTTTGTAAAATGTGTATCTGATAAAGGTCTTGTATACAGAAGATGTAAAGAAACCTCAACACATCTTAATAAGAAAACAACCCAATTCAAAAAATGGGCAAAGAGATTTGAACATTTACTTCACCAAAGAAGATACACAGATGCCCCCCCAAAAGCATATGAAAAAGTGTTCAACATCTGTAGTTATTAAGGAAAAGTGAACTAAAACCACAGTGCTATAGCATTTCATATGTATTAAGAATGGCTGAAATAAAAGAAGACTGACTATAACAAATGTTGGAGTAGATGTGGAGGGACTGGAACTCCCACCGCAGTGTTGACGAGTATAATAAGGTACAGCCACATCTGAAAACATTTTCTCAGTTTCTGAAATAGTTAAACATGTACCCATCATCTGGTCGTATAAATGATACCATTTATAGAAAATGCTAGAAAATGCAAATGAATGTGTAGTGAAGAAAGCAAATCTGTGTTTGCCTGGAGAGGTAGGTTCGGGGAGGGTTGGGAGGAACGAATGACCAAAGGACAGGAGTCGATGGATATGTTCATTACCTTGACTATGATGGTGGTTTCACAGATGTGTTCATATGTCAAAACTTATCAAATAGTACACCTTAAATATGTGTGGTTTATATATTTCAATCATACTTGAGTAAAGCTGTTTTTGAGAACAGTTATGAAGACCATGTTTCTGCTGTTAGCAATGACCTTGGCTTTATATGAGGTTTGCCTCCCATCTTTTCCTATTTTCTGTATTTTCAGTACATCAACCTATTGTACCCTGCAACCTCTCTATCTCAAACAACTAAACACAAAAACTCTTAAAATTGTCAGATGTATATTTCCATCAAAGAAATTTCTCATGGTCCTTTGTTAAATGTTCAGAGATACATGATTGGGCTTCATGAAACAAATGTGTCCCGTTTTATAGAATTAGGGGAGAGAAAATACATACAAAGGAGCCCATTCCTTTTTCTACAGCCTTTTATGTCAGAGCTAAAAATTGCTGTCTGATAAAATGTAGGCCACCGGATTGAATTACTTCATTGAACCATTGCTGTCCTCTGTTAATGGTAATTGCGCAGATATAGCAGTCTTTCTCGGCAACATCTCAGATATTTACCTCCTACTGTTTTTCAATTCAAACCTTTGATGAAAATATTCCCAGTACTTCTTTAAAGCAGATATCCAACTGTCTTTCTTGACAAAAGCAAGGTTTCTAAATCAGATCCTGACAATTTGTGACACAGCAGTCTATCCGAATCACCTTTTACCTATGTCACTATGTCATTTCCTGAAGAAGAAAGTGTCCATCAGACAAGAATTTCTGTAGGTTTTTGGGCCTGGGAGGTTGGTGTGCCAACGAAGATGGGAGCAGAAACAGAAAAAAACCATTCCTTCCTTTGACTTGAGGGGAAGGATTTCATTGAGAGGTTGGCCCAGTAAACAAAATAGAGAATTTGCATATTTTGAAGATAATTTATATGAGGAGAAATATTGTTTAGGTATTTGTTTTTCTCAAGACAGCAGTAAGTAAAATGATTTTTAAAAGCTTTTACTTTTAGAGTATTGGAGGTAATGAAACAAGGTTGATGTTTTTGATTCTTCTTAACTTTACCTGTTAGGTTATTTGAATACCACAGTGTTTAGTTTTCTGTTTCCTTCTCAGGGACTCAGCTCAGGACCTGGCCTACCTTCTGTCTTAAACTGAGCAGACTGCATCTCACCCAGTAAAGATGGTGAAAACAGTGTGCTTGGCAGGTACCATGAGGACTGTTCCTTTGATTCATGGTACCATGGCATCCAGAGTGCAGGATATGGTAACAGGAAGGGGGGGGGCAAACAAGCTTGGCATCAGCTGGACAGCCTGTCTTTATCTTTTTGTGCTATGGTGGGTTAGGCCTTTGTTTTTTCTCTTTTGGTTTCAGAGCAATACATATGATAATTGCATTCTTGGAATCAACTTGTAGCATCAGATATTAGGCTGGTTGACAAGTTTTAGAAGCTGTGGGGAGCCCCTCAGCAGAGTTGCATTACTGGGTTGGTGAGTGAGCAGCTGACGGCATGGTAGATACACTCCCTGCTGCCAGTCTGGTTTTGTTCTTCCCACGTGGGCCTCATGACAGGAACGATATTGCTGAGCAGGGGCCTTGCTTGTTGGCACTTGAGGAACAGACATTGGTCATTTAAGGTGGTCTCATTCAGGCCTGCTCAACTTTTGGGAGAGAAGTAAGTAAATCACATCTGAGCACTGGAAGGAGTTTGACTGAAGATTAAAGCTTATCTTAGAATTCCAGAGCTGAGGTCCTATCTAAAGAAACAGTGAAAGGCTTCTAGAAGGCAGAACAAGGACTTGTTGAAGAAGGAGGAGGTAGGGTTAGGTGTATGGAACGCAGTGTCATTTTATCAAGTGTCTGGCCACCTCACACCTTGAATCCAGCTCACTTTTACCCTTTCTAGGAGAGAACTTGTAAAGGGAGTCCTTCAGCAGCACTTGCCTTTATTGTTTAGATATCAAGGACTCTAGTCTCTCAGAAGGGGAAAGCTGGCAGTCTTATAGCAAAGCCTGTATTGATGGTAGCCTCTCCCGTGTTCCTAAACTTCTGTCTTGGGATCCTTTCCTGGCTGTCCCCATCATCGTTAGTAGTCAAAGGCTGTGACAAAGCTACCTGGAAAATAAATGAGTAATTCATAGTCTGTCAAAGCAGGAGTAGCCAAACACTCAACTCCCACCACCCCCCCGCCCCCACCCCGGGCTTAAAGTCTCCAAACTGAAACCTGGGTTTACACTCTACTAGTAGTGGCGTAGTGGTTAAGAGCTACAGCTGCTAACCAAAAGGTCTTCAGTTCAGATCTACCAGGTGCTCCTTGGAAACTCTATGGGCGCAGTTCTACTCTGTCCTATAGGGTCACCATGAGTCGGAATTGACTCAACAGCAATGGGTTTTTTGGTTTTTTAGTGTGACCTGGCATTCGGAAGCTCAGGAAGAAAGGGATGGGTCATCAGAACCGTTTGGAGGTAGGAGAGGAATCAGCCAGGGTTCATCTGTAGAAGAATCACTTCCACCTGGAATAGAACCATAACCTAGAATATCACCATAACCTAGAATATCACCATCTGCCAGGCATGAGTGATACTGGTTTCTAGCTAGGTAGGGACAGCTGAATCGTCCTGCTGGTTTTGTCTGCTGACCTGTGACTAACCCAGTGTCTGAATTCGTGGTCTCTGTCCACAGCTTCATCTGGCCCTGTTATCAGAAGAATGAACATAAGTGACAACCTCGAAACCTGCTCTTTGGAAATGTCCTCCCCTCCTGCCCACCCACCTCTGCCTCTGTCACACTGCCTTCTCTTCTTGGCTCCTCTTACCTCATACTTCTCTCTGTTGACACCGTGCGTGAAGTCCAAGAGCTGTAGCCGTGCCAGTAAGAGCTCAGTTACTTGCAGCTGGTGGTGCCACCTGTGCCTCTCAACCTTCAGCCAAAGCAGTTGCTTCCCCTGAGTGCCCTGCTTTGAGAAATTGGGAAGTGACTCAGAGTAGGAGCACTGATGGGCAGGATGGAGGAGAGAGCTTTTCTCTGGGCTCCTGTCTGAGGACAAAATTGTGAAGTGGTCTCAGATCTCTTTTGGGCTCATAGACAGCCCAAAAGATTTCTGAGTTGAGCCTCTGGCCGTTAGGTAGGCTAAGATTGAATAATTCCAAGCAAGCAGATGTCTTGTGGGGCTGCAGGACTGATGGCCTCATAAACTGCTCTGGTTGCATAGTTGAGGATGCTCATGGTTTCTTCTATCTCCACAAGATTTCTCTGCTTCTGTTTCTGTCCATTTTATTTTGTTCAGTCCTTTGCTTACTTGGAGAACGATTTCTCAGCTTCCCACCTCCACCCCATGAAGGTCCTTCATATAATTTTGAAAAAATAATGAGAACATGTCGAAGTAACATTTTTATTTCATCCTATTGCCTTATTCTACATTATTCTTAGCACTTGACCATGCTTAATATTTTCTTCTTGTTAAATCATTCTTAGTTTCTCGTCACTTTTATGTTGCACGTCACTTTGTTCTCTCTCATTTATTTGTTCATTTGCTTTATCCTCCTTGAGAGCTAATAATGATCCAGGCATTTAGGGAGGTCTGAGCGTAGTGGGATGAAAGATAACAATTCCTACCCTTAAGAGCTAGATTCTTAAATTGGAATGCCCACCAGAACTTTGAAGATTACACCTGGTGGAACCCCATCTCATTTGAGAACAGCTCCCTTAATGAGTTCATGGTCTTTTGAAGGCCTCCCTGGTGGGAGAAGAGAGAACATTGAAGGAAACTGATAATGTGAGCGCCATGCTTCTCCCAGGAATACACCCGCACAGTCTAGGGGCAGGTCAGCAGCCTTCTGGTGTGATGCCTGAACTGGTTCATGAAGTCAGAGTGGCGTTTAGCCAGATGAATAAAGGGTGTGGGGGTGTGTGGGGGGGGGGGTTGATTGTATTCCAGTCCCATGGAGTTCCACGTGCAAAAGCCCAAAGGCCAGGGCCTGCTGTTTTCAGGAACCTGCAGGTATTTTGAAATGCTTGGAAATTATGGGAACGAAGAAAGAAAGGGGTCAAGTCACGAGTAGTCTTCATGGGTCTTGTTAAAGAGTTTGTGTTTTACAGTGACGGTGATAGAGAGCCACTGGAGGATATTACGTAGCAGAAGGATGTAAGTAGATGCGTGTCAGGAGGATGGAGGATTTTACGTAGCAGGAGGGTGTAAGCGGATGCGTGTCAGGAGGATGGAGGATTTTACGTAGCAGGAGGGTGTAAGCGGATGCGTGTCAGGAGGATGGAGGATTTTACGTAGCAGAAGGATGTAAGCAGATGCGTGTTAGGAGGATGTAAGCGGATGCGTGTCAGGAGGATTACTCAGGCAGTGGAAGAAAGTTTTTGCAGGATTGAGATTGGAGGCCAGAAAGAATCCAGGAAGAGACAGTATGATGACAGCGTGATTAGGAGAGAGGGGGAATTTCTGGAGATATTTAGGATATGGAATCGATTGGACTATCAAGGCTTAGAGCCTTGGTGGCACAGTGGTTAAGAACTTGGATGCTCACCAAATGGTCAGCAGCTTGAATCCACCAGCCACTCCTTGGAAACCCTATAGGCAGTTCTGCTCTGTCCTATTGGATTGCTATGAGTTGCAACCGCCTCTGCAGCAATGGGTTTTGGTTTTTTATTCCTGCAGAGTAAAATGCATGGCGGGAGTGGCGAATGGTGGTATAATTCACTAAGACAGACAAAATAGGATCGCGATTAAGAGCAGGGATTCCATCCTAGATCTGCCACTTGCTCACTTAGTTACATGTTGGACGTGTTTTTAAGAGGTCTGTGGGTTGTCCAAGGTGCAGTGCCCTGAGGGAGTGTGGGCCTGAGTCTCAGAAGAGCAGCGTGCACCATAGATGAGGGTTGGCACACCATACAGTCCACAAATGTGATTTCCCTTCCAGGAAGAAAAGTGTTGATTTCGGACAGGCGTTGAGTACGTGGGATCCTTCTGCATGATTTAACTTGAGGATTTATACAGGGGCCTGATAAAGCACGATAAATATGTAAATAAAGATCTATCCATAACGCACTCCCTTCGTTATTGTTAGCAAGGGCATATTACATATTTCTTTCGACCAAAGTATAATTTTAAAAAACTCTACACACTGGCTTCCTTTTTTTATTTATTGCTCGGCTTTCCTCTGATTGCTTTTGCTGTACCATCAGCCAGCGTCTTTTTTTAATCATCTGCTCTGCGCTTTGAGGGACCCGCAGCCCTGGTAGAATACATCGTGGGAGATTCCACTTCTTTAAGGCGGTTTCGAGGCCGTGTGGCCTTAGACGAGGATGACCCGGTGTGTTTCAAGGGTGCCATGGTTTCTGTCTCACTGAATCCCTCACACATGTTTGAAGCAGTTACTCTCCTTTCTGCTGGCTCCCACTGACTTGTTAGATCACTGTTCGTCGGTGCCACAAGATGTTGGCAAGACCTCAGTGTGAAACAGAGTGTGAAATACATGTGGTTAAACTTCTCAGAATCTTCGTGTCAATCAAGATAAACTGGCTTAAAAGAATAGATGGATTTCAAAAGGAGCTTCAGGATTCTATAGCAGAAATGGTACATGTACCATTTCTCGTCATTTTTTTTTTTATGATGAATTTACGAAATAGGACACAGGAGGAACTATGCAGTACATTAAAATCCTAATTTGTTGGGATTATAACTGATAACATTAAAAAGAAAGAACAGTTTTTGTTTATACCATGTATGGTGCCCAAGGAGCCCTGGTGCACAGTGGTTAAAAGCTAAGCTGCTAACTAAAAGGTCAGCAGTTCGAATACACCAGCTGCTCCTTGGAAACCCTATGGGGCAGTCTACTCTGTCCTTTAGGATCGCTATGAGTTGGAATAGACCCAATGGCAGTGTTTTTTTTGTTTTGTTTTTGTTTTTATGGTGCCCAAATGCTGTGCCATGGAGTACTGGGACATTTGATCCCAAATTTGTGCAAAATTGCAAGGAGGAACCAGATAACAAGCTATACTTACTATATTATTATCAGAATAGTTTATGAATTGTTATAACAACAAAAATTTTAAACTGTATGTCTCTGATATACTTCGCAGTTTTCATTAAGCATCACTAATACTTAATATGAGTGTCTGTCTGATAAAGTCCTTAGAATTTTATTACAGCCCAAACGTAACAAGGTTTTGTTTCCCTGTTCATGGTGGCGACTGATGTATTACGATGTCAGCACGGTCTCTGCTTTGATTTCGTCTCCTCTGCTGTTGGGAAGTCTTGAGTGGATGTCTGTGGGAACATTTTCCATTTCCGGTGGCTCACATATACCCTTAGAGTCTCTTTCTGTCTAATCAAAGGATCATTAGATTGGTCTTTTATATATTTATTACCAAAAAATACTCGTTTTTACACTTGACATCTTAGGAGCATCATAATTTATAAAGTAGTGTTTACCCAAATAGTATCTGCATTCTTACCTTCATAGAGTTAAGAATTTAACAGGGTCTGCCATATTAATGAAGGGTTTGATTGTCAGGTACATTTGAACTAGTTGAAAGACCTTGATGTTGCTGCTGAAGTCCCTTCGAAAGGGAGCTTGCCGTGTAAGGAAAGTTGGCTTGGATTCTGATAGTGCTTTTACGTCAGTGAACGATGCCAGATTTCCCTCAGACAGAAAGCTCTGCTCACCTTAAGTTTAAGCTTTCAAACTCTTGCCTCGAAGACCTTGTCAGAATTCACCTTCTTCAAAGCTCAGTGCAAGAATAACTCCTAAGTCCTTAAGAACAATTCCCAAATGACCTGACCAAAGTTAGTCTCTCAGATTATGTCTCTGTGATGGCTTGATGGGTGCCATGGTGACTAAATTAGCACTCAGAAAAGATGGCCTTTGAAATAATTCCTTTCACACTGATGTAAGCGTTTGCACATTTATTATCCAGACTTCATTATGTTTAGTTGGCTGTTTTAATGGTGGCTGTCAGTGTCAGGAACTGTTTCTAGACAGTAGCGTGAAGACATTTGGGAAAGGTCCTTCATCGATATCTGACACCGGAGAATTCAGGAATAATGTACCGGCTACATAAAGCTGTTTATTCTTCCTAAACCAATCACTGCCTTTTGCAGCATTTCCAATGAAATTGTGATTTTTAGAAGATTCTTCTTTGATGGAGCTGTGATTTGCAATAATCTTGTCATGCCAAGCTCAGAATACTACGAAATGAAGACATTTGTGGAAGCGAATGATTGTAAATTGCATGCAAATTCCACCTCGGCTGGAATTAATCAATACAGAAACAGAACTTGTGCTCCTGATACAATGATGCTGAAAGTAACCCCATGGTCTCCTGTTTCCATGGGAATTAGGCCCTTATTTTCATTTAAATCTTTTTTTCCCGAACAAAAATCATTTTTTGAGTCTTTTAACAGTAGCTTATTTAGGAATAGATAACTGTTATAAAGGAAACAGGAAAAAAACTAAGCATCTCACTTCCCCGTGGGAACGTCTGGCATTTCCTATTTCATATGCTGTGCTTGTTGAATGAAACTTTCCCCCAATTTTTCTCGCTTATTTTTTCTGCACTGAGATATTCTAAGGCTTGTGATACAGTAGGTCCTGCGATTTTGTTATATGTTAAGTCTGCAGCTGGTCTCTCTCTGGCATGTTCTCTCCTTTATACCAGTTACCTATTGCAGGGAGGGTCCCTGCTTATTCTTGATTGATTTCTTTTTAAATAATATTGTATTTTTGATAAATGTTTATACTGCAAATTAGGTTTCCATTTAACAATGCCTGTACAGTTATTCTGTGACATTGGTTGAATTTTTCACGATGTATCAGCATTCTCCTTATTTCCATTCTGGTGGTTCTGTTTTCTTTAATCTGGCTTTCCAGCCCCTCCTTATCTTCACACCCTTGCTTTAGAGTTAACGTTGACCCTTTGGCCTCATATAGTTGCTTATTTAAAGGAACACAGTGCTTACATCAGAACTTACATGTAGCATCATTTATTTTATGAGCCAATTCATTGTTTGACTGAAAGGTGGCCTCTGGGAGCGATTTCAGTTCCAAGTTTAAAGGGATTCTCAGGACGATAGTCTCATGGTTTCCTCTAGTCTCTACTGGTCCAGTAAGTCTGGCCTATTTTAGGAATTTGTGCTTAATTCTACATTTTCCTCCCATTCTGTCTGGGATCTTCTGTTGTGTCCCTGGTCAGAACAGTCTTGACTGATTTTTTAAATCATTGCCATAAAAATCTGAATTTCTGGGGAACAGATCACTGTCTCTGAATTCAGTGTTTCTCATTTTCTTCGGTGGACAAGTATAGGCTTATTGTCTGTTATTCTTGTACTTGACCATGAGACCTGTCAGCCTTAGCTTATCTACTCCTTGCCTACTCTTCAAGCTGTTTAAGTCAAGAATTTGCAGGTGGAAGGTTCTATCATGGACATATTGCATATCATCCGTGTATCAGTGTTATTTATGCCTTATAAACCCTCAGAGCCTGACGTGTTCCAGCCACATGGGAGTACTTTAAGAGTTCCTTTATTCATAGCTCAATCCAAGCCCCAGTGGGTAACTCTCCGTAAACCTGCAGTGACATCCAGTGGCCTTGTGGTGTAATTTTTTTCCCCAAAATTTTCCAAAACTTATTATTTTATTATAGGACCATTATCACCTGTCAAAGAAAAATACTGCCGGAGGTACTGAAGGAAGTCCCCTGAATGCAGTACCTTCCAAATAGTTACTGACATGCCCCTTCCTGATGGTTTATTTCGTTGTCCTTGTTTGGAGGAATGGCAGCTTCTGATGAGATCAACTTCAGTTATTTCAAGATGATAGGGAAAAACAAAATTGAGGACAACTTTTAATAAAAAATATTCAGTGTAGAATTTCCTATTTTCAATATTTTTTGGAGAAGGTTTAAGAAATAAAGGAGAACCTTTAGTTTGTGCCCCTGTTTGTGCTGCTAAGAGTTTTGTGTCCTTGCTCTTTGATTCTTGTGCCATCTGTATCTCTGAGAATCTGCCGCTGTGTTATCCCTTGGATTTTCTCAAACCATCTGAGACCACTACTGTAATATCAGAGCCAGGTGACTCCAAGTCCGATTACTGCCTTGAATTGTGTTATTAAAAGAAAGAATGCTATTTTAATAAAAACAATATATCAGTATTATAAAATGTTTACATAGTAGAAAAAAGTCCAAAGAAAATGCAGCAGGTCAGCCTAAGTCTTACTCCCGCCTTGGAAACAACTAGTATTAACGTTTGGTGAGCCTCTTTTCAGATAGCTGTCTGTGCATAAAAAACCAAAACCCATTGCCATCAAGTCGATTCTGACTCATAGTGACCCTATAGGACAGAGTAGAACTGCCCCATAGGATTTCCAAGGAGCACCTGGTGGATTTGAACTGCTGACCTTCTGGTTAGCAGCCAAGCTCTTTAACCACTGCACCGCCAGGGTTCCTGTCTGTGCATATGTGGTTTAAAAAGATGAATAGAGAGGAAATAACTTCATTGGATTAAACTATATATATAAATTTTTATTCGGTTGTACTGAAGAACAATGTACTTATACTAAAATGCATGTTTATGTGTATAAATCATTGATTTTTTACAAATGTATTAACCATGAAACCAACATCCAATTCAAGATATAAAATATTTCCATCACTCCAGAAAGTTCTCTCGTTGCTCTTATTATTCAAACTCCAATCCCTAGAAGCAACTATTCTTCAGATTGCCGTCACTGGACTTACTTTACCTCTTCTAGAACTTCATATATGCTGCATTATATAGCTTGTATGTTTCCGTGTCTTTTTACTCTGAATGTCGTTCATGTGAAATTCATCCATATTGCTATGTGTATCTGTAGTTTCTTTGAGTCAAATGCCATGGCTGTACCATAATTTGTTTATATATTCACCTGTTGGTAGACATTTTGGCTATCTCCAAATATTGATTTATTTGTTGTTGTGAATAAATCATCTGTGGTCATTCTTGTATAAATCTTTTTGTGGTTATATGTTTTCATGTATTTTGGGTAAATACCTCGGTGGCAACTGCTGGATCATGTGCTAGTTGTATGAAGAGTTTCTACTCCCACATTCAGCAGGTGTTCATTATTCACACATTCATATTTACAGAGTCACCTACTTGCCAAAATTCATTTGTAACCCCAAAATCAGCCCTTGTGGTGCTTTCATATTCGTTCGCTATTACTCCTGGGACAAAAACTTTGAGTTAAACGACGTTGCATGTTCCCAGCAGAGGTTGAACAAGGTGACACTCTTCTTGTTTCATCTCTCATAAGGTGAAAAGTGTCCTTTTCATGGTCAGTGCCACATTTTTTGTGTTTTTGTTGGTGATTTCACTGTTTAAAATGGCTCCCAGATGTGGCATTGAAGTGCCGTCTAGTGTTCCTGAACTCCAGGAGGCTGTGATGTGCCTGCAGGGAAAAAAAAAAAAAAAAACAACACGTGTCAGATGATTTTCATTGATGAGTTAGGTGATCTTCATTCATACACGAGTTACAGTGCTGGTGGCCGTGAATTCAATGCTGATGAATCAACAGGAGCCGTCAGGTAAGGTGTCTTTAGATGGTAACACACGTAAAGCAAGGTTAGGTGTTGACTGGTCCTCAGAACAAGCTTTCAGTATTTGTTCATTCAGCGTTTGAGGCAACTTTATATAACATAAATACCACGAATAATGAGAATTGACTGTATATAATTTTTAATAAAATGTGTTTAATTTATTTGATTCAACAACCAAATAGAAACTGAGGTGAAATGCAAAAATTGCCCAATGAGTAGATGAGCAATTTTTGTTTAACTCCACAGTGCAAGGTTTTTCTAAAGGGTCCCACTCTGCGCTTCTCATGGTATCTCCATCCCCATGTTCTTCATTTTGATGCATCTCTTGGCTGCTGATTTGGTCTTCGGTTACCACTTCCAACAAAGGCTCAAGTGCTAGGTCCCCTGAATGTATTTGTGTTGTTAGTATTAAAATCCTCTCTCTAATTGTTTTTATTTCTGGCATTGAATATCGTTGACAAGAAGTCTGAGACCAGGCCATTCCCCACCACCTCACCCATACAGGATGTGTTTTTTGTTTTTGTTTTTGGGCTGGAGTTGAACAATACTTTCTGTATCCCAAAACTTCAAGATCTTAACCAGGAGAGATCTCAGAATCTTTCCCTGAACATGACATGCTTCTTCAGTTTGCAGGTACAGCTCTTCATTTCAGGAAAAAATTTCTTTATTTGACTTTTTTTTGCCTTTTGTTTCCTTGGTATCAGTAGTGTTTGTGTTGTTGTCTTTGCCATCTGTTGGCTTCCTATTTGCAACTATGTTAAACTCTCGGAGTTTGTTTGATTTTACTTTTGTTGTTTGAAAGGGATGTTTGTTTTACTTCTTCATCTTCTCAATTACTCAAATTTCTGCCATGTCTATTCTGATCTTTATTTTTTTTTCCCTCAGATGATGCTAGTTGACTTTTCAAACGTCTGTGGTTTTTGAGAACGTCTTAGTCATTTTAGTTTTTATGCTACATTTGCTAGTTGTGTTGCTTGCTAGGTTATAGTTTTTTTTTTTCACTTACTCCTGTTCATTTTAGGGAAACTAACTTGACTTTGAGTGGACATTAAAGAAACTAGTTCGAGGTTTCCTTTCCACGATCTTTAAACCTTATGACCTTGAGCATCCTAATCCAAGGGTCAGCAAACTGTGGTCCACTGGCCGAATGCAGCCCGCTGTCCTATTGTCATAAGCTTTACTGGGGCACAGGCACACTCAATTGTTTACGTATTGTTTATGGCCACTTTCGCACTCCCAATTTCAGGGTTGAGTAGTTGAAATAGAGACTGTATGGCTCACAAAATAAGGTATTTACTGTCTGGACCTTTACAGAAAAAGTTTGCCAACCCCTAGCCTAATCCATGGCCTCCTTCCACTTCCTACTGTTTCTAAGACAAGTAAGAGCTGCTTAGTGTAGTCCTGTTAGGGCTGGAGTTCTTATTTAGTTCTTAACCATTAATCTAAAGCCTGCTATGCTAGTCCATAAAGCTGCATCTTTGTGTCAGGAGATTTGTACAAGTCCAGCAGTACCTCCTGTGTTAATTGCCTTAGCAAGGGAAATGTATTTTCCAGAAGGAGACTACACATTTTACATATTTTACCTAAAGCACTTGCTAATGAAATGGCCCTAGCTTGCGTTTTCCATTTGAAATTATTTTTTAATCAACCTGAAATTGCTGCATAATCCAGGTTTTTGCAAATACTGACCAGTAGATTGTCTGTGTTTACCAAATAACAGAACCTTACTGTTTTTTAATTGGAAGTTTTATTGAGATAATTGAAGATTCCCATACAGTTCTAAGAATAATACAGAGAAATTCCTTGTATACTTTGCCGATTTTCTCCCAATGATAACACTTTACAAAATATAGTATTATACAGAACCTTATTTTGAGTAAATTGCATTGTTTATCTTTTGTCATATTAGAGATAGGATCTCTTTCATGATTGGTTTGAACATGTTTCTGTCATTGCTTTGAATTGTCATTACCATGAAGTGAGTCTCTGGATGGTAATGGCAGTTACTTTCTTTGACCACAGTAGTGTTTAATACTGCTGTGTTTACTTTACTTCCTAATTACCATAAAATGTGAGGCTGGGTACAGAGGGGGCCAGGAAAGACGTTTGATTTTCCTTAAAGTGACTTTGCCTTTGATGTGATGGTCAGGCCATGCTGGCTTAGGTCAGGCTAGGGAAAGAACCTAGAGGGATTGGTGGTGGGCAGCTACCTCATGGCTGCCAACTGCAAGGTTTGGTCTAGATAAGTCAGCTGAGTCTGGAATGGGTCATTGTAGTTCATGAGTCTAGACACCCAGAATGAGGTGTTCCAGAGCTCTGAGAATTAACAAGAGTAAGTCTAGCGTGTAGAAAGTAAACAAGCAGTATGTTTCAAACCTAGTGCTAAGCACACTTGTACCAAAGATGAGTGGTACATTCAAGGAGAAAGCATTTTTCTTCAGACCTTTGTCGTAATTGATGCTGAGGCAGAAATTTGACATTTAGTCTTTACTCTGCCATACCCACTCCCCAGACCCTTCTCAGATACAAAGCAAATGCCATGTGCTACTAGGGGAGGGCTGATAAACCTGTCAGCCCTTCTCGTCCCCGGCAAAGCTCAGTGGTTGTGGCCTTTGAAATGACACGAGGCCAAAACCATCTGCCACTGGATGGATCATCGCGCCCAGGATTCCGCACTAATCCAAAAGGGAGGTCTCCTGCCTCCGAAGGGGGACAAGAAACTTCCTCCTGCCCAAGACCTTCCACCAGTACAAGGCAGAGCTTGGCTTTCCTGGGGGGAGGAGTGTGGGGAAGGAAAGGAGACCTGTTTGCATTCCACGTGCTAAATGGAGTAGGAAGCAGAGGTGGCCTGCCATGGAGGGAGAGGCAGGGATGCTGAGAAAGTCCTGTTTCTGAGGCTCAGGTGCACAAGACAGCCTGAGACTGAAGCTGCAGCAGGAGAACTGAGAAACTCCCCTCCCTCCATCACAAGCCTTGCACCAGGAAATAAATAATAGTAGTCCACTGCTGAAGGAGTCTCCAGAGCATGGAGAGAACCCCTTCTGCCCCCCGTCCCCCAACCTATAATGCTTGTGTGCAGGGCCTACTTTAATTTGTCGTTGGATCAGGAACACTGAGAAAAACCCTTTGCCTTTTTTTTGTTTTTTAAATAAACTTTTTATTTTAGTTTTAAGTTTACAGAAAAGCTGTGCTGACAGTATGGAGATATCCAGTATATACTCTGTTTATGCCTACTGTTAACTGTTACATTAGTATGATACATTTGTCACAGTTAATAAACCAATATCGATACATTGTTATTAACAAAGTTTCATGCTTTATTCAGATATTAGTTTTTATTTAATGCCCTCTTTGGTTTTTTTTTCTGTTCCAGGATCCCATTGAGGGTATCCCATTGTATGTTTAGGCTTTTTGTCTTCTTAGGCACCTCTAGGCTGGGATGCTTTCTCACACTTATGTGTTTTTGATGACCTTAACAATTTTAAGGAATACTGGTCAGGCATTTTTGTAGAGTTCTCCTCAATTAGGGTTTTTCTAATGTTTTTCTGTTATTTATTTATTTTCATGATTAGACTAGGGTTTTGAGTTTTTGGAAAGAAGATCACAAATATAAATTCTCGCTTTCATCGCATCACATCAAGAGTACATGCTGTCGGCATGGCTATCACCAATGACTATAAACGTGATCACCTGGGCGAGGTAGTGTTTGTAGGTTTCTGCCCTGGAAAGTTACTCCCCCTCCCCTTATATTATACTTCTTGGAGGGCTGTCACTGTGCACACACCTAAGGAGTGGGTGGTTATGCTTCATCCATTTGAGAGCAGAGTATCTACATAAATTCCATAAAAATGGGATTCTTTTATATGAGAATTTTTTTTGTTCTCTCCAATTTATATCTTAATTCAATCATTTATTTATATTAATATGGATTTGTGGATATTTATACTTTGAGTTATAATCCAACACTATGTCATTACTTTGTTGCCCACATTGTTCCCATTTTGATCATTTGGAGCTCTCTCATTTGGCTCCTGCCTTGGCAGTTTTGAATTCTCACTAAGAACTAGGGCACAACAGTCCATGAAAGGAAGAATTTTAATCCTGTGGTACACAGAAATAATCTTAGCACCCAAATCCCAAACCCAATTTAACTACTGATTAAATTTACTAAATTCCCCCATGCTTATTGGCTGAAAGAAAAAATTACCCATTACAGGCAAAAATATTATTTACCTCAATTTCTTTTACACACATGGTCTGGAATTCATTAAAAAAATTATGACACACACAAAAATGAGAAAAAAATCAAGAAGTTATCAAGAGATAGTCAACAGAATCAGATACAGAGATGGCCCAGGTATGCAAACTGTTAGACAGTTAATGGAAAATGTAGAAAATATACATAAATCAATGGGGAAATTTCAGTAGAGAGATGGTGTCTATAAATAAGAATCAAATGGAAATGCTAGAAGTGAGAAACAGTATCATAGATGAATTTTGGGGGGGGCATTCTTTAGCAGACTGAACATGGTAAAAAAAGTAGAGGAAATAAATCAGTGAACTTGATTTTTAGAAGCCTTCTGAACTGAAACAGAGGAAAAATAATGGAAATTAAAAACTGAATATCCAAGAGCTATAATGCAGTATCAAACAGTATAACGCTTGGATAATACCAAATGGTCAAATATATGTGAAAAGAGAGAGACAGAAAGAATAGGACAGAAGAAATACTTGTAGAAACAATGGTTAAAAATGTTTGAAAAGTAACTAAAGACAGCATACCACAGATCAAAACAGGATAAAGAAAAAGACACGTAGGTGTGCATTGTAGTCAAACTCCTGAAAACCAAAATAAACAGAAAATTCTGAAGACAGAGGAAAGGGGAGGGGGGAAGAGGAAGAAGAAGAAAATAAGTAGTACGTACAGAGGTGTATAACATAAGTACCCTCAACCTAGAATTCTATGCCCAGGAAAAATAACTTCCAAAAAGAAGGCAAGAACAATACTTTATCAGTTGAACACACAGCAGGGGAGTTCTTTGCTAGCAGTCCAGCACTGTAAGAAATGTTAACGAAAACACTTCAGGTAGGGTGGACCGTGTGGTTCTACACAAAGGGGTAAAGAACACCACCAAAATATGGTAAAGTGTGAATAAATATAAAAGACATTTTCTTTTTATTTTTAATCTTTTGAAAAGAGATTTCTAAAACAAGGGTAGACGTACAATGCAAGCCAAATCTGACCTCTAGCTTGTGTTGTTGTTTTATTCTGCATGAGTGTGTGTTTTAATTATTTTGTTGTGCTAAATGTACTATATAACAAGACATTTGTCAGTGCAAAATTTTTATATGTATGATTCAGTGACATTGGTTACATTCATCATGTTGTATAATCATCACCATTGTTCCTTTCCAAATCACTTCACTACCATTAACAGAAACTCAGTGCCCCCTAAGCAAAGACAACCCCATTCCCCCTCCCTCTCACCCCTGGTAAACACTAGTAAACTTTGGTCTCTATACATTTGCCTATTTTATGTAAGTGGGGTCATATAATATTTATTCTTTTGTGGCTGACTTTTTTCACTCAGCATAATCGTTTTGAAGGTTAATTTGTGTTGAAGCATTTCAGGACTTCATCTCTCTTTATGGCTGAGTGATATTCCATTGTATGTGTATACCATGTTTTCTTTATCTGTTCGTCTATCGATGGACATTTAGGTGGTTTTTGGCTTGTTTTTGTGCACCCCGTAAGCTAAGAGTTTTTTCACATTTCTAAAGAGTTGTAAAAAGTTAAAAAAAAACAAAGTAATCAAAGAACAGGCAACAGGAATCGTCTGTGGCTCACAAGTCTTCAATTATTTACTGTCTGTCCCCGGTCTAAAGCAAAAATAACTATAATGTAGAGTTGGTAACATACATTGATAATACAAAACTTGGCACAAAGTGGGAAGAAATGGAAATACAGTGTTTTAAGGGTCATATACTATGTGTGAAGTAGTATAATAAAATTTCAGAATAGACTGTGATAAGTTAAAAATGTATATTATAAATCCTAGAGCAACCACTGGGGAAAAAATAAAACAATAAAAGCCATAAAAAAAGAAAATGTTCAACTAATGCAAAAGAAGGCAAGAAAAGAGGAGAAAGAAACAATATATGGGACAAATTAAAAACCAAAAATAACAGTAAGATGGCAAATATATACCCACCCTTAGCTATAATTATATTATATGGTTAAAAAGCAGAGATTATAAAATTGGATGGAAAATGAAACCCAATTATGTATTGTCCATAAGAAACCCATTTTAGATAGAAAGACAAAGCAATGTCAAAACTAAAAGGATGGAAAATGATGCTGTCATACAGACCCTAATCAAAAAAGTTGGAGTTGTTATATTCACATCAGATAAACCAGACTTCAGAAGAAGAAATACTACCAGGGAGGAAGTGTGATATTATGTAATAATCAAAATTAAAATTAGAAAGCAGTTCTAAAGGTGTGTGTATCTAGTAACAGAGCTTCAGGCTTCAAAATACATAAAGCAGAAGCTCAAAGACTTTCAAGAATTAGACAACTCTATCAATTTTTTTATCAATACAGTTAGGAATTTTAACACTCCTCTCCCAGTAATTGATAGAAAAGTAAACACAAATTAGTAAGGATATACAAGACTTGAGCAACGCTGTCAGTCACCTTGACTCAGCTGACATTTATGGAATACTCTTACAACAACAAAATAATTCACTTTTTTTTCAAGTGCACAGTGAATATTCATTAATATAGACCTTATTTTGAGCTGTAAAATAAATTTCAGTAAGTGTAAAAGCCTTGAAATTATGCAAATTAAGTTCAACATATTTAAATATAGCTCAAGAACAGAAAAATACCTGAATATCCCTTACATATTTGGAAATTAAATGACATGCTTCTAAATAACTCATAGATCACAGAAGACATCACAAATCTAATGTGATTTTACTTTTTTAATTGCTTTTATTTCTAGGCATTTATTAAATAGAGAGACCTAGGTATGTACTTAAAAGACTTGAAGACAGGGACTCAAACAGATACCTTGAATACCAGTGTTCATTGCAGCATTATTCACAACAGCCAGAAGGTGAAAACAAGCCAAGTGTCCATCAGCAGGTGAATGGATCATCAAAATGTGGTGTTATTGATATACAATGGAATTATTCAGCCAGAGAGAGAAAAGAAGTTCTGTTACATGCTGTGACATGGATGCACCTTGAAAATGTGCTGAGATAAGTTAGACACAAAAGGACAACTCTTTAGTGACCCCATTTATAGAAATGATCGAGAATAGGCAAATGCGTAGAAACAAAAGTTAGCAGTGGCCACCGGGGCTAGACGGAAAGGAGACTTCAGAGATGTTGCCTTGGAGTGATGAAAATCTTTTGGAAATAGATACTGGTGATGGTTGTACAACATTGTCAATTTAAATAATGTCACTGAATTGTACACTTACAAATAGTTAAAACGGCCAATTTTTTGATACATACGCATATGTATCTCTGTGCACTATACACACATACATAACTAATGACAATAATATTTTCTTGACATCTATACTAGTGTAGCGCATGATATATTTTAAATATCTTTGATTTAAAGAACATAGTCATAGAACTTGTCTGGGGAGTTAGGTTTCTTTGGATGAAATGAAATACCCCAAACTTGAGAACTAATCAGGCTTAAGAAATAGACTTGGAACCTTCAGAAATATTCTTAAGGAAGTTACCGAGTTGTTATGAATTTAGTTTTAATTTTAGACTGCAGTGATGCTGTTAGGTAAGATATTGTATGATTGAACTTGTCAGTTTTCAAGTGTGAACTGGCGCGTGACCCATCAGCCCGTGGACAACGTTTACCGCGTGCTCGGCAAGTGAGAGGCCCTTCCTCACGGGGGTCTCCAGACACTCCCAGTGTTCTTAGCTTCCTGAGTAGGAAGCATGAGGGCACAGATGATGATGTCAAGAAATACAGCCTAGTTCTTACCAGTGGAAATAAAAGGTGGAAAGCTCCGCTCTTCTTTTAAAGAAGTAGGCTTTGGGTGTATATTTTGGAAGAGCAGCATGTAATAAAATAGCAGTAAGATAATGAATTCTCAGTATGTGCAGAAATCAGGGACTGAAAAAGTCTTAGGACTCATGAGAAATATGCATTTGGTTTAATGTGACATATGTAACTCTTTAATAAAACACGCCCGTTGCCGTTGACTCAATTCCCACTCCTAGTGACCCTTCAGAACAGAGTAAAACTGCCCCATAGGGTTTCCAAGGCTGTAAATCTTTACAAAAGCCGACTGCCACATCTGTCTCCTGTAGGGTGGCTGGTGGGTTCGAACCACCGACCTTTTAGTTTGCAGCTGGGTGCTTTAACCACTGCACTACCAGGGCTCCTCTGACTCTTTACTAATGAAGAACAAAAAGACCTTTGTAGACTGGTGAGTGAGTGAATGCTTATATTTTTACTCCTGTCAATACCTCTTGAGGTCATGGTGTTTTTGCGCTAAATATTAGGCCGTCATTTTCCTTTATTGTCAGGTTACCCAAAATCCAAGGTGTTTTCCTAGTAGAAAAGAAAATAATCTTAGTTGACATGTTCAGAGTTGACTGTGTGATGGTCCCCACTAGGGAGACGTGTGAACACGTGCAGGTATAAAGCAAAGGGAGAGGAAGACTGTTTGAACCTGGGATGTGCAGCCCTACTAAGCTGATGGAGGTTTTAGTAGTGTGGGCTGCTCTTAATCCCAGATCCCCATTTTGCAAACGTGCTTCAATGCCCTTGGCAGATTTAGAGGAGTACCGTGAGGTGGATATCATACCGTACCCCAGGGCTTAGGGTTTATTTCGATGATTTGATTTGTGGCATGCAGCAAACATGGCCAGCCCATTTGTAGAAATTTATAAGCTTTTTTTTTTTTTTTTAATGTAAGGAAAAGTATCATTTCTGGATTGATTACTCCAAATCAGTTATTTTATTTATGGGGAACTACTATAGAGCTTTTGACAAATGATTATTAGTCCTTTTTAAAACTAGTTACATTGTTGCCAGGCTACCTCCTAGAGCCTGGGGTAGACTGCACAGCCCTGAGTTTTGATTTTTGGCTTGGATTTTGATTTTTTCTAAGAATGAGAACCATACGGCTACAGAATGCAGAGGTTTGCATTTAATATATTCCAGGAGAACCAGAAGTAATTTACCATGCCTGAAATTCATTTAAATGTCCACCAATTCAGTATATGAAATGATCTTCACAATAAACGTTAACGGGTATGATTTTGCATCTGATCGTAATACTTGCTCATTATTTTCTCCTAGTATTACTGGTTAAATGGGGGCTGGCGAGGCCTCTGATGCCACGTATGTATGGGTTACTTAAAAAACTTTATTTGCTGCTTCATTTTCTAACATTGCATCATTCTCTAAATAGCTTCAAGATCCAAATCAATTGCTGTAATACTTAAAATTGGGAACTATAAAACTCATTTTACGGGGAATCAGGAGAGGGGAGGGAATTTCAGATAATAGAGCTTTCTATTAAACAGAAAAAGTTTCACTCACCGTCTCTCAAAAGGCAGTTTGCTAACTAAACATTGGTTATAATTTTTATATTATTTCCATTTCTTGTATGGTGGTAATGGCAAGTGCACGGGCCTCATAGATCACAGACACGTTAAAAGGCCCAAGCTCTTTATTTGGCATCAGATTTACTAAAGACAAGTTATCCCCTGAGCTTGCAGGCATTGGATATCAGAGATTTGAGCAAATCAGGACGAGGGAGAGGGTACAACAGAAGTGACTGCTTTCCTCTTTTTCCTGACTGTGTTTTGCCCACCTTTCTTTCCCCTTTGAGCTCAATTCTGCGAGGGCTGTGATGAAACAGCACTGAAGATGGGTGCCACTGCTGCTCGATGGGTGCCATTAACCAGCTTCCCTTGCTTTTGTGGGCGCCGCCTTTCATTAGTATTTCCAACATGTTCACCAGCAAGTGATTCTGTTAGGCAGAGACATCACATCACTTACATTTCATAGCTCGGTGCAATTTTCATAAACTGCGAGGCAACATCCAAAAAAACATGACTCAGAATTAGAGCTTCAGAAGATTATTATATAGACATTATTTCCCTCAGGTCACGGGCTTTAGTCAAATTTGGAGGAGAATGAAATTGCCGACAGTGAAAAGCAGACAGAAAGGTATGAGTTCATGAGCAGAGAAATAACATTTTCATTTGTTCCTTCCCCATGGGAAAGATTCAGCATTCCGGTAAATGGAGACGGTTATAAGAAATGAATTTTTGTCAGCAGGGATGTGATTTTAAGGCTCACTTATCCATTGGCAATCTAGATTTCTAACCCCAGGAATCTAGGAAATTGCTACAGAATGTAGTCTTTATTATAAACAAGTTTTTTTTTTTTTGGTAGTTTTTTCCCCCTTCTTTTCTTGGTCAGAGATTTTAAGATGAAGGACTACATTGCTTGCTGCGTTTCGGGGGTCAGATGACTGCAGAGTTTCCGTGGATTTCTCTGCAGAGCTGTTGCTTTGTGATGGAAACACTTTTTCCCCCTGCTAAGCTTCCCCCACTCTCTCCTTGCGTTTCCTGCCCCCCTTCTCTTTAGCAGCCACAAGACTGACAGTGTTGAAAGCCACCAGTGCTTACTGTTGATGGCTCTGTGGCCTCTGCCTCTTGCCCAGAATTGTCAGGCTGTCCTGTGCGGCTGTTGCTGTTACTCTGTTCTCAGTCCTCCTGTGTCTGTAGACCTGATCTAAGAGAGCAAGGCAGGAAAAATGGCTTTCCAAGGAGCTCTCGTTTTACCAGGTATAAAGAGCAAGGATTTGCAAGGTTTCTGCAGGGTAATCCTAGACAACCTTCTTCATAATTAAAGTATGTTCTTTCATGGGAAATTTTATTTTCCTCCTTCAATTTCATCTGATGTTTCTTATCCCATCACTCATTCAAATCCTGCCCAGAGGTTCTCCTGCTCACTGTCGTACATCCTGGAGAGCAGGACATATTTCATATACCCTAAACCCTTCATTTCTAGAAATGCAGATAGGTTCGGTAACATTAATCTCACCTTTATATTTTTTCCAAGCTTTAATAACTTGAAAAAATGTATATCTAATGCCTTCTTCCCCTGTGTATTTTTGCCCATTTTAATATCTCTCTCAACACTATAAACCTATTTGCCTGGCTATATTATTATTGGAAAATGTTATTGCCTACGAAAGTTTACTAAGAAGCAAATTGTGTCAGTTCTGTTACTGTTATTATGTCTACAATAGAAACATCATGATTGTAGCTGGTTAATGAATAAAAGTTGATTACTCTTATTTGTTGTTAGGTGCTATCGAGTTGGTTCCAACTCACAGCGATCCTGTGTACAGCTGTACAAAGTGCTATTGGTCCTGCACCATCCTCTCAATCGTTGCTATGTTTGAGCTCATTGTTGCAGCCACTGTCAGTCCATCTCATTGAGGGTCTTCCTCTTTTTCACTGACCCTCTACCTTACCAAGCATGATGTCCTTCTCCAGGGACTGATTCCTCCTGATAACATGTCCAAAGTATCTGAGATGAAATCTCGCCATCCTCACTTCTGAGGAGCATTCTGGCTGTACTTCTTTCAAGACAGATTTGTTTGTTCTTTTGGCAGTCCATGGTATAGTCAGTATTCTTTGCCAACATCATAATTTAAAGGCATCTATTCTTCTTCTTCAGCCTTCCTTATCCATTGTCCAGCTTTCACATGCATGTGAGGTGACTGAAAATACCATGGACTGGGTCAGGCACACCTTAGGCCTCAAGGTGATTAATTTAGTTTATTCGATTTGGCCCATGAGATTTATCATGATTCGTGACACTTTTCCCCAAACCTCCAAGGCTTCTAAAAGGAAGGGAGAAGGGATTTGAGGGTGAGGAGGAACATCTGTTTTGTAGCAAAGTACAACCAGTTACATTTTTCAGTTCCTTTAGTGAGGTATGGTAAAACGATTCATTGAATTAAGCCAGAGTGTTTGTATATTCTGATAATCTTTGGAAATTTCAATTTCTTCCTACTGAACTTGCCTTAAAATGTGAAGTTCCCTTATCTCTGGGAGCTTGGTGGCCAAAGAAAGTATTAGGGAAGGTGGTGTATTCCATTCTCTGCAACGAGTCATTTTTGGCATTTGTGCACATCTTTCCTGGCATTATTTGAGAAACAGAAACAAACACCTGAAATATTTACATTGTAAAAATGCATATTTGCCTTTTATGTATCATTCATTCTTACTTGCATCAGCCTGTTTTGTAATATTGTACGTTGTTAAGCAAAAGTTGTATGATTGTTTGCCTTACACAAAAGCCAGTAACCTGGAGGATACTCAACTTTGAGCATAGTTTGGACTTCCTGGGTTCCGTATGCTACTTCAGCGGAAGTAAAAGAACCTCATGGCTTTTTGCAGATATCCTCATCACTACCAGATTTCATTAATAGAGTTACTGGCTAGAATGGGATTGTTTCCAGTGAAGGATGGAATATTGTAGATGTAGTAATTCATGGCACAAATAAGAAACCTATAGACATTGTGTCACAGTAATGAGATAGTAAAACACCCAGTGGCAGTCACCTGAAAATTACTCGCTAGCCATAGCTTTGGAGTCTCACTGCCTGCCGTCTGGAACAAAGGAAGAAGGTCTCAGTTCCACATTCCTGCCACTTGCTCAAGAGCCCCTAACTCTAGAGAAATTGTTCAGCTTTCGATATTCAGTTTCTTCTTTTGTAAAATGACTCGATGATTTTGCTTGTCCAAACCACGGTTACTATTTTTTCCCAGCAATGGTTGTGTGAGTGAAGTGTTACTACAGGATTTTGAACTCATGGGAAAAATTAACCCACCTTGCTTTCACAGAAAACTTCATAAAACAGTCTTCGTCATTAAGAAGACAATACAATAAAATCTCATTTAGTTGGAATGAAGTGTTTTTGTTAATTTACATTTGTATCATTCTGTGAATCATACTCATTCCAATATACTTGTTCTTGAGAAATCTTCCTATGGTGTATTCAGTACATTTTTGCCCTAGAGAGCATGGTTTAGCAAATATAACTGCATCTCTCTCTGATGATGGCTTGTCTTGCATGGCCTTGGAGCCATCATACTGGAATACAGCTCTTCCCACACTAACAAGTAGATTTAAAATGAGACTCCTATGAGATGGGGTTGGATCTGTTCCAATCTCAGGCCATACCTTGGAAGTCGCTTTTTAATAAGTAAATTTCGTACATGAATTATTTTCTCAGTGTTTTAGCTCTTTTTTTTTTCCTTAAAGGGAAATTAAAAGTACATTAGCCACGCTTAGAAAAATGAAAAGTGAAGTACCAATGCAAGATATTATTATATCTACATCTTTACAGGAGACATAGAATGCTTGGAAGGTCTGACTTGATTAAATCGTATTATTTCCCTCAGTTTTTCAAAATTTCAGTGGAGGTGTTCTCTGTGTCAGTAAGTTTTTAAATTTTGTAAATAGTGTCATGATCCAGCTAGCAGTTGTTGAGCTTTGGCTCTGTACCAGGCCCTACTCTAAACACTTTTCAGGTATTGACTTGGTTAGTTCTCACGATCACTCTTTCAAGGAGGCTCTAGTCCTATTTCCAGCTTACCAGTGAAGAAACTGAGGCTTGAGGAACTTAATAAACCTGTGTAAAGGTCATGTAGCTAGTAGGTGGCTGAGCTAGAATTTGAACTTCTACAGCCTGATGTAAAAACCCGTGCGCAGAACCACCACACTCTGACACCTCAGAGGTGGATACGTGTATGTGGTGGTTGTGGGAGAGGTGACCCAGATTCACTGATTTTTGCTATGGGCCTTTCATGATGTTTGATCAGGTACTTTCATTAATATTCTCATTTAATTTCCAAACAACTCTACCAGGTAGCTTTTATTATCCATATTTTACAAATGAAGGAATTGAGAATCAGAAAAGGTGAAGTTTATAACCAAAGTTATGTGGCTAGTAATAAGTGATGGAGCAGAGATTTGAACTTGACACCATAAATTCTGGTTCTGGCCAGGAATATCATTAAGGAAAGGAAAATTCCGTCTAAGAAAGGTCATCTTTATGTGTAAGAGATTTAAGTATTCTGTACACTCTGTTATGGACTGAATTATGTCCCCCTAAAATATGTGTTGTAAATCCTAACCTCTATGCCTATGGTTATAATCCCATTTGGGAATGGATTGTATTTGTTATGTTAATAAGTCGGGATTAATGTAGGGTATATCTTGAGTCAGTCTCTTTTCAGATACAAAAAGAAATTAAACATGAGAGCAGACCAGAGATGGGGAAAGATAGATGTCAAGCCACATGAAGATCACTCAGGAGTGGAAGCTCAAAAGAGACAAAGACCTTCCTCCAGAGCCAACAGAGAGAGAAAGTCTTCCCCAGAGACAGCACCCTGAATTCGGACTTCTAGCTTCTTAAATGGTTAGAAAATAAATTTCTGTTTGTTAAAAACCACCCATTTAAGGCGTTTCTGTTATAGCAGCACTAGATCACTAAGACAGAATTTTAGTACTGAAAGAGTGGGGTGCTGCTCTAACAGATAGCTAAAATGTGGAATGGGTTTTGGAATTGGGTAATGGGTAGAGGCTAGAAAAGTTTTAAAGTGCATAGTAGTAAAAGCCTAGACTGCCTTAAACAGAGTGTTGATAGAATTATGGATGTCAAAGGCAATTCTGGTATGGGTTCAGAAGGAAGTGAGGAAAGCCATAGAGAAAGTCTCTGTCATCTTAGAGAATACATAAGGTGGTAGCAGCAGAGGTTGATAGAAGTGTGGATGTTAAATGTGCTTCTGGCGAGGCTTTAACCTTTTCATGGATGATTTTTTTTTTTTTAATTTGTAAGTGATAACATTTTTTCACTATTGGGATGGATTCTGAATCATTATTTGTTGGTAGTTTTTTATTATTTGAGAAAATTGGGTGCCATTTGCAAGTGGGACGTATTTATCCCATGTTCCATGAAGTGCATCACACACGAGGACCATATCAGTCCCATGGCCCAGGAAGTGCATCACAAACCATTTCCAGGGAGCTGAGTACTTTATAAAAGATGACATCAGGGAGGTGACTAATAAAAGTGCGTATTTTTCACCCCAACATAATTCATTTACTTGAATGTTTCCAGATGCTGATAACCATACTTTCCCAGTAACGCAAAGGAAGTAGTAAACATACTTGCAAGCCTTACGGCATTGTACAGAAACGCAGAAGTTTCACACAGCCACTCTTTGAGAAGCATCCCCTCATACGAATGGCCCTCAACACTCAAATGTGGTGCAGACTAACTTCCTTGTTTCTTAGGTAGTTGCACCAGCCCATCACGATGCCAGAATGTGCTAAAGTGGCTCAAATGCCTGCCAATAAAACTCCAAGGGCGGAAAATGTAACAAATATATACATCCCATGGTCCATGAAAGGGTTAAAACGAAATGATGACCATGGGATTTCATAGAAATGATGACAATGGCAGAAGGGTGATCCTTTTTATGCAGTGGCAAAGAACTTGTTTGAAGTATGTTCAGATGTTTGGTGGAAGGTTGAACTTGTAAGTGATGAGCTTAGATATCTGGCTGATGAGATTTCTAAGCAAGATCTTTAAAGGGGCCATGTGGTTTCTCCTTGCCACTTATAGTAAAATGGGAGAGGAAAGAAATGGACTTAAAAATGAACTATCCAAACTCTTCAGACATGGATTGGACTGGACAATGGGTTGGAGAGAGATGCAGGTGAGGAGTAAGTTTCTTGGATCAGGTGGACACTTGAGACTGTGTTGGCATCTCCTGCCTGGAGGGGAGATGAGAGGGTGGAGGGGGTTAGAAGCTGGTGAAATGGACAGGAAAAGAGAGAGTGGAGGGAGAGAGCGGGCTGTCTCATTAGAGGGCGAGTAATTGGGAGTGTGTAGCATTTTTTTAGCAAGGTGTGTATAGGTTTTTGTGTGAGAGACTGACTTGATTTGTAAACTTTCACTTAAAACACAATAAAAAGTATATATATTAAAAAAAAAAAAAACCTAATTTGGGCAAAAAAAAAATGAACTGTCCAAAATAAAAACAGAACTTAAAGATTTGGAAAATTCTTTTGTACAAACTAAGGGCACTTGTCCTGGAATGTTCACCAAGGATGTGGCTACACAATCTTTTTTTAAAGAAATTAAGCCTGTGACTGATGGATCTAACTAACTATCATAGCAGAAAACCCATCAGCTCAGACTAAATGGGTCAGAGAAAGAACGAAAGAAAAAAACACTATCTGCCTACTGGAATTCTACAGGCAAGAAACAGGCCAAAGGAGCCACATCTATTGTTCTCCAAGAAAAGAAAAGGACCATCCCTGGAGCAGCTTGGAGATCAACAGAGCTATTGGAAGGAGCACAGGAAGCAGGATCTTCATGATTTGAAAGGGTGGGGCCATGATCTCCTGGATCTCAAAGAGTAGGGCCACAACCTCCTAAATTTCAGAGTCAGATCTTCACCAGCTTGATTCTGGAGTGAAGGGCTGCTGTTAAGATGTGCAAGGGGATTGGGAATGCTGCTCAAACCAGAGGGGAGGGGGGCTACCGTGCCCAAGGGGCAGAAGAATGGGGCTGTCCAAAGCTGAGGGAGCAGAATTGCTATCCCAGTGGGCCTAGAAGGTGGAGCCCAGAGCTGAGGGGCCTCCACCCATAATCCAGAGGGCATGGTCAGTACTCAGAGTCTGGAGGGTGGGCGCATTTCCCAGATGGTCTCAGAGAACAGAGGATTATTTTCAAGCCTTGAGAGCTAGTATAATTTCTTCTTCTGGGTTTTGGACTTGCTTGGTGCCTGTTATCCCTTCTTTACCTTTTCCCATTTGTAATGGGAGTGTCTGCCTTGAGCCTCTTCTACCATTGTACTTTGGAAGCAGATAACTTGTATTCTAGATTTCACAGGTTCACAGATGGGAAATTTTGTCTGAGGATGGAATATGCCTAAATCCTCACCCATATTTAATTTAGATGCTTCAGAAGATGAGATTTTGGACTTGGAGTTGATTTAAGACTTTTGCAATGATGTGATGGGGTGAATGTGTTTTGCATGTTACTTGAACATGAATTTTGGGGGCTAATGAGTGGAATGTTACGGATTCAATTATGTCCTTCCCAAAATGTGTGTTGTAAATCCTAACCTTTATTCCTGTAGTTATAATCCCATTTGGGAATGAGTTGACTGTTAATGAGTCAGGGTTATGCTGAGTCATTCTATTTTGAGATATAAAAGAGATTAAATATGTGAGCAGAGCAGAGCTGGGGAAAGACGGATGCCAAGCCACATGAAGATCGCCCAGGAGCAGAAGCAGAAAAGAGACAAGGACCTTCCTCCAGAGCCAGCAGAGAGAAGAGAAAGTCTTCCTCTGGAGTCAGCACCCTGAATTAAGACTCCTAGCTTCCTAAATTGTGAGAAAATAAATTTCTGTTTGTTAAAAACAACCACTTGTGGTATTTCTGTTATACCAGCACTAGGTAACTAAAACAGCCTTCCACCTCTAGTCCTTTCTAGCAAGGGTGTGTGTTTTCTTGTTGAGTTAAGTCTGTTTGTTCTGCTTTGGAATGATCTCATCCTTCCTGTCCACTCTCCTCCCTTCTAGTCATTGCTTCCTTCTGTTAGTGGTTTGTGGTTGGTTGGTTGATCTTTTACAGTTAACATCATTCTTATTTTCATTTGCAGTCTTTAGGAAATTAATTTTCCTCTGAGTTCTGAACTCCTAATATTATGTCCTTTAGCCCCCTGAAGGGTGAGTGTCCCAGTGGTGCCATTAAGCACTTGAACAGTGTCCTGAGAACATTTTAAGAAAAGTATGAATGGCAGCGCCACTTGGACACCAATTAAAAACAAATCTCTTTTTGAGTGAAATCCCTCTTTAAGCCTGCCAAGTCACAGAGGGCTGGTTCTCTCAGTTTCCTTTGCCATTAGTGACATTTAGAACTTCCTGATGCAATAAAAAGAGACTTACCAGGAAACTTTCTTTCGTTGTTGCAGTGGGAGAATAGCCAGTTTTCACATAGCTGAATATTGTTAAAAATGTAGAAGGGACTTCAGCAGGTACGGTGGAGCGTCCTGGTGTGTCTCGCTTATTCTGTGACAAAGTCTTGTGGATGTCTTAGGAGTGCCTTGGCAGCAAGCGGGCAGTGTGTTAAGGGCCCACTGTGACTCAGGAAGAAGTCTCTGTCCCCAGGTTGTTTATGACTTTGTTTTACTGGGCTAGGCCTCCCACCATCTCACTTTCCTGGCATGTCTTCTCTTCTGTTTACCTTGGCTCCGCCTTTAGCTCAGCTGGACACCACAGGCTTCACCAGAGTCCGTTGGAATGCAAGCCCATCACACCGGCTCTTCCATCTCTCTGTGTCATGTTATGGCTCAGAGAAAATTGGAACTAAAGCCTGGGTGACTAATGGCTGGTTATACCCTGCCAAGTCTGGACAAGTGGAAAAAGTGTACAGGTTTGTAAGTTTGTGTACATTTCACATTCTCACAGACACGTATCGAGTCCACGTATCTCTGTATCCCTCCCTGATTTGAGTGGTTAGTTATTTAGAATGAGTTTCTGGTTACCCCTGGGGGGAGGAGATTCTTTAGGAGCAGCTGGGATTACCCAGAGACGTTCCATCGTGCCGTTCTCCTCCTGCGTTGGTGACACCTGCATACCATCGCTTTTCCAGGCCCCTGCGGCAGCGTCACCTGCTAGCTTGGCAGACTGGAGGGACGCACAAAGCCGTGTCTGACTTCCTCTGCCCATGTGAATTGTTTGTATCACAGGAAGGTCTGGCAGACATTTTCTGCAAATCTCTAGCTTGTCATTCCACAGCTCCAGTGAAGATTGGTGTACTGGGCCCATATTTTCAACTCATGAAGTCATGTTTCCCCAAGAAACACGGATTGGTGACACAAACTTTGCAGGACAAAGCCTTCTTCATGTGAAAGTTGATCTCCAAGCTTAGTGTAAATTTTCTTAACTAGAGAAATGGTAGGACCCTGAGGCCAACCTTTCCCAGCTTGCCACCAGCCTTGGTATGACCTTCATTGCAAATGCTGGGATGACTGCTTCGATTTTGCAAGAAGGAAATTATTTCAGGGCGGTTTTTTATCTCCTACTTCTGGGCTCTTTCAGATCTAGCTGGGATGCTCAATGTAAATGTTTTGTGTAATTCACATGGGCCTCGGTGACGTGGCTTGGGGGGTGGCCAGAGGAGCCCTAACACAGAATAAACGACAGAGCTAACAGAAAAGAGTGGGTGTCGCCTCTCTGGAAGACACCTCACAATGGAGACTTTCTTTGCTCTTCCTGGTACACGCAGGATGACATGTGCTAAGCATAGCAACAGTTTATTGTAAAAGGCTTTCAGCCACAGGTCTTCTTAAAACATAATTGCACCCTCCAGGGAAACTAAAATAAATACCAGCCTAATAAACTACAGATTTTTCTTTTTTAGTAGGTTATCCTATTGCATTTCTGTAAGAGGAAAAATATGTGGTCTACGTGTGTTCTTACTCTGTTTTGATTCACTTCCCCAGCTGTCCTGTTCCGATTCAGCCTTAAAATGGAAGAAAATACCTTATTACCCAAAGAAAAGTGAATGTAGTACAAAATTCAGGATTTCAGAAGGGAAAGTGGGGGAGTAAATTTTGATACCAACTTTGGAATTTTCTTAAAAGAAGTAAAAGAACACACAGACACACACAATTTCGCCCTGCAGACCAAAAAAATAAACCCCTTGCAGTCAGGTTGATTCCGACTCATGGTGACCCTCTGGGACTGAGGAGAGCTGCCCCGCGGGGTTTCCAGGCTGTAAACTTTGCAGAGGCAGACTGCCACATCCTTCTTCAGTGGGGCAGCTGGTGGGTTCAAGTCACCAACCTTTCAGTTAGCAGGTGCGTGCTTAAGCATTGTGCCACCAAGGCTCCTAGAGGCTGGCGATAAAAGATACCTTCTTGGTATTCCCTGCAAAGGAAGTCGTCCGCCCAGGCTTCCGTTCACTTGCCCTTTGTTTTTAGTATGTTTAAAGTCTGCCGTGTCTTCTCCCTCACTCTCCCTGACCCTGTCTTTGGCCTTGCTCCATTCTCATCATCCCCTCTCATTTCCAGTTCTCTTGTTATCTCTTGCCTCCCTGCCCAGGTGGACCAAGACTTAGACCTGCAGCCTGCATGCGGCCGCCCCTGCAGCTGCACCTGCCCGTCCCCAGGCGTGGGGAAGAAGCCTGACGTCACCCTTTCTTCACTGCCTGCCCTCGTTATTTTGTTGTTGCTTGCTTTCGAGTTGGTTCCCGCTCACAGTGACCCCACGTGTGCCAAGTGGAACTGTTCCACAGGGTTTTCAAGGCTGCAGCCTTTTGGAAGCAGACCGCCAGGCCTGCCTTCTGAGGTGCCTCCTGGTGGGCTGGCACTGCAAACCTTTTGGTTAGCAATCAGGTGCTTAACCCTTTGGAACTTTCTCAGTCTGCTTCACAGATTATTATCTTTTTGTCCTAGCCCCGCAAGCTTCCTCTAACTATTCATTATTATTTTTTATTTATGTTTTAAACTTTATTATTAAGTAAAGGTGTGAAAAATAATATAACGATCATCTGTGTACCCACTACCCAGTTTAAGAAGTAAGACATTTCTAGTAGAGTTGAAGTCCCCGTTTAATACTCCTGATTTTACTTTCCACTCACATCCCGGGGTAATAACACACTTTTGAATTGTGATTTATGCTATTATTTCTTTATACATTTTCCACATGTGTAAATCAGTAATAATATATACTGTCTTTTATATTTTGAAAAATCGCACCTTATAGTGTATGTACCTTTGCAGTTTTTGCTTTAACTAAACATTGTTTGTGAGATGTATTCAGGTTGCTGTGTATTGCTCTGCTACTACTGTATAGTTTCCTATCTTAGAACTACCCACTGCTATCGAGTCAGTTCCAACTCCTAGTGACCCTATGGGACAGAGTAGAACTGCCCCATGGGGCTTCCAAGGCTGTAAATCTTTACGGAAGCAGATTACCATATCTTTCTCCTGTGGAGTAGCTGGCGAGTGCAAACCACCAACCTATCTCTTAGCAGCCGAGCACTTTAACAACTGTATCACCAGGCCCCTATTTTAGAACTGTGAAGGATGACCAAGAAGGGATGAAATTAGAGTCAAAAAGACTGGAGAGAGAATGCAGTAGAATTTGCCTGCGAGTCCTCTTTAGAGTATACAGCTTAAAGACAGGGACTTCGTTTCAGCAGTCTTTTGTACAACATCCCAAGCACAAATAGGTACTCAATACAATTTGCTGAAATAATAAATGGTCATGCGTGCAAGGAGGTTTATACAAGAATGTCCATAGCAGCATTGTCTGTAACAGCAAAAAAATGCAAACAGCCTAAGTGTTTGCAAATAGAATAAATAAATGGGGTGTCTGTGGGTATATGAACGTGCATTACATTGGTGTCCTCATTTCTCTCTCGTATTTTCAAACTTTTAGGTTTACATTTTTTTGCTATTACAAACAGTGCTGCTATGGACATTCTTGTTCAGATTTCCTTGCACACAGGTCCATTTGTTGTTTTAGGAAATTGTATCAGGTGTCTATTTGTGCTTGGCATGTTGTATATAAAACTACCGAAACAAGGTCCCTGTCTTAAAGCTGTATACTCTAAAGAGGACCCGTAGGCAAATTTTATTGCAAGAGCCTTCTCTCTAGCCTTTTTGACTCTAATTTCATCCTTCCTTGGTCATCCTTCACAGTTCTGCTAGAGTTAACTTCTTAAACACAGATTTAATCATGACTTTTTTTTTATGCTTGAAAACATTCAATGGCTCCTTGGTCCCTGTGTAATAAAGTTAATACTTTTCAGCTTGCTGTTCAAGAACCATCCTAGCCTAACCGTTTTTGGTCTTTTCTCGTGTTGTGTCTCAACCATTACACTCTTAAATTTTAGTACCATTTCCATTTTATGCTTCTCTGTCACTAGCCTTAGCCATCTTTACTATTTTAAACTTTATCCAGGATGTTTAAATTCTACTCAGTTTCCAGGCTCCAAATACTTTCTGGTCCATGTGCCTCTTTTACTCCAAGTCTGATTCTACCTTTATATTACAGCTAGTTGGGTATATGTTTGCCTAGCTGACTGTGGAGAAGCATCACATGGTAATAATTATCTTGAATCTACTCAAGAGTATGTAATGCATTGCCTTGAACATAGTGGGGCCTCATTAATTATAATAATAATAATAACCAAATTGAATTGAATGGATCATTTGGTTCTCAGCTTTGCTGTTAATACTCTTTAATGATGCTAATGGGAGGAGGGAGTAGAAAGACAGCGAATGTTTTAATTCCCCATTGCCGTTTTTCAAACATTTCTGGCTCTCAGTAAGTGCTTATTGAGGAGGAGCCAAAGTGGCAGATTAGTCAGACACACCTTGCCGCCCCTCTACAGCAGAGACCCAAGAAACCAAGTGAAACAGACACGGATGACAATCCTGGGTCCCTAAGCATCAAATGAAAGGATAAATAATTAGATCAAACACCAACTGCAAGAAGAAACTGATCAAAAACAGTGAATGAAAAGAGATGCAGAGCAAAGACCAGCTGACTCAGAACAGCATGGCTGTCTGGAGACAAAGCCAGCAGTGATCCTGGGCAAGGAACACAGAAGGGCGACTTGGCGAGATTTGCAGAGGGAGACAGAGAAACTGCACTGACTCACCCAGAGTGAAGCTGGGCGAGAAGGACGTGGCCCAGACCTCAGGAGGAAGGGTGTGGGAGGGAGGGTGGGAGCTCTGGGGATCTTGGTGTCCATGGACTGGGGAGGGAGCTGGGCCCCAGAGACAGGGAGGCTCACCAGCGGTGGTCTCTGGCCGTTGAGTTGGTGGTGCACACAGAATGATACATCTGCAGAGTGTTAGCAGGGGCTCTCCCACCCAGTCAGTCCACAGGCACACCCTGATCCTCACAGTTGATTGGGGCTAGGTTCTGATTGCTGACTGCAGCCAGCGGGAGGTACCTAAGCACACAACTTGACTTTAGGAGGGTATTCCCCCTTCTGTCACCCTTCTGGTGATTAGATACACAAACTCTCTATCCCTGCGTGCCCTGACTGCTGGGGACACAGTCCAAGCTGCCAGGCCCTGTCCCACCCCCCTAAGTGGTGTGGGACTGCTCTGGTGACCCACCTTCCAGATATTGTCCTCTGTTCGTGACCCCAACCCACTGAGTGGCCCAGGATCTCTCCAGCGACCCTGCCTGCCCAACTCGCTCCTGCTCGCCGACCTACCCCTCCCAGCTGTGCAGGACTGCTCAGGAGACGCCACTCACTCTAGGCAAGCAGAGGAGAGAACACTGCCACCCCTGTTTGCCCACCACACCCATTACACCACACCTGTTTGCCCACCAACCCACCCACTCAGTACCATCGCCTGCTCCCACTTCACTGAACTAACGATAGATGGTGGCCAATGCCCACCTACCCAACAGAGACTTACTACCTGCTGTCCCACCAGCCCAGAGCCAGATTGTGAATGCCCCAGTGCTAACAGACTAGTGACCAACGTTGCATGCCTGCCTGAATAATAAAAAAAAAAGGACACAGGAAACAAAAATCAGTAAATACATGTAATAACACCTTAATGCCTCCAAGACAACAGACAATATCAAATCACATAAAGAAGCAGTAAAAGGTGCCTCAAGCAAATAATCAAAATAAGGATCCAAAAAACTTCCTGATGAAGAAATGATAATGGAACTACCTGATAAAGAATTCAAAAGACTTATATATATAGTCCTTGAAGAGATCAAGAAAGAGATCAAGGAAAACGGAGACAAAATCAAGGAAAGGACAGATAAGACTATAGAGAATTCAGGAAAACAGTACAAGAAGAAAATGACAAAATGGACAATTAGAAACCGTACAAAAACAACAGCTTTAAATCCAGAATATTAACAATAAAATATCAGAAATAGATAACTCATTGGAAGGACACAGGAGTAGAATTGAATCAGTGGAAGACAGGCAGAATCAGCAAAATAAGAGGACAGATTCCTTGACACTAATTTATTTGAGGAACAGTCAGGAAAAAAAAAAATGAAGAAAGCCTAAAAATTATGTGGGTCACTATTAAGAGGAATAATTTACATGTGATTGGAATTCCAGAAGAGGAGGAGACAGAAAAAAGCACAGAGAGAATTTTTGAAAATTTGCTGACAGAAAACTTCCCTAATTCTTGAAAGACGAGAGGATATCCATCCAAGGAGCTCAATGAATCCCATACAAGGTAGATCCCAAAAGAAACTCATCAAGGTGTATCATAATCAAACTTTCCAAAACCAATGACAAAGAAAGAATCCTGAGAGCAGCTTGGGAAAAATGAACTGACAAAGGGGAACCAATTAGACTAAGCTCTGATTTCTCGGCAGAAACCATACTGGCAAGAAGGCAATGGGATGACATATAAAAATCCTGAAAGAAAAAAAAAAAAAAAAATTTGCAAACCAAGCATTTTGTATCCAGCAAAATTGTCTCTCAAATATGGTGGTGAAATTAGCACACTTCCAGATAAACAGAAATTAAGGGAATTTGTAAAAACCAAACCAACCTTACAAGAAATATTAAAAGAAATCGTTCAGGCAGAAAACCAACAACATTAGACAACAAACTGAGAGTAAGACGTGACAGTACTCCCAGATACTGACACAAATAAAGAAATCTGAAAAATAAAACAAGACTAAAAGACTAACAACAGGGAACCAGAGAGACATCAATCTATAGTGACAACACTTCACGATAAAAAAAGAATGCATGGTGTAGCTACAGAACTTCCATATGGAGAGGAGTCAAGGAGATATCAAGATACAACAGACTTCTAAACTTAGGAAATAAAGGTAGATTTTAGGGTGACCACAAAGAAAATTAATAAACCTACTCATCAAAATAAAAATGAAGAAAGCCATAAAGACTCAGTAAACACAAATCAACAGCAACGAAGGAAATGAAAAGAAAATCCGTAAACAAAAATAACAGCACAGAAAAGTGAAACAAATTGTCAACACCATACCAAAAAAAGCAGAACAAACTAACACGGAGACTGTAAATGGGCCAGATGCAGCGGTAAAGGGAGGAACAGAATGAATGAACAAAGAAGCAAACAAAAAAACATGACGTATCAATGTGTTGCCTAGAAGAGATGCACCTCAGACACAAAGGTAAAAATAAACCAAAAACCTAAGGGTGGAAAAAAATAACATCAAGCAAGCGTTATCAAAAAAAAAAAAAAAAAGAGCAGGAGTGGCAATATCAATCTCTGGTAAAATAGTCTTCAAGGCAAAGTCCAGCATAAGAGACAGGGAAGGGTACAATGTAACGATTAAAAGGCCAGTACACCAGGAGGACTTAACTATAATAAATATCTACACACCCAGCGACAGAGCTCCGAAATATATAAAACAAATTCTAACAACTGAAAAGAGAAATAGACAATTCCACAATTATAGTAGGAGATTTTAACACACTACTATCGATGAAGGACAGAACAACTGAGATACAGAAGATCTAAACAACACAATCAACTGACTTGACCTCACAAGACACGTACAGCACATGACACCCCACAGCAGCGCAGTAGACGTTCTTCTCCAACGCACATGGGTCATTCTCCAGAATAGACTACTTCAGGCCCCAAAGCCAACCTCAGTGAATTAAATAAATAAGCATATATATATATATATATATTTATAATACAAAGGGTCTTCTCTGATCGCAGTGCTATAGAATAAGAAATCAATAACAAGAACAAAGAAGAAAAATCAAGTGCAAGGAAACTGGGAACACCTTGCTGAAAACCCACTGGATAGTAGAAGAAATTATAAATGAAACAAAACATTTCTAGAATCAAATGAAGGAGCCCTGGTGGTGCAGTGTTTAAGTCGACTGACTGCTAACCAAAAGGTTGGCAGTTTGAAACCATCAGTGGCTCCGTGAGATAAAGATGTGGCAGCCTGCTTCCGGTAAGTTTTTAGAATCAAATGAGAATAAAAACATAAAATACCAAAACCTTTGGGACACAGCAGAAACAGTGCTCAAAGGTCAATTTATAGCAACAAACACACACACATCGTAAAAGAAGAAAGGGGCCAAATCAATAACTTAACCCTACAACTGGAGCAAATAGAAAAAAAGCAGCAAAAGAAGCCCAGAGCCACCAGAAGAAAGGAAATAACAAAGATTAGAACAGAAATAAACAGAAAAACAATTGAAAGAATCAAGAAGACTAGAAGTTCGTTCTTTGAAAAGATCAATTAAGTAGACAAACGACTGGCCAAATTGACGAAAGAGAAGTAAATAACCCAAATAAAAAATGAGATGGGTGACGTTAAAACAGATCCAATTGAAATAAAAAGGATTACAACAGATCATTATGAAAAATTATACGCCAACAAATTTGAAAACCTAGAAGGAATGGACAAATTCCTAGAAACACACTACCCACCCAAACTAACACAAACTGAGGTAGAAAACCTGAATAAACCCATAACAAAAGAAGAAATTGAAGAGGTCATAAAAAAAACCCTCAACAACAACAAAAAAGACCTGGCCCAGGCATCTTCCTTGAAAATTCTACCCAACATTCAGAGAAGAATTGACAGCAATATTACTCAGACTGTTTCGGAACATAGAAAAGGAAGGAATACTCCCGAACTCATTCTATGAAGCCAGAGTAACCACGATACCAAAGCCAAGCAAAGACACCGCTAAAAGAAGAAAATTATATACCAATATCCCTCATGAATATAGATGCAAAAATTCTCAACAAAATTCTAGCTGGTAGAATACAATAGCATATCCTAAAAATAATACATCATGACCAGATGGGACTCATACCAGGTACGCAAGGATGGCTGGACATCAGAAAATCAGTCAACATAATTCACCACATAAATAAAACAAAGGACAAGAATCACACGATCATCTCAACTGATGCAGAAAAGGCATTTGATAAAGTCCAACACCTATCCCTGACAGAAACTTTCAGCAAAATAGGAATAGAAGGAAAATTCTTCAACATAATTAAGAGCATATATGCAAAACCAACAGCCAACGTTATTCTCAACAGAGAGAGATTGAAAGCACTCGCCTTGAGAATGGGAACCAGACAAGGATGCCCTTTATCACCACTCTTATTCAGTGTTGTACTGGAAGTCCTAGCTAGAGCAATAAAGCAAGAAATGGAAATAAAGGGCATACCAATTGATAAGGAAGAAATAAAACTATCCTAGCCACAGAGGATATGATCATATATGTGGAAAACGCCAGAGATTCCACAAGAAAGCTACTGGAACTAATAGAAGGATTTATCACAGTGGCAGGTTACAAAATCAACATACAAAAATCAGTTGGATTTCTCTGCACTAACAAAGAGAACTGTGAAAAGGAAACCAGGAAAACAATACCATTTACAAAAGTCCCCTAAAAGATAAAATACAAATAGATCTAACGAGGGACATAAAAGGCTTATACAAAGAAAACGACGAAACACTACTGTAAGAAACCGAAAGAGAACTACTTAAATGGAAAAACGTGCTGTGCTCATGGAAATGAAGACAACATAGTGAAAATACTAATATTACCCCAAAGGATATGTAAGTATAATGCAATGTCAATCCAAATACTAGCAACATTCTTTAATGAGATGGAAAAATGAATCACCAACTTCACGTGGAAAGGAAAGAGGCCCCAGAAAAGCAAAACATTATTGACGAAGGACAAAGTAGGAGGCATCCCACTCCCCAGTCTTAGAACCTACTGTACAGCCACTGTAGCCAAAATAGCCTGGTACTGGTACAACAACAGACACATAGACCAATGGAATAGAATTGAGACTTCAGAAGTAAATCTGTTCACCTATGGACAGCTGACCTTCGACAAAATGTCCAAGTCCATTAATAGGGAAAAGAAAAGTCTCTTTAACAAATGGCGCTGGCAAAACTGGTTATCCATTTGCAGAAAAATGAAATGAGATTCATACCTCACGCCATACATGAAAAGTAACTCAAAGTGGGTCAAAGACCTAAATGTAAGACCTAAAACAATAAAGATTATGGAAGAAAAAATAGGGACAACACTAGGGATCCTATATATGGCATAAATACCAAACATAACCAAAAATGCACAAACAGCAGAAGATATAGTTTAGCTGGGATCTCCTAGAAATTACTTTCCCAGTAGGGACTAGTGGAACTCCGAAGACTAGATGACCCTTAGACACCTTTCAAACTTGGAACTGAACCACTTCCAGAGATGACCTTTCACACAGAATAGGCCTGTAAATAATAACACCCATGAGGAAAGTGCTCCTTAGAACAATCATCTATATGAGACCAAAAGCAAAGATGAGAAGGCAGCAAGAGGCAGGCAAAATCAGACGAATGGCAACAGGGGGCTCAGGGTGGTCATGGGGAGAGTGCTGACAGATTGCAGGGACTGCAGCCCATGTCTCAGAACAATCTGTATATAAACTATTGAATGGAAAACTAGCTTGCTCTGTAAATCTTCACATGCAGCATAAATTTTAGTTCAAAAAAATAAGAAGAAGCTCCTATAGCTTCCTGACAAAGCTGCCATCCTGTGCAGGACCCTTAGCCTTCAAAGTGTTGCAGGGTTGAGGAGAAATCTGACTGTACTGAGAGAGGCTGACTGATCCTTCATTAAAAACAAAACAAAAAACCAGTATTCTCACCTTGCGGGATCTGTCACTACTTAGGCCCCTCTATGTGTCTCCTGCTTTTGGGGCGGAAAGCAGATTGTGGCCACCTGAGTCCACTGTGTCCGCATTTCCATTTTGAGGGAAATGGGAGAAATGAGGCCAGTGGTTTGATAAATTATATCAAAAATAGTCCCTTCTTGCTAATGGAGTGTGAAGAAGCTGACGTTCTGGAGATGATCTATAATATTTTATATTTCTCCGAGGAGAAAAATGATAAACTTGATGATGTGTGATTTATTCATGTTTCTCCAGATGAAGGAAAAAAAATCCTAAAGTCAACTGCCTGTTTCTTCCTCCCAAAAGCTGGCCTGTGGGTTTTACCGTGGGATTGGAGGCTGGGCTGGTTTAGAGAAATGCCTGGAGAGCCCTTGATTCATCAGCAGACCCCTGGCAGTGGTTGGGAGAGGGAACTTCCGCCAGCCTCGCCGCTGTCTTATCAGCACGGTTTTATGGCTCCACAACACCAGGCTACAAACGTGTTAATTATTACATTTCTTATCCAGGACTTCTCTCCCTGCCCCCTCTCCTCCTGTTTCTGGCCCTTCGTCCTCCCTGTAGCTCAGGCCTGGACAGCAGTAACTTCTGCCATCGAAGAGCTGTTTCTGGGAGCCCTGCTGGGGGGATGTGGCGAGCAGCCCCGCTGTGTGCGGACTCCAGCCCTGGGGGGTCTGGTTAATGCCCTTTCCTCTGCCTTCTGCCCATCACCCTCTGGGTCAAGTGCCGCTCAGAGCCAGAGCTTTACTTGCCTCTTCAATAACTGAAAATGGCACCCCTGGCCTGGGCCATTTCACTCTAAATAGCCCCCTGGAGGAGGTTAGAAGCAGATGTTGTCCTAGGCAAAGAGACTTTAGCGGATGAAATTGTCTCCCCGCCACCCCCACCCACCCCTTCCGTTGTCGACCGTTACCCATGATCTGACTCCTGTTTGCAATCCCCGCCTGGCCATTTTCTGCCTGGACTAACCCTTCCCCTTATCAGAGGTGTCCTGTCTTCTCTAATTTTCCGAGAACCCTGTTAGTACATCTGCTAATTATTCCTTTGTGATAGTGTTAGTGGATGCAAAGGGCTTGACTTTTGTAAGATAAATGATTTACATTTTGATAAGGCTTTTGGAGACCCATTATAAGAGCTCTAATAGAAGGCTGGAAACGCTGGTGGTGCAGTGGTTAAGAGTTACAGCTGCTAACAAAAGGCCAGCAGTTCAAACCCACCAGGCACTCCTTGGAAACCCTGTGGAGCAGTTCTGCTCTCTTCTATAGGGTCACTGTGAGTCGGAGTCGACTCGATGGCAATGGGTTTTTGGTTTAATAGAAGGACAGAGAGACATTGGTGGTTCCGTGGCAGAATTCTCACCTTCCACGCAGGAAAACAGGGTTGGGCTCCCAGCCAGCGTGCCTCATTGCGTACCTACCACCTACCTGCCTGTCGGCATGTTGCTATGATGCTGGACAGGTTTCAGCGGAGCTTCCAGACTAAGACAGAGTAGGACAAAAGGCCTGATGGTCTACTTCTGAAAATCAGCCAACAAAAGTCCTTTGAATCACAATGGTCCCATCCAGAACCAATCATGGGGATGGTACAGTTTCGTTCCATTGTGCATAGGGTCTTCACAGGTCAGGGGCTGACTCAGTGGAAGCTAACAGCAGCAATAGAAGGATTGCATTCATGGGTTGGTATAAAATTCTGGGGGAAAGAAGGAAATCCAGAGAGTCTCAGGACATGCTTTGTATGTGGTCATTTTCTCCATGATCACATAGGATCAGCCAAGTGGATGATTTAGTGAGATTCCTGCTGCCCCCCAGTCCAGGTCCTTCAGCCTGTCTGAACCTACCTTCAGCTCTTTCACGTCTGCTCTAATTCCATTTATATGCACCACGCTGGTGGTTTCAAGAAAATAGATTTCACTGTATAAATAGGTTTCAGTTTCCTCTGGTGGTTTAGAATTTTTTAAGACATCTTGGAATATGATTTGTGAATTCCTTTTCCTTGGGCTGTGCTGGAGAGTTTGACTGCCCCTAATGGATAGCCTGTCTCCATCAAGTGAGAACTTGCCTATCAGGGTAGCCTCATCAGTTAATAATTCCAGTAGAGTGGCATCGGAATATTCTGGGGAAGAGTGTGATCAGATGAGGTAAGAGCAGTAGAGGTTTAGGAGGACTAGTGTATATGTGGAATTATCAGAAGGAATCAGGTGTGAAAAATTTTATCTTATGAAACTTCCTGTAAAAAAAAAATATATATATATGTAAATCAGACTTGTTTCGACATAGACTGTTCACTCTTTTGGAATCTGGATACCTAACTTTGACTATTTGATTTTATTCAGGCAGTTTAACTTCTCTGTGCCTTAATTTCCTCATCAGAAAAAAAGTGGTAGCATTCATGTTAAATAATGAAAGTGTAAGTACTATTTTTGCATCAAGTGCCATTTAACTTACACTGTAATTCAGCTTAGTATCGTAAGAGTAATGTTATAAAAGACTTCAATTTGGTTAATTATGTTCTCAGTTGCTTTCTTTGTGGGAGCCATGTTCTGTGGTTGCTTATAGTCGGGCCATTCTTAGGACTTTACCTGGTAGGAAAAGTCCCACAGAGCAGTATTATAGAGCCTTTCTCTACCACACCCTACTGATTTGCACCGGATGAGAGCTCCCCATGAGTTTAGTGGTAGTTTGTGTGAAGTAGTCTCGCATATTAACCATGGGGTTGGGGGGGCTCCTCTAACTGTTCCTAAGCTGACCAAAGAAAGCGTCACAACACGGCTATAATTTAGTTACACCATTTTGTTACAGCTGAATAAAAAGTAAAATTGAAAGCAAAAAGTTGAGTAGAACGTAGAGCTTAGTAGATGCGTTTGGCAGGGACATTGCAGTTCACGCAGCGAAGGTGGGTTGTAGAGGGAAATTCAGAAGTCGGTTTTCTCTAAGAAGAGCTGCATGGATTGGTACCTCAGCGATTCGTTTTCATCCTGTTACTTCCCTATAGTGGTGAACTGTCAGTTCTTCATTTACCAACTTGGCATTGAAAGTCTTCTGTCCTCTTGTAGTAGAGCATATCAAAATAAGTAAAATTATGCTGCCTGACTTTAAGAAGAAAGCTAGCTATTATATACCTATAAAAAGACGAGTAGTTACTGAATGTGGAAAGTAATCCCCAAACTAGCCACAGACAAGGTAGATAACATGGCTGGAAGGCAAAGCCTTTGAAGGCAAAGCTGGAGAAGGCTTCCTGGGAGTCCCACCTCCTGGAATGAGAATTTCTCATTCTCACCCTCCATTTTTTTCTGGAACTAGGCTGCTGCAACTTCTGCCCTGTGTTTTGTGTTTTCCCAAGTAGAATGTAATCTAGTTGGTCATGTTCTTTGTTATATTCTGTTTTTAGAACAGGATCTGACACTTTGTTTATGGTCAATATCTATTTTTTTTGAATGAATGCATAAATAAATGAAACAAGGAATCTTATATGTAACTCTCTTCTTCCAGACCAAAAAAAGGGTTTTGACTGTACTTGAAGGTTTGAGCTTTCTTCAGTCACTCTTATTTTTTAGTCCAAAGACCGTAAGAAACTCCCTCTTACTGATCTAGTGGCTACACACAAGGGGTCCCCAGGTTTCTTGGTCTTTCAAAAGTTAGAAGTGTGCCTGTAGAGGAAGCCAAGCACTGGGAGGCCCTTTTCGTACATCAGCTCTCTTTTCTGAAACAGTTTAATGCTTATTCGATTTCTTTGGGTACCCCCTTTTTATCAAGCTTCCAAACCCATTGCCATCAAGTCAATTCTGACTCATAGCGACCCTATAGGACAGAGTAGAACTGCCCCATAGGGTTCCCAAGGAGGCATGGTGGATTAGAACTGCCAACCCTTTGGTTAGCAACTGAACTCTTAACCACTGCACCACCAGGGCTCCTTACCAAGCTTATATTTAGTCTAGTATGTACTTAGGGTAATGTCCCTGGGCGGCGAAAATCGTTAAGCACTTTGGAACCAACTGAAAGGCTGGTCGTTAAGCACTTTGGAACCAACCGAAAGGCTGGCAGTACAATTCTACCCAGAGGCATCTCAGAATAACAGTGTGGCAGTGCAGCCATTGAAAACCTTGTGGAGCACAGATGTGCTTTAACACACATGGGGTCGCCATGAGTCAGAATCGACTCAACACCAACTGGTTTGGCACTTATAGTAGAACTATCCTTCTTAATTATAATTCCTGTGTAACAGTGAGGCAGATGTACCTGCTACAGAGTGTGACTTCTAGATGCTTCTGACGTACTAATACCTTGATTATAGTGATCCGTGCCTATCTGTCTCCTCATTAGATTTTAAATTTATTGAAGTAATGTTTCATTTTTGTGTCCCTGTTACCTAGCAAAAGGTGACACAGTAGACCCCTTGTGAATTGATACCCACTTGGGTTTTTTTTTTGTTGGGTAGGGAGCCCTGGGAAACCCTGGTGGCGTAGTGGTTCAGGTTGGCAGTTGGAATCCACCAGGCACTCCTTGGAAACTCTACGGGGCAGTTCTACTCTGTCTTTTAGGGTCACTATGAGTCCAAATCAACTTGACGGCAGTGGGTTTTTTTTAAGGGAGCCCCAGTGGATTTTTTTTTTTTTTATGAGTCGAAATCAACTTGACGGCAGTGGGTTTTTTTTAAGGGAGCCCCAGTGGATTTTTTTTTTTTTTTAATGAGTCGAAATCAACTTGACGGCAGTGGGTTTTTTTTTAAGGGAGCCCCAGTGGCACAGTGGTTAAGTGCTTGGCTGCTAACCAAAAGGTCAACAGTTTGAATCCGCCAGCAGCTCCTCGGAAACCCTACAGGGCAGTTCTACTCTGACCTATAGGGTCGCTATGAGTTGGAATCAACTCCATGGCAATGGGTTTGGTTTTTGTTTTTTTTTAGTCTGCTGTGGAAGGAGCCCTGGTGGTGCAGTGGTTAAACGCTCGGCTGCCAACCTACCAAAAGTTCAGTGGTTTGATCCCACCCAGCAGCTTTGCAGGAAAAAGATTTGGCAGCATACTCACATAAAAATTACAGCCTAGAAAACTCTCTGGGGCAGCTCTGCTTTGTCACATTGGGTCGGTACGAGTTGAAAATTGACACTACAGCACCCAACAACAGTGTACTATGGTAGTTCGTTCCCACCCACCTTGGTATATCCCTTCTCTCAGAGACAGGAAATAATTTGAGCTGACAAAAAACAACAGTTTTGGTTTGGGCTCGATTATATTAAATTATTTTTTCTGGCAGCAGTTAATAATAGGATCAGTGCCTCTTTTGAGGCCTTTTCATGTGTGAGGCTACGGGTATTACTTTTTGTGATGGCAGGATGTCTACAGAACATGAAGAAGTTGTCTTTCCGTTTTATAGCCAAGAAAACCTTACATCAGTGGATTTATAGGAACGCATTTTTCTACAGTTTTTCCTTAGAAGCCATACAAGGAACATTCATCATTGACCAGGGACTGAGCCTGAAGACAAATGTTCCACTGTTGTTTATTGACTTAGATAAGAAACTTAGGAAGGGATTTGATAAGGTCTCTTTTCTGCTTAAGATAAGGTCTTGTCACTCTTTTCAGATTATTTTTGTGTGTGAGTAGGATGCTGGTTGTTGTTGTATTGTGTCTTTTGTTTATCTGCTTGTTGCTTACTGGCATTCCTGAACCAAGAGGTAAGTTGTCCAGGTATTGTAAAGACAGATGATGGTAATGATAAAGATGGTGATATTTAACACTTATACTCAATATGTAGAATTTTAAAAGCTCATTTAACCCTTAAAGAAATTCCATGAGGTAGGTACTTGCATTTTTCCTATTTCCTAGTTAAGGCAACTGAAGCATAGAGAGGTTATGTGCCTTGCCCAAAACCTTACAGCTAATAAGTGGTGGAGTTGGGATTCAAACTCTGGTATTTTGGCTTAGTAATTCATGCTCTTGACCACTGTGTTGTATACTGTCTTTTAAAATCTAATTTTGACTTGACAGTGAGTTTAAGAGATTAGTAGGAGTTTAGTAGGGAAACCATTCTAAAAAGTTTTTTAAATTTTTTGCATTTGAGAATATAACCAATGCCAGGTTCCCACTTTATTCCATCTCTAACATTGTCATCTTGCCATGATACATTCTAGAACATCCGTGCTGATGGTGAGAGTAAGTTTGATCTCTCCCTGCTTGATGTACGTTGTATACCTCTAGGATGGAAATAAACTAAGGGTGATTACCTATCAGATCATTGATGCTGGCCTCTGGTTGAGATGTGTACATAAATTTCTTCCCTTATGATTTATCTTTCAGCTGCCATGCAGACTAGATAATGCTTAGATATTCATTTGGCCAAGTCTTTTCCTCTTTAATGAAGAGACCATTTTGTGAAAAATTAGCTGAAGTGAGACAGTCATTTGGTAAAGCACCCTGGGTTTTCCTCAAGGGAAGCTTTGTTAGTTACGACTAATGCTGGTGTTAAAATCTCCTGAGCTTATCATTCAAGTTGATGGGTTCCTAGACTGCCTAGATTTCCGAGGACTGCTCGGTTGATATCAAACATTTAAGCGTCAGCATGTGCGGCGGTAAAAGGAAGAATATGATTGTCAGGCGTACTCAAATGGCCTTGTTTTGGAATCACACTGGGAGAAAGAGGTTGTCAGTGCTTGTGCCAGGTAACTGGAAGATGTCTTGTAATTTTAGAGGAGATTGGTACTCAGGCTATCACGGCTCCTCCCAGAATGACTTTACCATTTACCCAGCGAAGGGAAGGCCCTAAAGCCGTGAGCATACAGTAATTCACTTGTAAACAAAATCAAGGTTTTTTTTTTTGGACAAGTCATATTAAAAACCCCAAAAGTAAATCGGCAGGTCATAAACCTTGTATTTACTTCCCTATCCTATCACACTCATTATTATCAGCAGTATAGTGACAATTATTGAGTATATTATATGCCAGACACTTGCTAAATACTTCTGTATACAGAGGAAGTTGATCAGTGGAGAAGATACTCCCCCCCATATATTGAAGGTAGAATTCTACCTACGTGATCCCACAGCTATTACTTGAGTAAGATCCCAGCTTAATATGAAACCAAAAAAACTAGATGGTGCCTGGCTGCCAATACTTCATCAAAGATTCTGTAGAAGAATCATGATCAAAAGGGAGAAAATTTAGAACAGAATTTCAGATTTGCATGAAATCCAGGCTTTCTGGAGCCGTGAAGTCTGGGCGAGCCCCTGAAACTATTGACCTGAGATACTCTTTAAACCTTAAACCAAAAATATCCTCTGAAGTCTTCTTAAAACCAAATAATAATTTAGTTTAACTAGTAAAATATGTCTGCCTTGAGCCCTATGCTCTTTTAAGACCTATATATTTGGGATCAAATTGACAATAGCAACTGGAAAGATTACATAGGAAAGTTAGAAGGCAGTGAGCTTATGTTAATGGGGGAGGAACAATGGCAAAAGGAGGGTGAGAATGAGTTGTACAACTCGAAGAATGTAATCAGTCACTGAATTGTATGTGTAGAATTCTGCTGTATATATTCTCAACAACAAGAAGAAAAATTACTAAAAAAAAAAGTACGATGGGAAAAATTATGAGAAAAAATGTACTAAAAAAAAATTGGCTTAAAATGCCAAGTTCTTTGAGAGGAGGGGGCACCTGCTCTGTGAAGACTGGCAGCCACTAGAAGCTGGCAGTGCCCTCAGATTGGGGAGAGCGGGTGAATGTGGGTGAGATTCTCCTTGGTGTGTGGATAGTGAGTGTCAAGTCAAAATTAGATTACCAAAGGCAGTATACAACATAGTGGTTAAGGAAGCGAATGGACAGCAATGAGTTTTTTTTTTGTTTTGTTTTAATGCTGAGGAATAAATAGAAATATAGTCTTAATCAGTAGAACTGGAAACTAGTAGGTTACCTATGGGCCTTTCTGAAATCAGCAGCCCACCGAATGGGAGCTTGGGGAAAAAACAAAACAAAACCTATCATGTTTGGTGACTATACCACGAGTTTGGAGAATGACTGGGACTGAGCGCTGCATCTTCTTTAGTTTTCTTGAGATATAATGAGGGCTGACCCTCAGCATCATCTGAATATGAGCTGTGTGCCCTGTTGTTAAGGAATTCCACCATTTGCTAGCTTGTAGACACCATGGGTGTTCTGCTTCCTTTATTAACTATTCATTTGTCCAAAAGACTAGATACCTGTTTCTGTTTATCTGTAAGAAAGAACAGGTACCTTTAGAAACCATTGAGGAAACCAAAGTGTTCCAGAAAAGGTAGGCGTTATGCCAAGAGCTGCCATGATTGCTGAACACAGAGTCACCAGATGAAGAGAGAGACCGTTAGCAGTACGTTCCAGAGGTGATGCCCTGGCCAGTGAGTGTGCTTCCAGATGTAATCAGAGGATAGTGACGCACAATAATGAGGCACAGTGTAAACGAAAAACCAAGGAGGGACATCCTGTGGAGAAAGAAGACAGGAAACACCAGAGAAGAAAGGACAAGACTGTAGTTTTTTGCTGTATGTGAGCCAGAATCCCTCCCTACCGTGATGTCGAATATTGGTCAGTGTTATGGACTGAATTGTGTCTCACAAAAATATGAGTTGTAAATCCTAACTCCTAGGTTTGTGGTTGTCATCCCATTTGGGAATGCTTTGTGTTATGTTAATGAGGCCATACCAGTGTAGGGTGTGTTTCAAACCAATCAGCCTTGAGATATAAAAAAGCAGATTAAGCAAGCAGCAAGCAAGCAGAGATGGGGGAAGACAGGTGCCATGCTATATGCAGATCAAACCAGAATCGCCAAGGAAGTGAAGCTGGAAAGAGGCAAGGACCTTCCCCCAGAGCCGAGAGAGAGAGAGAGAGAAAGCCTTCCCGTAGAGCCAGGGCCCTGAATTCAGACTTCTGGCCTCCCAAACTGTGAGAAAATAAATTTCTGTTTATTAAAGCCATCCCCTTGTGGTTATTTCTGTTATTTTTTTTTTTTTTTTAAATAAGACAGCCAGGCAGTAGTTCGATGACTGGTTTCCTGGAGAAGGAAGGGTTTTCGTCTCAGAATAAAGTAAAAGTAATCCCTGTTGCCATGACTCTGACTTGTTACTAAGGAAAACAGTCAGATGCACATTATGTGGGTAGGTAACAGCTGCTTTGGTAGAATTTAGTGTGGTGCATAAGACTTGAAGCAGATGAGTGCCCAGTGTACCATTTGAAGAATAGTCAGTATAGCTATGTGAAAGATTACTTTGCCCGCCTGAGTCTCAGTTTCTTTATCTTTAAAATCGGTATAAACCAACCTATGAAATATTAAATAATATATGCAAGGTGCCTGGCAGCTAGTACTTGCTCAGGTTCTCTCTTGCGCATCCTTGAAGCTCCTTTTTATTGAGACCAAACCAAACTAAACCCATTGCCATCAAGTAGATTCCAGTTCGTAGCGACCCTATAGGACAGAGTAGAACTGCCCCATAGGGTTTCCAGGGAGTGGCTAGTCAATTTGAACTGCTGCCTTTTGGTGAGCAGCCAAGCTCTTAACCACTGTGCCACCAAGGCTCCAATATTGGGAGAAGAAGGAATTCTGACACATCAACTGAATTATCCACTTTGTTTTCTGAAGATCCTGGTCCTTCTGCACCCCGTCGCCCCACCTCCAGCCACAGTTACTGTGCTGTTATCCACTTGTTACCCATTTAGTGAAGCCATCTTCTCTGGAGTCCTCATAAAGCAGCGTGCGTGTGCATGGAGGGGTTGTTTGGCCCTGACCCAGTGCCGGTTGTGGTTCAGGTTGGAGTATGTTAAAGATGAGTAACAGCCGAATGGCTCGCGTGTGCTCGGCATCCTTCACTGTGTTTATGCTGTGACATCTAGATAGCTTCTGAGCCAAACGACTGCAGAGCAAAATGTTTACTGTGTTCCCAATAAAAGTCACAATAAGAACTGCTGCTTCTCCAGCTTGGCTCCTGTCTCTGCTCCTGTTCCCTTTGTACCATCTCCCATACCTGAGGCTCTAGCAAGATACTGGAATATGTGTTAATTGGTATTTAATCAAATTAAAACCTTTGCAGGATAATGCCTTGTAGATTTTATTTTGCCAAGGTGGGTGTTTGAATGGAACGAGAAATACTGTACATTAAGGAATAAAGAGGGCACTCTTGTTTTCTTTCAAATATGATAATTACTATTGAAACTGTCTTTTTCCTGCCAGTTGGCCTAATCTCATCTCCTAGCAGCTGTTTTAAATTCCTTAATTGTCTATTGCTTACTCAGCTACCATTTCGCAAATTTCCTCGCTGCCACATTTTTGCTGAACCAAATTCTGACAGTGGGGTATTCGTCTCACAGCCTGGGCTGAACTGAGCTCCAGTTACCTACCCTCTGTTAGTAACAGGATTAACAGGAGACGGTGTGTTCTCCTGAGGCGACATTTCCCCCAACCTTATTGGAGCTGATTACTTCAAAATGGGAATCTGATGGAGCCTTGGGGTGCCAATTGTGTTACTCATCTCCCTACTGATGTTGCTTGATTCTGTTTATCCCAAAATAGCTTTTAAAAAAATTACTTCAAAAGAAATAGTTGTTTATTGTATATACAGTGTATACACATTGTAATCTTAGTGCTGATAACTTTGTTCGGAATGAAGAAACTGAATGAAGAGGGCATTTCCATTCCAGTATCCTTAACCATTTCATACTTTGTTCAGTCCATCATATTTTCTTTTAAAGTACTGCTACATTTATCTGTAGGTACCTTAGTTATCTAGTGCAGCTATAACAGAAGTACCACAAGTGGGTGGCTTTAACAAACAGAAATTTATTCTCTCAATTTAGGGGGCTCAAAGTTCGAATTTGGGCTATCAGCTCTGGGGGGAGAACCTTGTCATCAGTCTTGCCCTGGTCTCAGAGATTCTAAGGCACAGGGACCCTGGGCCCAAAGGACACCTTCCACTCCTGGCTTTAGTTGCATGGTGGTGATGAGGTCCCTCTCCTCTCTGCTACCTTCACTCTTTTATATCTCAGAAGAGATTGACTCAAGATACAGCCCAACCCTGTAACACCACAGAGGTTAGGACTTAAAACACACAGGATAATTGCATCAGATCACTAGATGGAGGACAGCCCCACAATACTAGGAATCATGGCCTAACCAAGTGGACACACATTTTAGGGGAACATAATTCAGTCCTAACAGTAGGTAACATATACCCCTGGAGTAGCTGGTCTGCTCTTTCCCGAAGCGTCAGCACAGCATGTTCCTCAAGCATCAGGTTTAAGTATAACTTGTCATTTGAACCTTATTCAGTTGGAACTCGGATACCGTGTTCTTTGGTTGCCCGGTGACATGTTGCGTTAGATATAATGCCTCCATAATGTGATCCACAGCTTTCCTAGTGATATCAAGGCTGGTAACACAAACCCAAGTTTCCGTTTGCGTATCAAATTAGCAGCTCTCGTATCTTATTTCATAGTCTTGCATTGCAGGAATATGTACTGTGTGGTTTAGAGTGACTGGTTATGTCATTATTTCCTAATTCATAGTATAGTCATAAGACGATTAACAGAATTTATTCCAATTTTATGCTGTAATGTATTCTTGTCCCCCCATGTGAATAATGTGACCGATAATTTGAAGCCACTTTAATTAAGCTTTGTGAAATAGCAATTTTTTCACGTAAGAAGAGACAAAGGAAGAAGAGGCCGTTGGGCTCAGGTGCCTGGATTTTGAAAGCCAGGTCCTTGCTTTAACCGTGTGGTCTTAGGCAAATCATTTAATGTTACTGAGTCCAGTTACTCTGACTCTAATAATGGGACCAGTAATACCTTCCTCAAAGTATCTTGAGAAGATTAACTGAAATCATGGTGAAAGGGCCCTAGCACAGAGTTTTTAGTAGGCTCTAAAAATAAAAAAATGCTGTGTTTCTTCTGTACTTCCTTTAGGAAAAAAGACTCTCTTTTATCTATTGATCGTACTTTTGCCATCAAAGGGAAAAAAATCCTTGTCTTATACAGTTTCTTACAAAATGCGTGAATTTAATGTGGGCCTTCAAATTCTGACAAATAGAATATTGATTTGGAGTTAGTAGCTATAAATTTGCCAGATGAAATGAAAGTTTTGTGCTGGCCCTTTCAAGTCACTTCTGAGCTATCTTAAGCAAAGTCTGTATCTAATAGTAGTTTGCTAATTGTGAAGCTCTGCGAACAGACGCAGAAGCGAGAGGCTGAGAGGAGGCTGTGGACTAAATAAGAGAGGGGGATAAAAGTTGCCACTTCCTCATGCCAAGATGAACCAAATACTGCACGAGGCTAGAGTGCTAATTACCTTTAGTGTTTTTAAACTGACACTTCTCCCTTGTCAGTGTAAAGACGGGAAGATCCCTACTGGCTTGAGTGTGCCACACTGCCATGAACTGAGAGCTAAAGGTGTAAAGGAATTGAAGGCGCGACCCCCATTACCCCCACCACTACTGCTGAGGCTCCACCTGGAGTCCGGCAGACGGAGCTCCAAGTTAGGGAGCAGAGGACATGGATGGGGAGGCTCCTTGCATTTATCTTACTTTTTCTTCTGTATGAGTATGAGAGGCCTGGCCTATAGGCAAAAAGCAAGCAAGACTTGAACCCTAGAAATATAACTGGATAGATATTAGTGACAGTCAGAAAAAGCCAGTGTGTTCACAGAGGGGAGAGGAAGAAAGCCAACTGATGAGAATGTAATCAACCCGGTGAGATTCTTTCAGCCCATAGTCGTAGCCATAAATGGCATTCTACTACCTTTGTCTGACATCTGGACCAAGCCCGACTACATTCCAGATCTGCTGCTGTAATGCCAAATCCATGGTCCTTAAGTCTGTCCTCTCAAGGTCAAAAGCATGCAGAACCCTGAAACTTTCTTGGTTCCTGGATGTTATCTAAAAATATATACTCACACTGTGTCACACACCGGAACACCCAAACCCATTGCCATCAAGTCGATTCCAACTCATGGTGACCCTACAAGACAGAGTAGAACTGCCTCATAGGGTTTCCAAGCCTGTAAATCTTTACAGAGGCAGACTGCCGCATCATTTTCCCTCGGAGCACCTGGTGGGCTCCAACCACCGAACTTTGGGTTTGCAGCAGAGTGCTATGACCATGGTGCAATAGTGAAGGAAGAGAAATTGCTCTGGAAGATACCAGTGAGAAGTGATTATAAGTCAGTGAGGTGAAAATGCAGGCAGAGGTGTATCTTAAACACAAATGCTCACAGAAGCTAACATCGAAGGGGCCTTTACTCTCTGCCAAACGGAGTGGTGAATCCTATATGTGCGTTTTTGCATTTAAAGCACACCACTGTCTTATGGGTAGTATCCTCATTTTACAGGTTTAAGTCTAGAAGTGTAGAGTGGTAAAGTAACTGGCTCAAGACCACACATCTCATGAACTACAGAACTAAGATTTAAGGACAAACAGTCTGATTTCAGAGGCTAAGCGAAGGGCATTTTAGAAAGAGTTGATTTTCACTAGAACAAGACAAAAGTACCAAGCACTGAGAAGAAGAGTAAAAAAAAAAAAAGAGAAAAAGTTAATCCCTGTAGAAGACACTATTCAGATAAAACTCACCCAACATGATAAAGCAGGCCTGTGCCAGCACCACCCCTTAGAGGTAGGTTTGCCTCTGGGGAAGAAAGAGCAGTGGTTTGTGTAACCTGCAGTCAGGGTTATGGGAATCTCAGGCCCAACCTAGAATTCACTTGAATCACCTTTTATTTTTTTGCATATTCTTACAATTTTCTCCATTTTTTGTAAAGAATATTATTCTGAAAAAAAAAATTATTCTGAGCTTCTTCATATCTACGTTTAATATTCAAAGCACTTTCCTTTTGTCCCTGGTTTACCAAAACCTGTGCCCTTGCTGTAAAAGGATGACACAGGGACCATGTGTTGAACTTGGAAAGTGAATACAAACGTCTCTGGTGGCTTTTTTCCACAGTCCACTGTCGATACCTTTGGAACTAACCATAACCCACGTGCACATCCAGGAAGCAGTGGCCACAGTTAGGACGGTCAGATACCTTCTTAGCACGGGCTACAGTGAGGGAAGAGAGTGCCATTACCTGGGAACTGTGATGGAACACTGTAGAGTTCTTTACTGCATGTTTGCTGTCTCTCTCATCCCAAGTCAGTCAGAGGTTTTAACTTTGAAGCTAATAATAACTGTCTCCAGTAGGAAAAATTGAGGCCTATTTTGACACAAAAGATAATTTGGGATGCCTTATGAAACCCAAAGCTAAATGTCAAGTGTAATTAAATGATACTGTGGGGTCTTGCCTTAAGAAGAGAGCTGCTGCGTTTTAGCACAGGCTGAGAGCTATTTGGATGAACTGTTCTGTTTCTTTGCCACATTATATAAGAGGCATGAACTCAGGCAATGCTGAAGTTGTTCCTGGAGAGAAGGGAGAAACCACACTGCAGGAAGTACCGACAGTAGTTCTTCCGCCTGTGTTTGGATCCGTGTTTCTCAGTACTTGCACGTTTTGTTGAAGTCTCCACTTGGGTGTGACTCTGGAAGATGGCAGGAATGCCATCTTAAAGTATGTGTGAATTATTAAAGAATTATTTTTGAAAAAAGTAGGTAGACTTTTTTCCTGGAGGTTCTTTCCCGAGATGCTTAAGTTATTGAAGAGGAAAAAATTCAGTAGGACAGAGTTGTTAGCATTACGTGCAAGGATTAAGGCCATCCATCCTAAGTGCGTGTGTCTGTGGGGAGGTAAAGGGGAACCTCTGATACAATGACATCTGCCCTTGGAAACCAGACTTGTTTTCAAGACATACATATCCAAATCAAAGTGTGGGGTGGTGACGACCTTTTAATATGAATCCTGAATCTTCTGAATGGTAGAACTTAATGGGAGGATTTTGAAATCTTTGTCTTTGAACACTAGCAACATACCCGGAAGACCTTATGAGTTTCAGGAATGCTTCATTTTTCTATCGCTGCCTTATTTTTGTTTTCAGCTCAAAGTACTCTCTGAGCAATCAGTTTCTGTGGTCTTTCAAGGAAGGAAAAACTTGGCTTGTCTGCCTGTTAACTGTTACAGAGTATGTAGATTCCTGTTACCTGTTGCTGTGAACTCCAACAAACGTCTATTACAGCCATGAAAACCCTGGTGGCATAGTGGTTAAGTGCTACAGCTGCCAACCAAAAGGTCAACAGTTCGAGTCCACCAGGGGTTCTTTGGAAATTCAATGGGGCAGTTCTGCTCTGTCCTGCAGAGTTGCTGTTTGGACTTCACAGCACCGGGTTTATTATTGCCGTTATCTGGAAGATAGAAGCCCCTCAGTTAGATTAAATGAGGTTGCTGTGCCTTTAGGAAACACAGGTCTTACGTAGTAATGAAGGTATGGCGGCAGGAATGAGTGCTCTGTCTCCTCCATCGGAGTGGCTTGTCGCCCTCTTTTTCTGTAGGAGGAAGCTGTGGAGTGAGGGAAGAGCACTGATCTGTTGGGGAAAAAGTTTCACAGCCTATTAGTTAGAAGCAATGAAATTGAGACAGCTTCGGGGACTCCATTAAGCATGTGGTGTTTAGGCAGGCCGTGTCCCTAGGTAAGGGGTGTGGGTGGGGAGGAGAGTGCATCAGGAAATAATTGGCCTTGGGAAATCAGCTGGGCTCCTGCCACCTCAGCTCCTGTGGGGAAGGAGGGAGACGTTTTCCAGCACCCACTTCTCTTTGCAGAAAAGCCAAGCTGAATAGACTGGAGGGGAGGGCTTGCTGCTGCGACCTACTGCCAACATATTTTGAATAATAAAACAGTGGAATCCTTCAGCTCCATCTGGCCAGGAAGGATTCAGAGCCTGTCACCTTGGAAGCCTCTCGTGCTGTGTTATTCCTGGGCATCTGGCTGTCAGGTTGTCGCAGCTGAATGAAGAGAATTCAGATTCCATCAGGGATGGCAGCATCTTTAGGGACATGGATGAATGCAGTGATGTGTCTGGAGTTAGGTTCTAAAATAAAACATCATCCCCATGTTTTTGTTTTCATTTGAAAGGAGTAAATTGAAATTGGCAAACCAGTGTGAAAGTAGAAGGACTTTTGACCGTGAAGTAGGCAAATTTTTGTGGACATTGGTTGGGGATCCAAAGTTCCGGAGCTATTAACGTTCAGCTGCCTGTAGCTCTTTAGAGGTCAGAGAAGTAATGATAGCCAGTCCAAGGCTCAGATATTCATGGCTGTGCTTTCTTAAGAAAAAGATTTAAAAAGCGGTCTCTTTTACACTCAGCATATGTAATGATGACTATGACAAATCTCAAGAATAAGTAAAAGTGTGTAACATCAGTACCACTAAGTTGATACCTTTCTATATACCAATCGCTGAGCTAGGCATTTTACGTTGGTGTGAATACATACACACACACTCATACATGTTTGTTACATGTGACAAAAGCCCTGGTTTGGGAGGTGGAGATGGTTATTTCCATTTCTGCTACCTATTAGCTGTATCCTCTTGAGCAGCAAAAAAACCTCAGTTTTCTCAGAGGGAACTGGACAAAATAATTGCTAGAATTCTTTCTACTTCTGAAGTTACTGTATAATGCTACTCATTTGAGCATTTTTGTATGCATAAATACACGTATATGTGCACACACACCTATACACACCATTAAAAAAAATAAGATAACATCAATTCTTTCCCCCTTTTTAAAATTTTTCTAACAATTTATACTAATTAATAAAAAATGGTGGCACCCGGACTCAGTAGTCTAGGAGGAATGGTTGCAATTTTGAGCACACAGAAACGTTTTCTCTTGGTTCATATTTTCAGAATTATCCATGTGTATTCTTGAATATCTTTAGGAGAAAATTATAGTATTTTAAACTAGAGTCCTCACTGATGGAGACTCACATTGTTAACGTCAGGGTCCTTGCCTGGATGTTCGTAGTGGGCCTGCAGAGGGTTAGAGTCATGGTCCTTTCCCTCACGGGCTCATTTTTCCTTAAAATTCCTTAAAAAATAAATAATAGAGTCAGCCATTACCATGCTAATAATCATTTTTGCCTTATTCAGCTTTGAGAGAGAGAGTGCATTTGTGTGTGTTTCTTCGGAAGTAACAGGCCTGATATAGCAGGGTAGATTTGTAGATAGGTACATAAATCTAAGTCTGAAGGTTTTAGTCCCCTTAGGATTTATGATGGTTAATTGTTTTCCCCCGACTGAAATGCATACTCTTCAAAGCTAGAAACTTCTTATTTATCATTGTATCCCCAGAGCCTAGCACAGCACCTGGTAACCAATAAATGCTGAACTGATACATGAGATTTCTCTGATCTTAGAGATTAAATATGAAATGTATGAGATTGCCTTGATCTTAGTGATTAAATATTATCCATGTGGTCTAGGGGAATGAAACACCCATACATATAAACCACAGTAATTTTTTCATCTTCTGCCACCTATGGGTTTAGTTTTTATTTTCAGTGTTTTAAACTGGTGGTGTAGTGGTTAAGAACTACGGCTGCTAACCAAAAGGTTGGCAGTTCAAATCTACCAGGTGCTCCTTGGAAACCCTGTGGGGCAGTTCTGCTCCCTCCTACAGGGTCACTATGAGTCAGAATCGACTCGATGGCAATGTTTTTTTTTTTTTTTAAATAATTTTTATTGTGCTTTAAGTGAAAGTTTACAAATCAAGTCGGTCTCTCACATATAAACTTATATACACCTTACTCCATACTCCCACTTACTCTCCCCCAATGAGTCAGCCCGCTCCCTCCTTCCAGTCTCTCCTTTCGTGACCGTTTTGCCAGTTTCTAACCCTCTCTACACTCCCATCTCCCCTCCAGACAGAAGATGCCAATACACTCTCAAGTGTCCACCTGATACAAGTAGCTCACTCTTCATCAGCATCTCTCTCCAACTCATTGTCCATTCCGTGTCTGATGGGTTGGCTTTGGGAATGGTTCCTGTCCTGGGCCAACAGAAGGTTTGGGGACCATGTGGCAATGGGTTTTTAAACTTCTACTGAGCAAGACTAATACTTCAAAACTTTAATTTGGTTTATAACAAGTAGAGAAGGCTACTTGAGTTTGGCGGCCTTCCCATCAATGTGGTTTCACCACTGAGTTCACAGTTGTTGTATTTAGCTGCTGTCAAGTTGGACCCCAATTTAGGGCAACCCCATGCAGAACAGAACAAAATGCTGTCCTGTCCTGTTTCACTCCCGTGACTGTTTGCAGTTTGTGATCAACAGGGTTTTCATTGGCTAATTTTCACACGTAGTTTGCCATGCTTTTATCCCTAGTTCTTTGGAATCTAGAAGCGCCACCGAAACCTGTTCAGCATCATGGCAACATGTAAAACCTTCACTGACAGATGGTGCCTGAGCATGAAGCGTGCTGGCTCGGAATGGAACCCAGGTCTCCTATAGGGAAGGCCAGAGTAATAAATACCTACATTGTGTGTGTGTGTGTGTGTGTGTATGTGTGTGTGTGTGTGTGTGTGTTTTACCTTTATCTTTTCAAGTCCCAGATTTCCTTTGTAATGCTAATCGTGGTTGTGATTGTCTTCCTAATTACATAATAGCTGTTGTCCTTGCTATTCTGTAAGCTCCATGATGTCAAGTACAGTGTCTCTCTGGTATACCATAGAATTCCCTGATCTAGTATGGCCTTGGAGCCCTGGTGGCACAGGGGTTAAGATCTCAAGCTGCTAAGGAAAAGGTCGGTAGTTTGAATCCACCAGCTGCTCCTTGGGAACCTTACGCAGCAGTTCTACTCTGTTCTGTAGGGTCGCTATGAGTTGGAGTCCACTCGACAGCAATGGGTTAGTATGGCCTGGGCATATAGTAGGGACTCAACAAGTATTTGTTGAACATTGAAGGAGTGTATCAGAGCATTATATAAAACCAAAACCCAGCTTTTCCTTAAAACCAAGTCATTTTTTAAAATTTTATTTGTTTTGTTGTTGAGACTATACACAACAAAACATACGCCAGTTCCACAGTTTCTACATGTACCATGTAGTGACATTGATTATATTCTTCAAGTGGTAAAACTCATTCTCACCCTCCTTTTCTCAGTTGTTCCTCCCTCAGTAACATAGATTCACTGCCCTCTAAGGTTCCTATCTAATTTTTTTTTTAAATAGTCTTCCTTTTTTTCCTTACTTTTTTTGGTATGCTTCAAGTGAAAGTTTACAATTCAAGTCAGTTTCTCATACAAAAACTTATACACACATTGTTATGTGACCCCAGTTGCTCTCCCTATAATGTGACACCACACTCTTCTCTCCACTCTGTATTCCCCATGTCCATTCAGCCAGCTCCTGTCCCCCTCTGCCTTCTCTTCTCATCTCGCCTTTAGACAGGAGCTGCCCACTGAGTCTCATGTGTCTCCTTGAGCTAAGAAGCTCACTTTGGATTTTATCAAATGTTTTTTCTGCAACCATAGAGATGACCATGTGGTTCTTTTCCTTTGTTTTATTGACGTGGTGTATCACGTTGATTGATTTTCTAACGCTGAACCATCCCTGCCTTCCTGGAATAAATCCCACTTGGTCATGGTGTATGACTCTTTAAAGGTGCTGATCACTAGTATTTTGTTGAGATTTTTTCATCTATATTCATAAGAGATATTGGCCTGTAATTTCCTTTTTTTTTTTTTTCTTGTAGTTTTTTTGTCTGGTTTTGGTATCAGGGTTATGTTTGCTTCATAGAATAAATTAGGGAGTATTCCTTCCTTCTCAATCATTTGGAAGAGTTTAAACAGTATTTTAAACAGTCAGTTCTTCTCTAAGTATTTGGTAGAATTCTCCAGTGAAGCTATCTGGTCTGGAACTTTTTTTTTGTTGGGAGGTTTTTGATCACTGATTTGATCTCTTCAGTCGTTATGGATCTGTTGAGATTTTCTATTTCTCTTGAGTCAATTTGGGTAGGTTGTACGCTTCTAAGAATTTGTCCATTTCATCTAGATTATTCAGTTTGTTGCTACAAAGTTGTTCATAATATTCTGTCATAATTCTCTTTATTTCTATGGAGTCAGTTTTAATGTCACCTCTTTCATTTCTTATTTTGGTTATTTGCATCCTTTCTCTTTTTTTCATTGTCAGTCTAGCTAAAGGTTTGTCAATGTTATTGATCTTTTTGAAGAACCAACTTCTGGTTTTACTGATCTCTCTATCATTTTTCTGCTTTCTTTTTTGTTTCTGCTCTGTTCTTTTTTATTTCCTTCCTCCTAGTAGGTTTAGGCTTAGTTTGTTCTTTCTAGTTCATAAAGTTGTCAAGTTAGATTGTTAATTTGAGACCTTTCTTCTTTTTTAATGTAGGCAGTTATTGCTCTAAGTTTTCCTCTGACTACTGCCTTCACTGCATCCCATAAGTTTTGGTACGTTGTGCTTTCGTTTTCATGTGACTCTCAGAAAATTGTGATTTATTTTTTGATTCCTTCCTTGACTTATTGGTAGTTTAATAGTGTATTGCTTAATTTCCATATGTTTTGTATTTTCCATTGTGATCAGAGAATCTACTTTGTGTGATTTCAGTCTTTTAAAATGTATCAAGACTTTGTGTATGACCTAAAGTACGATCTGTTCTGGGGAATGATCCATGTGCACTGGAGTAGAATGTATATTGTGCTATGTGTGGCTGGAGTGTTCTATATATGTCTGTGAAATCTAGTTGGTTTATAGGGTTATTCAGGTCCTCTGTTTCCTTGTTCATCTTCTTTATGTTTTATCCAGTATTGAAAGTAGTGTATTGAAGTTTCCAGCTATTATTGTGATATCATCTATTTCTCCCTTCAGTTCTATCAGTGTTTCCTTTATATATTTTATTTATGATTGTTAAATATTCTGGATTAATTGCCCTTCGATCAATATGAAATGTCCATCTTTACGTACTTTAACAGATTTTGTGTTAAAGTCCACTTTGTTTGATTCTAGGGTTGCCATCCCATCTCTCTTTTGGTTATTATTTGCATGGAATATTTTTCCCATCCTTTTACTTTCAACCTCTTTGTGTCCTGTGGTTTCAGGTGTGTCTCTTCAAACAGTATATAGTTGGATTATGTTGTTTTAAGTCCGTTCTTTCACTCTCTGCCTTTTGATGGGAGCATTTAGTCTGTTTATATTCATTGTAATTACTGATATGAAGTGACTTACTTCTGCCATTTTGTTATTTGTTTTTTGCATGTCTTAATTCTTCTCTGTCTTTGTCCTTTAGTACTGCTTGCTATGTGTTTTGTTGGCTTATTATAGTGAACCTTTTTGGTTCCGTTCTCTTTTATGTATGTATTCTTTTTTCTTAGTGGTTGTCATGAATATTACATTTAACAGCTTGCATTTACAACATTCTAGGGTAAGTTGGTGGCAACTTAACTTCAGTAATATACAGTAAATCCTCTGTCTATACCATTTATTCCCCCTTTGTTGTTGTTATCACTAATTACATCTTTATATTTTGTGTCCTGTAAATATAATCTTATCCTTGTTTTTTAGGTGTCTGTCATTAAAAAAAGATGAAGGACAAAACATTTAGAATTATCAAAGATGAATATCTTATTAGTAGCCCTTATATTTGTCTACGCCTTTCTCTTTATCAAGGATCTTTTTTTGTGTGCATAGCTTTGGATTACTTCCTGATGTCTTTTTCCTTTCACCTACAGAACTCCCATTAGTATTTTTTGTAGGGCCAGTCTGGTAGACATGAACTCTCTCAGCTTCTATTTGTCTGGGAATGTTTTAATTTGAATCTCATTCTTGAAGGCTACTTTTGCTGGGTGTAGTATTCTTGGTTGATAGTTTTTTTTTTTTTTTTTCTTTCAGCACTTTAAATATATAATTCCATTGCCATCTGGTCTCTAGTGTTCCTGTGGAGAAATCTTCATTTAGTCTTACTGGGGATCCTTTGTGTGCAACTGTTTACTTCTCTGTCACTGCTTTCAGGATTCTCTCTTTATCCTTACTTTTTGAGAGCCTAGGAGATCTCTTTGGTTTTATCTTGCGTGGAGTTCTTTGAGCTTCTTTGATTTGTAGGTTCATGTCTTCTGTTAGACTGGGGAAATTTTCTGTCATTATTTCTTCAGATATTCTTTCTGTCCCTTTCTGTCTGTCATCTCCTCTTCAATTTCCATGATGTGTATATTCGGTCTCTTGTTGTGCCATAATTCCACTAAACTGTGCTCAACCTCCATTCTTGTTGCTCTTCATTGTCTGTAATTTTAACTATCTTATTCTCTAATTCATTGATTCTTCTGCCTGATTAAATCTGTTGGCAAGTCCTTCTGTTGTGTTTCTCATTTCAGTTATTGTCCCTTTCAGTTGCAGTATCTTTTTAGATCCTATTTTTTTTTTTTCTTTCTTGCATTGTTTCCCTTATTTCTTTTAGCTGTTTGTCTGTGTTTTCCCTTAGGTCTTTAATTATGTTTAATGTTGTATTGTATTCTTCCATTTTTTCATCATTTGGTCATTCCTGATGTGCTTTCACCCTCTTTTTCATGTTCGTTTGGATGGATCATTGTTACTCTGTTCTTTGTGTGTCTTATGGCTTTTTTGGTGGGACACTAGAATTTTCGAGGGTGTTAACATTCTCATTTTTCCCCAGTATTTGGTGTTTATGCTCGCACTACTTTCTGCAAACAAGCCTTAGGCAGGCAGAGCATTTGACCTTTGCTTATTGTTTCCTCTTCCCCTCTATGATAGCTCCTTCTCCCTCTCTGGTTTAATTAGAATTCAATAATTCCAGATCTCAGTTTTCAACTTTCATTCTCTCCCAGATACACCAGAGAACATGCTGTGGTCAGTCTGCCCACTAGCAGGCACCACCACACAGGCAAGATACTGTATACTAATCAGTCTGCCCACAAGGGGGCACAGTCTCCTCTCTCTGGTTGTTACTCCCCTCTCTGTTTGTGCAACCATGTTTTTACTCAGAAGACCCCAGAGAGCCCCCATCGAGGCTGGGTGTTGCCCTTAGTTTTGCCCACAGTTTCCTTCCCTGCTCTGTGGGGGCTGCTTATATCTGAGCTGGCGTTCAGGGGAAGCAAAAGCATTTCAGGAGAAGGAGGGGCTGGTACTCCCTGGAAGGACCTCTGAAAGATCTGGCTTGTTGGTTTCAGAGCCCCAGTGGCCCTGTAGTGGTTGGAAGAACAGCCTCCATTTAGGTGACCCACCTCCTGACTCCACTGTAGGACACCTTCTGCAGGAGTTCGTATCAGCCCAGCAGCTGACAGTTACTGGTTGGGGAAGGGCTTGTCATACTCCTGAGGGACCTGAGGGATGTCTGCCTTGTTGCCATCAGAGCCTGCCCTGTAGTGTGTTGGCTCTGGGTGTAGTCTTCACTCAAGACACCTGCTTCCTAGCACACGGTAGCTTCAGTCTGCAGTCCTTAGCACTGACTGGAAGAGAGAGCAGACAGACTTAGCCTAATCATCAGGGAGGGCTGTCCTGTTTAAGAAGCTTGAGCTATGGGGTGCACAGGGAGGCAGGTAAGTGCTGACTCTGGGAGCAGACTCCACTGCAGGTGCCTTATGCAGTAGTTTGCAACAGCCTGATAACCAGCAGCTACCCGGTGGGGGAGGGGTGTCGTGCTCTGGTCAGATCCCCGTGGAGGTCTGCCTTGTTTTCACAGTCCTCCCAGTAGATTGTTGGCTGTGAGTGCAGCCTCCACTCAAGACTCCTGTTTCCTAGCACACAGCAGCCTCAGTCAGCAATCCTCAGCGCAAACCAGAAGTGGGGGCAGACTAACCCTAATTGACCCCCAAGGCGGTTTGTCCTGTTGGTGTCAGAGGCCAGGGCTACGGGTTGTGCAGGGAGGCAGGTGGAGTGCTGACTATGGGAGCAGACTCCACTGCAGGGTCCTTCTGTAGCAATGCACAGCAGGCTTGCAGGTGACAGTGTCTGGGTAGGTAAGGGGTTGTCGTGCTCCTAATGGACCCCCCAGGGAGGTCTGCCTTGTTGCTTTCAGAGCCTCCCTACTCCCACAGTATGTTGGCTGTGGGTATAGCCTCCACTAAAGATGCCTGCTTCCTAGCACACAGCAGTCTCAGTCAGCAGTCCTCAGTGCCAACTGAAAGGGAGAGCAGACGGACCTGACCTACTCCATGGGAAGTCTGTCCTGTTGGTTTCAGAGGCCTGAGCTATGGGATGTCTAGGGCAGCAGGTAGAGTGTTGTGTGGGAGCAGACTCCACTATACAGGCCTTCTGTAGCAATTCTCAGAAGGCTTGCAGCCAACAGCATCTGGGTGGAGGAGGTGCTGGCACAATTTAAACGGACCCTCGAGGAGGTCTGCCTTATTGATTTTTAGAGCAAAAGCTAGGAGTCTTGTCTCTTTGTACAGGCAGGGGCTGTGGTGGCTAGGGAAATGGGCTCTTTTTATGGGGCCACGGTTCCAGTTCACAGTAGCCAGCAGCCCACATGGCTGGAAGGAGGGTTGGGGATGGTGGGAGAAGCAGTTTTACTTCCATGTGTGACTCGCTGGTTCGTTGATTCTTGCTTGTTTGCAGTTTCCTGCTACTTTCCTCTGCTCCCCAATTCAGGGTCCCCCCTTTTTTTTTTCAACGCCGAGCACCATTTCCCTGTTGTATTTCTGGTTGTATTTGTTGGGGAGGGTTGGAATGATAGTCTGTTTACGCCGCCACCTTCCCAGAATCCTCAAAACCAGGTAATTTCTGACATCTGCCCTTAACATTCACGTTCAGAAAACTTGCTGAGAATCTCTAGGTTGCCAGGTTAGAAAGAAAGAGGTAGATAATTCACAGTCTGTTCCTGCCAGGGGCTTCTGATGTGCTGAGTAAGGCAGGTGTAAACAAAAACACATGTATCCTGAACTCCCCCCATTATACGTATTAGCTCGTGTTAAGTCTAGCTTTTCATCACCAGTTTCTAATAATGATTTCCTAAACTGTTTTGCACCTTGAAAATGGAGGCTTTCCTAATATGTCTTTGATGATAAAGTTAAGCTAAGAAAGGGTCAGAAAGACACGGAATAGAAAGACAGGTGAAGATATATGTAGACATGTATGTGTATGTGTATATCTTTGCTAGTATTTTTATTTATAATTGTCTCTGTTTCATGGCCTAAGTGTAGAGTTAGGATATAAATAAAACTCAAATAAGAAAAAACTGGTTAAAACTTCATAAGAGTAAGGTTCCAAGGCAGTTTCCCACTATGATATCTCAGCCCTTTTAACGTAAGTATCCTGGGGTGTTCTAGCTCCCACTAATGCTTCTTAGCGCCTTTTCTTCCTGCCACCCACCCCAAGGCAGCCACACGGACCCAGTGAGGTAACACAGATGCGGGCTATTGGCGGGCTTTTCTCCTCCCCAGATCTAAGTTTCTCCTTTCCCCAAAATGTGGTCCCATCATGTGTTATTGATGCTGCTTTGTCTCTTTCATTAGCCAAGTGCTTGCTCGGAGTGATGTACTGCTGAACAGTCAACTTGGGACTCGGATAAATACTCACTGGGAAACATTCATCTCACTCTGAGTGGTCTGTTAATCCCCTTCTCCTCCTTAGATGACAGTCTGTAGCTGGGGCTTGAGGTTGGGTTTTTTCTTTTGTTTTGTTTTCCCCAGTGATTTAAAAAATAAAACTAAACCTTTTCAGTAAAGTCTGAATCAGCAGATATTTACATCACGTGGGCGAAGGCTTTTTATAGACCAGCTAGAAGATTACAGTAATTAGCCTGTGCATTTCCTCATTAAAATGTCATTAATGAAGGCTTTGTTCTTTTAAGATTTTCCAAATAAGGTCTACTGCATTGCATTCTACCATTAATGGTTTACCAGGAGCCAGCTGTCTAATGTAAGTCTGTAGGAGCAAGGAGTGCTTTGGACTCCCTAGAGGACAATGGCCAAAGAGCGGGCCTGGGCATAGGTCAGTCTCTGGGTTTAGATGAGGGAGGTTCCCCTTTACGTGCTGCCAGTATCAGCCCCTTTTCATACTGCCTGCTTGGAATGTCATGCTTTACTAGGTATTTGGGCAACAACCAAATTTAGAGACTTGTTTGAGAGAATAAAAGAGTGTTCATCTGCACTAAAGTGTTTCCATTAGTTATCTTGGTAGTATTGCATGTAAATGGAAGAATTGATAAAGAATAAAAAGAAAATCAGTTTATTTTCTATAATCATATGAGGCACTGCACAGGGTGAAGGACATGGCTTTAGAATCAGACCATCATGGATTTTCATCACAGCTTTACTACTTAGTGGTGGTGGGGCTCCGAACGTGATAATTCTTAGCAGCAGTAAAACCTTTATAAACATCGTTTGTCTCAGATATGATGATGGAAATAACGATGGTATGTACCTTAGAGAAGTATTTTAGAACTCAGATTATGCATGCAAAGTGTTTTACACCTAGTGCCTGGTATATGTGATCTATCAATACATTATTTTTACCAGTGGGACAACAAAAAGTTTGTGAATGTATTTCTGTATGCATTCCTCATATTTTCTTGTTATGTGCCTTTGACTTGATTTGAAAACTCCTAACATGGAACTGCAAAATAAATAAGCAAATATTTAGGGAATAGTTACTAATGTCATTAAACAGCACAAGACAAACTTCTTTTAAAAAGTCATTTGTATGGTACATTTGAAGTAAATTGCATCACTTATCATTTTAACATTCTTTCCTGAAGAAGCAGTTGAGGAATACACATAGATTAGTGTATACAGGAGGAAGAAAAATAGCATCTCAGTTGACTAAAATAGCTGAAATAACTATGGGACGGTCTTTAAGGCTTTTGTTGCATTGCACTATTTCAGGGATTTTTTTGGCTTAAGGTGGATTGGATGGAAAAGAGAAATCAAAGATGACTTCTAGGATTTTAGCTTCAGCAACTGGGTAATTAAAGTCCTTTATAGATAGAAAGATTATAGATGGTAAGTGTGTAGGCTGGGGAGCAGAGAGTCAGTTATTTTGGTCATATCATGAAAGAGGTGTCAGTCGGATAGCCTCGAGAAGATGTCAGGTGGGCAGTTAGAGAGTATAGAAGATGAGGAAGATGTACAGGGTAGAGGTATAAATTTGGAAGTCATCAGCGTGTAAATGAGATTTTAAACCCATGGAATTTTTGGGGTTGGCTAGAAAGAGAAGTCAGTGAAGAAGAGGGCTCAGAGCAGAGTCCTGTAAACAGAAGCCTGATAAGAAAGGAGGTGGACAAGGAGGAGTCAGTAATAGAGGGCAAGCATGGGGTCATGGAGTCACAGCAAAAAGCACTCCATAAATGGGCTGTGTGGTGTGGTCAACCACTCGGTGCTGTGGAGAAGCTGAATATAATCAGGATGAAGATTTGTTCGCTGTGGAGGAATTACACCTTTGGTGTTGTTATTGTTCCTCTAATACAAGCCATGAATGAACAGAAAATTTCCCTAGCATTCAGTGTGTCTCTTACAGTCGGTCTCCCGTGTATTTTAGCTTCATTTGTTGGCCACTGCCAAAAACTGAATGTCTAGCCCAGACTTTGGAGTTTCTCCAAGTAGAGGAGGGGATTTTTTTTCTAATATTGTTCATTGAAATTTTTCCCCAGATTATAAAGGTAATGAAGCTTAGTTAGGAAAACAAAATATAACAGGGGACAGGGTTTTGAGAAAGTAATTCACGGGAATAAATGATTAAATTAGAGAGAAATAAATTATGTGCTGGAGAAAAATTGACCATCCTTTCTCTCACCCCAATTTCACAGCACTTTCTGGGACCCTGTACCTCAGTTGATACTACGACATCTTTTGTGGAGAATAACGTGAAGCCTGCTCTCTGCGCTCTCCCCCCACTGCCTTACTCCACATGCAGATGCAGGGCTTTTCTGAGCAGAGATGTAGCAATACCTTCTTTCTAAAATGAAGGCATTTTCCCTCACGATTAGCATCTGTTTGTAGAATAGTTCCCATTTTCCTAATTAGATCCTGCATAGAAATGCAAAGGCTGCTGTGTAAAAGGGTAATGAATCTTTATTGCACAGTCGAAATCAGATTTGTGCAAAAGGCACTTTGAAAACAGTAATAAGCAGAGACATGTATTAAATCACTCAGATAAGGCACCCTCTTTATATTTTCTATTTATAAATGGAAATTATGACTACCCAGTGGATCCCATATGACATTGCTACTACCTGCAAAGGGTTTTAGCTTTGACCATCAAAGTTATCTAAATTCAAAAGCCTCTGGATTCATGGCTCTGAAGAATACTTCTGGAAGGGGCCAAGGCAGGATGGAGAGGGTCCTTTGTCCTTTTCCTTTGTCAGTGCATTCTGGCACAGGCCAGGAGTGCAAGTCATGGAAGAAAGAAGCCACTCGTTAGTAACGGTGATAAGATCTAATCAGGAAACCCAGTGTCCATTTGACACATGCAGTAGCATTTTAAGAATCTGGTTGGGCTCCTTGAGAACCAAACTTAGGTCATCCTTAAACATTTTCGCATTGTACACATTATTTCCTGGCAATCGCAGGATTTACTCCCAAGCTAGACCTTTCTTGAGAGGTTCGTTACCTCTTCACCTCCTTGGAGCCTCCGCAGCTGGAGCTCTGCAGTTTGGAGAGAGGGGAGGCGGCACTGGGAGGAAGCAGAAGAGATCAGGAAGCAGGGGGAGGTCAATGTCGAATGAACTGCCAAGGACAGCTATTATGGCTGCTGGGGACCTCAGAGACTATCGTGTGTCTTTTGTGTCTGTTTTACAGTCCGTGCTTTATGTAAGACGGTGGTCTCACCTGGATTATGCTTAGTATCAGTTTACTCTCAGGCAGGCCAAACCAGCTTAACATTATTAAAGGGAGAAAAGCTTATGAATTTCCTCATCTAAGCAGACATGCCAGAAGTGTATCTTTTTAACCCTTCTGTTTTTCCTTTCTCCTTTCCTCCCCTCTTGCCATTCTTCCTTACTGCAGTTACTTTTTTTTTTTTTTTTTAAGAAAAACTAAGCAGTCTGTATTAAGAGAGCATTATAACGAGGACAAATCCAATAGACCCTTTTGGAGAACAATAGAATGTCAGTTACAACTCAGACCTCAGAGATAAAGGCGTCAGACTTTGCACACCCCTAGCCTTCACCTTTATTTGCCAAGGCTGGCTTTGTGATGGCAGGGCCCGAGCACTGCTGAGTGCTAACCAAAGGGAATGGATTGATGCTAAATTTGGAGACCAAAAATGTTATCATTTTTCACCTGCTTGAACTCGTCTGCTGTTTTCCCTCGTTGCTGCACTGTGCTTTTCCTCCACTTTTGGGGAGAGAAGTCTGTGGTCTTAAGTCCTGGCATCTGCTGACCAGTTTCACCCGCTCAGAGCTGGGACTCACCCCTCTGTCAGCTTCCCTTCCTTTCCACCTGCTCCCCAAGTGAGAAGGTGGGGACCAAGCTACCTGGCTACATTTGCATATGGCAGTGTGGAACACTTGGATGGATTTCTGTTCACTCAAATTAAATTCTTGAAAAATTTGAAAAACTCCTTTTGTTTTGTGTTACAAAAAAATCTTAGTTCCTCTTTTGGTAAGTAAAAGCAACTAAATTTTGGTAAAGGAAAAAATCTCAGAATTAGTTACTTTAAAATGAGAACATTGATTTACTCCCCCCCCACCACCTTTTTTTTTAAAAGGTATCCGCTCTCAAGGAAGAATGTACAGTGGCTCTTACAAGGCTACGTTATGCAAAATGTCCTTTTTGACACCAAATAGAGTGTCTTCAAGCCATTATTATTCTTTTAATTCAGTAATTTAATACCTATTTCCTTTCCTCCTTTCTCTTTTTCAATTTTGGATTTTTCACGGAATCATCCACGCGTAATAAATAAATAGATACAATCATGCAGAGAGCAGCTGGGTTAACAAAACTTTGACTATCTTATAAGTGCACTTGAACTTGGAGCAACACTAATGCATGAAAATCATATTTTCTCCTTAAGGAAGACACTTTGTTAGTATTTTCTTAGGTAGCATACACTGTGGAGTATGTGTATATTAAAAAAAAAAAGGTGTCTCCTATAATGGAACTAGTTTTTTTTGGAACTCATTTTTTCTAAAGAATTCTAGAAAGAGGCAGTATGGCAAAGAGGAAATGCCATGGCCTGTAGAGTCAACAGACTTGAGTTTCAATTCTGGATTTGTGATTGGTCCTGCTGAAATGACCTTAGTGAATAACATAGCCTCTCCAAACTTAGAGGCTCATCATCAGGGTAATACACGCTCACAGTGTTATTTTAAGGAAAAAGTAAGATGGTGGGTGTCAAGGTACTTGGGCAGAGTCTGGCACTTGGTTGTCAATGAATGTTCGTATCGTTCCAGAAAGTAGCTGCTGTGCTCCCAGGAATGTTTGTGCAGTGAGGGAGATTGGACCTCGTTATACTTCTGGGGTCTTTGAAATAGTGAGCTTTTCAGACAAATCTTATTTTCCTTCCCTTTTGCTTTAAAACAGAAGGCAATTTGTTTTAAACTCTGAATGCTACAAACTGGTGGCTTACTTACGCACGTTTATTGACTGTGGAGGACGCTGTGGTTAAAAACTGGCAAACATCATGTGACTGGATTAGTGTCTTTGAGCTAATAAAGGTAAAAGGCAGGCTTCCCTTCTTCCACATTTGTTTTTTCTTTTCTCCTAAGCTCTTGCACTGCAGCGTTTTACTTATAATCTGTTAATTAAATCATTTCACTCCATTTTATATAATTTTTAATTTAGTATTCATTTTCAACTTAGCTTTTGGCTTCATTTCCTGATAATAAAGAGTGTTGCATACAACACATGTCCCACAAACACTAGTCACAGACAACCGATGCCAGTGCTCTTCCCAGCGTGTCAGGCACGTGGAAGCTACCGCAGCGTCTCCCTCACCCTTTCCGTCACTGCGTGTACACCCTGTCTGAACAGTACACTCCCCACAGTCAGCAGTCAGCTGAGGGGTAAAAATGATGTGCAGTGTGTCGTCGGGACCTTTTTGTAAATTCCTGTTTTTCCAAGACACCATACTGGAATGGATACTCCAGTACCTCCAATTCCTGTACCTTTTGTTCACGTGTATGGACAGTAATGGCTTTCTAGAATTAATGCTTCAAAAGCTTACAGCGTATGGTAGTTCTTGAGAAAGAAACCTCTAGTATGGCCTTCAAATTTCTTTTTTTTTTAAAGTTTATCTTTCAAATCATAGTCTTAGTGATATCCAAAAGTTCCTAAGGCCACAAACGTCAGAGCTGATGGGACATTTTAAAAAGATGGGTTCCTGCGTTGTTGGTGTAGCTAAGTGCTGAGAATCTAGTTATGCTCTGTTTGCTCCTGCGTGTTGTCTCACCCCTCTTGGTTGAAAAATTCCTGCTGTTGCCTCTAACCTAAAGTTCTCATGTTAGTAACATAGACTCTTTGCCCAATATTTTTCATCAGCTGAAGGGGGCAGGCACCCTAGGTCGTCTTCTCTAAATATGAGTCAGTGACTCAGCAAAATTTATTGGGCATCTGCCATATGCTAGGCACTGTGGTAGGTGCTGGAAGGTGATTATGACCAAAACCATTGTGGTCTTCTGTCTTACAGAGATTACATTCTAGCATAAGAAGGCAGACATTTTACACACATTAGCTAGCCGAAGGCAGTGTTAACATGAACTGGTTCAGCAGAGTGTGAAAGAGCATAACTGGGTGACCCCACCTTGTCTGGGAGCCACAGCAAGCTCCTCGGAAGCAGTGTTGTTTGAACTGAGGTGTGGAGGGTGGTCAGGAGTTAGCTAGATGAAGAGAGGGGCCTGGAGAGGATTCTAGGTCGCAGGGACATCGCTCATATGCAGAGCCCCTACGGCAATGGAGAAGATGCTGTGCTTGAGCCCTGGAGAAGGCTAGGGTCAGAGTGGCAGGAGGAGAGCCAGGAAAGGTGAGCATGGCTGACTGTATTGGGTCATAGAACACCAAATGCAAACGTTAGATTTCATTCTAAAGGCAGTGGGGAGTGAAGGGCTTTAGACAGGGAAGACTGAATCAGATTTATTTGTACTTGGAAAAACATCACTCTGTGCAGTGTGTTAAATGTTTTGAAAAATGTTTCGCAGAGTAGTTGGAGAGACAAGTTAGGAGACTTTGCAGTAGTTCAGGAAGAGGTGGCAGTCTCCCTCTCCAGTGCTGGTGGCAGTGGAGATAGCTAGAAGTGACTGACGTGAGAGCTCTTTGGAGGTAGAACAGACAGGGCCTGTGATCAATTGAACTTGAGAAAAAGGCAAGTGTCAAGGGCGATGCCAGGGTTTCCGGCTTGAGCAATTGTGTGGTTGGAAGTAATTTTTCATGTTGAAGGTGATAAAATACTTTTTGTACCTATCTCATTACCGCTAGCTGGGCATCAAGGTCAGAGGTTAGGAGTTCATAAAACCTGATGGTGGCATCACAGTTCTTTTATACAGAAGATCTTTTCTTGCCATGGAGCAGTAGAATTTGGCTTAAATCATAGACTTCCCCTAATACCTCTTTTGTCACATGATGAGAGCCGAACATAGTATCTCACAACATGGCCCACTGACAATTTGACAAATTGAAAAACAAGTAAATAGCTTTAGAATTTCTATATCCTACCTGGGTTTTCTTTAACATTTCTGTCCTTAAATATTGGAGCTGTGTTTATCCTGGGGAAGATCTCTGTGGATTTTCCTACTCTGTACTATTTTAATGATTCCATTGCTTTGTTATTGCATCTGTTCTTTCCTTCCTAGCCCTCAATTTGTGGACATTCTCCTTCCAGTTCCATCTTTCCAGGGTACACAAATTTCATCTTTTGTTTAAGATGGACAGAGTGTTGGAAAGGAATGTGGTTACTGAAGGGCGTAAGACTGGCTTGAAGTTTCAGGCCTACTACTTGGTTAATGTTTGTTTAATACTAAGCAACCCCACGGTAGAAGATGCTTCTTGCCCCCACCCCTGATCCGCATGCCCTTCTACTCTATTGCACACTCCCCGGACTTTCTCCTGCCAGCCCTGTATTCATTTGCCTGTGGGCCTTCTGTAGTCAGTGAATGCTGCTTTGCCCATGAGGTAGACAGGAAATGAGAAAGAATTAATGCCTACCCGAGCAGCCCTCAATCAGTGACTAATGAGAGCTGTTATATAAATACCCCGGCTCCCTTGCCCCTTAAGTGGAATAACTCTGAGATATGCCTTCTACACTGGCTCCCAAAGTTTCTCCAGTGGCATTAAGTTACAATGGTAGTCGGTTTGATTGCATACGCTTTATTGACTACGTACTTTCTTTGTCTCACTTTCCCAGGCCCCAGCTGTTGTCCACTTTACCTCCTAAATAAACTTTTAACACTTCTTTTGGGGTCTGCTTTTGGGAGAACCCAACCAACTGAGACAGAACCCCTGGGAGATTTGATTTCCTCACATCTGTAGAATGATTGATTGGGCATCGCTATTATTCTTCCAGGTTGAGTATCATCGGTTACTTGTACTTCTCAGTTAAAATGAATTCTCGCTGTTCCGCTCATGTTAGTCTGTTGACCTGAGCCCCTGCACTGTGTTGGGGCCCCAGGTGCGGAGGTAACTGGGTGGTACTCAAATACTTCCAGGCCCTGTGCTTCACAAACAGGTGTCTGAGATGGGGCATGGATCTCTGAAGCAGGGCACCTTCTGCTTCCTGGAGAAGGAAGCCTAGTCTTGACTTTTTTTGTTCTAACCATTTAAAAATTTTCCTTTGTACTCTAAGTTGATACACTCTACCATATGTTTTATTAGCCTTGACTTTCCCCTTCTTTCCTGTCTCACCTTCCTTGCTCTTTAAGATGCAATTCACTGTACCACCCCCCCGCCAAAAAAAGTGTTTTTCTGGTGCTCATAGTACTTTCTAGCCACGTGTCTTCAGTTATGCTTCTGCGCAGTGTCTTTGTTACGATAGACTTTTTTTTATTATTCTTTCCCTGGCTACTACCTCTATTTGGACTAATTATTCTGATGTTTGACTTGTCATGCTTCAGCTTTTCTTAGCAAGGAGAAAAGGTAGCTCCACAGTCTAGAATAAAATGGCAGAGAAGAAAAATTGGTCTAGCCTGGCTGTTCCTGTCTTCTGACTCTTCACAGATGCCCCCGTAGGGCCCTTACCACTGCGCACCTACCACGGAATCTTCCCTTTGTATGCAGTCGTTCTCAAGGAGGGCGCTGGGAGGCAAAGAGTGTGGCTGACACAAACTGGTTAGAAGTTTGAGGTTTGTATGCAGAGTCCCCTTAAAGAGAAGCAGCTGAAGAAAAGACAGCAGAAAATGAACTGAGATGTTGGATAGGAAGTTACAGTGTGGTGGATGTGTCCGAGTGGCACCCACTCTTCATTCCTACCTCATTCTAGTCTAGCAGCTCGTTTGTAATTTCAAGGACGGGAAAACTAAAAACTCCGTTTCCTGACTCCTCACAGCTGGGGTTCTGGGCAGACGATCGGTGCACTTGCCGAAGATTTGGGGGATGGAAATGAGGTAGATGCCATCTGTCTTCAGCTTTAGCTGTTCTTGTCTGACAAGTCAGGTTCTGGAGAATTATGATTTTTCTACAGTGGTGTTCCAGTGTTCAATTACCAGCTTCCTGGGTATTAATGGATAGGTGTGGTGGTGACATCTTGATCCTGGATTGCAGCTTGGCCGCTGTGTTCTTAAGCTCAGCTGTTCGACAAAGCCTTCCTGCTTGTGGCAGAGGAAAGGCCACACTTTAATTCCTTCCAGTGACTTCTGTAAGCATCAGATTCCCTATATTAAATACCTTACTGTCTAAAATCTCTCAAGTGGTTGCTCTTTCCTGACCTGAGCCCTAGCTGGTATAGATGGATTGACAGAAACTTTGTGTGTTAAAGGTGTAGACACAGAGAGAAAAGGGAAGAGATGAGAAAGAAGCAGCAAGATGGTCTGCGGGCCTGCACACGCACACACAAACTCCGTGATCTGCCGTCTGTAAGAAAACAAGGCAATTGCTGATCAGTCACAGGGCAGCTAACGCACTGGTTCTTGAGGTCCTGATTCATAGGCCTTCTGCTGGCTCATCTGCGTGTTCGTCCACAGGGGGTGGTAGTGTGGCAGTTCTCGGTGATGACATTTTACCTTTGTTCCCACCTTAGACAGAGCTAAGGTGAACTATAGAAAAGTAGAATGACCTAGAACCCAGTGCTTCTGACTTCCCTGCACTACTGTAAAAGGAAAAAGTAGAGTGCCTAACTTGCTGGTGCCTAGTGAGACTGCTTGAAGGCAGGCACACTAGAGTAAGCATGGTCCCAGTTCCCAAGGCCTGTTACTGGCCTTGAGGCACACATTCCCACTTCCCTCTATCTCATTCATTATGCTAATTTTCCACCAAGCCCCAGCCCCACCCCCACCAATTATTTTTGTTTCAACCTTCTAATTACAACATTATATGACCATTCAGACTGGTACTAATTAAATCATTACTTAATTCACAAAGTGTGCGATAATGCTAATACTTCTTGTCAGCTGAAATTACAACATGGCGCCTGCTTTCTTCATTCTCTGTAAATGGACAGGGCTTGCTCCTTTTACCAGATAATTTCTGTTCACCTTCTTAGAGCTGGCTGCCCATCTAGACCCCAGCCTTTTATGAAGGTGGGAAAGCAATATGGTAGACCTAGGAATACAACTCATCACTGTCATTTGAAATCACGATCTTGACTTTCTTGTGAAAAAAGTCTTGATGTTCAGGGGAAAAAAACAGTATTAAGATTTAGAGTACTATTTGCTGCCACATTTTCCTGTCATTTTGTTCTTCCTATTATATTATTCGTAACAGAGTAAAACAGTAGCTTGTCTCTTTTTCTCATTTTGAAAACAGATTTGTTTTCCGCTCAATTAGACTTGTGATCACAAGAGTAGAGTAGTATTTTTCTCCTTCTGGAAAGAGACATTCCGCGTGATGGGCAAATTGTCAGAAAGAATTATACCAAATGATGGAATAAAATTCGACGGCAAACGTCTCTCTCCTTGCTAGTGATACAGTGAGCACCGTGCACATTTATGACCAGGTGAAATTGCCAAGTGGCCCTCTGCCGTGGTTTTATTTTTAATTGCTAGTAAACTAATCAGCCAGAACAACATGTTGTGTAATCCACAAAACTGTCACGCATGCAGTCCCCAATAAAAGTGAGATACGTGGGGTGGAAAAGTTCTCCTTTAAGAGACAGCCGAAACCATTGCCTCAGAGCTCTGAGTGCATAGACATCACGGGGAGTGATGGAATAGCATTTGTGTATAGCATTTGCTAAGATTTGAACAGGAATCAAGAAGGACAAAATGAGTAAGTCAGTTGTTTTTTTGTTTTTCCCTTTTCAAGATCAAATGGTGCATTGAAATAGCAACCACATCCATAAATATGGAGACCCTTTGTGATGCAAATGGTTAAGTGCTCAACTGCTAACCAAAAGGTTGGAGGTTCGAATCCACACAGAGGAAACTCCATGGAAAGGTCTGGCAATCTGCTTCAGAAAAATCAGCCATTGAAACCCTGTGAAGCACAGTTCTGTCCTGACACACATGGGGTTACCATGAGTCAGGGTCAAGTCGATGGCACCTGGCTATTTTCCCTTAAGTGTAATGGTGCCATGTCATTGAGTTGTTTCTAAGATACAGTCTATCGATAGTTATTACTCTAGCATAGGGGTCAGCAAACTTTTTCTGTCAAGGTATAGATAGTAAATATTTTTGACTTTGTGGACCATACAGTCTTTATAGCAACTACTCAGCTCTGAAGTTGTACGGCAACAGGAGTCGTAGATGACACATAAATGGATGTGCATGGCTGTGTTACAGTAAACTTTACTTACGGATACGCAGAACTTTCATATGTCATGAAATATTCTTCTGTTGAATTTTTTCTAACCATTAAAAAAATTAAAGGCTCTTCTTTGCTTATGGGCTATATAAGAACTGGCAGTGGGTTGGACTTGGCCCGTGGGCTGAAGTTTCCACCCCTTGCCCTTGTACTTATCTGCTGCGTGCCTGGCGAGTGCTAATCACCCTAATCACCGAGGGATATTCAGAGATAAAGAGAGCAAAGCTCCTGTACTGAAAAAACTACAGTTGAGCTAGAAAGGACTTATACATAAGTCTGAGACACGCACTATTAGAAATTAAGTGGTAAAAATGCCAGCGTGGTGGTGTCAGAGGCCCTCTACCTCCCTGAGAGGGGGAAGGAGAATCTCCATCAGCATCAGCCCAAGACTGACTAGTATGAGGCGGACGTCAGACATACCTCCCTCCACCTTCCGACCTTTTTACCGGTTCTGACACTGGCCGTCCCTCCCACAGCACTTCACTTCTCTGCTGGGCTCAATAATTCATTGCCATGGCTGCACAGAACTCACAGATGATACTCAAGGTTATGGGGTTTCTTAGGGAAGTAACAGGTTACAGCTTAGGATCAGGATCAACTTGGAAGTCACAACTACGACTCAGGATGTGGTTCTTCAGTCAGGATAGCTTCTCAGATGTGCCTGTAGGCAGGCCTCTCAGCCTTTGGCCCTTGGCCCTTTCAGCTCTTGACTCTTGGCCTGGCCTCTGCACTGCTCAGGCAAGTGACACAAAGCTCTTTAGCTCTGCCAGTGTCTGGAGGTACCCAACTCTGCCAGTAACCCTCAGCCCAAAGGCGCTTAAGCTTTCTCACTCCATGGGTCAGTGAGTCTACCTTCGCCAAGTGCCTGGAGGCACCCCTCTCTGCCAGCAAGCCTCCTGCCTGAAGGCGCTCAGCTCTCTTGCTCCGAGAGTTGGCATGCTCAGCTCTCTCGCTCTGTGGGTCAGCTCCCTGGGCTAGGAAGCCCACCACATCATCTCGCTCCAGTCTCCTGATTGTGCTGCTGCCATTTTTCTGCTGCCGCTTCTTGCTGTCTCTGGTATTACTGCTGTCTCTTGGTCTGTCTCCTGGGCCTAGAAGGTTCATGGCGCAGGGACTCTGGGTCCAAAGGATGTGCTTCACTTTGGCTCTGCTTTGTTGGTGGTAGTGTAGTTCCCCCTCTGCTCTGGGATTGTCTCTATTTTAAACCTAGTGGAATGGCAAAACTGACCAATCCCTTCTTAGGGTTCCATGAACCTTATTTGCATGGTCCCACCCAATCACTGTTTTGAAGCTAAAAGACTATGCATGGCTAAAAGGGCCACATCAGGTAATTCACTGCACCACAGAGATCCGCCACTACAGCTGATGAGGCTTTCTGCTGCAGCAGGACCAGGTTAGGCAAAGATTCATGGAAATGGTAGGATTTCTGGGACTTGAAGGTAAGGCTGTGGTCCACTAGAAAGACAGCAGGGCCATAATGCTTTCTTTTGGAGAGGAAGGGCTATTGGTGGTAAAACAGTCAGCCATGAGTCAATTATTCCTATTACTTGTTTTTCACAAATATCTGATTATGAAAATGTAATATATAAGAAAAGTTTAAAGAATTTTGCAATTAATACCTAAGTACTTACCGCCTAGATTCTGCCATTAATAATTTACTACATCTGTTTTATCACATATTTATTCTGGGGACACAATGATTAACCACTTGGCCGCTAACCGAAAGGTTGGCAGTTTGAACCCACCCAGTGGCTTCATGGGAGAAAGACCTGGTGATCTCTCCCCATAAAGATCACACCCAAGAAAACCGTATGGGGCAGTTCTGCTCTGTCATACGGGGTAGCTATGAGTTGGAATTGACTCGATGGCGCCCAACAACAACATCCTATCCATTAATCCATTTAATTTTCTGTGCCCATTTTTCTGTCTTCAAACCAGCCCCTGAAGTATTTGAATGTTTTTGGCTGTGCTTTATGGTAACATTTTTTTGCCTGGAAATTTGCATCAACACTGTTTTTCATGGCTAATATGCCATCCTTATTTTACAGTGTACTTTCTCCACATTTGTGACACGTGTGGAAAAAATCAGGCAACATTTAATGTCACTTGGGAAGCACTGCTTATAATGGTTTAGTTTATGTTCCTTATATTTGGTCTTCTGGACAGGCTGGGTGTTCACTGTGTAGTTAAAAGTATGTGTTCTCATTAGTTTACGAAGCTTAATTAAGGAATTAAAGGCCAATTTTTTTTTTTTTTTTATAGACAAGCTTTGTGTTGAGTCTTGAATTTAAAGGAGAATTTTCCCTTCTTTTAAAATGTTTTGCAACGCAGTTGATTTAATACCTAAGAAGGTTAACTCAGGGTCTCGTTTGGGCTTAATACATCCAGGTACAAATGGGCGGGATAAAATCACTTAGACTTTCCAGTATTTTAGTCTGTCTCTATTCTTCGTTCTCCTCAAAATCATTTTCAAAAATTAATTTAGGAAATCATTTCCAAAATACTAGACTTTCGTGATTTCAGAGCCTAAGTTCCTTGAATAGTTTATCTAGAAATGCTCTCTTGTAGCATCCTTGGTGGGCGGAAATCTAGCCTAAACTAAATCCATCCCATGCTCATGAGTTTTCTCGTGTAAAAGCTCATAACAGACTCCTCAGGTATTGAAGATCCTGTGAAGTTCTAGGAGGTGGCTACCAGTCAGGCTTATGACTTGCTAGTGTTCGGAGAGATGTTGGTCCTCGAATGTTTGTACAGACGTTCAGAGGTAGTTGTTGGTTTACTAACCGGCAGTGTTATTTCTAGCAATACACAAACAACCAAAAATGTCAAAAATGCCAATTATTATACAAAGTATTAATGTAATGAACATTACAGTAATGAAAAAATTATTTCACTGGCAAAAAATGTATTGTAAAATTTTTCCCATGTCAGTGCCAAGATATGATGGCTGTGTTCATGTAATTTCTTTTCTCAATTTGGTTCAAGACGTGTATAGCTCCCAGTGGTAGACTTTGCAGTTGTGTTGCATGATTAAAGTGTCCATCAAAACCTTATAGCTGGTAAAGTAAACAGTATTAAAAATTCGGGGACAGCTTCTGTAAACTGTAGAGAGCTATGAATACTAGAAGAAACGGAAATATTTTAATTAACTCAAGCAGGACTAATCAAAGTAAAGCAAGCAATGTATTCAACTGAACATGTACATGTCTGTTCTCCATGGCATGACTGAATACTTAAATCATTTATTAAAAGCTATTCTCTTGCTTGCATATTGTTGTTCAATATGGAACCGAATCCTGTAGAGGCTTCCCCACCCCCTTTAAAAGTTACATGTTAGATATTATTTCCTTAGCATCCTTTCTGCTGTATTCAGATTATTTCAAATAACCCACCTTTTTTCAGGAAAGAATGCAGACTCAGACAGCTTGGTTCAGTTGAAGGATAGCTTGGTTCAGTCACCTTGTCATCACCTTTTTCCTTCAAAGGGATTTTACCTTCTTCACTTCCAAATAATAATGGTTAATATATTTTTATATGCTTACCATGTGCTAAAAAAAAAATTTTTTTTTTTTTTTATGTGCTGGGCACTATTCTAAGCACAGTATGTTTATTATGTTATTTAATCCTTGCAACAGTATCATTATTTTTCCCGTTGTTCAGATAAAGATTGTAGGCACAGTGCTGCACAGTTAGTAAGCAGTAGAACTGAAGAGCAACGCAAATCGGAGAAGGTCCGTTGGGTTGAGGTAAGTTTAGTTGTCCCAAAGGTGATTGACATTAGACACAAGGAAGAAATCTCTAAAATGACTAGATGCCCGGAGGAGTCTAGGAGAACTTAGGGTTAAGGTGGTTTTCTGGGCTTTTTATCACCATTAATGCATACAAAAAGAGTCTATATAAAATCCCCTTTTTCATGAATTATATCCTTATTTTGAGGCAAAAAGTTAAGCTTCATGACTGTAGACCCCTTCAATATACTTAATACAGTTTTCATTGTATATAAAATATTAAAACAATGATTTTTGTTAATCTTAAAAAATTCTTATTACAAAAACTAGAAAAAATATTCTTCTGCCATGCTAACATAAAAACTCTTAGCTTTTGTCATATTCTTTTCTAGTCACTTTTCCACGCACCTTTCTTTATAACACCTTTTTTCAGGTATAATGTATATACCGTGAAACCTAAACATTTAAACCTATAATTCCATGAGTTTTAGTAAATTAAGCAGTTAGGTAACTGTCACCACAATCCAAGCCAGGGACACTTGCATCGTTCCGCAAAGGTCCGGCTAGCAGTCAGCCACCCCCGCCTCCTCCCCTTGGTCCCAGTCACTGTGTCTCCTTTCTGTCTGTATAGATGTGCCTTTTCAGACTTTACATATAAATGGTCCCTACGATACGTGGGCTTCTGCTTGTGGCTGCGTTCACTTAGTCTGACGTTCTGGGGTTCATCAGTGTTGTAGTGCATCTCGGCGCATCTTTCCTTCTTTATACAGTAGGTTTTGTGTCTCCATTTTGATACTTGCTTTTTATTTGTCTCATGTCTTTTTGGTTCCATTGTTTCTCTATTACTGCCTGTTTGGTATCACATAGATATTTCTAGTGTACCATTTTATGTCTTTTATTTTACTATCCTTTTAGAGTTATTTTTTAGTGGTTTCTCTAGGGATTAGAACATGCATCATATCTTCTCAAAATGTATTTCAGATTAATACTAACTCAATTCAGGTAAAGTACAGGACCTTTGCTTCAATACAGCTACACCACAACCTTCTTCACGCTGTTGTGATCACATGTATTATATGCATACATGTTTTAAAACCCAACAATGCAGGGTTATAGTTATTGCTTTAGACAACCTATGTCTTTTAAAGAAGTTAATAGGAGAAAGTTACTTGAACCTACATGCATATCATTTTCATTACTCCTCATTTCATCTTGTGGGTTTGAGTTACCACCTGGTATCGTTTTGTTGTTGTTGTTGTTCATTTGTAGCCCTGTTCTCTCCCTCCTCCTTTGTGCTATCATTTTTGTATATTTTTATATGTTACATGCTCCAATGTCGTAGGCTGGGTTCTCTAGAAAAGCAAAAACCAGTGAAGTATATATATGTAAATACTTTATATGTGTGTGTGTGTGTCTGTGTCTGTGTGTGTCTAGAGAGAGAGAGATCTTTATCCCAAGGAAATGACACACGTGGTTGTAGAGGCTGGCAAGTCTCAGCTCCGTGGGTCAGGATCAGGCTGGAAGCTTCTCAAACTCATGTAGCTGCAGTGGCTGATGAAGCCAAGATCAGCAGATCAGAGAGCAGGCTGCTGCCTCACAGGCTGTGGAGGCTGACGAATCCAAGATAGGCAGGTCACATAGCAGGCTGCTGCCTCACAGGCTGTGGAGGCTGAAGGATCCCAGATTGGCAGGCAGTATGGAAGGTGGCAAGCTCAAGTCCCAGGAGCCTGAGGTCAGATGATGATGAGCCAGATGCAGGATCCAGAGCTTTGCCTGAGCATCCATATATATATTGGCCGCGTGCCTGAAACTCCCCTTACAACTGATCGGCTGATCACATCACACCACATCATGGAAGATGATTACATTCTTACATAATTGCCAAATTACATCATTACATAACTGCCAGACTTCATCATGACATAACTGCCAAACCACTGAGAATCACGGCCCAGCAAAGTTGACCCAAATGTTAGCAGTACACTGACAGGGAACTCACAGAAATTCAAGCTGGATTCAGAAGAGGACATGGAATGAGGGATGTCATTGCTGATGTCAGACGGATTTGGCTCTAAGCAGAGAATACCAAAAAGATGTTTACCTGTGTTTTATGGACTATGCAAAGGCATTCGACTGTGTGGATCATAACAAATTATAGATAACTTTGCAAAGAATGGGAATTTCAGAACGCTTAATTGGGCTCATGAGAAACCTGTACATAGACCAAGAGGCAGTCTTTCAAACAGAACAAGGGGTTACTGCATGGTTTAAAATCAGGAAAGGTGTGCATCAGGGTTGTATCCTTTCACCACTCTTACTCAATCTGTATGATAAGTAAGTAATCTGAGAAGATGGACTATATGAAGAAGAATGTGGCATCAAGATTGAAGGAAGACTCATTAACAACCTGGATATGCAGATAACACAGCATTTCTTTCAGAAGGTGAAGAGGGCTTGAAACACTTACTGATGAAGATCAAAGACTACAGCTTTCAGTAGGGAGCATACCTCAAAGTAAAGAGAACAAAAATCCTCACAACTGGACCAATAAGCAACATCATAATAAGCTGAGAAAAGATGGAAGTTGTAAATAATTTCATTTTACTGTGGGGGCCATAGTCTTTGGGGTTCCTCCAGTCACCATCAGATCAGTGAGTCTGGTCTTTTTTTCTGTGTGTGAATTTGAATTGCGTTCTACATTTTTTCTCCAGTTTTGCCTGGACTCTATTGTGATCCCTCTAAGAGTGGTCCGTGGTGGTAGCTGGGCACTACCTAGTTCTTCGGGCCCAGGCTGGTGGAGGCTGTGCTTCATGTGGTCCATTAATCCTTCGGACTAATATTTTCCTTGTGTCTTTGGTTTTCTTAATTCTCTTTTTCTCCAAACGTGCTGGGAGCGATAGATACAGATAGCCGCTCACAAGCTCTTAAGGCCCCAGACACTACTGACCAAAGTAAGATGTAGAACATTTTCTTTATGAACTGTGTTATGCCAGTTGAGCTGGATGTCCTCTGAGACCATAGTCCCCAGCCCTCAGCGCTCAACCACAGTAACTTAGTTCCTCAAGGTGTTTGGGTGTGTCTGTGAAGCCTTTATGGCTTTGCCTTGGTCAAGTTGTGCTGACTTCCCTCTATTGTGTATCATCTTTCCCTTCACCAAAGTTAATACTTGTCTACTGTCTAGTGACCCCCCTCTCTACCCCTCCTCTCCCTCATAACCATCAAAGATTTTTGTGTGTATGTGTAAACCTTTTCTTGGGTTTTTATAATAGTGGTCTTATAAACTATTTGTCCTTTTGTGATTAATTTATTTCACTCAGCATAATGTCCTCTGGATTCACCCATGGTCTGAGATGTTTTATGGATTCATTGTTGTTTTTTGTCATTGCGTAGTATTCTGTTGTATGTACCATAATTTATCCGTTCATCTGTTGATGGGCACTTCATTTGTTTCCATCTTTTTGCTATTGAGAATAATGCTGCAGTGAACATGGGCGTGCATATGTCTATTCATGTGACGGCTCTTATTTCTCTAGGATATATTCCCAGGAGTGGGATTGCTAGATTGTATGTTTATATTTCTACCTTTTTAATGAGGTGCTATATCTTTTTCCATAGTGGTTGTATCATTTTACATTCCCACTGGCAGTGCATAGGAGTTTCAGTATTCCCACAACCTCTCCAACATTTGTTATTTTCTGTTTTTTTTTTTTTTTATTCATGCAGATAATGTTGGGTTGAGATGGTATCTCATTGTAGTTTTAATTTGCATTTTTCCAGTGGCTGATGATCGAGAGCATTTCCTCATGTGTCTGCTAGCTGCCTTAATGTCTTCTTTGTTTTTCATCAAATTTGAGAAAACTTTGGCCATTAATTTCAGATAGTGACTCCTAGTGACCCCATGTGACAGGGTAGAACTACCCCATAGTGTTTTCTTGGTTGTAATCTTTACAGAAGCAGATCATGAGATCTGTCTCCACAGGAGCTGCTGGGTGGGTTCCAACTGCCAACCTTCTGATTAGCAGCTGAACACCTAACCATTTGTGCCATTGGAGCTCTTTATTGTCAATGTCATTGTACTTCTCTTTACTTCTTTAAACATGGTTTTTGCTAATCTTTTAACATATTTTTAATAGCTGCTTTGAAGTTTTTATCTGCTATGTCCAACATTTCAGCTCCCTCGGAGACAGTTTCTATTTTTTTTTTTTTTTTTTTTTGTACATAGGTCTTAATTTTTTGCTGAGAAGTGGACATTTTAGATAATATGTTATAGCAACTCTCGGTTTTGATTCCCCTCACCACCCTCAAAGATACTCAGGGATAGTGGTTTCTGTTTTTGTGCTTTATTGTTTGTTTGTTTTTCTAATGTCTTACCTGGATTAATTCTGTAGAGCTTGCTTCTCCCGTGGTACATGACAGTTATGTCTCTGTTTTATTGTTGCTGTTTTTCTCCAGCTTTTATTTTTAAGTAAGTCTGGCTTCCTAGGGGTTACCCCTGGGTCATAATCTCTTGGTGTTTAGCCAGTTGTTGTGTCTGTATACTGTGTCACTAAGTCTTCCATGTTTTGCCGATGGATACATGTGTGGTTTGGGGAATGAACTAAAGTTCAACCAGTTTACAAGCCTGCCCCAGATATTACATTCTGTGTTCATATGGCTTCGTGTAGGAGGAACAAGTAGCTTGCCAGGACTTTCTCCAGTCTCTTCTGAGTGTGTGGGCAACTTTTTGCATGTGTACAGCTTTCTAGACTATCAGGGATAAGTAGGATGTTACTAAGGCCCTGGATGTCCTTTTTAAATTTCTTGTTCATCTGCCAGTTTGTTTTCTTGCTTCAACCAGTAACAAAAATTTAACTCTCCGCATTGTGTCCTTCCCTGGTTGATAGCCATCAAGATCACTACTGTTTTTAACAACACCCCTGAGCACTGAATTCTCCGTGCTTTGGTTCAAATAAAGCCAGTTACGTTCTGCAGCAGAGCCTTGATCCCCATGGTTTGTTCTGCCCTTATTGTACTTATGCACCATGGAACTGGGTTGGGTGTGGAGGGTGGCAGTAGCATCAGACTAAAGCACTACAGACTTCCTGGTTTCTAATTAAGATTCAGTAAATAATTTTCTTGAATAAACACTTCTCAATTTGTTGTATGCCTTTGGAAACACTCATGGCGTAGTAGTTAAGAGCTATAGCTGCTAACCAAAAGGTTGGCAGTTCGAATCCACCAGGTGCTGCTTGGAAACTCTGTGGGGCAGTTCTACTCTGTCCTGTAGGGTCGCTATGAGTTGGAATCAACTCAACAGCAACGGGTTTGGATTGGTTTGCTAATGCCCTTAAATGGTCTTGATCATTTTGTCAATTTTGTTCAGTTCTTGTTGTTGTTGTTTGGGTTTTTATTATTTTGTTTTTGTTTTCTTGTGGTGAGGATTTGCCAAGATTCTCACTCAGCCATTACTAAAGTTCTGCCTGTTTATGTTCTGTTGTTGTTTTTAAAAACATACATACCACAAATCATACTAATCTTAAGTGTATAGCTCAGTGGTTTTTTACATATGAAAAGATCCCTGTAATGACCATTCAGATGAAGGTGTTGAACATGGCCAGCACCCCTTAGGGTGCTCATACCCCTTCCTAACCTGTCTGCTCACCTCAGAGTTAACCACTGTCCTGACTTCTAGCGTTGTAGTTTAACTTTTCTTGTTAAACTTTCTATGAATGACATTTTAGAGTATGTACTCTTTTGTGCCTGGCATCTTTCACTCCTCATAATATCTTATGAGATTCATCCATGTTTGGGGTACAACAGTGGTTTGTAAAAAGCTGTATAGTATTTTATTTATGAATATGCCCCTTCCGTTGCTCACATTCTTATTAGCGGATATTTGGTTTATTTCCAGTCGGGAGCTATTATTAATAAAGCTTCTGTGAACATTCTTGTGTATGTTTCTTTTTGGACGTTGTTGTTAGGTGCTGTCAAGTCGGTTCTGACTCATAGCGACCCTGCATACAACAGAACGAAACACTGTCCTGTCCTGTGCCATCCTCATAACCGTTGTTAAGCTTAAGCCCATTGTTGCAGCCACTGTGTCAATCCATCTCATTGAAGATCTTCCATTCTTTCACTGACCTCGGCTTTACCAAGCATGATGTCCTTCTCCAGGGACTGTCTCTCCTGACAACAAGTCCAAAGTATGTAAGACTGTCTCGCCATCCTTGCTTCTAAGGAGCATTCTGGTTGTACTTCTTCCGGGACAGATTTGTTTGTTCTTTTGGCAGTCCATGGTATGTTCAATATTCTTTGCCAACACCACAGTTCAGAGGCGTTAGTTCTTCTGTCTTCCTTATTCATTGTCCAGCTTTCGCATGCATGCGATGCGACTGAAAATGCCGTGGCTTGGGTCAAGCCCACCTGGCTCTTCAAGGTGACGTCTTTGCTGTTCAACACTTTAAAGAGGTCTTCTGCAGAACCTTTGCCTAACGCAATGTGTTGTTTAATTTCTTGACTACTCCTTTCATGGCTGCTGATTGTGGATCCAAGTAAAATGAAATCTTTGACAGCTTCAGTGTTTTCTCTCTTTGTCATGATGTTGCTTATTAGTCCAGTTTTGAGGATTCCTGTTTTCTTTATGTTGAGGTATAATCCAGACTGAAGGCTGTAGTCTTTGATCTTCATCAGTAAATGCTTTGTGGACATACATGTGTCTAATTTTAATATGCCCAAAAACATAATGAATGTGCAATTTTGGCTGTAGCTTTTTAAGCTTAACATTGTATCAAGTGCTTTTCTGTGTTTCTGTCATTATCATCACAAATGTCATTAATATTTATACAATATTTTTTCAGGTGGGTACGTTGAAAACTATTTGCAATTCTTTTTTAAAACAGATGGTAGCGAAAAGCTTATGTATTTAAAATAATTACATATGACAACACAGGTAATGTTATACAGTTGCAGGTCAATAAATACTTGTGTTTAATTTTTTTTAAAGAAAAGCTCTAGAATTTTCAGGTGTGTGCATGTGTGTGTTTTTTAATAGTATTTAATCAGCTCAGGGCTAAAGAGAACCTATTGCTTTTTCTGCTCCTTTACATGTCCCATAACTTTATAAGATTCAAATATTAGACTATTTTTTTTTAATACATAAAATCAAGGTTTACTGGGGACATTGGTTTCAAAACATATATTTGAATTGTTTTTTTTTACATATTTCATGTAAATGAAGCCATCTGACTTTCCTCATTCAACTTAGAGAACCGAATCTCCCTTGTGTAAGACTTACGTAGTGTCTTCACTCCCATGTCATCTAACATATATGCATTTACGTGTACACATACACACCACAGCTTCTCCTTGTACTGGGACCCACACTTCACGTCACACTGGGGCATATTTTTGCTTGAGCAGTTGGTTATGAGAGTTGAGCAGATGCAGGAATTGTATACTTTTTTCTTAACTGGACTCTGGCTCCTCTCAACAAGTCTGTTGATGGGTAATGCATGGGTAACGTGAGCTGTGGAGGACGGGAGAATAGGAGGGGAAAGGAATTGCTTAATGGACCTGGCATGATTGTAACTATGACACTAGGTCTGCTGAGCTTAGAGATGAAGTTGCAGGTTGATAAATTTGTCAAGTTTGACTTAATCCCAAGGCTTTTATCTGATGTATATTTTTCCATTCACAGCAGTATACCTTTCATCTCTGCTTTAACATAGTCAAACAAGGGTCTAATTTTTAGTGGACTTTTATCCACCTTCTTTTTTGATGCTAGGGTACTAATCAGGCTTTTGTCTGTAGTGAGAGGACCACCGGATTCACCAAGCCTGAGGTCCACATTGCCCATAAAGGGACGTATAAGACGTGGCAGGCTTGAACTAACAAGTCAGGCATGAAGTAAGGGGTATTATAGCCTTAAGCCAGCATTTGTGCGAGGGGAGAAATATGTTCGGTGTCTGCTGCTTCATCTTACCTGATTGTCAGATTGTGACCATTTTTCAAAGGGTTGGTCATGGCAGGATGGAGGTTATGAATGATCTTGTAATGTTCTAACAAAAAGAAAAAAACTGAAGTCATCATAGCGATCCCATGGTTTTATTGGTAGAAATTTTATTCATGATGTGGGTGTGTGAACCACAGTTCTGAATCAGAAGCTATAGATATGTCTGCTTTCAGTGGGCTGTGCCTTTATGATATTTAGTCATTATTACATGGTAACAGGTTATAGAAGGAGCTCTGCTGGCTGAGTGGTTAAGTGCTCAGCTGCTAACTGAAAAGTCAGAGGTTCAAACCCACCCCGCAGCTTCATGGGAGAAAAGACCTGCTGATCTCCTCCCATAAAGATTACAATCTAGGAAACCCTTTGGGCCAGTTCTGCTATGACATATAGGGTCTTTGTGAGTAGGAATTAATTTGATAGCACACAACAACAACACTATGTTACATGTTAATTAATATATACTTAATTGTTGTGTTATATAGGGTCGGTATGAGTTGGAATCGACTCAGTGGCAATGGTTTTTTTTTTTTTTTTTTAATACTTATTTAGATTGCACAATGGGTACAGATGAGACAGCACGTGTGAAGACTTCCCAGGTCTTTGGATTGTTTTACTTTTGTAGAGCTGGCATCACTTAAACGTTCTTCACATTTCTGTGTACCTCCTTAGGAAAACTTTCTTGCTCCCTGTCTTCTTTCACTGTGTTTTCTTTTACCCTCCTTCACTGCTCTACCTAATGGTAATTACAAACACGTACTATATGCTTGCTCTAGGTACCAGGTGCTGCGCCAGTTTCCTTTACCTGTAACTTTTCATTTGTGCTGCTTAATGCCCCATGTGATATTTTTATCTACATTTTAGTGGGAATGGGGAAACTGAGCCTATGTTGCCTCCTTTCCTTTCCTGAGCATAAAGTTGTCCCTCCTCTTTAGATTTAGCTTGTAACCTGGTGGTCTCATTCAACAGCTCGGTCTCAGTTGGGCTGACATTTATTGCTGGGCCATGTGGGTGGTGGCCCCTAGAAAATTAAAGATCAAAAATATGAGTAGCCTTCTCGGAAATCTCCTGGCAGCTGTACTGTTTGTCCTGGGTGTTTCACACATAGACAGTCGCTCCTCACAGAGGAAACTGGGAAGAAACAAGGGGCAGAGGCTGTGCGGCTTCTCACTGCCCTGTGCCACGAGAGCTATCGTCCTGAGTGATGGAGTGGTGGTGGGTACGTGACTGCGGGTTTTCTCTCTTCATGGCTGTGGAAAATACTTGTAGAAAAGATTATTAGCTACCGTTACTGACTGAAGGACTTTTCCTCAATGTCCACCAGTTATAAAGTTTCCATACACTAATAACTTGGAAGAAGACAAACCTCTGCATTGGATGAGTGTGTTTTAACATCTAAAGATGTTTTAGGATTACTGGATGTGTATTTGTTGTGTCATAAGCACAAGAGACCCATAGGCTTTGTCACTTCCCTATGCTAACCTTTTACTGTTTGTTAATAACTAGCAAGTATGCTGTTACTTCTCTTTGTGGATGGATGCTGTGTTTCTCCTATTAGTCATGGAAGTACGATCTTGATCTCCCACCTCTGCATGTCTCTAGCTCCTGTTAGGGTAACTGACTTACAGCAGAACCCAGTAAATGTTTGTTGAGTGGATGTGTAGTAGATGCTCAGCAAGATGCCTGACACACAGCAGATACTTCATAGACACCCTGCTGTTCGTTCTGGGTGAAGTGTCTGTATGTCTCAACTTCCCACTCTTAGAAGTTTGGTTACAAATTGGCTGAAAACTCTTTCTTTGGTCACTACAACTGCTTACTGCTAAGCATAAATTACAGACTACTGGGGGATCATTTTTCTAGAATTTAATGTGACTATTACTGTTAGAATAGTGCCCTCCCTGACTGAAAACAAGCAGAACCAGGGAGGGATGGTGGCTGAGCTACCATGGGCACTAGAACAAGTACAGAAAAAAACAGCTGGGAACCTCTAAACAAGTGAAAGAAGAGCACACAAAATAGACACGGACCAAAATTAAGGAAAAGGTGAGAAAAATAAGAATTTGAATGCTTAGTGACTGCTGTAAAAGGAATGGAATGGATCAGTAATGTTTTCTAAATTATCATTGTTTTAGTTATCTAGTATTTTTTTTTTTAGTGCTACTGTAACAGAAAGACCGCAAGCAGATGGCTTTAACAGACATTGATTCTCTCACAGTCTAGGAGGCCGGAAGTTGCAAGTCAGGGCACTAGCTCCAGGGTGAGGTTTTCTCTCTCTGTCAACTCTGGGGGAAAGTCCCTGTCATCAATCTTCCCTGGTTGAGGAGCTTCCTAGCACAGCGACCCTGGGTCTAAAGGACATGCTGTTCTCCTGGCTCCTCTTTCTTGGTGGTATGAGGTCCTTCTCATCTCTGCTAGATTTTCTCTTTTATATCTAAAAAGAGATTGACTCAAGATACAACCTAATCCTGTTGTGTCCTGCTTCATTAACATAACTTCCTCTAATCCTGCCTCATTAACATCATAGAGGTTAGGATTTACAACTCACAGGATAATCCCATCGGATCACAAAATGGTGGACAAACACACAGTACTGGGAATCAAGGCCTAGCCAAGTTGACACACATCTTTGGAGAACACAGTGAGGTATAGTGGTTAATAGCTCGGCAGCTAACCAAAAGGTCAGCAGTTCAAACCCACCAGCTGCTCCCTGGAAACCCTATGGGGCGTTTTTGCTGTGTCCTGTAGGGTCACTATGAGTCAGAATTGACTCAATGGCAACGGGAGATCAACCTATAATAATCATTCATTCATTCATTCTTGATTCTAGGTGTTACAGGAAAGGGCTCTGACAGTTCCTTTTGAACCTTCTTAGGAGTTTTAGTTATTTTTCATTTTTCTTCCAAGAATTTACATGACTTTTCTTCTACCGTGTCCATCTGCGTTTCCTTATCATAAAGGCCATTTGTTCATTCTGTCCCTTTCTTTCTCTCATTCTCTTCAAGCGGCCGAGAAGGCTCAGATTTTCTTTGCTTCTTTTATTGGACTAATTGGCAAGCTTTCATTTGGAAAAAGATTCTATAACTAAACATAAAAATTGGAAAACCTCTAGTGTAACAGAAAGAGTTCTGGGTAGAAATTCCATCCGATGGGCTAACTAGTCTTTTTTATTTCCTGCTTCTCTGAAGCCCTTTACATCTAAGAACCATTCTTGCTGTCGTACTGTATTTTAAATAAAGGATTATCTGCAAGAAAGAAAAAAAAGTAGATAATTTACATATCTGCTTCACTCACTCTTCTGGGTGCTCTATGTACATTGTATCATTTAGTCCTCCTAACCACCCACTTTCCAGATGGGGAAACGGAGGGTAGAGGTCATTACTTCCATGAGATACAGTAACAGTTGATATTTACGTTCTTTCTGCCATGCCATGATATCGCCCAGGGAGCCAAGACAGAATCCAGGAGAGAAAGCAAAAATATGAAACGAGGAAATACATTGAGAATCAGATGTCAGCATGGTGCCTAACACACGGTAGGTACTCAGGTGTCCCATCATCAGCAGGGCCTTCGCCGAGCCCCTTCTATAAAACCATGCCCTCCCTATCATTTTCTATTCCCTTACTTTGCTCTGTTTTTTCTTAGCACTTCTCACTATTTGACATCACCTTTTATATCCCTTGCCACCGTGCCAAATTAGAACATAAGGTCCGTGAAGGCAGGATGTATGGCCTAGTCCCCGCTGTGTGCCCAGCACCTAGAGGACTGCGTGGTCCCTGGTGGTGCTCAGGAAGTATTTGTTGAATGAGCATTTGGACATAGGTGATTAGAAAATTCCTAGAAAATTATGAAGATGGATTTATGAGCTAGAAATTGAGTTTAAATGTACTTCCACTGGTTTCCTTTTGGTATTGAAAAATACAGTATCGTCTGTGTGTATCTCTAATGAAATGAACAGTGCAGTGTTTATCGGTGTTATAGTGTGGCATCAGTGCAGTTCCATTGTGTGCTGTGAATGTGGCCAACTGTACTGCATGGATATGGATGGAATGAGTGGTAAACATTTTGTTGGGAACTGGAAAACAATTTCCAGCGTCTTCCCAAAGTTAGGCTAACACTGTTGTCCCAGTAAAAAGCACTTTTTCTTCCCCAGGGATGCTTGCTGTACTGCCCGAGAGTCCAATCTACAGGCAAGTGCTGTGGTTTCAGTAACTAAAAGCAGGAATGAGTCTCAGCTCATTTCCTACAGGGAAGTAGCCATATCCTCTACCTCAGCAAGCATTTTGTATCTTCTGTGAAAACTGATTTCTCTTGATTCCCGCTTTCAGCTTCTGTTTGATTTTACAAATCTAAACGAACTTTGGCAAACCTGGGCAGCAGGGGAAGGGGGCGGCGGGGAAGAGAGCCCCCTTAATGCACTTTTTACTGTGTTAATATCACTGACAGTAATTCCATTTAATTTCTGTTACTCCCTTCGTCCAGCTTACATGGCTGCGTCATCTTCCCCATGTCATCTCGCATTGGTGGAGGGCACCGCGGACAGCTAGCCATGCAGGGTTACACTCAAGCCAGCATAGGTGGAAAAGAGCCCCATAGAATCAAGCTGTTTACTTCATGTCCCCTGCACTGCTCTGTTTAATCCCCAGTCTTACCACATACTTCCTTCATGAAATTCAAACAAACAAAAAACCAAAGCCATGGCCTTCGAGTTGATTCCGACTCATAACGACCCTGTGGGACAGAGTAGAACTACCCACAGAGTTTCTAAGGAGTGGCTGGTGGATTTGAACTACCAGTCTTTTGGTTAGCAGCCATAGCCCCTAACCACTGCTCCACCAGGACTCCTTCATAAAATTAGCTGAGTACAATCATTTCTAGTTACTGTTTTTAAAATTTCAGAAGTAGAATAGACTTAGTGCTCATCAAATTCAGCGCCTTCATTTATTTACATGAAGAGACTCAGCCCCAGAGAGGGGTCTTGCTCTAGACCCTAGACTGTAGGACAGGGACTTTCTTGCTTACTGTATGTCCTCAGTGTTTAATAGAGTGTCTGTCCGTAATAGGTGCCCAATAAATGTGTTTGCATTTCTCTAGGCCCTACAGCCAGCGGTGGCAATGCTAGACCTTGACATGCATCTCCTAGTTACTCGTTCATTGTCACTTCCACAGTTATCTTACTGTGGTTTCAGGGGAGTCGGCGTCCAGTCCTTTAAAACAGTGACCTTTCCTGCTGCCGCTGGTAAACAAGCAGCAGCTGTCTCTTACTGCCATGACTGCAGTTCCAGTGGTGAGCAATTCCAGAAACGTGACAGTGTCCACCGTTCTGCTAAATGGAGGACTCTTCTCCTCCGTGATACCCTGGCTGTGTCCAAAGTGTAATATTTAATTGCATTTTCTTAATCTTTACCACTGTATTGCTAAGCTTTTCTAATACCTTCAAAATACCAAATCTCAGGCTTACCCTAATTAGAGAATCTCAGTTTAATCCATATTGCATGACAATTCAATTTGTTGATCGCTCTTTCTCCCCCTCTTTGTGAAATTCCCGTCAAATGTATTAATTCAACGTGATGAATCCTGTATTCAACCCACTGGAGTGAATAATTAAAATTAGCTGATAAAACTTTCAGCAGAATTACTTTGTGAAATTGCTGAACAGATGTGTCATTTTAATGAAAATCCACAGACAAGCTCCTTCTCCCCCTCGGCAGGATAAAAATATTATCCCCTCGGCACATACTTAATTTGGTGGTAAATACACTCGGAGCGATTGCTGGAAGGGAAGAAAAAGCAACTTGTCACACTTAGTAACTTGATTTTTCCCCAGCATGCAGTAACAGCTATCCACAGTAATTCATAGTGCTCCATTGTTGCTCCAAGTCCCAAAGAGAACTTATTAAAATGCAATAATCTCCTATTTAAACAGAAACAATAACCATTAAATTTCCTGTGGATCCAAAATTGAGCACAAGCCCCATCTGGTAAGAGTGATTAGAGGCCTGATGAGGGAATTTAATTTGCAACATTCAAAGACTAAATCTGAGCAGAGCTTGTCACCTGGGACTCAAGTGCTGCTTGCTGTCTTCTTAAAAATCTCGACCTAAACCGAAAATGGAATGTGGAAGCGCAAATGTTACCCAGGGGCCACCCCCGACAGGACTGTGTTTCGTTATAGGTCTCCAGCAGGCCTGGTGAGCAGAGGGGATTCCACAGCCTTGGCTACGTCGGCAGGGCTTTCTGACAAGGCCGACGCCGATGCTGTCATTGCCTGCAGTGCCCCGTGCTCATCACTGTAGCCCTGCCTCTTAGGCCTTGGACTGCCACCCCTCCCTTCTCGTTCCTGTTTCTCTCTCTCAGCCTATCAGTTCCTTTGCCTCTTAGGCCTTGGACTGCCCACCCCTCCCTTCTGGTTCCCCTCTCTCTCTCAGCCTGTCATTTCCTTTGCTTAACTTTGAGGTTTATACCAGCTCTGACCAGCCTCCTGGAAACCCTGGTGGTGTAGTGGTTAAGTACTATGGCTGCTAAGCAAGAGGTCGGCAGTTTGAATCCACCAGGTGCTCCTCGGAAACTCTATGGGGCAGTTCTACTCTGACCTATAGGGTTGCTATGAGTCGGAATCGACTTAACAGCAGTGGGTTTGGTTTTTTGGGTTTTGACCAGCCTCCCTGTGCTATTCAGCCAAGGAGCCACACCATTTCAGGAGGCTTCTTTGAAGCCCCACAGCAGTTTATATCTTCTCCTTGGCAGTGGTTGTGGATGGTCCCTGCGTCCTTGATTTTTTTTTTTTTTTTAACTGGCTACATACCATTAGTAAATGCAGATTGTCATCTTCCCTCTTTCCACCTCTTTCCTCATTCATGCTGCTTTCCGGCGCTGCTTAGCAACAAGGTGTGTGCGTGCTCCTCAGAGAAATGAGGGTGTCTGAGCGTGCGCACATGCACTGCGGGATGTGGTGTGTAGCCCTGGCCAGAGAGTAACGTGCCTCAGCTGTCAGTTTATCAGTTAGGATAAACCCCTAGTTAAGTACTTGGTTGCAGTCATAGAGCTTTTATTGGCTGTAAGGTGACTTGGATTTGGAGCCCTAATGGCACAGTGCCTAAGAGCTCAGCTACTAACCAAAAAGGTGGCAGTTCAAATTCCCCAGCTGCTCCTCAGAAACCCTGTGGGGCAGTTTTACTCTGTCCTATGGGGTCACTGTGAATAGGAATCGACTTGGTGGCAATGGTTTTCTTTAGAGGTAACTTGATAGGAGGGAGACAGTTACCCACGTGATAGAGGTCCTTGATGTTATTTGGCATCCTGAATCTAAATTTCAGGAATCTCCTTTGCCATCAGACTCCCCTCAGCTTTCCTTTTCCTTAGCCTCCAAAATCTTGATTTATCTCTGTATGTCCAGAGTCCTTTTTTCATAGTGTAGCAAAAACGACCCATAAATTCTCTGCCTGCTTCCCAGCCAGTTTCTTCTCCAGCCCACTGTCTGGGGGCTGTCCAGGTAAACATGTCCGCCAGCTCTCCCTGGCTGCTCCCTTCCCCAGGACCCGTTGTTTCCCAGGGTTCATCACTTGTCTTTTGAAAATAATGATTTTTCATTTGTCTTCTGTAGTTGAGAAAACAAGGATTAATTATTTTTTTTAAGCCACTTCAATTTCTTTCTCCTTCCTTACTCTAGAAACTCACATGGAGCCAGCCATAGGACCTAATTTTATAGAAGTGGATGGGAAGGTTCATTCTATGAACCAAACCACTCTGGGATTTTTGACAAATAAATTGTATTTATTGAGCAGCTACTGCCTGTAAAGCAGTGTGTCCATGCTTGGACTGGAAAGTTTGAAACACTGCCCCTACTGTTTGCTTTTACAAGTAGTTGGGAAAGTACAGTGTAAATACATGAATGTGATATGGCGCTATGGTTTAAATAGCTGTGGGAAAAGAATCATTGGGCAGGATGGGATTAATGAATCGCTGTATATTATAATCACAGCTGTGAGTGGAGAGTAAAGAGCGATGGCTGGGGACTGGCGAAGTTCATAGAGGCTGCCTTTGCTGGCTGGACTCAACGTTGCTACCAATCAATATTCCTAGCAGCCAGGACCTCCCAGCCGTAGTAGCCAAGGGGTACAGGTGCTAGGCCAGAGAAGGAGGTTTAATGCAACACAGGTGGGTTCACCAGGAGGCATCTTTGAGATTTTTCAAAGCCTTGGCTACAGTTGATGTAGCCTGTTAGCTAGTAGCATTAACTTTGAAGTCAGACATACCTGGGTATAGACAGTCCCTGAACCACCCGCAAACTCTTTGGGAAAGGCTCTTTAAGCCTCAGTTTCCTTGACTGTAAATAGTATTTAATAATATATGGTTTTTGTGAGGATTTTTAAAGTGCCTGGCATATGGAAGATGCTGGATAAATGATGATAGTATGCTTATAATCTTGGGGACAGAAGGAATGAATTAAGTACAGAACCAGACCTTAGATCTCTCGCTGTGCTTCCTCCTTAGTCTCTCCCACCCAGTATTATTTACATCATTCCAGAAACTGTCCTTCTTGATGGTCGTTTTAACCCTTCATGTCCTCATCTCTCAGTTATAATTGGTTCATCTGCTCAAGACTTGAATTTTATTCTTATTATTGAACATATGACCCTCTAGTATAGCATGTACGTCATGGTAACTTAATTTGAGAAAATAAGTACCTGTATACATAGAAAATCCTGGAAAGAAATACATCAAGATACTTACAATGGCTACCTTCTATTCATGGAATTATGGGTGATTATGGTTTTCTTCATTTTGCTTATTAAGTCTATAAAATTTAAAATAAAAACACAAAGGTTTCAGTAAAATGGTTGCCTGTTAGATTAACTTTCCACCGTAAAATCAGAAGTCAAACTTATGCTTGGGATAAGGAAGCTCAAGGATTGTGTCCAGTGTGGGTTTTGAAGAGCAGTAGTAAAGTAATCTGACTCCGAGGTAAGTCCTTGTTGTCTGGAAATACCTAACAATCCACCCCCATGCCCATGGCATTGGAAAATTCGTATCCGTGGAATAGTACACATATGTACCTGGAAATTTGAGGAAGCCTTCCTAGCCAGGCTTTTTAGCCCCTTTTTAGATCTTGGGTCTTGATTCCCATGCAGATTCAAGGTCTTGGACCCTGAATTGAGAATAGATGCCTCTATCCCAAACGGTATTGTTACCAGCATTGTTCCCCTCTGCTGCACCTTCATCCTATCCGTTTTGATCTTTAGGTAAGTTTATAGAGGAGAGTGATATAATAAGGGTATATAATGGGAAAAATAACACAAAGCATTTTGACTTTTTTAGGGCATTTACTGTCTTAACAGTACATATTTACCTTTGTTTTACAGCTAATTTTATGTCATATATCTAAGGGGTGTCAATATAAAAGATCTTATTTTTAGCCCATATAATACTGTAGCTATATATAAATGTTCTGTAAAATATATCCCCTAGATAAAAGTACTTACTTTTCTGAAGTTTTTTTAGGCCTTTCTTTTGGTAAATAAAAGTCTTTTTGGCTTTGATGTGACTATTACACCCTTGGTTTGGGTTCTTTTCTCCATTCCTTCATCCCCAGCCCCTGTGGGATCCCTGTAAGAAGAATGGAAGGGGTGGTAGAAGCATGGATTCCTTAATAAGTCCCAAAGGTAATCAGAGGAAAGAAATGCAATATGAACAAACTCACAGAGTATTCCAGAGCAAATCTGGGGAATACTTAATGCACATAAGGTCAGGCCTTTGTAATGTTAATTTGAGAGCTGTAGGGAGAAAGCCATCAATTTACAGAGCAGCGTTGCTCTATCTGAGACAAGCTTTGATTTACTGAGAAATGCTGTTCTAACACACCTGCCTTAAGCCAGAGCCAGCACTGAGATGCCAGAGCTTCTTGGGGCATTGAGCTGAAGCCCAAGGAAGCCTGCCAGAGGTGTCCTGTTTGTGGTCAAAGCAGAGTTTGGGGATGGAGCTGATAGCACTCATTCTTCAGGCACGTGGCCCAGAGTGCCAGCAGAGCTGAGCATTGCAGATGCCCACTTCTTCCAAGGCTAGCATTCCGGAGGGAAGCTTGCCAGTCTCAGCGGAAGTGGAGTTACTAGAGGTGTCTTCCAGTTACAGTGAGCAGATGCAGGGACCCTAATTCCCAGCACAGGTTGTGCCAAATGCCTTCTCAACCTGTGAACTTCCACACTTTACATCACAGATTTTGGGGTTGAACGAATGGGAAATATCCAACCCGCCACTGCAGCAGGGCCCAAGGCAAGTGGTCATCCACTCTATATTAGGACATTGCCAGGGAGTGGCAGTTTATTATCTTCAGAGGCCGCTCATTCCATCTTTGGGCTAGGCTATATTTAATAAAATTCTTCCTTATTTGAGTTATTATGCCGTGTGGCACAGGCATCCTCTCTTCTTCACTTCCTTCTTCCCCCTTTTCTCGTGGTCCTCAATCTGCTCTTCTGGGTTATACAAGTCAGGTAACATGTTCAGATGATATGTAATGAAATATGAATGCCCTTTGAAAAGTACCTGATGCACAGTAGACACTCAGTTTCTTCTTCTGTTGCTTCCTTCTACATGATAACTCTTCCAATGTTTGCGACATTTATCACCCACTAAAAAAAAAAAACAACCCACTGCCTCATAGCAACCCTATTTATCATGTCCGTTCTAGATTCATCTCATTCAGTCTGGTTTCTCATCCCCTCATTACCTTAATCTCTATGCCCCTTGTGTGTGTGCATATGTGTGTCTTAAACCACAGTACTCAAAATTGACTATAGTATGGCAATAGAATGTAGGGTTTGCTTTGCCACCTTATTACTAAGGAATGAGGGAGAAAAAAAAAGCAAGAGGGGAGGATTCATTGTATGGAAATTACCCTGTTTCTTCCCTGAAGTAGTAAAGGTCACAGCAGTAGTTGCAAAACCCGTAGGCTGCCTACCGCCTTCCACACTTCAGCGTTACTATTCTTGCCTATTTTACCCTTAGGCATCCTTTATTTCTTGCACAGATGGTTTCACTCAGGCCTAACAAAATGTTTTAAGCTTTGCATAAATTAAAACAAGAGGTCTCTGAATACAAAAGTGCAACTTTTCTTTCTTTCTTTTGACTTGAAAACAACTATGCTGGCGTATTCTACAAATTTACAACCTTACACTTCAAACCAGGCTTCCAGGGTCAGTTTTCCTCCAAAAAGGAAGAGGAAGGAGAAGGTTTTCGTGTATACACACGTGCCTACCAGACAGAGAAGTGGTTCTCTCAGTGGTCAGATGGGTTTTATGTTGTTCTTTGTTCCTCCGAATGTTGATCTGGCACAAGTGGTGAGTTACCTTGAAAAAGCAGATTTGAAAGTATGATTTGGGGTGTAGGGGATCTGGGTTTCTTCTTAGTTTACTGTGTGATAACTGTTGAGGCATTTAGGCTTGTAGGAACTCCTTCCCATACCTGATTGCTGTACCCAGCTTACCAAGGCTAAACTCAACGGTGGTTGAAAACCTGTGGTTAAGTCAGCCTAGAGAGAGAAATCTCTGTCCTCCCAACTCCATTAAAACCTGTTGCAAAGCAGTGACGACACGTGGCACGTTGTGTTCCTAAAATAACTGGGAAATAATGGGTGAGATCATCTAGAGACGTTGCCTCCCTTTTGGTGTGCGTGTCGTCATCACCTTTTTTTCCTAGTTACAAATCTCTTCTACTCAACATTCTACCCTTAACAGGGGTAACTCATTAAATAGACTGGGAGTTACAGTGAAGCTTATTATAAATTGATGAGCTTTGGTTGACTCTTGAGCCATTAGAATAGGCCCACCCTTACAATTTACCTGCTTAATAACAGAGATAGTACCTACCATATGTTGAGTTCTTATTGTGGTCAGATACCATGTGTGTTATTTTTCATATACATTGTTTATCATTGGAGCCCTGGTCGCACAGGCAAAACGCTTGGCTGCTAACCAAAAGTGCAGCAGTTTGAACCCAGAGGCCACTCTGAGAAAGATGTGGGAGTCTGCTTTTGTAAAGATTTACTGCCTTGGAAACCCTATGGCACAATTCTACTGTGTCCTACAGCACTGCTATGAGTCGGAACGGGATCAACAGCAGGGGGTATTTATCATCATCCAGTAAGCTTATGTGCTCATTACAGAGAAGTTGGAACACACAAAAGAGCAGAAAGAAGAAAAAGTTACTTGTTTTCTACTCTTGACAGCTTCCATTGTCATATATTATCTCTTATCTTTACATATTTTCTTACCTAGTAGTGATCATACACCAATGACATAAATGACCAAGGACCAGGAGAGTCGTAGGAAGATATCAAGGACAGCCATGGAGAAAGCAGAAAACCATTAAAAAGACAAGAAAGGAAGAAAAGACCAAAATGGATGTCAGAAGAGACTCTGAAACTTGCTCTTGAATGTAGAGTAGCTAAAGCGAATGGAAGAAATGAATAAATAAAAGAGCTGAACAGAAGATTTCAAAAGGTGGCTTGAGAAGACAGTATTATAATGAAATATGCAGAGATCTGGAAAACCAAAAGGTAAGGGTACACTCAGCCCTTCTCAAGCTGAAAGAGCTGAAGAAAAAATTGAAGCCTCCGGTTGCAATTTTGAAGAATTCTGTGGGCACAATATTGAATGATGCTGGAACCATCAAAAGAAGATGGAAGGAATACACAGAGTCACTGTACCAAAAAGAATTGGTCAATGTTCAGCCATTTCAGGAGGTAGCATATGATCAAGAACCATTGTGTTGAAGAAGTCCAAATTTCACTGAAGGCATTGGTGAAAAATGAGGCTCGAGAAATTGACAAAATATCAATTGAGATGTTTCAGCAAACAGATACAGCACTGGAAGTGCTCACTCATCTGTGCCAAGAGATTTGGAAGACAGCTACCTGGCCAACCAACTGGAAGAGATCTATATTTGTGCCCATTCCAAAGAAAAGTGATGCAACAGAATGTGGAAATTATCAAACAATATCATTAATATCACATGCAAGTAAAATTTTGCTGCAAATGATTCAAAAATGGCTGCAGCAGTACATCAAGAGGGAACTACCAGGAAGTCAAGCCGGATTCAGCAAAGGATGTGGAATGAGGGATGTCATTGCTGATGTCAGATGGATCATGGCTAAAAGGATAGCACACCAGAAGGATGTTTACCTGTGCTTTATTGACTGTGTGGCATTTGGCTGTGTAGATCATAACAAATTATGATAACACTGTGAAGACCAGGAGTTCTAGAACACTTAATTGTGCTCTTGTGGAACCTGTACGTAGACCAAGAGGCAGTTATTCGAACAGAACAAGGGGATACTGCGTGGTTTAAAATTAGCAAAGGTGTGTGTCAGGGCTGTACCCTTTCACCATTCTTATTCAATCTGTATGCTGAGCAAATAATCTGAGAAATTGGACTACGTGAAGAACTGGGCATCAGGATTGGAGGAGGACTCATTAGCAGCCTGCGTTACACAGATGATACAACCTTGCTTGCTGGAAGTGAAGAGAACTTGAAGTACTTACTGATGAAGATCAAAGACTACAGCTTTCACTGTAGATTACATCTCAACATAAAGGGAACAAAAATCCTCACAACTGGACCAATAAGCAACACCTTGACAAATGGAGAAAAGATTGAAGTTGTCAAGAGTTTCATTTTACTCGCATCCACAATCAACACCCATGGAAGCAGCAGTCAGGAACTCAGATGATATGTTCCACTGGACACATCTCGTGCAAAAAAAAAAAAAAAAAAAAACCTCTTTAAAGTGATAAAAAGAAAAGATGTCACCTTGAGGACTAAAGTGCACCTGACCCAAGCCATGGTATTTTCGATTGCTTCCTATGCATACGAAAGCTGGACAATGAATTAATAAAGACCGAAGAAGAATTGAGGCATTTGAATTATGGTGTTGGCAAAGAATATTGAATATACCATGGACTGCCAGAAGAATGAACAAATCTGTCTTGGAGGAAGTACAGCCAGAGAGCTCCTTAGAAGCAAGGATGGCGAGACTTCATCTCTCATACTTTAGACGTGTTATCAGGAGGGACCAGTGCCTGGAGAAGGACATCATGTTTGGTAGAGGGTCAGTGAAAAAGAGAAAGACCCTCGACAAGATAGATTGACACAGTGGCTTCAACAGTGAGCTCAATCATAGCAATGATTGTGAGAATGACAATGTCTGGGCAGTGTTTCATTCATTCTGTAGTACATAGGGTCACTATGAGTTGGAACCGACTGGACTGCACCTAACAACAACAGTGATCATACCATAGATAGATCGTACTGTAGATCTTACTTTAGATGTTATACCCATCTTTTTTTTTTTTTACTAACCTAATAACATAAGTGTACTTTCATATTCTTTGTTAAACTCAAAATTGTTTTAAAAGGTTAAGTTAGAGAGAACCCTTATGGAATTGTGTAATGCCACCCAAGATACATAAGCTACCTTTAAACTTAATCGAACCTTTAAATGAAACCCATATTGTCTTGTAATAAACAGTATCTCACACGAATCTGTTGCTAAAGGGTCCAGTAGTCAGAATGCTCAGGTAATCAGGGTCTTGGGATTCTCATCCTTCTCAAAGAGCATACTTTTAACAGTTCTGCATCTGACTAAGGCACAACATGAACTGATGTCACGTGAATGTCGGCGCCGCTTGATACGGCTGATATGATTTATGGCTCTTCATTCTAATATGATTCTACATAGATAGAACCTACAGTCGTGATCACTTGGATCGTATAAAAAGTGGTGAATTTTCAGTGAATAGGAATGCTGTTTTGATTTTTCTGTTCGTCTTAGGACTGTTTAGGAACACTAAATTTAGCTGTTAAAAATAAGCATAACTGGGAAGGCTCACATTGTTTGAAAACTCTTGACACAGTAACCTTGCCCAGCTAGATAAACCCTAGCTCTTTTAAAGAATGTGTTAACATGTTACTCCTAGTAACTTAATACTCTTTAGCCTGTGATTCAAGTCATGATGGAAACTGACAGTAATTTTATAACCCACGTGTCCGGTTGTTTGACAGTGAACAGTCACTTGCTATTTGTATTCTTATAATGCTTCACTTGCAGTAACCGTTTATTTAAACTTCATCTTTGTATCCCTAAATATGACTTTTGTTTTGTCTTTTTTGAACTTTAAATATAATCAGTTCCGCAATTTTGCTTTTCTGCTCCTTGGTTCCTGCAAGTCAACTACTAGTGTATTGTTGTATGTAGCTGCAGTTCATTCATTTTCCACGCCCTATAGTGTCCCGTTGTATGAATGTATTGCAGTAATATATTGTAATATATGATATCTCCCTTCTGTTGAAGAATAATGGGCGTATGAATTGTTTCCAGTTTGGATCAGTTACAAATAGGGCTATGTGACTGTTCTTTGACGTATCTTCTGGCTTATATGCTCACTGGGGTTTAAGGTCTACACATATTCAACGTTTCGAGATAATGCCAAGTGGATTTCAAAACTAATTGTATTCATTTTCACTTGCACCAACAGTAAAAGTGCTGGAGTTATCTTACATTTTCACCAATAGTCTTTACTGTCAGACTTTTAAATATTTGCCAGTCACATGGGTATGAAATAGTATCTCATCGTAGCATTAATTTGAATTTTTCTGTTCATTCTGGTTTCTTTTTCCAGATATGCTGTTTTGGATCTTTTATCCATTTTTTTTCCTTTTGTAGTATTTTTTCTTACTCAGTTATCTTGAGTTCCTCCCCCCCACACACGTGTTTAAGTCGCTAATTCTTTGTGAATAATATGTGTTAAAAATTATTTCCCAGATTGTGGTTTATCTACTCATTCTCTTTATGGGGTCTTTAGAAGTACTTAATTTGAAAATAGTTGAAATTTATGAAACTTTTCCTATGTAGTTAGTACTTTATCAGTCTTATTTGAAGAATTCTTCTCTACTCTGAAATCATAAAAATATAAAAGTGTTACATTTTATCATTCACATTTATTTCTTTAATCCATCTGGAATTAATATTTGTGTATAGTGTAAGTAATGGGTCCAGTTTTATTTTTCTCCACATAGACAAGCTCCTATACTACCACAATGTATTAAAAAGCTTATTCGTTTTTCAGTGATTCATTGCTGTCGTAAATTAAGTTTCCAAATTTTCCTGGGTTTATTTCCGGGCTCTCTTCCATAGTTTGTGTGTTTTTTCATATACTAGTACCATACTCTTTTTTAGTACCATACTCTTTAGTTACTGCAGCTTTTAAATAATTCTTATTATGTATTAGTTTTGTCTCCCCACCCCCAACACTTGTTATTTTTCAGAAATGTCTTGGTGACTCATTGCTTACTCTTACGTGTAAATTTTAGAATCTGCTAGTCAATTCCCAACCCCTCTGCTTAAAGTAGGACTTTCACTGGAATTGTATTATGTGTTGAGCAGTTTAGAAGGAATTGGCATCTTTATGATATTGGTTCTTGTAACACTTGAATACAGTATTTCTGTCCATTTATTTAAAGCTTCTTTTTTGTTCTTTCATAAAATTTTATGCTTTTCTCTATAGCATATTTGTGCATTTTTATTAGCTTTGTTTTTAGGTACTTGATATTTTTTGATGCTATTCTAAATGGTACTTTACGAAATTACACATTCTAAATTTTATTGCTGGTATATGGAAATGTAGTTGATTTTTGTGTATAGATTCTGAATCTGGCAACCTTGCCAAACTTTATTAATTCTAGAAAGTTTTTTGTAGCTTCCCCTGGATAGTCTTATATACTCAGTCATGTCATGTGTATATAATGGCAGTTTTATATATTATTTTCTAGTCTTCATAGTTTGTATTTCTTCTTGGCTTACTGAGTTACCTAGGACTTTCAACAAGATGACAAATGTGGTGATAGTAAGATCCCTTGCCTTGATGTCGAAAGAAATGCTTTGAATATTTCCCATTAAACATGGTGTTTAGGTAAGATTTTTTTGTTGTTTTTTAAGTACCCTCTATCTAGATTAAAGATGTTCTCTTCTCTGTCTTGTTTGCTAAAATTTATTTATTTTTTAATCCATGAATGAATTTTCTCATACAGTTTTTTCATCTTTTGAAATGATATGATTTTTTTCTCCAGTCTGTTAATATGGTGAAAGAAAATAGTTGATTTTCTAATGTTAAATCAATCTGTAATTCCTTTGTTAAATACAAATTGATTATGATGTAGTGTATTTTTCACACAGTGTTGGATTCAGTTTTCTGACATTCTTTTTAGGATTTCGTTTATCAAAGTTTGTAAGTATAATTGATCTGTATTTTTTTTTTTTTTTTCAAATTGCTTTAATGAGACTTGCTATCAAGGTTATATTAACCTCATAAAATGAGTTGTAGAGTGGAATTATTTCTGCCTTTAGTATTTCGTAGAACTTACTGTGTGAACTAGGAGTTGTCGAACTTTTTTGTAAATGGCTAAAGAGTAAATAATTTCAGTTTAGTGTACCATACAGTCTTTGTTGCAGCTCTCAACTCTACCAATGTAGTGACAGCTGTGTTCCAATAACACTTTATTAAACAAAAAAAAGGTAGCATGCCATATTTGGCCTGTGGTCCTGGTTGGAGCCCTGGTGGTGCAGTGGTTAAGGGACATGTTTGCTAACCAAAACAGCAACAGTTTGAATCTACCAGCTGCTCCTTGGAAACCCTATGCGGCAGTTCTACTCTATCCTAATGGGTTGCTATGAGTCGAAATTCACTTGGCAGCAGTGCGTTTGGTTTTTTGTTTCGTTTTAATTCCTGATTTAAACCACATGAGCTTGGAACTTCTTTGTGTGAGGATTAAAAAGAAATTTTCTGTATCTTTGTTAGAATTTTATTCAGATATTTCTTGCATCGATTTTATTGTTTTATATTTACAGGAAAGTTAATTTTTTAAAACTTATTAATTTTGTTATCTCTGTTACATTTTTAACATCTGCTACTCTGTAATTATTTTGCCTTCTTCACTTCCTGCAGTTGGTTAGTTGTGCTATTTCTGTTTTTTGTTTTCTTTTTCTTGATCTTTTTTGCCAGGGATTTATCAGTTTTATTAGTCTTTTCAAAGAAACACCTTTTAACTTTGCTTATTTTCTTTCTTGTGTGTATGCCCCTTTGCTTTTTAATTTTAGTTTTTACCCACAATTTTATTATTTTCTTTCTTCTTCTTTGAGTTTAACTTTTTTTTTTTTGTCTTGAAATTTTGGATATAGATGCTTAGTTCATTGATTTTTAGCCTTTTATCTTTTTTTAAATATAAATTTTAAGGCTATACATTTTCCTCCAAGTACTACTTTAGCTTTACAAAGGTAGATTTCACAAATTTTGTGTTATGTTTTATTATTTAATTAAAACTACCTTATGTTATTATTATAGTTCTTCCTTGATGTACAATTAGAAGTTTATGTATTTAGTTCATATATGTGAGGATTTTCTAGATATGTTTCTTTCTGTTAGTCAGAACATCGTCTGTGTGATGCTAATTCCAGTTTGTTGAAATTCATTTTATGGCCCATTATGTTTTTCGTTTTCCTGAATGATCTGTGATATTTTGAAAGAAAAAAAGTATATCCTGCAATTGTTGAATTTAATGTTATTTATACATACAGTAAATCAAGCAAGTTAACTGTACTGCTGAAATGACATATTGCTAGTTATTATTTTTTGCTTCATCTATCAAGTTCTGAGAGTGGTATGTTAAAATCTCTTAGTATAACTTTGGGCTGTAGTTCTTTGAAAATTGCCATACCTGTATATTTTTTTCTGGAGGCTATGTAATATTGTGAGGAAATCAAATAATTTATTATTCTCTAGTGACATTTTTAATTTATAGATTTTTTTTTCTCTGGTATCGCCTGATTTTATTATAGCTACACCAGCATTGTTTTAGTTGCTGTTTCCCTGGTATATCTTAAATTCTTTTACTTGTGACTTTTTTGTCTTCTTATGTTTTAGGCATGTCTGTTTTTAAACAGTATATATATAGATTTTTTAAGCCAGTCTAATAAACCTTTGTCATTTAACTGAAGCTTTTAGTCCATTTCCATTAATTTTAATTACTACACTCGCTCTTCACTTATCAATTTGGTTAGGTTTCTAAGACAAAGTTGTTATGTGAAAATCAGTATTATGCAAAAATAGAGGATGATCATATCAGATCACAAAATGGAGGATGACTATATCATTGCATAACTTCCAGATTACATCATTACATAACTGAGAATCATGGCCCAGCCAAGTTGACACATAACCTTAACCGTCACAGCCAGCATCACTCTCACCTCACACCTCAGTGTTTGTAACTGCCAGATGTCCATCATTGATGTGCAAAATAGTTGGATAGTAGAGTTTTTACTTTTGTCATAAAGGTGAAATGTCAGATAATGAGATAAGCAATAAGTGAGGAGTAGGTGTAATAAGGAAACCCTGGTGGCATACTGGTTAAGTGCTACGGCTGCTAACTAAAGAGTCAGCAGTTCGAATCTGCCAGATGTTCCTTGGAAACTTTATGGGGCAGTTCTACTCTGTCCTATAGGGTTGCTATAGAGTCGCTATGAGTCGGAATCGACTCGATGGCACTGGGTATGTTTTGTTTTTTTTTTTTTTGGTTTTTAGGTGTAATAAATTCAAACTTATTTTGCACTTTTGATTTCTGCCTTTCCTGTGCTTTCCTCTCACTTCCTGCTTCCTTTTGATTTTTTTCTCACTTCATTTTTCCTCATTTATTTTAGAAAGCATGTACATTATTGTCTTAGTTATCTAATGCTGCTATAACAGAAATGCCAGAAGTGGATGGCTTTAACAAGCAGAAATCTATTCTCTCACAGCCTAGGAAGCTAGAGGCCTGAATTCAGAGCACCAGCTCCAGGGAAATGCTTTCTTTCTCTGTCAGCTCTCTGGGAAAGTCCTTGTCATCAGTCTTCTCCTGGGTCTAGGAATTTCTTAGCACAGGGACTCCAGGTGCAAAGGACATGCTCCGCTCTGGGCTCTTCTTTCATGGTGGTAGGAGGTCCCACTTTTTTCCACTCAATTCTCTTGTATATCTCAGAAGAGATCACCTCAAAATACAACCTGACCTTATAGATTGAGTTCTGCCTCATTAACATAACTGCCTCTGATTTTGCCTCATTAACATCGTAAAGGTTAGGATTTACAACACATAGGATAATACCATCAGATCACAAAATGGTGGACAACCACACAATTCTAAGAATCATAGCCTAGCCAAGTTGATACACATTTCGGGGGGACACAATTCAGTTCATAACAACTGTTTTACTTCTTTTGGTGGTTACTCTAGAAATTTTACACTCAGTTACCAAACTCTAAAGTTACTGAGGAGGAAAGGAGAGGTAACTGATGAATAAAGGGACCTTTGAACACTTGAATTTCTGTCACCTTCTTTTGTGTTTCTTGTGGCCTATTTTCATTCTACTTTTAACCCCAACAGATGATACTGTAATTACTGCCATCACAATCACCAGCATCATTTGTGTAGCTGTAGTTTGCTTAGATGTAACTCCACGTTTCCCCATGTTTTGCTCTTTGTTTTGTTTGTTTGTTTTCATCTCAGACCTTCATCTTGGATCATTTACAGTCTGTAAATTTAATCCATTAGACATGCTTTTACTGAGGATCTGAATGGGGCAATTTCTCACACTTTTATTGTCATAATGTCTTTATTTTACTATTATTCTTGAAAGATATTTGTCACCCTACGAAATTTTAGGTTGATAGTTTTCTCTTACCACATTGAAGAGGTCATCCTAGTTGCTTTGAAATTCCATATTGGTGATGATAAAGTGTCAGCTCGTCTTTAATTGTTGTGGTCTTCTTTTTCTGGCAGATTTTAAGACTTCCTTTTGTCTTTGATGTTCTGCATTTTAGCTGTGTTGCATCTAGGCGTATATTTCTTTTTGCACGTCCTGCTTCGTATTTGTTGGCTTCTTCATCAATTTTGGAAAATTCTGCGTTTGACTTCGATTCAGATGTCGCCTATTTTCCATTCTCTTTATCCTTGCTGCTTGGAACTAAGATTAGATGTTTGTTAGATGTTCTGTCTTTCTCCTTCATGGCTCTTTTATTTTCCTTCTCTTTGCTGTTTCTGCTAAGTTCATTTTGCTATTTCTTTGCTATATTTATCTTCCAGTTTCCTTTTTTCCTCCAGTTTTACCCAATATGTTGTTAGATGTGATTACTGAGATTTTAAATTTTGATTAATGTATTTTTTTCTAGAAATTTTTTATTTAGCTTTTAATTTGGAAATAATTTCAAAATAATAAAATATTATAAAAGTAGTACTAATAATACCAATATCCCATTTATTCAGATTCACCCATTGTCTTTTTACTCCATTTGCTTTATAATTTGCTCTTTCCCTCTTACTTATTTTTCCTGAGCCATGTGAGGTTAAATTACACATATATCATTACCTTTTCCTCTAAATACTTCCATTTGTATTTCTTAAGAATAGTAATACTCTCTTCAGAAACTCAGCGTAGGTTTTAACTTCAGTAAATATAACTTCAATACAATGCTTTTATCTAATCTACCACCTGTATTCCAGTTCTGCCAATTGACCTAATAATATTCTTTATAACATTTTAACCCCTCAGTAGAACACCCTTACTCAAGGGTCAGGGATAATATCCATTGTCATGTCTCTTTAACCTCCTTTAACATGGAATGTTTCTATAGCCTTTCCTTCTGTTTTGTGACATTGACATTTCTGAAGAATACAGTCTCTTCTTCCCCACACAATCTTTTTTTTTTTTAATTGTACTTCAGATGAAGGTTTACAGAACAAACTAGTTTTTCATTAAACAGTTAGTACACATATCATTTTATGACATTGGTGAACAACCCCACGACGTGTCAACACTCTCGCTTCTCAACCTTGGGTTTCCTATCACCAGCTTTCCTATCCTTTCTGCCTTCTAGTCCTTGCCCAGGGCTGGTGCACCCCTTTAGTCTTGTTTTGTTCCATGGGCCTGTGTAATCTTTTGCTGAAGGGTGAACCTTGGGAATGGCCCCGTCACTGAGCTGAAAGGGTGTATGGAGGCCATACTCTCAGGGTTTCTCCATTCTCTTGTCAGGCCAGCAAGTCTGGTCTTTCTTTTGAGTTGGAATTTTGTTCTGCATTTTTCTCCAGCTCTGTCCGGGACCCTCTATTGTGATCCCTGTCAGGGCAGTCAGTGGTGGTAACCGGGCACCATCTAGTTGTACTGGACTTAGTCTGGTGGAGGCTGTGGTAGACATGGCCCATTAGTCCTTTGGACTAATCTTTCCCTTGTGTCTTTAGTTTTCTTCATTCTTCCTTGCTCCCAAAGCGGTGAGACCAGTGGAGTATCTTAGATGGCCGCTCACAGGCTTTTAAGACCAACTGAGCTAGATATTCTTTGAGATCATGGTCCCCACAGCCCTCAGCCCAGCAATTTGGTCCGTCAGGGAGTTTGGATGTGTTTGTGGAGCTTCCGTGGCCCTGCCTTGTACAAGTACCACACAATCTTTTGCTTAAATCAGATGCTCCTCATTCTGGGTTTGTCTGATGCTTCCTCGTGATTATATTGAGGTTATGCGTTCTTGGACAGAATATACATAAGTGACATTCCTTTCTCAGGTATCACATCTGGTGGCATGCAGTGTCCATCTGTGCCTTAGTGCTGATATTTTGATTACCCAGTCAAGGTAATGTCCAGTTTCTCACTGTTTTTTCACCCTTCAAACTGGTAAGCAGTTTCTGGGGAGTTACTGTAGAACCATGCAGGTAGCTTGCTTGTCATCAAAATTTGCCCCGTGTTTAGCCTTCTTGCCTGATCCAGTCTTTACCATGATGGTTATAAATGACTATTTTTCTAATTCCAGCACTGCCCAGCATTTAACAGTCTTCAGCATTATACTGTGAGAAGTCCTACCTTTCCCTCATTCATTCAGTCAATGTGAATTTATGAATTTCTATTTTTTCCAGTTTAATTAATTACTGTTCTTAATTTTGTGGTGCTCATATTTCCCCAGATTTGGCTAGTAGTCGTCCCATTTAAATGGGCCCTTGTGGCCATATGACATTCTCCTGTCATTGTTTTGAGCACTTAATTATTTTTTGGAAAACCAAGATGTTCATGTCGTATCTGTGCTGCCTCAGCCTTGGAGTACGTCATAAAAATTGTTTTGTTCTTTTTCAAAACTGTTGATAGTTTAAGATGATGCCGATGGTGATGGTGGAGACGATGATGATGAGGCTTTTGCTGCTGCCTTGCTGCTGCTGCTGCTTTTCTTCTGCCCCTTCTTCTCCTTGTTCTTCCTTTCTGAGCATTAAACAAGCTTAATTATATTTTGTGTTTGAAATCCAGTATCTGAAGCAGTTGTGTTGATTCTGTTATATGTTTGTTGTATCTGCCAGCTTTCCTTCATGGTGTTGTGTTTCCTTACTGGTTTGATGATTTTCTGTTTATTGAGAATTGCTTATTTCCCCTGGAACTTTATCTGTAAAATTCTTTGACACCTGGGGCAAATGTGGGTTTTTCCAGGGTTTTGATTCTTTCTTATACCTATGGCCCTTTTTATAGTCTCACATTCAGTTTTTGGAGACCAATCCTTGCGAATTAAAGCTTTACGCATGTATGAGGATCAGTTTGTTATTATACATTATTGGAAGAGGTTTTTTTCTCAGCAGTAATTAGTTGAGATGGGAAATGTTCATTGAAATTCATTTGGCGCCGACTGTGTAGGTCTTTGGGGCCCAACAGTATTGGAAAGTCTCCTGTTTGATTTCTTACCTTGAGTGTGCCCTGTGATTTGCTCCCAGTCACTGAATTCGTGAAGACTAAAAACCACAGCCTAGAGTTCAGCCTAGTTGGCAAATATTGTTAAAGCAAAAGCAAAAAGTGAAAATTTTTGTTTTCCTCTCTTGGCTTCATTTTTGACCAGATTATTGTTTTCTTTCTAGCCAGCTCATGGGTGTAGTTTACAAAGGTATTTTAAAATTCATTTTGTTTAGTGTTTAAATTGTTTTCAGTGGCAGAATCAGTCTTGGTATCTAGTCAGTCATGGCATACAGCTGGAAAGAGCCATAGCCATGCTTCTGCCAAAGACTGGTGCTCTGCAACCTGGACCAAAATATTGCACTAGAAAAATCAAGTAATCCTGGTCTTTTCCCAATCAAATAAAAAATGTAAACATTAATGTAATTTAAATGATTTCTTTCATTCCAGTTCTTGCTTATGTGCTTTCAAACATAGATAATGGTCATTTCTGTTAGTAAAATCAGTCTTCCTTTTTAAGTGGGATTAATATTTCATTATTCTACAAAGCTCTACAAATTGCTTCTTGTTTTGTAGAGAGCGTCATGAATCCAGGTGCTTTGTACTGTGATCAAATTTGAGAACTGCTGATGCAGCCAAATTTAATGACTTTGTGTTTTTCCTAAGCACCTAGTACTTTCTTGCTCCTGTGTCTTTGCTCACATTACTCCTGTTCCATGTACCTTCCCTTTGTACATGCTCCATTGCCACCATTCCCCTTTTGCCAAATGCTTCAAAACTTACCGCTCCTGTAAAACTTTCCCTTTATCCTCTTTTGACTTGTGTGAGCTCCATTACTAGACTGTAAGCTCCTTAAGATCCAGTTCCACAAATACGTTGTTTTCATTATCTCTTCCACAGCAGAGTATCCTCACAGTTAAGAGGGGATAGTTCCTCTGTATCTGTTGAATGAAATGGGCAAATAGCAACAGAATGGGATAATTGTATTTTTGCCTACTGGACTGTCCCATCATGCATGCATTTTAAATTCACTGTAACCGATTTTTGGTGTTTCAGTTGAAGGGGCCTTGGCGTTTTCCCTCTTGGCACAGCATGAAAATCCTCATCAGATTTCTTTGGTCTAATTCAGAAGGAAGAGTGGTTCCCTAGGGTTCATTGGGACCTGATTCCTTCCACCTGCCTTAGAACTCTAGCTGTTTAATACACTGAATGTCCTGGACCACTAAACCACCTTCCTGGCCTTTGAGAAACAAGTTGTAGGAGACTAACATTAAAGTAATTAGTGACAAAACAGATTGTCTTTCCCTTTTCTACTTCTCTACCTGTGGTGCTTCTTTCGACACTTGCGTTCCAAGACCAAGCCCGTCATACAAGCTGAATGCCTGCCTTCTTCGGGCACAAGCCTTCTCAGGTTTCTTCTATAACTCGTGTTGGTGTGCAAAGAGCTTTTCTTTCCACGGGTGGTTTCATGGTAGTATCCCTCAGAAAGCTCACATTGTATAATTTAACTTCTTTCTCTTGTTTTATTTCCTTTGCTTTTGGGGGTTTTGTTCTTCATTTTAACAGGCTTGTAGAAGAGATAAGACTTTTATACAGGTGATTCGGTTATTGTTTTGTTGCATACCAAATCCTGTTTACCGAAACTTCCACTCACTTCCAGTTCTCAAAACTAAAAATGTGAGCATAAACCATTTTCAAGGTTTTTAAGGTTTTAATGCTCTATACTAAAAAAGACAGCCTTATTTTATTATTAGCTTATGGCAACCTTGGTGGCTTAGTGGTTAAGTGCTACAGCTGCTAACCAAAGGGTCGGCAGTTTGAATCCACGAGTCGCTCCTCAGAAACTCCACTGGGCTGTTCTGCTCTGTCCTGTAGGGTCGCTGTGAGTCGGAGTCCACTCGACGGCACTGCATTGGGCAGTTCTGCTCTGTCCTGTAGGGTCGCTGTGAGTCGGAGTCCACTGGACGGCACTGCATTGGGCAGTTCTGCTCTGTCCTGTAGGGTCGCTGTGAGTCGGAGTCCACTCGACGGCACTGCATTGGGCAGTTCGCTCTGTCCTGTAGGGTCGCTGTGAGTCGGAGTCCACTCGACGGCACTGCATTGGGCAGTTCTGCTCTGTCCTGTAGGGTTGCTGTGAGTCGGAGTCCACTCGACGGCACTGCATTGGGCAGTTCTGCTCTGTCCTGTAGGGTCGCTGTGAGTCGGAGTCCACTGGACGGCACTGCATTGGGCAGTTCTGCTCTGTCCTGTAGGGTCGCTGTGAGTCGGAGTCCACTGGACGGCACTGCATTGGGCAGTTCTGCTCTGTCCTGTAGGGTCTCTGTGAGTTGGAGTCCACTGGACGGCACTGCATTGGGCAGTTCTGCTCTGTCCTGTAGGGTCGCTGTGAGTCGGAGTCCACTCGACGGCACTGCATTGGGCAGTTCTGCTCTGTCCTGTACGGTCGCTATGAGTCGGAGTCCACTCGACGGCCCTGGGTTTGGGTATGGGTTAGGGTATTAGGTTATGATTTTATATGGAGAGAACCAGCCTGTAACTTTTTCCCATTTAGCAGCATTTTGTTGAAAACCTTAACAGGCATAAGTGCACAGAGACAGAAATCCTACTGTCCCCTGAATACCAGACTGCTTTACTCTGGCGTTTCCGTCTGTGGCGTGATGAATATGCGGGACGCTAACGTGTGGTCTCCAGGTGTCCTCCACAGAGCACAGACGTGAGCTGCGTGGCATCGGGTGTGAGTCCCTGAAGGTGAATTCCGAACAACTTTGTGGTGCCTTCCCACTCTGCTCCCATCATCCTTGATGTTGCTGTAAAGAACATTTGGATTTTGATGAGAGTATTGTATATGACTTTTAGTTAGACCTGCAGCCTATTGGGTTAATAAACTAGGGCGTTCTCTTCTTCAGCTTCCTCTGTGTGGATGTTGCATGGTGAGCTCTGGGCAGAAGGGAGGGTCGATGGGGGAGGGCCAGGTTTATAGGGCTGAGGGATGATTTCTTCCCATTGTCCGTAGTCCATAAATGGCTTCCAAGCGGCCATGGACCTGTCAAACTATTGTGCCTGCTATGTACAGGGAGCCAGTCTCAGGATGAAATAGAAGAGTGGTTTATCAGGACTACTTCAGGGTCCCGGGGCTTAGTGCACTACACCTGTTGGCATTGAGAAAACAGATCACCTTGGTTGACCATACCTGTGTACTTACCAAGTTCGGTGGGCTGGGATCTCCAGGGAAAACTTGGCTTTTGCTCCTTCTCCTTCTGCCTCCTGCTCTTCTTTTCTCCCAGTTAGGTCTGTTTATCCCCTTTTCTGTGTGGTTAGCCATGCTTTCCCTATCACAGCTTTCAGATTCAGCATGGAGAGAGGTAGGAAGAACTTTAGCGTCCTTAGCCCACCCTGGCTCTCAATCTGGTATAGAGCTAAAGGGAAGAGATTTGCCTTCCAGTAAGGTCAGTCCACACGTGGTCCCTGAGCTTTTATTTTGTTCAGTGATTCGCAGCTGTCTCATGTGTATCCTACCGTCATGGGTGGTCCTTTCCCCCACTTTGTAAGAAAAGTAGATGTCTCTCCCCTGCTTTAGTCCCTGTCATTTTCCAGTGACCTTTCCGGACCCGTCTTCCTTTGAGCCCTGGCCCTACCACACCCCAGCCCTATAATCGGGGCCCCACTCCCTATGGGTGAATTCTCCAGATACATGCTACATCTCCAGTTAATCTTAATTACTCTGTATTCCTTTTTGCGGTTTTCCACCTTCTTTAATGGCCACCATCTCTCACCCTTAATTTTGACTCATTTTAGAGCTCATCCTTTCCCCTAGGCCTGAGCCTTACGTGGTGGGCCTTTCTCCTTGCTGTATTTATGTTGGTGGACCTTCGTTCTGCCTGCCTACCCAGTTTGTTTTGAGTATACCGCTATTCCCCGGGAATGAATCCAAAGATCTGGCATCATTTCCCCTATCTTACCAGAGTGAGAGGGTAGGAATTGAGGTGGGCTGCAAACACGACAGGGGGCAGAGGTTTCCCACTCATCCTCCCAGGGGATACTTCATTGCCGTAGGTAGGCTCTGGTCCAACTTCTGGCCAACACAAGCACGGGCAGTGTGGCACAGTTGTGGCTTTGCATCTTGTGTGTGACTGCTGCCCTGTCCTTGTTTAGCAAGCTGCTATGCCAATTTACTATGCATGTTGTTACATATTCTGCTCTAATTTGACTGCCATTTTGCTTCAGCGAGACGATGATTGTTTATGGCAGGGCTGTAATGTGTTGTCAGCACGGGTTACTTGCTACTTGTTGGCAATGGCCTAACATTGCCTGAGACACAGTGTCACTGTGAAATGGCTTGACAATGTTGAGCAGTAACAACTGTAGAGGTCAAGAAAGGGCATCTGAGAGGAACTGTGTTTGTAGGGGAGCGACAGAGAAGGAATGCTAAGTAGGACAGTAGCAAATGTCATCGAAGAGCTTCCTTTTCACTCCATTTTCATAATTTGGTTTGTTTTCTGTGAACAGTGTTGATTCAGCTGCTGCTGGGGAGTAGAAACACATTTCTGAATTAGAAATGAATTCCGTTGAGCATGACCCTGGCTACCACTTTCAGCTTCAAGAAGTTCTGAAGGCTGCTGAGAAAGCACTGGATTCCCATGCCTGTGTGCGGCAGGGAAGCCACTGGGCCACCTTCACAGGGAATCATTTTTGGAACATTTATCTAATGACTAACCCACTATGCTGATGGTCCAGGCAAAGGGTTATTTTTCCTATACTAAAAAACCAAACCTATTGCCGTCAAGTCGATTCCGACTCATAGTGACCCTGTAGGACAGAGTAGAGCTACCCCATAGAGCTTCCAAGGAGCTTCTAGGGGATTTGAACTGCCGACCTCTTGGTTAGCAGCAGTAGCACTTAACCACTATGCCACCAAGGTTTCCATCTTGCCTATGACCAGACCCAGACCCAGACCCAGTGCCGTCAAGTCAATTCTGACTCATAGCGACCCTATAAAAGCTACCCTTAAATCATATGAGAAGGCTATGAAAATGGCATCTGTGTTCTTGTCACTAACTCTCAGGACCTAGTCAAGCGTGAAAATACATATGTGTATGTATCTGGTTATAGTAAAAAAAAAAAAATTTTTTTTTTTTTTTTTTACTATAACAAGGTAAACTCTTAAGTGACTAGAAACTCCTGTAGAGTCCAGGACAGAGTGACACTTCCAGGTCTGTGGAATATATTCGATACTGGTTTTGGTTCTTTTTCCAGGAATCTGTGAAGCTGGCACTCCGGTTTAGCGGGGCAGCCGTTTTCCCACACCCTCACCCTCCAAGCAGCCATGGTCCTCTGGAGTCCAGGGGGGCTCAGCTGTCTCATCCGCTGTGTGTTACCCACAGGAACTCAGTATGATCTGTGGCTCCTTTCTTTTATAATCTTTCAAGCACTCTGGGAAAATATTTAAACTCTTAGTAAGGACAGTTTCTAGGTATGGGCATCTCTCAAGAGAACAAGGGAGGCAGCATTTACATTCTGTTCATGAAGGAGAGAAACCAGAGTCATTTCAAGCTTTGTGTGTACCCTGCAGTTGCCAAAGAGGCCTCCTTCAGGTACCAGCTCCGTTTCTTCCTGAGAGATGTGCCTTCTAGAGTGCCCTTGACCCTCGCTTTCATTTCATGCACAAGTCCAGAGCCTTGGCAATACCAGGCTCTGTTTTAAAAAGGAGGGAGAGGACTGTTCAGTTCTTAAGCTTGATCATTAAGTGTGGTTGAACTGGCAATCAGCGAGTGGCATCGGACAGAGCTCATTATTGTGTCAAGGACCTGGCGTACCTATTGAGGAGGGACTGTGTGCATCCTGTCCTCATCAGGCTTCATCTCTTCTCCCATTGGTGGCCTTGCCAGATTCCTCGCCTGTTGGCGCTCATACAGAGCCTTTGACAGAATAATACATCAAACCTGATGCCAGTTACCCTAGCGGATGCCTTCTTATTGCTGACCACTTCCTACCAGGAATGAGCTCAGGAGAACAGTGTCTGCCAAGAGCTTTTCCAGGACCTTTCTGCAGGTATTGACGATACTACAATTTGAATCGCATCATTTGGAGTTCTGCTTTTGCTTGGACCTTGAAGAGCAGTTAACACGTTTACATCTTTCCCTGTTATTGGGGAAAATAGGTTCCAACTTGTTTGAGTGAAGTTCACTTAGTTTACTTATCGTTTAAATGTAGATGTGTGGGGAAGGAAGAAGTCCAAGATCATAGTTAAAATTGTGGTTACAACTGTGAATCAAAAGATATTTGTTCAAGTTTAGTATTTTCTTGTAAAGTGAAATATGTATTTACCATAAACCCAGCAATTTCCACACCTAGGTATTTACTAAAGAAAATGAAAACATACGCCCACACAAAGACTTGTTCGCTGAAGTTCGTGGGAGTTTTTTTTCATAGTAGCCAAAAACCTGAAGCAGCCAACGTCCCTCAGTAGGTGAGTGGATACACAAGTTATAGCGTGTGTATACCAATGGTTATTGTTAACCTGTTGGGGTTATTGCTAATCACAACAACATGGATGAATCTCAGAAACGTGGTGCTGAGTGAGAAAAGTCAGAACGAAAACATAATGTACTCTGTGGTCCCTTTGATGTGAAATAGGCAAAGCTAACAGAGAGTAGGTCAGTGTTTACCTGGGACTAGGGGTGGAGACACTCACTGCAAAGGGGCACAAGGGAACTTTCTGGATTATGGAAATGCTCTGTCTCTTGATTGTTGTGGTGGTTACATTAAAAAAACAAAGGCCAAACCTGTTGCTGTTGAGTGGATTCTGACTCGTAGCGACTCCATGTGCGACAGAGTAGAGCTGCTCTAAGGGTTTTCTTGGCCGTAATCAATGGAAGCAAATCTCCAGACTTTTCTTCCATGATGTCACTGAGTGGGTTCAAACCGGCAACCTTTCAATTAGAGTCAAGCGCCTAATAGTTCTTGCCACCCAAGGACCTTACATATATGTATATGGGCATACATATTTGTCAAAACTCATCAAACTTTACACCTATATATAGTATGCATACAACAAGTTGGATGCATTTTGTTGTATGTATATTATATCTCAAGTTTAATAAAGTTGATTTTTTTAAAAAAGATGTTTGTTCTCATTCCACTTCTCGTATATAAATACGAACTAGAGAAAAGATTAGATGTTCTTTCTCTCTACTCTTGTGTGTATTTCCTCACCAATATATTTATGTCACCATATTGCAGTCTTTGATTTAAATATCAGTTCCCCCAATGGATTCAACAGGATCCAGATTCATGGGCTCAGTAAAATGCTGGACCCACCTCAGCCCTTCTTTCTCCTCCTTACTGTTGTTGTCATTACTGCCAAGAAAAACCTTTGAATAGGTGGATTTTGGATTCAGAGACTACTTCATGGGAACTTAGTAGGAAATCAGCATCTTTTTGCTCATTAATGGTTATGAGTTCCATTTTGTTCTCTAAACAACGTTTGGTAGGGTTCATATCTTTTTATTGTCTATCTTGCTGATAGTTTCTTCTGCTACCATTTTGGTTTTTACATCTTTTTCCAGTAAGAGAAAATTATCTTCATAATTTTATACTAGTAAGAGTTCAGCGGGCATAGTTGAAAGCCCATACGACAGTACATTTGATTAAAAACATAATAACTGATACATTTTTAAAAATTATTTTATGTGTTAATATACACTCTTTGAAAAGCAGGTATGAGAATTATTGATTAATGTTTTTAATAATAAATGTCTTATTTGTTGGTTCCAAACATGTACTGCGTGTTTCTTCCAAAGATCTAAGTTTGAGGCGATAACGTGAAGTGAGAGTTTCTTGTTTCTTCCTCATGTAACCTTAATTAAAGTACGGCTGTGTCTTCAGCAAGTTAGCAAGTACAAAGAAACTAATTTTTTGATTGTGTGTTTTATGAATGATGGCAAAAAAAATTATAACTACAGTATCTGAAATCTCTTTGTAAGATATCAATTTCTAAACGAAGAATTTTGATGAGTAATCTGTTGAATGAGAACCAGATGTCTTCATACTGCAGTGCACAAGACGATGACTCTGAGCAGGCCCCTCCTTACAAACTGGCCACAGCAGAGTCATCCCGTTAGGCTCTGTATGTACAGTGAGGGCAGGTCTGTGTCCCTAGGGCTGGATATGGAGCCCCTGGCCCTGGATGTGAGAGAGAATCATAGGCCATTCGTGATATGCATCAAGTTGGGAAACTTACAAAGAAATTAATCTGCTGGGTATATATATATATATGTGTATATATGTGTGTGTGTGTATGAGTGATGCAGTGGTTAAGGGCTTGGCTACTAACTGAAACGTCAGCAGTTTCAATCTACCAGCTGCTCCTTGGAAACCCTAAAGGGCAGTTCTGCTCTGTCCTATAGGGTCACTATGAGTCAGAATCAACTCGATGGCTATGGGCTTATATATATATATATATATATATATATATATATATATATATATATATATATATATATATACACACATACAGCAGTAAACATTGTTAGTGTAGTTTTAGCCCTGTGCATTTACATGAATGTTATCTCTCAGAAAATATATTTAGTAAAAATGGAAGGATTTTAGCATGGCACACTCAACTGTATTGTTCTAAAACTCTTTAGCAGTGACAGTCACCTAAAGTGGTTGCCCATCAGTTGGATATTAACAACTGAGCATTTAGGACCTGGAGTTCTTCTCATCTAACCCCTGTTTTATATTAGGATATCCGTTATAACATCCTTGGGTCAGTGCAGTACATATTGTTAAGTTTTGTCTCTAATGAATATTTATATTATATAAGTGGGAAAATCGGTGTGTTCCCTTGGTAGAAACATGATATTGGTATTTTTAAATAAGGTCAGAATTTTTATCCCCTGGAGAAAATTTCACATCTGATTAAATAGTTTGCATAAACTTAATCTTTTTCTGCTAGATGCATTATAATCCCAGATATTATTCATGTAGCTATTCCTCTGTGAACCATAAAATGTTCATTTCTTCAAAATGGATGTGAAGCTCAAAGCATTAGTGGTCTTAAGGACATAAAAACTTTATTGCTTTGTGCTTAACATTTTTCAAGTTACTTTGGAAAGCCGAAACAAATTTTGCATTCAGATTAATGGAAGATGTTTTCCATTTGAAGGAACTGGCAAAGGAGCGACAATAGCAAAAATCCCCAAGGTTAAAAATACAGTGCTTTCGATTCTTAGCAGAACTGTGTTAGCAGAACAGTCATTTCTCAGCACGGAAAGGTGTCGTAACTGGTCTGTACAGTGGGGATACTGAAAACGAGTGTGCTTCAGAGGAAGCTAATGCGACCGCACTTGATAATTTCTTCAAGAGCCTGAATTTGAATGTATATTCCACTCAGCTTGAGGCAAACAATTTGCTCCAATAAGTTCCAGTGGAAGTTACCAGGGGGTCGTGCAATTTATTTTTGTTCTTGAGGTTTCGGAACTGTGTAGAACTGAAGGCACATCGCTTGCCTTGTTCCACCAGTAATTTGATCCAATTCCCAACTCCACTTTCTCCTGTGCCCACTTCTGTTTTGTTGGAAGAGCAGAGGCCTTCATAAAATACGGTGACAGAAAAATTCTTCCTAGAGATGTTTCTCTTTTATGTTTGAACCTTTGGTCCACTTGTGAATATTTACGTTCTTTAGCAAGCCGGTGGCCAAGGTGGACTTGTTTTTTGTTGTGGGTCTTTCCTTAAGACTACCTTTCACTAAGATTACCTAGTTTTCTAATCTATTTCTTTGTACTAAAGTTTCTGGCTATGGAACTAATTTCAAAGTCCAACCACAGAAGGGAAGGGTCTGTACTCAGAGTGTGGAGAGCGATGCTACAAAGCATTGTTTTTCCCTGGGAGAATTGGTAAATTGTGGGGAACGTGTATAGGTGCTAGAGAATGGGGATACAGAGATGGATCAAGTGTTGGAAGGAATGACATGGGTCTCCACATGGCAAATATCAGAACAGGGAGGAGGGAAAGACAGAAAGGAAGAAAAAAAAAAACTTGTAGAAAAGAGAGTTTCTATTAAGTTTGATCCCATATGTTTAAGAAGTAGCAGTAAGTCGACGTCTAAGTTATCTTAATACTCAGAGAAGACGTGGCCTCTGGAATCATAGCAATATTGCAGTTCATGGTACTCCCATGTAGTTTAATTCATGTCCCCCAAATTTATCGTACTCATTTGGATTATTGCTGAGTTTTGTCTTTTAATAACATTTATTGCTTTTATCTGAAAATAGTAATGGCTTCCAGTATTTATTCCTAAAAGCTCAAGAATTGAAAATAACTCTATAATCAGCCTTACTGCCAATTTTTATATTCAAAAACAATAAGAAGAATGGGGAGACTAGGGTATGTGGTACTGTGGAAGAAAGGCCTGGTGAATTGCTTCTGTAAAGATTACAGCCAAGGAAACCCTGTGGAGCAGTTCTACTCTGTAACACATGGGGGCGCCATGAGTCGGAATTCACTCAATGGCAGTGGGTATGGTTTGGTAGGATAGCTACAGCTGTCAAATTGTAGTTGTGAGGGCATTCATGTCGCAAATCCAATACCTGTAGGAGAGCATCTATTTGTGGCTGGTTCCTTGTGATTATACACACTTTGCCTTTTTTTATGTAATAAACTAGTGTATTTTCCTAAGTGGCTATTTGCTTAAAAAAAAAAAAAAAAAAAGTAGAATAGTGAGGAGTTAGGAATAGAATAGAACAGAAAAATAATCACCAGAGAAAATAAAAATGTTATCTCTGCTTCAGCCCCTTATTCTCTGAAACTTTGAAGATCAGTTCTCCATAGTAAGAAGCCAAAGGGGATGTCACTGTTGTTTCCTGAATTCTTTGCATCCTCTAGTAGGACTAAGGAGGAGAGTCCTCTCAGGAGCTAAATTAGGAGAGGAATGAAGACAGCGCCCATAGCAGGAGTGTTAACACGTGAATGATTGGGGTATTGAATATAGACTGTGACCAAAATCGTATTTTAGTTATATTTATGGCTGGCAACTAATTGGCCACTTGAGAAGTCTAGTTTTTTTTTTTTTTTTTTTAACTGTAGTACATTTGAGAAAAACTGTCATCAGAGGCCATTCAAAATTATTATGACAATTAGCTCTAAAAGTAAGCAGAGTAAATGAATTTCTTTCTTAATAAGGTCCAAGTCAGCTCAGGCTGCCGTGTAACGTACCCAGTTTGTGACTCCTACGTGATTGGTGTCCTCTGGGGTTGTGCAGAACTGTATGAGGCAACCCAACAGTTCTACTCCTAGCTTCAGGAGAACTGAAAGCATACACTCACACAGAAACCTGAACGTGAGTGTTCACTACAGCAGTGCTCACGGGGCCATCAGTGGAAGCAACCCAGATGTACATCCGCTGGTGATCCGGTAAACAAAACGTGGTGTGGCCACACAGGAGGATATTACTGAACCACAAAAAGGGATGAAGCTCTGATGCACAGTGGGTCGTGGGTGAGCCTTGAAAACATTATGCCAAGTGAAAGAAGCTAGATACAGAAGGCCCCATATTGTGTGATTTTGTTTATGTAAGATGTCCCAAAAAGCAGAGGGGGCAAATTCACAGAGAGGGAAATGAGACTAGTGGTTGCCGGGGACTGGGGGGTAGGGGGGCAGGGGGTGAGAGGTGCCTGAGGTACAGGGTTTATTTCTGGGTGGGGGTGAGAGGTGCCTGAGGTACAGGGTTTATTTCTGGGTGGGGGTGAGAGGTTCCTGAGGTACAGGGTTATTTCTGGGTGGGGGTGAGAGGTGCCTGAGGTACAGGGTTTATTTCTGGGTGGGGGTGAGAGGTTCCTGAGGTGTACAGGGTTATTTCTGGGTGGGGGTGAGAGGTTCCTGAGGTGTACAGGGTTATTTCTGGGTGGGGGTGAGAGGTTCCTGAGGTGTACAGGGTTATTTCTGGGTGGGGGTGAGAGGTTCCTGAGGTGTACAGGGTTATTTCTGGGTGGGGGTGAGAGGTTCCTGAGGTACAGGGTTTATTTCTGGGTGGGGGTGAGAGGTGCCTGAGGTACAGGTTTTATTTCTGGGTGGGGGTGAGAGGTTCCTGAGGTACAGGGTTATTTCTGGGTGGGGGTGAGAGGTGCCTGAGGTACAGGGTTTATTTCTGGGTGATGAAGAGGTTCTGCAGCCAGACTGTGGTGGTGATTACGCAGCATCGTGAATATACTTAGTGTTGTACACTTTGTAGTGGTTAAAATGGTGAGTTTTATGTGATGTGAATTTTATCTCAGTTTTTAAAACTGGTACAAGAAGAAATTTTTAAAAGTTAATTCAGTGGGCAGAGCACCCCAGGGAACTTTCTGGGGTGATGGGAATGTAAAACTAGATTGTAGCCATGGTCGCACAACTGTATACGTTTTCTAGAAGGCATCAAACTGCACACTTAAAACAGATGAACTTAGGGTGTGCAAATTACACCTCAGTAAAGCTGCTTAAGAACTAGGCAGTACTGGAATCCGTGCCATTTTCTGAATTTCAGGAATATCAAAGGAGAGCTCTCCAAATGTGAATTTACAGGAAATAACTTCTGGTGTTTTATTTATTTATTAGGTTGAATTAGTTGTCTGAGACGCAAAACCATGTCAGCACTTGTGCATTGAATCGCCGGCCGTGGGGCCCTTCCGCTTGCTGTCTGCAGCTGGCCTGGCCGGCGTACGATGGGCACGTGTCTTCACTCTGCATTTGACTGCCGGTGACACCTCAGTGACTGAAACGCTTGCTTCAGTGAGCTAAGCCGCCTCAGTGGTAACATTTGCAAATCAGATTGTATCTTCTTCTTGTGCTCCGTTGTCCTGAAATCTTCGGATGGGTTTGGTTAGAGATGTCCACGGAGGACTTCTCTGTTGTCTTTTAGTTTAAATACATGTATGCTGCAGCAAGTTGAGCTTTGAAGTCCTTTCTCAGTTATTGCTGTTCAGGGCATGGAAACGGCATTTCCTCACTATCAAAGATAAACTCTGCATGTTGTGATTTGTTTTCCTGAAGCATGGAAGAGTACATTCCAAAATCTTTTCCCTGTAGTGTTGTTCCTCCGGGCTGTTTTAATGAGTACTGACACCAGATGCTGTCTGCACGGACTTTAGTCCCGGGAGATCTTGTCTTCTCCCCAGGATGGGAGATGACAGGAAGCAGCGCCAGCTCGGACTGTTGCTTGGCATTGTGCTGACGTGGTCATAGGACAGGAGCGGGCTTGGGAATGCCTTTTTCCTTGAGCTGGGCTGAGAGAGGGACAGAGGCAGCCAGCTCTATGGCCTGAACTTCGTTAGCTGCGTGACAATGAGAGCAATAAGTCGATGTGACAGTTATGAATGATCCCTGTCATGCTCTTAGGTGTCACCCCAGATCAACTGACACTGCTGTCAGCCACCAGCTCCAGAGAGCTGAGACCTCTGATGAACCTGCTAATATGGTAAATGCGAGTCTTAATTCTTCATTAACTGGAAAAAGGAGATTGGGTCGTGTAATTTTCTCCTGGCTGCCTGTTTTAAAGATTCCAATAAGCCAGCATTTACAGTTGACTAGGCAGGGATTGCTTCCCCCCCCCCCCCCACTTGCAACATGCAGACTGTGAAATCTGAGGAAACGCCGCTTAAACCAGACTTATTGCCTTGGTTATCTTTAATGACTTTGAAATGTATTGGCCTCATTATAGAACAGTGCAGTTATCAATTCCTCTAATTAGGCAATGTGCTCCTGTAAGAAATTTAACATTAAAGCACAAAAATGAACTAGTTAGAGGCATCCATTGCTGGCAACCTCAGTATCAGTGGTAAGTTTAAGACGCTGTGTTTCGTTAACAGCTCTCTGGCACCCCACCTCTAACTAGAGCATGCAGCCTTTTTTCTTTATCCTTAAGGCTATGATCCTTAGTGGTTAAGTGCTACGGCTGCTAACCAAAGGGTTGGCAGTTCACATCTGCCAGGTGCTCCTTGGAAACTCTACGGGGCAGTTCTACTCTGTCCTATAGGGTCGCTATGAGTTGGAGTCAACTCGATGGCACTGGGTTTGGTTTGGTTTTTGGTATGACCCTTATAGAGCATCCTCGATACTTTTTATGATATTTGAGTGCTTCTTGATAGTAAATTGTGTTCTGTGCCTTGCAATAAATTGACTGGGAGCCTAGGGAGGGGAGGAGGTGAGTAGCTTCTATTTAAATGCTCTAAGGGCCAACACACTTCTCTGTGTCTCGGGATTTAACCCTCGACTGCTACTCTTTCTTATAAAGTCATGATAGCTTGTTACACTTTCTTAGATAATTCCAGTAAACTTCTTCCTATAAGTAGTTTAGCTTAGCACCAGAACCCCAGACTTTTTTTTTCTTTAGAGAGATAAGGACAATTGTGCGTTTACTAAATAGTGATGCTATTTCGATCATACCTGTTCCAATGGCATTTTTAGAGAAGGGAGATGAGGCTTCAGGGTTTAGGCCTCAGTGAAGGCATATTGGGTCACTTTCCCCTTTCTTGCCTCGGTTAACCATCTGTACAAAGAAAATAATTGTAACCTCCCCTTTGGGACAATGATATCGTTTAATTAGTGTTTTCTAATAACTTGCAAATCCTTAGAGGAGAGTTATAATAGAAGAATAAGAAATTACCTTTGGGGTTAGTTTATTATTATTGCTGTTACTACTATCATCATTATTAGTCTGTGTGACTAGTTATTCCTTGACATTAGCTACTTGAAGATGTGTTTTAGCTTTTATGAAGAAAAATTTAGCTTTAAAGCAAGCATGCCCAATAGGAAAGGGTGTACAGCATATAAAAATATGAAACAGTCATTTAAAAAAACCACTGAGGCCCTACTAATAACCAAGAGCGTTAGCTTTGTCACCTGCAAGGTGGCCCACTCCCAGCCAGCAATTCAGAATGAAAGCCTTAGTCAGCTCCTCTCCAGCGGTCATTGAGAAAGCTGTGCGTTTATTTATGTGAGAGCTTGAGTCTGTGCAACTTTTCTTCAGCAGTGGTAAGTCGTTCTGAACCAGTTCTTATGTTTAACCCAGAGTGACTCTGACTCTCTCTAGCATCTTGACACCTGCCTATAGCAGCAGTGACTGGCAGGCCCTGCCTGAAGCTCAGGTTTTTATAAACCCTCTCCTGACAGTGGGTAGGGGCCTCTTGGCGGTCCATTCCTCACCCAGGCCCAAGGCTCAGCCCTGCCCTTTGCCGTGGCACCTTGCTGCAGGCATGGCCTTCTCCTGATAACCTTGTTCTCTTGGTGGGTTTCCCAGGATCTGAGTAGCACCCTTGACCAATCCATGATGTCTTGCTTGGGACCTCCCTTTCAGAAGAAGGGATCAGATCTTGCCACTGGCAGGTAGCAGGAGCACTGGATGGCTCCTGATGGAATTCTCTGAGAGAGCCTGAAGCTCCACGGCCTGGGTTGAAACTCTAGTTCTCCAACTGCTATCTGAATGACCTAAAGCAAGTTACTTAACTTCTCTGTGCCTCGGGGTCTTATATATGAAACAGAGGTAATAGCACCATCTGATCAGGTTGTTAGAGAAAATCAAGGTGAGTGAACACACATAAACGTGGTTATCGTTGTACTTTCTTACCCCACTCATAACCCCCAATAACAAACCACACCCATGGCTCTTGATGGATTCTAGTGTTTGAGCACTACTATTTGCTGTAGAAGGAGCCTGGTGGCTCAGTTGTTAAAGTGCTCGGCTGTTAATCAGAAGGTTGGCGATTAGAACCCACTAGCCACTCTGAAGGAGAAAGATACGGCAGTCTGCTTCCATGAAGATTTACAGCCTTGGAAGACCTGTGGGGTCACTATGAGTTGACTATGAACCGGAATCGACTTGGCGGCAGTGGGGTTGATTTTGGGTATTTGCTGTAATTTCCTCTGTATTCATATACAGTCGTGTGTGAAATTCCAAATCAAGGTAGAATTGATCACTGTGATATAAAAGAGCTCTAGAGTATATCAGCATGTCTTTTTTATTCTTCTATACCCAACTATCCTCTCTAGTCCGAGGGAGTGTCTACCTTAAGTTAAGCCATTCATTATTAATTTAACAAAAATGAATTAAGTGTCTACTGTGCTGTGTTCATTGGATTGATGCTAAGAATGGAATGATGAATAGGCCAGGTCCCTGCTCTAACTGACAAAAAATACCCAGGGTTGTTAAATACTTCATGAAGAGTGTGGCACTGGATTTGGGTTTTGACCGTTGAGTAGGAGTTCACCAGATGAGCAGAACTGAGAACCTTCACGGCAGAGGCAGCAGCATGTGATTGCCATAGCACGGCAGTGTGTGCACAGGTTGAGCATTTAGGGTTGTGGCTTTATGCTGCAGGAGGGAGGGAGACTGGAGGAGGCCGTGAGCTGGCGTGAAGACCCGTGTGTGTGCTGTGCCAAGGAGGTTGGACTTAACCCTGTCAGCAGCAGGGAGTCTGGGAGAAATTTGCAGCAGGAAAGTGATTTGATTTCCTAGTGCTTTCTACGGCTCTATGGAAGGCTGTGTTGGAGAGGGGGACACATGAAGCGGTGTTACCAGTGCTAACTGTCCCCTCCTGCCTCTCGTATTACCAAATAGCACGGACCCAGGGGAGGTGCACCTCTGTGAGATGAATTATTGAGTTGGCTTCCCAGCAGTCCCTTGAGTACATTGAGAGGGCGCGTGGAGGGTGGCCATAATCCTTATGCTGCCATCTTCCCATCTTAACCTTTTAAAAAGACAGGAGCAAAGGTACCCTCACGTTGGGCTTGGTGGAGACGGAGGTCCTTCAGCACCTTTCCCCTAAGTGCTGGCAAGTCTGGTGCTTGCAGAGGAGAGAAGATTACAACAATGCCCTCGCTGGGCAGTGAGGGGGACAGGCAGGCCCTCACCCTCGAGGCTCAGCCTCTGCTCGGCAGTGCTGAGGCCTCTGATGTCCTTGGCTCCTGTTCTGCCTTACTTTCCCATAGCAGCTAAGCATTCAGGGCGTACTCTGTCTGCCTTTCTTTCCCCTCAGTGGCTTAAAGAAGATGAGAATTTGCTTAAAAAAATATCAAGAAAGCTCTACAAAATGGCATCTAAAAAAAAGCAAGCCTCACACTTTTTCCTTTGGAATGCCTCCCTTCCAACTGCCAGTGTCCCTTTTCACTCCTCCCAAAGTCTTGTGAATTAGTATTATGTATATCATTGTACTTGCTTGTAGAAAATCAATAGATCAGCAATGATACCTTTCTGGCTCTCTCTCCCTTTTCATCCTGTTTCTGTCTGTTGCAAATAGTTTTTTCTGGGGGGTATCATTATTGTAATTACTTTAAGGAAATTGATAAAAATGCCATGACAATTTCATGCCTCAGAATTATTACACAGGTTAAAAAAAAAAAAGAAGATTACTGTACATCAGTACAGTATCTGTTATTCCTAAATGGTTATTCCAGAAACACTCATCAACAGCATCTCCCCCGAACGGCACCGTGGCTTTGGTATCAGCTGCTGTGTCTTTGAATGGGGCTGGTTGCCCAATCTTTCGTCAAAGAAACACATCACCCACATCCCTGTCTTTAAAAACAGCAATTATACGTAAATGCCTCCTGATTTATTTGAGCCAGGGCCACTGGCCAGTATGAGTCACCACAATTTATTGCTAACCGTCACTTTTACATGATAGGTTTGTAACAAATATCTGCCGCATATTGTTAAATTAATCTTCCATTTAAAATTAATGGAGTTAGACTCCCCAGGTTCAATGTAATTTCGTGTTCACGGGCAGGGAGAGATGTGTGCTGCATACAAAATGAGACAAGGCCCAACGCCCTAATCTTTCATCACCTTGAACCTGGAGACTAGGACACGTCTCAGCACCAACTAATGAGATTGAGCCCACGTCTCTCCTGAGGACGCCGGCTCAGAGAGGCTTTTCTGCTCAGAAATAGCAGGCTCCGTCTTATTTTAATAATTCCTCAGATATGACAAGTCTGATGTTATGTATGAAAGAGCAAGGCTTGAAAAAGAGATAAAATGAATTTTATATCATTACTTCAAAACCAAAGCCAAGGGAAGTGTGTTGCAGTTAAATTTAAAAAAAAAAAAAAGGCAGGAAGCATTTTCAACATGAAGTACAGTGACTGTAACCGGGAAGTCATCCTTTTATTTATTTTAATGCACATTCACTTTGGATTTCTGTAATTCTTGAACCTATTTATGCATAAATCAAAATGCTGTGGGTGAAAGTAGGAACTTGTACAATAAACAAGACGGAAATATCAGAGGGAACGTGGAATTCCTGAGGGAATATGTCATGCTAGGCTTCTCAAGTCTTTTTTACCATTTTTTTTTTTTTAGTCATCTTTTGAAAATGTATCCTTCTTCTATGTACAATTAACCTACCAGTTAATCTCTTAGAGTTTACAAATGACTAAACCAAATTACACAGGTGTGTTGGGCTCTCTGGTTTTTATTTCCTAATGTTTTTTACAAACTGGGTGACTTTTTTTGAATCCAGGAGGGGTAAACCTGACAGAACAGGTCCCAGCTTTCAGATAGGAGCTGCAGTCCTTACAAATGGTTGCTGTTTTTCTTGGGGAAGATTGAACTTTATGGACAATGGGACCCTTTTCATCGTTAAAGAGAGTATTTTTAGAAAAACAAGAAGTTGTAAAGGGTAGGAAAGGAACCAGGTGAGCTACATGTCCTGGTTTGTTTTTTTTTTTTTTTTTTAAATCTCTGCGTTGAATTCTGCCCTTTTGTTATTTCTCATGATCTCAGAAAGGAATTCTAAGTATTTGTGCTTTTTGTCTGATTTATAATACACATATGAATGAGTCTAAGACTGTGATTTGTTGTAATTTGGGCCCAAAATAAAATTTCCTAAGAAGTGGGATTAGTATTTTACTACCCAGAGACCCATAGTTTTTATTATTTATTTTTCACTTCAGGTTACATTCTATAGTTTAGAATTCTATTACCTCAAACTCGGTATATGTCAATGAATATAAGAATAGAGGGAAAAAAAACTTAAGTGTAAAAGTCAAGAATAATCAATGATGACTTAGTGACACATGACAGTTTTAAAATTACATCATTTTTATAAGCTATTTGTAATGAAAAGTGTTTAAAATATGAAAAAAAAAAAAAGTGCTGTGCTCCTGTCTCTACTTGAATAAAATTTAGAAAATCTTTGGAGATTTTACAACCTGATAAATGGATTAAAATTACTTTATAAGTTGTAAAATAAAGACATGCATGATAGCAGGGGTACCTTTTCCTTGAACCCCAGTTGCTTTTCCCCTTAATGGCCTTTCTTGGCATCTTTATGCTGGTGCGTTTTCTATACCAGGCCCCAGGGTGTCTGGTGAGTCCCAAAGGTCACATCACTTCTCTTGTTTTCCACTTCTAGGCTCCTGGCCTTCAGTTCTCTCTCTTCTGCCTTCTTTTTTATACCCTCACCTTCATTTTTCCTTCCTTCTTTCTCCTCCCTTGCCTTCCTTTTCTCCCTTAAAAGAGACTCTGAATTCTCTGCTTTAGGGACTTCATCTTTCTGAGTTTTCCCTTTGTGTTGTGAGACAGAGGCCAGGTGGATGTGCACAGGCTTTAGGTCAGTGATGGTCTGTTGCCCTGAGTGTTAGAGTCAGAATGGTAGAAGTGGAAGGGATCTCTGATCTAGTCCATCCTCACTGCATAGGGTGCCACGAGGCCTGCAGAGGTAAAGGGTCTCAAAGAACAAACATTCGTCCTTTTATTATCTGAGCAAGTTGGGGAGGCCAGCGAGGGTGTCTGTCCATACCTCCATCTCCATAACTACCATTTGGACCTTTCTCTAGTGTCACTCTCAGCCTTGTTTCCCTGCTGTTCTCAAATGTTACATCTTTCCCTTTCTTGTTTCACTTTTCCTGTTTCTAACATTTAAGCACCTGCTATGTGATAGTCACTGGGGATATAAATAGCTTAGAGTCTAAGAGGGATTTTACGTGAACTCTTTTTAGGAGTATGCATTAAAATATCAAAAGAATTTCCAGAAAATACTAATTGTAGAAGAAACAGAATAAGACCATCCCATGTCTGTATAAATGCATAAAATGATTGGGGTCTCATTTATTGAACAGTCTTCAGGATTCTTTTCTAAGATGAATTTTGTGACCATTTCACCTGATTTCATAAGCATTTCCTTACTAAAGTCACCTGTAGAAGGTTGGCTTCTCAGTGGCAGGTACTCCTTGTTCTGTAAGTTGGCTGAGAAAATCCCACAAATGATTATGATAAAAGAGTAACATGAGTCCCATAGAGAAGGATAAGTAGTAGGCTTGAGTTTCACAGAAAAGATAACTTATATTAGACTAAGGGAGGAAGAACTTTGGCAATTGGTCTTTAAAAGATGGGTAAGATTGTAACAGGCTAAGATGTGGGGAACAGATAAGAGGGCAAGAGTGTGTTCCTGGAAGAGACAGTCGTCCATTTATTTTCAGTCTGAAGTACACGTGGGCCTGTAGTGGGAATTAAGGCTGGAGAGGTGTGTTGGGGTCAATAATTGAGAGCTTGAGGGCCATATTGAGGAGTTTGTGTATGTTGTATACAGAGTTTGAAGAGCTCCTGGGATGGTCCTGTCCAGTGGGTAACCTATGAAAACAAAGCTGGAGTTGTAACTTTGGTGATTATCTCACAGAGAATTAATTGAAGCTTTTGGACGGACGGGATAGTGAAGGCAGAAAGTAGGATAGAACCTTGTGATCACGTCACTCTTAGTGGGAATAAGGTGATGGTGCAACAGAGGAGCTCTCAGAGGTGTGAGAAGAAGGTAGGCATGTTAGACAAAGGAGAGGCTTTCACTAAGAGCCTTGGCAGGGCAGTGGTCAGGGGTGCCAAATGTGTGGGAGTGGAGTTAAGGAGGATTAGAAGTGAGGGCAAACCCTGTGATTTTGATCTTGACTCGTAGTACCCAGCAGAACTACATTAGAGTTCTTCAGAAACATGGTAGTTAATCCAGATGGGCCCCTTTCACTTTCCCATTCTGTGTCCCTGTGATACCATGGAACCTCATTGATTGAGGCATGAGAAGGTGATTTATTTTTTTTTTTAGTGTAGAGGGAGCTTCTGAGAGAGAGACAAAAAGATCCATCCTTAATTTTCTTTTGTAAAGGAGGTAGGCAAGGGGGGAAAAGATCTTTGGAAAAAAGACACCTGCAGGACAGATTCTGGATTTCTGTTTTTTTGTTGTAGTTCAGAGCCCAGGCTATGTAAGTAAAGCAATGCAAAAAGTCTGATTAGAAACTTAAATATCTATTAAAGGGAGCAGTGACAAGTATCAAGGAGAGTATGCTATACATTTTGGTGAAAAGGGTTGGATTTCATGATCTGCCTTTTTTGTTCTTATTATTTTGTATTATCAAACGGTGCTGTATTGGAAATACTTGGTGGGCATTTGAAGAAGTTGCAGGTGATTGTTGACATGAACCACTCTTCCCGTTGACAGTGTATCTGAGCTTGCTCTTGGCCAGGAGGTGTACTTGTACCCATTACAGATACTTCTGAATACCTTCATTTTACTCCCTGGTATCTTCAAGCAAGAATCCAAGATTTCTTTATTCAACAGTAGACCAAAGCACAGTAACTTCTCAGTGGGAACCTTGGTACATTTGTGACATATATGTTTTAGAAGCAAAGATGCATTTTAAAAATCATGGAAGTTTAAATACCTGATATTCCCACTCATGTTTATAATTTAATCTTATGATTGTCATTAAAGGAAAACTCAGGAATTCCCTAGGGAGTACTGTAAATCAGCACCTAGGCCCTCTTTTGTTTGGAGGGGTTGATGGGGTGGGGGTTTATAAAAGACCCTCTAATTGCTTATCAGTTAGACTAAAGAAGAGAGTCTGTCGACACAGTCACCTTCGCTATACCTCTGTCCTGCACTGGTACGTAGTCAGGTTCATCTTCGGGACAAAGATTCTTGTTAAGTGCTCTGCCCTCCAGCAGTTTTAAATGAAATTTTGTTAAAACTCAAGATGATTTCATTGTAATTTCCTTTATTTACTCATTGTCTTCCTGAATTATATTTACAACAAAATCTTGTTAACTTATGTCTTAAGGTTTCACATACCTTTGGGTAGCTAACTGAAAGGTCAGCAGTTGAAACCCACCAAACGCTCTGTGGGAGAAAGACGCAGCAGTCTGCTTCTGTAAAGATTACAGCCTTGGATACCCTGTGGGGCAGCTCTCTGTCCTGCCAGGTTGCTGTGAGCTGGGATTGACTGGACGGCAGTGGGCTTGGTTTTTGGTTTGGGGTAATCTCTTCCTCCTCTCCTCCTGCCTCTCTAAAAAGCCACGATGACCAAATCGAGACCATGAGATTCTGAAACCGGAAAGTTATGCCTTTTGTAGCTTATTTGATGAGAATAAAAATGACTGATAGCACTCTCTCCAGGACCCTTTTGTTCGATTCAGCTACGGTTATGGAGCCTATTAGCTGGAGTTACAACCTATTTAAGAGCAGTGCTTACCGGTAATGGGGGCCAAATGATTTTGGAAAGTTCAGATGTACTGGACTCCCCGCAGAAATGAATTTAGCACTGAACATATTGACGCAGAGCCTGCACGAGGCTGCTCCAGTGGGACAGAGAGAATTGTAGCTCGGCAGGGAACGGGCGGGGAGTAGAATAAAGATCAGATGGATGTTCGGCTCAAGGGCAGTCTCAGCTCTGAAGTTCATCGCCACAATTTCATCAGGCTGAAATGAGTGTTGCCCAGAAAGGAAGCAGCCTTCTGCATGACAGGAAACAGAGTTTATGAAAAAGATGCTTTGTTTCAGAAGGTCTCTGGTGGGGCATCCCAGGGATGCATCAAGATGAGGAAACTGCTCCATTTAATAGGTGATGGCATTTTGGTTTATCTTGGTTCAGAAAATCAAATCTAGAGATTTATACAAGTACCTCTCCAGAAAGAAGATGCCACCCTAATATTTCCGCTTCTGACACTATTCATGGATGAAGTAGGCCAGGGTCCACCTTTGACTATAGCCATCCTGTGTCTCCTTCAATCGTGAAATTCTTTGCACATAACGTGTCTGCATTGAGAACTGTATAGCAGAGCAGTAAAGAGCATGAGCTTTAGAATGAGGCCCACCTGGGCCCGAATCCTGATGCCTCCGCTTGCTAGCTGTGTGACCGTAATCTGTCAGGCCCATCGTTTCTTTACCTGCAAATGAATACGATGGCCTCACCTCAAGGACGGTGGAGAGAGGTAAATGAAGTAGTGTATGTTAGTTGCTCATCGCTTTGTCTGGCGCACAGTAAACGCTCAGTGCGTGGTAGTCGTGTGCGGCTTGGGACTCTTGTCTTTTGTCCCACTCTCATTTGGCTGGCCTCTCCGCCGCTCTCTTCATGAGTCAGATGTTCAGTGTTTGAGGAGTAAGTGAGCAGACCTTTTAGAGGAGCTGTGGATTCGGAGAGCGAGCAAGAGAAGAAACTGAACACCTGGAGTTCAGACAACTGATTGTCAAAAGCCCAAATAAAACGCTGTTTCCACCTCGCCCCCACTTACCAACATGCTGGGATAAATTCACTGACACGTCGCCAGCCAAGAAACATATTTTCAGAGCCATGTTATGGTTTTAAACACATAATGAGATGGATCTTCTAGCTTTTCTTCGTTGTTACTCGCCAGCTCTTAAGTTCAGTCAGGAACATACAGGTTTGTTGTTGTCGAGTCTGTCACTGGTAAAATTTGAAAAGAATATAATACACTTATTAAGAATTTGGTTATTAAGAATTTGGAGTATAAGACTTACCTTTTTTCTTCTTCAGCAACCTGGCAGTAAGAGTGTGTGTTTGTCGTTCCGCATCCATATCTATATCCTTACCAGTACCCATATCTGTCGCTACTTGTACGTATGTGTATATATATATATATATATATATATATATATATATATATATATACCAAAAACCAAACCAAACTCATTGCCATTGAGTTGATTCTGACTCATAGGGACCCTATAAGACAGAGTAGAACTGCCCTATAGTAGAACTGCCCTCCAAGGAGCGCCTAGTAGATTCGAACTGCCAACCTTTTGGTTAGCAGCCGTAGCTCTTGAACACTATGCCACCAGGGTTTCCAACGTATATGTATCTGTGTGTGTGTATATATACACACACGCGCACACGCACACACATACACATATGTATATGTATGTATATACACACACATATATGTAAAGAGAGAGAGAATGAAAACAAGGACTGAAAGCCATGGGATCAGCTTTACTGATGTCCGGGTTAGCACCCAATGATACCTAAACTGCAGGGCACACAGGTAAAAGCTGAATTTTAGAGGGCTGCCAAGATCCTTTGAACATGGCGTCTCCTGACCTTCTGCCCAGAATTTACACCTTGAGGCGTTATAGGGACATGTCAGCTCCGTGGATGCGGATCAGAGACAAGCCTCTCCGGTGCCACACCTGCAGTGCAGAGAGACATATTTAGAGAAGTGAAGTAGCTTGCAATAGAGGTATCCCCCCACTGTAAAATATGGCCCAGTGATGCTCTGATCATCCCTTGGTGAAGAGAGAAAGAAACAGTATGAGCTGAAAAGTTTTCTTCACCGGAGTTAAGGGGAAAGAGGGTGAGGAGAGGAGCGACCTGCATTAAAATGCCGGTGTTTCTTGAGGTGGAGGCAGCTCTCCATAATTCATCCTCCTCCGTCCCCCATTCCTTCCCTTCCACAAATCCACCCTCGTGATGGTGCATTTCACGTTACTTCCATCAGCTGAAAGCAGCAAGCGGGGCAGTCTTGCTCCTGTTGTTGTTCAAACCCACATATGATCATAGTAGCCCACAGTTTGAAAACTTAAAAGGTACAAGTAATAGAATAATTTGAAGACCTAGCCTCAAACATTGGTTCACATATGGAGAAGAAAATATTATGATAAATTTTAGGTATTAAATTCCACTTCACATTTTCTACCACATGTACCAAATGCGCTTATTTTGCTTAAACCATTTAATATTTGCTTAGTTCTTTGAAGATTCAGGGTAGTATATCAGAGCTACATATCCTGGTAATAAACAATAAACATTAAATGTTTAAAGACTGTGGTTATTATAGTCTACAAGTGTTGTTTTAATCTACAAGGGACAGAAGAAATATCAAAGGGAAAAGACTGTGTAACTTAAGCTTTGGGCTCAGTGGAGGGAGCCAAAGCCCTGCCAGCATTCCCCAAAATAACAACAAAACATGAAACAAATGACATACATGCATCAAAGGGCATAATAACATACTTTGTTGGGATTTTAGATATGTGATGGAAAATCAAGTTAAGCTTAAATAATAATTGTGAGTTCCTAGAATAATGTTCTTTGATGACAATGTGTGTGTGTGTGTCCTTGCACACAGATGAGTGTGTGTGTGTAAGAGATTTGTTTGGGTTGGCCGTAACTTCCCTGGGCATGTTAATCTCGTGGGACTCCCTTGTTTAGAGTGGGCTCCAGTAGAAAAAGGAGATTGTGGAATCATGGAATTGTAGACCTGGGGAAGGCCTTAGAAACCACTGCGTTTCACGAGAGGTGTCTGATTTCCTCATAGACTTGGGGCTGCGACTCTGTGTTTGTGAACACCTGTGAACAGACAGCAACAGTAAAGTTGTGGGGCCACAGGAGCAAGGCAGGAACCCTGTTGGTGTAACAGTTAAGTGCTCGGCTGCTAACCAAAAGGTTGGCAGTTCATACCCACCCAGCAGCTCCACAGGAGATAGATCTGGCCATCTGCTTCCGTAAAGAGCACAGCCTGGAAAACCCCATGGGCAGTTCTACCCTATAACGTATGGAGTCACCGTGAGACAGAATCTACCTGACAGTACGCAACAACAATAGGAGCAAGGCTGCCACGCTCACTGCTTTCAGCGGACGTTGTAAGGATGGACTTTGTGGAAGAGAAAGAACGGAGGACCAAGAAGGGTAAAATACGGAGAATGGCTTCCGCCTCAAGAAACACTTCCATGCTGACATGTTGACAGGAATTGCTACTTCTTAAACATTTATGCTCTTAAAAAATCAGACCAGTTTCTGACATAAACCTAATATAAAAAAAAAATATATAGCAGCTGCTATATAGACAGAATACGAGTTTTTCATGCTATTGATGAGAAGCTTATGTCATTTATGCACAATAGTAAGGGTGGAAGAGGGATTTGGAACCTGAAAAAGCTACTCTTGGCACCATTCAGAATATGAGCTTGTGCTTTTAATCTAAATATGAACACGGCTGTATCTTCAACGTGTGTGTTTCTGTGCAGGTTGGCTTGCATGTGGGCGGGATGGGAGGAGTTGCTGTACCTGAGAGTAGTTACGGTCTCCTTTGGTTTATGTTTTGTTTTGTCAAATGAAGAACTGATAGCGTTTAATACTTGATTTATCTGCCCTTCCTCCCACCATCAAAAGAATTAACTCTTGTGGTGATACGCCCATATTTCATCTAATTGAAGGTGCCATCATTTGCAAGACGCACCATTATTTTATGGACCACGAGGAAAATGCACTGCAGTTAAGCTGACATCCCACTGATTTTAAGATGCATTCCAATTTCTGAGATGTTAAAATGTGTAGAAGTGGGTATCTTTGAATCGATGAAATGGGGTATGTAATTCTCTTGTGGCATACATAAGTCTGCACAATGTGCTTCTGTTTGGTTATATTCCATAGCACTTTTAATCATTCTTACCAAATTAGATTCAATTTATCCTTTAAATGTGTTATTAATGTTTGATGCAGTTAACATGGCATGAATCTGGAGTCTCCACTTAGAATAATCTTTTGAAAACCCCAGTTTCCAAAGCTTTCAAAGCGAAAAGGAAAGTGGCAGGGAGAAGAAGACAGATTGACATAAAGTTAGGAGCATTTCTTTTTAGGAAAAAAAGAAAAAAACAGTATAAATAAAGGAATATGGAGGTATGTGTTCCTAATTAGGAGCCAGCAGACTACTATTTTAATTTCCTCAGAGGAAAGCAGATGGTTACTAGTATATCAAAACCAGGCCATTTATCTGATTGCAAATTTATCATTTGCTTGGATGATGCCTTTCAAAGGTAAAATCCCCATCCCCAGTAAGATTTGTGTGTGTGTGTGTGTGTGTGTGTGTGTGTGTGTGTGTGTGTGTGAGAGATTGTAAAATTTACTACAAGCTCATTACAAAAAAAAAAAATACATATAAAAGTAATAATACATGTTATATATTAAGTGCTCAATAAATCATGGACATTCTCCCACATCAATTAATATCTCTATAGTCATTTTTGGTGATAAAAATAATTTTTAGCCATTTCTCTATTAATGGACATTTAGGTTGTTTGCAGTTTTTCCCTTTCATAACACTGCTGCCATAAATGTCCTTGTTCTTTCTTCTTGCCACATTTATCCAGTGATCACCTTAGGATCAATTCCTAGGCACCATATTGTTGGATCAAAGGCTATGCATGTTTGAACGTCAGTGTGTGTAGAGAAGAGCCCATTTCGTCACATACTCCTCAGTACAGGATAGCCACAGTTTTGTCCCCATCTTGGCCAATCTGATTGGTTTAAAATTTTCTCTTTTTATTTGTATTAGCATTTTAAAAATGATAACTTAGACTGAACATCTCTTCACCCACGTTCTGGTCTTTTCAGAGTGGTTCCTTCCATGAGAAGGTGTGGGAGGTCAGGAGAAGGCTTAATACACACCACTGGAGTTTAGAGGACACGTTCCCAAATTCCTTAAAAAAGATGAAACTGATAAAAAAAAAAAAAAAGTATGTGTAACGTGGAGGTGAGGTCTTGCTCATTCTCTCCTGTTCTTGCACCCAGTACTGGAAAGGACAACTCCTTGGCATCAGAAAGCCAGGGAAGGTTTGACCGGCCCAGGCTTGTTTTGAAGACCTGGAGTGCTGGACACAAAAAGCCTTAGAGGCCTAGCTGCCTTCTGAGGCACGGAGATGTGACGGCAAGGACAAAAGGAGGGCTCCTTTCCCCTCGTTGTGCTACATTTCTTTAACGGTGTTTCCTTTTGCTTGTGTTGCAGTGTTTTCTTCTTTGCTTGCCTTTATGGGTGCAGATAGCCAGAATCGGTGATTTGACAATAGTTAACAATAAAATGGCATCATGTGAGCTGTATTGAATTTTTTTTAAGTGAGCAAATGGGGTGATTTCTTTGTGAACCTCTCTGCTGTCAGAAGCTCTTAACATTTCAATCAACATGGGCATTATATTTAGAATAAATTAGTAAATTCCCATTCAGTATGCCTGTACTCTGTAATTTTCAGGAACCATAATGACTGTGTAGCTACATATACTGTTTCCCACTTAGTAATTACAAAATGCATTGGCTCCAAGAACCGCGCCATATCTGTCCTTCAAGGCCCAGCCCAAGTCTGCCGCCTCTGTTGGGCAGAGTGTGTTTTGTAGTAGGCAAGACGGCACTGTACCGAGGAAACCATTGAAGTTTTGGAGTCAGACCAGAAATAAAGTGGATCTTAGCTTTGCCATTTCCTAGCAGTACTCTCATCTTGGAAACTTGGAACAACATAATTGTTGAGACAGTTTATTTAATGAAGTAAATCACGCAAATCAGTTAACACTTTGCATCAGTCTTGGCACATGTTGGTTTTCCCATCTTCATCTATCCTGAAATTTTCTCTAACTGCCTCTACATAGTGACACCGACTTCAGAATTCCTTGAGAGTCTTGAACTGGGTCACGTGCTGACACACCTGTTTTGCTATTTAATATTGATAGCTATCTCTTGACATTGCATACTTCTTTATATGGTGTTTTAGGCACAAAGTCAGATACTAGAATATGTTGTAAAGAAGAGAGGTGTGGTCACTGCCCTCATAGAGCGTGCATTCCAGCAGGGTAGATGTTTGTATGAAACAAACTTTGAAAAACTAAGTGAAAATCATGGTGGCTGTTACAAACGGTGCTGTAGGGGGCTGTAAGTGTGGACGCGGCTCAGGGAAGACGTTGAGCTGATATCTTTTGGTTGAGTAGGAGTTAGCTAGATAAAGGTGGGGGTGATGTCTTTACGTAGAGGGAACAGTATGTCCAACAACTCTGAAATAGGCAACAATGCCATCAGTGCCATGATAGAGGATGAGCAAAGAGCCTTGGGAGAATGGAGCACAGGGCATCGGCAGAGTGACATGGCTTAAGGCTGGAGACACGGGTGATTGATCCCCAGCTTGTGCAGAGTCTTGGAGGCCATGCGTAGGATTCTGGTCTGTGGCCCAAGATCAATAGGGAGACTTTGAAGGGCTGGAGGACTTACAAATAAAGAAGTTAAGTGGATAGATTTGAAGTGACTCTTGTTTAAGCTAGAGTTTTGGAGGCCAGGGTCCTATCTGTACACTACCTTGTCCTCTACCCCTGCCAATAAAGTCTTTAAAAAAAAAAAACACTGGAAGAACATTTTGACAATTCCTTCAGCTCTGAAATAGTATGACTATGGGTAGAATTTTATTTCCCAAAAAACTTTTAAAAATTTTTTAGAGATTTATTTCTAAGAAAAGCTCTTAGGATCTTTTAGAACAGTTGTGCTATGATTAAAGAGAAATGATACTTGTCGTTACATAGTAAATGTATTGAAATGCTTCAAGTATGCCACTAATATAAATGAAGAGCGGCAAGCCCCAAAGTAATATTCCAAAATCTTTGTTAGTCTAAGAATTCTGTGAGCCTGAAGCCAAATTGAGTCATAAACTGAGTGTTTGAACAGAAGCTAGAACCCTGGTTCCTAACTCCAGATTCAGTGCTTATATACCTAGTTAATTTGCCAGAGGACACCACTGTAAAGGCATCTATTCAGGCAGAATCCCAGGTTTCTCAGAATTTTAGTGGAGAGTTTCATAGGGTTCGTGGGGTCCATCCTCAGTATCTTAAAAATCAAGAAGACAGAGTCCAAAGTTGGACACAAAACACATTGCCATTGAGTCGATTCTGACTCATAGCAGCCCTATAGGATAGACCCCGTAGGGTTTCCAAGGAGCGGCTGGTGTATTCAAACTGGTGACCTTTTTGGTTAGGAGCTGAACTCCCAACCACTGCACCACCAGGGCTCCAAAGTTGAACACATGGCCTACCCAATTGTTAAGAATTCTCTGAGCAGAGTTTTCATCATTAGGGCCTCTCTGGCATGTTCCACCAAGACAACATGGTGGAAACTCCCAGTAGCACTTTATTCCTTGATAAGAATCAGAATTTTTACATTAATCTCCATAATCAAAATACAAGATGATTAAATATTCCTTCTACTAAGCAGAATCTTCTCTTGATTTACTATTAATGTTGTCTGCCTTGATTTTTTTTTCTTTTGATCCCAGCTGTGCATTTTGTTACCTTTCTATTTTTGCTCCTTTGAAATTTGCTGAATCTCTATTTATATCTCTTAAGCTGGGGTGAGTTTCATGGATAGATTCAGATTTAGGGAATGGTAAAAAGAGATAGTAAGTCCCCTGTCATTGTTCCTGACTGTGGTCCTCCCTCCTTTGTGGTATTGGAGCTACAGAGATGAATGACTTGTGGTCCTTGTCCGCAGAGGCTCATACTTGAGATAAATTATTATTTATTTGCAAAGTACTTCCATACCATCTTGACATAACTTAGGAGTGTCAGAAATAGTTTCCTTTTAGAGTGCCAGCTAAGAAAAAGTAAATTATTTATTACTGAATTGATTAGCATGTTAACTGGACTAACGAAATTAAATAAGGGGTACGTTCACATATCTTTCCACCAGTGTAGTATTTGGGTGATCATGTTTTTCTTGTTCTTCCAGATGTTAGAATTGAAAGCTCCAAAGTAAAATTAGAATAACATTCTCATTTGCATGAGATAGGAGGAAAGTAACATTTATTTCAATTTTGCAGTTATTATATACACTTTTACATAATGTCACTTCTAGTTTTTGTTTGGACGAGTGCAATAAGTGAGTCTTTAAGATGGAGAAGGATAGGGAGCCTACAAGAGGTAACTTGAGTATGTCATCTCAGAAAAAGAGGTGACTCTTTTTGGTCTGAACAAAAAATGTTATATAATGAGAATTATAAAATCCTACCTACAAAAATCATAGTGTTAATGCTGCCATTTCAGCCCTTAGATATTCCTGAAGGTGTTAGTGTGGTTCTGGCTGCAGCTGAAGGAAGGGAGCTCCTGTTTAACTAGCTAGATTGTCCAAGAAACCTCCAAAGATGGGGCATGGTGGAAAAAAAGCTAAACTAAACGCTTTTTCAAGGTGGCAGAAGTGTCTTTATCATGAGACCCTTACCAAGGGTGCTATCATTGTTAAGAATTTATTACTTAAGATCTTTATATTTGATTTCAGGCCTTATTCTCTGACTCTCAGCATTTTTTTCTTCTTCTTGACTTTTATCAAGCACTGTGGTCTGCCTGTATTTCTCAGCCCTTGGATTCTTTTCTCTAGATTGCCAGCCTCTAATTGGAGATTTATTAGGTGCTCTTAAGTAAGAGGGGAGGAAGGCCAAAGGAGAAAGAAAATGGAAGAGAAGCAAGGAGAAACTGAGAGAAGGCAGCACAGGGAGGAACAGGGGAGGACGGAGATAAAGAGGAATAAATGAAGACAAATAGAAGAGTGATGAGACAGGGAAGCCTGAAGGGGAGGAAAAACTGAAACTGAGCTAGTGTGAACGCATTTAAAATGGGGTCTGGTGGAAGGTTTCCAGCACAAGTGGTGTAAATCAACGGTGGGTAAATTAATAGGCCAGTTGTGCAAATGGGATTCACTCATTTAAACTAAGCATAATATATCACAGATGATTTAGAGATAATGCAACCCGTAGGGCATACCTTTTAATCTGCCAAAGACCCAGTAGAGAATGCTGTCATTTCAAGGTTAAAAAGGCAGAGGATTAGAGCATTGGGTGTGTCTCCTCATTTTAAAAGCATTAATGAGACAGATTCTGAGCAATGTGAAAATTAACCAGACTCAGAACCTTAGTTTGTGATTTATGGATCCAAAAGGAGCTTCAGGCATTCCAAACTCCTTCCGGTAAACCCAAAAAACTTCTTTGAGAAGTGTTTCAGAGTCTTCGTTTGAATAGGTTAACATGTTCAGTTGCCATAAATTGAAGTGCAAATAAAGTGAGTCACTGCACATACAGTCAAAGGAACTTCTGAGCATTAAGTGGGTTGTAATCATGTAAGTCCTACAGGGTCGCTATGAGTCCGAATCGACTCAACAGCACTGGGTACGGGGTTTAATCATGTAAGAATCAGTGCTGTTGGAAGATACTTCAGCGTATTCTGAGACCAAAACCCAAACCCATGGCTGACAAGTTGATTCCAATTCACAGTGACCCTGTAGGACAAAGTAGAGCTGCCCCATAGGGTTTCCTAGGCTGTAAATCTTTATGGAAGCAGATTGCCTCATCTTTCTCCCATGGAGTAGCTGCTGAATTCAAACTGCCAACCTTTCAGTTAGCAACTGAGCACTTTAACCACTGCGCTACCAGGGCTCTTTTATTCTGAGATCAGGGAAGAAAAACCCAATCTATGCACTCCTTCTTTAGTTCCTACATACGTTCATTCATTCATTCAGTGAGTGTTTAAATATGTGTAGGAGACACTGAGGACTGTCATAGGGGCTGCTCCTGCTACGGAAATAGAAACACTAGAATTGCATTCTCGGAGCCCAGTTTTCAGTATTCTTAGGCTAACTGTTGAGGGAGAGAAAGGAGAAAATGAACATTGGGAATGGAGAGAAAGTTCATAGAGCTTTTAGGATTCCATGTTTAATGTTTTTTTTTTTGATTCAGAAAACAGAAGCTCAGAAAGATCAAGTGTCTTGACCAACATTCAGAGCTAGATGGAGTGTTGAGAATTAGGTGACTGTCAGCTTCTCTTGAGTCGAAATCGACTTGAGACCAACAGGTAAGGTAAGCATAGACTTGTTTTCTAGGCCATTATTAGAATTTGTTCCCAGCTTTTGTTTTCATGAAAGAAGCTAGAGATATAATCTTCAACCTTCAGAGGTATGGGTAAGAATAGTGGTAATTATATGAGAAGTAGTGTGTAAACATACGTATTGTAAGGAAAGCAAATAAATAAATATCCTCAGTTCTCCAGTAAATTTTCAGTCTGAAAGTTGGAAAACAGACCTAATTTAGTAAAAGGGGCTGCATTTTGTATGTGATTTCGCAGTGTGCGTGTCAACTTCAGTCATTGATGAGGAAAATGACATTATTGCAAGTCTTGTATTGCACATCAAAGGAGCTAAACTAAGCCAAGATTCCAGTTAGTTATGGAAATCAGCAATTTGTGACAGCCCTTCAAAAGAAAGAGTCATGATGTAAGCATCCAAAACAGCTCGATCATAAGACATTTCTCAAAGCATATCTAGGAGGTGGGTAGACACCAATTTTAAAATTCTCACTTACAAATGATCAAAAGTTTATTTTTCTTTGTAAATGAGAAAGTAATTTCCAAATCCATAAAGCAAATTACCAGTGATGTTAAATAGAAGCATTGGGGAGGGGGGAGGGATAACCACTAAGAAAATATATTAAAAAATTAAAGGAAGGGTGAAGGGAACCAAAAAGGCTCACCACAATAAGCCAACAAAACACAAAAGCAAGCAGACTTAAAAACAAAGAAGGCTAAAGACACACAAGAAACAACAAAATGACAGAAGTGAGTCACTTCTTATCAGTAATTATAGTGAATGTAAATGAACTAAATGCTTCAATCAAAAGGCAGAGGGTGACAGAGTGGATAAAAATACATGATCCAAACTATATGCTGTTTATAAGAGACACACATTAAACCTAAGAAAACAAATAGGTTGAAAGAGAAAGGATGGAAAAATATATTCCATGCAAATAATAATGAAAAGAGAGCAGGGCTGGCAATTGTAATATCAGACAAAGCAGACTATGAGACAAAATCTGTCAGAAGAGATAAAGATGGACATTATATGGTGATCACAAGATGACTTAATAAAGAAAATTTGACAATCATAAATAGAATTGAAGGAAGAAATAGATAATACTACAGTAATAGTCGAAGACTTCGATACCCCACTTTCAGTATTGGACAGAACATCTAGAAAGAAGGTCAACAAGGAAACAGAGGACCTGAATGACACTGTAAACCAACTAGACTAAACAGACATGTATAGAACACTCCACCTCAAAACAGCATAGCGTATATTCTACCCCAGCACACATGGATCATTTCTTAGGATAGACCACATGTTAAGTAACAAAGCAAGTCTTCATAAATTTAAAAAGATTGAAATCATACAAAGTATTTTCCCTGACCATAATGAAGTGAAGCTAGAAATCAATAACAGAAAAAATTTTAAAAACCTAGAAAATACACAAACATATGGAAATTAAACAGTACACTGTTAAACTACCAGTGGGTCAAGAAAAAAATCAAAAAAGAAATCACAAATTTCTTAGAGTCAAATGTAAATGAAAGCACAGCATACCAAACCTTATGGGATGTAGCGAAGGTAGTACTCAGAGGGAAACTTATACCAATAAATACCTACATAAGAAAGAAAAAAAGAAGATCTGAAATTAACAGCCTTACTATACTACTCCAGGAACTAGGAAATGAAGAGCAAACAAAGCCTAAACCTACCAGAAGAAAAGAAATAACAAATATCAGAGCAGAAATAAATAAAATTGAAAACAGAGAAACAATAGAATCAATAAAGCCAGAAGTTGGTTCTTTGAAAATATCCATAAAACTGACAAACCATTAGCTAAACTGACAAAAGAAGAGATGGAAATAACCAAAGTAAAATATGAAAGAGGAGACGTTACAACTGATCCAATAGAAATAAAGAGGATTATGACAGAATATTATGAACAACTGTATGGCAACAAACTGGATGACCTAGATGAAATGGACAAATTCTTAGAAGCACACAACCTACCCAAAATGACTCAAGAGGAAATAGAAGGTCTCAACAGACCCATAACAAGTGAAGATATCAAATCAGTGATCAAAAACTGTCCAACAAAACAAAAAAAGTCCTGGACCAGATGGCTTCACTGGGGAATTCTACCAAACATTTAGAGAAGTATTGACACCAATACTGTTTAAACTCTTCCAAAAGATAGAGGAGGAAGGAATATTCTCTAATTCATTCTATGAAGCAAACATAACCCTGATACCAAAACCAGACAAAGACCACAAAAGAAAAGAAAACTATAGGTCAGTATCTTTTAGGAATATAGATGGAAAAATCCACAACAAAATACTAGTAGTCAGAATCCAACAGCGTATTAAAAGAGTCGTACACCATGACCAAGTGGGATTTATTCCAGGAATGCAGGGATAGTTCAACATTACAAAATCAATCAATGTTAATATACCACATCAGTAGAACAAAGAAAAACAACCACATGATCATCAGTATGCAGGAAAAGCATTTGATTAAATCCAACACCCTTTCGTGATAAAAACCCTAAAGAAGATTGAAGTGCACAGGGAAATTCCTCAGTACGATTCAGGGCAGATATGAAAAGCCAACAGCCAGCATTATACTTCATGGTCAAAGACTGAGAGCTTTCCCTTAAAATCAGGAAAAAGACAACGGTGCCCACAATCACCACTTCTATTCTTACTGTGTTAGAAGCCCTAACCAGAGCAATAAAACGAGAAACAGAAATACACCTTCTCCTCACTTATCAACTGTTTATCTGACATCTCACATTTGTGACGATAATAAAAAGTCTACTATCTGACTAATTTGCCAATTAACGTCGTACAGCTGGCAGTAACCAATGCCAAGGAGTGAGTCCAGAGTAACGCTGGCTGTAATGATTAAAGTTGCTTGTCAACTTGGGTGGGCCTTGATTCTCAGCAGTTTGGCAGCTATGTAATGATATAATTTGGCAGTTATGTAATTACGTATTTATTTTGTGATCTGGTATGTTCATCCTCCATTTTTGTATAATGCTAATTTCCCTTAATGACCTGCATTTGGAACCTAACCTTGTCAGTAAGTGAAGAGAGGGTGGAAAAGGTATCCAAATGGGAAAAGAAGAAGTAAAATTTACTCTGTTCTCTGATGATACGATCCTATATACAGAAAATTCCATGGAGTCCACAAGAAAACTTTGAGAGCTAATAGAGGAATTTAGCAAAGTTGCAGAATAGAAGGTCAACAAACAATCAGTTGGGTTTCTCTACACCAGCAATGAGAAATCTGAAAGGGAAATTATGGAAACAATTCCATTTACAGTAGTATCTAAAAAGATAAAATGCCTAGGAATAAATCTAACCAGGGACATGAAGCACTTACACAGTGAAAACTATAAAACACTGCTGAAAGAGATTAAAGAAGACTTAAATAAATGGAAAAATGTTCCATGTTCCTGGATTGGAAGACTTAACATTGTTAAGATGTCAGTACTGCTCAAAGTAATCTATATAGTTCAATGCAATCCCAATCAAAATTCCAACAAGCCTTCTTTACAAAAATAGAAAAAACAGTCCTCAACTTTATATGGAATGGCAAGAGGCCCTCTTAGTTATCTAGTGCTGCTATAACCGAAATACCACAAGTGGATGGCTTTAACAAACAAATTTATTTTCTCACAGCTTAGGAGGCTGTTGTTGTCGTGTGCCATCGAGTAATTCCAACTCAGTGATCCTATAGGACAGAGTAGAACTGCCCCATAGGGTTTCCAAGGAGTGGCTGGTGGATTTGAACTGCCGACCTTTTGGTTAGCAGCCGAGCTCTCAAACACTGTGCCACCAGGGCTCCTTAGGGGGTTAGAAGTTCTCAGTTCCAAGCACTGGCTCTAGGGATAGACTTTCTCTCCTTGTTGGCTCTGGAAGAAGGTCCTCGTCACTTCAGCTTTTGGTTCCTGATTCTTTGGAGATCTCCATGTGTCTTGACATCTGTCTTACCACATCTCTCCTTTGCTTGTTTGTTTAATCTCCTTTATGTCTCAAAAGAGATTGACTAAAGGTACACCCTGTGCTAACCCTGCCTCAGGATAACAAAGATAACCCATTCCCAAATAGGATTATAACTGCAGGCATAGATATTAGGATTTATGGCACATATTTGAGGATACGTAATTCAATCCATAACAACTCTGAATAGCTAATGCAATGTTGAAAGAGAAGAAAAAAGTAGGACTCACACATCCTGATTTTAAATTATAGTATATAGCTACTATAAAAACAGCCTGGTGCAGGTATAACAGTAGACACATAGGCCAATGGAATGAAATTGAGAGTCCAGAAATAAACCCACACATCTATTGACAAGGGTGCTAAGTCCATTCAATGGGGAAAGAATAGTCTCTTCAGTAAATGGTGCTAAGAAAATCGGATTTCCATATGCAGAAAAGTCAGTCAGAATCCATTTCTCACACTATACACAAAAACTGATTCAAAATGGATTAAGGACCTAAATGTGCAAACTAAAACCATAAAATTCTTAGAAGAACAAGCAGGGGCAACACTGTCAGGCCTAGCTTTCAACAATGGCTTATCTAATATAGTAACAAAAGCACAAACAACAAAAGACAAATAAATGGGACCTCATCAAAATTTAAAAACTTTTGTTCATCAAAAGACTTTACAAAAAAAGTGAAAAGACAAGCTACTGACTAGGAGAATATCTTCGGAAACCACGTATTCAGCAACTTCTTAACAAAAGGACACATAGCTCAAAGAGGGAATTCACATGGCCACCAAACACATGAAAAGATGCTCAGCATCGTTAGCCATTAGAGAGATGCAATTCAAAACCACAAGGAGATACCATTTCACTCCCACTGGGATCGATAAGATTTGGAAAGAAAAGAGAAAAAACCAGAAAATAACAAATGTTGGTGAGGATATAGGGAAATTGAAACTCTTATATATTGCTGGTGGGAACGCAAACCGGTAAAGCCATTGCGGAAAACAGTGTGGCAGCTCCTCAAAATTCTAAAACTAGAACCACCATACGACCCAGCAGTTACACTCCCATGGAAATATACCAGAAAAACTCGAAAGCAGTGACTTGTACACGAGTGTTCATTGCAGCTCTATTCACAATAACCAGAAGGTGGAAACAACCTAAATGCCCATCAGTGGATGAATGGATAAGCAAAATGTGCTACATATATACAATGGAATACTATTAGCAGGAGCAATGACGTCTTGATACATGCTACAGTATGGGTGGAGCTTGAAGACCTATGCTGAGCCAAATAAGCCAATCACAAGAGGACAAATATTGTATGACCTCACTCATATAAAAAGACAAAAAAAGGCGAATGTATAGAGAACAAAGTTTGTTAGTGGTTACCTGGGCTGGCAGGGAGGGGGAAGAGAAGGGTTAACGGCGATGGGAAAATCGCCTCGATTAAGGGTAGGGTCACACAGCCGATTATTGTAATTGCTATTGGTAAGTTGTACATCTGTAGAAAGTCGAAGTCTATGATACTGTACAACAACAAGGCAAAAAAATAGCTGCTGTGGCTGCTTCTGTGCCACCAAACACCTCATGGAATTTGGCTCCTTGGTTTGGAGGCTTAGGGTCATAGTTTCCTAGGACATCCCAGTTAATTGGCCTAATGACATGTTCAGTGCCTCTCCTCCACCTCTTAGTTGATTGTGTAGTTCCTGGGGTCTCAAAGGCTTGCAAACAGACATCCAAGGCACAACATTTGGTCTCTACTCACCTGGAGCAAGAAAGGAAGAAGGGGAGTCAGGAATAGGAGGATATGGAGTGTGTGGCTGTTTGCCTCCTTGCCATGGCAGAACTGGATGGTGCCTGGCCACCATTACTGAACATTTATAACAAAGATTTATAGTAGAATCCTGAGCGAAAGGGAGAAAATGTAGAACAGAATTTCAAAATCTCGTGTACACCAGACTTTCTGGAGCCATGGAGGGTTGATGAACCCCTGAAGTTATTGCCCTGAAATAATCTTTAAATCTTACCAAAAATATCCCCTGAAGTCATTTTAAACCATAGTTTAGCTTAGCTAGTAAAAAAGGTTTGCCTTGAGCATTATGCTCTTTTAAAAACTATTTATCTGGGATCAAATTGACAACAGCAACTGGAAAGATGACATAGCAACCTTAGGGTGCAGCGAGCTTATGTTAACGAGTGAGGAACAACTCGGAAAAGAGAGCGGGAGTGGTTGCACAACTGGAAAATTATAATCGGTGTCACTGAATTATACATGTAGAAACTGTTGAATTGGTGTATGTTTTGTTTTGTATATTCTCAGCAACAACAAAAATAAAATTTAGAAAGAAATTTTTTTCTTGTATAGAATACTTTATATCCGAGGGCACTCAGCATGGTTTTGAATCAGTTGGGGTTTTCATGTTTCCATTTTAGAGAACAGGGAAGATGTGTGCTGAAGAGGAATTTACGCCATGAATCTGGAAATGATACAGAGAGACACGCCAGCAAAACTTACCCTGTGTTAGTAGTTAAGAGAGCTTCTTCTCTTGTCTCGGATTGCTTAGAGGATCTAATTCTCTTCCTTTAGATTGTGCAGTTGGGTTTGGTCACTGACATTTCTGATACTGTGGATGATATAACTCCTGCTGACCCCTGTCAGTATACCTCCAGTGAGAAATTAAACACATGACTCCTCCTTTGCGGTATGTTTTAATTTAACCCCCCTTTGTCCCACTTTTCACTACTCCTCACATCCCAGTTCAGGTATTGCCAGCCTGACAGTTGTTAACCTGCCCGTCTGGGCTTGTTTGGCATTAAACTGGGACTGTAGCATTTCTTCTAATAAATTAAAGTTTTTAAAAGAGCGCTGGCTGCCAAGAAGCAAAGTCATTTCACAGTGTGTATATTTTCAGTGTATTGCTGTAAAAATTTCCTTAGCCCAACGTAATAGGCAATTAAAATCAATTTGAAATAACTGTGCCACCTCCAGGTTTTAGAATCATGAAGCTGAAGATAGGTGGTCTCATTTTATTCTAGTTCCATTTTCCTTACTCGTGTGGTATGACACCTGCTCCATGGAACCACATATGTCATGTCTGTAGCTCATGTATTTGTATGCCTAAGTGTCCATTTCTCCAATGGAATATTACACAAAATTCAGCTTTTTTTATGGCTGGAAATGAGTTTTATAACAGTTGAATATTCTATCATCTTTGTCAGTCAGCACTGATATTTGTCATAAAGAACAAAAGTGTACTTGGCATGACCTATGTTAATTTTCATAATTCTTGATTTGGACTGAACAAGCAGAGGAATAGTATGTAAACAAGCTAGAGAATTGTATAAAGAAGTCAGCATCTTTGTGCTTAATTTTATAGTTATTTTTATTCCATAGTTTTCTAAAATGCATTTGAACCAACTGGAAAAGTTTAATAAAAAAGGAATAAAAGTGAGAATCAGACAGGAGAGGTGAGGAAACAGATTTAGAAATTGTGCATGCCCATAGAGTTGCTGAGATGGTGTATGAAATTGGCACTGAGATTCCTGGCAGCCGAGATGATGAAGGAATGTGGTAATTCCTGTTTTCAGAAAAGGGGACTACCCCCTTACTTTGATGGTGGGTGTGGGGTGGGGAAAGCAATATATTTTGCCTTATTCTAAATTCTTAGAGGTAATGTGCTTTAGGGGTCACTGGAGGATATAATAGACGTGGAATTCATGTTTCTGGTTTTAGCTCTGACCTTCAGTGAAAGATCAAGGGTTTAGATTAAGCCTAAGTAAGCAAAATGGGGCCGTTCTACTCTGTCCTATAGGGTCGCTATGAGTCGGAATCGACTCGACGGCACTGGGTTTTTGGGTTAAGTAAGCAAAAACGTTCCTCCAGGTGATGTGGCTCATTATAAGAAGTAACCTTCTGATGGCGTTCATATTCCATCGCAGTGACCAAGAATAGATCACTAAGCTTGAAAAGGAAGATGAGCTGGAGAGGGAAATTCTTTTATAAAAATTACGGAGCCTGGAGAGCTTTCTGGTCCAGATGGAAAGCTCCGCACTCTCTCAGGTGGGGGCTGCAGAGGTGAACATGTGTAAACAAAACAGCCGTTTACACTTCGAAGGTGCTGCTTCAGGGTGATGTCATTATTCCTGGTGTCAGATTTTGCAACCTGGTCAGGACTTACCACTGTTTTTTTTTTTTTTCTAATTGGTTTAAATTATCTACATTTTTCTTTGTTTTTTTATGACTCATACATAGAATTGGTTTTGTTGACATACTGGTAGTATTTGGATGTCCCAAAGTGAATCTTCACTTTCCTAACAGGTATGTATCCAGCATTCCTATTATGCCTGTTAGCGAGCTTGTTGTTGTTGGGTGCTAACGAGTTGATTTTCAACTCATAGTGACCTCACGTGAAAGAGTAGAACTGCTCTGTAGGGTTTTTAAGGCAGTAGCCAATATTTTCTCCCACAGATCAAATGGATGGGTTTGAACCCCCAACTTTGAGTTAGCAGTCGAGCACTTAACCATTGCACCATCAGGGCTAGATTTTGGAAGTACCACAGTCAGGTCGTCTCTGCCTGCATGCAGTTTCTGGTCAGATCCTTTAGTTAATAGTTACCCACACAGACTTTAGCTATTGTGAGTCCTCATCTCCCACTACACGCTCCCATCCGAGGTGCTTACCTGAAAGGAAGGCAGTAGCCGCTGAAGATCGCTCATCAGTGGGACTTTCTAGTCCGCACTTTCTTGTGGCCTCTGCTTGTGTAGCAGCTTGTCTATGTTTCAGGAGTCAAAAGTGATTAAAGAAGTTTCAAGAAATATATCATCAGCCCCACTATCCTAGATAGGTCACCAGCCAACTCACTGGTGAAGTGTTTTCTTTCTTGCCCAAAGTCATATGTTTTGTCATGAGGACAGGCTGTTAGTGTACACTTCTGGCTGAAGAAATGAACGTGTGACTGGAATGGACATGCGAGTGGACGTTATGAGAGAGCGGCAGCAAAGGAGACATTAAGGGAAGACGTAGATCCCTGTTCCCGGTTACATCCATTGTTCTTACGTTATTGTTGTGAGATCGTTGTCTTCTAGTTAGAGAAGGGGTTTGGAGATGCTCCTGTGAGTCGATGGTCTTTAAATTGGCTGCTTGCCCTGATGCAGCCTGAACCACATGGCCTTCCTGTAAAGTGAGCGAGCCACAGAGACATCCATCAGCCCCTTGTGAAGCTGTGTGGTGGCAGTCTAAACACACCAGTGCTGCAAAGCACTTTATGTAATCATGACAAAGCGCCGTCACAGACACGTTCTCTGCATTTTGCAGATACCTTTGCACGTGATGTTCTTATGGACTAGCTTGCCCTCTCTCATCGCGGTGTCTGCCTAGCAAGCACCTTCTTATCCTTCAGGACTTAACACCAACTCTGCAAAGTCCTCTTGAGGCCCCTCTGGGCAGGTAGATGGTCCCTTCCCGGGTCTTACACAAACCTTCATGCTTACCTCCACTAGAGATAGCACTGTCATTATTTGTGCTCATAAATGTTCCCCACCTCACCCCTCATGGACCGTGAGGCTTTCCAGGGTCAGGAAGCTGTGTGCTTTTCATTGTGTGTGTTCCCAGTGCTCTAGAACAAGTGGACATCAGGGATGCTCCATAAATGATAGCAGAATGAATTACTGTGCAGTGTGGAGGCTAGGAGGTCTGGAGCCTCGTCCTAAGTTAGGATGAATTACTGTGCAATGTGGAGGCTAGGAGAGCTTGAGCCTCGTCCTAAATTAGGATAAATTACTGTGAGGTGTGGCGGCCAGGAGACCTTGAGCCTTGTCCTAAATTAGGATATACTGTGAGGTGTGGAGGCCAGGAGACCTTGAGCCTCGTCCTAACTTAGGATAAGTTACTGTGAGGTGTGGAGGACAGGAGGCCTTGAGCCTCGTCCTAAGTTAGGATAAATTACTGTGAGGTGTGGAGGCCAGGAGACCTTGAGCCTCGTCCTAACTTAGGATAAGTTACTGTGAGGTGTGGAAGCCAGGAGGCCTTGAGCCTCATCCTGAGTTAGGATAAATTACTGTGAGGTGTGGAAGCCAGGAGACCTTGAGCCTCGTCCTAAGTTAGGATAAATTACTGTGAGGTGTGGAAGCCAGGAGGCCTTGAGCCTCGTCCTGAGTTAGGATGACTAGTGAATCATAGTTAGGAGCAAAGTTGAGGTCTTCTAACTCCTCTGGGGACAAGCATTCCACCGTCTTACTTGTCATTCTACCCATCTAAAATGTTCTATAGTAAATATGAGAGATGAAGTAAGGTTTTTTGTTTACCCGCACAAGGAATTTTCAGTCCCGTCATCATGCCTCCGCTCTGTTTTGCAAGGTGAAATTTCAGTTGGTATAAAAGGGGCATCACTGCTGACCAAGAGGTCGGCGAGGCCGGCGGTTTGAACCCGCCAGTTGCTCCATGGGAGAGAGACCTGCTGACCTGCTTCCCTAGGGATTACAGCCTTGAAAACCTTATGGGGTAGTTTTACTCTGTCCTTTAGAGTGGCCGTCAGTTGGAATCGCCTCAGCAGCAACAGGTTTATAAAAGGGGTATGGACAGATGTTTGAATGTTAAGACCATTTCCTTCATCCTGACATCTTTTCTCCCCACTCCTGCTTGAAACATCCTTCATTCTTTGAGAGTGTGCTGTCAGGCCCCGTCTCAGCCACACCATCCTGTTGAAAATTCGACACGGTAGTTATTACTTACCCATTGCTGTTGAGTCAGTTATGACTCATAGCGACCCTATAGGACAGAGCAGAACTGCCCCATATGGTTTCTGAGGAGCACCTGGTGGATTCGAACTGCCGACCTTTTGGTTAGTGGCCGTAGCTCTTACCCACTACACCACCACGTTTGCCACTGTAATTATTAAAAATTATTAGCAGGGTTAAAAAAGACTGCTGCCTACCTCTCCTTGGAACACCTGTGCTTTAGTGACCACACCGAAGCTCAGGGACTGAAACTGGTGGAGGAGGTTTAGATAGTACACGAAGACTGTGAGAGAAGCCATCGGCAGGCTGGAAGGCATTCCTGGCACCCCTAAGACTGCACCCCTCGGGGGCCATTCCGGCCTGTGATTAACAAACCTTGGTTATCTTCTAGGTGGCTCTCATCGGGCATAGTAGGTTATGTGTATGAGGCACAATGCAGTGTTTATGTGAGAATAACGTAGCTTATTTGAATCCAGGCCGTAGAACCTACCTGCAAATGGGTTTTACAGTTTTGTGTAATTGCCTTTTCTTTGTGTTTGCATAGAAGGCATTGTGTAGCTGGAAGATGATGGCAATTATAATTTATTATGCTGTAATTGTTACCTAAATGTTTTTGAATAAGCAAAAATCACATCTGTTTAGGAATAAGTTGCACAGCGAGAGAACTCCCTTTGAAATGAACGCCGTGTTCTCCTCGTCTGTAACTGTACACATAAAACAACATATTTATTTCCCCACTGAGTCCTTTACATTCCCAAGTCAAACTGCATCCTCTCTTCCCTTCCCGTATTAAACCCTTTGATTTAATGGAGGTTTTAACTACTGGTCCTTTAGGGAATTTTCAGTAGGCTTTGCACAGATTAGGTTATTGGAAAGTATAGTTATTTGCTTGTAAAGTGGCAGTTCTGTGTCAAAATTGATTTTCTCTGGAGCTGCAACAGTAAAAAAGATGAGCTTCTGCTTTGCATCCAAAATGCCCTGATGTTCCTGCCATGATAGTTTTTCCTGTCCTTCTTGCTCAGCACAATTCAGGACAGGCTGGTTTGGACAGGCAGATATGAGCACATGTGGCCCAGAGGACTTTGGTAGCCAGTGGTGATAGGAGACAGGCCTCGCTTCCATTCCAGTTGCCACTGGTCTGTGACAGCCGGTGTGCCGGGCATGGTGAGCTTAGCGTTTTTTCCCTTCTCTTTCAAATGGGAAATGCATAAGCCTGGAATGGTTTTGTTTGTTCCACAGAAATGTAGCAGTTGAACTAATTACCTTGCCGTGCCCAGGCTAACCGGGTTTATCCTCCATTCTGGATCTTGAGGACATATGCAAGAATCGTTCACTCCTCTGGATTTACTCGGCTGCTAGCTTGGGGGTGGTTGCACTGTGTAAGAGAGAGCAGCCTGAGCTGGTGGCACAGCCTGGGGGGCTTTGAGAGCCAGAAAGACGAGGGGCACAAGTGCATCCACTACTTCTCTGCCCCCCGCTCGCAAAATGGAACTGGAGTTTGTGCGGACAGTGGGCAGGCTTATTTTATTTTTAATGCCCGGGTTGCAAGTTAGGGGCCCTTTAAAGAGGCTTTAGTGGCTGATCTTATGTTATACACTGCCCTATGGCATCTACCAAGTGGCATTCTAGTGACCTCCAAGAAATGAGTATCCTCCTGGTCCGAGTCGTTGGGTGACCAAGATGGGCGGTCTCGATCTGTTGTGCCCCAGACCTGTGGAGGCCACAATCTTCAAGTGTCATTTGGGGGATAGTGGCCTGTCTCTGTTGTCTTAGAATATTGATCCCTACTCCTCACAAGCTTTTTAAACTTCGATTTTATCTCATGGTTCTGATTTCAGACCAGATGCCCTGTACAGGTTTTGCTTTTTGACGTGTTTTGGATTTGGATCCCCAGTTTGTACGTGAACGATGTTCTGTGCTCCATGTTCATTCAGTTAAGTCTTGGCCTCCTGGCTTTGATCCTCACAATGTTATTGGATTGCCTTTGTCTCCAGCTCAACTGATCTCAGTTCTGGGTCTGGCTTTCACTCTCCTCTCATAGGTAATGACCCTTGATGCAAGCCCTGTTCATCTTTCCTGTGAAATCTGACTTTTTCGTAAGGCCACAGCACTCGATGGTTTCCCTCCAAAAGGTCTGTGAAGGTGTGTGACTTTAGGCTTAGAAGGGTCAAAAAGAAAACAAATCAAGCTTACTTATGTTTCAAGCATCATCTAGTGGCCTGGCCATTACATACTATGAATTTAAAGAGTTGGGATCAGGAACCCTAGAATTTTTCTTCACTTAATTCATACTCTTTAATTATAATTTATATGCTCCATCTATCCACCTGCCCATTCATCCATCTCACCATCCATCCATCTTCTTCTCCATCCACCCATCCACTCATATACCCATCAATCTAGACTGTAGTTAACATACATTATTGATAGCCCCCACTGTTCTAGATACTGGGGATATAAAAAAAAGAATAAGACATACACCTTCCCTTGCAAATAAGACAACTAAAGCCCCATTGCTAGCCAGGCAACTAGATTGTGATAGAGTGGATACTAGAACCCATATCTAGTGGGATCTTCCCCCACACTACCTATGGTTAGCTCTCCTTAGGCCTTTAGGATTCCTGTCCCTAAAGTCCTTACAGTGTTCGATTTAGATGTCAAACATTTGTGGTTTTGAAGTATCGTGTTTGAATAAGCAGAGAAAGTGGATGGAAACCAAGTTGCTTTCAAGTGTAATCTCCACAGATAATACATTTGTTTTTTTATCTATGCAGAACCATTTATTATAATAAAAGTCGAAAGTATCTATTATTAAATTTTTGAAAAAGTACAATGAAGAAAATTAACTTAACAATAATTCTACCATTTTTAATGCATTTCTTTTGAGTAGAACTAATGCATCACAATAGTGTCACCATATTATATGTACAATTTCTGCCCTTCCTTCTTTGTTGTTGTGTTGTTGTTAGGTGCCGTTGAGTCGGTTCCAACTCATAGCAACCCTATGCACAACAGAACGAAACATTGCCCAGTCCTGAGCCATCCTTAAAATCGTTGTTATGCTCGAGCTCATTGTTGCAGCCACTGTGTCAATCCACCTGATTGAGGGTCTTCCTCTTTTCCGCTGACCCTGTACTTTGCCAAGCATGATGTACTTCTCCAGGGACTGATCCCTCCTGACAACATGTCCAAAGTATGTAAGACGCAGTCTCGCCATCCTTGCCTCTAAGGAGCATTCTGGCCGCACTTCTTCCAAGGCAGATTTATTCGTTCTTTTGGCAGTCCATGGTATATCCAATATTCTTCACCAACACCACAATTCAAAGGCGTCAACTCTCCTTTGGTCTTCCTTATTCATTTTCCAGCTTTCACATGCATGTGATGTGATTGAAAATACCATGGCTTGGGTCAGACGCACCTTAGTCTTCAGGGTGACATCTTTTGCTCTTCAACACTTTGAAGAGGTCCTTTGCAGCAGATTTACCCAATGCAATGCGTCTTTTGATTTCTTGACTGCTGCTTCCATGGGTGTTGATTGTGGATCCAAGTAAAATGAAATCCTTGACAATTTCAATCTTTTCTCCATTTGTCATGGATGTTGCTCATTGGTCCAGTTGTGAGGATTTTTGTTTTCTTTATGTTGAGGTGTAATCCATACTGAAGGCTGTGGTCTTTGATCTTCATTACTAAGTGCTTCAAATCCTCTTCACTTTGAGCAAGCAAGGTTGTGTCATATGCATAACGCAGGTTGTTAATGAGTCTTCCTCCAATCCCGATGCCCAATTCTTCTTCATATAGTCCAGCTTCTTGGATTATTTGTTCAGCATAAAGATTAAATAGGTATGGTGAAAGAATACAAGCCTGATGCACACCTTTCCTGGCTTTAAACCAATCAGTATCCCCTTGTTCTGTCCGAACAACTGCCTCTTGATCTATGTAAAGGTTCCTCATGAGCACAATTAAGTGTTCTGGAGTTCCCATTCTTCGCAGTGTTATCCATAGTTTATTATGATCCACACAGTCGAATGCCTTTGCATAGTCAATAAAACACAGGTAAACATCCTTCTGGTATTCTCTGCTTTCAGCCAGGATCCATCTGACATCAGCAGTGATATCCCTGGTTCCATGTCCTCTTCTGAAACTGACCTGAATTTCTGGCAATTCCCTGTCAGTATACTGCTGCAGCCGTTTTTGAATGATCTTCAGCAAAATTTTGCTGTTACTCATGATATTGTTCTATAATTTCCACATTCAGTTGGATCACCTTTCTTAGGAATAGGCATAAATATGGATCTCTTCCAGTCAGTTGTCCAGGAAGCTGTCTTCCATATTTCTTGGTATAGATGAGTGAGCACCTCCAGTGCTGCATCTGTTTGTTGAAACATCTCAATTGATATTCCATCAATTCCTGGAGCCTTGTTTTTCGCCAATGCCCTCAGAGCAGCTTGGACTTCGTCCTTCAGTACCATCAGTTCCTGATCATATGCCACCTCTTGAAATGGTTGAATATCAACTAATTCTTTTTGGTGTAATGACTCTGTGTATTCCCTCCATCTTCTTTTGATGCTTCTTGCATCGTTTAATATTTTCCCCATTGAATCCTTCACTGTTGCAACTCGAGGCTTGAATTTTTTCTTCAGTTCTTTCAGCTTGAGAAATTTTGAGCGTGTTCTTCCCTTTTGGTTTTCCGTTTCCAGCTCTTTGCACATGTCATTATAATACTTTGTCTTCTCGAGAGGCCCTTTGAAATCTTCTGTTCAGTTCTTTTACTTCATCAATTCTTCCTTTTGCTTTAGCTGCCCAACGCTCAAGAGCAAGTTTCAGAGTCTCCTCTGACATCCGTCTTGGTCTTTTCTTTCTTTCCTGTCTTTTCAGTGACCTCTTGCTTTCTGCATGGATGATGTCCTTGATGTCATTCCACAACTCGTCTGGTCTTCGGTCACTAGTGTTCAATGCATCAAATCTATTTTTGAGATGGTCTCTAAATTCAGGTGGGATATACTCAAGGTCATATTTTGGCTCTCGTGGACTTGCTCTGATTTTTTTCAGTTTCAGCTTGAACTTGCATATGAGCAATTGATGGTCTGTTCCACAGTTGGCCCCTGGCCTTGTCCTGACTGATGATATTGAGCTTTTTCATCATCTCTTTCCACAGATGTAGTCAATTTGATTCCTGTATATTCCATCTGGCGAGGTCCATGTGTATAGTCGCCGTTTATGTTGGTGAAAGAAGGTATTTGCAATGAAGAAGTCGTTGGTCTTGCAAAATTCTATCATTCGATATCCGGCATTGTTTCTGTCACCAAGGCCATATTTTCCAACTACTGGTCCTTCTTTGTTTCCAACTTCCGCGTTCCAATCACCAGTAATTATCAATGCATCTTGATTGCGTATTCGATCAATTTCAGACTGCAGCAGCTGATAAAAATCTTCTATTTCTTCATTTTTGGCCCTAATGGTCGGTACATAAATTTGAATAATAGTCATATTAACTGGTCTTCCTTGTAGGTGTATGGATATTATCGTATCACTGACGGCGTTGTACTTCAGGATAGATCTTGGAACGTTCTTTTTGAGGATGAATGCAACACCATTCCTCTTCGAGTTGTCATTCCCAGCTTAGTAGAGTATTTTGGTTGTCTGATTCAAAATGTCCAATACCAGTCCATTTCAGCTCACTAATGCCTAGGATATCAATGTTTATGCATTCCGTTTCATTTTTGACGATTTCTAATTTTCCTAGTTGTACGTTCCAGGTTCCGATTATTAATGGATGTTTGCAGCTGTTTCTTCTCATTTTGAGTCGTGCCACATCAGTAGATGAAGGTCCCAAAAGCTTTACTCCGTCCACGTCCTTAAGGTCGACTCTACTTTGAGGAGGCAGCTCTTCTCCAGTCATCTTTTGAGTGCCTTCCAACCTGGGGGGCTAATTTTCCAGCACTATATCAGACAGTGTTCTGCTGGTATTCATAAGGTTTTCACTGGCTAATGCTTTTCAGAAGTAAACTGAAAAGCCTTCTTCCTAGTCTGTCTTAGCCTGGAAGCTCAGCTGAAACCTGTCCTCCATGGGTGACCCCCACGTGTCTGTCAGTTTGTCGTACTGTGGGGGCTTGTGTGTTGTTGTGATGTGTTGCTTCCTTCTTCACTTAACATTATATAATTGGCATCTTCACATATCATGAAATATTTTGGGAAAACATGATAATTAATGACAGTGTGGTATTTCATAGTACAGACTATTTAACTATTATTATTCATCTATTTAACCTATTCTTCTACACTTAGGTTGTTTCTAATTTTTCACCCTTCTCAGCCATGCTGAGATGAACTTCCTTGTAATAAATCATTGTACACATCTGCCATTATTTCCTTAGGATAAATTACTGTGAGTGCTGTTACTGAATTGAAGGAAGTGAACGTGTTAAGGATATTGATGTGTACTGCCCTGGGCCTACTTTTAAGCTGGCATCTTATCACCCACATCCCAAAGCATGGAGTCCAGTAGCCAGAGTATTTGGTATCGAAGTTTTGGAAAGAGAACCCTTTGGCCAAATGTAGCCACAGAACTACTTTCCAGCAAAGAAGTCCCCTACTCAGCTCAGCAAGAACCCTCCTCCAGTGAGGGTCACTCTGCTCATTGGGGGAGGCTTCAGAGAGGAGATAGCATTTAATATAAGTCTTAAAGAATAGGTCAGAGGTCACAGGGATTGAAGAGGAAGATGAATTTCCCCAGCAGAACAAACAGAAGGTTCAGAGGGAAACATTATTAGAACTGTACAGTCTTACAGCTCATCTATTCCAGTGGTTAGCGAATATGTTTAACAGAAGGAATCTTGATTTTTAACCCCAATCTTGTCTAGCACATCAGTATTACAAACTGATGAAAGTGAGATTGTCTGGTTGAATCAGAAGGGGACTGAGGTGTGCTCAGAGTTTGGGTTAGGTAGAATCTCCTTTGCTCTGCGTCTTCCAGCCTCCTATGCGGGTCCTGACATACACCTTTGAAACCTAAGGCCTCTTTAAGAAACAAATTGAAAACCAGTATGAGGACAGGGAGATTCAGAGGCAGGATGTAAGGCTCTCCAGGGGCCGAACTGGTTCCCAAATGGCAATCCAGTGCCTTTACCGAGCTCCTGTGATGTCGCCACCTGACACGCCTGTGCAGGTTCGAAGAGATTATTTTTATTCTGTTAGGTTATGTGTTGTTGCAAGGTCCCGAGAGATCAATGTATGTATCAACTTGTATAAGATGTTACCACAATCCATATTAACCGTATCTGAACGAGACTTGAAGAATCTATTAAATCAAAGCCAGGTTCCTATTAAGTCACTGCACTGGCGGTAATACCTGGACTCACCTCCTTAACTCAGATTAACACGTGCTCTTAGCGGTCTCAAGTCTGAGACAAATTCTTGAGATGAACAAGTGACTGGGAAGACAGGGGAGGAGAAAACTGAAATAAATGATAGGGTGACCTTCTTACACCACTCATGGTTTCTCAATTACCAAAAAGCCAGCCAGCTCCACATTGCAGTTTTTTCAGTAATGGGTTTCACCCTCCCGTTTAGTGCCAGCCCACATGGGTGCAACACAGATCCACACTTTGCTAATCAGACTGGCAGCAAATAGAATTAAACCATTAAGACAGTTAAGATAACATTTGGTCAGTTCAATGAAAATGCAAATTCATGCTTCTTTTAGAGAAATATGTTGATGAAAAGTCATTTCGTTTTCTATAATCTTCATTAACATTTTTCCAAATAAAGATTATATTTTAGGCTCTCTGATACACAGACAGAACTGGTTTTTTCATTTTTTCTCCCTCTGTTCACTATTTTTTGCTCCCCTCTGTTCATGTTTTATAACCCACTTTGTCCTTGTGCCTCCAGACTATTGAGTCTCCTCCCTGTGCCTCAGGGCAAACTCTGCTAATTTCCTGTGGCACAAGGACTCCTGAGCTAAGCTCCTTCTCAGACCTTGAGTTCAGACCACATGCCTACAGCATTCTGAAATGAGTGGGCTTGGATAGCCATGTGTTACAGACGCACTACTCGGCGGCTTCTCATTCGACACCGTTCCCCACACTGAAGGGCTCCGCTGTCTCACAAGCTGGTATGGAAGAGAATGTGGCACCCAGTGATAGGTGCTGGAGAGCAAGTCACACTCCTCCGTGGGGCCTTGCATTTTCACTTCTCAGTTTGTGTCCCACATCACGGAGCCTGCAGTCTGCACTCTGAAAGCTCCACAAGAAAATGACGAGCGAGCTACAGCCTGTGCGTCCTTTGTTTAGCCATCCAACCTCTGTGCTCTAGCTCAGCATTTCCAAACCTGGTAGGTCCTCGGCAGGGCAATGTTGAAAATAGTCGATCAGCATCTTTAGGGTTTGGTTTACGGACTTTTTTTGTTTTTGTTTTTTAGTCTCCCTACTTGATTGTGGTGATCAGCCAGTCTTTATAACGCATAAGTCTAGCTGCCATATTGTTCATTTTTCTGAACCAGAGGCCTTAGCACACAGTCTGACAGATGATCTGTCAATGATACAGCGATCACTTGGGCCAGAAGAGCGGTATGATGGTCTTGTGTATAAAGAAAAATAGGTGCCTTAAATGTAGAATGTTTTTCATGCGTGTATGTGTATACATGTTTCAGTGTCATTCCAAAACCAAACCCACTGCCATCGAGGTCAGTTTCAACTCATAGAGACCCCATAGGGTTTCCAGGGCTGTAAATCTCTACAGGAACAGACTGCCACATCTGTCTCCCGTGGAGCCACTGGTGGTTTCGAACCACCAGCCTTTTGGTTAGCAGTCAGTCGCTTTAACCACTGTACCACCACGACTCCTTTTAAATGTCATTAGAGGCAGGTAAAACATAAGACACAGCTGTGCCATCACGTTATGACCTAGAACGTTGTGTTTAGTGCACCTTCTTCCTTTCAATGTTAATAAAGTATTGCAGCAAACCCTTATCCAGCAGGACACATGTCCTCTACGTGCCTATCTGCAGATTGTTGAGAGTGTTCATGTAAATATTAATGGACAAAAATGCCAGTGCTTCTCAGGAATGTCACCCTAGCTGTTCAACACAAAACAGCCATGGATTTCCCCAATACGTTCATCGATACATGTTATTAGAAGGAACACATCTTTTAAAGCAGTTTTTGAATACTCATCAGCTACTGTGAAAGCCATCAAGCTGGTGGTCACGGGGAGAATGACGTTTGGGAAGCACTTGAGCTTGGCATTCTAGAAAATCATTCTGTACCTGTTGGTTACTGTCCACATAGGCTTATACTTTCCCAACGTGAAAAGACTTTTAAAAGGTGGACTTTTGGAAAGCAGACACAGAAATGTCCTTGACAACAATGTAAAGCCTCATTAATTTGCTAAACATATGAGAATGTAAAGATGACTGCAGAGATTGTAAGGGGAGCTTAATCATTTTAAGTGGACTTAAAAGCACCAACTTTTCAGCTTCTTAAGACCCTGAGCTTCCATGGATGGTAGATCTTGTCTTCACTAAACTTGCCCTGTAAGGCCTTTAGCTGTTAGAATTAGTTTTTGGACCTTAGGGTAATCCTATATATCTTCATAGAAAATTCTTTAAATGAGTGTTTAGGTCTTAATTCAAACTGAGATTTTCCTTAAGTTGGCCTACATTACATTTTATTTGTGTGTCTAGCTATATTCACATCATATGTATTGGAGTGTAAAAAAGGCAGAAAAAGTCAAAAAATGTGTTACTGTTCATAAAAACTTCCCATTGAATGTTTGCATAAATGACAGAATTGTGTGTTAAAAGCTACTGTTGCTCATTAGTCCATGAGTTTTTTTTTTTTTTTATATAAGTAAGTTAAAAATTTCAGACTAAGCACCTCTATCATTTAATTTATGCATCCCCCTGGGGGCATAAGGTATTTTAGTATGTGTTGATCTTTCTTATTGAGTTCTTATGGTTCAGGAGCTTTTTTGTCTTCCTTAAAATAAAATAGGAGAGAAATGTCTTAAAAGATGAACCCAGACTCACCCAACCCACAGTTACTTGAAAAATTCATGGAATGACCATGAAGTTGGGCTTTGAGGAACATGGGGTGTCTGTGATGTTCTAGAGAGGAGATTTTGCATTGTTCTCTCTACTGCCTTCATCCTCCCCCTCGCTACCCTGCTTCATTGTATAACTAAGAGCTTTTCTGCCAGTCGTAGTAATAGTGAGGCCTACGTGTTTAAAAACTTCATTATGGATGGTCTTATTTAGATACAAACATACATGAGAAAAAGTATAGCTGTCGTCCGAGATCCCAAAACCAGATGTTGACAGACATTTCTAATATTTACGTATAGAGCTCCAGCGTTTGTACAATGCCCTGAAAACCGAAGGCATTGATTAGGTTTATACAGACTGCAGTGACTCACAGTTCTACTAAATTGGGTTAAATACTGTAACTTGTTTTAGCATTTTAGTCTTTGAAAAAACACCATTATTTTCACATTTATATACCTACTAGTGGCAGACTACCTTCATGAGTTAATTTTAATGCATCCTTTTCGTGTTCTCTCTGTCCCCCAAAACAACTGTTGAATTTTTTCTGCTCTCTTGCCTGCACCCTCCTGGCCATTCATCCATCATTAGTTAGAGTGATTTCCGTAATAAAACCGCCAGGTGGTGTTAATGTATTTGTTACTTTTAAGGTGGCTGAACTAGGGGCTTGGGTTGAGAACACTAAAATCATACCAATGAAGAGTTAAGTCTCTCTTGGCTCATCTTGTATCTGTCTGCTGGCCAACTATCAGCCCCAGCTCCCCTGATCCTTTCCATGATGCCCCAGGAGACAGAGAGTGAGTGAAGGTGTATGTGTCCGTGTGTGCACGTCTGCACATATGTCCACGGTGACTCTTCTGAAGATGTTTCCTTTCGCTATTATTTCCATCTTAGCCTAGTACATCCTTTGTCTTTAAAAACCCACTTAACCGAGGCCTCAGGGAACGGCTTTCTTTGAGCTTCCTGGTGGCTATGTAGAGGAATTTTTCAGTGAGGACGCTCTCATTTATTGATGGGATCTTTGAAGATGCCATGCTTCTTCCCATGGTCTCACTTGGGTTCAAGGAAGCCTGCAGTACACTCCAGTGGGAAAGGGCGCTGCACCATTTACCTGCACCACCTGCTTGCCACTGCCATGTGCCCACTCATGTAGGATCAGGAGGGTGAAAGCCATCTCATGCTTTCCACCCCAACCCCCGCCCTTTGAATTAGCAGGGACGGCAGATTGCTACAGCTTTCCACTCCATTTCTCCAGCCCAGCACCTCTCCTGTCCTCGGGAGGTTTCTGGCCTTCCCAGTTGATGCCTTTTGCAACTCTCTGCCCAACTCCCAAGGAGCCCTGGTGGTGCAGTGGTTAAAGCGCTCAGCCACTAACTAAAAGGTCAGCAGTTTGAACTCAGCCACTCTACAGAAGAAAGATGTGGCAGTGTGCTTCCATAAAATGTACAACCTGGGAAACCTTATGGGGCAGCTCTTCTCCATCCAACAGGGTCGCTGTGAGTCGGAATTGACTCCACTGCAGTGGGTTTGGTTTGGGATTGGCCCAACTCCCCTCACCAGGGGCCTGGAGATCCTTAATGGGCTCACATTAATTGCCTGTTGAAAGACAGAAGCAGTTCCTGGAGGTTGGGTGGAGGGGCTGCTGCAATGGATCTAACATCTGGGAGGGGTTACACACTCACACGTGGAAACGCACTCACACACACACCGGCCACTGCATCTCCCACAGCGTCATGTAACAGCTGTCCAGCTCTGGGGTTTTCCTTGGCCCACACTCTTTTCATGCCTGGCCTGTTAGTGTAGTAACTAGGGAGGCAGAGCCTCTACCACTCCAATCCCCTTGGGGGCTCCAGCAGTTCTAGATAGAAGACACCCCAGAGGAGGCTCTGCTCTGTAATGTAGAGATTTATAAAAGCTACCTTATGGCCCCCATTTCCTCTCTAAGAAATGAGCCTCCCGGTCTGCGTGGCTCATGTGTGTCCTTGTCACCAAGAGGGCTTCACTGGTGCCCTGACACCTTCTCCTCTCTTTCCCGCCCTTCCCCAGAGCCAGAACAATAGAGGTATATCTTTGTTCTTCTCATCTCTTCTTTTAAACCCCACGCTGCCATTTCTTTTGGTCTGTGACCTCTGCTGTAACATAGGAAGGGATGCATCCGTGGCTTCTTTATGCCCTAACCATATCCCTTGATGAGGCCCTAATACGTATCTGACTGCCCCCACCCCAGCCTGTCACCCTCCTCAGATCTTAGGGTATGGCAGTGTGATTCAGCCTTGTGGTTCCAGCCCCCTCAGCCACACTGCAGACATCTGCTGTTGCTTTCCTGCCTAACGCATGCTATGAACAGAAGGAGCGGGGGCCTCTCATCACTTGGCATTGTCTCAGTTTGTCTTCGGTCTTTAGACTGATATCACACACCCCTGAATCGTAACCATAGGATGGAAAGATCCCAATTTACAGGTGAGGAAACTGAGGCCGGGGGACATTGATGATAGTGTCCCCTTGATTGCTACTTCAAATACAGCTTGCTTGGAGCTCTCCATTATTGTGTTAGCTATCGTCCGTCCAGACCCACGCACAATGGACTCAGAGTGTTGAGATCCATAGGATTGTCACTGATTGATTTGGGGAATTAGATCACCAGGCCTTTCTTCCTATTCTTTCTTAGTCTGGAAGCTGTACTGAAACGTGTTCAGCATTATAGCAACATGCAAGCCTCCACTGACAGGCAGGTGGTGGCCATGCATGAGGTGCCTTGGCCGAGGATCAAATCACATGGCAGGATAGAATTCTAGCACTGAACTCTAGGCATCAGCATTTTACTAAATGAGTGTGTCTCTTAAGGTGACCTGGAGTCCCCGCCGCAGTGACGCAGAGCTGCTCTGACCAGGGTTGCTCATCTCTTCTTTGCTGGCCGTGACAGGGTCTGCAGTCGATGAGGATTGTCTGTGACCTTTTATTTTGGGGCTGTAAATCAAGCTGTGGTGTCGGAAGGTGGAAGAGTGTGAGTCAAATGTTTTAAACACCCTCTGCATGCACCATGTGGAGAAGCACAGAGCAGGGAAAGCCACTGCTATGAGAACAGACTGGTTGCCTTTCAAAAGGTCATTCAACAGGATTCCTTGGTTTGCTCACCAGAGTAGTAGCATAGCTGCATTCTGGAGGTTTTAGAAAATGCAGAAAATGATTACATTTTGTAAGGAAATTTTAAAGAAGAAAATTAAAATTATGCTTATAATGACATCACCGAGAGGTGACCACTTAACATTTTGTGGTATAGTAACCCACTTTTCCTTCTCTCACATAAAATTTTTTTCAAGGTCATTAAGTATTTTTCCATAGCCCAGTTTTTTTTTTTTAATTGTGCTTTAAGTGAGAGTTTACAAATCACATCAGTCTCTCATACAAAAACTTATACACACCTTGCTACGTACTCCTAGCTGCTCTCCCCCAATGAAACAGCACACTCCTCCCCTCCACCCTGTATTCCCCATGACCATTCAGCCAGCTCCTGTCCCATCTCGCCTCCAAACAGGAGCTGCCCACATAGTCTCATGTATCTAGTTAAGCCAAGAAGCTCACTCCTCACCAGTATCATTTTCTGTCTTATAGTCCAATCCCTGTCTGAAGAGTTGGCTTTGGGAATGGTTCCAGTCTTGGGCTAACAGAGGGTCCAGGGGCCATGATCCCTGGGGTCCCTCCAGTCTTAGTCAGACCATTAAGCCTGGTCTTTTTACGAGAATTTGAGGTCTGCATCCCACTATTCTCCTGCTCCATCAGGGGTTCTCTGTTGTGTTCCCCGTCAGGGCAGTCATTGGTGGTAACCAGGCACCATCTAGTTCTTCTGGTCTCAGGCTGATGTAGTCTCTGGTTTATGTGGCCCCTTCTATCTCTTGGGCTCATAATTACCTTGTGTTTGGTGTTCACTCTCTTTTGCTCTAGGTGGGTTGAGACCAACTGATGCACCTTAGATGGCCGCTTGCTAGCATTGAAGACCCCAGATGCCGCTCACCAAAGTGCATAGCCCGGTTCTAATGACTGCATAGTGTCCTACTGTATTGATAATGCCTAATTTATCTAACTTATTTTTAGATATTTAGAGGGTTTTTTTTTTCCCCTGTTCATCATTATTTTGTATAATGTTGTATCTCAGTGATTATTTCTTTGGAATACATTTCTCCTGGCAAAATCATTTAGTAAAGAGAAATGGAGCCCTTTTCAAAAGGCACTGTATGTGGTCACACCAGTGTACGGTGCACCAATGATACAGGATAGGCGAGGAAGCCCACTGAAAAGTAACTTTGCGCCTCTGTGGTTTCCTTTTAACAAAAGACATTTCACCATGTAAAAATCACTCCTCATGTATGATTTATTATAATGTGTGTTCACATCTTCAAGTTCATAAAAACATTGAATTTGGATTCTCTCCAATTTCCCTTTCAGTAGATGGGCTCAAGTTCAGTAAGAAATTCTACTTAGAAATTTATTAAATAGAGAAATATACTTTGATTTCTTAAATTCATGACAGCTGACATGTAATGATTAATTACTTAAAGTATTTACTAAACCCTTGTACGTTGGAGTTGTAGTTAAAAAATCAAGACAGGTAGACCTGTACCGATCTTCTTGGAGCTGGCCATCCATCTACCAGAAAGGGAGACTATATAATGTATATACTAATGCAGAGCAGGTTTCTAGTTTTCCACCGTTTCAAGCTGCTGTCAATTCTATGGACCTAGAAGCCAAAGAAAATACGTATGCATTCATTCGGTATAAATTCTCAGAACTGAGGACATTTCTAGTAAAAGACTGACATGTGAAATGTAAAACCAGTAAGCAAGGGAACTGTAACCACATAGTGAAGAATTCTGGAAAGAGACAGTCATTATACCAGACACCATAAACCTGCTGCCGTTGCGTAAAGCAAATAGGCACAAAAGTTAGGTTGAGTTTCCGCAGTCTGTATAAAAATGAAAATCTTTTTTTTCCTTTACAATTTTTACTGTGTTTTCTGTTGAAATGAAACATAAAAGCTCATCAGAACAGAGAAATGTTTCCCTGTCATGAAACATTGAGAAGAAATTGTAAAGAGAGGCTTGAAATAACAGATTTTGGGCAGAATGATGCAGTTGACATGAGAGAACGGGAGAGATGATCTCTGTCAACTCTGAATATGATCCGTGTGGCTCTTTACAGGCATTTCTGACAGTCACTGGACACCAGGGCTCTGAGTCACTGGAGGCTTAATTATATGTGAGATCGAGCTTGGAACATCTGCCTAACCCTGAGACCGCTTGTTCTCAAACTTACTTCTGTCAAAACATAGATTTTCTGTGAGCTGGCCTGAACCATCTCACTGCGAATGATCAAATGATTCGTTTCTTTTTTCCACTGAAAGATTGAAACAAAAAAGAAGTAAATGGGTAAAATCAGTTTATATATATGTATGTTTTTCTAATGCATATTTTTCCAAACCTTGCCTTAGTGCGCAACCAGTTAGCAAATATGAGTAGAAAAAACTCTTAGCTATAAATGATAATTAATTCAGCAGCTTGTTTTGGAGAGCTTTGGGTCTGCGCAAATGCTTCAACAAGAATCCCTTTGAATCTCCAGAAATGGAAAAGATAGAACCTTAGCCTTGAAAACTTTTAGGGCAAGAGCTACCAACTTAAAAAAAAAAAAAAAAAAAAGGGGAAAATGTTGTTTACCTTAAAGCATAACTGCATGTCAGAGAGTGGCTGAGTGAGTCACAGAATGTACCCCCGGAGAAGCAAACAGAGTAACCTCGTTGAGTAAGTAGTTTCCTCTTCCCTGAACACTTAAGACTCTGAAGCCCACGCAACATGGTGCTGGGCACACAGGAGAGACTCTAGCGGACACACTACCTATAATTTTTAACAGCTGTCTCCTTACTGCTAAAAATATATATACTTTTGCTTTGGTATCGAATTTGTGAGCATTTTAAATGATTTTTTTTTTACTGTTTGTAAAGTCCCTAGTCTAGCAGCATGAATGCTTCATGTGCCCTTGTCTGTAATCCACAGAGCGCAAGTCTCACACCTACCAAGCTGAGGAGGATAACTGACCTAGCCAATTAAGACATCTCTCCTTTTTTTTTTCCTGTCACAGCTTCCCTTTTGGAAACTGTGGCATGAGGAACTATATTCCAGTACCTGTGTTAATTTTTGTCCTGAATATCTAGTAGCCATTTAAAAAAGCATTTCCTTTTAAAATAATCTAAAATGTATTTATTTTTGTCTCACTTCAGAAGTCTTTATTGATAGTGATCGAAACTTAAGCCTCTCTCATGCTGGTCTTGCCAAGCTTTGGTTGACTTCTAGGCTTTCAAGCAGGGATTAGGCAGACTAGACCCTTAGTTAAGGGCGCCATTCGTGGTTCAGTGGTGAAATTCTCACCTTCCATGTCAGAACCCTGGGTTCGATTCCTGGCCAATGCCTGTCTGCCAGTGGTGACTTACACATTGCTGTGATGCTGAAAGGTTTCAGCGGAGCTTCCAGACTAAGATGGGCTAAAGACAGGCCTGGCAATCTACCTCTGAAAACCGGCCAGTGACAACCCCATGGATCACAACACTGTGATCTACAACCGATCATGGGGATGGCACGGGACTGGGCAGCATTTCACTTCATTGTACATGGGGTTGCCATGCATCAGTGTCAATTCAACAATACCTAAAAACAAAAACAAGCCCCTGGTTATCAGATATGGGGTAGCAGTCAGACTTGTTTTGTTCTGAAGGAGGAAGAAAGAGATGAGGGAACTATTGTTGAAACTCTCAAGCCCCAGAAGCTTTTAGAAAATGGTTTCCAGGATACCCTTACCCCATCACCCATCAGTATTTCTGGGGATGTACTAGGAATATAGAGAGAACGTAAGGACAGCCAGCCTCAAGGGTATCCGTAGTGGGGTTTAGAGTATTTAAGAGCAAAGTGATTACTCTGAGTTGTCCGTTGCCTAGACAGGAGATAAGATTGGAAAGGTTTGTTTTTATATAATCAATAAAGCTGTTTAATTAGGGATGCATCTGAAGTTGTCTGTAGAGTTAGCCCATGGATTGCCCTGAACTACTGAGCTGTGATTGAAAGTGAGTTTTACCAAACACTGTCACCTTGGGTTTTATGTAGTGAAGAGAAGGATTTTGTCTTAAATTAGTGAAAACATACAACGTGCTTAGAGCGGTGCTTAACATACAGTAAGTGCTCCATAAATACTAGCTACTCTTTAAAACAACGAGAACAACAGTCGTTTAAACAGTCGTTCTCCACTGGTGTACCGAGGCACAGGGGTACCTGTAGCCCTGCTTAGACATGCCCTGAAGTATCTCTGTGTATGTCAGATTTGTTTTCGTGTAGCTGAAGGTGCAGGTGGGGCGTTCTTTGTTGATGTTTGAATTGGCTAAAATAAGAGGTGAAAGGCGCAGGGTCCTATCAAGTCTTTGTTCACCAGCCGGAGACACTACCTCCTGGGATAGTAAATATTTTTTTCCATAGTCTGAGTTTTAATAACTACATAGTATCTTATTATATTGATAATGTCGTAATTTATCTAACCTATTTTTAGATTTTTGAGGGTTTTTTCCAATTTATTGTTATTATGAATAATGTATATCGGGATTATTTATCTGGAATACATTTCTTCTTGCAAAATTATTCAGTAAAAGAAATGAAGCCCCCCTTATCTGAGTGTCCTGTTGAAGAAAGCACACAGGTGAGCAATGTGTTAATTATGACTGCTTTTCGTAGGCTCTGTGAGACACACGGTTAAACTGCAGTCTCGTTATCCTTAATTATTGTGACTTGCTGAGAGCTTGGGGAGCCCCCCACAGCATTTTCTATTACGCTGTGAACACAAATTTGCTTCAGAACCCTCAGTTAAGACTAGAAGAGTAAGTTCCTGTCTGTAGTTATGAAAGTGATTTTTTTTCTTATCTTACAACTTTATGCTGGATTAATCTACATATAGCCTCAGAAAAACCATTTCTCAGACTTTTACACTAGGGTCTGAATACATTGATGAAATTTCCTAGAACCGAGTTTTGATGATGTGGAGATTAGAGGGAGCCTCAGAACATAAGACATCCCTAATACAGCTAAGCCATGAAAGAACATGAGGAGTCTAGCATTAGACACAAGATTCTAAACCTTACATCTTGGCCCAGTCCTATAAAGTTTGCTCACATAGAAACCTGCCTTTTACTTACATGTGCCGTAGCTCACGTCTCCGACACGTGTGCCCTAGCTCGCGTCTCCGATAGCTTTTTTAACCAAGAGGCATCACATAGCTGGTTTTTGTTCAAATGCTCCACTTAACAGTGAAGGCTCGGATCACGTAAAGGAATTGCAGAACACAGAAGAAAATCATTATTCCATTGTATAGTAATTGGTGGAATTATGTCTAAAATGTTACTGTTGTTTCTATGTAGTAAAAAAAAAAAAGGAGTATGAAGGTTTATAATTATAATAAACCTTAAAATATGAACATTAATAATTTTAATTACTACTATTGATGTTAATAATTACAGCACAAACTAGGTGCTCGGTAGGATAAGAAGCGATTGTCATAGTAACTCAGTCCTGTCTCATAAACAGCGCCCTAGCTCCTTGGTGACTGAGAAACGTGTTCTTTGCAGCATGTTGTATGTGTTCATTTTTGCCCACAGACCTGGGGACAGTGGTAAGTGGTAGACGAGTCAGAGCACTCAGACAAATGAGGTGCACATGCTCTCATTTAGGTTTCTGCAGGCACAGAGCCTGGATCAACATTGTTACATGGTTTTTGACTGGAATAATAGTTCTATTTCTATTGTAGAATAACTGGAAGGTTAATGTTTTCAGCCTTTGGAAGTTAACTAACTGGTTAAATAACCAATTGAAATATGGGAAGAGAGATGAAAACAAACTTGATCTTTTTTTATGGGGTGAGGTCTTTACATTTGGATGACGGTGGCAGTGGCAGACAGACAAACAAGGATTAGGGGTGTGCTTTGGGGGGAGTATGGACGGAGACAGAGGAAGGGAGGAGTGAATTCTCCTCCCAGCCCTCTGCACTCTGTTCATCACCTGTTCGTTAAAAAGCAAGGCTCTCATTGCATGAATCAGGAGTTTGTTTTTATTTATTGCCCTTGACCCATTGTGTTGATATACCACCAATTTGTTTATCCATCTATGTCAGCTGATGGGCATTTAAATTGTTTCCTGTTCTAGACTATTGGGATGGAAGTTGCTGTGAACATTTGAGGACTTGCTCATGTAACACAAGTTTTCATTCCTAGAAGAGGCTTTGCTGGGTTGTATGATTCAATGTGCGTGTAGCTCTTAAAGATGTGGTGAACCCGTGTGAAATTCTGCACTACAGATCAGTAAGGAAACACAAGTGAGCCCGTGTGGACCTGCTTACTGTAAGCTGGCGCATTGGCTGTTGTCATCAACGTGGTGTTGTCATCAGTATTAACTTAATTTCACATTTTGTGACCTCTTTCTACATCCTCCTTTCCCAGAGAGTTCATATTCTTTGTTCCCACAGAACATTCTTAAAAACGTGTTTCGTTAGTACTGCTGGTGTGATAGACCCCAGTGTGATAAAAATGCTGTGAAAATGGGCCCTGAATTCTAGTCCTGGGACCTATGGGAAACTCTTAAGAGAGTCAGAATAAGAAAGTTAATATACTTTTTTTTATCTTACCCTTTTCTTTGTGTGGGATTTATGGTAATGTTAACTGGGAGAAACCTGCTTCTTGAAAAGGACCCATTCAGCTTACCTGAAGGCGCAAGATCGGGGTCATTAAAGGAAGATCTCACTGGAGAGGAGTGTGGGGTGTAGACAAAGGAAATATAGAAAGCCAAATAGTTGTTTCTGTGGCCTGCGAAGGAGCCAGCGCTGTGGGCTGAGTGACCAGGCTCTGGACCAGAATTACTGATATCTCTGTGGCTCTGTGTTCTTATCAAGTGGGGATTGTGAAATCAGACAATCTCAAAGGCCCCTTTGTGCCTTAATATTTTGTTGTTTCCGCAGCTGTGACTTCAGTGCTAGGGTCTGCATTTTCAAGTCGTACAAGTTTAAAAAGCAACTGGGTAGGATACTGAAGTAAAGATGAGTCAGGGTCAGTTAGAGACCATTTCAGAATTTCTGACTCTTAGTATTGAGTTTATATTTTTTCCCCTGCCCTTGCCCAAGGCCCCTAGAAGTAAAAATTGAAGATACGAAGTCTGTCTTCTGTCAGTTTAAGTAAAAAGAACTTTTCCATCCATTTTAATAATAGAATTTTTGTGTATTTAATATAGGCAGTGATCTGGCCTCAAGCTGTGTTTAGATTTGAAAAGATGAGAATATTAAAGCTTGTCAGCCAGCCCACAAGCCAATTAAGTGATTTCTAAGCTGACAGAATGTGGGGTGGAGTTCTTTTTCTTTTCTTCACCAACACCTCTCACAATAAAAAAGAAACCAAATAAAATAGGCACTCTCTTTGTAAAGGTAGCACTGAAAGTAGGTGACAGGAAAGGCTGGCCCTGTACCCAAGACCAGGATATAGGCCATAAATTTAGACAAAAGCAGCTGAAGGATCCAGAACAGTGTTGTTCAGTAGAGCTTCCTATAATGATGGCAGTGATCTACAGTCTCCAATGTGGTAGCCATTGGTCACATGTGGCAGAATATGACTAGTTTAACTAGGAACTGAATTGTGTGTGTATGTGTGCTTTAAGTGAAAGTTTACAAGTCAGTCTCTCATACAAAAACTTACACACACGTTGCTATATACTCCTACCTGCTCTCCTCCTAATAAGACAGCACACTCCTCTCCACCCTGTATTCCCCATGACCATTCAGTCAGCTCCTGTACCCCCTGCCTTCCCATCTCGCCTCCAGACAGGAGTTGCCCACATAGTCTCATGTATCTCCTTGAGCCAAGAAGCTCACTCCTCACCAGTATCATTTTCTGTCTTATAGTCCAGTCTAATCCCTGTCTAAAGAGTTGGCTTCAGGAATGGTTCTAGTCTTGGGCCAACAGATGGTCCAGGGCCTATGACCACTAGAGTCCCTCTGGTCTCAGTCAGACCGCTAAGTCTGGTCTTTTTACTGGAATTTGAGGTCTGCATCCCACTGTTATGCTCCTTCAGGGATTCTCGGTTGTGTTCCCTGTAAAGGCAGTGATCAGTTGAAGCTGGGTACCATCTAGTCCTTCTGGTCTCAGGCTGATGTAGTCTCTGGTTTATGTGGCCCTTTCTGTCTCTTGGGCTCTAATTTGCGTTATGTCTTTGGCGTTCTTCATTCTCCTTTGCTCCAGGTAGGCTGAAAGCAGCTGATGCATCTTAGATGGCTGCTTGCTATCGAGGAACTAAATTTTTAACTTTATTCAGTTTTAATGAAAATAGCCACATGTGGTTAATACCTTGGACAGACAGTGCAAGACTAGGAACAGACAAAATTTTGACATTCTCCTGTAACGAAAACTGCCAAACAGCATGAGATTGCTGCGGTTGGAGATGGTTGATTTGGAACTAAGAGGATGTCTAAAGAGCTGTCCTGTGGAAAAGCATTAGATTTATAATTTGCTGTTTCAGTGCAAAAAAACTAAGACTACTTGAGGAAAATGACAGAACAACACATGGAGGCTTAGCATGAAAAAGCAACAACAACAAAAAAGAAACTTCCTTACAATTAGAGCCATACAAAATTATAATCAGGTATCTTGAAATGTAAGGACATTCCCCAGTCCTGCAGATACTCAGGGTTGGCCTTGATGACAGTCCAGCAGGACCTGCAGTTCCCTCATCTGCAGGATGAAGATGGTAATGACTGGCCCACCATCCTCCCAGGGTGGCACTAAGGATTCGATGAAGTGTCTTTTTTTATAAGTGCTTCGAAATTACCAAGACCTTTTATTAAGTATTCTATTATTAGGTTAAAGACAGGGATTGAAGGAATTTTAGGCCCTTGGAGTCTCCTTAAGACTACTTGTTCTAAAACAAAGAGTCTCTTAAGGATTCTAAACCAAACCCCCATAATTTTGACAGTAAAAATGCTACCCTCCCCCCCGTGAATATGGTAAGTGGCGTTGGTTGTTCAGTCGTTGATCTCACATTTTTCAGTGATTTTTCACCTGCAGGTTGCTGAAATTGGCACTCTAGCCTTTCAGAAGACTCAGAAGTTCCTAACGGTAAGCAAATGGATGAATTGGCAGTAGTTCAGCTCTGGTAGATGCTCTCATTGCTGAGACTCCTGGTTAGGACTTGTACAATCAGCCACGGGGTCTGCCTGTGCCTCCTGTTGGACATAATGGATTCATGGGAAAGGAGCCTTGTAGATAATGTCACAGCAGTGGCCTTAAATTGCAAAGAAGTCTGCCAGCTTCATAGACCAGGGCATGGCACGGAATTCATTGGCCCTGCTTATCCTCCCGCTGAGACGTGGGAATGTCAGGACTGTGACGGTGGAGCTCAACTACCCAGCGGTGGGGCTCACGTGCCCATCAGGAACTCCCACAGATGGAATCCATTAGCCTTGGTTTCGCAGGGAGCCCACACTGCTTACGTGGTAGGAGTGATGGTTCAGGAGATAGGCCCTTAGGTTCTGATTGATAGACCTGCTCTCTTTTCAAGCAGGAGGACGTTGCCTTGTCCTTTCTCTTTAAAATGACTACAGAGCACTCTCATTAGCTCCCGAGGACACCAGGAGCTTTCCTTTCCTCCCTTGTTTCCTTTTCCATGCTGTCTTATTCCTCCATTTTGAGTGGGCATACATACTTTTACTTTTTGATAGCCTACAGTGTCGCTATGAGTCGGAATCCACTCAATGGCAGTGGGTTTTTCTTTTTTTTTTTAATTATATAATAATAAAAACTACAAATAGGGAACACCAAACCAGTTGCTACTGAGTCAGTTCCAACTCCTGGCAGCCCCATATATGTCAGCAGAACTGCTCCTCAGGGCTTTCAATTTCTCGGAAGTAGGCCTTTCTTCTGAGGCACCTCTGGGTGGGGTTGAACCTCAACGTTTCATTTAGCAACCGAGCACATTAGCCACCTGAACAACCCAGGGACTCCAGGAAACTCTATTGTTGTTGTTGTTACGTGCTGTTGAGTCAGTTCTGACTCATAGCGACCCTATAGGACAATGTAGAACTGCCCTATAGGGTTTCCAAGGAGCGGCTGGAGGATTTGAACTGCTGACCTTTTGTTTAGCAGCTGAGCTCTTAACCACTGCACCACCAGGACTCCCAAGGAAACAGTAGACCACCCCCATTTTACAAGTTGGCACTTGGCCCTTCTTTTACATACAGGTGGGATTAGAGTTCAGCCTGCTTCGGATGGCTGTCTTGGTCCATGGCAGGCGTACATACGTAGGTGTTCCTGGCCACACTTTCCTGTCAGCCCAGGTGGATGTGTGCATACATTAGAAAATCATCTTTCCACACCAGTTACATTTGATACACATGTCTAACACTGGCTAGGCCCTGGTGCCAGGTCTTGGCTTACCTTTACCATCCTCACGGTGGTTGCCGCAAACTGTGTTCTCTCAGTTTAAACCCTCCAGCCCAGACTTCCCATCACACCTCATCATGAAGACTGCCAGTGGTGTCCAATAGTATCATCCTTGACTTTTGTCTCCCCCACCTAACATTTTTTGTCAGACTTGTTATTTATGTTTACATCGCTCCTTCTGGTATCAAGAAAAAACTCGTCCTTCTTCATTCCCAGGGTCAGCACTGCTCTTCAGCCAACGCATCTGTCTCCTCTGTGGTTTGTCACATCAGTCATTCCTTTCCCTGCGTCTTACACCACCTCTCTCCCTCACCACTTCTTCCCTCTCAGTTTATAACTCAAGCGAGTTTCCTCCCATCTTCTAAAAACCAAACAAAAGAGCGTCCTTCACCTTGAGTCTCTTCCTCCCTTCAGAGTCAAGCAACTTTATACTTGCCGTAATTCCTTCTTCTTAATCCCTGAATAAGTAGTTTTATATCCCATTATGCCAATAAAAAGGAGTCCCAGTAGTGCAGTGGTTAAATGCTCGGCTGCTAACCCAAAGGCACCAGCTGGTCCATGGGAGAAAGATGTGGCAGTCTGCTTCCATAAAGATTACAGCCTAGGAAACCCTCTGGGGCAGTTCTGCTGTGTCCTATAGGGTCATATGAGTCTGAATCCACTCGAAAGCAGTGGGTTTGGTGATTTTTTAATTTTTTTTTTTTTTTTGCTATGCTAATAAAATCATTTCTAAAAGCCCACCAGTGACTTTCTAATCACAAAGTCCAGTAGACCCTGGCAGCATCCAACCTTTTCCTCCTTGGAGTTGTCTCAGCCCGTGGCTTTCGTGGCCCTGTCCAGTGTCCAGTCCTTGTTCTCATCCTTCTCATCACCCCCATCCTTCCAGTATCTTTATCAGATGTTTCTCTTTCCCCTTAAGGATCTAAGAATCCCAGTGTTAATAGAGAACGTTACTTAACACAGCATGAGCACTATTAGACTCAGACCAAAATTCAAATCCTTGCTATACCACCTGTTAGCTGTGAAAACGTGCATAAGTTCTTTAGTTGTTCTGAGTCTGTTTTCTCCTACTTACAGGGCTATGAGGGTAAAGTTGGCAAGTCCACCTGTAGTTCCTGGCTAGCCTCTTCTCACTTTGCTTCCTTATCTTCCCACTGCCCAAGCCCTCCCTGGCCATCTTTCCTTTTCTGTCCTGGCCAGTCTTGGAGCCCTAGAGCTACGTCCCCATCACTGACCGCCTACTGGATGCCTGGGGTAGTACTTTCCTGGGGCTGTTGTGACAGAGTACCAGAAACTGGGAGACTTCAAAAACAAATTGGCTGTCTCACAGTTCTGGAGACTAGAAGTCTGAAATCGAAGTGTCAATAGGGCTATGCACTTTCTGAAGGCCCTGTGAGAAGAGCCTTCCTTACCTCTTTTTAGCTTCTAGTGGCTCCTGGCAGTTCTTGGCGTTACTTGGCTTATATATGTATTATTCCAAACTCTGCTTCCATCTTCCCACGACTCTTTACCCTCTGGTGTCTGTGCCCTTTCTCCTCTCTTTATGAGGACACCCACTATACTGATTCAGGGCCCACCCTAGCCCAGGATGACCTTATGTTAACTAAATACATCTGCAAAGACCCTGTTTTCAAATAAGGTCACCTTCACAGATTCCAGGGCTTAGGACTTCAACTTATCTTTTGGGGGGAAACAAAATTCAGCCCATAACATTTGTCCCAAATGGAAAATTTTATTCCTTTCTCCCAAAGTAGGTCCTCCTTCTTCCCTGACTCGGGTTGGCCATCTCTCAGGTTTGAAGCCCAGATGTCATTTTCACCTCCCCTGTCTCTCTTACCCTCAAACAGTCAGCCAACAAGCCAGGTCTTGTCTAGCCCCTGGGTTCTTGGGTCTGGCCTTTCTTTTGCTTTCTAATGCCACATCATAGTTTAAGCCCTTTGCACCTCTGGTTTAGATTACTGTCTGGGTCCCGGTAGTGGTCCCCTCTCTCTAAAAAACCCACTGTAAACATTCTTCCTACACCTTACACGTGTGATCATGCCATTTGCCTGCTCTGGTTGTTCTCTGGTGTGCTTTCCTGTTCCCTGTGTGTGAACTTTTAACTGAAGGTTAATAGCCAATCTGTGGCTCGGGGATAGAACAAGACAAATGGTTGATGCCCTGCATAGAGTTAAAAAAAAAAAAAAAAAGTTAGACCTCATTAAATGCTGAATGAATTTACTATAAAATAAGCAAAGTAATGTGATAAAATGTAATGTAACAAGAATTGCTCTGGTGATAGTGGCATTAAACAAAAATTAGCTGTCAGTTGATTTCCTTCTACAAAATTAGTTGAAGAAAGAAATTGATAACTTGATCTCCACTTTTCCCTCTTAAGTGGGGGGTTTCAGCGGGGCCCTCCACAGGCTGCTTGCTGCTCCCACCTGGCCAGTGCAATCATCTCAGATACTTCTGCTCCCGGCCAGTGTGGAGGGGCGAGGTCTGCAGTCATAGGGGTGCGGACACGGGAAAGCATACTTGCTGGGGTCTCTGGGTTTTTGTCTGTTCTTCCTCTTCTCCCGGCCTCCCCTACCACCTCCAATCCCCAACACTCCAGCAGAAAAACAGTGATGTTCCTGTACCTGGTAGCATGTTGTGTGTGCCAAGAGGCCAGCAGAAGGGGGTTTGATGTGTGAGTGACAGACTCCCAGGTGACGCCACTGGGGACTGCTTGTTCTGACCAGTTTGAAGCTGAAAACTTACCAGGTCACGTGGAAATGGTTGCTGCCGGGCATGGCTTTCATCCTTGTTCAGCTTCTTTTTCCGAAACTCATTTTTTTGTACAAATGCATACCACTGCCTGTGTATGTGTGTGTGTCTGCGGGAGCTTTTGTGAATTTCCTTTTCGTGTTTCTTGTCACTGCAGGGCAGGGCTGTGACCTTTGGATGCAGAGCGTGAATCTTAATGAATTCGTCATTGCCATAGGAGAGAGATGTTTTTTCACATAGTAGAGACACACTTCCTTGTTCTGACAATGTTAAAGGAATATCGTGTAGAATATCATAGCTAATAATGTGAGCACTCACTACACGGTGGCCGCCATCGTAAACACTCTTCCTGTATTAACTGATTAAATTCTCAGAAGAATCCATTACTTCTGGTTTTCCCATTTAACAGTTGAAGAAGCTAAAACAGAGAGAATTTAAGTACCTCCTCCACATTCAGTAAGTAGGAGACCGAGGGCTCAAAATGAGGCAGGAGTCCCAGTGCCAGCTCTGTTCACCCTGTTGCACTCTGGCCCTGAGAAGGCCGAGTGCCACAAGGATGGAGCTGTCCAGTCGGTTCCAACTCACGGTGACTGCATGTGTGTCAGAGTAGAACTACGCCCCGTAGGATTTTCAATGGCTGTGATCTTCCTGAAGTAGATCGCCAGGCCTTTCTTCTTTGGGTGGACTTGAGTTGCCAGCCTTTAGTTAGTAGCAGAGTGGCTTACCCCTTTGCGCCATCCAGGGACTCCATGGACCACTCAGTGTCTGCTAAATATTCCCTTAGGCTGCAGCACTGCGTGGCGTAAAGATGCCCGAGACCTGGCCCTGGCCGTCCGGGTCACGACCGTCCAGTGGTCAGAGAGAGGCAGAGTCTGTGCTGCTATCGATGTGTCTCCATTGCCGAGCGCAGTGTCAGGCAGGTAGGAGGACTTAGCTTGTGGGTTGTCAAGGTCAAACCATAATTAACAATAAAACAGAATTTGAGACTTGTAAAATGTAATGGTCGTGACTTGACTCTTGATATTTTTTACAGCTTTGGAGGAAAAGAATGTGTGGTGCTGGGTGGATCACTGTTCTCAACCACTGTGGCGGTTTTAAAGCTCTTTAAAGTGTTACGTGGGGCCAGGCTCCTGTATGATTTATGCGTCATGCATGTTACGTAAAGATTTTCATGGAGAATCATTAGATGAACTCCGTTCAACATAGTATGATATCACGGGAGAAGGGGGACTGAAAAAGAAAACGGTTAATTTATAGGTAGAACATAGGACAAGGGGATGTGAGGAACAAGGGCATGAACTAGAGTGGAGGAATGAGAGGAGGAAGGGACAGATGGAGGAGGAGAACAGGGAGAGGGAACAGGACCCGCTGACCAGACAGGAGCATCGAAGAACACAAGGCAGAGAACATGGTTCAGAAAAGCATTCAAACATCATGGTCTATTGCTGACCTTGAGAACCTGAAAATTACTAGCCCGTGACTCAGACGGGGAGGTTTGTAAGCTCTCGTTTCAAGTGACCTGAGTTTAGATCAAAGTCCCCAGGTGGTGAATTGATGGAGTGCTTGGCCACTGATGGAAAGAGAGTTTGGTGGATTGAGTCCACCAAGAGACGCCTGGAAAGAAAGGCCTGGTAACCTACTTCCAAACAAGCAGCCATTGAAGATCCTATGGAGCACAGTTCTACTCTGACACACATGGGGCTGCCATGAATTGAAATCAACTCCACGGCAACTGATGTGGCTTTTTTGGTGGGGGGCTTTGAGTTTAGATTGAGAAAGGGTATCTGGACCTCCCCTGTGTCGATAATTCTCAAGGCGTCTGGACCATGAGTTCTGTACGGCATTCTGGATGCGGAGGCTGCGGGAATCAAGGGAGAGGGATTCCGGTGGAGGGTTTCTTGCTGTGGTGGAGGCAGAGGGGGCTCCATGTGTATCAAAAGGTAGCGTATAGCTGTGCTGGGAAGTGTTTGGAGAAGTGAGACACAGCCCCCACCTCTCATTACGAGACTTTACTGCTGTCATCCACTCAGACTTCTGCATTAGGCACCTAGCGTTTGACGTGAGCCGTGTGTGTGTTCTGCGTGAAAACGCAGGTGCCTGTGGATACCACTTTGGTGCTGCTGGGACAGAAGCTGGGTGTTTTATGTGCTATCTCTTTTCAGACAAATGGAAGGGCCTTGTAAAAGTGGTTCCAAAGAATAACCTCATGTTTTAGAGATTTATAGAACTAGTGTCCACTTGCAGGTTCACTTAAGTTTTACAAAACATTTCTGCTTCTGCCTTGCTACATCAGCAAAAAATTCTGGGGTTTAAATAAATAAAACCTAGTGGGATACAATAAATTGCTGTGTGTATATATATATATATAGACATAGACGATGCATCAAGGTACTACTGAAAGGAATAACGAGGCCTAGGTGGCCTCCTTTGGCGTCTCCTGGACAGAAGACAGCTTTGAGCACCAGGCTCTGTGTTATTTAAATAAGCCAAGGGGTTTTTGCATTGGGGGATGCTGCCAGGAATATCCACAGAAGGTAACGATCCCATCTCACCTGCACTTCTGTTTTAATGGCAGGAGGCAGGTGAGGGTGCAGAACAGAAATGTTAATAATAGCACCTGGCCCTCTTTCTCAGTTCAGCTAAATTGATGATATTTTTTAAAATAAATACTTTAGAACGTATCTTGGGTAGGATTTATTGTGGCGAGTTGGGGAGCAGTATTGGACGTTGGGAGAAACTGGACATTAATAAGTATTCGCTAAGTCCCTCCTGTGTGATTATTCTAATAGAGGTTTTCCTAAAAACAAAATTGAGTTTCTGCCAAGCTCGGAAGGTGTATGTTCTTTTCTGTTTTTACTCATTCTTCATGATTTTCCCAGAACCCAGAACACCCAATACCTTAGGAGCTCAGCAAATGTTCTTTGACTAAATGGGACTGGGAAGAGTCTCTGGAAAAGCAATCTAAAGAACCATGATAAAATTGTATTGTGATGCTCACCCCATCCTTCCATGTGGCCTGAGTAACTGGTCCTTTGAAAGTTGCTCTCATGGAGCTTATAATTTACTGGGGGAAGCAGACAAAAGGATAAGTTAGTGAATGAATAAAAAAAAATTACCTCTCATTCAGTCTGCAGACCAAATTATCCTAAACTTGCTCATTAAGTCTTGCTTAGCTATGCTTTTTACGCCACTTTCCCTAAGCACTTTCATCATTTATTAATTATTAAACCTCCATAATGCTGTGGGTGAAGTAGAGATCTGACACGACGTTTGGAATGCGATCTATTCCTTTTTATCCCTAACCATCTGTGTGCCGTCAGAAACTCCATCCCGTTGGTACTTTCGTTTTAGCGGCTTCAGGAAGGCTGTCACCTGAGCCCTGGAAGTATTCCAGTATCATCTTAGGAAGTCAGTGGTTCAGAAAGGAGTGTTCATCCCCAGTGTTCTCTTTATGCCCTTACATTTGCGTAGAGGAGGGAAGCATGTCATTCCTAAAACCTGGTTATAACTTCACAAGCCACCTTCACATTTGTGACAGAAATATCCTATGAGAGTAAAGTCATCAAACTTACACAGAAACCATACCTCCCAACATTTATCAAATCTGTCTTTACTGTGGACCATGACGTTTATGGAGACCATGAGGGACAACTTTATTTAAACTGAGATTCAGAGAACTCTCTGATTTTATTCATTTAGCAAGCATTTGTAAACTTCTGGAGTGAGCAGTACACTACTGGGGAGCAATACAAAGACCCAGGCCCTGTCCTCCAGGAGTAAGTAGTCTGGTGTATAAATCTAGCATGGAACAGCTGGCTGAAGTGTGAAGTAATAGGCTAGGCAGAGGTCGTGGGCTGGGGAAGAAAAGACGGGGAAGACATGGTGGATGTGGACCAAGACTGGCAGCAGGGAGGCTCCAGATTGCCCTTGGAATGCTAGTGTTAAAGGTGGGGACCATTTCGAAATCCCATTTCAGGGGCAGGGAGGGGCCGTGAGTTGATGGTCCCGGTGGGTGGGAGGAGGAAGAGGAGACAGTACATTTGGGCCAGGCTCTGACCTCTCCATCTTACCTTACCCAAGAATGGGATGAAAAGGACCCCAAGAGTTCACAGAGACACCAGATGAGTGAAGGGAGGCAGTAAACACCTTAGGATAGCTGCCCTAATCTGGAAGCTAATAACAACAATGAGATATACCTTTTGAATGATTAGATACTGAACACCAGCCTAAGCGTTTTACACTATTATCGTGTTTAATTCTCAAAACTTTGTGAGATAGATAGTATTATTCCCATTTGATAGGAGGAAAGTGAAAAATGAAGTCACCCAGCTAGTAAAAGGTACAGTGGGGTTGCAAGTCCACAGTTGTCCAGGGCTCTTACCCCTGGACAGGAGTGCCTCCTTTAACACGGAATGTCCTTCCAAATATCCCAATACCAGCATGCACCAGCATTTCAGGTTACAGTAGCTTTGCACTGGGTCCGTTTTTCCCTGATCATTTCTTTTTCCATAAATTGGCAGAACCTTGGTGGCTGCACTTAAGCGTCATTGTAAATTTTAGCAGCGTTGTTTCAGACACAGTGGATAGAGTGTCGAAGCGCGTGCACTCTGAGTCTTTTCAGTCTATTCTTTTTTTTTTTTTTCACTCTAGTTACCATCCACAAAATTGATTTGGTAATTTGGAGCACCTTTGGGTGTTCTCCTGGACAGCAAACAAGCAGCATTTCCAACCACAGTGACTAAGTCACGTACTTTCCAAGTTAGACAGTTTTATAGGGTAAAGAAAATGTGTGTGATCCAATAAATATCCGGAGTGCTGGGAGGTGTCTTCGGTGAAACACCGTTTTTTTTGTTGTTTTTTATGCAGTAAGCATACAACCGTGTAAGAAAAGACGTCGTGCTCAGGACGATCGGTCGCGGTGTCTTTGCCCCCCAGGAATGTGGCCCTCTAGTTTCTGAGGCATCTCTGTGATGGGATTATTTGGTTTCAGACACTTTATGAGAATGAAACGTTCCCGTGTACTTTGGGAGCCTTGTCTGGTCAGTCCGTGCAGGGAGGAAAGTTAAGTTGTTTTGTATTTAGCATTTTAATCCTCAAATTTTAAAGGACATTCAACAACTGTAGTGAATTCAAAAGGTTACTTAGAGACTGAATTAACCTCTAGGTCTAATTTGATTGCCCCATTTTTAACATTTTGGCTTTACAAGATTTATCAGTCCAGCAAAACTGCCCTTCTTTACTTGCGTAAACTATACATGAGTTTGGGACTCTTTCTTTTTTTTTTTTTAAAGAAACCTTTAAAACTTTGGTAGGAGTAATTTTTATATGCATTACAGCGTACTTACCTAGGAGAGCCTTATCAAACCCTTGATGAAATGAATTGAAGGAAATGTATTCTGAATGGCCGACGGCTCCATTTTCCAGACGTATTGATTGGGAAGGACAGTTCAGTGGCTGAGGTGGAAGAACAAGGATAACCTTTACTGTCTAAAATGGCCTTTATGGTATGGCTCAGCCTCTGTGTGCAAAGCTGTAGGATTTTACCCCACACGTTCTGTAGCTCTGGATGCTAAAGCCCCAGCCTCCTTCATGTGGGTACCAAGGGAAGGCAGTCACTTACCTGAAATAGCCTCACACCTGGGCAGAGTGGGCACAGAAAAATGGCTTTGTGGTGCTAATTAAATGCCTGCTGGAAGGCAAATGCTTTTTTTTTTTTTCCCTGTTGTTCTTATTTTAATTTTGTGGCTTCTCTATCAGTAAAGGAGTGCCTCTTTAAATTAAGTGAGAACAAAGCATGCGAAAGTGTGTCATACATTTTTTATAAAGGCTATTTTATTGAGAGGCCATCTAGCGTAGTGGTTCACAGGATGGGCTCCAGGCTCGCTGGCTGGCTTTGGTTCCCAGCTGTACTCTTTGGGTAGACACCCAGGAAGCTGTGTCACCTCTCAGTGCCTCAGTTTCTTCATCATCAAAGAGGATCCCTAGTAATAGAGTCTAACTCACGGACTTGTTAAAAGCCCTAATAGGGGAGAGGGAGGAAGTGTCTGTAAAACACTTAGCACAGTGCCCTCTCCTTCTGAGTGTACAATAGATGCTAGTCGTTATTAATGTTTCTAAAACCCCAAGCTCGGAGTCTCCAGGCATACCAGTTAAGCACAGATTACACCACAGTGCAGATGGGCTCCCTATAGGTACCAGTCCTTAGCAGGGTAATTGATTGATTGAGCCCATGCAGACAGATTGTCCTATCCCCAAGCAGGACCTAGAGTGTAGACACTGGCCTGGCCCACACTTCCAGGCAGTCAGAGGCACTGTGCTCAAGGGGCATAGCAAGCTCAGGCAGACACTGCTCTCAGGAACATGCCTGTGTGAGGCACTCCCAACAGTAAGCAGTAAGCGTCCATCAGCGGCAGTGAAGAGGCCGGCGATGCTGAGCCCTGGGTCCAGATGTGTCCAGAAGCTCAAGTGACAACACAGAGCCCTGGTTTTCTTCATCCTTCCACTCTGCTTTCCTCTGGTTTGATGTCACACTCAGGTCCCACATAGGGAACTTCCACTCTGTCCTTTCTGGCTTAAACCAATGAGGGCCCTTTCTGGAACTGGAGTTGAAGTTAATCCCACAGAAATGGCAAGTGGGAGGAGGGGTATTTCCCAAAGGAAAGTTCAGGTACTGTTTTACCAAGATTGAAAGGACAGGGTAACAAAACAGCAGATGTCTACACACTTGAGAGTACAGCTGAGATAGCTCGGTTCTCCAGTTGACATCGGCTCAGAAACAGCAGACCTAGGTTTGCAGGTAAGGTCGGTTCACTGTCCAACTTTGAGGAAAATCTGAGCCAGCGGAAAGAAGGTAGATGGTGGAAGAGAATCCAGCCTTTATTGGGCCTCTGTTCTGTTCCAGGATCTTTATGTTTGTGTTCTAATTGAAGTCTTGCCCCACCCACAAAGTAGAACCTGGAGATTTAAAGGGAGTGGGGTGAGGGTGGAGATAAATCTGCGTCTGTGTGAGCTACTCTAGGCAGGCACGTTGGGTGACTCCAGGGCAGGCTGAAGAAGCAGGCCTCTTAGAGAGGGTAATGGCTGCTGAAGCGGGTAAGGGCTCTGCAGGCAGGCTGGAAAGGAGGCTGGATGGTGTTCTGAAGATGAAATTCTTCTGTTTAACCTGGGTGTGAAGTGAATAATCACTTTAGTTGTCTGGGAAGCAGTAAAATCAGCCGACCATGCCACCATCCCAATCTCGCAACCCTCATGTCTTATTTTTCAACAAGGAAAATCCTTTTAAAGAGATAAACGTAAAGTCTGTGTGCCGTGTATACGTTTGTGCCACGTTTAATTTCATTCGCTGTAATATCACGTAGCTGTGCTTATTTAACTGCCTAGGCCAGATGGTAATGCCTTCTGAAGAAAAATGGTTACACGATGTAATTGAACATGTCCTGTTGACAGAGTTACAACAACCCATTTTCCCAATTAAATATAGGTGATTCAGTAAACTGAACACAGTGTCTATTAGCCTGCCACCATTTCTAACTTAAAACACAAGGGAGAAAATGTGTTACAAAGTGGGGAAATGGCACGGTTCATGTCTATGGTGGGCGTATAGGAATAAAGGTAGGCCTTCCGCTCCCACCCTGGACGAGAGAGGAGCTATTGGCCGATACCTAGATTTGGTTGCTAACCATCAGGGAGGCCTTGGCTTCCTGGTTATGACCAGAGCAGAAGTGAACATTATTAAAACTAGCTGGTACATTTTAAGAAGGAGCCCTGGTGGCACAATGGTTAAGTGCTCAAACCAAAAGGTTGGCAGTTTGAACCCACCCAGTGGCTCCATGGGAGAAAAACCTGGCAATCTGCTCCTGTAGAGATAATAGCCTAGGCAACTCTGTGGTGCAGTTCTGCCCTGTCACATGGGGTCGCTATGAGTCGGAATCGACTCAGTGGCACCCAGCAATATCAACAGTATATTTTGAGGACAGTGTACAGTATTGTCTTCTAAATGGAATTATGTTGTGATAGAAACAGTTGGGTTGACTCTGGGCAGATGAGAGTCTTGAATTTTATAAATGTTTTTAATCAATACTACAAAAATACGCTGGCCAAATTAACGTAAGAGAACAAACATTGGATGAAGCTATCACTGAAAATATTTTTATCTTTATTAAAAAAAAGTAACTACAGGCTCCTCTAGGTCTCCCTGATCCTGCTTGTGTGTGTGAAATGTACAGAGTTGGTGTGGTCCAAGGAAGAAAGCCATACTCTGGCATTAGCACCTTTCAGCAAGGTCACTAGAGGTGATGTAGGGAAGTCTTCATGCGAAGAAGTTTGGAAAACGGCACCTCACCATATGGAGGAGCTTGAAGGATACACTTGCTGTGTGTATATTTTTTTCTTAGTTATCTTCCTATTTGAGTAAAGGCTTGTGATCATTCTCCCCTCCCACGTGGGGAAAGCAAGAAATTTTCAGATGAAAAAGACCCAAAAGCCCACTAGGCTCTCGTTTCGTAGATGAGGGAAGTGAGGCCCAAAGGGAAAGCCTACACAGCTCAAAGGATGAGGGCTCAGGGCACAGTGGCCCTTCCTCCGCTACTGGGCTTCACCCCATTCCAGTGCTAAAGGGCTGGTGGTGGGAAGAGAGAGGCATGGGAGGGCGAAACATGAACAAGTGGGGGCTCTTCAGCCTCACTGCCACTCACCCAGAGCAGCTTCATTTTTATGTTTTACATATTGGGGTCTCATAATAGAATTTATTTAAAATATTCTTCTAATGTAAAAAGCATAGTTTGAAACCCACTGTGCTCAACCATGACATGGTGTTAAACGGTTAATGTGCTCAGCTACTAACTGAAAGGTTGGGGTTCAAATATGTACAGAGTGCTTTGGAAGAAAGGCCTGGCAATCTATGTCCAAAAAACTCAACCATTGAAAACCCTGCAGAGTACAGTTCTGATACACATGGGGTCTCCATGAGTCAGAATTGATTGGATGGCAACTTTTTTTTTCCTTCGGTCCTGCCCAAAGCATCTTAGATGTGGACTTCATTATACCTATTATTTTTTAATTCAAAAGACTAAAACTAAGCTGGACCAAATCTTCTCTGGGAAAATACATTCAGAAGATAGAATGAGAAAATAGTTTTGGGTAAAGCGTATCGACAGTGGAAAACTTGGTCACCCTACCACACCTCCAGTTAGATTCTGAAAAATTAGTCTCAGAAATCAGAGTTCTGGGCACTAGTACCAGCCCTGCCAGGAAATTGCTATTTGCCCTTGCACACTGCATGTAGACAAGTTCAGAGAACCATCGGACCCACTTGAGAAAGGAAGCAGGAGCCAATGGCAAGCTTGTCAAGCTGCTGCGGAGGGAAAGCACTCGGGTGAGAGGAGCAGCCCACACCCCAGCCTGGCCAGCACCAGCCATCTGCCTGCACTGTAGGCCTCCCTCTAAAGCCGCTCTGTGGTAGACTCAGAAATGCAATGGCTCATTTTGTACACGGTGTGTGTTTGACTCATTTAGTCACAAGTCTTCAGCTACTCTGTCTGCTGTCTGCCCAGCTATGGGGCTGCCTCAAGGTCAGCACAGTGGGTGAGCCTGGAGAGGCAATCATAGCTCAGAAAGAGCTGCTCTGTCCCTGAAGGGGCCTTTCAGGGAGACTCCCCCAGGAGCTGCTGATCTCTGCTCCCAAGGTTTCCTGATGGCCTGTCCACTGTCCCTGGAGGGACCTGATTGTCTCTCGGCTCCTCTCTTCTTCCTGGGCCCTTTCTGTGCACTTTACCCATCCTCAGTATGTCTCCAAAAGGCCTAATTGGTCTTCTCCACTCTTCCCTGGGCACCTGGATTATTCTGCAGCCTGTATTCAGCCACCTTACTCTGTGAGTGTCCCTTCACACACGCACAGCACTGCCATGAAAACTCCTCTGGATCTTTTTCTCAGCACTGCTAATTGTATTCCTGCCTTCTCCCAAACCCAGCTTCCCAGTGGACTCTGCCTCAGTGACACAAAGGAACTGGATGTGTTCCAGGAAGTTGCCTGGAGACCAGCATACTTGGGCCAAGGTTGGCCAGGCCCCTTTCTTAGTTTTGTCTTGAGCTGGTGACAAGAGGCTGGAGGCCCAGGGACTGTGTGCTGTGTTGATCTAATTTGCTTGAACATAGGGCCCATGGTCACTTCTAAAAGATCAAATCAGTTTTCTCTAGGTGGTTTCTATGAGCAAGGTTGGACTTTCGCTTACATCTCTCTCTTTTCTCTGACTTTTTGCCTTTGCCTAAAGTAAACAAGCGTGCTGACTGGGGTGGCACCAATGGAAAGACGAGTGCCCTAGTCACACACTTGTCGGGGCCTTTAAGCAATCTCGTCATCACAGTGCGTGGTAATAACTGTAAAATCATGGTGCCAGGTAGTAATGGCTCCATGCTAGTCCTTAGGAGAGTGGGGACATTCATGGATTTCCCTTCGTGCATCCATTCCCGTGTCGTCCTGCTTCTGAAAGAGCTACTTTGCTCTGTTTGTCTAAAGGGTCTTGCTACTAGAATAGCCTCGGGAGCTGCTCTTCTCAAATTGCCTACCCACCGGCATTCTGCCTGAATTTTGAGGGGCTGGGTATGGTAGAGGGGGAAATGGAGAACATCCTTCCTACTTGGCTTGGCCTCGTACAGATTTGTTCTTCCAAAGAAAATTGCTGTGGGGGTAATACTCCTAACAAGAAGAGGCCTGAGTGTCTGGATGACATAAGGTAACTTGGGCCCTTTTTTTCAGAATTTTTTGCAACCTCTGAGTCTTCATTTGAGATTTCTCTTTCAGAATAAGATACATAGCTACTGAGTTCTGTAGTACCCTGTAACTCATGGATTTGGTGTTCTGAGATCATTCTGTGTCCTTCAAAATTCCATAAAGGTATAGAAGTCAAGCCATCTTCCTGTAAGAATCTCTTCTACTCCCCACCCCCTCCTTTAGACACCCTGTTTTGTCATATTCTGTCACCAGAGCTGCATTTCTCATGTAAAATTTGTTGTTTTCTTTATGTTATTACTCAGATCCGCATAGTCATCAGCATGAGATGACTGTGATAACGTCTTTCCAGCCTAAAGCAAAAGCTCTTGGTGTTTTGCTGGCCTCTGCAGCCTGGGCGGAGGCATGTGTGGTTTTGTTAGGCCCTTCTAGATGTGGAGAAATACTCTGGCCCCACAGTTAGTTCCGTGGACTCGCGGCCCCGGTCACTGGATTCAGCATTCCCTCGTAGTTTGTGCCTCAGTACTGTGATGACAGAGAGAAGCTCCATTTCAGGGTTCTTTTTATTAGTATTATAAAAATAATAATGTAGACGTTTACAGCTCAAGTTAATTTCTCATACAAATATTTATACACATATTGTTATGGGACCCTAGTTGCAATCCCTATAATGTGACAGCACACTCCCCCTTTCCACCCTAGGCTTCCCATGTCCATTCAACCAGCTCCTATCCCTTTCTGCCTTCTCATCCCACCTCCGGACAGGAGCTGCCCTTTTAGTCTCATGTACCTACTTGAACTAAGAAACATACTTTTCATGGGTATTATTTTATGTTTTATAATCCAGTCTAATCTCTGAAGAGTTGGCTTCAGGAATGGTTTTAGTTCTGGGTTAAGAGAGTCCAGGGACCATGTCTTCTGGGGTTCCTCTAGTCTCAGCCAGACCATTAAGTGGTCTTTTTACGTGAATTTGAGTTCTGTACCCCACGTTTCTCATGCTCCGTCAGGGACTCTCTGTTGTGTTCCCTGTGAGGGCAGTCATTGGTGGTAGCTGGACACCATCTAGTTCTTCTGGTCTCAGGCTGATGGAGTCACTGGTTTATGTGGCCCTTCTGTCTCTTGGGCTAATATTTTCCTTGTGTCTTTGGTGTTCTTCATTCTTCTTTGCTCCAGGTGAGTTGGGACCAATTGATGCATCTTATATGGGCGCTCACAAGCTTTTAAGACCCCAGGTGCCACTCACCAAAATGGGATGCAGAATATTTTCTTAATAAATTTTGTCCTACCAGTTGACCTAGATGTCCCCCAAAATCATGGTCCCCAGACCCCTGCCCCTGCTACTCTGTCCTTCGAAGTGTTTGGTTATATTCAGGAAACTTCTTAGCTTTTGGTTTAGTCCAGTTGTGCTGACTTCCCCTGTACTGTGTGTTATCTTTCCCTTCACTAAGATAATTCTTGTCTATTATCTCCCTCCCCACCCTCGTAACCATCAAATAATGCTCTCTTCTGTGTTTAAACCTTTTCTTGAGTTCCACTTTAGGACACTTATCTGACAAATTGGACAGCAGGACCTTCTAATATATTGGATTAAAAAAATAGGCATATGCTTTCTACTAGCAAAGAGCAGGGTGCTATTAGGCAGGGAAGCTTAAACACGTAAGTTGGTTTTTAAGATCACACTGCAAGTTCATGGCCTAATCACTTGAACAAATGTGTTCATGTGCTTGTTAGGTATAAGCTGTCCCTAGGTGACACACACAATTAAGTGCTTGGCTATTAACTGAAAGGTTGGAGGTTCACACCCACCCAGGAGCACCTTGGGAGAAAGGCCTGGCGATCTACTTCCAAAAAATCAGCCATTGGAAATCCTTCTGAGCACAATTGTACCCTGACACACATGGGATTGGAATTGACTCGAGGGCAACTGGATTGGTTTTTGTTTTGTTTTGCTTTTAGGTATAAGCCAATCGGCTAGATGCCCAAGCAGTGCAGAAAAGGCCAAGTTGTAGAGCCTGCCCTCAAGAACATTTAGCAGATAAGCTATAAATAAACTTAGCCACATACAGCAGTAAAGAGTGAGTTAAACAACTAGTCTGTGGTGTAAGATTTCAGAGAACGGGAGAGGAATTACTTCTTGCTGTAGCAATTCAAGAACTTGTAGAGGAAGCTAGACGTGGGTAGAACCTTCAGGAAAGAGTAGGATTGATATAAAACCAAAAACCCCTTGCCGTCGAGTGGATTCCGACTCATAGTGGCCCTATAGGAGAGAGTAGAACTGCCCCGTAGGGCTTCCAAGGAGCGGCTGGTGGATTTGAACTGCCAGTCTTTTGGTTAGCAGCCGAACTCTTTACCATTGTGCCTCCAGGGCTCCAGGATTGATACAGATAAAGAGAAATGTGGAGGCTGGAGAAGCAAGTCGCTGAAGTTCAGTGGTAGAAACACGAGTAGGTCTGCAGGGAGTGGTGCACAGCCCGAAGTCCTCGGAAGAGAGCACTGGGCAGCAGAGGACTAGGTGACTAGGCTGCAGAGCGCAGATCCGAGTATACTGGCGAGGACCTTGAATGCCGGCTTGCCTTTATCTAGTCAACAGCCTGGAGCCCCTTACTGTTTCTGAACCCATGAAAACTAGCCGTTGTGCTTGCAGCTCCTGCTTCTTCACATCTGTGTCTCCAAACTTCTGCCTTTCTGTTGGCTTTTGCATCCATCTTACAATCTTAATTTTGGTAGGAAAGAGTCATGCAGGACAAAGGAAATAATAGATTTTTTAAATAGGATTCATAAGAAGTCCTCCAGTTTTTAAAATGTCAGAATAAAAACAAAATTAAAACACAAGCCAACTCTTTCTGTGGTTCATTTCTAGTTATGCACAGAGACAGACCTGGTAACAAGCCAACAGCTGAAGTCAGGGCTGTAAGTTCAGCTAGAGGGAAGAATGAACTACACATTCCTGGCTCCTGGGCAAAGGTCCCCGAGGTGCCTGCCAGCCCTCTCCCAGACAGCAGCATGGTTCCTCAGCTGTCTTCATCGGGGAGACAGATGGGACCCCACGGGCTTCCTGTTGAGGCGTTTCAGAATTCTGAGTTGTTAGGATGTGTGGGCTTTGAAAATGCCACGTTTCAGAGAAGCTGAGCTTCTGCCTCTCACGCTTTCTTATGTGAGCAGGAGTTCTTTCCCAGCCATGTGGCATTAGTTGTGTTGTGTGTGTGCCCAGGCCCTTTCCTGGGGTCTCAACAGAGGGGGCCCTAACCACTGCTGGAGGCCTGGCTCTATCGAGTGTGCTCCAGTGCTTGCCGTACGTACCATGCTCCTCCCTGCCCAGCTCCAGGCCACCCCCGACCCCTGTCTCCTCTTGTGCCAGCCCGTCCTCTCAGCCATTTCACAAGTAGTGGGCCCTGACCTGAGGACCAGCCCTCCTATGTCATTGGCCAGGCATATTGGGGGTGACTGTTTAGCTCTTTAACCAGGAGCCTGTCCCTTCTGGAGACATTCCAGGATATGGTTAACCGAAGTGAGGGAAAAGGAGCCCAGGAGGACCTGGTACAAATGTTAATGGCTTTTTCATTAGGGCACTTCATCACAGACTTCCAGCTGTCCATGTCAGGAGGTGACACAGAGCCATTTCTTCCTAAGAAGGATTGGGGCTCTTCGGATATCAGAAACGAAAAGATGAATACGATTCAATCATCAGAAACCTCTTTGTTTCTGAGTTTTAGCCAGCAGCAGGTATGGCTGCAGAGAAAACGCACAGGCCCATCGTCATGAGGCCATTATTTCCTCGTCACCATCTTCAGGCAGCATCAGTGAGGAACCCCATTGTACGTGACACTGCTGGTCCCTGTGTACAGTTCTGCAAAAAAGCTTCCAGGGTTCAGTTGAGTGTGGCTGTGTGAAGTGATTAGCCAAGACTCGACAGTAACACAGTTCTTTAATTGCAGCAAGCATCTGAAGTAAAAACATGGGTCTAACTTTTAAGAAAGCCTCCAACTAGAAAATCTAAATTTTGGCAACAAATAGTGATCTTTCACATTACAGAAAAGTGAATCTTGCTTTCTAAAAAGATTCACAGTCCTTTATGATGAAATTCAAATATAGATTTCATTTTTCTTTAAAAAAAAACTTAACGAATAGGAAGCTGTTAAAAAACAAATTGAATGTGATAAAAAGTATCCAAGCTAAAGCCAAGCAGCCGTCCCAGCTTCCCTGCGCGGGGAAACCACTGTTCACCTTCTCTGCGCAGCAGCCCCGTCTTATGTACATACTGTGTGTGCATGTAGTAAATGACTATTTCGAAGACTGCAGTGGTAAACACATATGTTCCTCTAATTGGTTTTGCCCACATGTAAGGCGATAGTTGGGTACGCGTCCTTAGCTTCTAGAATACAAAAAGCTGACTCCCTTGTCCGACTCCTGTTTGCTGCAGCAGACGACTTGTGGCTCTACGTTTGAGAACACTTACCTTTTTATTGGTTCTTCTGCTGCCACCCTGTAGGATCCTCTTCTTTTGGATGAAAATAAGCCCTTCCGCTGAGTGCCCATTGAACTGAGAAGGCTTTTTAGCAGAAACAGAGCCGTGAAATCACTCAGCACCAAGGCCGCCTCTCTGGCTTTACAGGAACTCTGTGTCTGAGGCCGAAACACTGAATTGCATTTGTTTCATGATAATTTTTTTTTTAAATCAGTAATCATGTATTACCCATCAAGACAAAAGAGTAGTTCCCACTTGTTTCTCCTAAGACTATATGCAGTATACTTGGTAAAATAGAAGGATATTCTTCTCTACAGCTTTTCCTGTAGAAGCTTATCTGCTGCGACATCTTGGATTTCTCTGTTTTGGTCTTGCTTTGTTGTTAAGTTTCTGGCTTGTTCCTTGACATAGTAAACCTCTTTCATTGACTGTGGCGTTGGCTGCTGATTCAGAAAACCAGTCCCTGAAGACTTAAAACTCAGCCAGCATGCGCAAGGTGGACCCCTGCTTCTGCTCCAGTCTCGCTTCATCTGCAAGAACTGAATTTTTCATGCAGTAATTAAAACGTGTAGGTCAGGCCTCCCATGGCACCATTTGCTGCTAATGTGGGAAAGCAGTGATCAGATTCGCTTATGCTGCTCTTCACCGAGCTGAGACTTAAAGGATGAAGGGTGACATTTTCCCCCATTTTGTAAATTAATGCCATTGATCTGCCTAACAAGAACAAAGTTAGGCTTCAAAATACCAAATGGTAAAGAGATTAAGACTTTAAATGGCTTTCCAAAAGGCAACCTCTATTGTAAGGCTCCAAGCTGACTATTGAACTTTCAATTAGAATTTCTAATAGGCTATTGACTTAAATGGATCAAATGTTGCAAGTGATAGCTTTCAAGATGACAGAGATTGCTCCTTACATTCTAGAATATTACTTTATGTTGCGTAGACTGTTCTGGAGGGTGAATGATAATAACACACCGGCCTCTCTCTGTAGAGCATCTATTGTGTCTTTGCTATAGTTTTCTCAAAGGTGAATAAACGCGTTTTTACAGCACTTTCTCTTTCTGTGTTTGCTAAATGTGGGCTCTGTGAAACCGTTTATGCCACGGAAGGCCCTTCGCTCTTGGGCATTGTGGCAATAGTCTCCTTTTACGCAGAGCAGGCCGTGCCATGTGTGTTTCCCTGTGTGCACACATGCGTTCATGTGCACTGGAAGTGTGTGCTCATGGTTGGGACACCAGCTGATGTCTTGTCTGTCATTGCCATGAGGGTCAGTCCCTCGTGCCTCTCTGTCTCAGTTTACTCTTCTCAGAAGATCTGGTCCTCCTCCAGAATGGGCCACCAGTGCCGTGTGACTCAATCTAGGTCTTGTTATGAAACACTTGCTCCAATACATTTTTAAATACTAATTTTTCAAAGACCAGCTTCCTCTTCTAGGATAAAGGGTTAATATTATGCTTATGTTACAGTGCATTAAAAACTCTAATTAAAACAGCATTACATTCCCATCTGCCAATCTCCAGTAATCTTCTTTAATTGCAGTAATTAAACTATATTTACATGTTCAGAATACTTGTAATTTAGCAAATTGCACTCTCTGCTCTACATTTAATCAAACAACCAGTTCCAGTGTGGAAAGAAGTAATTTCAATGTTTTGATTACTACAGCAGGTTTGACAGAGTAAGTGCCCCTCTAGCAGAGGCTTGAAAGGGAAGGCAAACATGAAATATAGTCATGGTTTTGATTGTCATGTGAATGCCTAATTACATGTTGGAGGATTAACTATTAAAGGGTATCGTGGTTGCACTGGATGTTTAGACACAGCCGGTATTACAGATAACAGAGACTGGCTTTGGGGGAAGTTTGACAAAAGCAGCAAGGTTTCTCCTTTAAGATCGTGAAGTCACTGGAAACTTTCATGAAATAATGCCTAACTTGTGTGATCACTGTTATGTCTTCCACGGGTGACACCGAAGCCTGCCAAGCAAGATGGTTGAGTCTTCCTAATTAAAGTCCAGAAGAGACTCAGTGATAAGCAGCAGAGGGAGCTGCCAATGATGATCCCAGCTCAGGAATGAGCTCCTCCTGGGTTCTGCATCTTACCCTGCATCTGGGTTGAATCTGGACAGGACTTGTGGTTCCTGAAACGGCCCCATACATGGAAGTCAGGCCCTTTTCCTCCTGTTACTACCACCACTCTCTACCGGCTGCTCCACCTAACCCGTTTACTCTGCCCCTCTCTGTTTCTTCGTCTCCTCGTTTGAAAAATAGAAATATAATGTTGTGAATATTGACTGGATTCAAAGAGCAATCCCTTAATCACCCTAAAGGCTTTTTTAAAAAAGTATTGCTTATTACTGTTATTTTCTGGATGCACCGGTATAATAGTTTCTGCCTCTTTAGAAACTTGACTGGGATATTGGATATGGCTGTCAAATCTGTTTTCAAAAACAAAATATGGATTTATTCAATACAGCATTTGAGATAATGTTCTCTCTTCTTCTAGTAGCTTCTTTCTAAATGTGTGATGTTGACAGTATTTGTATCCCTCCTCACTTCTGAGCCATCTATTACACTCATAGGCTTGTGCATTAATGAAAACCAAGAGACAGCCTAGCACTTCTGTCGAACACCGGTGTCAAACCTTAGTTCCTGACTGTGTGACAGGAACACAGCTACTGAACTATTAGGAATGATTTGTGGGGTGGGGATCTGCGGTCTTCTTCACATTCCGTCAGTAGCTTGCTGTGATACTCAGCAAATGGTTTCCCTCCCTTAGGTCTCCTGTTGTTGGAGGTGGAGTAGAGAATGGGGCCTGGACTCTGTTGGTTCATGAGGAAGTCAAGATGCCAAACCTTGGCATGAAAGAAATCTGGGACTTGAGACTGTCCCGGGAGAAGCCATTCCGTTCACATCCAGACCCATGTCTGTGTTGCATTAGTGAAAATTTAACTTCGGAAGAATGCCTTGGCCCCCTGTTTCTTCCCGCCACCGGCTTACAAAGAGATGCTGATTAATTTATGATGGCTGCCTTTAAAAATACATACGGCAAATTCAGCCTTATGGTGAAGTTCAAAGCACAATACTGCTGATTTTCTGCACTAAGAGGGTTGACAGTGCTAGAGAGACTTTGAAAGGAAAAGAGAAGCAATTTGAAGTTGAGAACAGAGGTAGCCCAGGATTGAAATGCCAGCCCTGTCACCTAACTGCTTAATCCCAAACCCACTGCCTAACCCCCCAAGCTTCTGGTGTCTCATCTGTAAAATGGGTTTAATAATACATGACAAGGTATTGTGCTGTTAGTATTGACACACGCGCACGCACGTAATACATAATCACTGAAGAGCCTTTGGAAACCGGTTGTAGGATGTGATTTGAACACAAATACCTACCAGTGTAAAGGCTTCTAACCATGCAGTGAAGCTGTCAGGAGAAATATGCGTAAGGGATGAGATGTCTAGAAAGAAACCTCCAGATTTTCCCCCAAACTCATCGTAACCATCAGATCTCATCCTTTATCCTAGCAGTTCTTTTCTGAGAGCTGTTAACAAAGAACAAACCTGAAGGATTGCAGTCTCACTACTTATTTCACACTCTCTTCTTAGATACCCTCTGTTAATGAGCAGCAAAATACCCCCAGAATGGTCCCTAATCCAAACACCATTGAGTCAAGCCATGAGTGATTACGAAGGGACTATATGAAACACACCTACACGGCAGCTAGCACCTCTGTCTTCTCAACGTTGCTGGGGAGGGTGTGTTCAGTCCTCATTCTTGACCCTCTTTAGAAATGCAGGAGTGAAGGGCAGCGTCTTCAGTATATTGGCACATGTGAACTTTGTCTTCTTGGAGACTTTCAGCCTTGGAGTAGGGAACCCAAACCAAAACTAAGCCCACTGCCATCAAGTCGATTCCGACTCATAATGCTATATTCCGACTCGTAGCAACCTTATAGGACAGAGTAGAACTGCCCCATAGAGTTTCCAAGGACTGCCTGGCAGATTCTAACTGCCGATCTCTTGGTTAGCAGCCATAGCACTTAACCACGATGCCACCAGGGTTTCCAGGGTAGGGAACAATATAACAGGGACCCTAAATACAGAGAGAGTTTATCCTACTTAATTCCAAAGACAGCAGTTCTGACATTGACATTTCCACTCATTTCACACATCATCTTGCAGCATATAGGATCTGGGCCCCTGCCAAGAGGACTGTAAATTCTTTTTGGAAAAAAGAGCTTTTGGGGGTATAGGAAGGGTGTTCATCTGCAGAGACATTTCTTTATATTATTCTTTAAATGTCCAGCTGGACTTACTGTGTAGATCATATAGCACTCAAAGCCCAACTTTGAACTTCTTAGGAAGCTTTTTAACAACGCTCATCCTAATAACATGGCTGATTTCCTGTTTCCAGTGTTTACTTATACCATGTAATGTTTTCTGTATAATGAGTTCATTGTATAATAAGGGACTCTGATTTATTAGCTCTTCATTATTCTCGTTCTGTCAGCGTCCCGATAAATGCTACAACCCTTGGCAGGGCTGTGAGTTTCAATCAGGTGACCTCATTGCTTTCTAATGAGCCCTTCTTCCCTCAGTAACAACCTGCCATGTGAACTTCCTTATCCTGCATTATTCACGGGCCCCAGAATGGAAGGCACAAAGGCACTAAAAAATGGGACAGAATTCATTACCAGTTCAGTATACTGCTAGTTACCACTCTTATGAGCTATCATGCTTACCGTTCTGAAACAGTGAGGAATCATGAGCGGAGCAGCTGTGCATTTTGTAAACGTTGCCTTAGTTATTTAATGCCCAGCCTGACTGCTGGAATTGAACACAGTGACGACTTTCTCAGAGGGGGCATGAAAAAAAAAAAAAAGTGATATTTTACAACCTGCGAAGTTAAGCGCTGAGATAGTTAGGGCCCAGCTCTCATTAGCTGAATGGTAGATTTTCCTAATTAGTTCTTTCTAGTGCAATTAGCATGAAAGAGTCTAATCACCTCATGTGAAACCAATCTAATGCTTGGAAAAGAATGCCCTTGGCTTCTCTTTCAGACTGGATCTTAGGATTTTCAGTGTACCTCCTTAAAGCACAGAACCCCTTAGTAGTTATTTAAAATGTGAGCTCAGCTCTGTGGACGTGGCAAGAAATGGACAGTTTGTCGACTCTCAGTGTTAGGATAGCTGGAGAAAGTGCTAGAAATATTCATTAGTTGGCAATTACCAGAATATCACTTCAACTAAAGAGTCTGTTTTCCTTGATCTCTCTCATTTGGAAATCCGGAGTGGGGCCTGGAACTGCAGCCAGTCAGCACGTTAGAATCTAGTGCACTCGGAGGCCAGAGGCTGCAGGGCTGGTTTCTCAGCCCCCACAGTGCCCAGATTCCCTATGAGCTTTTGCCAACTGTGCACTCAGTGCCTTGCCTCTCCTCCTTCTCTGCCTGGGAGGCACCACATTCATATCTGAACTGTTCTCAGATTTCTAGTGGCCGCTCATCACTTCCCATTTCTTCAGTGACCCAGCTCTGGGTATCTCTGTTGACAGTGTTTGTTGCTACCTGGAAAGGAAATTCTGATAACAAGTATCCGGTCCTGTAGCATAGCAACTGTTGCCTCTGAGAAGATGGATGAGAAGATGCTGAGTATGTGGGTGGTTACCATGGACTAGGGGAAAACAGGCGGGCATCCTTGCTCGCCAGGCTGCAGGGGCTAAGGATATGTGAGTTTCCATTGTCTGTGCCGTGCCGCCCAGCAGACCTTGCTGTGATGATGGAGATGTGCTAGGCCTCACTGTCCAGTACAGTAGCTGCCAGCCACCTGTGGCTATTGAGCGTTGGAAATGTGGCTAGTGTGATGGAGGAACTGAATTTTTTATTTTTTGAATTTTCATGAGTTTAAATTTTATTAAATTTTATTGGCTGGTGAGTACCGTATTGGAAAGTGCAGGTGTAAACCTCTCACCTCCCAGCCACCCTGCCCCTGCTTACGTACAGCCCTGTTCTCCTCTGCCTTGCCTTCAAACCAGTCAGATTTCTTGTAGCACTATAAGGCATTGCCTTGGCTTATGCTCCCTGTAGCTCTTTCTTTATTCCACCAAGCCAGTGTTTTGTCCTAAAGTTGGAAAAGACCTTGTTGTTTTTCAAATAGCCAAAATATTGGTTTATTTCAAGGAAGAAAATAGGTGGAATCAATTGACTTAAGCTCATTTATGGGACCTTCCAAATCTCAAAGGTAGGACAGTATCGAACACCTCTACAAACAGTAAGATTAAGCATATGCAAATGGCTCCTATGGACTCCCTGTGACATTTTAATTATAGTTAATTGAAGTAAACAAAATGGAGTAGTATTCACTTTTATTAACACTGTTTGACACTTGTGTTAACTTTGCTCGTGGTAGTCAGTTGCACTCTTGAGAGCTGTTCAGTTCACACTGAAAGGGTGAGGTTACCAACCTGGACAGATAAGCCCAGTATCTGTGTTGTGGCCAGTGTGGTTCTCTCCAGCATGGTTGGAGGCTCACTTCATGCTTTGGACCCTGGAATTCATCCTGTAAAAAGAGAGAGGGAAAACATTCTGGTTGTGTATTCATCAGAATGCACACTCACTTATTCAACAGGTATTGAAGGCCTGGGTGGTGCGCACGGTTTGTCGTCGGCTGCTAACCTAAAGGTGGGCAGCTCAAACTCACCCGGTGGCTCCATAAAAGAAAAGTCCTGGCCATCTGCTTCCATAAAGATTACAGCCAAACAAAACTGCTATGGAGCGGTCCTGCTCTGTAACACGTGGGGTTGCCCTGAATGTGGGGGGGCGGGGGGGCGGTGGTGACTTGGTGGCAGCTAACAACTACGTGCTAGGAATGGTAGTAGCCTCTGGGGCTGCATAGATGGCAAAACGGTATCTGCCCCACTGGACTGTAACCTCAAGCAACTGACATACAGTTCAAGTTAATTCCTCATGACAAATGTCATGGTACAGAATGTATGTGCGCAGTGTATGATGGGATCATAGAGGGAGAAAACTAAGTGGAGGTTTTTAGGGAAGACTTCCAAGATAGAAACACATAAGGGGAATTTTATACATAAAAGGGAAGACAAGGCACAAAGAGAAGGTAGGTTGTGACATGCAGGGTCTGGTGTGTAAAGCAGCATTGCCTGTTTGGAGCCCTGTTATTAGGGAAGGAATGCTGGCATTTAGTGTGAAATCGTGAGTGCTGGGGGATGAATATGGAGAAGTAGACCCCCATCAGATCCAGGGCGGGCATATACAGTATGGGTGTCCGGAACATCACAGTTACATGCTGAGTTTTAGAAGCACAGCAAGGCCAAGATTGGGGTGAGGCAAGAGAAGCATTTTAGGGCGCAAAATTTAAGGAGGCACTGACTCTGAGGATCGTTCAAGTTCAAGATCAGTACTTACACAACCCTAAAAATGAGTGCCTCCTTAAATTTTGAATGTAAGTGCCTCTCTTGCCTCACCCTAACCCCAGCCTGAAATACAGTGCTGCTTGTAGGCAGAGAATGGACTTGAAGGGGAAGCAGGTGAGATGCTGAGCCAGGCCAGTACACAAGTGGAACAGGATAAAAATTAATGAGAGGTACTTCTGAGGTAAAGTCAGAGAGACCTAATGACCAAAAAGACATGGGGTTTCAGAAAGATGAGCCTCATTGTCGGTCACTGGATTCTGGGGCCAGGGGCGGAGTCCTATTGCCCCCCACTGGGTTTTCCCTGATTTCTCAAATTCCTCAGCTCCTTCCCTGTCTCAAGGGTTATGCCCAGTTGAAGCTCAGCCCTTACTATCTCCTAAGTCCCACACACCTAGCCATGTTTTGGAGAAGGCCGTGAGAGATGAAGTTTTTAAAACGTGTCTGACTCCAGATAGATCTACTTGACTAGATGGCGTTAAGACATTCAGAGAATGGCAGTCCTGGCTCTCTAAATTCAGTGACCTTATTTTAAAAGATGATCAACATGGCTTAGAACCTTTTGAGGATTAGGAGACATTTTGGCAAGTTTATCAAGAATAAGCAAAGATGACATTTGGCTAGCAGTCTGTTCCCCCCACCTCCCCCACCCCCCCCAACCCATTTGTTTTGGAACGAAGCTTTTCCATTTGACAAGTTTAGAATTACTAATACTGCTTGGAACTCTTTCCTCTCTCCAAACTCTGGGTGGTTTTCAGGAGGGACTCTTTTTTTCCCCCAAAGTAGTCCAAGAATGTAGTTAATTGGGAAAACGTGCAAGAAAAGACATCTTGGCTCCTCAGTCCCTCTGTTGTGCTCTCCTGGCAGATGCTATTACTAGACTCAGATAAGCGGACAGGTGGCTGTTTGCAAAGCAGAGCCTAAGGTGCCTTTTGACTCCGAGAAGTTTGGAAACAAAGCACTCTGTACAGTGAGCCCTCACTGTATTCTGCCATCTTTGGATCTAGCCTGTTCTCTGTTACGTGCCCTTGGAAGAATTCCGGGCTGCATGTATGACATTCTACAGAAGGGTGCTGTAGTATAACTGATACTCAGCCAGTGTTTATTGGGCTTAGAATACTAAAATCTAAGGGTTTAATGAGTTTTGGAAGGCCGTCTAGTCCAGCTTCCATGTGGAAATTCTCCCCTATAGCTTCTACCCAAAATGGCCCAAGAGCCATAACCTCCCACAGCAAAGGGCCCACTGCCTCTTCAGAGTCCGTCAAACCTCAATGATACCCGCGAGGTAACTTTGACTCCTCGCTGTCCTTAAAGGTTAGTTCTCCTTAGTGTTAATTTCTTTGCTAGTTTGTCCTGCTTTTCAGTGTTTACATGTGGCATCTTAAAGGCAGCTTATCTGAAGAAGTACCCTGTTTAGCTCCTGATCTGTGTGGCTCTTCCACCGCCATCTTCTCTATTCCTTCTTACAGGGATCGGCTGCAGTCGTCACAGTTTCACTTCCAAAGCTCCTCAACCCTTTAAGCCATTGTCCCTTCTAAAACCTTTCTCTATGAAAGGGAGCCTACATTTACTTTCTATAAAGTCAGCTCCACAGTTTGGGGTCTCCAGATCGCCCCTCTGTGGCTGTCCTGAACTCATACTTCTTCCCAGGATTCTCATGACTTTGTGCTACCTCAGTTTTGTCTGAGCAGTCATGCTTCCATCCAGAAGAGAGTAGGCTACCCCCTCTGCTCTTTCCGAGTTGACATTTGCTTCATACCCAATAACCTGCTGGCCGGGTGCTCTGCTGTGAGCTAAATGACACCATAATAAATGCCTAGGTAGTTGAGGCCCCTGTGTCCTGCCTCTGCGTGGTTGTATGATCTGTGTCAGGGTTCTATGATCCATTTTCTTTACCTGGCTGCCATCTGGCATATTCTCACAAGGATGTTGCTTTTCTTCTTATCCAGATACCTGCCAGTGCGCTTCATCTTTCATGTGGACAGATCTCCATGCAGATCAATCTCACTTTTCCAAAAACTATTTATTAACCACTTATTATGTGTTTTTTTTTTTTTTTTTTTTTCCTGGCATTAAGTTAGTTGTGGAGCTACAATGGTGAGCAATGCAGATTCATGTGTTTTGACTTACAACACTCTAACTCTCTTTCCACCGTACCCTCTCAACCCTAATACTATCCCACGAGCCTGGGTGATGCCCAAGAGATTATTTTATTACTTCTCTAAAAGTCTCTACTTATTTATAACTGATGGTGTGTGGACGTCTGAGGAGATGATGGTGTCACAGAGGGGCCTGGATGTGATTGTAACATGCCTCCTGGTCCTGAACTGTCAGGCTGCTCTGATCTGAGGTCACAGGTCTGATTTCCATATGCCATCCCTGCTAGTCCCCTCCCCCCCCCTTTTTTTTCTGATTGTCTCTTTTACTTTCTATTCCTCCAAATTCAGCGTAAAAAAAACACATTGCCGTTGAGTCGATGGTAACTCATAGCAACCCTATAGGACAGAGTAGGACTTCTAGCCCCAGAGTTTCCAAGACTGTCATCTTTACGGAAGCAGACTGCCACATCTTTCTCCCACGGAGTGGCTGGTGGGTTCGAACCATTGACCTTTCAGTTAGCATCCAAGCTGTTTAAACGCTGCACCATCAGGGCTCCAAATTTTTTCTCTTAATCAGGTCAGCTCTCCTCCCAAGGCGGGTAAGCACATTTCTCCCTGTCTTCATGAGCTACCCCAGGGAAAGTCTGCATTATTTTAGGAACATAGACATAGTCTAGAAATCTGAATCCTTTGGGTTGACACCACCTTAATAACAAGGCGTCCACCTCTCACATCATCTTGTTTTTAAAATCCCTGACCTTTGTTAGGATGAAGCATTTAGAACACTAACTGGATGCTCAATTGTGCACCAGGATCCATCATCCCCAAGTGAAGCTCCCTGAGTCTCTTGTTTCCAGGTCGTTTCTTCCACATGAAACATGAGTGGGCAGAGACAAGTGACTCCCTAGATAACTGAATTGACAGAAGCTCCGGGAAGACCCTACCCCACGCCTCCTTCCTGGCCATGTGAATTCCTTAAAGCCATATCCTCTGATTAGCTGAGAGTCAACAGTCCGCCCAACGCATGCTTTCCTTCCTGGACTACTATCTGGCTTCTGTGGGTTACTGTTTGGGGAGTTTGTCTGTTCTCTTTCCAGGTACACAGAGTGCTGGTCATTCCTCACGCTGTTTTTCCTTGTCCCTTGGTTCACACTGCTGCTTCTCCCTGACCCCTTCCCGTCTCCCTGCTATCATTTAAAACTCCCTTGGAGTCTTACGCTCAGGCACAGCTTCCTTGATACCTCCTCCCACCTCTGTCCTAGGTTTGAGCATGTGCCTTCATGGTTATTGCATGCCATCAAGCTGATGCCAACTGAAAGTAACCATATAGGACAGAGTAGAAGTGCCCCATAGGGCTTCCTAGGCTGTAGTCTTTACAGGAGCAGATGGCCAGGTCTTTTCTCCCACAGAGCCGCTGGTGAGTTCGAACTGCCACCCTTTCAGTTAGCAGCCAAGCTCTCAACCATTGCGCCACCCAGGCTCCTTGTACCTTTGCTACATCCTCCTTAATGCCCTAAACATACCTTTATCGCAGTCCATGCATTAAAATTATCCATGTGTGTGTCTGTTTCTTCCATTAGACTAAGTTCCTTGAGGACTGGTACCGTGTCTCACTCAGCTTTGTAACCCCAGCGCCAGGCCACTTAATAGCCACTATTTAATAAATGCAGGCGCGTATGAATGAAGGTTCCCACAGTGTTTCAGGATTTTTTTTTTTTTTTTTTTCCATTCTCCTCTTTTTTCTTTTCTCATCATCTGGAATGAGAAAGGATGAATTAATATAAACAGGAAACCAGGAAGCAGAAGAGAATCACAGCCACCTAACAGCTCTCACCCTCCTAGACGGCCTGCCATGCCTGGTTAGTCCTCAGGATCCCGGGCTCGTCTTTCCCGCTGCTATGCAACTACTGTGCCTAAAGTCCACCAGCGTGGGGCTGGGCTCTGTCAGGAAGTGCAAACATGGTGCTTCCTACAGGTCTTGGCCAGCCCTCACACTCCTGTCCCCTGCATGAGGAAGGGGCTCCAGGAGCACATTTCTTCCTTCTACTCTGGGGTACCTCCTTTAGTCTGCTGCTTAGGGGGTGACTCCCGGCCCCGTGGAGCATGCCACTATCACCACTCTCCTCTCTGCTAGCTCATGTCATCTTCCTCCTGACCGTAGTCTAAGCCACCAGTTACCACCAGTTCTAAGCTTCCCTGAGTGGTCACTCATTATAAACCATCCAGTCAACAGGAAGGAGAATTTTAGAGATTTGCTTGCACTTCCTTACCTTGCAAAGCCGGGCTTTGGGTACCGGTGCTGCTGCACCGCATCTCGTCACCACCACAACAGGAGGTAAGCAAGGTTGACCTCGTGTTTTAATATCAGGAAACTGAGACCCCGGAGGTTTCAGGTAACTCATGTAAAACCACTTGTAGTTCGTAATTGGCAAAACAAGGTATAAATCGAGGTCTGTCCCATGGCTTCCCCATTCAAATGAAGCTGCTGAAAAGATGATCTGATATGTGTCTTCTCAAGTACCTTTTACTCTCCTTGAGATAAACCCTTTGTATGGTGTTGCTTCTACTAACCCCCCACACTCCCTTAATACCAGTTTTCCATAATTTGTTGCTCGTCAGGCAGTTATAGCTCAGACTTCTGGCCCACTCCTCGTTTATTGACATGGTTAGGTTCCAGAGATCAGGTCATTATACAAAAATCAGCATTATGTGAACATGGAGGATGACCGCAGCAGGTCAAAAAATGGAAGAGCCCCATAGGTCATGGTCCCCAGACCCTCTGTCAGCCCAAGACAGGAACCATTCCCAAAGCCAACTCTTCAGACAGGGATTGGACTGGGCTATAAGACAGAAAATAATACTGGTGAGGAGTGAGCTTCTTGGCTCAAGTAGACACATGAGACTATGTGGGCAGCTCCTATCTGGAGGGGAGATGAGAAGGGAGAGGGGGACAGAAGCTGGCTGAATGGACATGAAAATACAGGGTGGAGAGAAGGAGTGTGCTGTCACATTAGGAGAAAAGCAACTAAGTATATATACCAAGGTTTATATAAATGTTTATATGAGAGATTGACTTGATTTGTAAACTTTCACTTAAAGCACAATAAAAATCAAAAAATGGAAGATGACTACATCATTACATAACTGCCAAACCACTGAGAATCATGGCCCAGCCAAGCTGACACATAACCATAACCATCACGGCCAGCGTTACTCTTGCCTTGCACCTCGGCATTCATTACTACCAGATGTACATCATTAATGCACCAAATAGTTGGAGAGTAGATTTTTTACTGTTGCCGTAAATGGGAAATACCAGATAACAAAGTCGTCAATAAGTGTGGAGTAGATGTAATGGGATTTTACTGCATGGCTGTGTGAACCCTTTTCTAGGGTCTGTCTCTGTGCCCAGCACCAAAGTATTAGTGAAGAGTATGGAGAACAAAGAATCCCTTGGTGGTGCAGAAGGTTAATGTGCTCTGCTTCTGACCAAAAGGTTGGAGGTTCGAGTTCGCCCAGAGTCACCTTGGAAGAAATGCCTAGCTTCTGCTTCCGAAAAACTACCCATTGAAAATGCCACGGAGCCACCTCTACTCTGAGGTACATGGGTCACCGCAGGCTGGAGTCAATTCTGTGGCAACTGGTTGCTGGTTATGGAGAGCGAAATGCTTCTTCATTAAGACCCTTTTTTGTAACAAATGTGGCTGACTTACTGAGGGTCAACAACTCTTCTAAGCATTTTTGTGCCTCATTTAACCTTCCTCTCCTCAGTTAATACACCCTGGGAGATAGATACTATGATTATTATGCTTCATTTTACAGATGAACAAACTGAGGCTCGAAGAGGTTAAATGACTTGCCAGAGCAGATCCTGAATCTGACCCAGGCAGTGTGACCCGAAACCCTTCCGCCCAGGCTGCAGTCACACCGGCGATGCGAGGACCAGAGCAGGCTGTGGACTTTGCGGTTCTGCCGCCTGGTGCACAGCAGGACAGGCCAGAGTCAGCACTTGAATGATAGGATTTTCATGAGTGACTCAATTAAAAGCGAGGATTAGAGACTGGGAGTTGGTTGTTAAAGGATAAATGATATTCGGAACGTCTTACTGGATTCGATGAAAGTGAAATTCAAAAGCCATCACGAAGATGGATTATTTACTGACGGTACTTTAAGGACCTTTTTTTTTTTTTTTTTTTTGTGGCTGAAGTCGTTGGCACTCAATGCTTGAAATCTCTGTGTCCAAAACCAGAATGTAATTGGTCTTAGAAAATCAGAGGTTGGTTCCTTCTTTGGCAAGCTACTTCTGAGCTTTGTTACACTGTAACATAATCACCCTTTGAAGACTGAGCTCTTGTTTTATGGGTTTTTCCTCCTTTGGTGCCTAGTATCTTGCCTTATACATAATAGATATTTTGAGATGGATGAACAGACAGAAATCATTTTATACTGCTTTGTGGAGGTTGTTCTGTGCCCTTGAGTCTATTCCGACTCATAGGGACCCCCTAGGACAGAGTAGACCTGCGCCAAGGCTGTCATCTCTATGGGATCAGACTGCCACATCTTTCTCTTATGAAGAGGCTGGTGGGTTCAAACTGGTGACCTTTCAGTTAGCAGTCAAGCACTTAACCATTGCACCATCAGGGCTCCTTATGTTGCTTTACCCACCGCCATCGATTGATTCCAACTCATAGTGATCCTGTAGGACAGAGTAGAGCTGCCCCATAGCATTTCCAAGGCTGTGATTCTTTACAGAAGCAGACTGCTACGTCTTTCTCCCACCGAGCGGCTGGTGGATTCAAACCACAGACCTTTTGATTAGCAGCCAAGCACTTTAACCACTGTGCCACCAGGGCTCTTTGTTGCTTTAGGGGCTCTGAATTCAGGGAAGAGTTGATTTCTAGAAGAAGCATATTAGCGCAGATTGCTTAAGCACAAAATCTCATTTCTTTCTCACTCATCTGGATGTCAGTACCCAAGTCCCAGGCAAGCTGTCTTACGGTGTGTCTACAAAGCTAAGCTTTTCTGGAAAAAAAAAACAAACCAGTTGCTGTTGAGTCGAATCTGACTCGTGGCGATCAAGTGTGTGTCAGAGTAGAACTGCGCTCCAGAGGGTTTTCAGTGTCTGACTTTTTAGAACAGATCGCCAGACTTCTTCCCAGGCACCTTTGGGTGGGCTGGAACCGCCAACCTTTTGGTTAGCAGCCAAGTACACCATCCAGCTACTCTGGTCTTTTCTGGAGGGGAAACCAAATGTGAAATAGTGGCAAGCCCTGGGATAGAGGCTGCATGTCCTCTGTTGGCTGCTGTTAGCACCCAGACCACAGGAGAGACCAGATTAGGCTTTGTGTTCAGAAGGAGGCACGTGAGGCAGCCGGACAGGTAAGCTCACAGCCAGGGCTGGACCACAGCAGCAGAGCAGTAGGAAGCGTGAAAGTATGAGCGGGCCGTGCCCGAGTCCTGGAATTTGTGGGCCAGATAGGAGTTGAAAAGTTGGATACGCAACTAGTGAACAAGCTCTGTGGTGTTTTAAGGGATGAATTCTTGTTAGTACCTGAGGTTCACTGAGCATTGGCTATGTGCCAGGCATGATTCTAAGCGCTTTACAAACATTTAATTCTCATAACAATCTGTGACATCGGCAGTCCAGTTACTCCCACCATACAGGTAAGAAAACCGAGGCGCAAAGAAGTTCAGGAACTTACCCAGAATGTGGCGGTTAGGAAATCCTGAAGCCAGGCAGGTGACTGCAGAGCTCATGCCCTGTGCTGCAGGGCCCTGTCCAGCGCTCAGGTGTCCTTTGCTGGCACTGAGAGCCCTCCCTCTGACATGGCAGCTAAGACCTGCATTCAGCGTGTGGGCCGACCATCTGGTATCAGTCCCAGGACTCCCACATGAAATGTGGGATACCTGTGCTCATTTCTCTTCTCCCAGACTGTAAGCTCCTTGAGGGTAGAGCACCTGTCTCATTTATTTGTGCTCATTCAGTGTTTGTTCCAAGGGAGTTTCACAGGAAGCCTCTGGGGGCTTCATCCGGGCCTCCAAAAAAAAACCAGACCAAACCCAGTGCCATCAAGTCGATTCCAACTTAGAGTCCAGACCTCCAGATCTAGGTTATTTCATTGGCCACCGGGATCTTTGTTCTGGACCCAAGGACTGAGTCAGCAGCAACAGGGGGCAGCAGAGCAGTTCAGCAGAGGTGTGGGTGCCTGGTGTGTTCCAGGCCAGAGCATACAGAAGGAATCAGACAGACATCATCCTGGCCCTTCCAGAGCTTACAGTGTAAGCAAAGAAACAGTGAAATAAACACCAGTGTGATAAAAAAAAAAAAAAAAAAAAGTGTGTGAAAAAAACACAAGAGGCTGAGATGGAGAATAGTGAAGGAGGGGCGTGGAACCTACTTTCCATTGGATAGTTGTTGTTGTGTGCTTCCAGTGGATTCCCGTAGCAGCCCTATAGGACAGAGTAGGACTGCCCCATAGGATTTATGAGTCCGAATCGACTCGCCAGCAACAGATTTGAGTTTTTTTTTTTTTTTTTTAAGTCTTTATGGGAGCAGACCACCGGGTCTTTTATCCTGCCGAGCCACTGGTGGGTTCAAACCACCAACCTTTAGGATAAACCCATTGGCATCGAGCCGATTCCTACTCCTAGCGACCCTATGGCACAGAGTAAAAGTGCGTCATAGGGTTTCCAAAGAGCAGCTGGTGAGTTTGAACTGCGGACCTTTTGGTTAGCAGCCGCACGCTTAACTGCTGTGCCGCCAGGGCTCTACCTTTAGGATAAACATGGGAAATTCCTGTCTAAGGAAGTGACATTCTAAGCTGAGAAAGACTCAGCTGAGAATGAGAAGACTGGAGGGGAAGCACCTTGAAGGCAGGAAAACAGCATATGCAAAGGCCCTGAGGTTGGAAAGGAGTTTAATGGGTTTAATAATAGAATTCAAAGAAGCTCATTATGATTAATTTGTAATTAGTTACCTCTTATTTATTTATGATTAGTTACTTCTTACACATTCTTCCCATACTTTGGTCTCCCTACTAGCAGCCTATTCTCCTTTGTTAGTCTTTTCAAACTCAGTCTCAAATCAACACCCAGTATTCTGAGAGCCTTTGATGACTTGCCCTGAAAACAGCACAGATCATATGCAGAGAACATTCAACTCTAGCTGTCGGGGTACGGGTTGTAATTTATCCTCTGTATTCCCATATAATTAAGTGGGGCCCTGGTGGCACAGTGGTTAAAAACTGTCGTGAGCTACAGGTGCTAACCAAAAGGTCAGCAGTTTGAATCCACCAGCCACTCCTTGGAAACCCTATGGGGCAGTTCTACTCTGTCCTATACGGTCACTGTAAGACAGAATCAACTTGAAGCAAAGAGTTAATGGTTAGGTGCTTGGCTACTAACTGAAAGGTCAGCGGTTCAAACCCACCAACATCTCCATGGGAAAAGAGACCTGGCAGTCTGCTCTCGTAAAGATTGCATCGTAGGAAACCCTGTGGGGCAGTTCTGCTCTGTCCTGTAGGGTTGCTATGAGTCAGAATCAACTCAACAGCACACAACATCAACATCGTGGCACAAGCCTTGCTTGCATGAGCTCAGTAATACCAATACGTCAAATTCCTTATATTTGTTAGATCTCTTTTTTCACTGACTCAAAGCATGAAAAAAATTGAAGTTAATAAAAGCAGAATTTTTTTTAAAATGGCCAGTAAGCCCTTTTTCTGAAACTTTTTGAACATTATGGTTAATTCTCTTATCCCCGGAGGTGGCATTACAACGGTCACATAGTAGAGGCACGTTCTCAGCTGCCTGCAGGAGCGTGGCCAGCGCTCTGGGATCAGGGGAATGCCCCGGAGAATGGAATGGCCAGCAGAGTGGTCTACACATGGCTGGTGCCTCACTTGACCCACTCTTTCTCCTCCCCATGTTTCAGTTGAGGTCCCTGGAAAGCTCCCATTTCCCGACCATTTATAAAGGGTCTGTAAATTATTAAGAGAAGGAAACACAGCTTTGTCCCATGGGAATTTGCCCTGAATTGCAGGAATCTTTTCTCTGAGCACACACATGGCCCCGACTCAGTGTCAGGGGAGACGTATGCCGGCATCTGGTGTTAATATCTATTGTTGACATTTTGGGAATGAGAACACGAGCTATTAGGGAAGATGTTTGCTTGTACCTAATTAACGTCCCGTTGTATCCCCTCCTGTTGTCAGCTCTGCCTCACCGTCCTGCCGTGGCATTTTCTTTTACTGGCTAACTTTAAAAGTTAATTATTTCTCGGCTGAATGTTAAATGCCACCAGGTTTTAATGCCATTCCTCAGTGTGAATTATTAGTTATCAAAAATCAGAACGATCCGTGCAATTATCAGCTCTTTACCTAAAGCCAGTCTTCTTGCTGATCGCCCTTCTAAAGTGTTGATAGCATTTGCCGATGTCTGGCAACATGGATCTCTCTAAACCAAAAAATAAAAAAACAAACCCATTGCCGTCGAGTTGATTCCAACTCATAGCAACCCTATAGGACAGAGTAGAACTGCCCTATAGGGTTTCCAAGGAGCACCTGGTGGATTCGAACTGCGAACCTTTTGGTTAGCAGCTGTAGCCCTTAACCATTGTGCCGCCAGGACTTCCATGGACCTCTCAAGCAGATGTTAATTTCTGACGCACTGTATTCCTATGCCTGTCTAGCTTTCCTCGTGTAGAACAGATACAGCGTCCCAGTGCATCTGCTAATAGAAACAATCCTGTCAGCGCTGAGTCTTCCAAACTCATTTTGCTCAAATCTCAAACCATTGGTAAAACTCATCTGGTACCTCCAATAAGTACAGATAGATGTGAGGGACCTCAGCTAGAATGGTTCCCCCACAGGTTTTATAAAACGTACATCTCAGGGGGATATTCCAACTCTTTCTTTGCTTGGATATTTTAGCCGTTTGTTTTAGTGAATGGAATTTTTATGAAAATAATAGCAAGAATTGCAATTAATAGCTCTTGAGTGCTTACTCTGGGCCAGACTTTGTTACTAGTACTTCAGCTATAGTACCTCGTTTAATCCTCTCCACAGCCTGGTAAGGTAAGGCGTTAGCATTACTCCCAATTGGGAGATGAGCAATTTGAGGCACTAAAATGTTAAGTAATTTATACACCATCACATGACTGCTAAATGGTGGGGCAGGATTCCAACCCTGGGAGTCGTCGTAGTCTAAGCGGCACTGCCCAGGACGGTGGCCACGCGTCACATGTGGGTACTGAGTACTTGCAGTGGAGCTGGTCCACATGGAGATAAGCTCCAAGTATAAAATACACACGGGATTCACGGGACTTGAACACAAAGCTCTTTCTGGGCAGTCGATTCCAGCACGTGGCAACCCCTTGTGTGTCAGAATAGAGCTGCCCCGTAGAGTTTTCAGTGCTCCTTTGGAAGCATCAGGGTGGACTCGAACCTCCAACCTTTCAGTTAACAGCTGCGCTGATTACCCATCTCATGCAGCCTAAGGACTCCCTTGGGACTTTGTACTAAAAGAAGAATGTAAACTATCTCATCAATAATGTTTTCATATTAATCGCATGTTGAAATGATAATATTTTGCACTTATTTTTTTATTAGGTTAAATAAAATGTTATTAAAATCAATTTCACCTGTTTCTTTTTACTTTTTTAACGTCGCAACTAATAAACATTCATTTTTCTTCGTGGCTTGCATTGTATTTCTGTTGGAAAGGACCCTTCCTCTCCTTTCTGTTCATTTCCCTTCCAGAAACCCAGCACAAAGAACAAATTCTTACATCTGAGTTTCTACCAAGAGCCCGTGTGTTGGCTTTTATCAAGTATGGAAAGATAAAACACTGACATGTTATGCATTAACGAGATCAAAAGAAGGCTAATGACAGAAATGTGGCTGCTGTTAAAATGTCCTCCGGAGGATCGCCTGGGTGGACTTTTTGTTCTCCTTCAGGCGATCCCATTAAATGTCTTCCAGAGAGCGTGTCCCAGTTCTGTGTCCCAAGGCCTCCCCTGCCCTCCCTTCTTCCTCCCTGCACACCACTTTCCCCGTCCACCTCTCCCTCCAGGACGGCCCCCTCCCTCCCGTCTCCAGGTAGCTGTGTAGCTGAGGAGGGCCCCACAATAAGCAGCTCTGACACCAGGCAGGCCTTTTTCCCTGCCAGTGAGAGCAGACCCTATAATGGCGTTGCCCTCCATGAGGGATCTTTCGAAGCTTTACAGCTGCAGCAGGCATGAGGGGACCAATCACAGGCACTAGCAGCTGATATATGACACTAATATAGGGTTCGCTTTTATTCTCAACCTAAAAAAAGATGGATTGTTCCAAGTTTAGACAGGCTGTAAAACCGTGTGTTTCAGGAGCCATGCTGCCTTACCCCCAGGACCACTCTAATTGCTTTACATCTGTACAAAGGTTCCTTGTAATCGGGCTTTCTGCCTTCATTTGTCTTCTTTTCAGCCTCTTAGTAAAGACCTTAATTGGTCTTAGTGGGGCTTTTTTCAGTTAGTGCAACTGTACCTTTAGGGCTGAACAAGTACCAGACACTACCTGTAGGGGAGAAGTAGGGAGATGGGGAAGACATCAATACTCCTTTACCTTTAACACTTTAATTAATGTGCTCAGAACAAGGAGCAGTTGGAAGACATTTCTGCTCCTCCAGGACCCAGCTGCAGATGAGACATCACTGGAGTTAGGTGGAATTTTCTAGATTCCTTTCCTGCTCCAGTCTCTGTGAACAGTCATTAGCCTCATAATTGTCTTGCAGTAAATGGCTGCATCAGGTTTCAGGCTGTCCTCTTTGGAGGATCAGGTGGCTTTACATCAATAGACTGGAGTACTCGGGGATGCCTGTGAAGGGAAGTAGCCTCTAATTTCTATGTCTTAGCTACTAATTATTTAATAATACATTTTATTGCCTATTAAAATGTGGCATAACTTGCTTGTCAGCAAAACTAGATGGAACCCAATCATTTGAGGAGAAGGATAATTGGCACTTGTACAGATGGCTTTTACTGCAAGTAGGGTTTGTTATTGCAGCTCGAGTTCCTTGCCAGGTTTCTCGGTTCTGTTTGTGGGCTGGTCAGTGCTGTGAGGCGGTGACTGTATTCCAGCCCCAGTGGATTAGTCCGTGATAGATCATAAAGGCTTCTGCTGTGTAGGTACTTTTTCCTTCTCCTCCCCCAGAAGCCCTGGTTTTAAAGGACCCTGGTGAGTTTTGTACCACACTGAAAATTACCTCTGTGCTGGAAAATCCATCAGTGGAGACTTTGTTTAAACAAAGGGCGTTTTTATGATGGATAGAAGTGGCCAAAACTTCTGGATTTCCATCTAGTAAAAATTTGTGTAGGAAAATTGGACCGGTCCCAGTCCCTGAATAAAATTTCACGAAGGTTTTCCTGTTGCTTCAAAATGACCCTTTAAGGAATGTTGCATAAATTCCAGAAAATTGCCCCCAATGTTTCCTGGAGCACATTTTAAAAAAAGAAAAAAATTAGGGTGATGCATTGTCTGGGGGGCAGTTGGGTAAGAGGATTAGTTCACTGGGCAGAACAGAGGGGAACCCAGTACTTGGGTTCTGAGTGGGGACTGTCGGCCAGGAGTTGTAGCAGGAGGTAGATTTAGCAAGCACTTTGGTAAAGAACAGAGCTTGGCTGCTAACCAAAAGGTCGGCAGTTCAAATCCACCAGCTGCTCCTTGAAAACCCTATGGGGCGGTCCTGCTCCTATAGAACTGCTACGGGTCAGCATTGACTTGACAGAAACAGTTTTTTGTTGTTGTTGTTGATAAAGAACATTTTGGTGGCATTGAAGTCATTCGAAAAAGACTGCTCAGGCAGAGAACACTTCAGACTCCCAAGCTCTGTGGTTCAGGGCTTAGCATTCTCATCCCCAGGGTGTCTTCCTTCATTGCCTTCACAAGACACTCACATCTTAATTCCTACTCAGGTATGTCCCAGATTCACTGAAGTCAACTGTCCTTACTGGAAAGTCTGTCCTGTGCTCCAACCCAAGAGAGTCATTTAAAATCCACAGTGACAACTATCTTTGTATGTTTTCTAGATTCCAATCTTTCCATCCTTCACTTCTTTGTAATTAATCATCCATCTTCTAGTAGAACCCCTTAGGTCTAACTGTACAGGAGCAGTGTGCCTCCTATCTGGCGTCTCCCTTGGCAACTGCATTTCTCTTCCCTTTTCAAGTGTTACATTCTCTCAACCCTTTTCTCTAAGCTTTCAAAACCTCAGTGAAGAGCCGTGTGCTTTTCTAGTCCATCATTGCCTCTGTGAATGGGAATGGGAATGTCTAGGTTCGATACTTGAGAAAGTCAGTATGAAGTAACAGAGATAGCTCTATTTCTTAGACTTGACCTTGGAAATTACTGTAATTTAACATCCTTAATACAGATATAAAAAGACAGAATAAAGCTAATCCTAAGAGTTTTTGTGTTATATCAAGGGTGTGTGATATACATCGTTAAATTTTTTGAGCAAAAGGTACTGTTAAGATGAAGCCAGTTTAAAAGGTGTGTATTGGAACTGGAACAGGCAGCCATAAACTGGCTTGGGAGTTGATTTGGGAAGTGGAAATTCTTTAGAACAATAACATGGAGATTGACAATGAACTAGAATGTCTACAATCTTGGTGGTCATGACCCATAGTCCACTCTAGATGGTGTGCGTGTGAGAGAGAGAGGGAGAGAGATAAGGATTAGGTTTTAGACAAGCTTACATGTGCTGGTTTCTTTCTCTCCTGTGGCTGACTCCTATGGAGTTTATTTGTAAATCACCAACTGAGCCAATAGGATGTTCTTATCAGCTCTTATCCTGGTAACTTCTCTCTTGTTGATCTAGACAGGCAGGTCAAAATGAGGGACAAAAGGTTTTTAACAGTATACCATCCTCTACTAAATTAAGTGCTAGTAACCATGTACTTTTTAACCATGTACATCTCTGGGTCCCCTTCTGCCAGGCCCACCTCTAACATTTGCAGGGCAGCAGTACTCTTGGAGGTACATCTCCTTCCTTTTTCCAGCACCACAAGGGGCTTTGCACACATGACGTGGGCGTCCACATCACAGGTACAGGCGCTATGTATACTTTATCCCACCTCTCCGACAAAGAGCTGCCCCTTCAGACCTGCAGGTGTGTGCCCCTGCCATATACACTCTGCCCTCAAAGGTAGTTCCCAGGTAGAAGCCTGCCTATGCAGGCCCAGAAGAGGCTTGGGGCCATCTGGGCATGGGGAGTCCTGGGTCCTCTGTCTGCAGAACATGGTCCAGAAGGGAGAATGTGTGAGCCAGGTGGGCCTGCCTTCATGACCCCCTGGACTCTTTGCCATGAAAAGCGACACAGCTGGAGGAGGGCTCAAGCAGGATCCCCTTATGCATGGGTCCCAGGGCAACTTCTCAGTTGCCTGGATATGAGCGGTATTCCCTCTGCCTTTCCGTTGTAATCTCCGTAACCTCACTTTTCATGCCTTGCAAAAAATGAAGTAAAAGAAAATAGATACAAGTCTTGTCCAAGAAAGCTAAATGGCTGAGTTATTGTTAACTCATCAGTGTCTACAGACAGAAGATGTGAACGCTTAGTTTTCAGGCCCAATACTGGGAAGTTAGCTGGCGTCTTGTGGAAAAGATGTTACATGACATATTTGTTATGTGAAATCTGTTTTTTCCATTAGATTTAAAGCATAACTTACTGCTACTCAGACACGAGAAATGCCTTCCATACAATGCGGGGACCATGTAAGGGAAAGTTGCAGCTGAGGGACCAAATTAGGAATGTTTTCAATTTCAGAGGTCTAGAGAAGGAACAAAGCATTACATTGACGTAGTTCGAAAAAAGCTAAGCAGTTTGAAGCTTGCTAGCGTTTTAAACACGTTTTTGTTCCATCTCTTTTAACATAGGCATAATTGCATTGTTATTAATACTCTTTGTAATGTTGCCAAAACTCATCTTCCCTGGAATTTAAATATGGCACGTGGGCTTCTACAGCAAGGTTAACTGTACTGAAACTCCACAAAGAGATAAACGTAGTGTGCTTCCCTACCGGATTTCTAACATTGGGAAATCTGATTTGGGTGTGGGAGTGATAGTCCTTGAAGTATTTGAAAGTCTTTGTAGGCATTTATTTTATTAGTTGTTTAATGGCCCTGATTTTGATCTTTAGAAAAAATAGTCTAATTAGTCTGTCATCTTCATCTGACAAACAGTAGTTCATATTGTTTACTGAGTAAATGAGACAGACTCTTTATCCCCCAAAAGCAGACTCTTTTGAGAAACATGCTAGTATTGGCTTTGAAAGGGAAAGATGAAAATGAAGCAAGTATCTTGCAGTGGGCCCTTGTCAATCTGCTTTTCCAATTATTTAAATAGACGAGAGTATTAGGAGAACACATTTCGGGCTCCGTTTTTCATCTAGAAATGACATGATCCCTGTATGTTGGTGGTTAGGATGGAATGAATGAACATTTGTAAAATACCTGGCCCTTTTCTTAGTGGGCTCAGTGTTAGCTGCCTTCCCCACTCAACTTTCTCAAAGAAAATTGGGCATAGGGACTAATTTTCCCCGATTTTGGATTTCCTTTCCTTCCACCGTTGACTTCTCTTCCCTGGCCTGCTCACCAGTGACATGAACGAGAGAGCTGAGGCAGGACGAGTGAGTTGCTGTGTGGAGTCTTTTGGCTCCCTGAAGGCTGCACCTCGAGCTGCGTTTGTGAAGGGTTTGTTGGCACCGTTCTACCCAGAGGCCTCTGAGCTGCTCTCTTCTGCGGTATCAGCCTGGCTGTCAGGATAGGCAGTGGATTTGCTTTCCAAAAGGATTCCATGTGCAAAACTCATCATCTCCCTGTAAAGCTGGTCCTGGCCCCACCTGCATTGCCCAGTACCATCTGTGACTTCTCATCTTCACCTGGGTAAGAAAGTCCATGTGTAGTAGATTAGTTGAAAAGGATCGCCAGCTATACCCAACCCTTCATGCAAACGCAGATCCTTGAGAGATATGCCAGATAATAATAGAGCAAAGTGTTTTGCTTTTGTTTTTTGATCCAACATCCATTTATCATGTCTCAGCCTGCTTTCTTTTAAGTCCTTGTTGTAGTCTGTGGGTGTCTGCTTGTATTCATGGCTGTTTTCTAGAGCATTGCTGGGCTGCTTGAGTTTTGAAGCTCAAGCTTAAATAGTGAGCAGGCTCCTCACCTACCCAGAAGAATCTGGCATCATTTAAATTCTCTAGCAGCTCGCCAAAGTACTAAATCCTAGAGCCCAAGGAGATCAGTCATCCACCAAAGAAACAGTGATAGGAATAGAAAAGGGGAAATGTCCAAGTGAGCCAGTTCGGCAGAACACACGCACTGTGGTGGAATTAAGTGCCCATATGCTTGGCTGTCTCTGCTCTGCCTGAGACCGTTTCAACTCTGGAAGCTGTTGCGTAGAACAGAAGTTGCTGAAAGCAGAGAACTTCAAGAAGATGCGTTTTATGTATGTGTGTATATAGAGAGATATATGTATGTATTAGTATATACATTATATGTATGCATTTGTATATGTGTGTATATACACATACATGTGTATATACACACATGTACTCACACTTAAAGAATTCTGAATTAGAATAGACCTAACCTTTTGACAATTCAAAGGAGAAGTTAGAGTCAATGAAGTGATTATTATGAAAACCCTACTGAGCCTTTCCTGGAAATGCCAGAACCACAAAAATTTCTTAGCATTTGAAAAGATGACAAATGCTGGTTTATGCAGACCTCAGGATTCCATTCCTAGGGCACTGTCATTTATTACTACCATCAGCAGGAATGGTTCCTTTTAACATCAGATTGGATGTTTACACTGATGACAATTAGGGATGGTGGAACAGTTCCAACAGAACAAGAACCAGGCCAGCAAGGGTAGTGAGCCGGTCAGTCCCCAGATATTCCCCCTCCCTTGCCCTCCTCCTGTTCCCTTCCTTTCTCCACTCGGTTTCTCTCTCCGCTCCCATTCTAGGCTTTTTTTTCCTTGTCAGGGAAGGCTGAGTGGAGGTCAGACACCACCATAAATTGAGATTTGCATCAGATGAGAGATTCAAACCCTGAAATACCATAGTAGGACCTCGTTTTAAAATGTTTCTTCCAGAGAAAGTGAACTAGTCTCTTCAGGTCTCACAAAATAAGAGTGCCCACTGGTATTTTCAGCCCAAAGATTCGTTTTAATAAGTTGGGATATTTATCTTTAGCTGTAGCAGATAAAAGTTCTTTGTTCGTTTTTAATCAGAAAGGAAGTTAGCTTTCATTTTTTCGAGAAAGAGAAATATCAACATTATACATTCCAAACAGGCAAACCCCAAGTCCCAGAAATACAGAGTATCCCTTAGCAGGTATTCCAAATGCTTCATGTAGCTCCTAATTTCATTTACTTAAACGTTTATTCAACAGATACTTCAGGACCATTTTTTAGGAACTGTGTAAGGTGATATATGAGTAACATGAAGGTGCCCACTGTTAGGGGGACAGGTAGTCAGCTGTAAGTGGTAGAGGTACCAGAAGAGGGGCAAATTGTCTCAGTATCTCTGAAATGACATTAGCCCCATTTTAGAGCTAAAGAAACTGAGATTTTTAGGTAGATATCCTCTCTCCTGTGTGGGTATGTAATTTTTTTGTTAAATACACAGATGGTGAGCTAATGGGGCATCATATTTTTGGACCTGATATTTTCATGAGCAATATGTTTTTTCGTTCTATTAAGTATTGTTATGCATATGTTTGGGTTTATCCTATAGATTCACAATAATGTAGATAACAGTCCGTAATTGCTGGACATTTAGGATTTGTCCAGTTTTTTCTTTTTGTGTTCATTAATGAGTTCTGGATTTCCTTACAACATATGCTTGGAAATGGAATTGCTGTGCCAAAAATTCTAAAGCTATTGGTAGTGTTATTTTTTAATTGCTGTAAAATAAGTTACAATCTTAGAAATTACTCTTTATTTAAATGGGGATACTTATTCAGACAAAATGTCCAAGTGTTATGGATCATAACAAATTATGGATAACACTACGAAGAACAGGAACTTCAGAACACTTAATTGTGCTCATGTAGGACTTGTACATAGACAAAGAGGCAATCGTTTGAACAGAACAAGAGGATACTGGATGGTTTAAAACCCGGAAAGTTGTGTGTCAGGGTTGTATCTTTCCTCCATATTTATTCAGTCTGTATCCTGAGCAAATAATCCAAGAAGCGGGGCTATATGAAGAAGAACATGGCTTCAGGATTGGAGGAAGACTCATTAACAACCTGCCATATGCAGGTGACACAACTAGGTTGCTGGAAGTGAAGAGGACTTGAAGCACTTACTGATGAAGATCAAAGACTTCAGTATGGATTACACCGCAACATAAAGAATATAAAAACCCTCACAAATGGACCAATAAGCAATATCATGATAAAAGGAGAAAACATTAAAGTTTTCAAGGATTTCATTTTATTTGGATCCACAATTAGCACCCACGGAAGCAACAAACAAGAAATCAGATGCATTGGGTAAACCTGCTGCAAAGGATTTCTTTCAAGTCTTGAAAAACAAAGATGTCACTTTGAGGACCAAGGTGCACCTGATCCAAGCCATGGTATTTTCATTCGCCTCATATACATGCTAAAGCTGAACAATGAATAAGGAAGACCAAAAAATCAATGCATTGGAATTTGATTTTGGTGAAGAATATTGAATATACCATGGACTGCCAGAAGAACAAACAAATCTGTCCTGGGCGAAGTACAGCCAAAATGCTCCTTAGAAGTGAAGATGATGAGACTTGGTCTCATGTACTTTGGATATGTTATCAGGAAGGACCAGTCCCTGGGGAGGGACATCATGCTTGGGAAGGTAGAAGGGCAGTGAAAAAGAGGAGGACCCCTGATGAGATGGACTGACACAGTGGCTGCAACAATGAGCTCAAGCTTAACAGTCACTGGGAAGATGGCAGAAGACCGGGCAGTGTTTCCTTCTCTTGTACGTAGGGTCACTGTGAGTCAGAACCGACTTGATGGCACCTAACAACGAAACAACAATGTAACTCATCAGGTGTTTATATAATTACATTTTTCAAACTTTTTTCATCCCTCTGTTCCACGTATATTACCACCCATGTACTCCTTCTATTCTTTTATGCTTCTCTCAATTTTGTAGTAAAAAAAAAAAAAATTCAGTTCAAATCATACCTGTTCCTGAAAACCTCCCAATATTTCCCCAGCTTCTTTGCACGCTTCCTTCTTTGTCCTTCCATAGTCCTCTATATCTTATTTATCTCACTTGTCACTTAATTAGCTATCTTACAAGTTATCTTTTTATCCTTTTTCTTTTAGTAAATTGTAAACTACTCGGGGCTAGAGACATTTTAAAAAAAAAAAAAGTCTATTGCCTTCAAGTCAACTCTGACTCATAGCGACCCTTATAAGACAGAGTGGAACTACCCCATAGGGTTTCCAAGGAGCAGCTGGGGGATTTGAACTGCTGACCTTTTGGTTAGCAGCCAAGCTCTTAACCACTGTGCCACCAGGGCTCCAGAGACATAATAGGAATGTAATACATATATATATATATATATTTTTTTTATGTGTGTGTGTGTGTGTGCTTTAAGGGAAAGTTTACAGATCGAGTCAGTCTCTAATACAAAAACTTACACACACCTTGCTGTGTATTCCTAGCTGCTCTCCTCTGAGTGAGACACCACACACCTCCTCTCCACCCTGCATTCCCCATGACAATTCAGCCAGCTCCTGTCCCTCTCCGCCTTTGCACCTGGCCTCTAGACAGGAGCTGCCCACATAGTCTCATGTGTCTGTTTGAGCCAAGAAGTTCACTCCTCACCAGTATCATCTCCTGTCTTATAATCCAGTCCAATCTCTGTTTGAAGAGTTGGCTTTGGGAATGGTTTAACTCTTGGGCTAACAGAGTGCCATCCGGAGACCATGACCTTCAGGGTCCCTCTAGTCTCAGTCAGACCATTAAGTCTGGTCTTTTTATGAGAATTTGAGGTCTGCATCCCACTGTTCTCCTGCTCCCTCAGGGATTCTCGGTTGTGTTCCTGGTCAGGGCAGTCATGGGTGGTAGCCAGACACCATCTAGTTCTTCCAGTCTCAGGCTGATGTAGTCTCTGGTTTATGTGGCCCTTTCTGTCTCTTGGGTTCATGTTTACCTTGTGTCTTTGGTGTTCTTCATTCTCCTTTGCTCCAGGTAGGCTGAGACCAATTGATGCATCTTAGATGGCCACTTGCTAGCATTTAATACCCCAGGTGCCACTCACCAAAGTGGGATACAGAATGTTTTCTTAAGCCAGTTGACCTAAATGTCCGCTGAAATCATGGTCCCCAGATTCCTGTCCCTGCTACTCTGGCCTTTGAAGCATTTGGTTATATTCAGGAAACTTCTTAGCTTTTGGTTTAGTCCACTTGTACTGACCTCCCCTGTATTGTATGTTGTCTTTCCCTTCACCTAAAATAGTTCTTGTCTACTGTCTAGTTAATGAATACCCCTCTTCCCCCTTCCCCACCTTCCTAACCATCAAAGAATATTTTCTTCTGTGTTTAAACTTTTTCTTCAGTTCTTATAATGGTGGTCTCATACAATATTTGTCCTTTTGCAACTGAAGAATTTCACTCAGCATAATGCCTTCCAGATTCCTCCACGTTACGAGGTGTTTCACAGATGCATTGTTGTTCTTAATTGTTGCATAATATTCCATTATGCGAATATGCCATAATTTATTTATCCATTCATCCAATGATGGGCACCTTGGTTGCTTCTTTTTGCTATTGTAAGCAGTACTGCAGTGAACATGGGTGTGCATATATCTGTTTGTGTGAGGGCTCTTATTTCTCTAGGATATATTCCAAGTAGTAGGATTGCTGGATTGTATGGTAGTTCTGCTTCTAGCTTTTTAAGGAAGTACCAAGTTGATTTCCAAAGTGGTTGTACCATTTTACATTCCTACCAGCAGTGTATAAGTGTTCCAGTCTCTCCACAGCCTCTCCAACATTTATTATTTTGTGTTTTTTGGATTAATGGCCAGCTTTTTTTTTTTTTTTGCTGAGGTGGTATCTCATTGTAGTTTTGATTTGCATTTCTCTAATGGCTATTGATCGTGAGCATTTCCTCATGTATCTGTTAGCCGTCTGAATGTCTTCTTTGTTGAAGTGCCTGTTCATATCCTTTGCCCATTTTTTAATTGGGTATGTGTCTTTTTGTTTTTGAGTTTTTGCAGTATCATATAGATTTAGAGATTAGATGCTGATTAGATTTGTTGTAGCCAAAAACTTTTTCCCCGTCTGAAGGTAACCTTTTCATTCATTTGGGTACGTCTTTGGATGGGCATAAGTGTTTGATTCTCAGGAGTTCCCGGTTACCTAGTTTCTTTTCAGGTATTTGTGCATTGTTAGTAATGTTTTGTATACTGTTTATGCCACGTGTTAGGGCTCTTAGCATTGTCCCTATCTTCTCTTCTATAGTCTTTATCGTTTTAGATTTTATATTTAGGTTTTTGATCCATTTGGAGCAAGTTTATGTGCATGGTGTAATATATGGGTCTTGTTTCACTTTTTTGCAGATGGATACTCAGTTATGCCAGCACCATTTGTTAAAGAGACTGTCTTTCCCCATTTAACTGACTTTGGGCCTTTGTCAAATATGAGCTTCTCATATGTGGATGGATTCTCAGTTCTGTTCCCTTGCTCTGTGTATCCGTTGTTGTACCAGTACCAGGCTGTTTTGGCTACTCTAGCGGTATAATAGGCTCTAAAATCAGGTAGAGTGAGGCCTCCTGCTTTGTTCTTCTTTTTCAGAAATGCTTTACTTTTTTTTTTTTTTTTACTTATCTAGGGCCTCTTTCCCTTCCCTATGAAGTTGGTAGTTTGTTTCTCCATCTCATTAAAAAATGTCATTGGAATTTGGATCGGGATCGCATTGTATCTGTAGATCGCTTTAGGTAGCATAGACATTTTCACAATGTTAAGTCTTCCTATGCATGAGCAAGGTATGTTTTTCTGCTTACATAGGTCTCTTTTGGTTTCTTGCGGTAGTGTCTTGCAGTTTTCTCTGTATAGGTCTTTTATGCGTCTGGTTAGATTCATTCCTAAGTATTTTATCTTGCTGGGGGCTACTGTAAATGGTATTGGTTTGTTGATTTCCTCTTCAACATTCTCTTTGTTGGTGTAGAGGAATCCAACTGATTTTTGTATATTTGTTTTGTATCCTGATACTCAGTTGAATTCTTCTATTAGTTTCAGTAGGTTTCTTGAGGATTCTTGAGGGTTTTCTGTGTATAAGATTATGTCATCTGTAAATAGAGATACTTTTGTTTCTTCCTTACCAATATGGATGCCCATTATGCCTTTATCTTGCATTATTGCTTGGGCTAGGGCATCCTTGTGTGGTTCCCTTTCTCAAGGGGAATGTTTTCAGGCTCTCTCCATCTAGAATGACGTTGGCTATTGGCTTTGTATAAATGCCCTTTTTATGCTGAGGAGTTTTCCTTCTATTCCTATCTTGCTGAGAGTTTTTTATCATGAATGGGTGTTGGACTTTGTCAAATGCCTTTTCTGCATCAATTGATAAGATCATGTGGTTCTTGCCTTTTGTTTTATTTATGTGATGGATTACATTGATTGTTTTTCTAATGTTGCACTATCCCTGCATACCTGATATGAATCCCACTTGGTCATGGTGAATTATTTTTTTGATATGTTGTTGAATTCTATTGACTAGAATTTTGTTGAGGATTTTTGCGTCTAGGAATGTGATACATTTTAATGGTTAACTAATCTGTTATGTTTTTATTTCAGCAGGGTTCAAGGAGGGACATGGCCAAGTTCATGATAATCACATGCCTTCAAATAGCACGTTGATGACCATTTGTCTTTAGCACTTTGATATGGAAGGAAGGTAGATTGGCTCACTGAGAAAAGCATTGCCGTTGTTAGCATCAGGGAAAAAAATGCGTTTAGTGTTTAAAGTGTCTAGTACCTAGTAGGCATTCAGTTAATGGAAGCTGCTTTTCTGCAGCTATTCTCAGCCTTTTACTGTGGGGCCTCAGACAGGTATTCACTTCTGTTTCTCTTCATTTTCTTGTCTTTGAAAGTGAATCTAATTCATTCTCAGCAGATTTTTTCTGGACTGAGAACATTTAATAACTCTGATATAAACATTTAAGTTTTGGAGTTAGAAACAAAACTGGTTATAGAAATACTGGTTTAAGTATCTGATCTAGTTTTAAGTAAGTAAATATGCTTGCATTGGTTTGGATCTTTTTTTTAATTTTTATTGTGCTTTAAGTGAAAGTTTACAAATCAAGTCAGTCTCTCATACAAAAATTTATATACACCTTGCTATATACTCCTAATTGCTACCCCTTCAATGAGACAGCCGGCTCCTTCCCTCCACTCTCTCTTTTCGTGTCCATTCCGCCAGCTTCTGACCCCCTCTGCCCTCTCATCTCCCCTCCAGACAGGAGATGCCAGCATAGTCTCATGTGTCTACTTAATCCAAGAAGCTCACTCCTCACCTGTATCATTTTCTATCCCATAGTCCACTACAATCCCTGTCTGAAGAGTTGGCTTTGGGAATGGTTCCTGTCTTGGGCTAACAGAACTGGGGACCATGACCTCCGGGGTCCTTCTAGTCTCAGACCATTAAGTCTGATCTTTTTATGAGAATTTGGGGTCTGCATCCCACAGCTCTCCTGCTCCCTCAGGGGTTCTCTGTTGTGTTCCTTGTCAGGGCAGTCAGCGGTTATAGCCAGACATCATCTAGTTCTTGGTTTGGATCATTTTTGATCGCAAAATGCTCACAATATGTTGGTTAGCCTGATCGGAGTGCATGTCCCCCTAGGGATGTTACTACTGCAGGGAAGATTAGAACAGTGCTTCCTTTTTCTGCAGGTGCCGGAGCTCAGCATAGACATCCTGGGTAAACGTAGAAAATTCTGAGAAAACCTATTCCAAAGAGGATTGATAGAAATTTTTTAAATTAGCTATAACTAATATTCCTTCTTTTCCGAAGACATCCTCTCTGAGGAAAGGCCATTTAGTAACAGAATAACTGGCTCAGATTTTCCCTGAATCTCCCCTTTTGGGGAAGAGAATGTACAGTTCCATCACCAAGCAGGACGTAAATATTCTCACTTCCCTTCAGATCACAGGGTTCAGAACTGCATTTGTTTGATGCCTTTATGTAATGCTGGTTTGATAAGGAGCCAGTACATCCCTTTCTCTAGTAAGAGAAATAAAATGCAACTCAAGTTCAGAACAAATTGAAAAAAGAATCCATACAGTGGCATGTGACATTATGTATAGTGTAGATCAAAGGAAATTATATTTTAATGTCATGAACACAGCAGAGACTTATAAAGCCTCTGCAACTGATAGGGAACTGAAATGGCATTTTTTTAAAGGCTAGAAGTTCACAGACTGCTTCCATTCGTATCTGACATCAGCAGGCTCTTGATAATGCACTGTGTACTTATTTATTGATCAGACCATTTAAGTAGTAAGACATGAGAAAGTGGACACTATTGTCTGGTAATTGACCATATTGGAGAGTTAAGTGTTCTGACAAGGAACTAAGTGTGTTTAACCTTCAGATAAAATCAATTTTCAGATAATGCTTACTTTGGTAATGAACCAAAGCTGCTAAGAAACTTTGTACTATAGATGCTCCGAAAGCAATACTGTTTTGACGGCAACTATCATAGTCGTAATGACCAGATTGGTTTCTGAGTGCTGTCGGTCTCCTAGGGCAACCTGGACAGGGGCTAGTGACTTTCATACTGTCCTTAGGACAAAAGCTCAAATGGGAAAGGACGGAAGTAAGCAGCACTGCTCACTCCTTTACTCATTTAGGAAACATATTTTGGTATCTACCACGTGTTACCATCATGCTAGATTCTAAGGCTCTGAAGATAGATACATGCGTAGTACCTGACTTGGAGGAAATTATGTTTCGGTAAAATAGTTTTCCAACTTTGGTTTATCTGTTAAATCTTTAAAACCAAGGCCTATGTGAGCCCCTTGTTTATAAAAAGTAGAAGAAGGGTACCCCAAATCCTACCCTCTTTACCTTGGAGTCCTTTTCTTGTAGACTCGTTGAATGCAGCTTGAAATCACCTTCTCTTAGAGACAGATTCATAAGCAAATATCACAACTCATGGTTAATGACATCATAGAGGTTTGAACAAAGTTGACAGGAGAGTACAAAGAGGATATGGCTAAGTCTGCCTGCGAGGGTGGCAAAGTCTTCATAGAAGAAATGACTTGAAGCTCTGTCTACTCTGAATGAGTAGAAGCTCACCAGGGACAGAAGGGCGTTCAAGGCAGTGTGGATAGACCATGTAAAGGCTGCGGTGTGGTTGGGAAAGAATAGTGGGACAAGAACGTAGACGAGCCTCGAAATTCTATAGACGCTTGCAGAGAAGTGTTTATGCTGAAGAGTAATGTAATCAGATTTGGATTTTAGTGAAGTGTCATAACAACCCCAGAGAAAGCACAGGGGGCTTTTTTAGATCAGATCTGATGAAGGTTCACTTAGGGCAATAGTAGTGATATTTGAGAGGAGGGCACATTCCAAAGAGATTTAAGAGGTGACCACTGACAGATGCGGATGGTTGGCTAAATGTGTAGACCTGGGGAATGAGGAGGAGAAGGTAAGGATGACTTCGATACCTAACCCTGAGGCTTGCATGGATGGTGATGCGCCATACAGGGAAGAGTTGGGATCAGCATGGGAATCAAGGGGGAATCAGTTGAGTTTTGCAGGTGTTGAGTTCGAACCTCTAAGTGATGCAAATGGTTAATGTGTTCAGCTGCTAACTGAAAGATTTGAGGTTCTAGTTCACCCAGAGGCACCGCAGAAGAAAGGCCTGGCAATCTAATTTAAAAAATCAGCCACTGAAAACTCTATGGTGTGCAGTTCTGTTCCGACACACATGGGGTCACCATGAGTCAGAATCAACTTGACAGCAACTGGCAACTGGTGGGACGTCTAGGTAGAGAGCTTTAGCTGACAGCTGAAGATAAAGTCTGGGGTAAGAAATACCGATTTAGAGATAATTAATTGAAAGCATAGGCTTGGGTTGTTCACTAGCGGTAGCTTAAAAAAAAAAACAACCATTGCTGTCAAGTCGATTCTGACTCATAGCAACCCTATGGAGAGTGTAGAACTGCTCCACAGGGTTTCCAACGAGCAGCTGGTGGATTTGAACTGCCAACCTTTTGGTTAGCAGCCCTAGCTCTTAACCACTGTGCCACCAAGGCTCCTGGTGGTGGCTAGAGGAGTAAAATCCAGCAAAGGAAAACAGCCAGAGACATTACTTGATATCCAGGAAAGAGTAGTTTTGCAAAGGAAGAGTTTTCAGAAGGAGAAATTAGTACTATCCTATACCACAGAATATGGGGCAGTTCTACTCTGTCCTATAGGGTCGCTATGAGTCGGAACCGACTTGATGGCACTGGGTTACTGGGATACCACAGAAAGGGTAGAAAAATGTGAATCTTCTGAGGACATTGGCTTTGACAGCTGGAAGGCTACTCATCTTAAGCAAGAAGTGTTTCAGTGCAGTGATGAGAGTGGAGGCTGGGTCAGAATAGTTTGAGAAGAGAAGGTAGCACAAGTAAGGAAGTGGAGATGGTGATGCATGCTCGATGCTTTGGGAAGGAAGGGGAGACTCTGGCTTAAGGGAGAAGCAGAGTGGAAAGTGGGTATGTGCATGAGTTGAACAGGTCTGTAGGCTGGGGCATCTATATGTCATTGGAATAGTTAGGGCTTTGAAATCAGACTGAGAATCAAACCCCAGACCTGCCATTTGTTAGACGTTGGCTTTAAGCAAGTTCTTCTATGAGCCTTAGTTTCCTCTTTTATAAAACAGATGGCTACTACCCATCTCTTGGAGTTTTGTGAGGATTGAATGAAGTGACATGAAAGGCACCTAGAACCACAGAAGGCATTCACAAAGTGGTAGTTTTGTTGTTGTTTTGTTTTTCCTGTAAGGAGAAGAGGTTGAAGATGGGAGAGAAGGAGGGGATGAGATATATAGCCTCAGAGAAAGGAAGCAGATGGGAATGGGATCTAGAACCCAGGTAGATGGTTAGCTGCTAAGGGAGGAGGGACATGTCCTGGGCAATAGGAGGGAAGGACAGAGATAAAATGAAGCACCAGGCAGAATAACTGAGAGGCTGTTGCAGTAACAGCCTTGGATTCCAAACCAAAAACCAAACCCATTGCTGTCGAGTCAATTCTGATTCATAGTGACCCAACAGGAGAGAGCAGAGCTGCCCCATATGGTTTCCAAGGAGCAGCTGATGGATTCGAACTACTGACCTTTTGGTTAGCAGCCCAGCCCTTAACCACTTCACCCCCAGGGCTCCCAGCCTTGGATAGAATTTTGTTAAAGTGACAAGGGTGTGTCTCTCGCTACTCGTCCACCGTGGATCAGGAGGAGGCTTTGTTCACCTTAGGTCAAGACCTCAAGCTGGTGGAGGCGCCACCGCAGTCATCACATAGCAAGTCGGAAGGCTACAGCCCACTGAGGAGGCCAAGACAACACCCAGAAGTTGGGGAGAACGGGAGCTATTTGGTGAAGAGCCAGTGACCAGCATAGTGAGTGCAGCACAGGCGTAGGTCTGTATGGAGGCGATGGGGATGGCATCCCTTTTCTGGGTGAAGGAGGCAGCAGAAGTGTGGTCCACCAGGAGTAGAGTTAGGGGCTTGACAAGAGTAGTAAACATTTGGAACAGCCATTTGTTAAAATAATTAAACGGGAACATAGCAGCAAAGGAAAAGGAAGTAGTTCCGGTTAAATATTTATCGTTAGGGCCTCATGCAGAATGAAATGGTAATGCAGCTGCAGCTCAGGTTCTTAGCTCAGCTGTAGCTTAAAATTAGAAGCTGCCCATCAATAACCCACCCAAGGGAGTGATTTCTCCTGTAGCAGCACGCAGGCTAGAAAGGAAATGCACAGAGAGTAAGCTTTCTTGAAACGGGAGGAAACCACTGCAGAGAGAGAACGTGCAAGACAGAGGACTGTACGTCTGTCCCTGGAAGTGCGTCCATCTGTGAGCGCATCTGATGCTGCCCTAGCACCAGGCACTGTACGGGACCAAGAGAACTTGATGACTTTGTTCTTGCTCTCAAAGAACATAGACAGCTTGGTCGAAAAGTCAACATCCATGCTATCAGTTTCGGGGCTTACTTATTTTGTGTCTGTCATTTATTGCCTTGGTTAGTATAATTTTGGGGAAGGGATTCATGGAAAAGATGGGATTAAAATCAGACCTTGAAGAATAGGTTTAACTTGGAAGGTGTGAAAGGGAGGGAGAGTGCAAGAGTGATGATACGATTAAGGCCTGATGATGTTGAAAATGGTTTATATGGGGAACAGGAAGGAGACTAGCCAGAAAGAAGAGGAAAGGATTAGAGCAGGGAATCGGGGGCATCGGGTGGAACTGACAGTGTGGGGCTGATTACAAGCTGATAAAATGTGGACAGAAATGAGAAATCCTTGCAGGAGGCATGGCATTGTCTCAACTAGATTTTAATGACTTTCTGTTAACTTCAGAATGAAGTCCCAGTCTTCAGTCTTGTTTGGACCTGCCCACTTTGAAGGGACAATTGGCTATCCAAAAGAAAATTAGGATGGGGAAACTAGAATGAGGGACCAGAAGGCAGATGCTTGAGGTACCGTTAGAATCAAAACGACTTAGCCACAGCCTAGGTTTAGGAGTGTGGGGTCCCGCAGTGGTATAAACGGTCGAAGCGTCCCTGCTAACCACAAGGTTGGGGCTCAAGTCTACCTAGAGGCACCTCAGAAGAAAGACCCGGGAATCCACTTCCAAAAAATCAGCCATTGAAAACCTGTGGAGCGCAGTTCTACTCTGAGACACATGGGGTTGCCATGAGTCAGAATCGACGCGATGGTGACTGGTTTCATTTCTTTTCTTTTCTTTCTTTTTTTAAGGTTCAGGAGTGCAGCTCAGCACCTTTCAGGGGCTGTAACTAAGCCAGACAGGATCCCAGCCCTAGTAGCAGACCAGAGAGTGGGAGGACCCCAAAACAGAGGCCCTTTTTTTTTTTTTTTTTTTTACAGCTTTACTGCGATATAGTTCTTACATGAAACAATTCACCCAAAGTGTACAATTCGGTGGTTTTTTATATATTCATAGATATGTGCAACCGTTACCATTTTCATTACCCAAAAAAGAAACTCCATAATCTACTAGCCATCATCTTCTGTCTCCCCACAAACCCTAGCCCTGGGCAACCACTGAATCTACTTTCTGTCTATAAATTTAGCTAGCCTGAACATTTCATATAAATGGAGTCAAACAATATATGGCGCTGTACGGCCGCCTTCTTTCACTGAGCGTAACATTTTCTGTGTTGTAGCATGTATCAGTACTTTATTTCTTTATACTGCTGAATAATACTCTGTTGAATGGGTATACCATGCTTTGGTTATCCACGCATCAGTTGATGTACATTTGGGTTTTTCATTTTGTAACTATTATAAATACTTCTGCTATGAACATTCATGTACACGCTTCTGCGTGCACGTATGTCTTCATTTCTCTTAGGCATATACCTTGGTGGCGAAATAGTTAAGCAGTTGGCTGCTAAACGACAGGTCAGCAGTCCGAGGCCATTGGCCACTCTGCAGAAGGAAGACGTGGCAATCTGCTACCACAGCCCTAGAAACCCTATGGGGCAGTTTTGCTCTGTCCCGTAGGGTCACTAGGAGTCAGAATTGACTCAGTGGCAATGGGAATATACCTAGGAGTTGAATTGTTAGGTCACATGGTAACTCTGTGTTTAACTATATGAGTAATTGCCAGATTATTTTCCAAAATGGCTGAATCATTTTACATTTCCACTGCGGTATACGAGAATTCTAATTTCTCCACATCCTTGCCAACACTCGCTGGTATCTGTTTATCCTAGGGGGTGTAAAAAGGAGCCCTGGTGAGGCTTCACTCTACCTGATTTCAGAACGTGTTATACAGCCACAGTAGTCAACAGCCTGGTACTGGTACAACAACAGGCACATAGACCAATAGAACAGAATTGAGAACCCAGATATAAATCCATCCACATATGACCATCTGATATTTGACAAAGGCCCAGTGTCAGTTAATTGGGGAAAAGATAGTCTTTTTAACAAATGGTGCTGGCATAACTGGATATCCATTTGCAAAAAAATGGAACAGGACCCATACCTCACACCATGCACAAAAACTAACTCCAAGTGGATCAAAGACCTAAACGTAGAGACTAAAACGATAAAGATCCTGGAAGAAAAAACAGGGACAACGTTAGGAGCCCTAATACAAGGCATAAACAGAATACAAAACATTACCAAAAATGATGAAGAGAAACCAGATAACTGGGAGCTCCTAAAAATCAAACACCTATGCTCATCTAAAGACTTCACCAAAAGAGTAAAAAGACCACCTACAGACTGGGAAAGAATTTTCAGCTATGACATCTCCGACCAGCGCCTGATCTCTAAAATCTATATGATTCTGTTAAAACTCAACCACAAAAAGACAAACAACCCAATCAAAAAGTGGGCAAAGGATATGAACACATACTTCACTAAAGAAGGTATTCAGGCAGCTAACAGATACATGAGAAAATGCTCTTGATCATTAGCCATTAGAGAAATGCAAATTAAAACTACAATGAGACTCCATCTCACTCCAACAAGGCTGGCATTAATCCAAAAAACACAAAATAATAAATATTGGAGAGGCTGCAGAGAGATTGGGACTCTTATACACTGCTGGTGGGAATGTAAAATGGTACAACCACTTTGGAAATCTATCTGGTGTTTCCTTAAAAAGTTAGAAATAGAACTACCATACAACCCAGAAATCCCACTCCTAGGAATATACCCTAGAGAAATAAGAGCCTTCTCACGAACACATATATGCACACCCATGTTTATTGCAGCTCTGTTTACAACAGCAAAAAGCTGGAAGCAACCAAGGTGTCCATCAACGGATGAATGGGTAAATAAATTGTGGTATATTCACACAATGGAATACTACTCATCGATAAAGAACAGTGACGAACCTGTGAAACATTTCATAACATGGAGGAACCTGGAAGGCATTATGCTGAGTGAAATTAGTCAGAGGCAAAAGGACAAATATTGTATAAGACCACTATTATAAGATCTTGAGAAATAGTATAAACTGAGAAGAACACATACTTTTGTGGTTACGAGGCGGGGAGGGAGGGAGGGTGGGAGAGGGTTATTTACTGATTAGTTAGTAGATAAGAACTGCTTTAGGGGAAGGGAAGGACAATACTCAATACATGGAAGGTCATCTCAACTGGACTGGACCAAAAGCAAAGAAGTTTCCAGGATAAACTGAATGCTTCAAAGGTCAGCAGAGCAAGAGTGGGGGTTTGGGGACTATGGCTGAAGGGGGCTTCTAAGTCAATTGGCAAAATAATTCCATTATGAAAACATTCTGCATCCCACTTTGAAATGTGGCGTCTGGGGTGTTAAATGCTAACAAGCGGCCATCTACGATGCATCAATTGGTCTCAACCCACCTGAATCAAAAGAGAATGAAGAACACCAAGGTCATACGATAACTGTGAGCCCAAGAGACAGAAAGGGCCACATGAACCAGAGACTGCCATCATCCTGAGACCAGAAGAACTAGATGGTGCCCGGCCACAACCAGTGACTGCCCTGACAGGGAGCACAACAGAGAACCCCTGAGGGAGCAGGAGATCAGTGGCATGCAGACCCTAAATTCTCATAAAAAGGCCATACTTAATGGTCTGACTGAGACTAGAGGAATCCCAGCGGTCATGGTCCCCAAACCTTCTGTTGGCCCAGGACAAGAACCATTCCCGAAGACAACTCATCAGACATGGAAGGGACTGGACAATGGGTTGGAGAGAGATGCTGACGAAGAGTGAGCTACTTGTATCAGGTGGACACTTGAGACTGTATTGGCATGTCCTGTCTGGAGGGGAGATAGGAGGGTAGAGAGGGTTAGAAACTGGCAAAATTGTCACGAAATGAGAGACTGGAAGGAGGGAACAGGCTGACTCCTTAGGGGGAGAGTAAGTGGGAGTATGGAGTAAGGTGTGTATAAGCTTATATGTGAGAGACTGACTTGATGTGTAAACTTTCACTTAAAGCACAATAAAAATTATTTAAAAAAAAAAAAAGGAGCCCTGGTGGCACAATGATTAAAGGCTCTGCTGCTATCTGAAAGGTTGGTCGTTGGAACTCACCCAGCGGCTCCACAGGGGAAAGACATGGCAATCTGCTCCCACAGAGATTTCAGCCTAGGAAACCTTATGGGGCAGTTCTACCCTGTCCTGTAGTGTCACTGTGACTCAGAATCGACTCAAGGGCAATGGTATACCCCTGGCCAAGGGAATGAGAATTTCTGGGGGTATAGTTCAGGTATCTGTACATTTTTAAATCTACCCACATGATTCTGATGCACAGTGAGGGTTGGAAGCCAGTGGTATAAACAGTTCAGCAGGATTAAATAGTAGAATGAATTTATCGATTATATGTACTGTTCTGATAACCACTTGTCTTTTTATTTTGACCTGTAAGCTTCTGAGACACCTTCTAACCGAACGTGACCAAAAACATTGAGCCATGGTTGCAGTGTACATAGCTGACATTGAATAACAGCAGAGAGAAAACCCAGTGTGCAGTTAATAAGTCAGCTGACTGCTTCTACCCAAGTAAACCCCAATTAAAAAGTTTGATCAGAGTTGAGTTCCTTCATTTCATTTCCATTTATATAGATACCTATTAGACACTCATTTATTTCCAGTTATTTTCATCTCTTTGAGTTTAGCATACAGTGATGGTTTGCAAGGAAATGAATTATTTCATTGATTAGTTTATTATGCAGCTTTAATTGGATGTAATGGATCACTGATAGATTTGCCAATAGTTGGTTCGTAGGTACAAGCATTTCCTCTGGTTGCGCTGGTTTGAACAGGCACCATATTTATGTGAACGCTGACGTGTCTTATTGACCTGATGCATCCAGATGACCGAGAGTAAATCAATCAAGGTGATGTCTCGTTACCATAAGCTCGGTTGTTTCTAGAGGACTAGGGTATGTTTAGGAAACCCTGGTGGTGTAGTAGTTAAGTGCTATGGCTACTAACCAAGAGGTCAGCAGTTCAAATCCTCCAGGTGCTCCTTGGAAACTCTATGGGGCAGTTCTACCCTGTCCTATAGGGTCGCTATGAGTCGGAATCGACTTGACAGCAGTGGGTTTTTTTGGGTTAGGGTATGTTTATTTCTTTATAGGGATTATGTCTCCTGTATAAATTTTAGGTCTAGTCATAAAACTGTTAAGATGAGAACTAATCTGGGATATCATGCCATTAAATTGGCGTGAAGTTTCCAATGCTGAAAGAGTGAATTTTCATTGTTTGGGCCCTTTTTTAGAAGTATCAGATGTCCCCTGACTTAAATTTGAGCTACACGGTTTCAGAAAATGAAAACTCATATTCCAGGAAGAAGAAATAGGCAGTGCAGAAATGTTAGGAATCCAGCGTGTGTGCTGATGGCAGCCTGGCCAGGACTGCGTGGTTTCATTGTGAATTGAGATTCCTTAAACAAGGTCAAAGAAGCGGGGGATGGAAAGGGAGATCAGGATGAGGGATGGTGGAGAAAGGTGTGCAAAAGGAACTGTAGTGTTGTCTTAATAGAACTGCTCAAAATGTGTTCAATAGTCCAGGCCTCCTCTTCATCTCAAAAACAAACCCGGTACTGCTTGTATTTAGTTTAAGATTAGTTCTGTCTCGATTAAATGGAAAGAATATGGCATGTAGACCCATTGGCATGATGTACATCCTAGAGAACATTGGAATGGAAACAAACACGGGAAGGAAGACGTGTTCTTTAATATTTTCTCCATCTGGCTAGCTTTCCCATTTCCCAGTCTTTTCTCTTCATATGCCTCATCTTTGCTTGCTTCTTCTTTCTTTTTCTTTAATTTAATAAAAACTATTTTGCTTATAAACTGCAACCTGGAGAAAAAAATGCAGAGTATATTATGCATCTTTAAAAACAAAGAGGAAAAGAAACTAACTCCGTTAATAACTTCCACTTGGAGTGCTTGGGCTGCTTGCAAGGCCCAGGGGACTAATCTGCTGGATGTGGAAGGCTGTGGAGCCATTTGTCCTGGGAGAAGCCTACGTTACAAAGAAGAGGAAAGAGTCATGGGGGGAGGGGGAGGCTCTGCTGATGAAAGGAGCTGTCAAATTAGCAGGCCTGGAAGTTGTAGTGCATATTGTTATGAGCTGCTCAAGTTCACACCAGAGCAACCCAGCTCCATCCGTCTTTCTCAGTTTACATTTTAATTGGCTTGTAGTTAAGTTTTTTAAACACTGCAAGATTGCTGACATACACTGTAATATCATGTGAATAATTTATGGAGGTTGCACAAGACAAGCTTTTTCTTTGACTTGAGAATCCAGGGGGAAGGGGTAGACGAAGGATGGATGGCGAGGTCCGTGGGAGGGGACCAGGACGGAGGAGCAGGCAGGACTGCTCGTTGTATGCTGGTTGTTAAGTGTTTCTGTTGGTGTGGTCAGCGGCGTTTGGGATTTCAGGGAGGTTTGTACAATACAATCTTACTAATAACAATCCTGTCAAGAGAGCACCCAATTAAATTCAATTGGTTTTATGACTCCCTCTTGGTTTTTTAAAATGTGTGGATATAAACCTCTTTGATGTGAGTATTGGATAACAAAGGTGGTTTTTAATTTTTTTTTATTTTTGGATTGGTTTTAATGATTTTTCCTCCTACTGAGAATTCACTTGTTTATAATGCAGGAGTAGGCATATTACCAAACTGTCTTTCTCCCTTCTGCTCCCACAGTAGTCTGGAGAAAATGGAACTGGTGTCAGTGGGCATCATCCCAGCTGAGAACCTGACTGCTGCTGGGAGTGGTTTGCTGGGCAGCTCTGAGTCGAGAATATCACCTAATTAAGACCTGTGGGAGAATCCGCTTCCTCTTCTAAAATATACTTTTTCTTGTTACAAAAAAACTAAATTACATAAAATTTGGAGAGTACAAAGAAAAGAATTAAAATCACCTAAATACCTCCCTCCATTGATAGTAATTGGAATGTTTTTTGTTTATATCCTTCCAGTCTTTTTTCTATTCGTATACAGTGAACAAAATTCAGTCATATATACTGCTTAGAATTCACTTTTTCTTACCAAATACTATTTCATGGGTGTTTTCTCATGTAAGTAAATAATCTACAGTGCCATTTTAATGACTGCATAATTTGCTCATATGCAAGTTTAAGCTAAAGTTGAAGAAAATTAGAACCAGTCCACGAGAGCTAAAGTACAACCTTGAGTATATTCCATCTGAATTTAGAGACCATCTCAAGAGTAGATTTGACACATTGAACACTAATGACTGGAGATCAGATAAACTCTGGAATGACATGAAGGACATCACCCACAGAGAAAGCAAGGGGTCAGTAAAAAGACCAGAGAGAAAGAAAAGACCAAAATGGATGTCAGGAGCAACTCTGAAACTTGCTCTTGAATGTAAAATAGCTAAAGTGAAAGAACAAATGAAGTAAAAAAGCTAAACAGAAGATTTCATTAAAAGGCTGGCACGAGTAGATGAAGTAAACTGTTATAACGATATGTGCAAAGACCTGCAGATAGAAAACCAAAAGGGAATAACACACTCAGCCTTACTCAAGCTGAAAGAACTGAAGAAAAAATTCAAGACTTGAGTTGAAATATTTAAGAATTCTACAGGGAATATATTGAACAACATAGGAAGCATCAAAAGAAGATGCAAGGAATACACAGAGTGACTGTTCCAAAAAGAACTGTTCCAGGTTCAACCATTTCGGAGGTAGCTGGACCTTGTGAAGAAGAATGGGGCATCAGGATTGGAGGAAGACATATTAACAACCTGCAATGCAGATGACACAACCTTGCTTGCTGAAAGTGAAGAGGACTTGAAGGACTTACTGATGAAGATCAAAGACCACAGCCTTCAGTATGCATTACACCTCAACATAAAGAAAATAAAAATCCTCACACCTGGACCAGTAAGCAACATCATGGTAATAAAGAAAAGATTGATGTTGTCAAGGATTTCATTTTGCTTGGATCCACAATCATTGCCCATGGAAGCAGCAGTCAAGAAATCAGATGATGCCCATGGAAGCAGCAGTTAAGAAATTCAAAGATGCATGGCATTGGCAAATCTCCTGCAATAGACCTCTTTAAAGTGTTGAAAAGCAAAGATGTCACTTTAAGGACTGAAGTGTGCCTGACCCAAGCTGTGATGTTTTCAGTCCCCTCATATGCATGTGAAAACTGGACATTGAATAAGGAAGACTGAAGATTTGATGTCTTTGAATTATGGTGCTGGCGAAGAATATTGAATATACCATGGACTGCCGGAAGAACAAACAAATCTGCCTTGAAAGAAGTACAGTCAGAAGGGTCAGTAGGTGCAAGGATGGCAAGACTTTGTCTCACATACTTTGTACCTGTTATCAGGAAAGACCAATCCCTAGAGAAGGACATCATGCTTGGTAAAATAGAGGGTCAATCAAAAAGAGGAAAACCCTCAACGAGATGCATTGACACAGTGGCTGCAACAATGGGCTCAAACATGGCAGTGATTGTGAGGATGGTGAAGGACCAGGCAGTATTTCGTTCTGTTGTACTTAGGGTCACTATGAGTCAGAATCAACCTGATGGCACCTAACAATAACAACGTGTGTTATTTATGTGAATTTACTATGCTTTATCTAACCTGCCTCCTACTATTGAAATGAAGTCTTGTTTATAATGTTTATCCATTTTAAACAGGGAAGTGATATATTTTTAGTTGAATCTTGGTGTACAATGTTGACTATTTCTTTAAAGAAGTTCCAAGAAGTAGAATTTCTACATGAAGCAAAGAGAGTCTGAGGAAAAGGCCGGCAGTAACTCAAGAGAATTTTATCTTGAAAACAGGGTTAAAACCCAGATTATTTCATTATGAAATGTGTAACTGCTTCCTATTTTTTAAAAAATCGACAATGACAGTACTCCAAGCATCTTTAAAATTATTCAAGGGAATTTTTTTTCCTCGCGGGGTTTCTTAACCACAAAATCTGTTAGGATTAATGTTGGTTATTTTTTCTTTACCAGTTGGTATGTAACTACCTACAATTTCATGAAATCAGCTGAGATGTTTCAGATGTATTGCCTGTCAGCCCCAATAAAGAGGAGGGCAGTTAATTAACGGAGTGTCTTGCTGTTAGACAAACTGGCAGTCAATTGCTTGTAAGTAACATTTAGTTTGATATGGAGTCAAAGGGCAGGAGAATTAGTGTTCAGGCAAGACTAAGTTTTTAAAACACTGAAAAGGAGAGCAGTCTTATTGGGGTTGAGATGAGTAGCCTGTCAATGGGCATGATGTTTTTCTGTTTAAAAATATATTCCTAATTCAGAAAGAATATGAAAGCCATAAGGCTTTTTTTCCCTAAATTTCATTTATTTCTTGTTGTTGAGACTGTACACAGCAAAACATACACCAATTCAACCGTTTCTACATGTACAGTTTAGTGACGTTGATTGTATTCTTCGAGTTAGGCAACCATTCTCACCCTCCTTTTCTGAGTTGTTCCTCCCTCCATAACGTAAACTCACTGCCCCCTAAGGTTCCAGTCTAATCTCCGGAGTTGCTATTGTCAACTTGATCCCTTCTTAAAAAAGCGTAATGCTCAAGGCTGACCTTTCTTTTAGTAGTTAAGCTAAACTGTTGTTTGGTTTTAAGATGACTTCAGGGGATGTTTCTGGTTTAAGGTTTAAAGATTATTTCAGGGCAGTAGTTTCAGGGGTTCATCTACCCTCCAGGGTTACAGGAAGTCTGGAGTCCATGAGAATTTGAAATTCTGTACTGCATTTTTTCCCTTTTGATCAGGATTCTTCTATGGAATCTTTGATCAAAATGTTCAGTAATAGTAAAATCGCATTAAGGGTAGAATTGTACGGCTGGTTATTATAATTGCTGTCAACAAGTTGTACACCTGTAAAAAGTTGTACGACAGATATATTTACAACAGTGACAAAAAAATAGAGTAGCTGCTGTCGCTGCTTATGTACACCCAAACACCTCATGGGATTTGGTTCTTTGGTTTGGAGGTTTAGGGTCATGGCTTCATGGGACATCCCAGTTAATTGGCCTAATAACATGTTTGGTGCTTCTGTCCTACCTTCTAGTTTGTTGTATAGTGCCCGGAATCTTTAAAGCTTGCAAATGACCATCCAGGGCACAACTGGTCTCCATTTACCTGGAGCAACAGAGGACTAGGAGGAGGAGATGGGAGGTGTGGCTAATTGCCTCCATGAACAACTGCCTCCTTTGCCACGAGACCAGAAGAACTGGATGGTACCCAGCTATCGTTACTGAAACACTTAAGGTCTCCTGCCAGTTTGAGATCTTTTCCAATTAAGTCAATGCTGCCCTAAGAAGACAGTCTCCGTCCCCCCTCCCCCCAAGATCAGGCCTGGCTTCAGTGTCATCTGTGTGTGTGTGTCTATTTGTGTGTCTTTGTGCACATGTGCACGTGCAAACTTGCTGTTTAAGAAGATGAAGCAGGAACTCCTTCAACTACCTTCTGTAGACCCTGGAGGAAACCCTGGTAAAGTAGTGGTTAAGAGCTACAGCTGGTAACCAAAAGGTTGGCAATTCGAATCCACCAGGCGCTCCTTGGAAATGCTATGGGGCAGTTCTACCCTGTACTATAGGGTCGCTATGAGTCAGAATGAGACAGCAGTGAATTTGGTTATGGTTTGGGTAGATCCTAGAAGGCCCCACCAATAGCCCTTGGGGACAGCTGTTCCTGCTCAGGCCCATTAGCTGCTTCTTCCTAGGGGTTGCCCCAAGGCACTCTGCACCTGTGTTCAAATCTTCCTTGATAATTGAGGGTAGGAATACACATTCTCTGGGCACAAAGATTGTAGTCAGAAGCCCTTGTCATAATCAACTCTTCCAGAGGGAGAGTCATTGCAAAAGACACAATCTAATTTTTCAAGTGTTGCAATGTTTGTGAAACATTTCTCTGTCTCCAAACAATAAGGATATGAGAGCCCAGTGCTATTAGAAGCTCAAGTGACTTTGTTTTGAGATTCCACTGGAGTCACTGAACTCTGGAACTTTTTTTTCTTTCTTCCTCCCTCTGGAGCCAAGAAACATCTTTTGGCAATAACCACATTAAAATGTGTATACCTGGCAAGAGTGAGGCAATTCCCACTCAATTACTGGTTTTCACTCTTTGTATTGGCTATTCATTATTTCATCAACAAGAGTTTATTTTTTTAGCGCCGATTTTGTGCCCATCTAGGCAGTATGGAATACAAGGTGTAGGTTACGGTCATTTCGCTTGTGCCCTTCCAAGAAAGCAAAATAAATACACAGCCCGCTTACAGACAATCAATAGCAATGTTTATATTTGTATCGGTCCCATGTTTCAGCTGAGGAAAGTATTTATTATTCTGGAAGGGAAAACAGCAGCTGAATTAATGGTAGTTTCTGAATGGGCCCTAAACTGCTCAAAATACTAGTATTTTCAGTTAGGTAGGCTGTTGAGGTTTGCTTTCTTTCCAGAGTTCTTAAGAATTAGCAAAGTCTAAACCAGCTGTTTTCAGACCAGATACAATTGCCTACCTTGAGTCCGTCTTTCCCTCTGCCAAGTTTCAGCTTGTGAAATATTTTAGAGCCTAGTCCAAAACACCCCCGAGGCAATGAGACGATGGTAGGTGCCACCTTCAGTCATCATGTTTTCACAAGGACATGGTGAAGTTTAGAATAATGACCAGGTAGAGGAAGGAAGCTATGAGTCTGAATCAATTTGATGGCGCTGGGTTTGTTTTTGTTTGTTTGTTTGTTTTGGTTTAGAGAAAGGAGGAGGTGGGAAGGGAGGAGTAGACGCGTTTGTGTATTTTTTTTTAAGATGGGGGCAGGGGGGCTTGAATGAATAAATTACTCTCTTTTCTCTGCTGCTCTTTTCCTAGTTGGCCAAAGGGAGGGAGCATGGTTGCTCAGGAAAGGGATGGATTAAAAGGAGACCTTGCATCAGGTTAAGGTGCTTGTAGGCTGATAATGGCTAACAGGGTTGGAGTGTTAAAATCTTCTCATGTAAACATTTTGCAATTCTCTTGGCCCTCCTTCTCCCTGGTATTAAACCACGTTACTTAATTCCTAACCCCTAGAGCAGAGTTAAGGAGACCTGGTGGTCCAATGGTTAAGCACTCAGCTGCTGATCAGAGGGTCAAGGGTTGGAACCTACTAGTCAGTCTCTTTTGGGAGAGAAAGATATGGCTGTGTACTTCCGTAAAGATTAACCAAAAAACCTAAACCTGTTGCTACTGATTCCAACTCATAGCGACCTTATAACATTCCTATAGGACAGACTAGAACTGCCCTATAGGGTTCTCAAGACTGTAATCTTTATGGAAGCAGATTGCCACATCTTTCTCCTGCTGAGTGGCTCGTGCATTCTAACTGCCAACGGTTAGCAGCCGAGTTCTTTAACCCTGCACCACCAAAGCTCCTTCTGTAAAGATTACAGCCTTGGAAACCCTATGGGGCAGTTCTACTCTGTCCTGTTGAGTCGCTGTGAGTTGCCATCAACTCAGTGGCACACAACAGCAACAGAGCAGGGATTGGCAAACTTTTTTGGTAAAGGGCCAGATAGTAAATAATTTAGGCTTCGCAGGCAGTGTAGGCCTTTGTTGTATATTCTTTTTTCTCTCTCTCTTTTGTTTTTTACAACACTTAAAAAATGTAAAGAAAACTATTCTTAGCTCACGGGCTGTACAGAAACTGACTGTGGGTTGGCTTTGTCTTGTAGACTCCAGTTTGTCCACCCATGCCCTAGAGAAATATGGGGGTCCTGGGTGAGCATGTGCGACATCCAAGCGGGCTTTCATTTTCCTCTGCCTGCTTTGTTCTCATCTGGCCACTGGCTGTCTCCGGAGCTTGTCCCTGCAGCCTTGCTCTCCCATGTGATGTGATGGTGTGAAGCGGTGTTTCCAGGGGAGGGTCTGCAGGGGCGAACATGTCTCTAATGAACCCGTTCATTTAGTGCCATTATCCTTTATCTTGAACGCAGCTCTGCTAGGAGAGGATAAGGAGAGTGCTCGATTATGGTAACTATTTCACATCGTCTGTGTTTGCATGATGAAGTACATAAAGCCCAGCAGATAAAGCTGTCAGTCACCAAGTGTCACTGGGTGCCTCTCCGTTTTTAGCATTTAATAATCATGGTCTGTGTGCCAGATGTTGTTGAATTAAAACCTCAGGTCACAATCCTTGTCCACAACTCTGACCCATGACATTTGGGATATGTAAGTTATGGCTGATACCCACCAACTGAAGAATGTCATTGGCAAATGATGGCTTCGCTGATGCTTCTTTACTTATTTGCTTGTTGCCTGTATTGGAGTACTCTGGACTGTTATTTGCCTTTCCAGCCTGTTTTCTGTCTCCCTGATTAAATGTTAAGCACCTCTAGTCCAGGATTTCTTTGAAGCCTAAAGTCTGTTGGAATACGATCATGGTATTTTTGAGATTGTCAAAGGGACAACTTTCATTTAAGCTTTTTGGTACTTTAAATATTTTTTACTATTCTTTTCTATGTCATTCATTTGTAATATGGTAAATTTTATAATAAAGAAGTCAGTTATTTAGCTATGACACACAAAAAGACCAACAGCCATGTTTGTTCATTCTATGTACCAGGCACTGGGCTTAGCTCTTCACCTGAATTAATTTATTTAGGGTCCTCAGTATGTTTTTTGCATCATACAGGAAAGGAAACAAAGGCTTAGCAAGGTTAAGAAATTTGCTCGAGGTTGCACAGCTAGTATGTGGCAAAACAGGGTTCTACGTTAGAGTCCACACTTGTAGACGCCATGAAGCCCTTCGAATGAATGGATTACAGTTATATACCTCATTGTCTTCTTGGCATGGCTAGCGGGGGACTTATTTCCCATTGTATGATGTCACTTTTAAATTCCAAAATCAAATTATATACAATAACACATAAAATTCTTTGAAAGCTCTAAAATACTATACAAATGTAAAGTATTAAGATTATTTCTAGTGTTGGACAAATGTTAAAAGCTATAAATACATGGAGTGAAAACCACCTAGAGTTTTAAACTATGGTCTAATCATTATGCAAACATGCTGGAGCCTACCTTTGCCTTTTTTTTTTTTGGAACACTTTCATATACTCTTTTATTCATGCCACTCTAATTCTTGTTAAGATTGGCACTGCCTTTTAAAATGCCATTATGAATTTCATGACTCTTTTGAGATAAGTAGCTGGGAATAAGCCAGGTTTCTGTATAGTGTTCTTCGCCAGGTACCTCAAGGTGGGAACCATGCCTTCAACTGTCTTTGAAATCCCACGATCCTAGTCTAAGTCTAGATGCCAAATAGCTGAAGAACTATTATGTGGAAGAGCTATTAGGCATGATCTGTGCTGTTTCAGAGGACAGAACTGAGGCCGTTCCGTGTGGAGGTCCTGACGCCACTCGCCGGTGCGTTGGTCCTGACGCGCGGCCCTGCCGCGTGTCTCAGAGGCGAACTGCGCCCCACAGTGGTTTCGGGGGCTAAATTTCTGGCAGTAGATCACCAGGACTTTCTTCCAAGGCACCTCTGGTGGACTCAAACTTCCGCGCTTTCAGTTAACAGCCAAGTGCGTCAGCTATCGGCATCACCCAGGGACTCCTTATCTGTTGTACTAGGGGCAAATAACTGCTGTGTTTCAGGGTGGCTTATAAGTAGAAAGTATTTATACTAGGTCCACGTCATGGTCAAGGAGACAACAAGGTCAGCGTTTTAGACCCAGATTCTCCAGGGCCTGATCAGACCACGTACAAAACAGGACTGACGCTGAGCAGAGTGTCTGAAGCGGCTCAGTAAGTACGGATCGATGATTTGATTTGTTGACTTCTGTTCACAGCCTTCCTGGAACTCTTCAGTATCCAGCACTAGAAAACTCACACTGTTTCATGTAACATTTGACTTGAGCAAGGACTTAGGTGCTTGGCACAAGCAACATTCTCTCCTCTTGTTTGATTAATGTGGCTCCAGGATTGACCAAAGCTAATGCAAACACTGGAATATTTGCTTATGTGGACACCAAAAGTATTTAAACTTCAGTGCAGGTAGAACTGTTGGTTTAAACAGGAGGAGGACAGACTTTGGTAGCTTCAGTTGCATGTGTTGGTTCTGATTTCATTTTGGTAGAAATTGAGTGATGGAGACTTTGCCTGGAAACCAGCCTCCAGCATTGACGTCTGACGGTAACCGCAGAAACAGCGCCCTTTCCGCCGGCAGAGCCAGGGCCACGTCCATGACTGTGATCTCAGGGGAGGGCTCTAGTCCGCGGCATAGGGTTTATGACTGGGAAGCTTGCCTCTTAGAAGGAAGGAAAAACAGCCAAAGTGACCCCACAGAATTTGAACGTGGCGAAATGGTCAGATCCAAGGGATCCATCAAGGTCAGGGAAGCGGCCCAGCCAGCACTGGCACCCATGGGCTTTTTCTGAGCCAGGTGTCAGGAACGGGAAAATATCAAATTGTATCTGATTAAAAACAGCAGGATGCAGAGCTCCCCTTACCTACCCTGGGGAGCCAAAGTCAGCTGCGTGGGGTTTGGGCCCAGATGATTCAACAGCCACAGTCTCATGACCCAACCAAGGAAGTATTCAAAGCTAGCCTGAAATATAACTGCGTGTTTTAGAAGCACGCTATCGAGCACGTTTATCTTTGGCTAAAAGACAAATGAAGCCTTTTTCTCTTAGAAATGACTGAATACTCATGGAAGTAGAACATTATAGGATAAATACCTCTTATGGGGAAAGAGGTTCATGATATTGCTTTGAAGTGATACATGTTAAATAATATTTTGGTTTTGTCCAAGGCTCTTAGCTTATTTTACTGTATATTTCTTGGGGAAAGCATTGAAATAGAAAGAAAAAATAATACTAAGAAAAAATCATCATTATCTTTCTGAAAATGACTGATCATCTAGCTATTAGTGAGATACTGGTAAGATAAAAGAAATAAGGGTGGCTCGGGTGGGTTCCCAATCATGCAGTAATGAAGAAATCAAAATCAAATCACATGGAAACGTTCCGTATCTTGATAGGAAGGCAGGTTACAGGATACCGGTGTTTGCCAGAACTCAACAAACTGTAAACGTGAGATCTGTACATGTGTGCAAATGGTACATCAGTTCTAACCGTAGAGTTGATTCCAACTCACAGCAACCCTATAGGACAGAGTAGAACTGCCCCGTAGGGTTTCCAAGGCTGTAATCTTTATGGGGGAAACCCTGGTAGCATAGTGGTTAAGTGCTACGGCTGCGAACCAAGAGGTTGGCAGTTCGAATCCGCCAGACGCTCCTTGGAAACTCTATCGGGCAGTTCTCTGTCCTATCAGGTCGCTATGAGTCGGAATCGACTCCCCTGCAGTGGGTTTGGTTGGAATCTTTATGGAAGTAGACTGCCACATCTTTCTCCCTTGGAGTGGCTGGTGGGTTAGAAACTTTGAGTTAGCAGCTTAGCCCTTTAGCCTCTGCACCACCAGCGCTCCTACTTCAACTCAAGAAAGAAAAAAATTAAATCAAGTTATTTATTGAGCAACAATTTATGAGAAAGTTGCAATATTTGGTACTTTGGGGAGAGAAATTTTCCAGCCTTCAGGAAACTTGCAGATCATTGGTTAACCCTAGACACAAACATAAGAAATTTTCAATAGTTACATTCAAAAACTGTAAATCAACAGAGAGTGATACATAGAATTCTGGACCTTTGAGATCCTCAGGTCTCCTGTTTGAAGGATAAGAAAACTCAATCTCAAAGAATTTAAGAAAACTGTCCAAAGAAGTGAAACCCTGGTGGCGTAGTGGTTAAGAGCTACGGCTGCTAACCAAAAGGTCAGCAGTTCAAATCCACCAGGAGCTCCTTGGAAACCTTATGGGGCAGTTCTTCTCTGTCCTTTAGGGTCACTATGAGTCGGAATCAACTCAACGGCATTTTCTTTTTTTTTTTAATCTAAAGAAGAGACAGAATTTGACTAGATGGCAGCACTATAAACTTAAAGCTCTGTCTTTCTCCTTTGTCAGATTGACCTCCTCCTCCTACCTGCTAAGTGTCTTACCCCAAGGGTCTGTTTTCAGCTTTGAGTTTCTCTTTATGTTGCACTCTCATTGATTTGTTAATTTTAGTGTTAATATTTCTTCTTTCAATACACATTTTATGAGTGCCTACCATTTGCTAGCGCTATTTTTTGGTGGTCAGGGAGTGGGGCTTACTTTCCACTAATCTCGTGCACACAGAGTGCAGATAGGGTTGTCTGGGCCTAGTGTTCTTACCAGAGCTGTACACCATTGTCACACGCCTCCCCTTGCATATCATGGCAGCGCCTCACCAACATGTCCATGAGCTCAGCTTCTCTCCAGATCATCTCCTTCTCCTGCCTTCCCTGGGCCTGAAGGTCATCTTTGCCTCTTCCTCTTGAACACCCAGGTCAACCAATTCCAAGACCTCCAAACTCTACCAAATGATTTCTTCTTATATCTGTTCTGAATCTCACTGTTTCCCCACGTCTTCCTTGGAATGTTCCAGTAGTCTTATAACTCATCTGTTTTTGTCCCCAGTTCTGATCTGTCCTGTCCATCACTGCCTAAAAAACGCCTCCTATGTCAACCACTTCCCACACAGATACACACACTTTCCCTGGCTCTCGTTTGCCTTCCAAATTAAATGGAACCCCCTCCATCTGGCAGTAAAGACCATTAAAACATGGCTCCAACCTCCCTTTGAAATCATCTGTCTTACTTCTCCACTACAGGTGCCCGCACTGACTCTAGGCAAAGTGGACTCTTGGCTGTTCCTTCAGCAGGTCCCCAGTTCTATCACTCTGTTTCCTACCTGGGCTGATTTTACAGCTTTCCCACCTCTGCATTCTGCATCCACCGCTGCACAAGCTTCAGTTCCTACCGCCTCTGAGAGACCCTCTGATCACCATGATTCCTCCCTCCTTGAATTCACTGGTCTCTCACTGCGTTGCATTATGGGTAGTCTTTTACTTCTTTGTTGAGCTAGCTTGATGGATCTTCATAAAATGGCACAGTCTTATTGGAAAAAAAATTAAAGTATACAGAATAGTTGTTGTTAGGTGCCGTCGAGTTGGCTCCAACTCATAGCGACCCCGTGTGTAACAGAACGAAGTGTTACCCAGTCCTGTGCCACCCTCACAGTGGTAGGACTTGAGCCCACCATTGCAGCCACTGTGTCAACCCATCTCATTGAGGGTCTTCCTCTTGTTCCCTGACCCTCTACCAAGCATGATGTCCTTCTCCAGGGATTGGATCCTGCTGATAATGTGTCTAAAGTAAGGGGGACAAACTCTTGCCATCCTCACTTCTAAGGAGCCATGCTGTTATACTTCTTTCAAGACAGGTTTGTTTGTTCTTCTGGCAGTCCATGGTATACTCAATATAATTCGCCAGCATCATAATACAAAGAGCTTAGCTGCCAACCAAAAGGTGGGAGATTCGAGTCCACCCAGAAGCACCTCAGAAGAAAGGCCTGGTGATTTACTTCCAAAAATTCGGCCGCTGAAAACCTTAGGGAACACAGTCTGCTCTGACACACACGGGGTCTCTGTGAGTTGGAATCAGCTCAACAGCACTGCAGTAGAGTAAGGAAGGAAAACCACCTAAAGTCCACCATCCGGAGACACCTGTGGTCGGACGCGCCTCCAGGCCGCTGCGTCTGTGTGTGGAGAAACATCGCCTCCAGGCTGCTCCGTCTGTGTGGACACGCCTCCAGACCGCTCCGTCTCTGTGTGGACACGCCTCCAGACCGCTCCGTCCGTGTGTGGACACGCCTCCAGACCGCTCCGTCCGTGTGTGGGCACGCCTCCAGACCGCTCCGTCCGTGTGTGGGCACGCCTCCAGACCGCTCCGTCCGTGTGTGGGCACGCCTCCAGACCGCTCCGTCTGTGTGGACACGCCTCCAGACCGCTCCGTCTCTGTGTGGACACGCCTCCAGACCGCTCCGTCTGTGTGGACACGCCTCCAGGCCGCTCCGTCCGTGTGTGGACACGCCTCCAGACCGCTCCGTCCGTGTGTGGGCACGCCTCCAGACCGCTCCGTCCGTGTGTGGGCACGCCTCCAGACCGCTCCGTCTGTGTGGACACGCCTCCAGACCGCTCCGTCCGTGTGTGGGCACGCCTCCAGACCGCTCTGTCCGTGTGTGGGCACGCCTCCAGACCGCTCCGTCTGTGTGGACACACCTCCAGACCGCTCCGTCTCTGTGTGGACACGCCTCCAGACCGCTCCGTCTGTGTGGACACGCCTCCAGACCGCTCCGTTCGTGTGTGGACACGCCTCCAGGCCGCTCCGTCCGTGTGTGGGCACGCCTCCAGGCCGCTCCGTCCGTGTGTGGACACGCCTCCAGACCGCTCCGTCTGTGTGGACACGCCTCCAGACCGCTCCGTCCGTGTGTGGGCACGCCTCCAGACCGCTCCGTCTGTGTGGACACGCCTCCAGACCGCTCCGTTCGTGTGTGGACACGCCTCCAGACCGCTCCGTCTGTGTGGACACGCCTCCAGACCGCTCCGTCCGTGTGTGGGCACGCCTCCAGACCGCTCCGTCTGTGTGGACACGCCTCCAGACCGCTCCGTTCGTGTGTGGACACGCCTCCAGACCGCTCCGTCCGTGTGTGGACACGCCTCCAGACCGCTCCGTCTCTGTGGACACGCCTCCAGACCGCTCCGTCCGTGTGTGGACACGCCTCCAGACAGCTCCGTCTGTGTGGACACGCCTCCAGACCGCTCCGTCTCTGTGTGGACACGCCTCCAGACCGCTCCGTTCGTGTGTGGACACGCCTCCAGGCCGCTCCGTCTGTGTGTGGACACGCCTCCAGACCGCTCCGTTCGTGTGTGGACACGCCTCCAGACCGCTCCGTCTCTGTGTGGACACGCCTCCAGACCGCTCCGTCTGTGTGGACACGCCTCCAGGCCGCTCCGTCTGTGTGTGGACACGCCTCCAGACCGCTCCGTCTCTGTGTGGACACGCCTCCAGGCCGCTCCGTCTGTGTGGACACGCCTCCAGACCGCTCCGTCTGTGTGGACACGCCTCCAGGCCGCTCCGTCTGTGTGTGGACACGCCTCCAGACCGCTCCGTCTGTGTGGACACGCCTCCAGACCGCTCCGTCTCTGTGTGGACACGCCTCCAGGCCGCTCCGTCTGTGTGTGGACACGCCTCCAGACCGCTCCGTTCGTGTGTGGACACGCCTCCAGACCGCTCCGTCTCTGTGTGGACACGCCTCCAGACCGCTCCGTCTCTGTGTGGACACGCCTCCAGACCGCTCCGTCTGTGTGTGGACACGCCTCCAGACCGCTCCGTCTGTGTGGACACGCCTCCAGGCCGCTCCGTCTGTGTGGACACGCCTCCAGACTGCTCCGTCTCTGTGTGGACACGCCTCCAGGCCGCTCCGTCTGTGTGTGGACACGCCTCCAGACCGCTCCGTCTGTGTGGACACGCCTCCAGACCGCTCCGTTCGTGTGTGGACACGCCTCCAGACCGCTCCGTCTGTGTGTGGACACGCCTCCAGACCGCTCCGTCTCTGTGTGGACACGCCTCCAGACCGCTCCGTTCGTGTGTGGACACGCCTCCAGACCGCTCCGTCTCTGTGTGGACACGCCTCCAGGCCGCTCCGTCTGTGTGTGGACACGCCTCCAGACCGCTCCGTTCGTGTGTGGACACGCCTCCAGACCGCTCCGTCTCTGTGTGGACACGCCTCCAGACCGCTCCGTCTCTGTGTGGACACGCCTCCAGACCGCTCCGTTCGTGTGTGGACACGCCTCCAGACCGCTCCGTCTCTGTGTGGACACGCCTCCAGACCGCTCCGTCTCTGTGTGGACACGCCTCCAGACCGCTCCGTCTCTGTGTGGACACGCCTCCAGGCCGCTCCGTCTCTGTGTGGACACGCCTCCAGACCGCTCCGTCTGTGTGGACACGCCTCCAGACCGCTCCGTCTCTGTGTGGACACGCCTCCAGGCCGCTCCGTCCGTGTGTGGACACGCCTCCAGACCGCTCCGTCTGTGTGTGGAGAAACATTTATGATGTCTGTACTGTACATTTTTCCATAAACGAGATCAAATTCTACCAGCTTTTTTTTTTTCTGTCAGTATATTCTGGTGCTCTTTTCATGTTAATCAATAGAAAACTAAAATATAATTTACAGTGGCTACAAGGTATTTCATCATTCGGCTTTCCCATTTCACAAATGCATAATTTAACCACTGCATTTTCTTTTTTTTAATTGCCCCCGTCCCCCTATTAGCAGGTGCAGGGGCAGTCCTCCCAAGCTCTCAGCACAGCCCCGTGAATGCAAGTGAGCAGGCTCGGATGACCCTTGACAGGGACTAGGTTTGTGCCATGTGCTTTGGGACCTAGAAAAATGTTTGGGGATCTTAAGAAGAAGTGAGAGAGGATTGACCTAAAATCCCAGAGTAAAACTGTAGCCTGTTTTTGTATGACTGCTTTGAACAGCCTTGTGCCCCCAGTGCCTGTAAGAAAGCCATTCATTGTTCCTTGTTACATAATCTGCAGAGAGCGTACTCGCCTAGAGAGCACTGCGTTCATCGGAGTTCTGTCTCGGGAGCAGCTCACAGCAGAATGTGCTCTGCTCCTCCGAGGCAGTCTTCGCAGCACAGACCTCATGCTATCACTAATTAGCCGGAGTGTTCCCAGCCAAAAACCCTCGAGCCTGGGCCTGACAAAAGTCTGCCCTTGCGTGGAAGGGGAACACTGCCTCTCTGGCTTGGGGACACCTCCAGAAGACAAGCGAGAGCAGGGCGGTGGCGAGCCCTGAGCTCAGACCACGCAGCGAATCCCCTGGCCTTGCTCCGGACGGCGTGGTGACTGCCGCCTCCCTTCCTCGGCCAGGTGGGGCCTCCATCAGACTGCGCTTTCTGTTCCGTGAAATACGCAGCCACCCTGCGACAAGCCATTCCTGCACTGCGGTGACAATTACCCCGGCCCTTCCTCCTCTTGGGCTTCGGAAGCCAGTCTTCCAGTTATCCTCCAGCCAACTTCCAGCCACTGGCGTTAATGATGTGTGCGATTAGCAGCCAATGCTAGTTCATTTAAAAGAAAAAAAAATAGAAAAACCATGAGATTGTTTGCTTGTCACTGTGAAGTGAGGCTTGACGGGAACATCCTTTGCGCCCCTCCCCATGCGCCCCTCCCCATGCCCCCCTCCCCTGCTCTTGCGGCCTGGTGTGCGCGTGCGCGCACTGCTGCCCGCGTCCGTGGCGCTGCCATTTGCGCGGTGGGGGACGTTTTCTTAGCCGAGCCGCACACCGCTCTGCCTGAGGGATTGAGAACATATTGCTTGGCAGGTGGGCCTGCTCAGACGCGCTGACTGTTGTTTCAGCAGTGACAGGGAACATACATCACACAGGCCCATTATGCCAGCATAAATCCATGGTAACCTGTTCAAAAGGGCTGCAGCCAGCAAACAAAGTGTTTGGGTCTTAATAGGTGATATTTTTGAAACGTATAATTGGGATCTGAGAAGTAATTCTGGGTGACAGGCCACTCCTTCTGCCATCTTAACAGAAGCTGGGCCTACAGCAAAATACCCCTCCTGTCATGATTCCCAAAAATGATTGCCATTCCAGCTCAGCTCCAGGCGACCGTGGACAGCACAGACTGTGCCCAGAGATCGTCTGTGTAGCAAAAACAGCCTTCACGTTGGAGGCTTTTCCTTTCGGCTTTGGTGCTGTGAGCTACTGGCAGAAGGAGCTCCTGAGACTGTCAGTGGAGAGCTTCTCTCTTTAGCCTACTTTATGAGCTTGCAAGGATCTAGAGTTTGTCTCACTATTGGGTGGTGGACAGATAGCCCTCTGAGCAGAGTGCCCTGGTCTTTACTGTGAAGAAAAGTGTTTTCCATTTTCTCACTGATCTCCCACAGAAGAATGAAATTTTAGTAAAGCCCCTGAAGAGAGTATTTCACCAGCCTCCCTGCTTCCCGGGGAAGGTGGACGTGTGGCTGCCAGTACCTTGGAAATGCAGTGGGTGAAGGTTGACACAGCACTAGTTGAGGACCTTGCAGACTGGTTACAGAGACCAGAGTCTCCGTGAGACCCAGGCCTAGGCAGGTAAAAGAGGGTGGCGGGTTAGCATTTACATGGATGTCGTGACTCTTACGGTGGGTTAGCACTTACACAGGCTATCATGAAGCTCGTCTTCTTTGGAGGCGTGGTGCTTTTTTCTTAGGATACACAGGTATCAGCCTGTATTCTCATTGTGCAGATAATCAAAAGATTTGCCTCACTGCACTTAATCACTGGTGGTTTTCCATTTCTCCACAATGGTATTTTCCTTGATAAGAGGCACCATGCCTTATCTGTGCTTAGCCTAGTGCTGGCTTTGTGATGGCAGCAGAAGGAATAAAGAGGCAAACATATTAGGAGGTCCTTGTGAAGCTGTTGACTTTATTTTATCCTCTTAATTTCATAGGAATCGTAATACTAATATTTAAGTATAACTTGCCAATTAAATCACAACTTGGTGGTAATAGAGAATTATTGTTTATTCTACCAAACAACTAAACCAGCGTCAGCTTAGCCCAATCTGCGTGCCACAGCCTCTGCTTCTCTCTTGCTACAATAAAATTAATTTCCTTAAAGCAAACTCGAAAATGTCTTCGTTGGATCAAGGGCCTTCTGACTTTTAAGGACCAGGAATATGTTGGTGTCTTAGTCATCTAGTGCTGCTATAACAGAAGTACCACAAGTAGATGGTTTTAACGAAGAGAAATGTATTCTCTTGTAGTCTAGTACACTAGAAGTCCGAATTCAGCGTCCCACCTCCAGGGGAAGGCTTTCTATCTCTCTGGGCTCTGGGGAGAGGTCCTTGTTCCCCCAGAACCTGGCTTTGGACTGCATCTTCATTTTCTCCTCAACCTATTCAGAGTTCATCCTTTAAAAAAATTGCTTTGATTCTGCTGCCCCCTCAAGCTACCATTCCCTTTTTCTCATTCCCTTAACTGTCAAACCTTTTGAAAGCACAGTTTGCTTTCGCTGTTGACGCTGCTTTTCCACCCACTCTCACCTAACTTTTTGCACTCATGATTCTACCTTCATTACCTTACTGAAATTTCTCTCTCCATGATTCATGGCATCATCTTATTTGCCAAGCCCAACAGCCCTCCCTGAGTTCTTTCCCCATGACCTCCAGGTAACAGTAAACCCTATTGACTGTCCTTCCTTCTTGAAATACTGTTTTTCCTCTGTGATACTCCACATTCTACTTCTACCTTTGGCTCTAGTGCTCAGTGCCTTCCTAAATATGGGTGCCCACTCTTTTTATCTGTCTCTTTTCTCCCTTTGCCAGTCTTATAATGCCATCTGGCTCCTCACTATGTGGATAACTTCCAAAACGATCTTCACCACTTGGATGTCCCGCCAGCTCCTTAGACTCACTGCTCAAAACAGAGCTCATATTCTGGCAAGCTTCTTATCTTCCCTAATTCAGGCCATAGTATGACCCAGAGTTGAAAATTTGGCTTCTCTATTTCTCTTTCAACTCCTTGGTTGCCAAAAATGACAGCCATCTTGTATGTAGTAGCCCTTTTGTTCTACTAGGCTGTCTACTTCCCAGTGCCACCGTCCAGGTTTAGGCCTTCACTGGTTCTTACCTGGATTATCACCGGGCCCCATTCTGTCCCTGCTCCATTTGATCTTATACATTGCCACCAGACGTAAGTCCGCTGTCCACACAGATCTACTTACGTCATTTCCCTAGGCAGCAATCTTTGGAATGCCTCTAAGCCTACTAAGTACGTTCTAAACTTGTTAGCCTAACTTGTAAGGCCTTGTACAACTTGAAACTTGTGTTTTTTTCCCACCCATTTTCCATCCTTCTTCATATTCTCTGTGTCCTAGCCTAAGTAAAGCATTGACCATTCTTTTACCTCCACAGTTTCTCACTTTTAGACCCTTGCGTATCCTGTATTTTTATCTAAAATGCCCTCCTTCATTTTTGCTAACATGATTCCTTGGGTGAAAATCCTTTCATCCTTCAAATTATTTCCCTTCACAAAAACTTCTTAGAATAGGATTGTTCCCTCCTTTGAATTTGCAGAATTTCTTGTACATTGTATGTTGTGTATGTTTAAGGGGTGGGAGAGGACTTTAAGCACTTTGTCTTGTATTTCAGTTCTATGCGTGCCTGTCTTATCCAGCTCCCATTGTCTTGTATTTCAGTTCTACTTGTGCCTGTCTTATCCAGGCCCCTTTGTCTTGTATTTCAGTTCTATTTGTGCCTGTCTTATCCAGCCCCCAAAGGTAGGAGCATGATATTTTCATTGTTGTGACTCCTCTCGGCTTATACAGTACCTTCAATATAGTACGTTCTGAATAAATATTCCTTGAGCGAATGAATTTTTTAACATCTATAAAATACAGAAGATGTAAAAAACCAAACTTGTTGGATGACAGGTTTTATGTCAGTGTCAGGAGAGTTCTGAATAGTTTCAGAACTATTATTATTTTTCAGTCAATCCAAGTACAAGGCTTAGATGAAAGAAGCTTGATACAATTATAGCAAACCTGCCATCATCATCTTTGTATTTTATACCATCTCAAGGTACTTCTACATCTTATCTGACCTCCTCCATAACTGTGTAGGGTTAGAAAGGGACAGCTAGTCTAATATCATCTGGCATGGAGAGTTTTAATGATTTAACCAATGTTAGATTATTAGATAGTGGCAGAGCCTAGTTAAGGGACATGTCGGCAGTCTTTTAAATGTTTGAAGACCTATCATGGGAAAGAAGATTAAACCTTTTTTATTGTTCTTTGTGTCTTCAGAGAGTAGAACAAGTAGCAGCAAGTTCAGGATCAACTAAGGGAACGGCTTGTTGAACAATCAGATCTATTCCAAGGTAGGATGCCTCCCTCCATAACCTGAGAGGAGCTCACACAGAGCAGCCTGTTCATCCAGGTATAGGACGTTTTGTTGAGAAGAGCCTCTCAAAAAAATACAGTTGGACCAATATCCTTTCTAATTCTGTGGTTTTATAACTCCCTTTTAGGTTAGCTCTGTACTGCTGCACCACATGTTCTCTGTTTTGATTTCTGTCTTCCTTCAGAACTTTTTTTTTTTAACCTTAAGCTATTTTAGCCACTGTGTGGCAAGGCCCATTGTCCAAGTCCTATATCTTTGACAAAATGGAGTCCCCACTTTATGCTAACCACTCTGTAAGTGCCGGTGGGAATAAAAGGAGCATATTTCACCCAGTCCTTCAGTGCCCAGAGCTGCCAGCCTGGGGGAAAAAAATGAAGTTTGCAGAAAATCTCACAGATGCCATCCTCACGTGTAGCCAGCACTATCTGGCAGCTTCCAGGGACCTGTCTGGTGTTGTTGACTTGGTAAGCAGGCCCAGCATTCTCTCGGAATGGCATACTCTGTTGGAAGGAGGTAGGTGACTTTAATGAGCTCCAAACTTTCTCTTGAAATATGGAGTCGCCTAAAAAGGCAACTACCACAAAACAGCCAAATGGAAATTATGATATTTCACTGAACTCAGAACCAAATCTGCCTTTTTTTTCTCTATAGAAACATTTTGTGCGCCACGTGCCTTGGGAGCCAAAAAGAAATCATACTTTGGCTCCCTGTTCCACTTTGCTAAGCTCAGATACTGTAAATACCCTCCTCTCGTCTCATAACATAAAATTTTTCATGAATTCATCATAAAGGAGCCACTTTGTAGGTTTGGCTCATACCAGTGAAAGACTTCATTTTCCATTTCACAGAAACTTTTCAGTGCAAAAAAATTACGGGTGCAATGTTGAAAGACTAGGATTATTCATCAAGCCCTCACTGCCTGCAAATGAAGAGAATTTTTCTGAAACCTATCTGGTGGACTCCAGACATGGACACGCATATTTTAGATGGTGGTACGTCGCGGGCATACCCTCCTAATCTTCCTCGGGGCGGGGGCTCAGGGTTAAAAGAGGCCATGTGCTTTCTCATTGCTTGACGGATTCATTCAAGAGTCCATGTCAGTTCAAAGATCTTCCCCTTACCTTCCAGTGTTCCTAGAGCTCACTGCCACTGCTGTCAAGTCGATTCCGACTCTTAGCGACCCTATAGGACAGAGTAGAACTGCCCCACAGAGTTTCCAAGGCTCACAGATGCACTAGAGAATATTTAATTCCATTGCGCTTTGGTGGAAGTACCAGTAGCTTTGTAGCTGGATGCAGGAGGAGTGTTTCAAGAGGCAGCGTAGTAAATTAAAATGGCTCTCCGACTTTGCGGAGCACCAGAATCCCCTGGAGGGCTTTTGAAAACACGTACTGCTGCTGGACCCCACCCCCAGAGTTTTGGGTTCAGTGGGGCTGGAGAGGGTACCCAGACTTTGCCTTTGTGTCAGGTTCCCAGGTGAGGATGATGTTGACGCTGCTGGTGCCAAGGCCACACCTTGAGAACCACTGATGTAGTGAAAAGAATGTGGAATTTGGAAGTCAGGAAACCTTAGTTCTAGTCCTGAGACTACTTGCTACCAACCGTGGGTCTGTGACAAGGTCCTGCGCCTGTGTTTCCTCATCTGTGAGAGAAGAGCCATGACTCCTGCTCCCCCATCCATATTCCTGTGAGAATCAAGCCTGAGGATGTCCAGGAAGACAGTCAAACTCAACGCCGCAGAGGCACTTGAAGCATCGTGATCACTGGAGCGAGAAGGAGCTGAAGAAGAAAAACAGGGAGGAGTTTAAAGACTCAGACATTCCCTCAAACGCAGGCAAAGCAAGGCCAGCATTCTGCTGCCATATGGAGAAGGGGCCAGCGAGGGAGAGGCGCAGTGATGGGAAGATTTGCGGGAATTCCTTCCTTCTGTGGTTTTTTTTTTTTTCCTTTAAGTTCAAATACCCTGATTTATTCATGTTCTGCCAAATGTAGCTAGACTGCGTTAGAGCAATGATTCTCAAACTTTGCTGTGATTCACAATCGCCTGGGTCACTTGGTGAACGTCCCAAGGCCCAGGTCCTTTGCCACATCAAGGAGCCTGGCCTCCAGGGGATTCCCTTACACTCTGAAGCTTAGAACCACCATACCTGTGCTAACTCGAAAACCATTCCTGACAACCTGCAAAGGAACCACACTCCAGACAGTGGTCTCAGCCTCCTCTCATATTGGAGTCGCCTGGGGAGCTTTGAAAAACCCCACACGCATAAGCCACCGTCCAATCCAATTAAATCAGAACCTCTGGGGGTGGGGCCCGGACATCAACGCTTTTTTCAAAACTCCTCATTGTTCGAATTTGTAGCCAAGGCTGAGAACTGCAGCCTTAGAAAGGGCCCTCTGTTATTCCATCAGCAGACATATTGTTTTTATTTGTTTGCTTATTTCTTGGCCCACACCGTCCGGTGAGGACACGGAGGGCAGCTCTGTGCACCCAGACACCAGCGCGATGAGTCCAGCCCCTTCCACTGTCCTTGTGGATACACATAACACATTGATGATAACTTTGAGTGAATGAACTACTCTGTTAAATACAGATGAAGCCAAACGCACACCTTTTATAGAAGTACAACCCTTACGGAGCTCAGGCCCTCACAGTGAGAGGGTGTTTCCTGGATAATTTGCAGAATCACAATCGAAGGATAAATGTTACATAATGTGCACAACTGTCATCAGTCGAACTCTGATTGATTCTTCCAGGAGAGATCAGGCGTCCAGAAAGGTGGTCGTGCAGAGCTTCCAGACTGCTAAGGAAGGAAACGCATGAGCTCGTATTGAACACCTGCTGTGCGCCAGGCCTGTTCAGGTGCCCTCAGCGAATCTTCACAGTACACTCGCCGTTTCTCTGAGGGATGAAATGAGCAGCGAAAGCAGATTGCCCAAGGTGGCAGGTGGGAAGGGGCTCGTTTGACTGTCCCAGTGTTTATTTTCTGCCACCCCTGCCCCTCCCCGGCCAGCTCCCGCAGGGCCCACCGATGGACACCACGTCTCCCCCAGCCGTGCTGGACTCCACCGTTTCCTGGCTTCTCTAGTAAGCCTTCCACAACCTGATTAATGTTTGCCCACTCTCACAATCGGGTCGGGGTCGCTCATGGCATCCGTTGCTTTGTAAATGTCTATCGACTCTTCCTCCCTTGGACAGGAGGCTCACCGAGAGCAAGCACTGCTTCTTGCTCACCATTGCCTTCCCTTCGCCTGTGTCCAGCCCGGCCATTGGAGGCCCTCAGTAATGCTTTCTAGAGAACAAATAGCTGCAGCCCCCATCTCTGAGCAGAGATCTCCCGAAGCAGTTCAGCATGTGTGTCTGTGCTGTGCTTCCGAATATTTTAGAAACATTTTCCAGATTTAATTGAGGCTTCTGGGAAGCCTTGCTGTGTTCTTCCTTGCAAAAAATAGAAGGTGGTTACCAGGAAGTCTCAGTGCACCGTATTTATCTGGTGAGTTTTGAAAATCCTGAGTGATGGGACTAATGACTCAACATAGCATTTTCCAAACTGTGAGGTAATCTTTGGACTTTGCGAGATTATTACATTAAGTGTACTTTTTAGTCTGTCAGTAACAAATAAAAAGCCTGTATTTTCAAATTAGAATTCAAAGAACATCTGCTGCGTATTGTAAATAACATATTTTGAAAACCAACTGATGCATACTCAGCCCGCCTCCGCCTGCTGACTCCAGCAGGTCCTTCAGACAAGAGTCATTTACCGCTGGTACCTCTCTTGCTTGGTCGTCCCACTATTGGGTTGCCACCATCTTCCATAAAAACTTCAGAAGCCATTTGCCCCCAAACATACTCAGCAATGTGAGGTTACGAGGGGACGGTATTCCCGGATGATCAGGCTTCTGAAGAAGGGCTTTTTCAAGGAATAAAACTTAGTGAGGTCTTCCACCGGGACCATTCCTCGCCCTCAACAATACGAGCTGTTTGGATGCAAGCTCAGCCCTCTGTGCCTAGCAGAGTCACCAGCCGCCTGAGGCCATGACCCCTCCTGGCAGGAGAGGTTGTGCTGATTTGGCTGGTGTGCCGGCCGGCCAGGCAGGGGGACACTCCCAGGGCTCGTGTGCGGGGCCGACGTTTGCACCGCAGCCCCGAGCATTGACATCCTCCAGCCCAGATCTCGCCTCCTCATGGGACTGAACAGCTCCATCAGGTTTTTCCCTCGTTCCTTCCCGGTTTGTCTTGTTAGCACTCTTTCTTAGCAAGTAAGCACCATATGCCTTCTTCGGGAACTTGTTTCCAGGAGATTCCTCACACATGTGTGCTGGCTCGAACGCGAGGCCCAGGGTGCTGTGTGAACCAGCAGTACTCGCCAGAGGGCCAGCTTTCGCGGCCTGCCCATCTGCCCCACAGGCTGCCTTGTCCTGAAGGCTAAGCGCAGTGTTTTCACTGGACTTTACCAGCATCACGGAAAATAGCCTGGCTTATGGGCCTGTGTGCATGCTCTTCCCGGTGGCTCCTCATTCTCCTACCAGATTGTGTCTCACCAGTACCTCTTCACTGATCTCATTCTGTGTCCTCACAGAGACCACAGCACAGCCGACTGGAAAAGCGGGACGCAATGGGGTGTTCCAACGCTTCCTTGCACTTAACCCGTCACCAGCACCAAAGCATATGACTAACGTGTGTGCTGCTTTCAAAATCGTTCGGTTTCTGCAGCGTGGAGCACATCACCCCCTTCCAACCTTTGCTGCCAGTCTCCTTTGAAAGCCAGTTTTTTGGGCATCCAGTTTGTCCTTTTTCCTCCTCACTTTCCCCGCACTCAGGCTGTTTTTTATCAAAAACAGGCAGAAGGTGAGCCAGTGACACCTCATAGCAAGCAGCAGCTTGAAGCACTTTCTTCATTCACTGTGACATCTTTTCAGCAAAGAAAAAGCCAGGTTGGAATCCTGTTGCATTCGTGTTGGTTTCTACAGATCCCTCTTTTAAAGTTGTCTCACAAATAGTCTCGTGAGTTGTTACTGCCTGATACCTGTCTCCGTGGAGGTTTTGCCAGTTGTTTTGGAAGGAGGGCTATTTCTGTGCCTTTGAGAACTCACGTTACGTAGGTGTGTGTATGTGCTTGTGTTCATGTGCTGTCAGTCAGTAATGAAAACTTGGGCCAAGCTTCTTCAGTGCTTCTTGTTTTCCTTATAGTTAAGTCAGTGTTCATAGTAATGGTAATTGCCAGTCCTTATGTTGAGTTTCCTAGGTGCCAGAGACTGTGCGTGGTCTCAGGTCATCCTTACAACAGCCCTTTGAAGTAGTCTTCATTTTACAGGTGAGGAGGCTGATGCACAGAGAGGCCACGCACCTGCTGGATCTAAGACTTGTACCGGAACGTTCCGACCTGAATAAACTGCCTCAGTGAGGGGCGTGAGGATCCCTTTCTGGGCTGGACATACTAAAAAATATATATACTAGGAGCCACTTATTTGAATTTTGCAGATCATAGTCCTCTATGCCCTGTTTTAGCCTTTGCAGGACTAGATATCAGCAGGAGTGAAAGGAATGGAAGAGCATCTGTGTTGTAAAGGTCCAAGGGATGAGACATATTCCACCAACCTCTGCGGCCCATTAGAGCAGGAATCCTCAGTACCGTAGAGGGAGGCTGACCAGTATGGGGGAAGGTGGGGGAAGGACCACAGGAGGCCACGTGGGGCGCACCTGACTGCTTATTTTAGACGGTTGCCCTGATAGTCCTTATCTGGCCCCGGTGACAAAGGAGTTGTTAGAAGCACTGAATTGACACCATTCTAAAGCCACACAGTGCTTCTTCCTCTGATTGTAACAGCTGTCACTGGTGGGACAGAGAGTGCGTGTCAGGCAGTGAACTGGATGTTTCACATATGCTTCCATTTAATCACCCCTGTACCCCTTTAGCTGCTGTCAAGTTGGCTGTAATTCATGGCGACTTCACGTGTAAAAGAATGAAATGTTGCCCCATCTGCTCCATCTTCGCAATGGTTGGTATGTTTAAGTCCACTGTGGTTATTATATCCGTCTATCTCACAGAGGGTTTTCCTCGGCCCTGTAGTTTACCAAAAATAGTGTCCTTTTCTCGTGACTTATCTTTCTTGATGATGTGTCCTCTTGTTTACAGGGAGGAACAGCAGGTTTAGAGAGGTTATATGTCTTGGCCCAAACTTGCTCAGATCGTAAGTGACAGAACTAAGATTTAAACCCAAGTCTGTCTGTCTTCAAAGCCTATACTCTATTCCTCCCATTGTGAGATTTCATGAGAATCATTATCATTGGTAGGTCATCCTACTAATAAAGGAAGGAAATAGATTGATCAGTGTGAGACTGAACTGAGTATGCCAAATTTTTCCCCAGGTCTTCTGGATGACCGTATTATCTTCAAGAGGATACAGTAGTCAGCTGCCATGTTCTTAACATTGGTGGGACTTTAGTTGACAGCTTGGCTTCCTTGAGGTCTCTTTCCAGAAGTCTCAGTGCTTGGGAACTTTGTAGATAAATACAGGCTACAGTGTCGAGGAGCATGCAGGGTCAGAGGAACTGGGAATTTGTTTCCAGCCCTACCCGTTAAACAGCTGTATGGACACGGAGATGGGAGTGTCACTTAACTCACCTTGACCTCAGTTTTTTATATGTACATCATATTAGATAATTCTAAGGTTTGTTTTGGCTGTAAATGATGATTGTTCTCTGATACCTGGCCGGTTTACACGTACAAGAAGACCTCTGTTAACCAGTGAAGTAGGAGGTTAATTGAGAAAGTCATTTAAAGGAAGAAGTCATAAAAAGGAGACATGCTGTAGACATTCGGTTTTTTTAAATAGCTTTGCTAGGGTATAACTGACACAATAAACTGCGCATATTTAAAGTATATAATTTGACAAGTTTTGATGTATGGAGCCACCATGACACCATCACCACAATCAAGATTCTGAACATGTCTCTCACCCCAGAGTTTCCTCATACCCCTTTGTTGTCCCTTTCTCCTGCCCTTCTGCACCGGACCCCCTGCCAGAGCCACCACTTACCTGCTTTCTGTCACTATAAATTAGTTTGCATTTCTGAAGTATGATGTAATGGAGTCATATAGTAGGTACTCTTTTTTGCCCGGCTCCTTTCATTCTACGTGATTATGTTGAGATTCGCCCATGGGAGGTGTGTCAGGAGATCATTTCCTTCTCTTGCGAGAGTGTCCCATTGTATGGATACACCACCATTATTTATCCTCCCCGTTGATGGATCTTTGCTTTCTTTCCAGTTTGGGCTATTTTGTAATACAGGTGCTATGAACATCTGTGTGGAAATCTTTCTACGGGCGTATATTTCCTTTTCTTGGGTGAACATGTAGGAGTGGAATGACTGCGTCATATGGTAGATGCATTTGTAAAGTTTTTTAAGTTGGTAAGCTGATTTCCAAACTGGGTGTACCTTTTTATATCCATCAGCAGTGTATGAGTTCTAGGTCTTCCACATCCTCACCAGCACCTGGTACATCTTTTGATTTTAGTCATTTTTGTAGGTATGTAGTGGTATCTCATTGTGAGTTTGATTTACATTTTCCTAGCGACAAACAAAGCTGAACACCTTTTCATGTGCTTGTTTGCCATATGTATATCTCCTTTGGTGAAGTGTGTGTTTAACTCTTCTGTATATTTTTTAATTGGGCTCTTTGATTTTTTATTGAGTTTTAAGAGAGAGAGAAAGATAAATCAATCCCACATATATAGCTAGATGTAACTTCATGTGTGTGTGTGTGTGTGTGTATATATATATGATTTTCTCCCAGTATATGGCTCCTTTTTGTTCTTTTAACAGAGCTTTTTTTTTTTTTTTTAAGGAGTAGAAGTTTTTAATTTTGATGAAGCTCAGTTTACCAATCTGTTCTTTTCTGTATCGTGCTTTTGGTGCCACATATAAGAAATCTTTGCCTAGCCTGAGGTTCAAAGATGTCTTCTATGTTTTCTTCTAGAAGTTGTATAGTTTTAGGTTTTACATTTGGTCTATGATCCATTCGAGTTCATTTTTCTATATGGTGCAAGGTATGGATACCAGGTCATGTTTTTGCACACATGTGTCCAACTGTTCCAGGTCCATTTGTTGAAAGTTATCCTTTCTCCACTGCATTGCCTTTACACCTTTGTCCAAAATCAGTTGTTTATATATGTGTGGGCTTATTTCTAGACTCTCTATTCTGTTCCATTGATCTGTTTGTCACTCTTTAGGCCAGTACCAGGAGTCCTGGTGGCACAGTGGTTAAGAGCTATGGCTGCTAACCAAAAGATTGGCAGTTTGAATCCACCTGCCGTTCTTGGAAACCATATGGGGCAGCTTTACTCTGTCTCATAGGGTCACTGTGAGTTGGAATCAACTCAACGGCAACGGGTTTGGGTTTTTTGTTTGTTTTTTTATGCCAATACCACACAGTTTGGGTTACTGCGGCTTTATGGTATCTTGAAATCAGGTAATTTTAATTTTCCCACTTTGTTCTTCTTTTTCAGAATTGTTTTGGCTATCCTAGGTCCTTTGTTTTCCATATGAATTTTAGAACGACTTGTCAGTGTCTACAAACAAAAAAAAACAGGCAAGCATCTTGGCATTAGGGTTGAGACTGTGTTGAATCCATAGATCAATTTGGGAAAGAATCGACATCAACAATATTGAGTCTTTCAACCCATGAACAAAGAATCTGTTTATTTAGGCCTACTTTAATTTCTCTTAGGGATATTTTTTATTTTTCAATGTACAGGTCTCTCACCTCTTTTATCAGAATTACCTCTAGACATCGTAGTTGTTAGGTGCCATTAAGTCCATTCCAACTCATAGCGACCCCATGTACTATAGAACGAAATACAGCCTGGTCCTGTGCCATCCTCACAATTGTTGCTGTTTCAGCCACCCTGTCAGTCTATCTTGTTGAGGGCCTGCTTCTTTTTTGCTCTCCACTTTATCAAGCATGATGTCCTCCAGGGACTGGTCCCTTCTGATAACATATCCAAAGTATATTATATCCTTAGATACTTCATATCTTTTATGCTATTGTAAATTATATACTTTCTTTAATTTCCGGTTTCTAATTTTTTTAATTGTTTGCTGATATATAGAAGTACAATTGATTTTGTGTATTAATCTTATACCTGCAACTTTACTAAATGCACTAATAGTCCTGTTAGCTTTTTTTTTTTTTTTTTTGGTGGATTCCATGGGAATTTCTACATACATGGTTATTATGTCTATACATAAAGACAGTTTTACATCTTTATTTCTAATACATGTGACTTTATTTCTTTTTCTCACCTCATTTCACTGCTAGAACCTCCAAAATGATGTTTAGTAGAGGTGGTGAGAGTGGGCTTCCTGTCTTGTTCCTAGCCTTGTCCTAATCTAACGGTGAAAACATTCAGTTTTTCACCATAAGTATGATATTCATTATAGATTTTTCATAGATACCCTTTATCAGTTTGACCAAGTTCTTTGCTATTTCTAGTTTTCTGAGAGTTTTTGGTCAGGAATGGATGTTGGGTTTTGTCGAATGCTTTTCCTACATCTACTGAAATGATCATATACTTTTTCTTTTTTAGTTTGTTAATGTAATGAATTACAGTGATTGGTTTCTAGTGTTATACCAAGCCTACATTCCTTATTGGTAGTCTACTGAGTACTCGAGACGGAGCCCCACAGATCTCTGGGGTTCGCTCAGCGCCTGTCTCTCCTCTTTAGTGCTCTTCAGTACTGTCCTGAGACCTCTTGCCTCCTGAATCTCCCTGACTGTCAGCTCTGTTTCCTCAGCATGGCAGCCTGCCAGTCAGTCTCCACCTCAGTTTCCAACTCCCAGTGCTGGGACCTGGAAACTCCCTAAAGGCAGTAGGCTGGGACAAACATAGGGCTTAGCTTGTTGGTTTTCCATCTCTCAGGATCACTCTTCCTTTGTTGCCTGATGTCCATTGTCTTGATAACTGTTGTTTCATGTTTTTTGTTTTTGTTTTTGCATATGTATCGTTCTGATGATTTTGGGAGTAGAGGGGTAAATTCTTACTCCAACTTGGAAACTGTGGTGGTGTAGTGGTTAAGTGCTACAGCTGCTAACCAGAGGGTCAGCAGTTCAAATCCGCCAGGTGCTCCTTGGAAACTCTATGGGGCAGTTCTACTCTGTCCTATAGGGTCACTGTGAGTCAGAATCGACTCGACGGCAACAGGTTTGGTTTTTGGTTTTTACTCCAACTTGGCCAGAATCGGAAGTGCATGTAGACAGTCTCTTTTACTTAAACATTTAAATGTACATTCTGTGTATGGCCAAGGCCCTTTATTAATTGATGGTTCTGTTTATTAGAGTTCTGCATCATCTTGCTTGCATATATCACACCCATAAATCTCAGTTTCAGTTTTCTTTTTATGTGCAGGGAGATCTTAGACATTTCCGAAGTGTGGAATCCTTCTAGATGTAAGGTTTTGTTTCATTTACCCAGTCTTTTACAGTTGCCTTGCACACACAAAGTTAAAGAGCACTTTGTCAAAGTCTCCTACCTTCAGTGAGTGTTTCTAAAACATTCCCCTTGGGTTTTAGGAAATCAACAGCTCTCTCTTCACATCTGTATTTCATCAGTGTAGGTAATAGTTGATTAAGTATATAATTGCGATACCCAGCACAACTGGCATGAACAGACTGGGGACCAATCACAACGGACAGTTGTTAAGCATACAGCTCAGCTGATGCAAGCAGAACTGTGTGGCTAAAGTAGAGAATATCCAAACAGCTGCAAGGATTTAGTGTCTTGTGTTATCGTTTAGTAAGCTATACAGAGAAAATGGAAAGAATTGGTTACCCCTTGGAAGCTGATTAAGAGAGCTGCTATAGCTCTCTGTTTCATTCCTATAAAGAACATTCCTAACCTTGAGCATCCAGTGGGCAAAATGGGCGTTTGGTTACAAGACCTACTAGGTGAGGAACATAAATCAGTCCACACTGATTCATCTTCACAAGTTGAAAACAACCGTGACAAAGGGTGGACCCTTCCATAAGCTTTAATTACCAGCAGAGCAAATGTGGGACAGTTGAAAGAGCACTGGATTTAGAGTCAGATGGGCGTGGGTTTGGATATCAACAACCATATCCACGTTGTTGAGCAACCTGGAGTAAATTAATCCCTTGGAGGATCATCTTGAGGAATAAAATGAGAGAGCAGGTGGGAGTCTGACACCAAGTTGTAGGGTATCCCCCTGTCTGTGGTTTGGATCCTCCTTCCAAGATATTTACACTATCTAGGATGGTATGTTGTCCCCAACCATGTCATCGTTCTGCCCAAAATGTCCCCCCACCTGCAGCCTGTCACAGTGTCTGATGGAGGCAGAGAAGGCAGAGCATTCCAGCCCGGGGAAATGAGGTCAGGAGGCGAGGAAGTAAAACCACGTATGGGAAGATGCAAGCAGTCAGGATAAGTGAGGCATGGGGCTCATTTTGGAGTGGAGCAGCAGGTAAGGCTGAAAAGGAGATGGGTATGTGTCCATACCAAGCCTTGACAATTGAAGGAGTGGTTGGTAGGCAGTGGGGAACCACTTAAACTTTTCTCAAAGTGAGCGCCATGGTGAAAGCTGTGCTAAGGGTTCTCAAACCTTGACTGCATCAGAATCACCTGGGAGCTTGTTTAAAAAATACGTATACCTTGGGCCCCGCCCAGACTGACTCAGTCCTAATCTGTAGGCTGGGGTCAAGGCATCTGTATGCTTAACAAGCTCCCCAGGTGACTCTGACACACACCAAAGTTGAGAAGCGACTGCTTTAGGAGGTTAATCTGGCAGCACTGTGCAAGATGGATTGGAGCCGAGAGAGCCTGGAGGTTCAGAGACCAGCTAGCAGCGACTGTAACAACAATCCCAGCAGGAGATAATGAGGTTGGGGGCTGTGGGAATGGAAGGGGAGAACCAGATACGGGAGGTATTTCCGAGAGGCAGTCAGCAAGGACTGGGTAACCAATTTGATGAGGAATGTGAGGGAGAATGGTGCCTTAGCAAATAATGCCAAGGTTTAGAGAAGCAGTTCTCCAAGGTGTGAGGGAGAGTTGACAGAACCCCTCGGGGACCTTATTGATCACACACACCTGCTTCCCTCTACCCTCCTCTCCTGCCCCCCCTTTCCCACAAGCCCCCTGAGGTGTGGGCAGGGAGGGGCAAGCCAGTGCCTCCTGGGTCAGCAAGCATGTGTCGTTTTGGGGGAAAAAAGGCTTTTCCAGGCAATCTTTTGGACAGCCACTCATTTGGTGACCATGACTGTGAGAATGATGGCACCTTGGTAGAGTGGTTAGTCGGCAGGAAGGAAGAGAAGGTGATAAGCTCTTTTTGGAAAGACAGCTTGGAGCTGACGACAGGTTGTGAAATGCCTCCCTTGTGGTCTGTGGACCAAAGCTGGAGGCCAGGAGCTAGGCTGTATCTGTCAATTGGAGAGGCCATCGCCCGGATGTCCCAGTGGAGCCAGATGAGACTGTGGGCAGAAGAAAGTGTGATCCACCGAGAACCGTGAAGAAAACTTCCATTTAGTATTCACAATATAGACGAAGAGCTGGCGGAGAGGTGGGAGGAGTCTGTTCCATCAGTTAGCAAAGCGCTCAGAGCCCAAAGAGGAGGCAGCTGTCTGGATAGAGTTCGTGCAAGCATGAGGCAGAGCTCTGGCTGCTCTAGTCACCCTGCCGTGCGTGACTTTTTGTGCTTGGAGTGACCCTGGCCCCCGTGACTATGTGGCACATTCATGGAAGCGGGTCAGTACTCCACAGAAACACATTTTACAGATTCCTATTTTTTATCCCAAATAGATGTCTTTGAACTGATGTTCCAGAGACTGACAGATTTTTACTTCTTATACTCTTCCCTCAGGCTTCTGATCCATTGATATCTCTTTTATTCACATTTTGGCCAGCACAGCCAAATACGGGGTATTATAAATCATTACAATGCTTTGGGGTTCTTGACCCCCCAAAGTTCCAGACATCCTGTCTTTATTTTGTCATTTCACACTGTGAAAATAGGATGTTCTGCCTTGGAGGCACCTCCAGGGTGCCCAGTGATTGGCACATCTTAAGGAAAAGAAAAGAAATTAAATGAACAATAGAGCGGAAGAGCATTGGTGTTGACCCAGGAATCAAAGACTTATGCAGAGATGATGCTGTGAAGTTGTGACTCTTGACAGGAACGTCATAAAGGTTGGCTGCTCTTGACCTTGGCAAGACTCCACTGTGACCATAGCCGCATGGGTGAAGCAGGGCCAGCTGCCTCCGAAAGCGCTCTGTAAGCTGACCCTGAATCACAGTTCGCTGTACAAATGGCTTGCATGATGTAAAGTTTTATATCTTAAGACAGCCTTGGAAGTCATCTCGTTTTCTGAGTAAGGAAACTGAGGCATCGAATAATGAAGTAACTTTGCCAAGGTTCTGTTAGCTCATGGGCTATTGCCAAAGAGATGGAACCTACTTGTCTGGTATGTAGAGTGGAACATGCTTTTCCAGAGGAGTTTATTAATGGGATCCTCATCCAGACAGAGGATCTGTCTTCCAGATAGAGCCTATTGAATTAGTGAGAGAAAGCCCTGCATGTGGAAAGAGCAACGTTCTAAGGGTCTCTGAGAGATGGGCCCAGGTGGTACTCCGGTCTGCCACTTCTTAACTGTATGACCTCGAGCTTGACATTTCTAAGCTTCAGTGTCCAGTTGTAAAGAGAGGATAGTCATGTGTACCTCCACAAACTGGTTTTGGGAATTAGATATGAAGGAGCCAATGTGGTGCCCGGCATGTGGCGGATCCTCCACCGCTCCTGACTCGCACAACGCTTGCTGAGGAGCCAATGTGGTGCCCGGCATGTGGCGGATCCTCCACCGCTCCTGACTCGCACAACGCTTGCTGAGGAGCCAATGTGGTGCCTGGCATGTGGCGGATCCTCCACCGCTCCTGACTCGTACAACGCTTGCTAAGGAACCAATGTGGTGCCCGGCATGTGGCGGATCCTCCACCGCTCCTGACTCGCACAACGCTTGCTGACGCCCGAGGGGCCTTCCTCGTCTGTGGAGAGCTCAGGCACTTCCTGGGATGCACCTGCAGAGAGAGTATTTCTTTTCTTGCCTTTGACATCCTTTATGTGAATTTTAAGTATTTTTTTTCTCATAAAAATTAGTAGTTGAGCTCAAACCATTTGCACCACCCAGGGACCTGATATAATGTAGAGCTGGAGCTGAAGTATAGTTGAAATAGCCCTATTAAATTTTGTCCTTCAAGGCCATGTATAAGCTGAAGGGGATTCTATGGGTAGGTCTGGGCACCGGGATTCCACAGCGAGCATGCTCTAACCCATTATTTGCAAGTGAGCTTTCGTTGGGCCACCTGCTCAGAAGTTGCGGAATTACTGGAACATTGCCTTGGGCAGGATATGGGATCATGAAATGAAGATGACAATGGGATGTGGGGGATTTCCAGAGCGCCGGGAAGAGCATTCTACAATTTCTTGCCATTCCTCCCAGACCTCTCCAGGCAGAACCACAGCTGAGCAGCAGCTCACATTTATGCTTGGGACTACTTCAGGAGACCTGCCAGGGAAGTCTCCTCCCCAGTCCTGCATCTTGGGTCCCACTCTTCTCAATGTGAAGTGCTGATTTAAATGCCGTTCCCTGGCACTTGGTGTTAAACTATAAGCAGCAGGGCCTTTCTCTCGTCAGATATTCAGTGTCTGCCTGGCGCCTGCCTGCCTCCATGGCCAGGGATCTGCCTTCCAGTAAGCATCCCCAAAGACAAATATCCCCAAAGATAAAACAGACACCCTAACACTGGGCTTTCCAGGCACCCATCTATTCTCTCAATAAAAGAAAATACTTAAGGGGCGAGGTGGGGGATGGGGGCATCTATCTGGCTCCCTTTGGGGTCTTCTTTCCCAGAGAAACTAGCAGAGCCAGAACTTGGCAGAAGGTTTTGATACAAAATTCATTACAGCTTTGTTTATGCACTGGACAGTTTGGGTCCTCTTAAGCATGTGGAGATACTGCAGTCCTTCTGCTTCAAATTTTGTGTTTAGAGAGAGATTTTGGAAGGAGATCAAAGATGTCAGATTACTGGCCTGATTCTTAAAGAACTGATTTGGGGAAAGGCTTGAAAACATTCACACCCAGACTTGAAAACAAGAAGCAGGAATGAGTCCAGAAAGCTTGGTGACATGGGTAGTACTTGTAATATTTTTTTGAGAAAAAGAGAATTTGGATGTCTTCTGCATACCCTGTCTCTCCATAATCCCCACTCTTTCTGTCTCCCTCTCTCTCTCTCCTCAAGTATTCCAAACCCCAGCCTTGTTGTTTTGTTCTCTAACACCTTCTAAGCCTCCAGTGTCAAATCCATCATTTGTGCCCCCACCCTCACCCTTCAGTGGGCAGTTGGTGGCGTGGGGGTGATTGGAATCCAGTGGGGTCATATTAAAAGAGGAGATAAGGCCCTAAGTTTAAACCCTGACTTTTCCACTCGAAAGCTACATAACACTCGAACAGACCACTTACGCACTCCGAGCCTTAGTTTTCTCATATGCAAAACACAGATGACAAGACCTAGGTCAACAAGTTGTAAGAGTAAATGCGTTTCAGACATTGCTGCCTGTCTGCCGTGCACCTGTGAAGGAAGTTCTGTCCCAGCCCAGCCCAGCCCAGCACAGTGCTGGGCCTACTTGGCAGGCTTACAGACAACTCAGTTCTTTCATCAGTAACTGACCGACTGACCAAAACCCATGGATTCCAAGCCACCGCAACCCTGTAGGACAGAGTGGAACTGCCCCGTGGGGTTTCCGAGGCTGTAAACCTTTACAGGAGCAGACTGCCACTTCTTTCTCCCATGGACCAGGAACCGCCGACCTATTGGTTAGTAGCCAAGCACTTAACCACGGTGCCACTAGGGCTCATCTTAGGAGCTAACAGTCGCTTCATATAAAATTCTCAGTGGTTTGTGAGCACAAGCATGTAGAACAGTCCTTATCTACCTTTCAAAAACTACAGCCCACCCCCGAAGGAACCTTTTTAGACATTTTTTAAAATCATGTGCCTCCCCACCCCTGAAAGTGAATACTAAAGAATAATATTTCATAGGTTAGAGGTGAGTTTTGAAGGGCCACAACCATCGTATAAGATACTTTTGCTCCCCAAGAACCAATTTTTGCCACCTTGTGGTGCTATCGCCCGTGTTGAGAATGAACAATTTGAAAGATCCACTGGGGACGTTGTCTTCTTTCTTTCTTTTCTTCCCTCCTCACAGTACACCATCAGTAGATTGTTGGCTTGTTATCCAGTTTCCTCAATTTTCTGATCTTTATTCCTGTCTGTATCTCTCTGGCTTCCAGACGATGTAGGTGCCGACATTTTCTCAGGACATCCTTGGCATGTTCTCTTTGTCCTGAAGACTTCTTAGTCCACTGCAGCTTCTCTATTCTGGGGGATTTTGAGGAATAACTAGGATCAGTGAACTGAGAGGGATGTTGCCTTTTCAAATTGGAGTCCACTTCCAGCTTTCCCAGCCTCTTTTCGAGTGTGTGGTGCAAGCAGAGAGAAGAGTTATTTGGACACTTCGAGCAACTTGACTATGCTACCCCCTACCTTTGAGAGGGAAGGCACCTCACTGCAGGGCTCTGGTGTGTGCTGAAGAAATAGAGACCCCACTAGGCCTGTTGATTAACAGTTGTATATTGCCTACTACTCAATGCCCCAAGGCAGTACAGTTTATCATCTTCACTACTTTAGAGGGTCTAGGGTGAAAAGAAAACTACCAAAACCAAACCCGTTGAAACGGGCTTCATGCACGTTTTTCTCTAGCTGCTGCTTCCGCCCAAGTCCAATAAGGATCAAAGGGTGGCAGCACAGGTGGAAACAGGGGCCTTATCTCCTGCTGCAGTGTAAAACCAGGAGGTAGGGTTTGAACCAATGGAAACCCTCTCACCACAGGCCAGGAGCTTCCTGAAGGAGTCAAGAAAAGTGCATAGTTCAGGGAATATGCAGATAGAAGCTCCCTCCTACCCACAGCAGGAAATTAGAAACCTCTTTGGTTAACACAAACGGATTGTGATTTTTTTTTTTGAGTGAGAGAAAGGGAGAGAGGAAAGATGCTTGAGGTGGCATTGTATACTTTAAAACTATATTTATGTGCTAAGACAAGCAATTGATGTTGCTCTACAAAGTATAGTAAACATCTCCTCCCTGCCCTTTCGAATGTCAGTCAGAATTCAGAATCATGAGATCTTACAGTATCACTGGTTAGAAGGGCTTCCCACTGGGAGCAGATGCCATCTCTGTCTTCATAGTCTCAGAGAAAGCCCTGACATGTTTCATGGCGTTCATACGTGGAAGTCTGTGAAATGGAAAGAAAAACAGCGTTTTCTGTCAACCTGTCACTGATATAAGCGTTTACGTTGCATCAGAATGACTAAACTCTAAAGCTGTTTTCTTCCGTGCTGAGTATCTCTCAGAACTCCCAGGTGGCACCAGATTGATAGAGTCCCAGCGCATGATAGAAGACCAAAGCATTTTGTGGCACGATATTAAAAATTCATTCAGATACTCGATAAAGCGTGGTTGACAAAAGTGTGAAATGGGATAAGGTAGAGTGAATTTCTTCATGGTTTATTGCCCTTGATTTCTCTACACAAAATAAATAGACAGAACGGACTAAAATCTCTTCTTTATGAAGGTGGGATCCTAGCAGCTGAAGGCCTGCTCATAAAAAGCCTCTCTGTGCCTCACACGTGGGCAGTGTTCAGAGTTGGAGGCGATGGAAATTTATCGCTGTTGTGTGTATGCGTGTTTCAGATGGAGTGAGTGAATACGCAGAGGTTGCTTTATGAGGTTGCCAAGACTCTGTGAAGAGCAGAGAAAGAAAACATACTTGTTTTTCTCCTGGATTTTTTGGGGGGTGGTGGTGACAATGGCCTGAAGGCAGTGGCAAAGTAAGCACCGTGCTTACCTTAAAAAAAAACCCTTGGTTACCAGATAATCTGCAGTGAATAATTTCACCTTTTTTCACCATATCAAAAATTCTGCTTCTAGGTATGGCTGGTATCTGTCTCTCCCCCAACCCCACAGCACCCTCCCACAGAATCAAAGCCTCTTTTCACATTTACAATCCCTGACAGGGACGGATTACCCAGTAAGCAGTGTAAACACGGGCTTACTTGATGTGGTGAGAAACATGTGAAATTGTTGACTATAGATAAGTAAGTAAGCACAAGTAAGCCTGTGCTTACCTTGCTTACTGGGTAATCCAACCCTGGTAGTGGCAGCTCTTCCCCCGAAGGTATTTAAAAGAACTCTTTCTGTGGTCTGTCTTCTCTGTTCTTTGCCTGCCATCTTGTTTTGAAAGAGAACAGGCCCTTAAAGCCACTGCGAGCTGGGCCTGTGTCTCCATCTCTCTCCTTCTCTGGCCAGGCCTCCCACCTGCGTTTCTGACCAACCACCCCCTTCCTTCCCTGAGTCCCATCCTCGTCTCCCAAGGATGTGGCTTGTGAGAGGCTTCCCCCTGCTTCCCTGTAGTGGTGGGACAGAATGCCTCATTGGTTTCAGATATTAGCTTCTGTGCTGAAAACCCGGTTGAAGCTGGTATGACGAATGGATTTTACCTGCTGCTGGAAACCAGGCCCGCCCCACCCCCCGCACACAGACCCTTCTTCCCATCTTGCAGAGCCCAACCCAGGGAGCAGGGAACAGAAAGCTGCCCTGCGGCACCATCTGTTTCTGCCAGCATTGTAGCAGGCCTGCCGGTTACATCTGTTCAGACGAGCCGTGCAGTTGATGAGTTGTTGAGAAGAAATGTTTGGTCCCCCATCATCTCCATTAGCTATTACTGGGCTGCTGGGCACCCCGCCTCTCGGCCTCATCTGTATCCACTGGAAATCAGTCACTGGGAGTTGGTTGCAGTCAGCGGGGACCCAGGGTGTTTTACAGTGACATCAATTCTTCTTCTGTTGCAGAAATTCAGGAAACAATTAAAATTCTGATGCATTCCGGGGAGGATTTCAAATAAATCAGCCGATAGCTGATACCTTGTAACTCTTGGTAGCTAAGCAAAATGAACAGCCCAGCCGCATCTGTGTAGTGTATGCTAAAATAAGTAAATTAACCATGCATCACCTCCAATCAAGGAAGCAGCTGGCTTGTTCTCAGCCTTTCCATGAGTACCCAAAAGCTACTGATTTGTTAAGTTGTCATTCTCCTTATGGACATCAAGGATCCTTGCATTTGCCAAAAATTGAGCTGGCCAAAAATCAGCAAGTTATGGAAAATCCAGGCGGAGATGAAGCTCAGCTACGGCTCCTGTGTGAGGCGCAGCGCAGGTGACATTGTGAGCTGGGCCTAGTCTGTAGCTGCCGAGGACGGAACAGAGGATACAAGTAGGCTTGGCAGCCGATTGAGCCAGAATTTTGTCAGAACTTGAGGATTTTGCAGTATTAATCAAAATCAGCACTCGTTCCCTTTCCCTCCCCTTTGAAGCAAATATGGGGTGGAAGAACTTGTGTTAAGCAGCCCTTTTAATTACACCGCGCCCACCAAAGCCTTCCCAGGCTCCTGTTTGCAGCTATCTTTTGTAGTGATTTCATGTCCTACTTACTGGGTAGTAGAACCTATCACTCTCGTTGGATTATTTTAAAAAATAACAAGGACAGGGAAAGGATAATGGACCCTGGGAAAATAAAAATCTCCATTTCACCCAAATAAAGCCGTCTCTTGTCTTGAAATGATAAATCTGCGCAGTGTGTGTACACGTATGCCGCTGTGTTTGTACGTGTGATTGTCAGTAACCAGGGGATTTTTTTCCCTAGAAAGATGCATGGAAATATTGTGTATAAAGACCATGTTGTTGTTATGTTTGGGTGCCATCGAGTCAATTCTGACTCTTAGTGACCCCATGTGACAGAGTAGAACTGCCCCATAGGGTTTTCTTGGCTGTAATGTTTACCAAAGCAAGATTGCCAGGCCTTTCTTCAGTGGGGCCACTGTGTGGGTCTGAACTGCCAACTTTTTGGTTAGCGGCTGAGCACTTAACCATTGTGCCCTCCTTAGATAAAGAATATAGTGACTGGAAAACAAAGCAGCACTTAAAAATTCCCCACCTTTCAAATGCACAGTATCAGGAAGGGGAGGGGGCAGGTATGATAGAGATCGGGGATCGCCTCAGAAATGACTCACGGCAGGCGATTAAGATGAGAGTAGAACTCCTAACCAGGACCACGGTGGGGTTCATGAGTGGTAGAAAATGAGTGCTCCTCTACGCTCTCTAAGAGGGCAAACTCCAGGACCAGTCAGAAGAACTCACAAATGGAAGAAGATAGGTCTAATCAGGGCGAAGGGAACAGGAAAGGGTCCGCTTAACCCCTTGAAAACTGAAGCCGTTGTGACCCATCCAGTTCTCACAGTGCCTGGTGCATTCTGGGTGCTCAGGGTACAATCATTGATACTCTTCAGTTTTGCCGACAGAGTACGAGTGTAAATTACTGACCCCCCACCCCCACCCCAGACAGCAGGAAATGGCTTGCAGTGGATAATAAGTGGAGATAGGCACTGTTAAACCGAGGGATGGGGAGGGAAGCTGTTCCTCAGCCCTTGCTGTGGGCTTCCTTTACGCACCACATGGCTACGTCAGACCTGATCCGCACTCTGCAGCCTTCCCGTTTGAACGGTACCCTCCAAACCTTCACAACACGCGTAAGAATTAGCAATCCTGCAACCTAGAGAGAATTAACTGCTGTCTCTAGATGATTCTCAAAATATATACCCATAGCAATTTGAGGTGTGATACATCCATCCAGGTTGGTTCTGACCATGTTGCAGAAGTAATTTCAACTGGCACATCACATGAAAGAACAGCTTTGGGAACAGTGGTGTGCATGGCCCTGAGGCGTTCGTCTTGGCTGATGATCTGGCACGACGTGGTTTGGATCGTGGTGGAAGTACCAAAAAATGTCTGTCGTCTGAATTTATCGCGTGCAAGTGCATGTGTGGGTGCGCGTATGCTCTCAAACCTGGAAAGGATTCGTCCCTCAGTGTAACTTCTGCCACTCCGTATATACACCTGTGCTGCAAGTCTAGAAGCAGATTGATCACCCAGTACATGTAGCATGTTGGTGCATGCATGTTCAAGTCAGGAGTGTCATGTGGACTTGTTGGTGTGCTTGTCCAGTACCACTTGGTAGACGTGTGTTCATACATGTACAATAACTCAAGTCTAAAAAAGGAATGACACCCAGTCGGCACATGTGTGAGCATGGATAATAATACAGGTGATAAGTACAGAGAAAGATTTATAAGTTTGCGGGCTTTTGTATATACAAAAATTCCCAAGATGTCTCATACAGCATGTGTGTGTGTACGTTTGAACACACATACGTTCCCGCAATGTCTTCCATGAGACCTGTAGGGTATTAAAGCCTTTGGGAAGTAGTCACCGCTTGCACAAGGAGCTATTTGGTCTTGATCAGCATTTAATGGGAGAATAAAGCCCAATTTAAGAAAAAACACGACTATTAAATCAGAACTGCCTTAGCCTTTGGATCTGAGCTAATAAGTTATATTATAATTTCTAAAGCAGGGACTTGTGTTATTTTTCACATGTTATACTAATGAAAATAGTGACTGGTTTGTCCTCGTAGTAAGGGGCTTAGGACTGTAAATACTGGTAGACCTTTTACTTGGTGTACCTTTCATAAATTATCCATTTAATCTTAACGGAAATTGAAAAGCTGATCCAACTGGGAAATCAAACTCCAGTGCAAGCAACTCAGGAATCTTTTCTCTGACCCATGCACTTGAATGGTGTTCACAGTGAGACAAGTTGAGTCCATTCTAACAATTAATATGCTTCAGGAAGTTAGAAGCAGTATGAAGCAAATTACTGTTCTTTTGGCTGGGATGTGGGTGAGTATTATACTAGGTGCGCTTTACTTGCACAAGTATGTTTCAGGGAATCTTATAATTAGTTTTTATGTATATTTTACTTTTGCCCATCATCCAGTACGTCATTTGGGATTATTTTTGACTAAAAGCAGTGTAGTGGTTGTTTGCCCCCTGTAACTAGAAGTCTGGAGGTAGGCCTCAGCTCAGTGATGCCATTAAGAACCCTAGCGCTTCCCTGTTTCTGTTCTACCATCTGCCCTGTGTAGACTGCAGTCTTTGTGTTGGTTCCCTCACAGTCATCATAGGCCTGCTGTACCTCCAGATCTTACATGCTGAGCTGGGAAGACCAAAAGGCTCTCTTAGGAAGCTTTGCCCTTATATTCAGGAAGGGACGGCCTCTCCGGGGGCATCCAGCTGCCTCATCACTGGCCAGAACCATATCAAGTGGCCACCCTACATGCCAAGGAGCTACAGAAATCCGTTGTTTTTAATTAGACATGTCACTGCCCTGAACAAAATGCCCTGTTAAACAGGAAGAACAAGGGAGATGTATACCCACAGAGGAGTATTGATGAATGATGTGTACCCATGACCGCTTGCAGTTTACAGTATTAGGCCACCCTGCATCACTTCTAGTTCTTCTTCTGCATAACTCACCGTTGCACGTAGAGAAAATCCTAAGAGAGCAAATCTGAAGACAGGTGAATAAAATGATCCACAGATAGGATTACTAGTGAATGCAGGCTTTTAGTCTGGACACAAGCACCTAGCGAGTGGACAAAAAGATTGTGTCTGTCCTAATAGTAAAACGGCAGAGCCTGGTTAAGACACAGTGCTTACCGAACCCCGGAACGCTAGAATGTGGAAGCTGGCTAACATGCCATACCAAGAAGAGAATTTTTAAATATACATATAGTAAATGTATACCAAAAAAAATAATGTAGAGTAAATGTAGTCAGAAATATTTGCATAAATGTTAATGGGTGACATCAGTCCCCAGTCAGTAAACAGTTACTGGGAATTAGAAGCCTGTTATCTGCTCACAGTACCTGCGGGAATACAGACTGTGTGAACAAGTAACTACATACAACATGGCGGGCACTAAACCAAGGCGCGAACAAGGTATTACTGGGGGAACACAGAGAACAAAACAGCTAGCTGTGCCGAGGCTTGTTGATGAAAGAGATTGATCACTTCCCTTTGATGTTTATATCCAAGAAGACTGTTCCAGCCTTCTACAAAGGGTTTCTTGGTACCCCTATCTGAGAGCCCGAGAGCAGACTAGGGTAGAAGTTCTTACAGTGTTATGTTGTTATCGTTAGCTTCCAAGAAATTCCGTTTAGAAAAAGTAAGTAATGCCTGACTGAGTTGATAATATGAACATAAACGAAGTTTCCAATCCTTTTGTTTGGTAAATCCTTTCCAAGAATCTTTGTAGAGCAAGGACTCTAAGGCAGTTTAGGCCATCTACAGAATAACACTACTTCTGAATAATGAAGCTGCTTCACCTGACCAAAAGGTCTGGTGGACATGAGTCCTAAACGTGGCACCATTACAAAGTGATGCCCTCCCAGCATTCTCATGCTCTTAGATCTTGCATGTTTGACGTCATTCTGGCAACTGACAGAATGCTTCACTTTGCATCTTGAGTACTACGTAGGTACGGCTTTTATGTGTCATTATTAAAAATAGTAAATGATGTCCTAGCCACAGCCCTGCTCCCTAGTACTGCTGCCGGTACTGGGAAGTGGGAAGACCAGCTCGGGAGAAACTCACCCTTAATTGATTGATGTGTCCAAGGAGCCCTCTTCCAGGCAGAGGGTCCGACACGAGCAAAGATTCGACTCATCTTCGATCAGCCTGTTCCAGGTGTCTGAAACTGCCCACCTCACCAAACTGGAATATTGTTTTTTTTCTAGATGGGTGGCATCCGTGTCTTACTCATTTCTCTATCCTAAAACAGAGAAGATATTTGGTAAATGATTGTTGAAGGGAAAGGGTAAATAAGGTCTAGGTTAGAGCCTGAGGTGCTCAGGGGCAAGCCAGCCTGAATGCAGACCTCGGGAGAAGTCTTGGAGAGCCATTGGCTGTGTGAGAGCCAAGTGGAAGAGGTCTGAAAAGGCAGCAAAGGGGTGTCAGTGTTTGCTATTTGCCGTTTTCACGGAGAACCTGGGCTTACTGCAGGACACAGTGGCTGTGGGCAGCGGATAATCGTGAGAGACAAAGTGAGGGCAGTGGTGTTGGCTCTTCCCCATGCCTCTCATTTCTCCCTGGACTTGCCCGTCTACAGTTTCTGCTTAAACATTGTTTTCCTTACGTTGCGCTTTCTGAGTCAGAAGGAGTTTTCACCCAGATTCTCCTGAATTCGAATCCCAAGGAACTGAATAACCTTTTTGAAAATGGTCTCCATTTGTGAATAAGAGAATAATACTATGTACGTGGTAGAATTAAAGTCAGAATTGACTAAGGCAACATGAAGGCCTTTGCCCAGTACCTGGTAGACTGTCAGGAGATGTTACCTTTCCTCTCCCCAACACGCCCTAAGGCTGCGTTCACTGGCCATGGTGTAGAACAATGGGTCCAGAGGCTGTGAATTATTTGTGATGCTATTCCAAGGACTGAATGAGGAGAGACATTTTAATCAAAGCCCCAGCAAAGCTCTCGTAGAGATGAACATACAATTAGCGACCTCCGCCCATCAGGCAGAATCAGCCCTGGGCCCGACAGAATTGGAATTCTCATGGGAGAAAGCTGGGCATGTGTTTCCAGGCAGCTCTGTATCCCTGGAAAGTGGGAGGCAAGAGGCATTTGTAGGTTGGTCACAAACTGGGTGTCAGACACATTAAGCTGGCATTCATCTGACGGGCCTAGAATGAAGTGTCAGGGAGGAGGCTTAGCAGTGAGGGAGACAATTATGAGAACCTCCAAGGTGAGAAACAGGGAATCCTGCTCACTACCCAAGAAGGGAGGAGATGGCGTGGAAGGAGGGCGGTGGGACACGTTGCCTGACACACACCAAAAAGCCCTGTCACTTACTGAGGCCCCGGTGCTGTCTCAGGGGTCAACTACATGAGATCGTGTTTTTGGGCAAATGGAGTATAGCTCAGTATAGGTATACAGGGCTGAAGACACCAGGTACAGTTAATCCTTAGTTTAGTCAGCCACCTTTCTGACCTGTCTGATCTCTTTGGAGCCTGGAACAGATGCTACTCAATACAGCAGGTCCACAGTGGTAGGCTTCTTTGCTTTCGGAGGCACGAACTCACCGCTTGGGACTGTGTTGTTGTTGTCATGTGGTGGCAGCAAATTACGAGAGTCGACTCTTTCTTTGCCAGAGCACTCATTTATGCCCTTGGAGAAGAGTAGTGACTCCTTAGAAAGAGGACCTGCCTGTCCTGAGGAACACCAGCTCAGATCTCTCTCTGCCTTCTCTCTGGCCTTGCTGGGACTCTTTCCACGTTACCTGATGATGCCTTCATTACAAAGATGAAACTCGGGGAGCAGCCTAGACTCTAGTCCAGGTCACTCGCTCTCTGAATTTTTAGTCATCTCCACTGTAAAGTATAGTAAGACTGCCTGTCTGGCTTACTTGCCTGACACGTAGTCTTGAACGCGAGATGATGTAACATACATGCAAGTGTATGGCGTAGTCTGAAGTAGTATTCAGGTGTATGGTGGTGACAGTGGCAGATTTATTAAGATTTGCTTTTGTCCCATGACACTGCCAACTAGACCATTTGAGGTCATTGACTGAAACAGGAAAAGCTGCATAAAGTATTTTGAAATACTCTGCTCATTCTAACAAAAAATCCTTGAGTGCGTTCATGGTTCATGGGCTGGTCATTGGCAGTGTTTGTCTATCAAGTTGCCCCCGCAAGAAGTCTCCACTTGGCGGGTTATCATAAGGCAGCACCAGGGTCTGTTGGCCTCCTCTTTCTCCCTTCTTTTTTGGGTAGAGCACTGCGTTAAAGTTGCGGGAAAGCAAGTCAACCCAATAGCCCTATGTGGGATGCATCAGCCCAGTCTTAAAGCATGCACATGTTCACATGCACACAAACCAACTCAGAAATGGGGGTCACTGTCATTCTTCCCTGTATTTGCAGACCTTCTAAAGCTTGGCTTGGAAATCCATTTCCCCTCAAACGCTGAAGCATGGTGCTATAGTTACAGTGGCCTGGAGACCCTTGGCCCGGGTTGGGTCCTTCCTATGTTATTGTAGGGTTTTAGGTTTGCACTATTATGGAGGTGCCACCTTTTTTTCTTTTTTTTGACTTACCTAGATTTGTCATTTTCCATTTTAATTGGATATAATTTCACCTAATATCTTCTGCCTTCAACAAGCCATCACATTTGGAAGTGGCTTTGTTCCAGGTTTTGTATTTCCTGGTCTCTTTCTTTGTCCAGTGTGTCACAGACAAGCTTCCAAGAAGCAGGAAGCCCCAGGAGTGAGCCGGTGGAATATGAACGCTCCTGCACCTTGGCCCGGGTTGGTGAACGGAGAACAGCAGCTTGCTCTAGATGGGCTCTTTGGACTGGTTCTACCAGAGCCAGCCACGCTGCCCTCCATGTTGCCTCGTGGCAACTGGCAGCAGAAGTAGGCAGTAGGCATTGCTCAATAACTTCAAGAGGCTGTCCCGGAATTTCCCTGCTGCTTACACAGAGATGTTAATTCCATAGCTCCTTGACCCCAGGGAGAAGCAATGACCTTCAGCCCCGTGAACCTGTCCAGCAACCCAAAACGGCCGGCAAAGGACATTCCCTCTCCTATAATCCCATCCCAGCTGCTGCCCCAGCACCGCCACTGACCAGTGCCTGCTGCAGTCACAGTGTGCCCCCAAGGGAAGGTTCCTTATGCCAGCAGGCCCCTGTGCGATTCCCAAGGTGGCGGGCAAGACATGATGGCTGCCTCCCACACCTCCTGCCCCCACACTGAGCCCACACGGTACAGCAGCCCACTAAAGCTCTAGTTAAAAGTACCAAGTTGCTGAAATGCCCAGGGAAGTGAGAATGAGCGGGCCTCACACAGGGATGATTTGAAACAAGCCTTGTGGCTTTTTAATAATGTGCCAAAGCGGTCTCAGTGGTGGGCCAGCAGGGCCCCCAGTCTATCTTCTGTGAGAGTGAAGGCCCAGCAGGCCCTGCCTAATGCAGACAGCCCCTCCACTCTGCTGGGGAGACAGACTCCGAGATGGCAATCAAGGCTTGATTTGCCAACACATTTCCAATGATTAAAATGTAATTAGCACAACTGAGTGCCTCCTCCCCAGCTAATTTTAATACATGCTGTGACAGGCAGGCAGCCGGCTGTGCCTTTAGCCCAGCAGCAGATGGAGGCAGAGGCAGCAGGAGAGGAAAACCATTTTGCAATGTGACTATTCGCATCACAAAACCATCAGGGCGCTCAGCTCTTAGAAGGCCCTTGATGGCAGCACATCAAATTGGCGCTGTCATAGCTGACCGTGGCAATGGCAGTCATCCTTCATACTGTCCCCGAAGCACAGTGAGGCAATTTCCAGGCGTAACCCTTTAGGATCTAGAAGGGGAGAGAGAGACAAGGAGAGCACACTTGTCGTCTTGCAGTGACAGGCGCGAGCTTTGCAATGTGCGCTGTGAATCCCACGCTCTTGGCAGCTTGCAAACCGTTACTTACATGTTTCTTTTCCAAGGCACCGTGGAGTGTGGCTCAGAAGCTTTGGAAATAGCGGTTTCTCCAAAAGGGAGATGTGCGCCGGCTGCCTTCCGTGTACTTGCCCTGAACTGGGAAGGACCAGCTTTCCAGCCTGGAGGGATATAGTGGCTTGGAGGTTTCCTTTCTGTTCCCTTCATCCCCTGGAAGCCTGGAGCCTCAGGCCTCTTATCATGACCATCTGCTTCTCTGCTCTCTTGAAGGGCATGTCAGACAAGCCGCAGTGTCCAGAGGACCAAGTCCCCACGCCCCTGTCCTCTCACCTCCTGGCAAAAGCAGCTGCCCTTCGCCACTCCTGCTTGCCAGCCCCTCTGTTTCCAAGTCACCACCTGGAAAGGAGGCAGGCTTCTTGGGTCTCCCTGGGTTTTTGTTGCACAGGAACATCACAGGAGTGCTTCGTGGCTGACATTCACCGCACCACAGTCATCTCCCACCCTGAGACAACAGGGACAAGCCTAAATGATGATGATGATAACAACATATACACTTACAGGCATTTACTATGAACTAGGAGTATGTTAACCAAACACCAAACCCACCGCAGTTGAGTCAATTCCGACTCATAGCAACCTGATAAGACAGAGTAGAACTGCCCCATAGGGTTTCCAAGGAGCAGCCTGGTGGATTGGAACCACTGACCTTTTGGTTGGCAGCTGAGCACTTTAACCACTGGGCCACCAGGTCTCCTCAGCACTGTGTTAAATGTCTTAAATTCATTATCTCATTTAATACTGACAGAAACCTAAAAGCGAAATACTATTGTTGTTCCCATTTTACAGATGAGGAAACAAAGCCACAAGAAGGATGAGTAATTTACCCAGGTACTGCTGTTTAGCGGTAGAACCCAAATCCAAACACACATCTTTCCAGCTCATGAGCTGGACAGAAAAGGCCCTGTAGCCTGGACGTAGTGCACTGCAGAGGCGCTTACCCAGGTGAAGCCCCTGACAGAGGACTCTGCTGCTCTGACTAACAGGAGATTATTCTTTGCCATCTAGCGGCCTCTGGGTATCAGTATTAGTGAGGACCTCAGGGACTCCATCACACGGGTGACATCTTATCTGTCATTTCTCTCTGTGTGTATCCTTTTTTCTCTAACTAAAAAGTAATATACGATCTTTAAAAGAGATTGGAAATTGCAGAAGAATTAAAGATGAAAATTAAAAATAATCCAAACTATCACTCAACCATCGGCACTGTTAACATGTGGGACATCTCTTTCCAGTCTTTCTGTGTCTGTGTGTTCAGCAGATTCAAAGCCGCCTCGTGTATAGCGCTGTGTGCATCCTGCATCTTTAATTGTAATAGTGACAACAGAAACAGTGTTTTTATGGATTACCTCCTTACCACTGCCTTAGGAAGTGGGTATTATTACCCCTAATTTGTTGATGAAGAAAAGAAATCTAGTCTGAGAGAAAGAATTTGTAACTCACCTGCCATCGCTTCTAGGATTTTGATTTTAACTTCTTTGTGAATATGATCATTTTTCCGTATTAATAAAATTCTTCGTGAACGTTATTTTTAATGTGCGAACACTCGACCTGTTCCCCATCCCGGGGACGTTTAGGCTCATGAAGTTTGTGTACTGGATTAGTACATAGACTGAGAAATATCTGGGCAGGAGTCCTGATGGCACAGTGGTTAAGCATTTGGCTGCTACCTGAAAGGTTGGCGGTTTGAATCCACCAGCTGCTCCAAGGGAGAAAGATGTGGCAGTCTGCTTCCACAAAGATTACAGTCTCGTAAACTCCATGGGGCGGTTCTACTCTGTCCTATACGGTTGCTGTAAGCCAGGATAGACTCAATGGCAATGCGTTTGGTTTGGGGTTTTGTGGGGGGCAGGGGGGTTTAAATGCCAGATCTTTCTCTTCCAGGTGGGTGTAAAGTGTATCTTAGGATATTTCCTGGCCTTTGGTATACGCTGCCAGTAGCCATATAAATAACGCATTATTAGATTGTTTCCTAACTCCGTGATCAAATGTTTACACGTGAATTCTTGTAGACATTTCTGCTCCTTTTTTGAACACATATCTGAAAGAAGAGTTGAGCTAAACAGTATGAAAAATATTAAGACTCTGGATACATGTTCTCTTTTTTTTTTTTTAATAACTTTTATTAAGCTTCAAGTGAACGTTTACAAATCCAATCAGTCTGTCACATACAAGTTTACATACATCTCACTCCCTACTCCCACTTGCTCTCCCCCTCTTGAGTCAGCCCTTTCAGTCTCTCCTTTCTTGACAATTTTGCCGGCTTCCCTCTCTCTCTATCCTCCCATCCCCCCTCCAGACAAGAGTTGCCAACACAATCTCAAGTGTCCACCTGATATAATTAGCTCACTCTTCATCAGCGTCTCTCTCCCACCCATTGACCAGTCCCTTTCATTTCTGATGAGTTGTCTTCGGGGATGGTTCCTGTCCTGTGTCAACAGAAGGTCTGGGGGCCATGGCCGCCGGGATTCCTCCAGTCTCAGTCAGACCATTAAGTTTGGTCTTTTTATGAGAATTTGGGGTCTGCATCCCACTGATCTCCTGTTCCCTCAGGGGTCCTCTGCTGTGCTCCCTGTCAGGGCAGTTATCGATTGTGGCCGGGCACCAACTAGTTCTTCTGGTCTCAGGATGATGTAGGTCTCTGGTTCATGTGGCCCTTTCTGTCTCTTGGGCTCTAAGTTGTCGTGTGGCTTTGGTGTTCTTCATTTTCCTTTGCTCCAGGTGGGTTGAGACCAATTGCTGCATCTTAGATGGCCGCTTGTTAGCATTTAAGACCCCAGACGCCACATTTCAAAGTGGGATGCAGAATGATTTCATAATAGAATTATTTTGCCAATTGACTTAGAAGTCCCCGCAAACCATGTTCCCCAGACCCCCGCACTTGCTCCACTGACCTTTGAAGCATTCATTTTATCCCGGAAACTTCTTTGCTTTTGGTCCAGTCCAATTGAGCTGACCTTCCATGTATTGAGTGTTGTCTTTCCCTTCACCTAAAGCAGTTCTTATCTACTGATTAATCAATAAAAAACCCTCTCCCACCCTCCCTACCTCCCCTCCTCGTAACCACAAAAGTATGTGTTCTTCTCAGGTTTACTATTTCTCAAGCTCTTGTAATAGTGGTCTTATACAATATTTGTCCTTTTGCCTCTGACTCATTTCGCTCAGCATAATGCCTTCCAGGTTCCTCCACGTTATGGAATGTTTCAGAGATTGGTCACTGTTCTTTATCGATGCGTAGTATTCCATTATGTGGATATACCACAATTTATTTACCCATTCATCCGTAGATGGACACCTTGGTTGCTTCCAACTTTTTGCTATTGTAAACTGAGCTGCAATAAACATGGGTGTGCATGTATCTGTTTGTATGAAGGCTCTTGTATCTCTAGGGTATATTCCTAGGAGTGGGATTTCTGGGTTGTATGGTAGTTCTATTTCTAACTGTTTAAGATAACGCCAGATGGATTTCCAAAGTGGTTGTACCATTTTACATTCCCACCAGCAGTGTATGAGAGTTCCAATCTCTCTGCAGCCTCTCCAACATTTATTATTTTGTGTTTTTTGGATTAATGCCAGCCTTGCTGGTGTGAGATGGAATCTCATCGTAGTTTTAATTTGCATTTCTCTAATGGCTAATGATCGAGAGCGTTTTCTCATGTATCTGTTGGCTGCCTGAATATCTTCTTTAGTGAAATGTGTGTTCATATCCTTTGCCCACTTCTTGATTGGGTTGTTTGTCTTTTTGTGGTTGAGTTTTGACAGAATCATGTAGATTTTAGAGATCAGGCGCTGGTCGGAGATGTCATAGCTGAAAATTCTTTCCCAGTCTGTAGGTGGTCTTTTTACTCTTTTGGAGAAGTCTTTAGATGAGCATAGGTGTTTGATTTTTAGGAGCTCCCAGTTATCGGGTTTCTCTTCATCATTTTTGGTAATGTTTTGTATTCTGTTTATACCTTGTATTAGGGCTCCTAGGGTTGTCCCAATTTTTTCTTCCATGATCTTTATCGTTTTAGTCTTTATGTTTAGGTCTTTGATCCACTTGGAGTTAGTTTTTGTGCATGGTGTGAGGTATGGGTCCTGTTTCATTTTTTTGCAAATGGATATCCAGTTATGCCAACACCATTTGTTAAAAAGGCTATCTTTTCCCCAGTTAATTGACACTGGTCCTTTGTCAAATATCAGCTGCTCATACGTGGATGGATCTGTGTCTGGGTTCTCAATTCTGTTCCATTGGTCTATGTGTCTGTTGTACCAATACCAGGCTGTTTTGACTACTGTGGCTGTATAATAGGTTCTGAAGTCAGGTAAGGTGAGGCCTCCCACTTTCTTCTTCTTTTTCAGTAGTGCTTTGCTTATCCGGGGCTTCTTTCCCTTCCATATGAAATTGGTGATTTGTTTCTCTATCCTTAAAATATGACATTGGAATTTGGATCGGAAGTGCGTTAAATGTATAGATGGCTTTTGGTAGAATAGACATTTTTACTATGTTAAGTCCTCCTATCCATGAGCAGGGTATGTTTTTCCACTTAAGTGTGTCCTTTTGAATTTCTTGTAGTAGAGCTTTGTAGTTTTCTTTGTATAGGTCTTTTACATCCTTGGTAAGATTTATTCCTAAGTATTTTATCTTCTTGGGGGCTACTGTGAATGCTATTGATTTGGTTATTTCCTCTTCGGTGTTCTCTTTGTTGATGTAGAGGAATCCAAGTGATTTTTGTATGTTTATTTTATAACCTGAGACTCTGCCAAACTCTTCTATTAGTTTCAGTAGTTTTCTGGAGGATTCCTTAGGGTTTTCTGTGTATATAATCATGTCATCTGCAAATAGTGATAACTTTACTTCTTCCTTGCCAATCCGGATACCTTTTATTTCTTTGTCTAGCCTAATTGCCCTGGCTAAGACTTCCAACACGATGTTGAATAAGAGCGGGGATAAAGGGCATCCTTGTCTGGTTCCCGTTCTCAAGGGAAATGCTTTCAGGTTCTCTCCATTTAGAGTGATATTGGCTGTTGGCTTTGCATAGATGCCCTTTATTATGTTGAGGAATTTTCCTTCAATTCCTATTTTGGTAAGAGTTTTTATCATGAATGGGTGTTGGACTTTGTCAAATGCCTTTTCTGCATCAATTGATAAGATCATGTGGTTTTTGTCTTTTGTTTTATTTAGGTGATGGATTACATTCATGGTTTTTCTGATATTAAACCAGCCTTGCATACCTGGTATAAATCCCACTTGATCAGGGTGGATTATTTTTTTGATGTGTTGTTGGATTCTATTGGCTAGAATTTTGTTGAGGATTTTTGCATCTATGTTCATGAGGGATATAGGTCTGTAATTTTCTTTTTTTGTGATGTCTTTACCTGGTTTTGGTATCAGGGAAATGGTGGCTTCATAGAATGAGTTAGGTTGTATTCCGTCATTTTCTATGCTTTGAAATACCTTTAGTAGTAGTGGTGTTAACTCTTCTCTGAAAGTTTGGTAGAACTCTGCAGTAAAGCCGTCCGGGCCAGGGCTTTTTTTTGTTGGGAGTTTTTTGATTACCGTTTCAATCTCTTTTTTTGTTATGGGTCTATTTAGTTGTTCTACTTCTGAATGTGTTAGTTTAGGTAGGTAGTGTTTTTCCAGGAATTCATCCATTTCTTCTAGGTTTTCAAATTTGTTAGAGCACAATTTTTCATAATAATCTGAAATGATTCTTTTAATTTCATTTGGTTCTGTTGTGATGTGGTCCTTCTCATTTCTTATTCGGGTTATTTGTTTCCTTTCCTGTATTTCTTTAGTCAGTCTAGCCAATGGTTTATCAATTTTGTTAATTTTTTCAAAGAACCAGCTTTTGGCTTTGTTAATTCTTTCGATTGTTTTTCTGTTCTCTAATTCATTTAGTTCAGCTCTAATTTTTATTATTTGTTTTCTTCTGGTGCCTGATGGATTCTTTTGTTGCTCACTTTCTATTTGTTCAAGTTGTAGGGACAGTTCACTGCTTTTGGCTCTTTCTTCTTTTTGTATGTGTGCATTTATTGATAGAAATTGGCCTCTGAGCACTGCTTTTGCTGTGTCCCAGAGGTTTTGATAGGAAGTATTTTCATTCTCGTTGCTTTCTATGAATTTCCTTATTCCCTCCTTGATGTCTTCTATAACCCAGTCTTTTTTCAGGAGGGTATTGTTCATTTTCCAAGTATTTGATTTCTTTTCCCTAGTTTTTCTGTTATTGATCTCTAGTTTTATTGCCTTGTGGTCTGAGAAGATGCTTTGTAATATTTCGATGTTTTGGACTCTGCAAAGGTTTGTTTTATGACCTAATATGTGGTCTATTCTAGAGAATGTTCCATGTGCGCTAGAAAAAAAAGTATATTTTGCAGCAGTTGGGTGGAGAGTTCTGTATAAGTCAATGAGGTCAAGTTGGTTGATTGTTGTAATTAGATCTTCCGTGTCTCTGTTGAGCTTCTTACTGGATGTCCTGTCCTTCTCCGAAAGTGGTGTGTTGAAGTCTCCTACTATAATTGTGGAGGTATCTATCTCGCTTTTCAATTCTGTTAAAATTTGATTTATGTATCTTGCAGCCCTGTCATTGGGTGCATAAATATTTAATATGGTTATGTCTTCCTGATCAATTGTCCCTTTTATCATTATATAGTGTCCTTCTTTATCCTTTGTGGTGGATTTAAGTCTAAAGTCTATTTTGTCAGAAATTAATATTGCTACTCCTCTTCTTTTTTGCTTATTGTTTGCTTGATATACTTTTTTCCATCCTTTGAGTTTTAGTTTGTTTGTGTCTCTAAGTCTAAGGTGTGTCTCTTGTAGGCAGCATATAGATGGATCGTGTTTCTTTATCCAGTCTGTGACTCTCTGTCTCTTTATTGGTGCATTTAGTCCATTTACATTCAGGGTAATTATAGATAAATAAGTTTTTAGTGCTGTCATTTTGATGCCTTTTTATGTGTGTTGTTGACAATTTCATTTTTCCACATACTTTTTTGTGCTGAGACGTTTTTCTTAGTAAATTGTGAGATCCTCATTTTCATAGCGCTTGACTTTATGTTAGTTGAGTCGTTAACGTTTTTCTTGGTTTTTATCTTGAGTTATAGAGTTGTTATACCTTTTTGTGGTTACCTTATTATTTACCCCTATTTTTCTAAGTAAAAACCTAACTTGTATTGTTCTATATCGCCTTGTATCACTCTCCATATGGCAGTTCAATGCCTCCTGTATTTAGTCCCTCTTTTTGATTATTGTGATCTTTTACCTATTGACTTCCATGATTCCCTGTTATGTGTATTTATTTTTTTTAATTAATCTTAATTTGTTTGTTTTTGTGATTTCCCTATTTGAGTTGATATCAGGGCGTTCTGTTTTGTGACCTTGTGTTGTGCTGATATCTGATATTATTGGTTCTCTGACCAAACAATATCCTTTAGTATTTCTTGTAGCTTTGGTTTGGTTTTTGCAAATTCTCTAAACTTGTGTTTGTCTGTAAATATCTTAATTTCGCCTTCATATTTCAGAGAGAGTTTTGCTGGATATATGATCCTTGGCTGGCAGTTTTTCTCCTTCAGTGTTCTGTATATGTCGTCCCATTCCCTTCTTGCCTGCATGGTTTCTGCTGAGTAGTCAGAACATATTCTTATTGATTCTCCCTTGAAGGAAACCTTTCTTTTCTCCCTGGCTGCTTTTAAAATTTTCTGTTTATCTTTGGTTTTGGTGAGTTTGATGATAATATGTCTTGGTGTTTTTCTTTTTGGATCAATCTTAAATGGGGTTCGATGAGCATCTTGGATAGATATCCTTTCGTCTTTCATGATGTCAGGGAAGTTTTCTGTCAGGAGTTCTTCAACTATTTTCTCTGTGTTTTCTGTCCCCCCTCCCTGTTCTGGGACTCCAATCACCCGCAGGTTATCCTTCTTGATAGAGTCCCACATAATTCTTAGGGTTTCTTCATTTTTTTAAATTCTTTTCTCTGATTTTTTTTCAGCTATGTTGGTGTTGATTCCCTGGTCCTCCAGATGTCCCAGTCTGCATTCTAATTGCTCGAGTCTGCTCCTCTGACTTCCTAGTGCGTTGTCTAATTCTGTTATTTTATTGTTAATCTTTTGGATTTCTACATGTTGTCTCTCTATGGATTCTTGCAACTTACTAATTTTTCCAGTATGTTCTTGAATAATCTTTTTGAGTTCTTCAACAGTTTTATCAGTGTGTTCCTTGGCTTTTTCTGCAGTTATCCTAATTTCATTTGTGATATCATTAAGCATTCTGTAAATTAGTTTTTTATATTCTGTATCTGATAATTCCAAGATTGTATCTTCATTTGGGAAAGATTTTGATTCTTTTGTTTGGGTGGTTGGAGAAGCTGTCATGGTCTGCTTCTTTAAGTGGTTTGATATGGATTGTTGCCTCCGAGCCATCACTGGGAAACTAGTTTTTCCAGAAAATCTGCTGCGTCCAGTCCAAATCCCTGCGGGACGGTTCCCCAGCTCGAACGCTGCTCTTTCTGCTCCAGGACCAGTCACTGCCTCCTGGGGACTTCTCCTACCAGCTCCGTCCCACGCCGCCCGTGGAACCGGCTGGTCCCCCTCCCGGGGTTAGTTCAGGGGGGTGGAGCAGCTCTCTGTGCTTGTGCCGTACCTGACTGGTACGCTGGCTCCAGGCTCTGGAAACAATCGCTGCTCCCCCATATTAGTTCATTCTCCATCTCTAAATCTGTGTTTGTTGTTCAGGGTTCGTATATTGTTATGTATGTGATCGATTCACTTGTTTTTCCGTGTCTTTGTTGTAAGAGGGATCCGAGGTAGCGTCTGCCTAGTCCGCCATCTTGGCTCCGCCACATGTTCTCTTTTCATGCACATTGCAGAGTTATATTTCCAATGGAAAATTAACCTTTCTCCACAAGTGTTCAGCTTCACCACAGCCTTGCCAACACGGAGCGTCAGCATTTATATTTTCTTTTGTAATTTGGTAGATGAAAAAGAAAAGTATCTCATTTTAATCTGCATTTCTCTGGTTACTTGAGAGGTTGAACTTTTTTTTTTTTTTCATGTTTATTAGCTGTTTGTATTTCCTCTTCCATGAGTTGACCTCTTTGCTTCTGACAGGAAGAATGAGTCTCCAAGGCCCAAGTAGAGAAAGGGTGCTCTAGTGATAATTATGTCGGAGCCCTGGGGCGAGGAATTGTGAGGGAGAGAATTAAGGGCCTCCTGGGACCATGAGGGTCGCTATGAGTCAGAATCGACTCAAAGGCAATGGGCATGGGGACTATGAGGAGCCCTGGTGGCACAGTGGCCCAGAGCTCGGCTACCAACCAAAAGGTCAGCAGTTTGAATCCACCAGCCACTCTTCGGAAACCCTATGGGGGCAGTTCTTCTTTATGAGTCAGAATGGACTTGATGGCAATGGGTTTGGCTTTGGTTTGGGTGCTATGAGGGCGCCCTGGTGGCATGGTGGTTAAGCGTTCAGCTGCTAACCAAAAGGTCATCAGTTTGAATCCACCATATGCTCCTTGGAAACCCTGTGATGCAGTTCTGCTCTGTCCTGTAGGATCACTATGAGTCAGAATTGACTCGATGGCAAAGGGTTTGGGGAACTGTGAAGGGCCCTGGTGGTACAGTGGTTAAGTGCTTGGCTGCTAACCAAAAGGTCAGCGGTTTGAATCCACCAGCCACTCCTCGGAGACCTGAAGGGGCAGTTCTACTCTGTTCTATACGGTCGCTCTGGGTCGGAATCAACTGAACAGCAGCAGGTTTGTTTTTGTCCTGGTTTTGGGACTCTGAGGTGACGACTCTCCAGCAGGCTTCTTCCTAAACCAGAGCGAGGCTTCCTACAGTCAGCCTGCAAGCAGTATTTGCTACCTAGCTTTTCATTTATTCTGTTAAGAAATACGATTTTGGATTTTTGAGAGAGGCTCTTCACATCGCACGCAAGCCACGGCTTATAATTCTTGTAGGGCAGACGACTGGCATGCCTGTTCAGTCTGGGTTTTCTGCTCTGCGAGTCCCACTGGTTTACAATGAGGCTGCCGTAGATCTTGCCTGAGTCTTTTACGACCCCGGCCATCCCGCCAGGCGCTGTGCCTGCTCTGTAACCTTCTTAGATTTAAATCTGTTGCCCGTGTTCTCCTCATAGCCTTACGGAGCAGCAGGGCCCATCCATACTGATGTCTTAATATCATTCTCTCCTTCTTGAATTTATAGGGGAGAATAAACCCTCTGCCATAGAAGTGCTTATCGATTACTGAAGTACATAATAAAGCCTAAGAATAAAGTAAGGCCAAGTGATCGGTCCTGTTCCTGGGGGAGGACGATAAACCCTGGGCGAGGCAGTCTCTGAAGGTTGCCTTTGGCTCTGGAGCAAGAAGGTTCCCTTTTAATTAGTTGTCAGGAGAATAAGCAGTGAATGATAGAAACCAGACAAGAAAAAACATACTGTATGATTCCATTTATATAAAACTCTAAAAAATACAAACTAATCTATAGTGACACAAAGCAGATGCATGACTACAGGAGAGGTCACAGGTCATGGGGAGGGACCCGTGGGAGGGATTAACGTAGCAGCACAAGGAGACTTTTTGGGGTGAGGGGTATGTCCACTGTCTTGTTTATGTTGAGGATTTCACGAGTGTACACATATGTGAATACGCACCAAACGGTCCATTTTAAATACCTGCACCTTATTGTCTAATGTCAGTTATACCTCAATCAGACCATCCTGAAAAGTAGTCAGCTGTGTAAAGAAAAAGACAGCCTGTGCCTCCCTTTGTGCTAGGAAAATTTTCTCTGACCTTAGGAAGCTGTATTTTTTTTTTCTTTTTTGTTGTACTTTAGATGAAGGTTTACAGAACAAACTAGCTTCTCATTAAACAGTTAGTACACATATTGTTTTATGACAACCCCACGACATGTCAACACGTTCCCCTCTCGACCTTGGGTTCCCTATTACCAAGGAAGCTGTATTTTGAGGAACATTTAGAAGGAATTGTAAGACTGACTTTAACCTTCACGTTTAGATAGATGAGGATTTCAGAAGACTGAATGATGCCATCAAAAATAAAACAAAGAGGCAGGATAGCCCTCTTCCTCCAGCCCTTTTCCTTTCCTACAGCTCAATCTTAAAGGTGGCTTTAACGTAAATCTCGGGTAAAGTGAAGAAGCAGAGCTCTGTAGAGGACAGAACCCTCTCACCATCACATTCCCCCTCCCAGAGAAGTTCCCTCACTGAGGAAAAAAAAAACTGCTCCAAGACGTTGGCAGTCTAAAAGAGAGGGCATTTTCAACACAAAGAGATGTTTGTTTTCCTTGCATTTTAACTCTTAATTTTTGACACAGTGGGAAACTCCAGCATGGCTGCCATTTAAGATGTGACAATGCCATGGTGTTCTGATAGCCTCTGTCACAGGAGTGTTGTGGCTGAAGGCCAGGAGACAAAGCCACTGAGGCCAAAGACAGTGCCTGCCACTCAGGTGCTGGGCATTTTTCGGCATCTGAGTTTTTCTTTTCGCTGGCTGACTGCCTTTCTGGCCTGACCAGGAGTCACTCAGGGAGACTGAAGCTGGCTGGAATGCAAACAACCTCTTTTCAGTCCCCTTGATTTTAATCAGAAATACCAATTATTCTTTTCCTCCAAATACAGAAACTCAATCCCCACTTTAAATTCAATTATTGTAATTGCAGCATTCAGAAAAAACAGCACATTCATTTTCTAATAAGAGATTGTGGATACCAAATTACTGCATAGAGTATGTCAAAACAGGAAATTTGAGACTGGCAGACCAGTGGGTGTTTTTATCTTGGCAATTTGTATTTTCTTGCAGGCAATTTATAGTAATCCTACCCGTCCTTGTTTATGATACAGAAGACTGGGTTTTCAAGCCATCCTAAAATAAAGGCAATTGTTGGGTACAATTTAATTTAAAACCCCAGCTATGAATATGATGAATTCTAAGTGGGGCAAAAGTGAAACAGGTCCCCAAAGAAAGAGAGTAGGAAAGAGGAATCAGCTTTTGGATCCTACGTAATGGCCATCCAAGGTCTTCAGACCTTCTCAACCTACCCTTTAATGTTTGTAAATCAGTTGTCTCAAGCTTTTCGCTGTCTCGAATTTTAAAAACAAAGCAAAAAGATCTGGTTAGTGCGAAGTTTATGATGCAGCCATTAAGTCTCAGCAAAATGAGAGCACCATCTTCCCGGTTTGCTGTTTAATTTCGTTTGCTCTAATTGGCTCGAAGTGAGTCAAATGGAAGAAGAAATATTTTAAGATTTTGAGTTTCCTGGTTTTCTTAAAAGAGTAGCTTTAAAACCTGATTCCTCAATGTGTATGCTGTCATTTTCCTAGGGTTTACTTCTACCTAGAAATTATTTTCGTGCCTTTCTCATAGACACATTCAGATACCCACCACTTTCAAACACTTCAGCATCCAGTCCGTCAACCACTGTTTATTTCTTGATCTTGATTAACCACTTCCCATGACTTCCTTCAGGTACTTTGCTAGTGTAGTTCATGAATCCATTCTTTTACGTGTGCTTATTGAGTACCTACTAGGTGCCAGGAGCAGGTGGGGCAGGATATGAACAAACTCTGGGATATAGGCAGGGAAACGGATCACAGTGTTGTGGATACTGGGAACCACCAGCTGAAATATGGCCGGAGAAATCAGAATACGCATTGATAGTCCTAAGGCACATGGAAGTGGGAACAGACACTGCCCTGTGCCCCAAAGCAGTAGAAGTGCACTGTTGACTGTTGAGTGCCTACTCACTTTGGTCGCCTCTCATTGATTGCCATTTTTGCAATTACCAAAGTTAATTCTCTGAAAGTTTTATTTCTTCCTCAAGTTACTGTGTTGGTTGATTTGGGTTGTTGTTGTTGTTAGGTGCCGTTGAGTTAGTTCCAATTCATAGTGACCCCACGTACAACAAAACGCAACACTGCCCAGTTCTGCACCATCCTCACTATCATTGCTATGTTTGGGTTTATTGTTGAAGCCACTGTGTCAGTCCATCTCATTTAGGGTCTTCTTCTTTTTCGCTGACCCTCTACTTGACCAAACATGATGTCCTTCTTTAGGTCCCTCCTGGTAATAAGTTCAAAGTATGTGAGATGATGTCTCGCCATCTTCGCTTTTCAGGAGCATTCTGGTTGTACTTCTTCTAAGATGGATTTGTTCATTCTTCTGGCAGTCCATGGCATATTCAGTTTTCTTCACCAACATCATAATTCAAAGGTATCAATTCTTCAGTCTTTCTTATTCATCGTCCAGCTTTCACATGCGTGCGTATGAGATGATTGAAAATACCATGGCTTGGGTGAGGTGCACCTTAGTCCTCAAAGTGAAATCATTGCTTTTTAACACTTCAAAGAGGTCTTCGAAACAGATCTGCCTAGTGCAGTACATCAATTTGGGTAGATCAGTCCTTATATAGGCCTTGTGTATACATGAACTCTGTGCGAAAGGCTACCCAAGTATCTCCTAATTCTGATTGGCCAGAATTTTGGACAAATTCCAAGATGACTGGCTTCCTGTTTGCACCGATAATTGCTTAATGTTTTCATATCCATTCTGACTGCTTATCTACTGAATTTGAGTGAACATTTTTATAATGTCAGAGCCCGTAAGTCATTATCGCACTATGCATAACTTTCAAGTTTAGTCAAGTTTAGTCCTAGTCCAAGGTTACTCAGTTTCCAAAAAAAACCTACTGCTGTCCAGTCAGTTCCGACTCATAGCGACCCTGTAGGGTTTCCAAGGCTGTAAATCTTTACTGAAGCATATTGCCATATCTTTCCCCCGCATAGAGGCTGGTAGTTTCAAACCGTCGACCTTTTGGTGAGCAGCCAGGCACTTCAACCGCTGCACCACGGGGGCTCCTTCATACACAGGTTACTGACTGCTCTTTGGCAGAAGAATAAGTCCAGATCATACCCACCAAAAAAAATGTGCAGAAGGAACCCTTAGAAAACTGAATTCTTAAGTGTCATGCCTTGTTGGTATGTTATCAGTGAAGTACAACCATTACTTACCAGGGAGATTCCTGTTGTTTTCTTTGCAGAGGGATGATAGTTTCTGTTTTTCTCTGTTTGTTTGTTTGTTTCGGTCTTTTGCATAGTGTAGCATCAAGTCTTCAGACACCTCCCAAGCAGAAACCCTTGGAGAATATGATTTCCCCTCTGGCAGTAGAATGGTGAAAAATCCAACCCAACCTTTAAATACCTATTAAGTAGCCTCGTTTCTGTGTATAACATTGCTTCCGTGGAAAGAATTGGAAAAAATAAAATTAGTGTTTCTTTCCGGCTGCCTTTACATGCCCAAACTCATTTAGTTCTCACAAAAATCCTGTGGTGTATGTCTCATTCCCATTTACAGATAAAAAGTAGGCTTGAAGATGGGACGTACCATTCCCAAGATTGCCAGGCTCCTGAGTGGAAGGGTCAGAATTTGAACCTAGGTCACCTGACTAAAAGCCTCAGATTTAATGAGCGCTTCACGTGTGCCAGGTCCTGCGCGAGGCCCCTCCTTGGAAGGGATAGCTGTCTGGTGTAGCATAGAATTGAGGCCGACTGGCTGGGTTCTCTGCTGCGGGTCTTCACTGCTATGTCTTTTCACGTTCAGCTTGCCTGTTAGTTAACCCTCTGCGCAACAGTCAGTCCAGAGAGTGTTTATTGAGTCGTTTTCTTCCAACGGGTACAAGAGGGCAAGGTGGTATAACGTGCTGGCTAGGAACGTGAACTCTGGAGGATGGGACGGGGCTCAAGTACTGCCTCTGCCACTGGAAGCCTTAATTCACCTTCTCGAAAATGAAGAGGTGACCATACTTCCTTCCCAGGGCCGTTGTCAGGATTAATTGAGGGTAAATATGCATATAATTTCCCGCAAAGTGCCTGGCATTTCTGGAGGGAAAGTGTTCTGAGGCAGTCCCTGTGAAGGATCCAGAAGATTCGAGGCCCAGTCCTTCCCCTCAGGAGCCACGCTGCAGAATGAGAATGAGAGGTGAGGATGTCGGGAACCAGGCTGCTCTTGCTGCAGCCCCCTCTCCTTTTGCCTGAGGTGGACGTTGTCCCCGTGGTAGGGAGTTGCGGCACCTAGGTGTCACTTAGCCTGGGAAGCAGGAACTGCGTTCAGTGCCTCACAGTGCAGGGATGGAAGACAGGTTTGCAACAGCTCCATTACCTGGGGAGAAAGGCCTCGGAGTTACAAGCACTTTAAGAAAGATGCATTTACTTTGAGTGTTGGAGAAAATAGAACAATTACCTATTGAAGCTAAAGTGGATGAAAAAACACCTCTGTTCCTACTCCCCTGATCATTTAATCTATTCAGATTCATTCTGCCTCCCTGCAGGTGATTCAAGCCAGAGGTTCTGATCTTGCTGGCTGCACCATTCTTTCCCCCAGTCTGGGGCACAGGACCCCTTGCTGCCTGAGGTTCTCAACTGAAGACAGACATTTCCGCTCCCAGCAGAGAGTCCTCCAAGGGCTGGAGCTCCAGGCAGTAGAGGATGCATGGAGGGAGGGAGTGAGGAGGCAAGAGGGAGAATGGAATCCGTAAATCATCAAATCGTTATTGAGTATCTTCTAGGGGCCTCAAGACTGCACCGTGGCCTGCGGTGATTCCAGGGACAGACTGCTCTGAGGAGCTCACCATCTGCCTGGGGTTCAAGACTTATATATGGGAAATCGATGAAGAATTACATAAAACCTAAACTAGAACAGTTAGATTTCCAGCACCTGGCTCACGCTGACATTAAAAAAAAAAAAAGGAGGATAGTCTTTGCTGAATAATGAATGAATATCTAGCATTTTTTTTCACATCGAATGCTTCCTGTATGTCAGGCATTACTGTAAGTCTTTTACGTATTTATTAACTAATACTCTCAGCAACTCTACGAGGTGGATACTGTCTTTAGCCCCATTTTATGGATGATGACACTAAGGCACAGAGAGGTTAAGTTACTTGCCAGAGGTCTCACAGACAGTGTGTGGTATAGCCAGGATTTGAAGCCAGGCAATCTGACCCCACAGTTGTACAGGAAGTAAAATAATAGGGTCTTTTCAAAAGCTTGTTAGTGATTTGGTTCAGACAGAAAGCAACCATAAGTTCCTAGGCGGCACAGATGGTTCAACATTGGACTTACTAACCGAAAGTTTGGTGGTTCAAACCCTCCCAGAGGTGCCTCAGAATTAAGGCCTGGCCATCTGCCTCTGAAAGGTCACAGCCTTGAAACCCTGTGGAGCAGTTCCTGTCAGCACAGGTGGGGTCGCCATGAGTTGGAGTCGACTTAGAACAAGCTTTGGCTTTGACTTCCTTGAGCCTTAAGCACCCTGCCCCTTTCTGGATCAGGGACCACTCTGTGACTCAGCCCGGCCTCTTCCCAGCCAGGCCTCTCATTTGTAGTTTCTCTCACCGAGCACATTTCTAAACGAGGACGGTTGCTCCACTTTAAGGACATACAAATGGCTTGCCCTCACCTGTCAAGCATGATCCTTGTATTTTACCAGGCCCATTATGAACGCAATCTTTCTGTCGAAAATTTGCATACCTCCTTTCTTGAAAAGTAATGACAGCAATTTCTTTCCCTCGCTCACTTTCTGAGTGTCTCATTTAACGGCACCTGTGAAACCGACAGGAGCAGAGATGAGAAGTGAAAGAGAGCAGTTGATTAAATCATCATCAAGTCGGGCCTCAGAAAGTCAATTCTGCTTGCCGTCTGCAATGATACCCTTTTATCTGAAAGTAATGAGCTGTGGCACTTTTGCATCGGGTAATGCGGTAAGTTCTATTAGCGTGTTCCATTTGCCTCACAAGCAAGGGCAAGTCATTTTAGCTAGCTCGTATCACCGCAATCAGAGCAATTGGCTTCCCAGGCGGAGAAGGAAGGGAGAAGGCTCAGGGTGATTTCTATGGATCACAACACAGCAGAAAAAATAGACTCTTGTATTATTTTAACCCATAACATACTTTTCCTTTTTACCCACCAGCAAATTGGGGCTTTATTAGCCCGCATAGGACTCTGAAAAGAACCAGGCTTCAGCTGAAGCAAAGCTAGGGGGTCTGGGCCCCATCCAAAGGAACCGGCAGCTGTGGTATGGAAAGGGGGAAAGCAGCATACAGGGGTCACTGGTGAAGAAAATAGCCAGGACCGTCTCCCTGATGATAACACTGTGATCGCCTAATAAATGCTTGCTTTGCGCCATCTTCAAAGTCATTTGTAATCGGTCCCCAGGCAGGTACAGATTAATGCTATTGATGACTTGGCATCAGTAAATCGATGACAGAGAGGCAAAGAAAAGCATCCGTTGCTTAAGCTTGAAAGAGACCCTTTACATCACCCTGCCCTAGGCTGTCAGTTCTACCTTTGGACAAGAAACTAATTTTTCTGCGTTTGGCAGCCACCTAGACTTGTGGCCTCTGAGTCTTAGGTAAATTTCATCTTTTGGGTTTATGTATGTTTATGCTTGGCAAAACACGACTTCCTTTCTTCTAAGGAGAAAAAAATGCTGAACTCTCCAAAGATTTATGAATTATCCACTTCTCTCCCCACTTCCAAGAACCCAACTGCATTCTAATGAGCTAAGTGGAAATTTACAGTATACAGATTATTTCATAAAATATACTTGGATTTCAAAGTGACAAAAAGGAGGGGAATATTGAGAATTAATTTGTGAGCTCTGAAACTTCCGTTTTGGACAACTTGGTTTCTGTCAATGTATTTGTACTCACAGTGAATGTCAGAACGAACCTAGGACACAGTGAAATCCCAAAACCAAACCTGTTGCCATCGAGTCAGTTCTAACTCATGGTGGCCCCATGTGTTAAGAGTAGAACTGTACTTCATGGGGTTTTCTTGGCTGTAATCTTTACGATAGCAGATCTCCAGGCTTTTCTTCTGCAGCACCGCTGGATGAGTTGAACCGACAACCTTTAGGTTGGTACTGAGTGTAAACTGTTTGCACCACCCAGGGACTTTCAGCACATAGTAGGCACTTTAACAGTACGTGAATGAAAATGTGTGGTCATCTGAGATCCCTGGAGGGAGAAGAAGTGTGCGTGGTTCCTTAGCCCTCACAAATCACACTGGTTGTTGGAACAGTGTCTAATTCAAGCTGAGGCCTCACAGAATGCCAGTTTCTGAGGGCACTGCACGCAGGAATGGTAGGTTATCATTACAGAATTCCAGCAGCCGTAGGCCTTGCCAATAAGCCTGGCCTCTGTTGTTCCTTTGTATCGCTCATTGCCTCCTGAACAACCGAAGAGTGGGGAACCTTGTATCAGTTTCACATGGGCCCGTTCTGTGACTGTCAGAAGCTTTATTCTTATCTTTTATACTGTTGTTTCAAACACACATCTTTTAATTAGACTTCCATTTTTTCTGGAAACCCTGGTGTAGTGGTTAAGAGCTACGACTACTAACTAAACGGTCAGCGGTTCGAATCCACCAGGTGCTCCTTGGAAACCCTATGGGGCAGTTCTACTATGTCCTATAGGGTCGCTGAGGGTTAGAATTGACTTGACAGCAACAGGTTTTCGTTTTTTGTTTTTTGGGGGGGCTCATTTTATCTGAGCTATTTTATTAGGTTAGGCATGGTTATTGTCAAGGTTCAGGGAAGGAGCCAATGGTACCATTTTATAGTCAGTAAGGATGTCTCACATCATTTTCAGGATTAAAAAGTTCTTTTTCTATCTAGGGCTTCAAACCAAACAAAAACAACGAAGCTGTTTGCCGTTGAGTTGATTCTGACTCATGGCAACCCTATAGGACAGGGTAGAACTGACCCATAGGGTTTCCAAGGAGCAGCTGGTGGATTCAAACTGCTGACCTTTTGGTTAACAGCCATATAGCTCTTAACCACTGTGCCACGAGGGCTCCATCTAGGGCCCCAGTAGCTTTAAATTTCACTAGGAGTCCAAAAACAATTATGAGAGCAATGTAAACAATGTGAAATAAGGGTTTTGTGGATTGATAAAAGGCGAGACTACATCAGAGTTGTCATGTGTGGCACAAAATGGCTGCCCATGTTTACATATGCCAGAAATCAGGCCGATGAGACGATGACAGCAGACCTGTTTTCAGTGGCTGTGCACCACCTTCCTTCTTTGATAAGAAAACAAGTGCTGTGTTTTCTGCAAATGGCTTCTTCTGAAATTGCTTTTAGGTGAGGAATGTCTTTACGATTTTAGATAAACCGCCTTCCCCAAAGGGGATTCGATTTGTATTTGCTGTGAGAAGCTGTAGTTTACAAGTTGGGGTTCTCCCTCATTTTCCTCTCATTTCCTTTAGGCAGAAAGAAGGATACAATAACTCTGTTCAGTGGTGGTGTTCAGCCCTGACATCTTTGGTGGCAGTGATAAATGGGTTTGAGATACGAAATAACGGTTCCAGCAAGGTCCATTGAGCAGAATAGAGAGCAATGCCCTCCTCAATGTCATTGTATGTGATATATTCAAGGATTGCCGCTTTCTGCTTAAGAATGCATTCCATCACGGGGTACCTAGACTTCCATCTTGTTCCTACATTCCGAAAGAGGCAGAGAGGTGTCACAGACCTTGACTCCTTGTGATTTGGGCTGGAGTCTTAAAACACAGAAACTGAGATTCCCAAATGGAAATGAGAAACGTTTGCTTTTGAAGAAGTATAAAGAAATCATTATCACATCTTTTCTGGGCCCTTTTATATGATATTTTCTTCTATGTCTCAGCTCCAGGCTCTGCAAACAATTCTAAGCCTGCCCAATATGTTGAAACGGAAATCCAACGTACTAAGTAGTCAAGTTAATCAGTGCTTCCTCTGCTTTCTCGCTTTGGAATTGCTGTCTTTTAAGTCACAGATTGTTTATCTTGCATGGAATCAACCACAGTCTGAATTGTTCTGAAGGAGGGTGGGACTGATTTATCAGTATTATTGAGCACCTACTATGTCCCAAAGGAATCCTAGTGATGCAGTGGTTTAAGTGCTCGGCTGCCAACCAAAAGCTCTACAGTTTGAACCCACCAGCCCCTCCGCTGGAGAAAGATGTGGCAATCTGATTTTGTAAAGATTACAGCCTTGGAAACCATGTGGGGCAGTTCTACTCTGTCCTAAGGGTTGCTATGAGTCACAATCAGCTCCATGGCAGTGGGTTTGGTTTATTGTGTCCAAGACCTGAAAACGCAAGGATGAGCATGGCACGGCCCTTACCTACATGGAGCTCACCCTCTGGTAGGAAGACTGTGGTGGCAAACAATTAAAATACAGGTGTGTGAGGAATGGAGATGCAAACAGTTCTGTCTAGAAGAGTCTTGGGTTATTCAGAGAGGGAACTGTATATTTAAAGGTGAATAGCAAGTTATTGGGTAGAAACTTGGAGGACTAGAATTGCAAAAGAGAGAATTGTTAAATGCGAAGATAGTGAGGCCTATAGTGACTGAGTGTGACCGAAGCAAGGGACGTGTCAGGGTTGAGCTACTCAAAATGTAGACATGGACGAAGGCCAGTCTATGAGCTGTTTGTAATTGAACTGCAGTGAGATTAGTATGGCAGTTGAGAGTAAATACTTGGAAACTTTCATGGCAGTTCAATAAAGTAATTGGATGTCTGTTGCTAACCAAAGGGTCGGCAGTTCGAATCCGCCAGGCACTCCTTGGAAACTCTATGGGGCAGTTCTACTCTGTCCTATAGGGTCACTAGGAGTCGGAATCAACTCGACGGCACTGGGTTCTGGATTGAGTCTAATAGTAAAAAAAAAAAAAAAAAGTTTGTATGTCTTTATTTTTCTAGCAACTTATTTTTTATTGTATCTTAGTGAAGTATTGGAGTCCCTGGGTGATGCAAACAGTTAAGCACTAATAAAAAATAATCAAAACTCACTGAAATTTGAGCATAAGGTTTATTCTGAGCAGTTATTCTGTGTGCATATAGGGAAGCCATATTGATTCCAGAAAAAGCAAATGGCTCAAGGAAGCTAGGTACAGTGGGGCTTATAAAGAGAAGGACCCGTTGCTGTCAATTCCAACTCATAGCAACCCTAGAAGACAGAGTAGAACTGCTTCATAGGGTTTCTGTGGAGCATCTGGTGGTTAGCAGCCTGAGCTCTTAAACCACCGCGCCACTGGGACTCCAAGAAAGAGAAAAACCAAAAAAAAACCCACTGCTGTCGAGTCAATTCTGACCCATAGCGACCCTAGAGGACAGAGTAGAAATGCCCCATAGGGTTTCCAAGGAGCAGCTGGTGGATTTGCATTGCCGACCTTTTGGTTAGCAGCGGTAGCTCTTAACCAATTGGCCACCGGGATGCCAGTAAAGAGAAGAGGAGGGAGAAATACAGACCATCAACCATTGGGTGATTTTAACGTGGTTGAGTGAATCTTGCCTTCCGCCCTCCTTTACTGGGATCCACTGACATCAGGTCGCCTGTGGCCTGGCTGCTAGTAATATGGCCCTCCACCAACCTGCAGCCAGGAGGCTTTCTGAGATTTAAATTACGAGGCAGTAGTTTTTTAACTATCTTTTTCTGGCAAGATAAGACAAATTTACATTGCTATAGAGCAGTTTCTAGCAGGCTTTTTATGGTTGATATATGGTTTCTTGGATAAGAAAGGAAACCCTGGTGGCGTAGTCACTAGGCTGCTAACCTAAAGGTCGGCAGTTCAAATCTGCCAGGAGCTCCTTGGAAACTCTATGGGGCAGTTCTACTCTGTCCTATAGGGTCGCTATGAGTCGGAATCGACTCAATGGCAATGGGTTTGGTTTGGTTTTGGATAAGAAAAACCTTAAAATCAAAGTAAGATGTCTGTTTTTGATTTTCCTCTTTAATAGTGTTCAACTACTAACCAAAAGGTAGCAGTTGGAACCCACCAGAAGCGGCTCAAAAGACAGGCCTGGTGCTCTGCTTCTGAAGGGTCACAGCCTTGAAAACCCTATAGAGCAGTTCTACTCTGACACACATGGGGTTGCCACGAGTCAGAATCGGTTTGGCAACTAACAACAACAACTGGTTCACAATGTATTAGAAATTAAAGAAAGCAAAACAAGAAGAAATAAAAAATTGGCCCTTCACCACAGAAAGCTTGGAAACCATTGTTTTGGGGGGAGTGGTTGGAAGTTGGGAATGGAAGAGTTGGAAAGAGAATGTGGAGTCTTCATGGAGATTCAGCAAAATCTACTCTGGCCAGTAGGGACTTGGATTAGGAAAGGAAGAGACCAGAGGCCCTGGAAAGCAGTCATTAACCTCTTGAAATGATGAAAACGATAAGGTAAAATCCTGAACTAAGACCACAGCTATGGCCACTGGGAAGATTTAGAAAGTAGTACATGGCGCGGTGAGTTAGAGCGGGGCTGCTAACCAAAAGGACAGCAGTTCGATTCCACCAGCCGCTTCTTGGAAACCCTGTGGGGCAGTTCTACTCTGTCCTTTAGGGTCGCTGTGTGTCGGGTTTGGTTTTTGGTTTATTGATAACGCAGGGCGAGAGAGGAGGAGAAGTCTGCGCAAGGGTGGAGTCAAGCATGATAACAAGACTCTTTACTTACAGTTGAGAAAATGCATGGCGGCACCACTAGGAGAAGAGCATGGGAGAGAAACAGGCTTAGGAGGAGCAGGAGGTGCAGGTTTAAATGGATGTTGACATCTGAGGTGTCTACAGGTCTCCAGAAGGGGAGGGACAGCAAACAGAAACATAGTTTAACAATAGTTAACACTTACCTTCTCTACATACTAAGCTCCAAGCATTGTCAAGGTTTTCTGCATGTATTCACTCATTTTATTCTCTCTCTCTTACGAGGCAAATGCTATTATTAGACACATTTTATAGATGAGTAAGCTGAGGCACAGAGAGTTTAAAAAACAACTTTCCTAAAATCACATAGCTGGCACACGGTGAGCACAGAGATGTTTTAGTCTCAGCATATAAATTGTGGATGGAACCGAGAGGATACTTAAAGACTCCCATGGAAACAGTAGAACTGCAGATGCAACTGTGGGGAGACAGTGAGGTTAAGGAATATGCAGAAAGGGAGGGACCACCGAATGATATCAGAAGGAACGCTATTGGTGAAGGCGTGCAAAGGTATCCACCGGAAGTACTCTAAATATCCAGCACTAGGGGATTCTTTTTATTAGATTATATTCCGATCCCTACAGTAGATTGCAGTGCAGCTGTTTTTTAAAGTGATGGGACAAGACTAAGTTCACTGATTAAAATATTTTACTTTTTTTTTTTTTCAAAAAGCCAGTAACAAAATAGTAGGAATTCATTTTTATTTCTTAAAATGGGTATGAAAGATGGGGATAGTTGCAGGTGTTTTCTTTTTAAAAAAAGACTGGAAAGAATTATATAAACGTGTTCGTAATGTTTACCTCATCATCGGTGATTTTTTAAAATGTGTTCAGTACACATGTATTAATTTTAAAAGGGGGAAAATACTGAGTGGGTTGGTTGGTTGTTTGAAGAGTTTAAGGGATGAGACTTGTCTGGACGAGAGGAAGGAAGGTGGCTAAGAGAAGGTGAAGGTGAAGCTGAGTTGTAGAGGTATTGGAATGGTTAGCAGGTACTTGAGTCAGGAACCAGTCCTTTTCTTGTTCCGTATTCAGCACCTGTGGCTTGGGTTTCATACTTCCTGTTACCCCTTTAGGCTGTGGTGGACTTGGGCTGTGTCTTTGTCTGAGGGATGAGCACCCAAGAATTCATCCCTGTCTGTGATGGAAGGGCTAAGGAGACCTGATAGTGCACAAAATGGTTAAAGCAGCTGACTGCTAACCGAAAGGTTGGCAGTTCAAAACCACCAGCGACTCCATGGGAGAAAGATGTGGCAGTCTGCTTCCACAGAGATGACGGCTTTGGAGACCCTATAGAGCCCCTGTGAGTTGGAATCAACTCGACGGCAGTGGGTTTGGGTTTTGGGATGGTGGAAGGACTAGTCGTTCCTTTTCCTTTCTTGCTTTTAAAATGGAGGAAAATATTTTCAGCTTGTCACACAGGGCTGGGAAGTCTTGTCCTGGAGAGTACCCTGTCCCTTCATGCTGGTAGTTAGGGTGCAGTCTCTTCCTGATCAACCAAAACGGGACCCCGATGTCAAAACGCTTAAAATGGTCGAATCAGCTGGGCCCCCGCTTCAGCATGTGACAGGCCTTCTCCATTTCCTGACCTCCTGCAGGACATAAGCCTGAACCAGGAGCTGGTTCAATGTGAACTCTTAGAAATTCAAGGGGTTATCTGGGGGCTGGGGAGCAGACACTTCTTCTTCCAGCCTTTGAGGACCAAGAATCATTTGGCCAAAACTCCACAACGGATTGAATGTGGGGTGTGAAAGCCATACAGCGTGTTAAATGTGAATTTGAGGCCATGAATTCTCCCCACACCGACTCCATAAAACAGCCTCCCTTTTTCATAAAGCAGGCCCATAAACTGCTGCCAGCGAAGCAGAAAGGCTCCTTAGGACTGCGGCTCTTTCCGTCTGGGTTGTCAACAAACCCCCTTTATGAGTGGAATAGACCTCTTGTGTGTGTTGCGCTTCTGGCTTTTTACAGAGTGTGTTAGGAGCCAGGCTAGGCAAACGGCCGGTGCTGTTTGCTGAGTGCATTTATTGCCTTTGCATAATTTATGAGCTGGAGGGGCTGACCATCGTTCATCTCTGCCAGGGGCTGGCACCGGAGGCTCCATAGAGCGGAGCTGTAAATTGGATGGTGCACTCCTGCTGAGCTCACGGCAAAGTCCTCGGGTCAGTATGGGAATTTAATACCAGAAATGGAACTGTTTTCTCAGCGCACCATGTGGGCCCCAGTGCAGCCGAGACTGTTTTGGCAGACTGTGTGACTGGCCTTGTCACGGAGCTGTCACTCACCCGCATGTTGTGTGGGGAGCCTGAGCGTTTTAAATCGGCTTGGCGTCCGTGCTGCTTCCATAATGGATACCAGTAGGTCTCAGTTCTTCACCATATGCTTAACTCTGGAGACAAGGTGCTTCTGGGTATATCAGTAATTACTTGATGCAGAATTAAGTGGACCTTGAAATTAGAACTGGACTGTTGGAAAGCAGGAAGCTGAACACTTTGATAGAAATAACCATTCCCAAGGACATACCACTGTTAGGACAGGGAGCGGGAGGGTGGTCTTTCCCCACTTCCCACTCCCTCTCACCCCTGCACACCACATTTGGGGGACGTGGGCAATGCTGTGCTTCAGCTGTCAGCTGTCATTGACTAGCTCACAAGGAGAGCCGTGAACATCTGGGGAAATGAGCCCGCCTGGCAAAATCCCTGTCTCTACTCCATGCCTCTCCTGAGTGGTGCTTTGTCACTCTTGAAAATGTGCCCAGAACTTAGGAGCCTCAAGGAGGGCTAATTAAAGGCAGAGGAGAAAGCACTGGATCAGGAGGACTCTGGGCTTCCTCATCCACCCTGCTCTTCTGGACCTTTGGAGTCTTCATCTCACTCATTTTCCTTCTTAACTGTTTGACAACTTATACAAGAGAAATAACTCATCAGGCAAAAAAAAAAAAGGGAAATTTAGATACCCTGAGGTTGAAGCTTGGTTGAAAATGATGCTGTTGTACTTGGTTAAATCAATGTTACTAAAAATCCATAACCCTATGGCATTGGGGAGCAGGGGGAGAAGCAGAAAATGTGACCCCAAGTCTATAAGGTTGCCATGCAAGTTCTTAAATGCTTGTAATGCAGACTGCGTAGTCTGGAAAGAGTAGGTAGCCCCTAAATTGTGCCTTATAATAGCAAGATATTCATTTAGGTGGGGTTTTGTTACTTTTAATTGAAAGCACTCTAAGAGTGATAACTTTTTTTTTTCTGAACAAAAAAAAAAGTCCAGACACGCTGCCCTGAGACTGACTCAGTGACTGAGTTGCATAGACTTTTTCTTCCCTCGGCTCCACAATCTCGTTTTCGTACTTAGACTTTTTGCCTCATCTTTGCAAGATGGCTGCCGGAGATCCAGGCATTACATCCTCACACAATGGTGTTCAAAGACAAGAAGCAGGGTGTTCCTGCTTTTCCCCTTTTATCAAGAAGGAAAAATTTTTTTCTAGACCTTCAGCAAACATTTCCTCAAGTCTTACTGGCCAAAAATGGGCCTTGTGGCTGCTCTTAGCTGCAAGGGAGGTTAAGAAAGAGAGTGTCTGTCTTTGTCAACCTCACAGTGTCAGGAGGAGGTGCCTACCAGGGAGAAGGGTGTTGTGAACGGCTGTGGGTACCTAGCCAGCAGTGGCTGCTCCACAAGCAAATTTATTTCCTGTTTCTGTTCATAGCCACATCAGCTCCCACGTCCAGGTGACCACACTAAAAATCTTGGCATCATCGTAGGCCCGTCTCTCTCACTTGCTTCCCATGCCCCCCTTAGGTTTTCAAGTCCTAGTCATCCTACCTTCGGAATTGCTCTCCCACCTGTTCTACCCTCTCCCAAACCATGACACCATCCTGCTTATGACAGAGTGATAGTTGCCAGACTGGTCTCCCTGTGACTTGTCCCCATGGGAAGAGTCATCTTCCTAAAATAGAGAGCTCTGATCATGCCACAGCCCCACTCAGTGTTTGTGTTCTTGCTTTATCTGCTGAACTGAAAGTGACTCTCGGGACAGGCCTGTGTCTCAGTTGGATACCTGTGTAGCTTAGCAATACTTCTTTAGGGTTGTCGAGAGAATGAATGGATATCTTTACCTGCTGAACATTTACTGTAACAAAAGCAGATCTGGCAACATTTATTCATAACCCAAAATTAGAAAACCAAACACACTTGATCTTTTTTTTTTTTTTAATTTCTTCTTTTTTTCTTTACATCTAATGAGGAACCCAAAGCTTTGAGTAAGTTATCATTCTCCGATTATCCCCAACCCAGGTCAGCGTTTGGAATTTGGGGTCTATTAGATATAGTGTGATTCTGCCATCCTAAAGCATATTTTCCTCTCGTATTGTTCATTTATTACCCTGACCTCTTGCCCTTGGTGTCTGTTCTGTAGGGAAAGCTCCTTCTTTTCTCTGGGCCCCTAAACCCTGGAAAAGGCAACCATTACAAGGAGTGCACCTGGCCCGTTGTGATCGATTTCCTTCCAAGTCCAAATGAGAGCATGTAATGCCCACAGGTTAACCTCTTTTCCTTTAGAAAAACACTGGAGATACAGCTGTTCATATTACCTGAAGGTAGAACATCTCAGTTAAGAAATTGATTTTACTCTGAATCGCATTGAATGATCTTGACTCACCATAATCCTGGGCAAGATTGACGCCTGGGTGGGCTCCCCTCTCTCGTGCAGTGAGGGGGATCACTTGCATTACTGAGAGCCTGGCTGGACTGACCACGGGAAGAGCCACGTAGCACAGGCATCAGAATAAATCAAAAGAGCGATTTACCAGCATCCCACTACCGAGTCTCTTTACCAGCACCTGAGCTAATGAAAATGTTGCCAGCTCAGCCAGCGTTTCCTATTTTCTTTACTTGTCTTGCCCTTTTTGTATCAAAAGCAAAAAATATACTCAATCCCTGCACTAACCTTCTTCTCTTATGTTCATTTTCAGTGTGACAGTGACAGTGACCAGGAAGAGAAGGTAAGGCCCCCATCGTGGGCACCGCACATGGCACACTGTGAACACCATGGTACCTGCACACAGCCTGGTGCTGACAGCGCCTTTTCTCCTCTGTAAAAGTGGGCCTCATTCACACAGCGAGGTTTCCTGTAATCACATAGAGCATGTTTAATTTGTGAGGGCCTTGTTTTTTAAACAAACCCTTTAATATTGCTGTATGTGACACTGAGTTTTCAGTTTATGAAAGATGATGCATAAAAATATTTTAAAAGAAGAAATTATTTATTTTAATAGCCGTGTGGGTTTTTTACCCATGAGAAGGGCATTAAACTTAGAAAAAAAGTATGTATTTATTATGTCATTTCTGGGTTCGTGTTACTGACCCGTATGCTTCTTCCTGCTTCTCTGGACATACTGGCCTTCTTGATAGAAATGTTAAAGCCCTATTTTATGTATGTTTCTAGGACTCTTACCTTGGGGAGAGGGGTGGGCGGGGGAGGTTAGGTGGGAACTGCTCTTTCTTGTTCAGGTAAATGGCCAGGTGGGAGGGCGGTTCTTCCAGCAGGTACATGCCTGTTTCGAGGCTGATGGCCAGCAGCCTCTATGTACCCAGTTCACCACGGATCAAGTGAGGAAGCTCAGTTCTTGGGCCACCAGAAGATTGGATCGCAACCTGGTAACGTGAGCTTTCTGCTGCGTGAAATAAAGCGCGGTTTGTCTGTTTGGTCTTTCTTCCCTGCTGTCCCCATCTCCCAACCAAATTTCTCTCCATTTTTGCTACTGTTTTATCCATTGCAAAGAGTTACCTGAATACCATGGTTTCTGTATTGTTAGGCACCAACAGGATGGACTGGCCCTCCCTGCCCATTTCTGAATCCACCCTGCAGAGCTGGCTCTCCTGAGCCCTGTTCTTGGACGGTCACCTCCTGCATGCCTGTGGGTTTTACTCAGACTCCTGTGGTTAGTGTTTAGTGGGACCTTTCCATCAGGCCCAGGATTTTCCCCTCCTTCTCTGCTGCCAGCCTCGGAGAGAGATCTGAAGACTCTTGTTCTGTACTCTCGTTAATTTGAATTCAGCATATGTAGCCTGTTACACAATGCGAGACATCATCATTTGAGCAGGTCAAGCATATTCAGATGAAGACAAATGGTGCTTATTTGATTTCCTTAAAATAAGGAAATGAAAAAAGTGCTCTCTGGAGAAATCACGTTCTGCCTGACTTGGATGATAGACCAATTCCTGTCCCCCAGATAAGAACAGGCTCTGGCCTTGAGGTTTTTATCTCTGAAGGACGGCCAGGCCTGTCAGCCTGCTGACACGTGCGTTATCCATGTCATTTTAAACAGAATGACCTGTGGAAGGGCACGCTGTGCTGTGACATGGTAATGGGCTGTTGGATGACAGCAAAAGTACCCACTGGAAAGGGGGCTGCGGATTATTCTTTTGTTTAACTGACAAGTAGGAGCTTCCTTCCTCCAGCCCTAGGAGTCCTAGCTCCTTGGAAGTAGGACCACTGGTCTTTCAGACAGCCAGTGTAGTGGGTGTCGCAAAGAGTGGACAGCAGTCATGGTTCAGTGTCCAAGGCGTGATCGCCGGCCAGATTCCCACGTGGCAGCCCTCATCTCGTTCGGTCAGGTATCGCGTGGCGCTCAGGGAGGGACTGGTACTTTCTGACTCTCCCAGGAGTGTCTCTGGGGCCATCTCCTACAAGAGACGGTAGATGTCACTTTACAAGTCTGTGGTGCTTCTCTTAGGGATTGGGCCTTATGTGGGATTTCACAACCAGGCAGACATTCTGTGTTATTAAGAAACGAGGAATTCCAGGAGGGCCACAGTACTTGAGCAGCGGTAAAAACCAAAAAACCAAACCCAGTGCCGTCGAGTCGATTCCGACTCCTAGCGACCCTATAGGACAGAGTAGAACTGCCCCACAGAGTTTCCGAGGAGCGCCTGGTGGATTCAAACTGCAGACCCTTTGGTTAGCAGCCGTAGCACTTAACCACTATGCCACCAGGGTTTCCTGAGCAGTGGTAGAAGGTGATAAATGTGAACAGTTTTGCATTCCTTCTAAGGGTCTTCATCAGTGTTCATAACCTTGGCTGCACATTTGAATCCCCTGGGGGGTACCTAGGCTTCTTCAAAGATTAGTTACCCCGAATTTCCGAGGCATCTGAAGCCACCGGTCTCGATGATCATCTAACTCTGGTATTTTCTAGAAGTGAGCTGCTGCAGTCACCAGAGGGGCCTTGGGGGCAGAGTGCTCCCTGCCTCCAGAGAGACCCATCTAGGCCTTTGTTCTCACCTGAATTCCTGAGTTACGGTTACCTGGTTTCCATGGCTGAGCACGGGGAGAAGCCAGGTGTCGGAGTAGAATACTGGGTGGTAGGAAGGTAGCCAGAACCCACCACTCAGAGGTCGAGATGATTTCAGGGCAATAAAGGAGAATAAATGGGTATTTACAGCCAAGTCCAAGAGGGAGGAGGCATTAGGAGTTGCTTCAACATACCTTCCTGCTTGTTGCCCAGTCGTTTTTCCTTTGGGCTGTGGGGGTCCCACAGGTCCTCTTCATTCTCACCTGAGAGCTGCACCAGGACCAGCACTCCCATCGTCTGTCCCCGCCCTGCTACAGGCATTCTCCAGGGCTTTCCCCACAGGACTGATCAAGACTAATTGCAGCTGGGTCTGTTTGGCCCCAGGATAGTGAAGACTGTTGAGTTTCCCCTGTTTGGCCTGGGATCGTCTGATGTTTATCACCAACTCTAACACCATCCTCCCAGACTTCTGCTCCGAATCAGAACCTGGTCCCATCAGCCTCCTCTGTGCCAAAGCCTCTTTCCGGTGCCCCTGGGAGCCCCACAGCTACCCAGGGCTGCTTTCCTGTGCTGCTGGGAGGATTCGCATTCAAATCTGAATTGCTAATAGTGGAAAAGATGCCACTCAGTGTCCTGGGATCCCTCCAGCAAACCCCACCAGGGATGGTGTTGGAGGCAAAAGTGAGACTTGCAGGGCACCCACCGGGAGTTCTCTCTGGAAGACCTGTCACTCTCTTATTCCAGAGGGAACTGCAGAGCCTGCGGCCTAAAATTAGGGTACTGTATTTCATACAGCTGACAGAATTAAGATAAACTCTGCTTTCCTCTGGTGCGAAGCTGTAATTTATAAAATGATACCCTTACTAATTAATGTAGAAGTGGCTGGGAAAGGGACTGGAAAAAGCAGAGCTTTCTCTAAATGCAGGAGCCATCCTCCTGCGAGGAAAAGGCTTTGATGAGACACTGAGCAAAGCATCTCTCTCCTCACCTCCCAGCCATGCAAATACATTGCCCATTAATGTCTGAGAACCTGGAGGACTTTCCTGAAGAGCAGGAATCTGGTGGGGGGTTAGAGAAGGCTGGGAGTGCTCTGCATTTAGATGTGGGGCTCTTCTTCATTGTAGTTAGTGCAAAGAAAAGAGGCACTACTTGGCACCTAATCACCCAAATTAAGCAACTATTCTAGTCCCCCACTCAAAGCGAATTAGTGTCATGAGAACAGAGAGGCGACATGCGTATTTCCATGTATTTGGCCTATAAAATATATATATTTTTGTTTGTTTGTTTCTTCTCTTTCTCTACCACTGACAGCAGCCTATTATACTAACAAACACCCCCTATTTGATCATGAAGTTAATGTGAATATTAAAAATCATTCTCCATCTACCCACTTCCTTTTTATTGTTTTGGCCTCATGACCAAGTTGTTTGGAAGGCGTTCTACCCAGAGGTTGAGGATTCGGGCCTTGGAGTCTGATTGCCCAGGCTTGTGTTTGGCTCTGTGCCTATCGCTTTGTTACCATGGACTGGTAACTTAGCCACTCTGAGCTTTAGTCTCCTTATCTGACAGATGGGGACAATGGCTCTACCCATGGTACTGTTAGGGTTAAATACAGGCATGTGGCTCAGTTCCTGGTCCGTCAGTGCTCGACTAATGTTGACTTTCATTAGTTTTACTCCAAGGGAGGTGAGAGAGAATGCCTTAGGAAAGGAGGAAGGCTCTCATCCTCTTCAGAAGACTCAGGCTCTGCCCCAGAACCTGCCAGAGAATCTGAGATGTGATTTTCTTCACTGGAACCCAGGGTTTAGCCTTCATCTCTGTAGTGTGCGTCAGCCTGAATGGAAGTGCTGTTAAACTTTCAGGAGCCCCAAACAAGGCTTTTAAACTCCCTGCCCGGCTTTCCTTTGGGTGCAACCTGAAACCAAGAGAAAGCGTGCTGTCCTGGAAGGATCACGTGGTGATCAAGTGGGTCAGACAGCCCTCGCCCAACCACTGTCTGTTCCCAAATGCCCATCACTATGTCTTATCTATAGGTGCAGTTTTCGCCATTATGGGTACGCATTTGGGGTGGGCATCTGGGGTGGGCAGGGTGCCTGTATTTTTTTAAAACTTCCTGGGTGATTTTGATATTGGCTTTTAGAATTACTGCCTTATAACAAACATCAAAGAGAAACATTCCTTTTCCCTTGTTCAATGTGCTTGAAATTTTGACTGCGTAGGAGAAAGACTTGAAGGCTGTAGAGATGGTCTGTATGTATGTGTGGAGCTTACGTTTGTAGACACACACACGCAGCACACACACACACACAGCCTCCTTGCAGACATGAACCCCTCTCTTGCCTGTGAAGCTTTTACCATGACTTCTGACTGTAACCGCCCCTGTCAGGGCTGTACGGTGACAGGGATGGCCACCTGGAGAAGGTCGTTTGGTTCCTGTGGTTTGCTCCCCAGTGCCCAGGACAGCCTGCTGGGATGCTGACTAAATGGAAATCTCCCTTCTCTGCACCAACTTTTTAATGCATTCAAATTTTTAATTCATGCTAACATTTGTTGTGCTTGATCGTTTTGTGTTCATCTGTATGGGGGAGGGTGGGGAGGTGTGACGGTTTCTAAGAAAAGAAAACCAGCAAAGGTTTATGTTCCTGACTCAACACAAACCACATGCCTCACTTGGCTCATGCAGGACTCAGAAACTGCTGAGATGTTAGACTGAGGACTGGGTGTGTGGCTTGTGCTGGCAGTGGAAGAGACCCATCCCTTGACTGGCCATGTTTCACCTCGGTGAAGTTTGTGCACCCTCAGCAACGTTCTGAACGCTCAGAAGGCCTCATGGTCGCTTGTGGGAACTTCCCTTTCGAAACAGAACATGTTCTTCCCGGGAGATGGTATAGAGACACTGTCCCACGTTGCAGGTAGAGAAAGAATTTTCTCCTCCTTTCCAGATAGCCCAGCAACAGAGTAAACAGCCATCACCCAAGAAAAGAGCAGGGACCCATGTCATTCTTGTCTTCATGTCCTTGGCACTTTGCATAGTGCCTGGCATGAATCAGGTGTTCAGTGATGTCCCATGTTTTGCTGACTTTGTGTTTCCATTCCTGGATACTCCTCTACAGATAAAACAAGTCCCGAGACTGGCACTTCAACCTTTAGAAAGCTGTGTGTGAGTGTCCCAGCTTCTTTGGGCATTTCCCACAGTTCTTAGCTGAGTTTCAAGAGCTTTCCATTTTGGATGCCTGATCCTATCATGCCTATCCACTCAGCTTCTTCTTACCCTCCAAGTTTATGCCTGGGTCAAAATGACATTTTATTTCTCTTCCAACATCATCGTATTTCCACTTGGCTTAATGACATGACATCTACCCAGAATTCCTATTGTTACCATCCTTGAATGAAATTTCACTGCAAAATTATTTTAAATCCTGAATTTCTTCACTTTTTCATAACATTTTCAGGCCAGACCAAAGTATGCTTCACTCACAATGGATGTGTATGTAGACCGTCTGTCTGTCCGTTGCTACCATGTCATGCACTTGAAAAAGACAGAGGCTGTAAATGTACAGATTCTTGATGAAATATAAATGAACAAAACTAAGAACTACCCAGGAGTTAATGGAAATGTAAGAACAAGTTGTAGATATTCTATTGTTCATAGTAAGAGGGTAACGGAGAGGCAAATTCAGAAGACCTGGTTTCTCGGGTCACACTAACCAGCTGGGTGGCCTTAGGCAACTTACCTAATGTTGCTGAACCTTCGTGTTTTTTTTTTTTTTTTTTGTCTTCTGTAAAATGAGGCTGGATTCAATGATCCAGCACTGAATATCCTGATTTTCTATGTAGCCATTCAGTTCAGGCCCCACAGCAGGGCAGAACCCAGAGGGAAACGAACATGTGATTGTCTTTTCTCTTTGCCAAAGTGGAAAAAAGATTATATAAGAATCACCTCTGTTCTTTTTTCCCTCTCACATGCCTAAGAGAAGAGAAACATAGTGGACAAACCCTGGCACATCCGTATGGCACATCTGGTACACACATTCCTTTCAAGTAACTGGACGTAGGGGCCTAATGACTAAACAGGGTCATTAATTACCTAGGTGTTCAGTCGTTTGTTCATCCACACTCACTCACTCATTTATTTTTCAAGTATCTGCTCATCAACCAAGGTAGACATTATAGTTGTTTGGCTCTGTTGGGACTATAACCATTCACCTATCAGCGAGCAGCAGACCAATTAGTTTAATTTCTGTTCCTCACTTCCCGTAAGTCTTTAGGATAGCTTGGGAAATAGGTGAAGAGCTAGCACACACAATGTGTTTCAAGAACTAACTTGATTGGTGATGAGTGTTATTTGACCTATAAAAGGAATTCTTCTGGAAATGTCGGGGGTTGAGTCCATGAGTTTAGATTCCTAGAGAAGAGGTCCCACTGCTTTCTCTCAGAATGAGCCATTGGCTCAGATTTTATGTCCTACCTGAAGGGAAACCTGCAAAGCCAAGAAGGAGCTGGGGTGAGGTGGTAACGCCCAGCCTCATGGAACTGACCATAAACCCTGAGCCGCCTGAATCGCAGGGAGACCGTGAGCAGAAGTATTTGCGCCGGTGATGCCTTTAGCAACATGTTATGTGTCCCTGGTTTCTGATACTGTGCGATCTGGGCTGTTCCTTGAATGTTGGGAAAATCTGCATTTTCTTGTTGGTTAGAGTCTTCTGTCTCAGTAGAATGGGAGAATTTCTTGTTGGTTGTGCACATGTGCGTTGGGCATCTGGTTGCTTCAGTTAATCCCCCTTGGCAACTTCTGGATGGTGGGTAGTTAGAGATAATTGCTCCTCGTAACTGTGCCATTCTAGGTGTGATGAGGTAACAAAATATCTCTGTTAGGATGTACTAGTAATTAGCCAAACGTCACACTTTGCAGAAGTCCCAAAATTCAAGGGATGGATAGATATATGCTTTCTTCCTTCCTTCCTTTTTTTTTTTTTTAAACAAAGTTCCAACTGGGAAGGTCAAATCGGCCCCTTTCCGTACATCATAGAGCTTTTTCCCATTAGTTCTCATGAGGTTTCTGGGGGAAGTGCTAGCTGTAGTTCTACACGATAGCTTCAGTAGCTTGAAGAATAGCTAGAAGTAGTTTGTTCCATTGTTCTCAACTCAGGCTTGGTTCCAGTCTCCAAGTACATGCATGCTTATGGGGACAGTAGAACAGAGTATTTGAAATATGGACTGTCCAGGAACCCCTGGAATGTGGGGAGGGGCTGTAATGCCCAAAGGGCTCAGTTTGAACTTCATCTTTTATTTCCGGGACTCTTAGTGATTTCTCAGTTCCCTATTTTCTTCGTCTGAAAACGTAGATGCTACTCATTGCTTAGGGCACTAAACAAATGAGATTGGGACAATACTAATAATAATAGAAAAAATAGTAATAAGCAGCCCCATTTCACATCGAAGAGAACATCGTACTATCCAAAACACTTTTACAAACGCCATTTTGTATGACCTGCTAAAGTATTTACCACGGGGATCTATATGTATCCTCACACATGCCGTTGTTGAAAGATAGAGTGTGCCAAATTCCATGCTAGGTCCTTTCAAGGACTTTATCTTCTCGAGCAGGTGTCATCATTTTACAAATAAGGCAAATGAAACTTAAGAGCTAGTAAGGGATTGGACTGAGATATAAACTATGTCCTGAGATTCCAGGATCTGGGCTCTTGGTGCCATGTCATGCTGCCTCTCTGTACATCAGGATGAGCCGGGATACATCCCAGAAGTGCCATTTGAGAGCCCTTGCTGTCTTCTCTCTCTGCCTCACACTCCTTACGCTACGAGAGATACAGATTATACTTCTCTACCCGCCCTCAGCCCACACAAACCACCTTGCTAGCTTCGAAAAATGCAGACATGATAGTTGCTCAGTAAACACTGAATGACTGTGATTTGGTCCACTGACAGCTAGCTTAGGTGTGCAGACTCTGCTGAAATGTACCGTTTGTTCCCTGAGAAGTGGTACTTTAGGGCGAGAAGGGAAGGAGCTACAACGTATGTGAGTCATACAGGTAAGCAGCGAAGTCAGCCTTTGTGGTCCGCCACGACTGGTTAGAGACGTGAGCTGTGCCGGCCAGCAGACAAGCCTGCGCCATATGTGGTCAGGGAACTCAGTCCCTTTTTAAGCGTATGTCTATCTGTGAACATTGAGTATACTCTTAAACCATAGGCTCCCAGCATCTGTGCCTGACACAGAGTGGGTGCCCTGTAAATATTCCTGTCACACCTGGGAGTTGCTCCGTTGATTGTGTGAGTCACACAGAGGAACAAGGACTTGACACAGACATTGTGGGGAAGAGCTGGGCTGGAGCGGAGGAATTTCTGAGCTTCCAGTCCAGAGCTTCTTGCATCCTATGTGGTCTCTCCAGATTGTTTTCCTCTTTGTGACCAGCACGTAGAAGAAGGGGCCATGGTATCAGCATGGCTCCAAACTGCACCCACAAGGTGGTTTCCCCTAGACTGTCATCAGCCACCTCAAGAATCCTCTTATCCATTCCCAGACCCTGACTCCCAGCCCCACAGAGAGCCTGGCTCCGTGAAGCCCCCAGGGCCTTTCCTTTTCTGGCAGCAAACGCTACGGCGTGGGACATTCCTGCAGCCCAAATGGCAGTAAATATCTGAAGCCACCATGTCCATGTTAAAGATTATGTATTTGCCAGGAAGGGGAGAATGTAGTGTTTATCGGCTGGAGCGCGTGCCGGCTGAGCCGATTACGGCACAGCACTCTGTCAGCCAGTGATTTGTCCCGTCCTTTATCATCTGTGTCACTCAGCAACGTGCTGGCAAAGGGAACGGAGCACTCCTTCCCTTTTTTTGTACCCATTTCGTGTAGAAAATTTGTATTTACTTTGGGAGTGTAATTTGTTCCTCATGGATAATGTGACCCTGAGCGGAGCTGGATCATGGGTTAGTTGAAGTGATATTTTCCGCTAATGGTGGTCGTACATCATTGCTGTCAGCTCGGGTTAGGAGGCAAGCACATTACAGCTCCATTTTACCTCTGCAGGCATCTGGGATTATTTGCCATAACCGAGTATGACATGACCGCACTACAGAGTGCATTAAAATTTTACTGGCTTCTCGGGCAAGTTCCCCGGCTCCAGTGTGTACTTCAGGCAGGCAGTCTGATGGGAGCCCGAGGGCCCTGATGTCCTGCTCAGAGGTGCTGCCAGGGGCTGGCGAAGCAGGGTCTTCTGTTCTCTGGCCCCAAGAAAGAAGCTGGGAAGGAATTTACGGAGATCCAGCCTGCAGGTGTGTGTCCTGGACATCCCGGGCTGGCAGGTGACTGGCTACCTTGTGCAGAAATCCAGAGGCTGACCACAGCATCCACCATGTCTGTGCACACACTCCTCGACGCGTCAGCCTGGGGCAGATTGGGCAGCAGGATCCTTCTCCAAGGAGAGCCCGGGGAAGGCGTAAGTCCCCTCCAGGCGCTGGGCTGATTTCTCTTGTTCTTGGCTGCATGTGGTCAGACTGAAGGAAGGAAGCCTAGGCCCTCAGTGTGACGGAATCCATGTCCATCCATGCAGCTGGGCTGGACCTGATAGTCTCGTAAACTCTGTCAGAAGCATGTGGCAGCCATGCTTTGGTTATTACTATCATTGAGTACCTACCTCACGCTCGACAAGACTTTTTACACATTATCTCATGGAGTCTTCATACCAGCCTAGTGACGTGCAGGCATGATTACTGCCATTTTACTTATGAGGAAACGGAGGTTGAGAAGTTAAATAATTTACCAGACGTCTTAGAGCTAGTAAATGGCAAGGACGGGCTTCTTGTCTGGTATGTAGAGCTCTCCGACGTCCAAGCCCGTAAGGTTTCTAGTGTCCCATTCTGTGTGGAGATGTAACAGCCGTCATTTACTTAGTGCTTGGGAAGAGGCACACTATGCATATTAACTTGTTTAATCCTCATTGTCAGGAGCACTGTGTGATTGGCTGCTAATCTGAAGGTTGGCAGTTGGAACCCCACCCCAGCAGCTCTGCGGAAGAAAGGCCTGGTGAACTATTTCCATAATGATTAGAGTCAAGAAAATCCTATGGAGCAATTTTGCCCTGTCACACATGGGGTCACCAATTCAACAGCAGCTAACAAGAAACAGCAGTTCTCATCACAACTCTAATAAATAGAGGCTAATAACCAAAGGTGGGCAGTTCTAATCCACCAGCCTCTCCTTGGAACCCCTGTAGGGCAGTACTACCCTGTTCTATGGGGCTGCTATGTGTTGGAATCGACTTGACGGCAATGGGTTTAATATTGCCCCTGAGGAGCCCTGATGGTGCAATGGTTAAGAGATTAGCTGCTAACTGGAAGGTCAGTGGTTTGAACCCACCAGTCACTCTGTGAGAAAAAGATGTGGGAGTCTGCTTCCATAAGATTTCAGCCTTGAAAACCCTGTGGAACAGTTCTACCCTGTCCTGTAGGGTCACCCTGGGTTAGAACAGATTTGACGGCAACAAGTTTGGTTTGGTTTGTGTTAATATTGCCCCCATTTTACAGGGGAGGAAACTGAGTCACCAAGAGGTTAAATAACGTGCACAAAGTCTCTCACCTGGTATGTGGCAGAGCCAGGGTGCAGGTCCAGGCCCTCTGGCTTCAGACCCTGTGCTCTTAGCCACTAAGCTGCTTTGTCCCTCATGTCCCTCATGTCTGATTTCAATAAGCCCGAGGAAAATACTAGGAAAATACCAGGGAGAATAGTAAAATGTCGGAATAAAAGGAAATGCTCAAAGAGTATTTTATCACTTTCAATTGAAACTCAAACTAGCATCCAACAAAATATTGCTCAAAAGAGATGCTGTGTGATATGCTTTAATTAAGTAATAAGTCCCATTTGCAGTGAGCACACTACTTGCACACAAATGGTGCTCCCAAGGTGCTTGAGAAGCATTTGTTTGGATAAGTTAAGGCTAAGCGGTCACTGTGGCAAAATGCTCTGTTCTTTTTATGTTGCTTAAGATCCTTTTTTTATTTATTTATTGAAAAGGCTGTAGCAAACTTATGTTGAATCATGTTCTTTAAAAGGACAATTTTAAGGCCGCCTCCCAATAATAAGAGTGAGGACAAAGATCAGGGCCCCACAGGCTTTCAGCCCGAGTGAAATAATCACAGATTCCATATTAGTGGGTTCTGGGCGCTGGGCACTTCAGTGTACACACAGGCGTAAGTGCGGACATTACTCATTGCTCTGTCACCGGAAGACCTCTCTCCACCTCTCTAGCCCTCTCATCTCTCCTCCTTCCAAGCCGAAGATGGTCCCCCTCCGGACAGAATGGACAAGCTCCTCTTACCATTGGCTGTGTACATGGTAGGGTCGTAAATTCATGAACTTATTCAATAAACCACACGTAAAATGAGTTGTACCTTGTACCCTCAGGGCAGTTTTTAAAATGCTGCAACAGAAGAAGCAGAGACAAGCATGACTTTTCTCATGGAGAAATGTAAAATTACGTTAGCACACTAAGAATTGTGCTGCCTGGCCCCACTCCCCGCTTGGGCTCCCAGGCACACAAAGTGATCTTCCTGCTAGATTGCAGTAGGTTCAGGGAACTGACCTGATTTTCTCCTGTGGCCTTAGATCCAATCACTCAAGGAGTAAAGGAGAAGAACAAAAGTATTAATCCCAGTCACTGAAAAGTCGTTATCCCTCACAGTTTAGAATGCAGCAGTCATTTTAAATAATGTATTCCCCAGTGACAACGTGACAGGATATGTGGATTATTTACTTTGTTTAAGTAGGGTCTCTCTTGTACCCTCACCCTTTTCTGAACCTGTAATGATGCACAGATAGGCCTACTTTAAGAAAAGCAGATGTTATGTTTACGGCGATGGAAGACTTGGCAATGGTTATGGGTGCTGATTACACAACACACCACTAAATTGCACACGTGAAGAACGCTGAATGGGTAAATGCTGTTTTATGTATGTATTTATTTACAACAATTAAAAAAAAAGAATTCACACATTCAAAAAGAATGAAAAGTAGACAAGAGAGAAAATTCAGAGCAATTATTTATTTCCTGTATAAAGGGATTCACCAGCCTTCTGTAGGTAGCTAAAGTATTATGTAACCTTCACATTCTTATAAATACACAACAAAACTCTCCTATAAGTGTCATCATAAAATCATTGGGTCATTTTAAAACTCTTGACTTTTAACACTTTGGGCTATTTTTATGTTAACACATCTTTTTTAAAAAGACCCATTGCCATCGAGTCGATTCTGACTCATAGTGACCTTGTTGGACAGAGTAGAACTGCACCATTGGGTTTCCAAGGAGCACCTGGTGGATTCGAACTACCAACCTGTTGGTTAGCAGCTGTAGCTCTTAACTACTACGCCACCAGGGTTTCCAAGGAAGTGTATAGGCTTTTGGAATTCAAATAAGCATTGAAACAACCAAACCATGGGGTGGACAGAGATCCGAAGCTGGACTTGGGAAGCAACTGAATTAAATGCTCTCAGGACTCTCTCTTTCTCTTGTCTCTTTCTTTCTCTCTGTCTGCTTTATTCTTGATTTTTCTGAGACTGACTTTCTTCTCTTGGTGGAAATCATTACCCATCCTCCGGAGCTTTTTAGTTTTAGCCAGTGGAAAAGAGACAGCCTCTCCTTTTTTTCTTTGCATGTACTAAAATCCAAGAAAAGGGTTCTGTTCGGCTTAAGTTGGGTTTGGTACCGGGGTAGGTTCTCAGGAAAGGACTGTGGATTGGCCTGGCTTAAGTCAGGTACTCATTCCTGGATCTATCTCCCACCTGTGGCTAGAAAGACTGCCCCATGTTGTCCAAAACAGCTGTCCCTTGGTAGTTCTGTATGTGGTTGTTGAAACTTAGTGAAGTGAGAGCTGGCAGAAATTGTGTGTGCTCTGTAAAAAATAATCTAGCTGTCCTGGCATTTGGGTTCAGCACTCATAGGCATTCATGGCCTTGCCAGCCATAGAAGCTACCTTGACCATTCAAAGCTAACACTTTTTAGTGACCACAGAATCTAAAACATGAGTGTATTTTTACAATTATATGTTCTAGTTGTCCCAAATGTTCATGGAATCAAGTGCTATTCACAGACTGCTTCTGCCTTGCTGAAGATGAACTATTAACAGTTATTGAAAGATACAGGATTTTATAGAGCGGGGGTTCATGTGCACCTGTCTTCCAAATAGTCTAGAATTCATTAATATTTTAATAGAGTAGCGCTGAGTTACTCCTTAAGCATTAAGCAGCTACTGTGAGCGATACAAAGGCCTTTTTAAGACAGTGGGATGCTAATTAGTGAATTACTTACCTATGGTATAAAATGAAACCTACTTATCCAAAGGGATTGTAGTCATCCAGAAACCCAGCCAGTTGCCCTCAAGTCAGTTCCAATTCAGAACGACCTCATCTGTGTCACAGTAGAACTGTGTTTCACAGGGTTTTCAATGGCTGGTTTTTGGAAGTAGATTGCCAGGCCTTTTGTCTGAGGTGGACTCGAACCTCCAACCTTTTGGTTAGCAGCCGAGCACATTAACCTTTTGCATCACCCAAGCTCTCCAGTCATCCCAGAGTACCTAATTTGTGTCCAGTGCAATACTTCTTACATGCTACTGGGCAGCCTTGCTGAAATGGTTTTCGTAAGATTGCAAAATAGCAAGTTGAGTCATGGCTTCTTTCCCTCATAGTTCATTCAGCAAACGTCACCTTCACTGTGTGCTGAGCCAAACACTGTCCTGGGAACTAGGAATGTAAAGACATGACAGGCCTTCAGTGAGTACAGTCTAATGGAAGAGCAGACTAGGGACTAGGTGAACCCTAAGGCCCGCATGGTATATGCTGTTTCAGAGGGATGCTGTGATGGAAGAACTGAACTATGATGTCTAGCGGATCAGGGGTTTTGGTTAGATCTTGCTGAACACATGAATGTCGAGGATTACTAGGTAGCAAGGATGGTGGAAGTAATGGGAAAAGGCAATATTATTTGCAAACAGCAAAGAGTTGTGAAAGGCTTAGCATATGGAGAGAAGGATGAGGACTTCTGTTTTTATGTCGTAGGGTGTGGGCAAGATGAGACCATATATGTGGTTTGAGCTTGGACTTTGTAGAGCAAGATATGAATTTGGACTTGGTCCAGCAGAGAGCCCACTGAGTTCTTCATGTGGGCGAATGATACATCAAATTTGACTCTTTGGAAGGGAATTCTGGTAGTGGTGTGAAGGATAGGCTAGAAGGGAGGGAGACTTTGGCCAGATGACCAAAGAGAAAGCTGTCATAATAAAAGGCTAGATAAAAGGTGATAGGTAATGGGAAGGAAAGGAAGTAGATTTTTAGAGGCATTTCTGAAGCGGCCACTGTGGGTGTGGGGGTCAAGGGAGAAGGGGAGTCATGGATGACTCAGGTTTCAAGCAGGGTTGACTGGATGGGTACTGAAGATGCCAGCAATCAGACACAGAGTGAGGGGGCACTGGGAGAGGCTGGCATCTTAGTCCACAAAGCGACACCTTTGCTTTTTAACACCTTAAAGAGGTCTTTTGCAGCAGATTTGCCGAATGCAATAAGTCATTTGATTTCTTGACTGCTGCTTCCATGGGCATTATCCTTGACAACTTCAGTATTTTCCCTGTTTATCATGATGTTGCTTATTGGTCCAGGTGTGAGGATTTTTGTTTTCTTTATATTATGCTGTAATCTGTACTGAAGGCTGTGGTCTTTGATCTTCATCAGTAAGTGCTTCAAATTCTCTTCACTTCTCAGCAAGCAAGTTTGTGTCATCTGCGTAATGCAGGTTGTTAAGGGGTCTTCCTCCAGTCTTCATTCCACATTCTTTTTTCATATAGTTCAGTTTCTCAGATTATTTGCTCAGCACACAGATAGAATGAGTATGGTGAAAAAATACAACCCTGACATACACCTTTCCTGACTTTAAACCACACAGTATCCCCTTGTTCTGTTTGAACAACTGTCTCTTTGTCTATGTACAGGTTCCTCATGAGCACAGTTAAGCGTTCTGGAATTCCCATTCTTCTCAATGTTATCCATAATTTGTTATGATTCAAAAAGTGGAATGCCTTTGCATAGTCAATAAAACACAGATAAACACCTTTCTAGAATTTTCTGCTTTCATCCAAGAACCATCTCACAACAGCAGTGATGTCCCTCGTTCCATGTCCTCTGAATCTGTCTTGAATTTCTGGTAGTTCTCTGTCAATGTACTGCTACAACAGCTTTTGAGTGATCTTAAGCAAAATTTTACTTATATATGATATCAGTGATATTGTATGAGAACTTCTGCATTCTATTGGATCACCTTTATTTGGAATGTACATGATTACAACTCTCTTCCAGCCGGTTGGCCAAGTAGCTGTCTTCCAAATTTCTTGTCATAGTCGAGTGAGCACCTCCAGCGCTGCTTCTGTGTGTTGAAACATCTCAATTGGTATTCCGTCAGTTTCTGGAGCCTTGTTTTTTGCCAGTGCCTTCAGTGAAGCTTGGAATTCTTCCTTCAGTACCATTGCTTCTTGATCATATGGTACTTCCTGATATAGCTGAACATCAACCAGTTCTTTTGGGTACATACGGTCTGTGTATTCCTTCCATCTGTTTTTGATGCATCCTGTATCATTCAATATTTTCACCGTAGGATCCTTCAGTATTGCAGCTCAAGGCTTGAATTTTTTCTTCAGTTCATTCAGCTTGAGAAATGCTGAGTGAGCTCTTCCCTTTCACTTTTCTAACTCTAGGTCTTTGCATATTTCATTATAGTACTTTACTTTGTCTTCTCAAGTCACCCTTTGAAATCTTCTGCTTAGCTCTTGTACTTCATCATTTCTTCCACTCACTTTAGCTACTCAGCGTTGAAGAGCAAGGTTTAGAGTCTCTTCTGATATGCATTTTGGACTTTTCTTTCTTTCCTTTTCTTTGTAATGACCTTTTGCATTCTTCATGTATGATGTCCTTGATGTCATTCCACAACATGTCTCTTCTCCGGTCATTAGCATTTGATGCATAAAATCTGCTCTTGAAATGGCCTCTAAATTCAGGTGGAATAAGCAATCAAGATCATACTTTGGCTCTGTTGCTCTAATTTTTTTCAGCTTCAGATCAAACTTGCATATAAGCATGGTCTGTTCCGCATCCAGCCCCTGGCCTTGTTCTGACTGATGATACTGAGCTTCTCCATCATATCTTTCCACAGATATAGTCGATTTGATTCCTGTGTTTTTCATCCAGAGAGATCCACATGTATAGCAGCCATTTATGTTGCTGAAAAAAGGTATTTGTGATGAATAAGTAGTTGGTCTCACAAAATTCTATCATGTGATCTCCGGTGTTGTTTCTGTCACCAAGGCCATGTTTTCCAACTACAGATCCTTCTTAGTTTCCAACTGCTGCATTCCAATCACCAGTAATTGTCAATGCATCCTGACTGCATGTTAGATCAGTTTCAGACTGCAGAAGTTGGTAAAAGCCTTCAATTTCTTCATCTATGGCCTTAGTGATTGGTGTGTAAATTTGAATAATAGTCATATTGACTGGTCTTCCTTGTAGGCGTATGGATATTATCCTCTCACCGACCGCATTGTACTTCAGGATAAAATCTTGAGATGTTCTTTCTTTTTGACAATGAATAAGATGCCATCCCTCTTCAATTTGTCACTCCCAGTATAGTATACCATACGACTGTCTGATTCAAAATGGCCTGTACGATTCCATTTAATCTCGCTAATGCCTAGGATATCGATCTTTATACATTTCATTTCATTTTTGACAACTTCCAATTTCCCTAGATTCATATTTCGTACATTTCACGTTCCAGTTATTAATGGATATTTGCAGCTGTTTCTTCTCATTCCGAGTCACACACCTCAGCAGATGAAGGTCCTGAAAGTTTGACTCCATCCACATCATTAAGGTTGGCTCTGCTTTGAGGAGGCAGCTTTTGCCCAGTTGTATTTTAAGTGCCTTCCGACCTGAGGGGCTCACCTTCTAGCACTGTAGCTGACAGCGTCCCGCTGCTGTTCATAAGGTTTCCACTGGCCAGTTTTTTCAGAAGTAGACCGCCAGGTCCTTCTTCCTAGTCTGCCTTAGTCTGGAAGCTACACTGAAATTTGTCCACCGTGGGTGACCCTGCTGCTATTTGAAATACTGATGGCATAGCTTCCAGCATCGCAGTAATACACAATCCACCACAGTATGCCAAACTGACAGTCATAGTCGTGGTATTTGAGTGTCTAACTTCTCATGGACCCAGCAGTAACTTGCCTACAGCCCGAGATTCCATAGCTTTCCTTAAGGAAACCAGAGAGGACTCAGCCCGGGAGCTCAGCTTCCATGCTGTTGGTCTGTAACTTAGAGGAGCTGATTCACCTCCCTTGAACCAGAGTGAGAGTAGCTAGTAATTAGAGACCAGGGGGACACAGCAATATTGCCTTAGGCATCCCTTCAGGGGCCTGGCTGGCCATGGCCTCTCAGACCTGGGAGGACCATTAGAGACGAGGTGTCCAGCCACATAAAAAGGCAGAAGAACAAAGTGACAGTGCAGGTGCAATAAACGGCCCTCTGCTTTGGGCTGCTTTCAGGTTTTAGGCTACCAGGCAGGCTCCTTTGGTTTAAAAACTAAGATAGGAAAGTGAATACAAGCAGAACCCTTTCACCCTCCCCACCCTTCACGTTTATCGCCCCCCACCCCTCCCTGCCACCTCAGAAACTGAAATAGGGCTGTGTAGACAGAGGAGAGCTAGGTTTCCCGCTACTCTTCTCCTTCACATGAAGGTGAAATAGCCTGCCTCTAAAAACCCAACTAGGCTTATTCCCTGCTGTGAGCCAACTCTTCCAACTGCCCCTCCAAGGGCACTAGAGTTCCTTTGCTAGGGTGACGCTGACCCTGTGTGGTAGAGGAGGGCAGGACTCCAGAGACTCCAGAGTTCACGACCCTTAAACTCAAAAAACAAACCGTTTGCCATCAAGTCTATTCTAACTCATAGTGACCCTTTTTAAACACAGTGGAACTGCACCCCTAGGGTTTCCAAGGAACTGCTGATGGATTTGAACTGCCAGCCTTTTGACTAGCAGCTGAGCTCTTAACCACTGTGCCACCAGGGCTCCTCAGGACCACTAGGTGCTGACATACTGAGACACTTTGACCCCGAAGGCCAGTTATCAAATAGGCCAAGGAAGGGGCTGCTTAAGTGGTAGATACTACAGGGTCTGCAGAGTCCCCCGAAGATAGCAGTTGCCACTAGACTTTAAATGCCAACATTAACATGATATTTTACAAAAACGTGTGGTTTTAATTTTTAGATTTTTATTTTTAATTAATTTTAGATTTACAGAAAAGTTACAAAAATAGTACAGAAAGTTCCCAAATACCCTTCACCCAGCTTCCCCTAATGTCTTCCATAACCACGGTACAAATATTATAATCAAGAATTCAACATTCATACAATACCATTAAGTAATGTACAGACCTTATTCAAATTTCACCTGTTTTCCCGCTGATACCCTTTTTCTGGTCCAGGATCCATCCAGGATCCCACACTGTATTTAATTGTCATGTCTCCTTAGTCTCCTTCTGTCTAGGACAGTTCGTCAGTGTTTGCCTTTTATAACTTTGACATATTTCAAAAGCTCTGGCCAGTTATCTTGTAGAATATTCCTCCTTCAGCTTGGGGTTGTCTGGTGTTTGCTCTGCTTAGATGGAACTGCTGCATTTTTGGCAGGAATGCCACAGAAATGATGCCGTGCCCTTCCCGGTGCACCAGATCAGAAGCCATGCTAAGTCTGATTACTGGTAATGTTAACTGATTGACTTGGTTACAGTAGAGTTTGCCAGGCTTCTCCACAGTGAAGTTTCCATTTTGCCCTTTCTAATTAATAGGGGTTTTGTAGGGGAGATACTTTGAGACTATGCAAATATCTATTCTTCACCATACTTTAACCCACTCATTTTAGGATTCATCAATGGTATTTGCCCTCAGTAGTTACTACTGTGGTCTTTGCCTAATGGCAGGACATGTGTTGTTACGCTGGTGTAAGGCGTTCTGCACTTGACTGAGCTCTTCATGATAGCTAGGCTGTTGCTGTAGAGGGGACCCGAATGGTGCAGTCCAACTGGCCAGATCAGAGCGCTGAGGGGTTTGTGGGGGGCCTGTGGTAGCGAGATAGCAGGTGGTCACTAACCTGTGGGTGTTGGAGATACCTAGACAGGCAGAGGTGATGAGAGTACAATTCCAGGTCTATGAAGATACTAGTGTGTGATCTTGGACGATTTACTTGATGCTTTTTTTTTTTTTAAATCTGGATCTAAAACACTAGAATGATATGGCCCATAACAATAAGTACTGATTAAGTTTTATATTTCAGTTCCTCCCCATGCTTACTTCTGTTTACCCTCTACAACCACAAAAAAAAAAAAAAATTTTTTTTTTTTTTGGTCCCACCCCCAAAAATCCTGACATACGTTAGGTAATTAATCCATTACAGACAGAACCCCAAGTGGGTATGGTTTGAAGAGGTTAAAGCAGATCAGAGAGAGATGAAGCATGAACCCTGTCATCAGTCAGTGAAGTTTGGAAAGGAGTTCCCCATGGAGAGGAAATCAGCAAGAAATCCCTAAGCCTTGGAGGAGCAAGAGATGTCCAGAAAGGTGTAAGTGGTGGCCCCCAAAGAGACAGCCTTTGCAGTCTCTAAGTAGCTTTCATCCAAAGTTCCCTCTCCCCTTAAGCTGAGGTTTTGAGGGGACTTTTTTTAAAAAAAAATAATTTTTATTGTGCTTTAAGTGAAAGTTTACAAATCAAGTCAGTCTCTCACATATAAACTTATATACACCTTACAACATACTCCCACTTACTCTCCCCCTAATGAGTCAGCCCGCTCCCTCCTTCCAGCCTCTCCTTTCATGACCGGTTTGCCAGTTTCTAACCCCCCTACCCTTCCATCTCCCCTCTACACAGAAGATGCCAACTTAGTCTCAAGTGTCCACCTGATACAAGTAGCTCACTCCTCATCAGCATCTCTCTCCAACCCATTGTCCAGTCCAATCCATGTCTGATGAGTTGTCTTTGGGGATGGTTCCTGTCCTGGGCCAACAGAAGGTTTGGGGACCATGACCACCGGGATTCTTCTAGTCTCAGTCAGACCATTAAGTCTGGTCTTTGTATGAGAATTTGGGGTCTGCATCCCACTGTTCTCCTGCTCCCTCAGGGGTTCTCTGTTGTGCTCCCTGTCAGGGCAGTCATCGGTTGTGGCCGGGCACCATCTAGTTCTTCTGGTCTCAGGATGATGTAAGTCTCTAGTTCATGTGGCCCTTTCTGTCTCTTGGGCTCATAATTACCTTGTGACCTTGGTGTTCTTCATTCTCCTTTGATTCAGGTGGGTTGAGACCAATCAATGCATCTTAGATGGCCGCTCATTAGCATTTAAGACCCCGGCCGCCACACTTCAAGGTGAGATGCAGAATGTTTTCTTGATAGAATTTATTTTGCCAATTGACTTAGATGTCCCCTGAAGCCATAGTCCCCAAACCCCCACTCTTGGTCTGCTGACCTTTGAAGCATTCAGTTTATTCAGGGAGCTTCTTTGCTTTTGCTCTAGTCCAGTTGAGCTGACCTTCCCTGTATTGAGTGTTGTCCTTCCCTTCACCTAAAGTAGTTCTTATCTACTATCTAATCAGTAAATAACCCTCTCCCACCCTCCCTCCCTCCCCCCTCTCCTAACCACAAAAGAATGTGTTCTTTTCAGTTTAAACTATTTCTCAAGATCTTATAATAGTGGTCTTACACAATATTTGTCCTTTTGCATCTGACTAATTTCACTCAGCATAATGCCTTCCAGGTTCCTGCATGTTATGAAATGTTTCACAGATTCATCACTGTTCTTTATCGATGCGTAGTATTCCGTTGTGTGAATATACCATAATTTATTTATCCATTCATCCATTGATGGACACCTTGGTTGCTTCCAGCTTTTTGCTGTTGTAAACAGAGCTGCAGTAAACATGGGTGTGCATATATCTGTTGGTGTAAAGGCTCTTATTTCTCTAGGATATATTCCGAGGAGTGGGATTTCTGGGTTGTATGGTAGTTCTATTTCTAACTTTTTAAGGAAACACCAGATAGATTTCCAAAGTGGTTGTACCATTTTACATTTCCACCAGCAGTGTATAAGAGTTCCAATCTCTCCACAGCCTCTCCAACATTTATTATTTTGTGTTTTTTGGATTAATGCCAGCCTTGTTGGAGTGAGATGGAATCTCATCGTAGTTTTAATTTGCATTTCCCTAATGGCTAATGATCAAGAGCATTTTCTCATGTGTCTGTTAGCGCCTGAATATCTTCTTCAGTGAAGTATGTGTTCATATCCTTTGCCCACTTCTTGATTGGGTTGTTTGTCTTTTTGTGGTTGAGTTTTAACAGAATCATATAGATTTTAGAGATCAGGCGCTGGTTGGAGATGTCATAGCTGAAAATTCTTTCCCAGTCTGTAGGTGGTCTTTTTACTCTTTTGCTGAAGTCTTTAAATGAGCATTGGTGTTTGAGTTTTAGGAGCTCCCAGTTATCTGGTTTCTCTTCATCATTTTTGGTAATGTTTTGTATTCTGTCTATGCCTTGTATTAGGGCTCCTAACGTTGTCCCAATTTTTTCTTCCATGATCTTTATCGTTTTAGTCTTTATGTTTAGGTCTTTGATCCACTTGGAGTTAGTTTTTGTGCATGGTGTGAGGTATGGGTCCTGTTTCATTTTTTTGCAAATGGATATCCAGTTATGCCAGCACCACTTGTTAAAAAGACTATCTTTTCCCCAATTAACTGACACTGGGCCTTTGTGAAATATCAGCAGCTCATAGGTGGATGGATTTGTATCTGGGCTCTCAATTCTGTTCCATTGGTCTATGTGCCTGTTGTTGTACCAGTACCAGGCTGTTTTGACTACTGTGGCTGTATAATATGTTATAAAATCAGGTAGAGTGAGGCCTCCCACTTTCTTCTTTGTTTTCAGTAATGCTTTACTTATCCGGGGCTTCTTTCCCTTCCATATGAAGTTGGTGATTTGTTTCTCCTTCACATTAAAAAATGTCATTGGAATTTGGATCGGAAGTGCATTGTATGTATAGATGGCTTTTGGTAGAATAGACATTTTTACTATGTTAAGTCTTCCTATCCATGAGCAAGGTGTATGTTTTTCCACTTATGTAGGTCCCTTTTAGTTTCTTGCACTAGTATTTTGTAGTTTTCTTTGTATAGGTCTTTTACATCTTTGGTAAGACTTATTCCTAAGTATTTTATCTTCTTGGGGGCTACTGTGAATAGTATTGATTTGGTGATTTCCTCTTTGATGTTCTTTTTGTTGATGTAGAGGAATCCATGTGATTTTTGTATGTTTATCTCGTAACCTGAAATTGAGGGGACTTTTTAATTAATCTTCTGTTAGATTACTCCTACTAAGAAATGTAAGACTTTTTCAAGTTCCTTTCCCGACCTCCCGGGCCCTTCCCTTCCTCTCTCCTGCCCTCCTTGCCTTCGTCTCCCAACACCAAGAGAGGTTCTTTTCACCGTTTGCTGGAACAGCCTCGCACTGAGGAAGTGCGCCATTCACTGGTCCTAGCCAGTCATTCACAGAGCAGACTGTCTGCTTCAGGTCAAAGGAACCCCAGAGGACCTGTTTGCCAGGGTGCTCTCTCGCAGTGAATGTGGCTTTGGGAAGGCTACATTGATTAAGTGCCAGGGATTTTAATGATAGGTCTCCTCTCTACGAGATGGCGGCCAGGAGGCAGGGGAGGGTGGTGTCGCCTCTATGGATCCCTAGAACACACTTTCTAGTGAGCATCTCTTCCTGTCAGAATTGGGAGAGATACCTACGTTAGTCCTTTTGTGCCTCGGTATCACAGAGGTGCGTAAACTATGGTGTGGTCAGTTGCACGAACAGAATGCCTAACGGTGGCTTTGTCAGGACATTAGTTTCCTGTAGCTGCTGTCACAAATTCCCCCAAACTTGGTGGGTTAAAACAACAGAAGTTTGTTCTCTCATAGTTCTGGAGGCCAAAAGTCTAAAATCAATTTCACTGGCCAAAACCAGGATGTCTTCACGGCCATGCTCCCTCCAGAGGCTCTAGGCAAGAATTCCTTCCTTGCCCCTCCCAGCTTCTGGTGGCTGCCAACATTCCTTGGCCTTTGGCCACATCACAACAGTCTCTGCCTTTATCTTCACATCATCTTCTCTTTCATGTGTCTCATCTCTCCCTGCCTGTCTTATAAGGACATTGTAATGGCACTTGGGTCTTATCCAGATGACCTAGGAATAACCTCCTTACCTCAAAAGCCTTAACTTAATCCCATCTGCAAAGACTTTATCCTTGTAAGGTAACACTTTCAGGTTAGGACCTGGTACCCTTGGGGACCTTTATTCGGCCTACCACAGGCAGCGAAGGCAGTTATCTCACATAACAACACAGCTGGTAGTGGAAGGTTCTGGGCTGGGTTAGTGGCTCCATGATGTCATCAAGGACTCAGACTCACTTTGTCTAGCCATGCTGACTTCCTTGGTGTATTGAGGCTTTCTGTTCTTAAGCTGACAGCCTCAAGATTCACTGTAAGATGGTGGCTGCAGCCCTAACTGTCAGATTCTTACAGAAAACATACAAGGCAGGCAGGAAGGAGCAGGCGGTCAGAGTCCTTTTATGTCTGGTTGGCTGCAGCAGGTCACTCCTAGCTGTAAGGGAGATGGAAAAGCAAGTATCTGGCAAAGAGAGGCAGATTGCCATGACCAGTTGTGATTGCCCCTGGGAGTCACCATGCACTGTCCCAGACAGAGGTCTGTGAGCAAGAAGGAAGTGGGAAAATGGCTTCTGGGGAGGCAGAGAGCAGTGCGTGCCACAAAGGATGTAGGACTCCTGATGCCATCAGGCTGCAGGGTCTGACTCTTGCTCTGTCTAGACCACCCTGCATTAACCTCTCTATTCAGCTTTCCCTGCTTAGCGCACCAACAAACCGCCATCTTCGTTGAGTTTCCAACTCTGCCTGTCTCTGGGGTCCACTGATTAGGAAAGCAGGCTTAGGGTTTGGTCTTGGGCTCGAGGCCTAGAATTTATAACCAACTGCCTGTGTGACCTTGTGCAAATCAAGGGCCCTCTCTGGATCCTCATAATTCTAACCTGCAGGGCTCTGAGGAAGAGGTGAAATCCGGTCTAGGCAAGAGTGCTGAGCTCAGACCCTTCCTGAAATGTTCGTTGCTGTCGCTGTTGTCAGAATTACATCAGCCCTCTGCTGCCTCACAGCTCAGATCCAGGCTGAGAGTGTCCATGCTCTTTGTTGATCCCACTCTGCCCATGGCCTTCCCGGGACCCCTCTACCCCTCCAGCTATACCTGCCACACAAACTCTCACACACACACTTTCCACTCCTTTGCAGTTGTCTACTGCTTTTCATTTTCAAGCTCTGGCTAGGGATGCCCCTGATGTTGGTATTGCTCTCACCGCATTCCCAGGCGTGACGAGAGTGGTGAATGGTAGAATTTCAGGTGCACTCTTTTTTTTTTCTGGGCAGTAGTAAGGTTTCTGGACCCTGAGATGGATAGAGAGAAGCCGTAAACTTCCAGCTTTCTTTCCACTTGTGCTCAGGGTTGGGCCTTGGCCCTGGATGCTGCAGTTGGCAATGGCAAGGAGCAAAGTTGCTCATGGCATCTGTGCCTGGGCCTGGTTCATTTGTCTGATCAAATGGTTGCAAGCCAAGGGTGACCGGGCCTGCAGAACAGAAGAGGTGTACACCTGGTCAGGTGGCTAGATAGGACTGTGGGACTTCCCAGTAGCTGAGCCTGGAAGGAAGGTCCTCATGTGGCTGCGTATCGGTTACCCAGAGTGCTGTTCACAAAGGTAGACATTGCGTCATTACCCTGGAGATGCTGACTCAGAAGTTTCAGGTGTGGCACCGGCAGCTGTATTTCTAAGAGTTCTCCTAGGTCTTCTGGCTCACAGCCCACCGAGCGAAGACAACAGTTTATAGGAGAGAACCTTGAGATCAGGGAAACCCACCCTGGATGCCGCTGCGCCACTTACCAGCTCTCAGCTTTGCCAGTCACCTTGACCCCTCTGAACTCCAGTGTCGTTGGGTTTAAAGCTGGCATGATGATGATGCCTGTCTCCCAGGGTTGCTGAGGATGAATTAACATCTGCACAGGTTTCTGTATCTCTGAGCATCACAGTTACTTTAGGTAAAGGTTAGCTTCCTTCCTAATCCAGCACAGAGACCCGAAAATCAAGCAGGCCTGCTTGCCTTGGCTTTCGGCGCCCCCGGCCCCTTACCACCGATCCTTCCCTCATCTGAGATTTGCATAGCTCGGGGCCAAATAGTTATTTTAATTAGCAGTCAGTCATTCCTAAAAGCAGATCCTCTTATTTTGGTTAAAAAGAACTCTTAGAGTTTGCTCCCATCCTTGCCCAAAAACCCAAACGAAACCCACTGCCACCAAGTCGATTCTGACTCACAGCAACCCTGGAGGACAGAGCAGAGCTGCCCCACAGGGGTTCCAAGGCTGTAGGTCTCCAGAAGCAGACGGCCAACTCTTCTCCTGTGGAGAGACTAGTGGGTTCAAACCTCCGTCCTTTTGGTTGGCAGCCGAGCGCTTAACCACTGCACCATCAGGACTCCCCTGTCCTTGGCAAATCATTATAAGTTCTTGTGGTAATCACTGGAATAACATCAACCCAGATGAACACATTTGCTCTTAATGCAAGCGTCATCATGTGTAATTTGAGGGAACTTCTATTGTCGTTGAGCCGTAATTAACACCCACTTACTGTAACTGTAAAGTGTTCAGAGGCACCAGCACCAGCCAAATTTCCAAACCGCAAAGAGAGGACGGAGGGACTTTCAGCAGCAGCAGCTGCCCCCCTCTCTGCCCTCGTGCCTGGGCCTGAACAGGGATCGGGAGCGCCAGTAGGGCTGATTGTGACAAGGCTGGGTCAGGCACAGCCCTCCACCCAGAGCAGCTGGACACCTTCTGCCTCTAGGAGGCAGGTCTCCACGGACAGGCCATGAGAACACAGCAGCCTGGGGCACTACGCAGCCAGGCCCGCCTCACTTGAGGAGGCCTGCCACCTCCCTGCTCTCACACACTCTGCAGCCTCCCCTTGGTGACCTCTCATCCCAGCTGCAGCTGCCCTGGATGTCGGTTTTTAACCTGGTTTCACCTGGCTGCACGTGTCAGCTGGCAGGCCCTGGAGTGTGACGTGTGATTTGCTGAGGCCCCTGCAGACCAGCTTCCTCTGCAGTGCCCCCAGCAGCCACCCTTCAGGACCGAGGCTGCCAGAGAGGCCTGAGGGGTGAGTTCAAGACGTCCCCAGCCTCTCCTCCCAGGCAGGTGTTAGGGCAGGCCTGTTTATAAATTCCTAATGCCTCCTCCAAAAAGGAGCTGTGGGAGAGACATGCCAGGTGAGTGTCAGGTAGGTGTTGGTTTGGGGGCGAGAGGACAGCCATACTCGCCCTTTATTCCAGGTACAGTGATGCACTGGAAACAATAGCAGCTCTCGTCCTGGTGCAGTCATGGTGCTGCCCTGCCCATTTCAGGCCTCTGTTTTCTCTCCTGTACAAGGGGACCATTTTACGTGTCTAATGTTCTTGTCAGGCCCCAACTCATGGCGGCCCCGTGTACAGCCAGATCAGACCTTTGTGATCCACAGGGTTTTCACTGGCTGATGTTTGGAAGTAGGTCACCAGCCCTTTCTTGCTAGTTTCTCTTAGCTTGGAAGCTCCGCTGAAACCTGTTCGGCATAGCAGAACGGAGGGGTGGTGGCTGCACTTGAGGCGCATTGGCCAGGAATTGAACCCCGGTCACCTGAGTGGAAGGTGAGAATTCGACCACCGCCTCACCACTGCCCCTCCCCTACTGATGGGACTGTGTCATTAAGTCCCATGGAGCACTGAGAGCTGGTGCACTGCTTGGAGACTCTGGTGCATATGGTCTCCCTGTCCGTCCCTGTGAGGAGGCAGGGGGCCTTCCGGGATTGAGGAGGGGCAGCTCTGAGTGCACCAGGGAGCCCCATCACCAAGTTCAGTGTTAACGTCTTTTGTCCACATGCAGTACAGGACCGGGTTTCGTCCAGTGTTTCATTCTGTCGTACACAGGGTAACTGTGAGTCGGAACCAACTCTACGGCACCTAACAACAGTACAGTAAAGTGCACCGGCGAGAAACAAGTGTCCTGGTGTCTCGTTTTTCTGCTGTGTGGCGGGAACGCTGAGCATCTCTGGGAGCTGCCACGGTGGGGCAATGAGCTGTTCTGTGTATTAGGGATTTGTCATGTACACAGATGCTGATGCATAATTTTAAAAGGCTCAGACCGAAGTTAAGTATGCTTAACTCAAATTTTACTGAACGTAACTTAATCTTTCTCTGATGATTAAAAGACCCTTCAGAATCATCCAAGCCGTTACGTTGAACGGCGCTTTTTGTTGTATCCTGGGTGTAGAGAAACGGTGGTAAACAGAGAGCTGGCTGGAATGCCCACCAGACTCGGACTCTGCATCTCCGTTTCCGAGGGCCCTTAGGCCACACTCCTCACATTGCCAGGAGAGTGAGAGGAGCCGAGGAAAGGCTGAGCACAAAGCCTGACATCAGCCAGGTTCCCCCCTCAAGGGCTGTTACTTCGTAAACAGGAGCCCTTGAGTCTGATGCTCACCCCGGGCTCCGCCCTTCCTGAGGGAACCCACGGGGCAGGCACGCTGAGGCCCCGAGTGAAGCCTGAAGTGGTCCTCAGCCACGCTTCAGTTCACGGTGAAATGAGTTCCTCTGCCTCGTGTAATTTAACCTGCCCACATCGCTAAACTTCTATATTACATGTTTCTGTCAGGATGTCAGAAGAAATGATAAGCCTCCTTGAAACGGCAACCTCTATTACATGCTAAGAACACTGCTCAGGGGCCCCCCACCCCCACTCCTTCTGGAACATTTTTGAGATTTTTAGCATGGCCTCTCAAGTATAGAGAATACCCTGCTTGGTGACCCCAGCCTCTTGTTAGCTGATAGATGAAATCTTTTCTTAAGCTGACTCCCTTGTCCGTTATGTTTTCAAAATTCAAGGTTTCTCTTCAGATTCCTGGAGGGCTGCCAAGTGGCCGGGCTTTGTTAGTAGGTGAATTGCTTCTCTCTTTTTTGTTCCCTAAACAGGAAGTAGTTGTTTTTTAGGGTGGGGGGGGGTGTCTCCCACCCCGCTTCTCAGGCCTTGTTGATGTCTCCAGGCAGTTGGTGGGAATTTATTCCTTTGCCCTCTTTTTAAGGAATTTCTTTTCAGAGATTGTTACCTTAGAAATAAACCCAGAGAAGAGAAAGCTGCTTCCCTGTTGGATGGGTGCTATATTTCTCACTAGATTTGTCACCCAGAATTTGTGGTGAAGCTTCTGGACAGCCGTGCCTCTGTTTCCTCGTCTTCCGTCAGCCACTCAGGGAGAGTACCACAAAGGTGCTCCACCTCTGCACGGGAGATGCTGTCCGAATGCATGTAGAAAGAGGCCTAGGGGAATATGGCTACCTGGCCTTCTCCCAGCTACACTCCCAGCATGGGACTTACCAGAAGCAAGTAAAACGGGGACAGCTTGAAACTCACGTGGATGACATCTTGTGACTCTTTTATTAGCTGGGCTGCGTAGTCTCCCCTGAGGGTGGAAAGCTAAGAGCGGCTTCCATTTAAACCTAGAAGTGAGGAAGAAGGTCAAATGGAATATCCCTACCCTCCTTTGTAGCTTGTATTACAAAACCCACATTTTCCTTTCTACAAATCATGTGGCCCACCCCACTGCCCTTCACTCATTAGATTCTGAGGGAACATTTTTGTCCCTGAATGGCAGCTGTTCTTCTTGGCACCATCAAGTCAATTCTGACACACAGCCACCCCATGTGAAAGTAGAATGGCCCACATGGGTTCCTCGGCTGTAATTTTTACAGGAGCAGATAGCCAGGTCTTTCTCTGTGGAGCCACTGGGTGGATTCGAACCACCAACCTTTGGGTTAGCAGCTAAGCACTTAGCATTTATGCCACCAGGGCTCCCTAAAACCAAACTTGTGGCCATTGAGTCAATTCCGACTCACAGTGATCCTATAGGACAGACTAGAACTGCCCCATCAGGTTTCTAAGGAGCGGCAGGTGGATTCCAGCTGCTGACCTTTTGGTTAGCAGCCAAACACTTAACCACTGTGCAACCAGGGCTCTTTACTGGTAGGAAAATGATATTTACTGATCATTCAAGAAGGTGAAGCACAATATAGTTCTTTTTCTCTAGTTAGGAGGACTCTGGAGCAAGCATCCAGGAGAAATGGAAGATAAGTTTAGTTCCCAAAAGGGGCGACTTCAACTGTTTCTCTGCCAAGTTCATAGCCCTGTAGTGGGCTTTTGTATATTACAAGCCCAGCTCACCAGTGCAGAAGCTAAGTTGTTGTAGTCCATGTTCAAGACAGGCCTCGACTCTCTTAAAACGCAAGGCTGGCTGTGTCCAGGGAAGACAGTTTTACCAGCATTCTCGGTTACCTCTTGGGCAACATCCCAGAGTGTAACCTAAATCTAAACTCAGACAAGGCACTGTTCGTTTTGCAAAAACACGCAGCCCAATCACCCAGGCTTAATTGCCTGCAAAACTAAGGTAATAAAATAGTGCCAAAGGCTCCTTTTGCAGCTCAGAGGTGATGGGCCAGGTACTGGAATATGCCTGGAAGCTTCCTTTGGGCTTGTGTGGATGGGCCACTGCCGTGGGCTCTAGTGGGACCCCCAGGCAAGCCAAGGACAACAGAGCCAGACTGAGTGGCAGAAGGTGTCATGGCCTTCGTGGCAGAGCCAGCCCTGGACCCTTCACCACCTCTCACCATCTCTTAACCACCAGTCCAGTCTTCACAACAGGAAAATAAAATCACCAAAGAAGGGTGGGGACTAATGCTTATCCAGCACCCACCAGGGACCAGGCACCTACAGGTGGTAGTTCATTAAATCATTACAATAGCCATGAGAGGTAAAGGCATTCGTTCCCACATTGCACAGGTGAGAGAAGCACCCCTCACTAATGAGATTCAAAACGAGGATTCACAAGCAGGGCTGTCCAGCTTTGAAACTGCCTGCTTTGCTCTGTTGCCGCTGTCTCGTCCCAACTCACACAGAAGTCTTAAACAGCTTTCGGAGCTCTCACAGGGGACTAGAGAGGGGAGGAGGGCTTCCCAGAAGTGAGGGAAGCAGAGCCTCCAGAGAGGTCTCCAGCCAGAGAAGAGGGGAAAGCAGCCCAGAAGAGGCAGCGTGGTGCTGAAGAGGATGCCAGCTTTGGCTTCTACACACATCTTTAGAATCAGGACCCTGCCCATCACCAGCTGTGAGCCCTGGCTTAATTTACTTCAACTGTCTCTGCCTCATGTCCTTGTCTATAAAGTGTGGCTCAAGACGTCCACACCATGGGGTTTTACTGTGAGAAACTTGTGAAAATGCCAGGCATGGGGCCTAGCAGGTGCTCAGTCAGTGTTTGTCCTCTACTCTGCGACGCACAGACACGTGGAAAAACTGTACAGTGGGTGCACCTGGTGGTAGTGAGCCCTGGGCTGGAGTGGAGGAGGGATGTCAGTAAATGCTGACAGGTAAGTCTAGGAAGGCGTTTTGGTGTCAGGTCATAAAGGACCTTGAGAACCCACAGCGTTAGTGTGGAGTTTTGGTTTGGGTCTTGGTTTGGGTTTGTAGAGAAACGAGATGACAGGATTTTCTTTGGGGAAAGATGACGGCAGCATTATGAGGCTGAAAAGTCCCCAGGACAGTTTATGTAGCTGAAAGGCAGGAACAAGGAGGTCGTGCTTTCAAACGGCATGGCCGTCACTTGTGGTTCCCAGAAGAACCCCATTAATGATAACAATAGTAACGCCTTGAAGTGCTGCCGAAATTTTGCTTCCAGGATATGATTGCTTTTATTCTCCCTTCTAATCTCTAAACTGCCCCTTTGAGATGGGGAAGATGCAGGGCTTTTTCTCTCTTCTGAACCATTGTGACCTTGGAAACTTATGGAAGGTTCTCTGGGGTCAGAAGTGGAATTCAGACCTCTGCATCCCCACCCAGGCTCCCACCATTTTCCTCTTACCTGCATTTCCTATTGGAGGCTGTACTTCCTTCTCTGCCAGGCCTGTAATGGTGATGGTAATGTTGATAAACTAAGAATGATCAGTTACCAGGAAGACAAAACCAGTCAACAGCTAACATTTGTAGAGCCTTCACCTAGCATGCACCAGAATTTTACTACTAGTTTTATATACATTGTTTTGCTGTGATTATGTCTGTTCTTTACAACTAAGGAAACAAACATAATGAGATAACTCACCCAAGGACACACAAGGAGAATGCAGTAGGTGAGGTCACACCTGTCTCTGTCTCAGTGGCCCATTTGCCAGTATGCAGTTGGGCAGATTTGTCACTTCAGACCGCTCCCCCTGGAGCCTGGGGGCCATGGTGGTGAGCGTGGGCTGTCAGGACACCAGGACCTGACCCTGCTCCAACCGGAGTTGCTTGATATGATTCTGCTTCATATATTGGCCTTTCTCAAAAGAGTTTATTTGAAGGAAGTGTTCTTCAGATAGCTAAAAAATCACCGTTTTGAAAAAATCAATTAAGAAGAGGGATCAATGGGTGGATAATGGATAGATACACGATAAAGAAGTGCAGTAAAATGCTAATGGCCGAACATTGTTGTTAGTGGCTGTCGAGTCAACTCTGACTCCGGCAACCTTAGCTGTAACAGAAGGAAACGTTGTCTGGTCCTGTGCCGTATTCCTGATCGCTGGCGTGTTTTGAGCCCATTCTTGCATTCCCTCCGAATGTAGCCGGTGGGTATGTGCGTGTTCACCTTAAAATTCTTGCCACTCTCCTACATGTGGGAACATCTTCATAGTAAAATATGGGGGGCAAAAACCAACTGAGTAAATAATTTCCAAGGTTCCTTCCAGATTTTTTAAAATGCAGTTTCCAGTGCTCCTGCCTGTGTGCCGTGGTTGTGTCCATCATGTTCGTGTATACCTGTGGGATATGTGTCCTCGCCATCACGGCATCTGGCCATTAAAAAACAACCTGCTGGGAAAACAAAATCATCAGTCATTTCCTTTGACTGCCAACTTTTGAACTGACTGGTTTGTTGGTTTCAGACGCCCCCTCTGGAAGGCTGTAGGCCTCAGGATGCAGGATGGGGTTAGCTATAAACCTCTCTTGCGTAGGACAGTGAGCTGTTTTGGACCCGTCCCTACTGGAGGTTTCTTGGAGCTCTCCAGCCCTAATAAAGGCATAATGTTCACTCACCTTGACGGAGCCTTAAGAGGGAGGAGGATAGAAGCCCTCAGACAATAAGATCTAGAAACCTGCCGAAAAGCCCATCAGAAGGCAGTGTCTCTAGTCCTTGGGGGCCTGGCTACATTGTCTAGTTCATAATACTTGGTTACAATGCAGTCTTCCCGTTTAACACCCTGAGTGTGCCCCCTTGCTAGCGCATTAGAGCGTGTGTTGACGTGAACAATGAATAGACTTTGTCCGGCTTGTTATTAGAATAACCTTGCCAGCACATTCCAGGGAGTTTATCAAGGAGTTTTGCCAAACTCTGATAAAGCAGCCCAGTGAGCACCTCCGATGGCTGATAAGGTCGGGAGTGCCATTAATTGACAAGAACCACACTTGTCAATCTTGGAGGCTGGGGAAGGTGATTCTTGTCTCCCCCCTTCCCCAAGCCTCCTTCCAAGGCTCTTTGGTGGATGCTGCACGACCTTGCACCCACCCAGAACACACCTCCCACCTTTGTTCGTGTGTGTTTGCTGAGTAATTAATCTCATTGTGCTAGTATGGAAATAGTCTATTAAAACACTCAGGCAAGACAACATGGAGAGGGAGGAAGGAGGATGAACCCTGGGAGGGAGTCGTTTGCTCTGTTTAATTGGTTCCTTCACCTACTGGTAGTTTGTCAATTAAGGGGCTACTTAGACAAAGTGAAATGAATCCACATGGGTCAAAAGCAGCTATTAATTTTTAATCAAAACAAAATGTTCAGCAAATTCGTAGCTGTGCTCAATACAAATGCAAGCATGCCACCAGCTTCTTCCCAAGGGATTTGGGGGCAGGCAAAAGAAAGTGAGGAATCTGTGGGCTTAAAATATAACTTTAGAAAAGATGCCCCTCTTCATACACCCTACCCCCGAATAAGCTCCCTAAGTCCTCACCCACCTCGTTTCTTCAGCATCTACTGCATTGCCCAACACATAGAGTACACTGAAGAACGTTGCCCTTCTGTAACTTTTTGTGCACAGCTTTAGCGTATTTCAAATTACTTTTAGACAGAACATCTATCATCCAAGCGCTTCCAGCCTGGTTGAGGAAACAGGAGACATTCATGAGCCCATTCGAGAGTCACTCAGAACAGCGTATGATCAAGTGCTGTGTGCTAAAAACTGTGTGAAGAAGAAGAAGTGGCATTTGTGGGGCATATACTGTTTGCCACAAATCTTTAGCGCTTTACACATGTCCGCTCCTTTAATCTCTACAACAAAATTATGTTTCGTCCTCATTTGAGCCTAAGGCCGCTGCAGCACAAACTTTAGGTAGCTTACCCAGGGTCTCACAGCTAGTCCAGGTAGTATGCTAAAAAACCAAACCCACTAACTCTTAGTGACTCCATAGGGTTTCCAAGGCTGTACATCCTTACGGAAGCAGACTGCCACACGCTTCTGCCATGGAGTGGCTGGTAAGTTCAAAGCACTGACTTTTAGGTTAGCAGTTGAACACTTAACTACTGTGCCACCAGGGCTCCTTAGGCAGTCTGCTAGATGCTTGCATCATCTAATGTTGTAAGAGCCAAGCGCTCCCAACAGAGCTGGCTACAGACAATGATAGAGGCTCCAGCGCAGAAGAGGCATTCTTTGGGGGTTAAAGGTTGAGTCGATTTTTTTAAGATGTCAGGAAAAGATACTCCAGGCAGGAAGAAGGGCCATCAGCGCAGTTTGGGGGAAAGGAATGAGCTTCTGGGTAAGTGGAATGTAAGGTTGACCAGGCTGGGTATGTTGGTACACTTAGAGGCTTGGAGGCGAAGATAGGGAATTTTGATTTAAGTCATTCTGGGATTTCTTTATCATGTGTAGGTTGTTTCCCACCGGGAAATGGAAAGTCTCTTCCTGCCTTCCCCTCCTTGGGCATCGTGCCCTCTTTATTAGCCCTCTTACCTCCTTTGCCCCCTCTCCCTTCTAGTATTTTTCTTTTCATTTATGGTATTTTTGGCTCCTCTTGCATGCTACCTGTTTAAAAAAAAATTTTTTTTTTTTTTTTGAGAAAAAAATCAAGAAAGTACACCACCCAGCCTACTTCTCCTGACTCTCAGAGGCTGAAGAAGCTTTCTTCAACCATGTTCCTTCCCCAGTCCCAGCAGGAGGACTTGCCTTCAGGAAGTATTGTTCTGCCTCCACCTGCTAAAGCAAGAGCAGATCACAGACTTGTTCCGCTCCCTGATATTTATAGAGACCTGCTCTTGGGGGCCCAGGAAGGACTCTATCCCAAGGGTGCCTCTTCAAGCTGCTGACAGCTGCCTGAAACCCTCTGGTAGAGCACAGATCTCATTTCTCCCTGAAAGATCAGGCTTCAGAGGTAGATATCCTGGGGGGGGGGGGGGGGGGACACCTTCAATGCCTTCACATTGGCCAGAAGCTGGAGAAATGCAGAGAGAGGTAAAATGCTTGGGTATTTTCTTCTTCAACCCTAGATAGTATATAACCTGTCCTCTTTGAGCCATTGGGCTAACGATAATTGGTGATAGTCGCTGGTAATTGCCAGTGGATTATGCCAAGATACTGCAGGGAAATAATGGGGAAATAGAAGCAGCATTTGATGAGAATATTCACCCCTCGTATTCTGCATAGTCCATTAACTGCTGCAGTAAACCAAGAACATAATCAGCATTATGGCAAAGACTGTTTCCAGAAGGGCAGAGCTGAGAGGTGGCCTGAGCGAGTATGCTCTCCTTCCCCTGGGAGGCAAGCTACGGCTGTCTCTGTATCCATTGCAGACTGGCTGGAGAAGGGGCTCGGGGAAGGTAGCTTGCTGAAGGAGCTAGAATGGAGGAGCGGGGAGAGCCTGTGAAGCTCAGATCAGAGAGGCACTTAACGCCTTGGAAAGGAGGTAGGATGAAGGAGGTGGGTGGCACAGGTAGTGTTTTCATCATGTCTTCCAGACTTGGAAGAGAGTGGAGACAACAAGAGGGAGCTGACTGCACAGTCGATGACAAACAATGGAATTTAGGTTTCCTCATTGGCATGGGTGCTAGACCCTTAACCAGTCATGGAGCACATCTTGTACATCGGAAAGGACTAGGTTGCCAGAGAGGCACCTACCTGAGCGAGAGGTCCTTCATGTTGAGGAAGTGGAAGCATTCCTTAATAAACATGGGTCCGGCTGATGTGGACGAACATTGTTATGCCAAGGGGGAGAGGACATTTTGGGTGCATAGTGGTTAATATTAGATTATAACAGCAATTATATAGTAATTATAACCTTGCCTATCAATTTACAAAATCCTCAGAATACTTTAACAGTGAATATAAGTACCTTCTATGGAAAAGCGGCTTAGCTAGTGATACCTGTCACTCATGCATTCATATATTCTTCCCCTTGACCTATGTTTACTAGAACCTACTGTGTGCTAGGTAAGGAAGAAGGCTCAGGGGATACAGCAACACACAAAATGGATATGCCCTTAAGATGTAGTTTTTAAATACAGCCTTTAAAATCTCTGCTTTTCTGCATTGGGTAAAGCTTTCTTTGTGAACAAATATAGCATTAATGTTTGTTGCTATTCTAATGAACATATTAATAAAATGTATGATTTCTTTTCATAGTTGTAAGAATCTCCAAATATTTATTAAGTAAAATATATCGATTTTAAAAATTAGTGTGAGAGAAAGACATTAAACAAATAACAGATGGCTGTGTGTGTGTATGTGTACATACAGTTACAATCTCGAAAAGACCCATTGGAAGTCGCTGGAGCATTTAAAGCAGGGACAGATCTGATCAGATTTGTCATTTAAAAAGATGGCTCTGGCTGCTGTGTGGAGGGTGGATTGTGGGAGGCGAAAGTAAAGGCCAGCAGTTAGGAGACTATTGCTAACATCCAGGTGAGAGATGGTGGTAACTCAGAGTGGACCATGTCGGGGTGGAGAAATGTGAAGGGATTAAGTCCATCTTGGAGATCAAATAGATAAGACTTGGCAACTAATGGAAGAGGACATGAAACAATTATCTACTTCGTAGGTTGGTTGTGGAAACAAAATGAGATACTACGAGGCTCATTTCATGAACTAGGAATTGAGACCCTCAGGTGACTGAGATAAAGTCCAGGTTCCCCGCAGTCTCTGATCTCTGCTATGCCATGCCTGAAAAGTGGTATATCCAGAGGACGTTTGCCATGAAGCTATTGAAGTTTAAGCTCAGGACCCCTCACTTACCAGACGCTTTTCCAAGGCCTTAGTCAAGTGTTATATTGATAACTTTGTATTCTTTTTCTTAAAAAGCTTCCCTTAAAAGTATGTAAGCTTCAGGCTCCACAAAACCTGTATCTGCCTCTGGCAGAGTAAATAATGCCTTCATTGTGTAGGACTGAGATTTGATTGGGTGAGCCCGGGGATTGAAACTGATTCATTGAGAGGGAAGGTATTGAATTTAGGTGGTGACCAATTGAGAGCAAAACAGATACCCCATTGGAGGCATATAAAAAATTAATTATTAACATTGAATACTTCTTTTTGTGTCAGGTACTGTATTTGATGTTTTTTGTTAATCTCATTTAATTCTTATGCAGTAGTATGAGGTAAGTGCTTTTATCATCTCCATTTTATATATGTGAGGAAACTGAGTCCTAGTGAGAATAAGTAAACTACCCAAGTTATTGCAATACTAAGTAGATGGTCTGGACTGGAATCTGCTAGGCCTGACTTCCAAGCTTGAGGTTGTCCTTAACCGTGACTGCTGGAGGAATTGTCCAAAGCCAGAACTGCTGACAGATTCTTGACTTGCATTATGGACATTTTAGCTCCTAGAGGTTACAGGAAGCAAGGTCTAATTCTGTCCTCCTACCTCAAAGAGAATTGGTTAATGAAATGTCAGTGGGAGAAAATAATTATTCCATCTTCAGATAAAATGGTTGAGACCATGTCTGACATGGATGGTGGAAGACAAGATTCTGAAACTTTAGGGTAAGGGAGAAGGTGACTCAAGAGACTTCAGAAGTCATTATTTTGACTCAACAGATGGCCCTGGTGAGGGGAGAAATGGGGCTTACATATGGCAACCAGTGAGGAGGACTTGGAAGGAATGATGTGAATGAACCAGGATAAATAGAAAAGTGACCAAACTGTGAGAATTTTGTCTACATTAACTGAAGCTAACAAAGACCATAAAGACAAGCAAGCTTTTAAATTTTCTTTGGTTTCGGTTTTACAGGTTCTGATCAAGACCAAGAAAGGGAGGTAGGCCTTGTCCTTGGGACTGATGGTACAGTGTTTACAGATGACCCTGAGACAGCAGAGCTTTTCACCTCCTGCCCTGCCTCTACTTTCCCTGCCCAGGGAACATTCTTTAGAAGGAAGAATATAGAATTTCCTTGGCTAAGACAGAACTTAGATCCAAGATCAGTGAAGAGATTGCCTTAAAACTTTAAATAAGTTCAAGTTTTTTGACCTGGACAAATTACTTCCCCAATTACTGGGAGATCTTGGAGATGGGATCAGTGAAAAGTCCTGCCAGAGATGTTAGAGAAAGGCTGGACACCAGGAGAGGGACCGGGAGACAAGAGGAAGGCAGAACAGTTCCAGTTGTTTTAAAGAAAAAGGAGTATCTGCAACCGCAGGCCAGTGAATTAGAGGTAGGGCTCAGTGGGATCCTGGACCAGGTCAGCATGGAGAATGTTGGTGAGGAGGCAGGAATCTGAGGATTAGGGTGTGTACGCTAAGATGCGTCACCATAGCTTAGGATCAGGACTTCTTTTAGCAAGCTTACTGGTAGATGCTGAAAATAGGGAATGTGTGGACTAGATCACAGCAGGGTTAGTAAACTGGTTGAATTGACAGAGTTGATGACCACACTAGTGTTATGTTATGGTACTCTACCCAGTACAAAGTATTTATCAGTGTTTTAAATAATTACTTAAAATATCAATTTACCCAATTTGCAGAAGACGGATGGTTATGAGGAAACCAGATTGCTTCAGATGTCAAAATCAGAATTAAAACACTCGTTCATCCAATCAACAAATATTTGAGTATCTGTTATATGCCAGTCTCTCAGGGAGACTGGCCAGTCTCCTCAGGGAGCAGCAACTTCTAGGTTGATTCCCCTAATTAGGATAGGTGGATAGATGGGTGGGTGGATGGATGATGGATGGGTAGATGGGTGAATACTGTGAAGTCAGCTCTGACTCATGACAACCTTATTTACAACAGAATGAAACATTGCCTGGTCCTGTGTTGTCCTCGCGATCACCGACGTGTTTGCCATTGTTGTGGCTACTGTGCCAGCCCATCTAAGCAAGGATCTCTCTTGCCCTCACTGGCCCCATCTTGCATCAAACATGATGTTCTTCTCCAGCAGTTAATCCCTCCTAATGACATCCAAAGCCAGTGAGTCAGTGGTAAAGAATATGAAGACAACTTAAAAAGGCTAAGGAGATAAAGAGTGATGGGGAATGGTTCTAATTTTGATAGAGTTGTCAGGAATAGCTTCACTAAGGAGGGTACATTTGAACCAGAGACCCAAATAAAGAGAAACAGGGAGTCATCCAAAAATGTGAGTAAAGGTCAGACCTTCTAGAGAGAACAGTAAGGACAAAGGCCCTAAGGCTGGAACATGCTTGTCATTGTTAGAAGGGCAGTGTAGCTGGACTTAAGTGAGGACAGGGATGGGAGGAGATGAGATTGAGAGGTAGCCAAGAGCTAGAGCATTTATTGTTCTTGTAGACCACGGTAGGGCACAGTGGTCGGAATCGACTCTACAGGAACAGATCAACAGGTTATGAGGGCAAAGAGAAGCCACTGGAATGTTCTCACCATGCAAGTGATATGATCTGATTTACATTTTTAAAGAATTACTCTGGCTATCAAGTAGTGGAGGATAGTGTAGTGGGCTGGCTTTCACAGGGTAAATTTAGGGAGACTAAGAATAGGATGGAGCCCTCGTGGCGCAGTGGTTAAGAGCTCAGCTGCTAACCAAAAAGCTCGGCAGTTCGAATCCACCAGCTGTTCCTTGGGAACACTATGGGGCAGTTCTAGTCCTTTAGGGGCGCTATGAGTGGGGACTGACTCGATGGTAACAGTTCAGGGTTTTTTTTTGTTTGTTTGTTTAATAATAGGGCATTGTGTCTGAGTTGTATAAGCCAATTGGTAAAGTGCAGCGTGTGATACGTGTGTCTTAGCAACAGTAGATGCAAAAATGACCGAGAAATTTTAGTCAGGAGTCACTAATCTTAGCAACAGTGTTATTTGCTCGAGGAAAATGCTAACAGTATTAAATATTGTCTGGTACTTAGAATGATGAATGGGGAATGGTTTTTATTCTCCCTTATCTCTGAAGTCTATTAGGATAAGAACCTAGCGGTCAGTAGAGCTTCCCTATGACCTCAGCCTCTTTCTCAGCTGGCCAGGAATAGCTCCATCCAGGAGCCTCTAGACTGTAAGCCACTGGACAGAGAAAGAGGCGCGTCAGAGACCCAGTCTTAGTGTCTGGCCTTTCAGACTCTGCTGACAGATTCAAAACCTAGGAGACATGGTAGAGAAAAGTAGTAAGAAAGAAGTAGAAAGCAAGGCTCATGGTCAAGGTGGGCTCTGGATTCAGATGTCTGGAGGTCAGCTTGGTGGAGGAAATTCACTGTGGCCACAGTGCTTAGTACAGAAAAAGATTGCTATTCCATATGCAAAATACAGTTCTCCTAGTCAAAACTCGCCCAACAAGGGATCTGGCTCATCACTGTAGATGTGCAAACTGAGACTCGACATGGTTTTGGTATAAATATGTGGAGATTTAAGTGAGCAAGCAGACACAATGCAGAAAATAGGAAAGAGGATGGGGATGGCTAGACTCGTGAGGATAAAAGGGGTAGAGCAAGTGAAGCCTGCGGCTTGTAGACACGGCCTCCGCCTCTCACCCCAGAGGAAACAGCCACATCTGGGTTGCGTCTCCCCCTGCCCATTTCTCTTACCCTCCAGCCCCACCAGGAACAAACAGCATCTCATAGTAGTGTGTGTCAGAATAAAAGCCGTGGGGATCTGACCCCCAGCAATGTATTTCAGCCTGTGAATTTCCTGGATATCTTTACAGGGAATCATTCTTGGAGCAGGGCAGGCTGGAAATAATATAAGGAGATCAAGAAGGAAGTCAAGCAAGTGACACCTTTAAACAGGCGAAGCGAGCCGGGCACTTCCCCCTGGGACAGTTAGAGTTATGCAGAGCTGTAATTAACCCAGCAGCCCACTGGATATGTCTATTTCACTGCACAAAGGCTGCTGAAAGAAGGATTCTTGAAGAAAGAGGTTCCAATTCAAATGGTATTTGAGTAAGTCCCTTGTTGGAGATACTGTTTCTGGAGTTTATGGCTATAATCAACAAAACATGGCCATTCTTTCATGCAGGGTTTCTCTTATGACTTTCTGAGTACTATTCTTTAAAAGAAAAAAGGCCTCCAGAATTGGCCAGGGTAGGGTGAGGCGAAGAGGAGGGGGACATGTGATTGGAATCAAGTTAAGGACTTGGTTTCCTTCACAGAGGATGTTGAAAGCATTAAAAGAGCAGGTGTGCCATTCCTTTATACATTGAGACTCCAAGATTTTAGGCATTTGTGTACAAATGCCTAAAAATTATTGCATTAGCCTCTCTAACTTCAATTTTTTTCTTTAAAAATAAAACAACAAAAACAAATATTTTTTGCTTGTCAGGCACTGTTCTAGGCACTAGGGATATAGGACATAACTTTCTGTCTTCATAGAGCTAGTAGTGGAGAGAGAGAAAATCATTTAAATACGTAGACTATTCAGCATGTCAGGTGATGTGCTGTGCAGAGAAAAAATGTCAGGGAAGGGAATGGAGCGGGGAGGGGTGCGATGTTAAATGTGGTCCAGTAGGCCTCACTGAGAAGGTAACAGTGACGCAGAGATCTGAAGGAAGGGAGACGTGGATGTGGTGGGTGTGTTTGTGGTGGGGGGAGAGGGGTGCAGAATTCCAGACCAAGTGCACGGGAATTGCAAGGCCCGGGGATAGGAGGGTGTCTGCTGTGTCTAAGGAATGGCAAGGAGGCCAGTGGGGCTGGAGTGGAGTGAAGGAAGGCAAGAGCAGTGGGAGAGGAGGGCTGCCTTTGTTGCCCTCAAAAAAGCACATCTGGGCCAGGGTACAGTGGTCTGGGTTCTAGAAAAACCCACCCTAATATCAGCCCCCTCCTCCCACGCTCTCTAGGCGTCTGCCTTTCAAAATGGCTCCCAACTTGAAACTGAAGAAAGCAAAACTGTCTTGCGACGTTATTCTTTACCCTTCGGTAGTCCTGGAGTCCTGTGCCATAGCTCTTGTGTCATGAAGGGCACATTACGCCCTGGTCACATCCCCAAGAGCAGACTGATGGGCTGGGTGTTGAGAACCCCAAATCAGAACTCCTGGTCATATCTCATTTATATATCAGCAGGCAGGGTAGTTAGTTTTTGTTTGTTTAGTTTATTTGTTTTTTTGTTTTGTTTCATTTGAGATAATGAAACTGTCTAAAACATGGAGGACCATTAGAGGAGCTGTCTTCTACGATGAGTCTCTCCGGTTGCTGCTGACTGGTGAACTGGAGAACCAGAGTGTGTCTACATGTAGCTGATTTGTGGTCATCCCATCTGTGTGTAAACGTACTGAAGCATTCTTAACATCACCAGCCACTAGAGCTGTGTTAGTTACCCAAGCCGGGTAAGAACGCTAGAACTACAATGAGGAAAGCTTTGTTAAAAAGGATTTGGAAAACTCACCACCCATAATCAAGATTTCAGCACACTAGTCTGCATTCTTCAGGGCAGTACATCTGTAAGTAGAAACAGGCTACTTGTGGAAAAACCTTCATTTCTGGGGTCTGCCCAGCTCCCGTTCCTCAGCCTCCCGTCATCTCTGATTGGATTAGACGGCACAGAGTGTGCCTCAGATCCTTGTGCTGGTTAACTTGAACCCTCCAGTTGGATACCTTCCTGGTACAGCTCAGTGGAGAGAAATTATATTTCTATCACCGGAGCTATGGTCCTGAGTCAGGCATCAAGGGGGCTCCGTTCATAAACTTGGCTGGCTCCGAGATGTATGTCCTTCCAGAGGCTCTGTAGCTGTGAAGTTGACTCTTTCCAGCCACAGTCAGATCTTTCATTTTACTGTAATGCAGTTAGACAGCCCGGTTACTCAGGCACAGACTTCTCTGGGTCTCATTATCCCTGAATAACATTTGATGCTGAAACAGGGAAGATGGAAAAGAGGGGGCGGGGAGGCGGACATTTTCCACAGCTTGTGTGTAATGCTTAATATTTGAAAGTCTTTAAAATATACTGTACACATACATTCCAATTTTATAAGACTAACATAACATGTTCAGAAGTTTTATGAATTTCAGCATGTAACCAGAGTAAACGCTTGCCTGTTTTAAATAAGCCATAATGGCCTGGCAACAAACCTGCATAGTTAGCAAATCCCTCCTCTGTTTATGAGCAGCCATTCCCCACCAGGTCACGACAGAATACTAGTTTTATCCATTTCTGTGGCCTCCGTGAGTCGGTCTCTGTGCCAATTTCAGCATGATTCTGGTTTTAAGAGCACAAAAGCCAAAGACATGGTGATGAGGTGATATTCTGTTTTGATTTTGAAGAAATGGCATGAATTGGAGTTGCTGAAAAACGTGTCCTGGCCTTTCATATCCTGTGGGGGAGGCTTGGGTCTTTCTCTAAGTGCCTTCCATCAGCATAGGGCCACACAGACTTAGCCAGCTTCCTCTTTCCTCATTGGAGCCTGGAGAGTTCTGAGACCAGAAGAGGCATTTTTTACTTCCTCAGAATGGAAGCCCAAGTGATGCTTGTTAGGGTATGATCTCCACCCACAAAAGCCAGAGTTAAAACATGCTGGGGCAAACCCAGCTCCAGCCAGCCGTTCTTCTCAGAGGTGAGGGCCATGTGTTACCAGAGCCATCTTTCAAGAAAATCTGCTGGTTCTCCTAATAAAATCATGCCCCTTTCTCCAGCATGGCCAAGAAGGGCAACTTCCCATGTGTTCAAAAGCTGCTCACCTTTGCAGCTCAAATTCTTTTGCCTATAGATTCATCTTGGCCTTGGTGGTCCCTCAGGAGCCACCTGCCACATACCAAACTGGTCTGGAGGAGCACTCCAGTCCCTTTTACACTCTGGCATCCAAAGCTTCTCTAATTACAAACAGTGCAGTAGAGAACAGACTGGAGCGTTTAAATCAGGCTGTTTCAAAGGCTGCGGGCCAGAGAATTCTCACAGAGGGTGACATGTAATCTGACTCACAGATAAAGTTTACTCAGTTTCACTGCGGTGCCCCGGAAGGCAGCCTCCCCACCATGGACTACGCCTGTGTCCTTGCAGCCACAATCGCTGTGAGCCCAGCCTCCGGGGAGGCCCTCTAGTCAGGTCCTGGTGTTTCCAAAGGCAAACACCATCGTCACCCAGGGGACAGCAGAAGTTCACTTTCCTCTGTCTTAGGACGATCCTGGTTCTCACTACCCTCCCAAACAGCCTGCTAAACAGTCAGAGCCTACGGCATATCTGTCCAAAGCTCGGCCTTTGGTCTTTCCATTCCTCACCTTTTTGCCTTTTGAGATAAGGAATTTACAAGAATAACCACCCGCGGAGGCCTATCCAACTCCTGTATCCGTCGTGTTTAGGGGAGGCAGCGTTTTAGAGTGGGCAGTCTAGTTCAAACCCTTGTTCACTATCATGAGTTTATGGCCTTTAGTTATGTTCCCTCTCAGACACAGAAGCCCCCAGAGATGCCAGAATTCATGTAGGAAAACACATTTAATTAGACCCACTGTGGGGAACCAGGAAACAGATCCTAAAGTACTTTTATGACGGAAGCTGTTGACCAGGAAGTGGGTTGTTTTCCTTTTCCTTGGGTTAGGCCTGGCTTATACTCCTTTGGGGAGATCTGGTGGCGGGGCCTGTCTCCACCTCCACTGAAATGGAGCTTGTAACCTTCCTAGAGTTGGGTTACCCAGAGGTCAGAGGCATTTTATCTGCTTTTGGTTGGGGGGGAGGGTGAGTTGTTCATTGTTCTCTTTTTGAAGATGCAGGCCTTGAGCCCCTGAGTCTCTCTGCCCAGGGGCCTGGCATATTGGATATCTGCCAGTCTGATGTGTGGACGGCTTCCCATCCACCGTCCTCTTGCCCCTTGGTGAGTTGGCACATTCTCAGAGCTTTTCTTTTAGGCAGGCAAACCGTACCCGTCCCTAACGTGTAAAATTTCTCAGCTGGGGAGGAGGGCAACGGTTGTACTATATGTTTTTGAGTGAAGTTGAGTCCAGTCCTTGTGGTCCTTCATTCTCAACTCAAGTCCTTCCTCTCTAACGAAGCCTTCCTCAGCCCGAGTGGTCTGTCTGTACCCCGTTAAATCATAGCATTTCTGCATGCCTGCCGTTTTTCCCTCACATTGTTGACCGACACTGTGTCTCGTCTGTGCCTTTAACCCCAGTGTCCCCAGCCCCATTTAAGGGCCTAGGTGTCTGCGACCACGTCTTCTGCTTTATTATCCCCCCCAGCACTCGACCGTTCACAAGCTTTGTTAGTTTTCCCCACAGTGGCTCGCATGCAGTGTTGCTCGATTATAACTTATTCAGTCCATTTGAAAAGAAATATGTTCTTAGTCAATAAATCGCTCTGCTGAGTGCTTTGAAAAGGGACACAGGAGTATAAATGAGACCCCCTATCCTGAATTTATGGTCTAAGTGAGGATAAGACAAAGCCACGTGAATAATACAGCTCAATAAAGGATCTTTGCCATAAAGGGCTAAGTGCCAAAGATCATCATCATAATGATTAAAAAAAAAAAAAACCCAACCCGTTGCTGTCGCGTCAGTTCTGACTCATGGCGACTCTATAGGTAGCTACCATTATTTGACCATCTTGGGGATTTGCACGTTTTCACGCATCTCTATGACAACTAAGGCAGATGGCATTAGACATCCTTCACCTCACTTGTCTTATCTGTAGAGTGAGGGTGAACAACTTGTCCAAGGCCTGTGGGTGGGGAGTGCCCAGTGTGAGGCTCACACTTGATTCCAATACCGCCCCTTCGCTGTCTTCTCTCTTGCTTCTCTGCCCTGCTTACTGCCACTCCTGCAAATACATCAAGGAAGGTTAACTGCATTGCTCACTGCCTTTAGACAAGGTCTAGGATGAAGAGTTTTTTCTACAGAAATGACAATTTGGTGATTGAATCAGGAGGAAGTTGTCCGAAGACACCCTCCCCGCTCAAAAGTGAATTAGAGGCAGTTTCTTATAATGGGATAAAAGTACATATAAATTCTAATAAGTTATGTGCTCTGTAGACTCTTCCCAGAGATGTTAAAGGGGAGATGAGGTCCCCACATGGCTCAGACGTTCATCCTCATGAGGTCGGAAGGCTGGGCTAAATGACCCTATAGGGTGCTCAGGCTGTAGTGTGTCTACCCTGCGTTATGATGGTTAAGAGCTTGTCTCTGTAGTAACAGATCTGGGTTCAGATGCCGACTACCATGTGCAAGCTTTGTAGCCCTGGGCAAGTTAGTGAACTTTTCAAGAGCCTGTTTTCTCACTAGTGAAATAAGCACAATAATGCCTACCTCAAAAAGTTGCTGTAATGATTAAATGTGGTGAGTGTAAGCTCAGTGCCTGAGAGTGTTTGATAAACTGTGGTTGTTGTATGTCATTAAATTGCTTCCAGAGCCATAGAACTTGAATTTGCATCAGAGCTGGAGACCACAGAACTCGTCCCCAAAGGGGAGCAATTTGAATGAGTCAAAAGGGTGTTTCTCGTCTTTCCATGGGGATGCCTGGCCTTCTCTGAATTTCCTGTAAGTTCTCTAGGATGTGCTACTTTGGATAAAGTCTTGCTCCTTTGACCTGGAAAGACATTTTTGCTGTCCAAGTACACAACTTATGTTGACCGCCTGATACTCTTGGGCGGTTCCAGGCTGGCTCCCACCTCAGGAGAACAGTGGTACCCTGTCTAGAAAACCTTCCTTTCAAATGAATCAGTGGTCACTTACCTCTTCCTTCCCCAGCCATACTTTTTAGTTAATAATAGTGGGATCAGTGAAGCCTGTTGGCATAACCAACATCTGCCCGGTATAGACAAGCCCGAAGATACCTGTCTTCTCGTTTAAAGATAGACAGGCGAGCCAGGGTGCCTGTCTATTCCCAGTGAGGGAAAACAAGTGGCGGGTTATGAGAGAGGAAGGCACGAAGCAGGGCTACAGTGCCCCGGAAGTCACTTCTCCAACCTCCCTCAGTGACTTGGGAGAAAACTTCAAGGTTAAACTCCCTGGAAGCCGATGGAACCCAGCCAGAGTCTGTGAACTTTGCACAGAGAGTCTCCCCAGACGTGCCCTCTGCTCAGCGGCTCACTGCCCTCCCATTACTCCTCTGGCACGCACCTGATTTGGTTGACATTTGCATAATTAATTTATAACAGCGATAACCCTGAGATGAGCCTATTTATAGGTTTGTGCAAGCAAGGTAAGAATACAGATTAAATCTTGAAGCATTAACATACTTAAAGTACTTGGGAGAGTTTTGTGATTGTCAATTGATAAGATTAAAAGGCCTCCAATCTTGGCATGTACTGGAAATCCACAAGTTTACTTCCCAAGGTGTTAGCTCAGAAACAACAAAACTACGAAGTAAACACACACCCCTCCCAAGCCACCAAAGTGCTAGGTCGTCATGGGGAAAAACTTTACCCCTTCACAGTCCTGCTCCTCTTCCACCAGCCTTCAAACTTGGCCAAGGTCAGCAGCGACGGTCTGGGTGCTCTACAGTGCTGCCCCGCAGCCTGAGGATCCGTGGGACTTAGTACTGACCCTTGATAGAATAGCAGACGTGGACCAGCCGCCCCCCATCAGGATTTGCTGTGACTGCGCACAGCACCGGAGATGAGCGGGTGAGGAAGGCAATCTTTATTTGAGTTGTTATTATTCTGACTAGGTCCCTGGGTGGTGCAGAGGTTGGCTGTTTGAACCCACTAAGCCGCGCCATGGAAGAAAAGCCTGGCGATCTGCTTCTAAAAAGATTACAGCCAAGAAAACCCTGGGGAGCAGTTCTACTCTGCACACATGGGGCGGCCGTGAGTCTGAATCGACTTGACAGCAACTAACAACAACAACAAAGTGACTCCCTGCCTTGCTTTCCAGAGCGTTCTGAGAGCACCATCACCCCAAAGCAGTGGTGTCTGTCTGTCTGTCTGTCATCTCTCTCTTTCTTGTTACTTACTCAACCCACTCAGGCCCGTTATCCTTTCCACCTGTGTGTGCAGATGTGACTCTACCCTGCGACAAGCGCTCCTTCCTTTCCCTTTAAGACCATAATCCCCTTTAAGGCTCTCCTGAGACCTCCTGTCCACTGCACAGAGAAGGACACCTTGCCCAGTATTAGTGCCTATTACTTGTTTTTTGCTTTTGCTTTAGTTTTTCAATAGCAAACTCGTTATTATAAAACACTTAAAATCAAGCTAAAGTCCATATGGATAAGATCATCATAAATGACTGTACATGCACACAGATAATTGGAACTTTTAGTTGTTTTATTTCTTAATGAATGTACAAACTTTGAGCTCCTTGAAAATGGAGATTAGATATTATGTCTCTAGACCGTCAACACAGTACTTGGCATATCATAAATACTTGATTAATACCTATCGAATTAAGGTGAGATTAATATGAAGAGGAAATTAAATTACCCAGTCTCCTTTTTATCTCCATAGTTAAGGGCAGAGAAGAAGGACATCCTGTAAAGATGATGAAAAAATAGTATCTTAGAACAATTTTTATGGGATCTCAGTGCATTTTTTGTGCTAAGGTATCACTATTAACCCAAGCGAGGACCTTTTTTAATGATTTTTTAAAATCTTGGCAATGCCCTTTTCACTTCTTTCCTAAATGAACATTAATATGAAGCCATAAAAATTCCCTTGGAGGGTTTTATGAATTACTGCCTTGGAAGACTGGGGAAAGGCCATTTGCAGCCATTTGCTTTATGGAGCTGGATCCTGAGGCCCAGCACTGCCCCCCCCCCCCGCCACCCCAACCCTTCAGGGACACACACTGAGGCATGAGGCTTTTCCCGAGGACGCTGAGCACAGGCGTCTCTCTCCGAGCAGCCCCAGCCACATGTCCCCAGCACGCCACTTCCCCAAAGTGAGCAAAGTCAACAGCCCAGCCTTGCCTTCCATGAGAAGCCTGCATACAGCGGGGGACATTTAATAAGGACGCATTGAACAGCTCCTGTCCCATAATGTAAATTGATTGCCAGTTCACCAGCATAAGTCATTTTTGCCACATGACTCGTTGGTCATTTAGAACTTGAAAAAATGATGCCAAAGACTAGAGACTTGGTCTAGGGTATTGGTTTTCAAACTCTTTTTAACTGTGTATCAAACATGGAATGGGGGCCTAATCTGTAACACAGAGATGGGCGTGTGAGTGCCAACGTTCACCCTAGATGAGCTGTTTACAGCAAACTTTTAAGACCCCTGGCCTACAAAGACCGAGGTTATAAAAGGATGGAATGTAAGCACAGGACAAAAAGATAGTAGCAAGGATGATAAAAATAATAATGTTGTTGTTGGTCTTATGTGCCATTGAGTCAATTCCAGCTCACAGCGACTCTACGTGACCGAGTAGAACTGCCTCATAGGGCATCCGAGGCTGTAATCTTTGTGGGAGCAATTGCCAGGTCTTTCCTCCTGTGGAGAGGCTGGTAGGTTCGAACCACCAGCCTTTTGGTTAGCAGCAGAGCACTTTTAACTATTGCTCCACCAGGACTCCTTAAAAATAATAATAGCTTACATTTTTTTAGGCCTTGGCAGTGGGTGTTTTTGGTTTGTGCCAGGCACCATGCTAAGCCATGACTTTCCTCAGGTAAATGGCAAATTGTGATGTCTGAAGCAGGGTATGGTCTTGGCTGCCTAAGAACACATTGGGTTGTTTGCATGCAGGCAACAGGCCAGATTATCTTGAAAGATCTCTTTCTCACTACGGTTGTCTTCAGTCTCCATTGCTCTGCTAGAATGGATCACTCTCAAGTGAGATCAAGAAAAGAGTCACTGGAATAGGTATCTCAGCATGTGTGTGTGTGGAATGACTTTGAGCCAGGTGTGTAAATGTTAGGTGCACTGGGTCACATTTAAGCTTAACACATGCACTGAGTAGGTGTCACACTTTCAGGGTCTTTCGGAGCAGTGAGGTATAAATAGCTCAGGAAAACTGTCGGCGAAGTACTGGCCATGTCTTCAGATGCAAATCCTTAAGGCTCGCTTAGTCCCAATCTCCTCTTATCATTTCTGGCGGATGACTGTCTGGGCCAACCCAGGAAAGGGGCCACGTCAGTCTTCTTTGCATTTTATTTCTTGATTGTCTTTGGATGATGTGTATAATCAGAGCACCAAAATGAGATCGTTGTTACAGAAGCCAGTCAGTCCACAGCGCTATTCTGAGCTGGGTCCCTTAGCCTGGTACCTTTGTGGAAAGAGAGAGGGAAAGGGAAGCTCAAGGAATGTCAAGTCTAACTGTGGAGATGAGTCAAACATAAGAAAACATCATGGACTGCCAGGAAATGCCAGGAGCTTGGGACCTCAGAGAACATCATTTCTAGCGTGACCAGAGAAGGCTTCTAGGAAGAGGAGAAACTCAAGCAGTGACAAAGGTTGGGTGGGACTTGGGTAGCTGGACTGAGGAGGGGAGTAGCCTTTGCTGTCAGGGGAACTTCTGAGGAAAGGTGGAAATGGGAACGTATACCTTGTTTTTGTTGGAACCACACACACATGCAGGCTTTGGGAAGAGTTGAGTGGCAGCAGAGGGGCTGTGTTGAAGACCATCATGAAAGGCATGCCCAGTGTGCATTAGGTCAAGTCTCAAATGCCTGGCTAAGAAATTTGGAGCCTTTTAAAGATTTTCAAGCAGGGAGGGGACACCGGAGAGCAGTTAACCCAGTTCAGCCATCAGCCCAAATGGAGATCTGAGGACACCTGGTCACCTGTCAGATCAGGTGTGCTTAGAAAGCACAGCATGGGGACAAACCCAGAGGAACCTGATTCTTTCTTCTGGAGCCCTGCTCCAGGGAGGCGGAAGGTCCTGCCTCCCTAGAACAAGTGTTCTCTGACATGAGTAAATGCCATGTCGTGAATTGCTGGTCATGGCAAGCCTAACAAGAGCACACTACTTCTGTGGGACTTCTCGTGTAGCGCCGTGGCTGTCTGGAAAGGCTGGTGCTGAGATCAAGGGTCACGCCCAGCCCCTCCCACCAGTCTTGTCGTACTCAACATGTTCCCTTCAGGTCCAGTTCACACATCTCACCCTGGCCCATTTTAACCAAGCTGGGCCCCTTGCAGCCCTTGAGATATTTAATTTGTAAACACTTAATAAAGCACTGTCAGTAGGTCGGCTTGTCTCCTTTGTCGGCCACATCAAAATCAATATGTCCCCGGGGTATTCTGCCCTGATTGCCTGGGCTGGGGAGTCTAATAGGATTAAGTGTTTGGGGTCCGATCTGATGCCACGGTCCACAGTCCTAGTTAGATGAGGTTGAAGACGGGCTTGCCATTGTGGAGGCACGATTGCTTAGGGGTCCGAAAATCATTAAAGCTTGTCCTCTTAAACGTTGATTGTTCCCTGGTGATTTATTGACAAAACACAAAAAAGTGCTCTGTACAGCACTCTAATTATATGTATGAGGCCATAAGATCTCATGGGAAATTAAATAAAATTTACAGCTTGATGGTTTTATGCTCTTGGGAGACATACCTTCTTAATAAGATCTTATAGCTGGGAATATTTATGAGGTTAAAGTCCGCAGGCTTGAGCAAAGACCTAACCTTTCTGTGGGAGGTGGGGGTGGGGGTGCATTTTGATTTCTTTGAAGAGAAACGGTGGCAATGACATTTCAGGGGTTTCGAAGGAAATGTTCAGGGAGACACGTCAAGCATTCCTCCCCGGGACCTTGGGAGGACAAAGCCAGAAGGGCACAGGGACCTCCTCAGCCCATCATCTCACAGAAGGCCACCTCTGGGGCGGCCTGTCCTCCTGTCCTTGCTGTGGCTTCCTCCTCCCAGTGGCCCCCATCACAGTCTGGAGAGGGAGGGAAGGTCCTAGTTAAGGGCAATTATCGAAGAGGTCAAGGAAGGGAAGAGACTTTGAGGGAGGAGAGAATCCCAGTACTGTGCTCGAACCCTAAGAAGCTGTTTCAAATGTCCAAACAGCCCCAAAGGAGCTGCTGGACATTTTGGACGTGTGCATTTTACCAGAACACTCTTTCTTTGTGTCAAGGGGTGTCTGGGGAGCAGCCTGATCCTGCAAGGGTTAGAAGATGATATTCTGGCCAAAGAATCAAAACAGGTCTCGAGGATTAGAGCCTCAGCAGGTGCCGTGAAGAGGAGAATTGTCTCCTTTCTCAACTCTGAATAGTGTGCTTACAAAGGTGCATGTGGTAAACTGTCACAGAATTTTTGTTACCCTCGTCCCCAAGTATGCCCCACACCACGCCAGCCTTTTTCCGGGGAGAGGAGACACCTGTCATTCTTAGAGGTGGAATTATACTTTTATCTTCTCAAGGAAGGATAATCAGGCAGAACCAACAGGGTCATGTTATACCTGGTCTGTTTGTCTGGGCTTTTTAATATGAGTATTTTATTTATGTGAAGTCCTTCATGGCCCCTTCTGGGGGGGGGGGGCATTGACAGACTGGGGACTGAGTTTAAGGAGGCCCCCAAATGGGTCCAGCGGCGCTGTGGGTCCCCTAAGTCTGAGACTTTTGCAGCCAACCTGTCCTGGCTAGGGCAGCTTATGACCCTGCTTTATGTGTGCTATAGTTCATGTAGAAGAACCAAGGCACCCCCCGCCCCCAAGCCTCCTACCTACGCTCATGTGAGAAGCACGGGACTCTTTAATTAGGATCAAGTTATAAAGTGTTTACCTGCGCACAGGGATGCACGTGAACTGAAAAGCCTTTTTACCTTCCTTACTGCCAGTTAGTTGTGTTCTTCTACTTCCCTTTTCCAGAATAAACCCAAATGAAACTGAAATAAAGTAGACTTTGAATGACCGTGACTTAGCTGTGTTGGGGCCAGGCTTCTATGTCCCTCATTTGGCCGTGGTCCTCAAGGCAAGGGGACAGCATGACTAGTGTTGTGGAGGGATGGGAACCCTGGCTGGCACTCCCCGGTTTGTCATTGTGGGCCCTCTCTCTGGGCCACAGTGCCCTCATCTGTAAAATGAAGAGGTAAGGCTAGGTGATTTTAAGGGCCCCTTCAGCTCTAAAATCTCATTATTTTATGGCTCTAAGATTTATGTAGGAAAACGGCATTTTCCTCTTTCCCTTGCTTTAGTCTTTGGAAAGTGAGATGTCTCATCAGCTCAAGCCCGATGTCTCAGATGAAAGGACAAAAAAACTTATTAAAGATCGCTAAGTTCCCCTGATAAGCAGCAAGTGAGAAATCCCTGATTTAATTTAAATATGATATTTCTGTCTTCATTAATTTAAAGTATGTGTATGACAATGTATCCTTTTTTATTTAGTGGTCGGTCCTGGTGGGAAAGAAAGGCGTGATCCTGAAGCGGAGGAGCAGAGGTTTGGGTATATTTTAATAAAAATGAGTATCTCTAAAAAGCTTGAATTACATGGAAGTAAGATTTGTTGCAAGTTACAAATCAAAGCCTGAAATGTCACTTATCTCCTAATGACACTTCTACACAGATTATTAATTTCATTTTAGAAGCCCAATGAATGTTATATTTTATGACATTGATTAAGCATCTTGCTGCCATCTACCCATCCATCCTTTTCATTTTCAAAAATCCATATCAGAATTGAACAAAAACAGCTCATAAATTTGTATTTTACAGCCTAGCAAAGTTGACAGGTTCTCTACTCTACTTACAGCCAGCCCCATCCGGAACTCTGGGCTCAGACCACTTCTACCCTTTGAAGCCAGGCTTTTGTGTGTTGTCCCTAGAGTGGGGCTGGAAAAGTTACCTGGAAGAGCGTTTGTGGCTCCTGGAGCTGAAGAGTGGCAAAGGAGGGTGGCGAGGTTGCCGGGTTAGCTCCTGACTGGGAATGGGGAACTCCGCTTTCATTCTCGTCTTTGACAAGCCCGTTTCCTCTGTCTTCTGCATCCTGGGATATACGTACTCTCCTGGTTGGCTCACAGTGATGTGGTGGGGTGATGAGATAACAGGTGTGAAAGCCCTTCCGGCCCTTCCGAGGGAAGCCATGGTAGTAGATTGAAGAGCCAGTAAAGAACAGAATGGGATGATAGATTTGGGATCAACCTTGGGCATTTTAGGAGAGGTTTTTTTTTAGGATGACTCTTGAAAGCAGGGAGAAAAGCTTTTGAAAATTGATCCACTGTGTTATTACTTATTGTAATACCTCCAGTTCCTCCAGGCTCATGCCTGTGTTTCCTCAGAGCCACTGTGGGCCCCCCTCTGGCTGGACCAGCTCCTACCAGAAGACCCCACTTGCTCTTGAAGCATTTCCTCCACAATGGCATTTAGAGTAGAGGGTCGCTATGAGTTGGCATTGACTCAGCGGCAGTGGGTTTGGCATTTCGGGTTGCTGTTCACTTCTGTCCAGCGATGGCACTGGCACCTAGATAACCACTCCAGGACGTAGCTGCAGCCACCTCTCCCTCCAGGAAGGTGACGGATTCTGAGAAATCCGAGCTCAACTCTGTGTGAAAGATTAAGGACCATCGGACTAAACTCCCAGCTTAGAAGGCTGTTCTGTAAAGAAGAAATAACCTGTGGGAGATGTGGGGGGAGGGGAGTGGGTACCACAAACTGTTTTCCACTGAACTGATAAAATCAGAAGAAAAAAAACTGTCAAATCCAAAGTCAGGTTCTGTCCAGTAAGCCTTAACACAAGTGTATAAGAGGGGGTGGTGGGTGATGTTAGTGCCACCTGGAGACCTAGGCGGGGTCAGCAGTAGACAGAATGGGAGCTGCCACAGCCTCGCCCAGAGGCCCTTCTGCCACAGCACAGCACAGGGGTTAAGGGTGTGTGCTCAGTAGTCACACTGCTGGGTTCAAACCTCGTCTCTGCTTGTGCCCTCGGGAAGCTATGACACTACGCTTATCTTTGTTTCCTCGCCAATAATAGCACTGTCACATAGGGCTGTTTGTGAGGGCCAAATACCCTGTAGTTGTTGTTGTTGTGTGCCAGTGAGTCTATTCTGACTCATAGTGACCCTATAGGACAGAGTTAGAACTGCCCCATAGGTTTTTCTTGGCTGAAATCTTTACTGGAGCAGATCACCGGGTCTTTCCTTCTGTGGAGCCGCTGGTAGGTCCAAAGCGCTTAACCATTGGACCACCAGGGCTCCTTGCACTTACAGTAATATATGTGAAATGCTTAGCACGATGCCAGGCCAAAGTTAGTGCTTAATAAATGTTAGCTAATGTTGTCCTCAGGAGCCCTGGTGGTGCCGTGGTTAAAACACTTGGCTGTTAACTTAAAGGTCGGTGGTTCAAACCCACCAGCAGCTCCGTGGGAGAAAGTTGTGGCAATCTGCTTCCATAAAGATTTGCAGCCTTGGAAATCCTATGGTCAGCTCTACTCTGTCCTATACAAAAAAAAAAAAAAAAATTGGAATCAACTCGACAGCAGTGGATTTTTTTTATTGGATAGTAGTATTTAATCAGGATTTTTGTTGATGGTGATGGTGGTGATGGTAGTTTGGGGTTTTTGTTTGTTTTCTTTTTGGTCTTTGTATTTCCCTTAAAAAAGAAAAAAAAAAATAGGATGGTGTCACTCAGAGCTAGAAGCTGTGGTGGACAGTGCCCAACCAGGGCTCTGCAGGGCCTTTCACTGTGGGAGTGGTGAGGAACTGGTTTTAAGGGAGAGTGTCATGAAGTTAGGTTGCCTGTTAGTGATAGCCCCTCTGTTTGGGGGGTGGTGGGTGGGCTTGGGTGTTAGTGTGAGAAGATGGTAGCTGCTTGGTGAAGACTTCTCCAGCGTGGTGTGAAATGCTCTCAAATGACATATTTTTATTTTGTCCCCCCATTTCTTACTCATTCTCCCCATTCTATCCCCCTACCAGCCCCCGCCCCCCGTATGGCCCTGCACTAGGCATGCTGCATAAAGGGAAAATATGGCATGTTTACGGAAAGAATTTTCAAGAAGTGTTAATTTAATATGCTGAAGTGTTCCCTTCAGCATTTTACCTTTCTTGTTGTTTTCACAAAACAGCCAAGACTAAATAATGAGCCCAGGGCTGTGCCCTTTGGTAGCGTGATAGCTCATTACCCACTAGCGGCCTCCATCTGCCCTCATGGCTGCATAGGGAGCCATTACGATTATGATGGAAATCTCAGAAGCCATTACCAAGATGCAACAGAGGGCCTACTGCAGACAGCCTAATGGACTAATTTGTAATTGGGAGAGGGAAATGAGTTAGCGAGCTGGGGCCGGTTTTGATGAGAGTGGAAGTGCGCATGCTAAATGTGATAAATGAATAGGAATGTGTGTTTGCGCAGTGGGCTCTACAAGGCTTTCCATCTCTCCTGGGGATTGGAGGCGTGCTGACAAGCCGTGAGGAGCGAGGAGGAAAAGGCCCAGGGGAGGCGAGCGAGATTCAAGGAGAGTAGCTAAGGATAAATCGGTGAGGAGAACTAATGGCAGTAAAATCCAGGGAAATGGCTGCATCTGCCAAGAACGTAGTAATTAGGAAGCATTTGGTGTGCATGTCTGTAACCATTAAAATAGGGGATGAGCAGGAGCCCTGGTTGCTTGTTGTGGAAAACGGAAGGCTGGGGCAGCAATGGGCGGGAGGGAAGTCCCTCATGGAAGGCCTGGAGGGGACGGTGTTCCTCAGGCCTGGTGGCCCGGGGAAATTCTGCTTGAGCAAAGCAAAACTCGTTCCTGAAATGCCAAGGGAGCCCTTTCTCCCAAGGTCTGCCAGGGGATCCTGCAGTGGGGAGGCCCTGCAAGCCCAGAGGCAGCCATTGTGCAAGGGAAGGAGCTCAGGCCTCTGGGCCAGGTCCCTATGAGTCTAGTCCAGAGGTGTGCAGTCCCGAGAGGGCTGGAGAGTTGTGTAGTCAGTGCCCTTCCAGGCTCTCCCGGCCGAGGGGTGCTGGTACGAGTATGGCTGTGGAAACATATGAGCCCGATTTCTAGAAACAGTGTTTCCTTCCATTTGTGCATTGGGTCCCAGCATTTTAGCAGCCCTGCAGAGAGAGTGCTCCAGGTGCTCCCCAGGGAAGCCTGGGCTTTTGTTCCAGCTCACACTGATGTGGCTTGTTAAGAATTAACTCCCCCATCAGCCTCTGGCCACATCCTGCTTGAAACTGTCCTTGTTTCCTCTTGTTCCTTTGCTCCTCACTTCTGTCCCCTCAACCTCCATGCCCAGGTCCTGTCACCTCAGTCAGACCTTCGCTTCCCTAGAGCTGTGGCCTCAGGCCCTACTGTGTCCCTTTCTCCCAGGAGTCCACTCTCCTCAGCTCTTTCATTGGAGCTCTTTTCCTCTTGGGGCAGCCTGACTTAAACCATCAGGGTTATCCTAGCTCTCAGGACTCCCCTTGCTCCCCAGCATCCTCAAACCCTTTGTATGTGCTTAGGAGGATGTTTTTCAGCCTCTCTAAATGGCCTAAGGATCCCTGGTGGTGCAGTGGTTAAGGGCTCAGCTGCTGGTGGAAAGGCCAGCAGTTTGAACCCACTAGCTACTCTGCGGGAGGAAGAGGTGGCAGCCTGCTTCCATGAAGATTACAGCCGTGGAAACCTATGTCCTATAGGACTGCCGTGGGTTGGAGTCAACTCAGTGGCCATGGATTTGGTTTGGTAAATGGCCTAAAGGAAGACATGTACTCCTCAGGGAAATAGGGAGCTCTGGAACCAATTAGCTGAGCCCCACCCAGCCAAGGTCTCTCAGAGGACCCCCCCCTCAAGGTGAGAATCAAGCTAGGTGCCTGCTGTCCTAAGTCCCCCTTCTGCCCCAGGAGCCCACTTTTCCAGTAACATTCCCAGGTACTCAGGAAAAGTTCCTGTTTTCTTCACCAACCACCAGAAGATGAGGTTTCCAATTAACTCCCTAATGGGCTGATGACAGTCTCGCTCAGCAAAATGCTATTGGCAGCCTATTTGATTGATTACGTGATTGACTGATCCCACCTACTTTGAAAATGAAGTTTGAGGAAACCAAAGAGAAACAGGTACAATAGACCCAAAACAGCTCAATCTGGGAGAAAGCAATAAATAAATAAAAGAGGCTGAGAAACACTATCAAGTATTACAAGTTAAAGAAAACTATTGAAAAAACACAGATGAGACTGTGATCTTCCTAGCAGTCAAGGAAAAGGGGCAACTGAACGAACACCATTGATGAGCCCTGGAAACACATTCTTTCATCAGGAGAAACTGACTTTTTCCCACTCAGTGTCTGCTATTAAGCATATGATTGGTTATGCTGCACAGTGTCCCCTAAACCAATATTAAATCAGTATTATATGAACAAACGAGATTTTCAATACAGAGCTATTCCTTGGATGTCCTTTAGTGAAAGCCCGTACAATGTATTGGCCCTGGACTGAGTCCTAGACAGATTGCAAAACTCAGACTCCTGCTGTGTCCCCATTCCATTCTAGGAAGGCAAACTTATACTTGGAGAACTCTAGGTCATTTATGTGGACAGTAACAAAGGGTTTGAGCAATACCCAGGCAGAAGTAATCAACCCATTCAACAAATATTTATTGAACACGTACTGTGGAGCAGGCATCAAGCTAATCCCCAGCATTAACAGAGAGACCATGGTCTCTGTTCTCATGAAGCTGATGATCTAGTTCTGACTCAAGGAGCAGGGAGGATTGAGGAGGGGCTAGAAGGAGTACGGAAACCCTGGTGGCATACTGGTTAAGTGCTACGGCTGCAAACCAAAAGGTCAGCAGTTCAAATCCACCAGGTGCTCCTTGGAAACTATGGGGCAGTTCTACTCTGTCCTATAGGGTCACTATGAGTCAGAATCGACTCGACAGCAACTTGTTTGTTTGTTTAGGAGTACACTATAAATCAATAACAATGAGATATCCAGGAAGACCTCAACTATTTAGAAATTAAACATGGTTCTAAATAATCCATGGGTCAAAGAGGAAATCACAAGGGAATCAAAATATTTTGAACTAAATGATAATAAAAATACAATGTATCAAAATCTGGAATGCAGCTAAAGCAGTGCTCAGACACAAATGTGTAGCTGGAAGAGATTATATTAGAATAGAAGAGAGGTTTAAAATCAGGGACCTAAGTTCCACCATGAGAAACTGAGAAAAGAAGAGCAAAGTAAACCCAAAATAAGGAAAAAGAAGGAAATAATACAGAAAAGAACAGAAATTATCAAAAAATATAAATGAGGCAATAGAGAAAATTAATAAAGCTGAAAATTGGTTTTTTGAAAAGATTACCAAAATTCACAAAGCCCTGGCTAGAATGAACATTAAATATATATATATATATATATATATATATATATATATACACACACACACACACCAATTATCACATAACATAGTTTATAAAGAAAATGTTCTACACTCTACTTTGGTGAGTAGCGTCTGGGGTCTTAAAAGCCTATGAGCAACCATCTGAGATACTCTACTGGTCTCATCCCTTTGGGAGCAAAGGAGAATGAAGGAAGCTAAAGACGCAAGGGAAGGTTTAGTCAAGAGGACTAATGGACCACATCTGCCACAGCCCCCACCAGACTGAGTCCATATAACTAGGTGGTGCCTGGCTACCACCACCAACTTCTCTGGCAGGGATCACAATAGCAGGTCCAGACAGAGCTGAAGAAAAATGTAGAACAAAATTCTAATTCACAAAAAAAAAGGCCAGGCTTACTGGCCTGACGGAGACTGGTGAAATCCAGAGAGTAGAGCTCTCGGACACCCTTTTAACTCAGCAATGAAGTCACTCCTGAGGTTCACCATTTAGTCAAAGATTAGACAGGCCCATAAAACAAAACAAGACTAAAGGGGCACACCAGCCCAGGGGCAAGGACTAGAAGGCAGAAGGGGACAGGAAAGCTTGTGATAGGGAACCCAAGTTCAAGAAGGGAGAGTGTTGACATGTCATGGGGTTGTTAACCAATGTCATAAAATAATACGTGTACTAACTGTTTAATGAAAAACTTCTGTAAACCTTCATCTAAAGTACAATTAAAAAAAAAAAAAATACCAATATATCAGGAATAAAAAAGATGTTATCAGTACAGACCCTACAGACACTAAAAGGATAATTAGCCCAAGAGTTCAACAAGCAGAAGGGGAGAGCATGAAGGTCAGATCAGTTGAGTGGCTGGTTATCTGTTGATTTGGGGGAGGTGGGAAGGGAGTTACAGCATCAGGCAGTGAGGCTGAAGATATTGGTTGGAACCGGGTACAAAGCAGAATTCCTGGTTTTGACAGTGACCCAGGACCAACAGGGGGCCTACGTATGGTCCAGCATACTGCTCCCTATGCCCCAGTCCTAAGTGGGACTCCAGACGCACGTGTTTCCCCAGGAGGTGCCGAGACTAAGGTCAGGTTGCCACGTAGGTCATGGTGCCCTCAGGGCTCCTCAAGGCATTTTCAGACATGAGCCGGTGAGTGACTCTGAACTTTGACAGGTCCGTGTCCAAAACACCCCAGAACATGAGGAGACCTGCTTTCTCCCCTCTCAGCCTTCTAGCTCCCTTCATCAGTTGGGCCCATGGATTTCAACACTGATCTGATGCCCTCCTGAGACCACAGTATCCCCCTTGCCATGATCTATATGCTTCTGAAAATGGAACTCTTCCTTTAGGATGAGCTTGAATGGTCATACCAGAAGGTGCTCGTCTGAACCTGGCTGCTCACCTCTAGCTTCCAGGTCAACAGCAACAAGCCATGGCCTGTTCCATACCTGGGCAGCACCTAGGAGAGGACAGGTGGTGGCATGGGCAGCGTCTCACGCACCATTCACAGGACTGGCACCTGCCCTCGAGGAGTCTGTGGACAAGATCCAAAGCAGTAAAGAAAAAGCTGTCAGATATGAGTTGTTTCTTCACTGCTCCGTGTTTGCCTGGCGAGAGTTCCTGGCTTATCTTTGTTGTTCTTTGTGGAACTGGCCCTTCCTTGCTGTCTCTCTTCTGTCATGTTATTCTCTGCCAGGGAGCATTGCATGGTGGCAAAGAGCATGGACTCGGGAGCCAGACTGTGCAATTCTGTTACCTTCCCTCTGTGTCCCCCAGTTTAACCATCTCTAAAATGAGGACAGTGAAAGTGCCTATCTCACAGCGTTGTGATGACAGTTGAGTGACCTGATATATTTAAAAAGTCCTTGGATCTGTACTTGACACCTAGTAAGTGCTAGGAAGACAAAACAAAAACCAACCCCACTGCCATCAAGTCGATTTGGACTCATTGTGGCTCCATGTGTTACAGAGTAGAACTGCTCCATCGAGTTTTCTTGGCTGTAATCTTTACAGAAGCAGATCGCCAGGCCCTTCTTTTGAGATGCTGCTGGGTGGGCTCAAACCGCCAACCTTTAGATTAGCAGTCAAGTGTAAACCGTTTGTGCCACCCAGGAAGAGGAAGAGTGTTACCAATCCTAGGCTTGGTTGCAGGCCTTTGACCTGCCCCAACTCTTGCACTCCTCAGGCTAATGACCCCAGCACACCCTCTGGTGGGAAGCTCCCCCACCTAGTCCCTCTCAGTGTGGACCTGATGTCCTCAGTGGCTGCCTCCAGGCCTGCAGGCACCCGGCATCAGACAGCAGCCATTTAGGCACAGGAATCTTTGCCCTGCTGGTGCTGACACACGCTGGCCCTGAGTGGAAACCTGAGGGTCCAGTGAAGTCCTCAGAGCTTCCATGTAGTTGATGAAATGAATTGAAAATATTCACTGTCCTCAAAATAGCCTTTGAGCTCATCCAGCCACCATGCCCGTCAGGGTCTGGTTGCTCCTGATATGCCATTGGTGCTGGCTAGAGGGAAATGCCTTGAAGGGAAGAAAGCAGGGAAAGTGGGGAAGAGGAGGGAGGAACTGATGCCCTCTATGGGGGATTCCATTTAACCAGATGAGGGCAATGGCCTGCACTCCTGTTTTACTTTACTTTTTCCAGAAATTCTCACACATATTATCTTACTTACTGTTCCCTTATCACCAGCCTGGGAGCAATTTATGGCTAAAATAGATACTTGCCTCTAGAAATGGGAAAGCCGGAGCCCAGGAAGGCTAAAGGATTTGCTTAGGGTCACCCAAGTAGGAGAGCAAGGCCAACCGTGAGCCTAGAGGAGCTGATCCCTGGGCTCCCTGCAGGAGGCCGAGTGAGGGCAGAGGGCCATCACTGGGAACCTATGTTTGAGCACAAACTGCGCCCTGGGTGAGAAGAAAGACCTGGGCTTGTAGCAAGCCAACGCTGAGTTCTCTGGGACCCCACTATTTCGCGTTGCATTTGAAACTCTGCCAGGGAAGAGGAAAGTTGCAGAAGTTTAGCCCTCTGTTGGGTGTTTCTCAGAGAGTGTTGTTCTCACATGCTGGATTTAATGAATAAATTATAATAACTTTTGCATTTTTATTCACATTATGCATGTTTATTGCCCCCCCTCCCCCCCGTAACTCCCCTTTCGCACTTGTACACGCTGTATTTCTTTTCACGTCTTCTCTTTGGGAATATGCCACTGAATATTAGTTTTTTTAAGTAACTCATTTCTGGTGATTGCTTATAAAGATGCATACCTCCTTGTGTCCTGTTTATAAGCATGCATGCTCGGGGCCGGAAACTCAGGGAGGAGTGTGTGGAAGAGGATTCATCTATGCTCCCAGAGGGGAGTGTCCTGTTTTAGCACCTGAGGAAGGGAAAGGGGAAGAAGAGAGCCCAGCGGTATGTGAGCCCCTCAGGGCACCGATGGTGTCTGATCTACCTTGTGTCTCCAGCACTTAGAGTCCTGCGTGCAGTAGCGCTGAAGTACATTTCTGGAGTACACACGCTAATGAGTGGTTGGGTGGCTGATGGACTGGGTGGATGGCTGAATGCGTGGGTGATATACCAGCCAGTTACCGCTGCGTCAGTTCCAACTCGTGGCAACCCCACGTGTGTCAGCGTAGACTGTGCTCCACAGGGTTTTTATTGGCTGATTTTTCAGAAGTAGACCACCAGGCCTTTCTTCCGAGGTGCCTCTGGGTGGACTCCAGCCTCCAACCTTTCAGTGGACAGCTGAGTGTGTTAACCCTTTGCACCACCCAGGGACTGCAGTAGATGGACAGCTGCTGAAGCATTGGAGTCAAACTTCATTTGGATGGTGTTAGGACCACTCGGGATTCCACTACAGTATTTTAATCTCAGGTTTACTCTGGCCAAATTTCTTTAAGTTCTTAGTGGAAAAGGGTTACGTCTGCAAGTTTTTAAGGAACACAGTTCCTCCTCCAAAAAGCTGGGGAAAAGCTATTAATATAAATAGTATTGAGGGACCAGGGCAAACCCTAGGAAGAAAGTTAGCACAACCTAAGAGTGAGCCTCCATGTGACTTCTAACACTTAGCCTTCAGTATCCCACTCTTTCTACTGTTTCATTAGATAACCTTGCTTGGAAAGTCTACTGATTCCTTTCAAAAACGTATTTATTTTAAATTTTATGAAAGTATGTTAAACACTGCTGTTACAAGAATGTTCAGAAAGGCAGGGAACAGCATTTAGAAATTCGATACAATCCTAACTAAAAGCCGTTGATGGGAAAAAGTACAAGATGATAGAGCAGGAGAAATCGTCTCAGCCAAAATACAGCCAGGAAAATAGTGAGGATTTATGTGCACCAAATCCCGAGGTTAAAATTAAGAAAAAATAAAAAGGATGGTGTGGTTTGAAATCAGCTTCCTCCCTGAGCTAGGCATTCAGGACTCAGAATAAAATGGTCCTTTTCATTGCACAGCCGATCTTCACGACCAAAACCTCATTTCTACTGGGTTCACTTTAGTCAAGAAGCAAGAGAAGTCATTGATAACAAGCTTGTCTCGGTAAACCAGGAGTGACTTTTAACGGAAACAAAAAAAAATCAAATTGGGAAATCCCTGCTAACCTTTCCCTTCAGAGTCTACGTTTGGGGATTTTCTTAAATTACATTTATTTTATAAATAATCAGACTCAGACAGAGTTTTATGTCTTTTTACTACTCTTGAAAAGCATAGCGCATCAGCCAAACATTCAGGTTCCTAAAGATCTCGTTTGGGATACGTTAGGGGAGAAAATGCCAGCATCTAGCTGCGTTGCAGGTTAGAGCCACAGTTGAAATGAGAAGGAGAATTATGACTGGTCTCGACTCCCCGCCTCCCTCATTTTATTTTCCTTTCTTTTTTAGCTCGTTCACCCACACCCCCACTGCCCTTCTCCCACCCTGGATCCTTCAGTCCCCCACCAGCTGCCGTTTTCACTTTCTCTGTGGCCTCCAACTCAAGTCCACTCAAGAGAACAGGCTGGAGGCTGTTGCAGGCTCTGAAGTGATTTATTGCTTAGCAGGAACCTCACTAAACTTCCCAATTTGATTTTTTTTTAGTTTTGCAAATCAAACAAAGTTCAAAAAGTAAACATCACAGGTTGACATCCCATCCCAAAGCAGAGGAAAAATGTCTCTTGTTAAATTTTTTGGCACGCAACAGAATTTATGAGCATTTTCAATGTTTTGATTTTTTACCCCAGTCACTGTTATTCCTTACCCCCCAGAGTTAGGTGTGGAGAGATTATGTTGGCCTGTTTCCATGGTGACACTGAAGAAAAGTAATTTTTTAAAGTAAATTTCTACTGTGTTATTTCACATGCATGAAACGTCAACATCTATGCTGTGTGGTAGTACCCGGAACAGAAAGACACATAAATGGTTGGAGTATTTTATATAAATAGACAAGCGAGGGTGGTATTTGCCTTGGTCCTCTGCCCACCCTAGTAACAAAAGTCTCTCAGTTACCTAGGGCACCTGGGAGGGAGCGAGGGAATGGTCCTGCTCAGTGTTAAGCAACCGCTCTCCAATGAATAGCCATTATAAAAAATTTAAAAAGCTCAGATTTAAAGTCCATTCCCTCCAACCCCTCCAACTTAAATATAAAGCTAGGGGCCAGATGAAAAGTTCCCTTTGGGCTCATTGTTCGAACAACTGGAACTAGGAAGCCTTCATCTGTGTTTCTAGTCTAGCCCACTTGGTCGCTACCACATGTATCCCCGCACTGAAAACCAAATGGATCACAGTTCTGCCCTGACACACATGAGGTTGCCGTGGGTCAGAATCAACTTGACGGCATCTGGTAGTGTCTGTCCAAGGAGTCATCTAGAACCTTCCTGCCCAGGAAACAATCAGTTGCTTCCAGCCTCCTAGAGAGGTAAGGTTGGGGAGAAGGCTACTTACACCTTTGCAGGAGAAGTTTATTAAAGCTCTCCTCTCTTCTCCCTGCCACCCCAATACACACACAAACACACACACACAAAAAAAAAAACAACACTCCCTCACTCATTTTCATGACACTCTGAACTAGTGAGAGCTTTGCTTTCATCTGTCTATGGCAAGTCAGAGGGGAAAAGAAGACGATGGATTGTTGGTTGGCTCCCCTCACGTGGAGCCGTGGTTAGATGTATATTATGTAACTGAGGATACTTGGGTTTTGGAAAGCACTGCCTTATTTTTGGAGAATAGTATCATATTGCACATGGAGAGTGTCTTTAACTTTTCCAAGCTCTTTCCTGCATATTACTTTGTTGACACTTTCTAACAGTCCTGGGAGAAACTTCACTTGTTGCTCTCCCTGTTGCAGAGCTGCAGGAACAGAAATTTGAGTTCCCAGCTCATTAAAGACAGAGCTGAGTCAAGAGTTCAGAACCTTGATTTCCTCAAAGTCCTAAGTGACTTATCCTACACTTGGCATCTTCCACAGCAGCCAGCCTGCTCAGTTACGAGGCGAGAAGGCACAAAGTCTGTAGCTTTCAGATATTGGTCTCAGACTCCCAGACCTTCAGGAGCTCACTCTAATTAACAGGTATTTATTGAGCACCTGCTGCATGTCAGGTGCAGCAGTGGCCCAAACAGCCCAGAATCCCTACCCTTGAACGTACATTCCAGGGGCATGGGCAGGGGCAGGGGATGACTGAGTACGGTGCGTGCCGGTGCTCAGTACTAAGGAGGAAAACAAAGCAGGAAGGGGTGGGGAGCGCTGGGGCAAGGGGAAGGACGGTTGCAGTTTTGAGTAGGGTGGGCTTTTTGAGGGGCGATGACATTTGAGCAAAGACTTGAAGGCACTAAGGGAGCAAGCCATGAGGACTTGTGGGGGGAAGAGAAGTCCAGGCAAACAAAACCAAGCGTGTGGAAGGCAGCCTACATTACTTTCCATAAATCCTTAAATGGGGTGTGTGTGTGTGTGTGTGTGTGTGTGTGTGTGTGTGTGTGGTACATGGCTTTCACTTTTGCCTTAATGGCTTCCTGCACTTGGGAGAGCTCTTTAATAGATGCGGTCTGGATGTTGTAATCATCAGTCCTGGGTTGGTATCACATTACCTATGTGGAAAACGCAGAGTTGCTTTGGCACTGGTTGGGTCTTGGGGCGGTGACTGTATCTTCCTGGGTTTTAGCGCAGATCATTGAGAACATGTCCGAGCCCTCATCTCAAGTGTTTCTCTTAAATAGGGGAGACTCATGTTCTTAACTCAAGGGGTGCAGGAGGGGAGTTGAGGTGGAGGTGGGCAGAAGGGTTCTTATATTTTAAATGCCAGTCAGCTGCAACCACTAGTTATCTGGAGCCTGTTCAAACTCATTTGGAGAACAGTTGAATTTTTAAAGTGCCTTTTGATTCTCTCTTTCATTTATTTTAACTGATCTGCTGGGATTAGGAGCTTGGTAGGGGAACACCAGCACGCTTGCCAAAATGTGTGAATAATTAGCGCGCCGATGATGTGTGCCAGAGAGAAGGGGAATATTCACACTTCTGATCTGATTCAGCTCAACAGAGTTGTAAATCACGGCTGCCACGCTCACAGAGCCCTGTCAGGGTTTAGTGGGGGGCGGGGGGCACTCAGGGCAGCAAGGAGCTGAGGAGGCTGCCACCAGGGCTGGGCTGTGACATGAGCTTTCGTGTGGACCAGGAGGGCACGAAGGATGGGTCCAGTCCCAGCAGCCAGAGGGACGGTGATTATGGCTTCTCTCTTTCAGTTCAGCTCTGCCATCTTGACAAATGTGAATGAGTCCTTGCCCTCTGGATACTTCAGTCCCATGGGGAGGTGGGTGAACAATTGTTGGGCAATGTGATGAGTGTATCGGTAGAACAGATGCTGTATGCAAGGACAAGGAGGAGGGAGGGTTAGAAAGCTGTCATTTCCTTTAGAGATAACAATTGACCTTGCAGAGAGCTCAGCAAGACGAGCTAGCGGTTAGAGGAACTCAAGGGAGGCAAGTAGCATGCGAAAGGCTGCTCCCAAGCTAAGAGTGGAAGTAGACCATTATGGCGGAGAAACCCGGGAGGAGATGATGGGCAATAAGACTCGCAAAGTAGACTGGGTCAGAATGTGAAGGGTCTTGAATGTTCACGTAGGAAGCTTCTTTTTAAGTTGTATACCACCCCAGAGATCCTGGTTGAACCCTGACAAAGCGTAAGTCTCCCTCCTCAGGTAGAGAGCCCTTGTCTTAGTCCATCATTGATGACAAAGTGGTGGTCTCCTTTATTAGGGGAGGAAAAATAAACGTCTAGAACCACTACTCTCACTGGTGGGGAGTTTTTGAAGGTTAATAGGTGAAGAAGGAAATATAAGATGGTTGGTTTAAAAAGATAAATGGCAGAAGCTTTGGTGTAGAATTGTCACTTCGGAGTCAGGTAAGCCTAGAGGCTTGTGGATGTTGGTGGGAGGTTATGATCAAGGTCTGAACAAAGATAGTGGCAGAAGGAGTGGAGAGGCAGGGTCTATTTCAAGAGAGATTTCAGAAGTGGAATCAAATAGGATTTGTTGAGGAACTCCAGCTGCGTGCTGGGTCCTCAGTGAGCTGTGTCAGGCCCTTTCTGAAGCACCTTTGGTTGATTTTAGTAGTCCTAATGTTTCCTGATTGGAAACTCTGGTGGCCTAGTGATTAAGTGCTATGACTGCGAACCAAAGGGTCGGCAGGTCAAATCCGCCAGGCGCTCCTTGGAAACTCTATGGGGCAGTTCTACTCCGTCGTATGGGGTCTCTATGAGTCAGACTCAACGGCACTGGGTTTGGTTTTTTTTTTTTTTATCTTTCCTGATTAGTGGACACTTGTGGAGTGCCATAACCAAAGACACAGTGTCCTTCAGAAAACAGACAGTGGATATATGTTTTAAAGATCACCCATGATCTGGAGTCCTGGCACAGAAAGTGAGGGATGTGGTCAGAACAACATGGAGCATGGAATTCTGTGGGAAGGTTTGGGTTTGTCACCAAGACTATTTCCTAATCACAACCATGCTTTTCCCATCTCTGACACCACCCTTCCACACGACACCCACCTCTCACTCCCGCATACCTAGCAGATCGCAGCCTGTGGGTGCCTTCCCTGGACCCCTCGCCCATCCGGTTCTTTGAAGAGTGCCCCACTTTCTCTGTCGTCATAATGCAGCAAGTTGCATGGAAGTGAACCAGCAGCTCGAGGTGGGAGGAGAAGCCCAGAAAAAGGAATGCAGGGGAAATGGAACAGAATGTCATGAAACCCAAAGAAAATGGTAAAAATGAGCAACACATGGAGAATGTGGCATGGCAAGAAGAGCATAAGAATCATAGCCACATCTGAGAGCTCTAGGGGTGGAGAGAGATGGAGGAAATAGCGTGTGGCTCCCCTCAAGCCAGAGAGGTCCGTCCTCACCGCTTCGTGGAGGTCTAAGGAGATTCTTTTGGGAGACTTGGATCTTTTCAAGTTGTCCTGCTGTGACTTTGCCTTCTCCCACATTGGCCAATCATACTTGGCCTTTAGCACCTTCTCCAGGCACATAAAAGGAGCCCTGGTGGCACAGTGGTTAAGCGCTCGGCTGCTAATGCAAAGGTCAGTGGGCCGAACCTACACAGCACTTCCACAGGAGAAAGAACTGGCCATCTGCTCCCATAAACATTAAAAAAAAAAAGACAAAAACACCCAAACCGGTTGCTGTTGAACTGATTCTAACCCATACCAACCCTATAGGACAGAGTAGGGTTTCCAAGGAGTGGCAGATGGATTCGAACTGCTGACCTTTTGGTTACAGCCAAACTCTTAACTGCTGCACCACCAGGCCTCTCCATAAACACTACAGCCTAGAAAACCCTATGGGGCAGCTCTACTCTGCCACATGGGGTTGCTAGGAGTTGGAATCCACTCAACGGCAATGGGTTTGCTTGGTTTGGTTTTCCAACCACAAAATAATAGGTAGACTACATTGGTCTTTTCAGAGTGAACGTGAAAGATGTTCATTTGGGATATGAGGAGGAAAATCAGGAATTACTTTTTATGTTTGTCTTGCCCTTTTAGATGTATGTTTTGTGTGTATGTTTAGTACAGTCTATGAGTACAGTGTCCTAAGAAGTAAAAATATACTGTGAAAAATTTTTTGATGCTTTTTTACTTTTGTGGCAGATGATGAAAATGTGCAGACCACTAGAGCAGTTAACAGACTTACTCTGTGGGCGTGGGGGAACGGCAGGAAGAATGCTCTAGAATCGTGAGGTTCCGTATGGAAGTGGGGGAGTTACCTAGATAGGCCGTTTCCTTCTAGCCTACGGCACAGGCTCTCAGCTCCTCATAAACAGCCTCAGAGAACCCCTCCCAATCTACAGTCAGAATCCAGAGAAAAGTAAGTTCCACACTTCAAGAATCCCTTTGGACATGTCCACATTTAGCCTGTGATCTGTCAGGTTGCAGATCGCAGAACGACACCCACTTCTAAGCAAAGAACAATTAGAAGTCACCTCAGGCTTGCTCAGAGCCTTGCTCCTTCACCGCCCCCTCCCCAGTTTTTGCTGTGGTTGCTGCTGTCGTTATTGTCGTTGTCGTTGTTGGCTGAGGGAGGGAGTGTTGTGCGCCTGTTTGTTTTTGCCCCCCAGGACTTTTCTTCAGGTGACATGAGACCTGCAGGTGACATGAGATGCCGCAGGATTGCGAGAGGTGAATGTGGCGTGTCTTCTCCTCAGGACCACCTCTCCCCACACACAGATAAAATCGTCAAACTATGTAGTTGTTATCCTCACACTTGAAGCCAGCAATAGTGTGTGGCACTGGGCTGTGCGTTTCTTTTGGCAGCCATCCAGCTCTTCTTTTTCGTTTTCCAGACTTAAACCGCAGCCTGGCTTGACCTCAGAAACACACTCATGTCATAAAGGCAGGTGACGTTGAAGTACCCGTCATTTCTGTTGTCAGCAGTGTCTCCACAGCTCAGGATCTCACCCTCCTGCCCCGCCACCCCCAGCCAGTCTTCTCCTTTGGTGGGTTCTCCTTTTCCCATCCACATCTGCTAGAACCTGGCCACCAGGCTGTCCCTGAATGATGTGTCCCTTCTAGAGATGTGTGCTGCTGAGAACTTCCCTCACCTCATTACGCAGACAGCTGTGTGACAGGATCTGACAGACTCAGTCAGCCAGAGCTCCAGCTGCAGGCGCTCCTCCTCAAGGCGCTGATGAACTGGTTCAGACTCACGCAGCCCGCCTTACTCTCTGGCCACGTTCGTCACACAGCGCCATATTAACGGTGATCTTTCTAGATGCTGGAAAAAAAGAGTCCCTCTTGTGCAAGGTCACACCATCAACAGTAAGTTGGTCACCATTGCCCCCATTGTCATCATACTGAAATAGGAGACGGGCCACTGCTGTTTGGAATACATTGACTGAAATACCGATTGATGAGTGGAGTCCTAAAGGAAGGGAGCCATGGGATCAAGATATCCTTCAGTTACCATGGCTTTTTCTCACAGCTTTCAGTGGTGTTTACAGAACTCGGGATCTCAGAAGCATTTTGTGTCCCCTGCAGAAAAGTCGTGATGCCTTGTACACATGAGGAAGTCGTGACTCTCCAGGGAGCTGACTTTGTGTTGTGTGGCAGGAAGGTCCCATCACCATCACATGCCAGGTGCTATATTCACTCACTCTTTCCTAGTTCTGAGCTTTGGGAGGTTCTCATCAGGCAAAGCACCGACAGCGTATCTCTCAGGTATGGCAGGACCTTGTTCTGAACTGGATGTGTGTTGAGAGTAAAGAATTCAGGAAATACTCAAGCAAATTAGGCTCTTTCCTCAGATATCGTTGTTTGTCGGCATCAGCATTTAGGGTGGCACTGTCCCCACCTATCGCAAGACACTTAGCAACACTTGTCTGCCCTCTGGATGCTAATAGTCCTCAACACCTGAAACATGTCCCCACACGTTTCCAAATGCCCCCCAAGAAACAGAGAGAAAAAGTGCTGCTCCGGAGGGAGAAGCCAGGGAAATGAGGTGCAGAACCCGAGGTGTTCCCACAGCCGGGGCACAGCCAGGAGGTTACTTCACTCAGACTCGTTCCTACACTGTCCAATACATTTGGGAAAGAGAAAGTTGGTACCCAAAGGAGGGGCCCATCTGTGCCCAACTACGTTGTCACATGTTAACCCAACTGTGCAGGACGTTTACTTGGCCTAGTTGTGTCACCAAACCCTAAGAATGTAGTTACCAGTACCAGCTGCTGTCGATTCCAGCTCCTGGCAACCCCACGTGTGTCAAAGCAGAACTGGGGTCCGAGGGGTTTTTGGTGGCTGATTTTTCGCAAATAGATTCTCAGGTCTTTCTTCCAAGGCACTTCTGGATGGACTCCAATTGCCAACCTTTTAACTAGCTGCCGAGTGCATTAACCGTTTGCACATAAAACCTACATTTAGGATTTACAGACCCTAGAGTTACAGTCAGTAAACTGTAATGCGTGTAGTGTGTGTTTCTGGTGATCCATATGGGGGAAGCAGACGGTTTGAAAATTGGCCCAAACGGAGAGGAAAATTTTACTACCAATGAAAAATTGCTTTTTAAAAAAACACAAAACATACTTTTTTATCTTGTTTTTTATTTTACGCCAACCATTTCCCCTCTAGAGCCCTGGTGGTGCAGTGGTTAAGAGCTATGGCTGCTAACCAAAAGGTTGGCAGTTTGAATCCACCAGCCACTCCTTGGAGACCGTAATGGGCAGTTCTCCTCTGTCCTGTAGGGCCTCCGTGAGTCAGAATGACTCAGTGGCAATGGGTTTGTTTTCTTTTTTTGTGGTTTTTTTTTTTTTTTGGCATCTCCTCTCTACTAAAGAACTGAGATTGCTTGTTAGTTGCATTAGCTGTCGATGAATTTATAATGAAAACAAAACCTATTTTGAATTTTTAAATCTGAGATTTTCATTAGCTCGATAATAAGCCCTGAATTTTCAGCTTAGTTAAGATAACAATCTGTACACTATCTTTCTCTGTGCTTGGGCGTTTCTCGTCTGCAGCTTCACAGGTTGCTAATACGTAGATTTGTGGTACATTAAATATTAAATCTTTCTAGACTATTTTTATTTCCTTCTGCTTGCGGTTCCTCCTCCAGCTCTCCATAAGCCACGTGTGGCCTTAGAGGGAGGCGCATCTGGAGAGGTTTTCATAAAGAGGGTTTACTGGCTGGGGTAGGTAAGAGGAGCCACACGGACCCCCGTCATCCCTCTACCGCACTGTCGAAGGCTGCTGGTGAAACTCTTCAGGAAAATACCTTTTCTTCTCGTCAGAGGCTGTCCTGCATTGTTGGTGAAAGGTATTAGGTGCAGGTGTCAGACATGACCGGTGAGGGGTGAGGAGTCCACAGCACAACCACAGAGATTACAGGTACAGAGGACTCACGAGTGAGGTGTGAACAGCAGTGCCCATGTGACTGACAGAGAAGAGGGAACTGGGCACGGAGGAATGACGTCTGTCACCCTGAGGGGAGTGTGGACAATTTCAATTACTTGAGTGGTATCTTCTCATTTGATATAGTTGTTAAGGAAAAAAAAAAATCCTAAATTGCTGTTCCGTTTAAACTATGAGGTTCTTGGAAGTCTTTAAGGCTTAGCATCAAAATTTCCAAAAACTTCAGAGACAAGCCAGAGCTGTCATCTTCTGTTTTTAGATCTGTGCACTGTGTTTTATTGGGAGACTATTGGAAAGGGTAAGGCGTGTTCTACTCGTTAACTACCATTTTCATCAAAACAGCACAATCATAGTGGGATATTCTACTCTTTGGAAGCCCACAGGCCCTCTGGTACATCCTGCCTGCATGAAGCCTGTAGTCTAAATAAACCAAACCAAACCCATTGCCATTGAGTTGATTCCTACTGATAGCGACCCTATAGGACAGGGTAGAACTGCCCCACAGGGTTTCCAGGGAGTGGCTGGTGGATTCAAACTGCCAGCCTTTTGGTTAGCAGCTGTACTTTTAACCACTGATCCACCAGGGCTTCGAAGTCTAAGTGGAGGAGGCCAAAACAAAGAAAAGTAGGATTAGTTGTAGCTGCATCAAAAGCTACATGGGAACAGACCAGCATAGTACAGCAGTTGGAAAGGCTGATGGTTTCAAGAGAACTAGCCGGGCATGAATGAGTCCTTGGGTGGTGCAAACGTTTAAGTGTTTGGCTGCTAACCGAAACTTGGAGGTTAGAGTCCACCCAGGGGCAACTTGGAAGAAAGACCTGGTGATCTAATTCCCAAAAATCAACCATTGGAAACCCTATGGCATACAGTTCTGCTGGGACACACACGAGGTCACCATGTGTTGGAATCGACTCCATGGCCATGGGTTTGGTTTGGCTTTTTTAGCTGGACATGAGGCTCGAACTCCAGGGAGTCTTGCCTGCCCACACCAGAGTCTCTCTTTAGTGGATCTGCATGGCATGGCTCTAGGCCCTCATCCAGTTAGTGCCCACTAACCCATTGCTGTCAAGTTGATTTTGACTCATAGAGACCCTATAAGACAGAGCAGAGCTGCCCCCATAGAGTTTCCAAGGCTGTCAACCTTTAGGGAAGCAGACTGCCACATCTTTCCTGCAGAGCAGCTGGCAGGTTTGAACCGTCGACCTTTGGGTTAGCAGCCAAGCACTTTAACCACTGTGCCACCAGGGCTCCTTCCATGCCCGCTAAACGACATTAAACATATTTTTATTTGTTCATTCATCTCAGAGGTGAATTTTAAGGACCACCTTTGTGGATGAGGGAGATACAAGAGCAAGATGAAAGCAGGCAGGGCTGGTTTTCTCTCAGGCCCCCTCATTCTCCCAGCGAGGAGGCGAAGATGAAGTTAGCATGAGGAATGTTGATCTTTCCAAAAGCGGTTCCAAACGATAGACCCAGGACAGGTTTCTAAACAGCTGTTATTCAGATTAGAGGCAGGGACGTGATGTATTGCCCCCATTAGAGAGTATCCTAATGGGAAGGGCCTGGACTTTCTCCAGGTCCCCGCTGAATTAAACAATTGGACTATTTTAAATCGAGGGCCGTAAGTGTCAACAAGACGGAGAGCTTTGCCTCTTGATTAGAAGAGGCCTGTGAGTTACTCAGGGAGTTCTTGCCCTCACGGATTGCAAGTGGATTGTCTGAGCCACTGTGACAGGACGGGCCAGTCCAGCTGCTCCTGAGGAGCAGACAGTCCAGCTCAGGCCGAGACGCAGCTGGAGAACTGAGAGTCGAGCGCTCGCTGATCCTGCCAGCGGTCAGGCTGGGGGAGGCCGTGCCTCTCAGGTGTCTCTGTCAGCCTGTCCCAGCGGCAAGGGTCACACAACCCTGGCAGTCAGCCTGGGGCCAAAGGGGCACGCTGCCATTTCATAGCATACTTCTGTTTGTGTCAATGTCGGTCGCGTCTTAGTTAGGGACCCTGGTCACCCAGTGGTTAAGTGCTGGGCTGCTAACCGAAAAAGTCGGAGGTTTGAACCCACCAGCCATTCCGAAGGAGGAAGACCTGATGGTCTGCTCCTGTAAAGGTCACAGCCTTGGAAACCCTGTAGGGCAGTTCTGTTCTGTCATGTGGGGTCGCTTTGAGTGGGATTGACTCAGTGCCACACAACAACAACGTTGTGGTTACTGATTGGATTAATTACCAACCCCTTCCTGCAGTCTTGAAGTCCCTGTGTGGTGGGCACAAACAGTTCGTGCTCAACTGCTAACCTAAAAGCTGACGGTTCAGACCTACCTGCTGGTGCTGCGGAAGAAAGACCTGGTGATCTGCTCCCATAAAGATTACAGCCAAGAAAACCCTAGAACACATGGGGTCACCAGCAGTCGGAATTGACTTGATGGTAGTGGGTCCCTTCGGTCGTGAAGTAAAATGAATACTGTCACCTGGTACACTGCTTCGTACCCAGTGAGAGCACCCCTGGCCCAGAAGCCACCAGAGCCCCGGGTGCTGTCTGGAGCCAGGCAGGGTCCCTGAGCATCCTTCTCCCCTTGGGCTGAAGGGGAGCAGCGTGGGCCCAGTCAGGGCCTTAGGGGAAGGCTGAAGAAATTCCAAGAATGGGAGGAGGAAAACAGAAGAATAGGGGTGGGCTGGGGGCGAGAGAAGAGCCCAGAGCAGCCGCAGGGAGGCGGCGGTGTCTGTGGTGAGCAGCGACAGATGTCTGTAGGTAGGTGCCCTTATGGCAGCTCTTCTGGAGAGAGAGGAAAATCCCAGTAATATTAACAGGGCGACAGCAAATGAAAATTGGAAAATAAACAGATGGAACATGCCTGATAGTTTGGGTTTTATCATCAATAATTCTGAATCTGCAAGTGAATATGGCTAACCGTAGTTCAAACCATCTGCCTGCTACCGCCCTTGACGTTAAGATACCGTGTCGAGTCCCACTCTCCGCGTGGCAGCAGCATTCTCCTCAGCTCTCCTGCCGGAACAAGCATGTCGTCTGTGCCTGTGTAGAGGTCAAGTGCTGGTGGACGCCCTCCATCTCTGGAGACCACAGGCTCTAATCCCACACTGCCCTTTCTTGGGCTGGGAGGACCCCTTCTGGCTGCCCTTGTGATTTCAAGCGTAGGCACCTTAAAGGCAGACCCCATTGGTTTCTTCTGTCAAGTGGGCATTCAGCTTCCAGTTTCTAATCTACATAACCCTCTGCTGCCGAGGCCATTCCAACTCACGGCAATCCCATCTGCTTCGCAGTAGAACTACTTGCCGCAGGATTTTCTTAGCTGTAATCTCATGGAAGTAGATCACCAGGCCTTTCTTCCATGGCACTGGTAGGTACATTTGAACCTCAAACCTTTTGATTAGTAACTGAGAGCAAACCAGTCGTGTCACCCAGGGACCTTCTAATCTATTTAGGGAGAGTGAACTCACTTAAGTGTATCACGTGTCTCAGCCCAGCCTGAGCCATGTTGAGTTCATTTCTGCAGTTTTCAAGTATTTGGGAGACTCAACTGTGGCCCAGAGCTGTGTCAGCTATGAATGGGTACGCACGGTTGTCATCGCGCCACAAGGAGCTGAGAATCCAGTCGAGCTAGTAGCTGGAAAGCAGAGCACTGCTGATTCGGGGCGAGTGCCAGACCTGCCTTACTCATTCGCTTTGTAAAAATTAATTTTTTATTCAGAAGGCAATTTCATAACAATATTAAAGAAATAAATTTAGATGCTGAATCGCCCCCAAACACTTTTAGTCTGCTCTGCGTTACGTCCTCCCTTTTCCTGGACTCACCTGAGAGACACAGAATGGAGCCTTCATTACTTGTAAGTGGTTCATCCAGAGTACCGAGCGTGAGGTGCAGGTGAGCACATAAACAGTCGTGCTGGGTGGTTTTTTATCCTAACAGCAGCTGGCTTTTTTGTTGAGTTTCTGCAACATTAAAAAAAATAAAAAAGGGTAGCTAAAAAATAAAACCAACCAAAACTCTCTAAGAGGGATGTCCAAGGATGTGCGTGTGCGTCTGTGTGTGCGTCTGTGTGCATGCGGACCCCAGAAGGCACACATGCGTATGCAGATACTGAGGGTGCTTCGAAGGCTTCGTATATCAATGTTGGCTGCTGTTTGTTCGTACCCCAGCCGTGTTAACAAGCAGTAGATTGTTAGCGACAGTCACACTCTCTCCAGCACTTAGAGCAGAAGGCTTGATTCCATCGAAGAGCTGTCATTTATTATTTGGTTGTGCAATTCCAGGGAGGGTAGCTAGCTGATCAAGCTCTGGCTCCCTGGAGCAGAGGGCTTTTTTGTTGTTGTTGTTGTTATGTCTAAATCCTCGATACAAATTGCAGTATTTCTGGACTCCCAGCGGGACCCATTAGAGCCTGTGGGGCATTAAGGATCATTAATAGTGCTGTCAGAGAGAGGGCGGGGCGGGGGGGACAGGAGAAGAGGAGGAAGAAGAGAGGCCGGCAAGGGGCACAGAATCGTGGCCAGTGAGTTGTGTGTGTGTGTGTGTTTCAGAAATGGGAAATTAAATAAAATCACCATCCGCTTTGTTCATAATGCCCACTGTCTGATGTCTGTTAGCAGGCGTCTTTAATTATGTTTTTAGTAGCAGCCAGGTACTCCGTTCCGTCAATTGAAAGCTTTCAGTTGCCTCAAATTCTTCTTCCCCTTTTCCCATCCTTTCCCCAACATCTTCCTCTCCTCAGAAGTCAACCCTTAATTTCCAATTCCAGAAATGAAACAGAAGGGGGCTGAGAAAATATGTGAGTGTTTCAGGGAGCAATTTTGTTCAAAACACACACACACACACACACACACACACACGCTACAGCAATAATTTGCAGTCTTGCCTGTGATATCCCATTAACTGCGACTCCTTTTTAAGCCTCTAACTATATAGTAATCAGATAGAAATGTTTTCATCACTTACTAACTAGCATGCTTCTCAGTGCTGAGGAGAAAGGGTAGGTATTAATTAGTTATGATAAAAGGCTACTGCTTTCATTTCAGGCTACTACTATTTTAAGCAAGAAAGGCCCTGACTTGGGGTCTCATTCAGAACTCAAGCCTTTTTCAAGAATCTTCCTTCTCTTGAAATTCCATGTCTATACCAACCTGACTGGCCTTTGACTCCTTGAGATTTTGTATGATTTGTCTCCAGTCATTTCATTTTGACCTTGAATTTCGTATTTCTGAGATCTAATCTAAACCCATTGCCATCCAGTTGATTCCGACTCGTAGCAACCCTATAGGACAGGGTAGAGCTGCCCCATAGGGTTTCCAAGGCTGTAATCTTTACAGAAGCAGACTGCCACGTCTTTCTCCCTTGGAGTGGCTGGTGGGCTTAAACCACTGACCTTTCAGTTAGCAGCTGAGCACTTAACCACCGTGCCACCAGGGCTCCTTCTCATCTTCTATACCCGTTATATTCCCAAGCCACAGAAAGGAATCTGCCCACAGTAATAATTAATAAGTGCATATTACATGTCCGTTCCTTGATTGATTCAAGCAGTGAGTGCCTACCCTGTGCCAGGCGCTGGGCTGGACACGGGGATGCAGCAGAGAGGGAAAAACAAGACACCATCCCTGCTTGCTGGAGCTCCTGCTGACATGGGAAAGACAGATCAATGTAGAATTACAACTGCGGTGCAGAGGCGAGGCACAGTGGGCTTGAGAAATGTTACAAAGTGTGCTGACCTGGCAAGAAGGTCAGGGAAGGTCTCCCATGGAAGCTACAGTTGAGTGAATATAAAGAAAAAATAGATTAATGATTATTTTGCTCTAGACACTGTTAAGTATTTTCCCATTAATTCCGTTAATCCTTAAACAACAATCGAGAGCATAAGAAGGACTCTCCAATTTACAGAGGAGGAAACTAAGTTTTAGAAGGGCTGGCTACCTTGCCCAGGGTCGCAGAGCCAGCAGATGGAGCCAGAATTTAAACCAGGTCAGGCTCCAATATCCAAAATTTCCACCTCAGAATGAGCTGCTGCCTCTCTGACCCGTGTTGGAAGCCCACCGCTACTGGCTGAAGGAACCCCAGGTGCTCAGAGTTTGACCCTTGGAAGCTTCTATTCCGTTATCACTTTTTCACCTCTTGTGGCGTCTTTGAGCACAGGTAAACTGCACTGGTCTCTTTTTATCGGCAGAGCAGGGGAGCTAATTAGCTCTCGCTGAGGCCTCGGAATGGTGGGGGCGTTGCGAACAAGGCAGAGACAGAGGCCTTGTTTGCTGGTAAAAAAAAAAAAAAAAAAACGTAGCTTCCCAAATTAGGCAAGAGACATACCAAAGAAGTACGCCCCTTAGTCCACAACCACCTACCAATTGCTGTGGAATTGATTCCAACTCATGGCAACCTCATGTGTGTCAGAGTACAACTGTGCTCCGTAGAGTTTTCATGGCTGTGATCTTTTGGAAGCACCTCTGGTGGGTTCTAACTGCCAACCTTTTAGTAGTCAAGCATTTTAACCATTTACCCTACCCAGGGACTCCCCCACAATCTCTGGTGTGCAAGAAATACCACGTTCCCTTGCTCTCTTCACTTTCTACTTGAAACTGCACTCCTTGTGGGAAATTTCACTTGTCGTTCCTGATGTTTTTATCCCCAGAGTTGTGTCCAGGTTCTGTGTCTTATCTAATGCCAAGGAATTCTGGGGTTTGGAAGTCCTCTAGGCTTAGCTGTCTGTTCCCCAGCTCACCTTTGGGGTATCCGTTATCCCTACCCACAAGGACAAACCAGGAACCTGGTATGGCCGTTCTTCCCAGAGTCTTGCTTCCTTCTTTGGGCGAACCCAAAATAGGATCTGGGTCCCTGGTACTCTGAAGACCGCAGCCCCTTCTCTGCCTGTCCAGCCTGGACAAATCTTTTTCTCGTTTTGGTGAAGCCCCTTTTCACATCTCAGATACTACAGTTCTCTCCTCAAACTTGATCTTCCTCATTCAAAGTAGACTTTGATAGCCATTAAACTCAGTGCCAGGATCACTAGGAACTAAATAAAACTTGTTCCCTTCCTCCAGGAGAGGAAAGGCTTTAGTAACTAAAGGTTCCTAGATGTGGGAAAACATTTTTATTCCCTGGTTCTCAAAGTGTGGTCCAGGTACCTGGGGGTGGGGGCAAGGCCCTTCAAGGAGCTCCACAAAGTCAGAACTATTTTCGTTATAATGCGAAGACGTTATTTGCATTCTTCACATTTATTCTTTCACAAGTATGCAGTAGAGTTTTCAAAAGGCTGTACGATGTGTGATATCCAAACAGATTGAATACAAAAGCAGATGGGAGAATCCAGCCGTCTTCCTCTGAACCAGACGTTAAATAGGTCAGCAAAATGTAAAAGAATGGCATTTACAATTTTTTTTTTTTTTGGTCTTAGAAGGTATAGTTATTTTCTGTAAAAATGTGTTGTTTTGTAATAGATTTTGTTCTTTTTGAAAGAATAAATATTTCTAAATTTTCTGAGATTTGATTTTTGGTAAGATAATTCTCTATAAATATAACACACATACACAAAGCTTTTTGGAAGTCCTCAGTAATCTTGAAGTGTAAAGAGGTCCTGCGGCCAGAACACGTGACAACCGCCACCATAGAGAGAAGAAAGGAAAGAAACCCCCCACAGCTGATTTCTGTGTGACACCTGCCCAGCCACACTGACAGTGTCCAGTTTGGATTCTGTCCTCACGTGAGAGGAGGAGTCATTTGGATACTTTGGCCCCGCCTCTCTAACTTTTCTTTTTCCTCGAAATTGGAGAGGCCAGGAAAAAAAAGCCTCTAGCATTGAGCTTCTATTAAGGATGACAGAAAAATTTAGAAATGGACAGTGGTGGTGGGCACACCACATGGTGAATATAATTAATGTCACTGAATTGTAGATGGAAAAAAATGTGGAAATGGCAACCGTTCTATGATGTGTATGTATATATATATATACATACACACATCACAATTTAAAAAAATAGCTCCCTAAAGCTTGGTAATCCCAGGTTCCGTTTTCCCTGGGACAGTCCCGGCTTATGTACAGCTTTTGTCCTGGAGTAACTACCAAGAGCTCCCTCTTTCACTCTCAGAGGTATCCCAGTTTGACTGACAAATTATCAGTCAGCCTACCTCACCCCCCGCAACTTGGTGAGCTTAAATGACAATTAGAGTAAGTTACCAATCTTCAGTAATTCGGAGTTAAGAAGGTGGCCCACTGGGGCTGGCCGGCAGGGTTGTGAGGGGCTGCGTGCAGTTGTCTATGACCTCTCCTGTTTCAGCTCTAAGGATGGGCTCCATGTTGATCTCGCTGGGCGTCAGATGTGAACCGTTGACACCGTGGCGAACCTAGTGGCCACAGTCTCCGAAAGCCCCTCAGTGGCTAGCGGTCCAGACGCCCCACACACCCGTTTGATACTGGCGACATGGAAGCGTTTGCAGGGCTTTTTTTGGACATCGCTAAGCCTACCGAATCTAAGATCTCAAACGCTGTTTTGAGCCACTTGATTCCGAGGTGAAGCCAGACCACTTGGAGGGAAGTGTGAAATTCTTTGGAGTTCAACTCACTTGTCAGCCTGACTCTATAAATATTATCTGGGGCTCAAAAAGCAAAGACGAGAAGGCAGGAAAACTGAACAAATGGGAACAGGGAACCCTGGTGGACAAGGAGAGAGTGTTGACACATGGCGGCTTGGTGACCAGTCTCACAAAACAATTTGTGTAGTAACTGTTTAATGAGAAACTAATTTGCCCTGTAAACTTTAACCTATATCACAATTTAAAAAAAAAAAAAAAGAAGAAGAACAAGAGTTATCTGGGGCTCAGAGGCAAGGAAGCAGGTGACTGTGTATCAAGTGACCTTCCTACCTCCACAGCCCATCACAAGTGAGGAGCTGAGGTGGGCAGGCCATGGAGCCTTCTCCTCAGGAGGAAAACCGCTGCTGCTTTTCCTAGTGTCAGCTTGCGTAATTTGGGGTTCACTCTAAACCCACCCCCAGAGAAGGCTGCAGTCCTTGTTAAACAGGAAACCTTTCCCCCACTTTCGGGTTCAGGAGTACGGAAATTGGAATTCTTTTTCAATTGACCATATGGCTACTTTTGCAGCTTTGTGCGGCTATAAATCTTTGGTGGAGGTGTAACCCAGCAGAAATGTCACCAGAAGAAATAATTTCCTGTGACATTTTCCTCTTGTTGCTTCTCAAAACTTTTTCTTTTTTATTTTAACCTACACAACTTTTAATATATACACATTGGTGAGTGCTGTGAGCGGGGCCACCAGGACTTGGACGAGGGAGTGGGGCAGGGTTCTATCGGGCAGATTCAACACGCCAGCCACATCCTGAGCGTTCACAATTTGGCTTTTGCTGGTGCCAGCAATTATAAAAGAGGCCTACTCAGCTTTAAGCACTCAAGTGTTGATGGACAAAGTGCTAGTTTAACAGATCTGTGTAATGGGGAACAGGTGAATAAATACAGGATTAGTGAGCCCTTCACAGTAATAGCCTTATTATCACATGTTTTGTGGGGTTTTTGCCTCCATTTGACAACTTGGGTTGAGTAAAAAATTTTAAGTAACGCGACGTGGAGGAAAAACTTCATAACAAAGCATTGAAACAATTAATCAAGATTTATGAAACCTCTGGGTAGTTGTGGCATATCAACCCAAGTAGCCATTTCGGATCAGATCCACAGCCCCCTAAATGAATAAATGGAGCGCACGGCACCAGCAGCCACAGCCTCCGTAACAGACCCAACTGTTTTCCGTAATTGAAGACAGTAATAGCTGGTGTGCAGTCAAAGAGCATTCCATTATAGGAATGTGGATGTCGTGGGGGATGGATTGGAGTTGGCCCAGCCTGGAAGGATTGTTGTTTTTCCCTGGCCTCCAACACAAGAGCCAGCACCCAAAGCGGACCACACTGGTGATGGCTACTCCACTCTAAAATGGCCGCTGTAATCTACCTTCTGCTCTTAGGGAGTTTTTTTTCACTCCTGGCTTCACTACCTTATCATAAGGAAACGCTGTGGCTGTGGAGGTCATCTACTTTTTCTATGAACCTCCATAGGATTTATTGAACAAACACCTTATTGAATTGTTTTGCAATTATAAATTTTATATAGTGTTCTCCATACATAATCCTTTCGAAAATCACTTCCTTAACAATTAAGTTTTGGATATTTATCTGTATTAAATATCTATCCCGTTTATTTTGACTTCTGTATGTTACTCAAATGGATAAACTGTGAGTTGGAATTGATTCTACGACAACAGATTTTGGGTTTTATAATTTATTCATCCTCTTTTTTTAATGGATATTTAAACTATCTCCCATTTTCACCATTATGAAGAATTCCACAGTGAACCAAGAAGGTTTCTTTATGCCAAGGATCAGATTTTCTGGGTCAAAAGATGTAGGCAGGAATCCCTCGGTAGTGCACAGTTAAGTGCTCAGCTGCTGACCAAAATGTTAGCAGTTTGAACCCACCCAGAGGCTCCTCTGAAGAAAGGCCTAGCCGTCTGCTTCCAGAAGGTCACAGCCTTGAAAACTCCATAGAGCACAGTTCTGTCCTGACACATGGGTCACCATGAGTCAGAGTCAACTCAGGGGCAACTGTTGGTGGAAGGTATGAGCACCTTTACCTTGATGGGCATTGCCAGCCACTCTCTACAGTTGGATACGCTTATGTGTTCTGGAAGTGTGTGAGTTCCCCCTTCTCCACATCCTGCCCAGCGCTTAGTACTGACGGACATTTTAATGTTTGCTGTCTGATAGCTATAAAATGCCATCTTGCTATTAATATAATTTGGGTTTCCCCAATTATTAGATTATCATTTTACATGTTTTTTTGGCTATTCAGCTTATTCGTGTACTTTGCCCATATTTCTAATAGATTATCTTTTTTTTTTAAGACTTACAGAGCTCTTTATATATTCTAGGTACTAATATTTTTCAGCTTTTTGCTTTGTAATCACTCATTATTTGCTTGATTCATGTTGTGAAGCAGCAGAAGACATAACCAAATAGGTCGTGGGCTATAGCATAAAGGAGGCTTGTCACTGATCCTCAGGAGTCCAGAGTCTATCCTGTAGGCAATGGGGAGCCATCGAGGGTATTAAAATGAGGAATAAGATGGTCAAATTTGCTTTAGAAAGTTAAGTATAGCAGCAGAAAGGGGGATAGACTGAGGAGAGACTCGACACAGAGATGCTACATAAGAGACTATGCAGGAATCCAGGAGAGAAATGATGAGGACTGGACCCAAACCATGGCAGTGGCCCCAGGAGGGTTTCCAAGGATATCTGGGAATTATTTGGGAATGGGATGGGGGATGGATGAGGGCTCAGGGGAGGGCTTTAGCCTGCCACCTCCCATTGACTCACAAAGGTGCTTTCACATCTTGCCTTATGATTTACACATCCCTGGCCACCGAAGTCCACCCAGCGGCTTAGAGAGTCGTTGGATCCATAATGTCCAGTTAGATTTCCCTTGAACGGGGCCCAGAGGGCCGTTCTGCCAAGCGCTGACAGACCTTGATTCTTCCTGTGGCCCTCACTTGTTCCCTTCATGCCACCTTGTCTGCCTCTCCCTCTCACGCCCTGTCCCTCTCTCTTTTTTTTTAATTTTATTTCCCATTTTAAATCATGCACAGTATAATACAATAAGCATTAAATCATGCAAATTGGTCTAGGTTACATTTTGAAAAATGTTAAGAGGAAACTGTTAAGAGACCAGTTTTTGACAGGCAATGCATTTTAAAGTTGAGGGATTTGAAATATTTCAGCAGTGGACCTAAAACAGCATTATAAATTAGTTCAACTTATCAGCCCTAAACAGAATTATTCATCTTCCAAAAGGGTATTTCATGGCCGCTGGGCCCAAACGATCGTTCACCTTCATTTTCGCCCTACTCTAAGGGTAGGTCTCACTTTGCTGAATTCTCCTGATTCATTACTGTGTGTTACTTTATGAATTTTTTATCAGCATTTTAATAGCTCTTTCAGATGATTGAATGTAACTGATTCTTGTAGCAGAACACTGATTGAACAGAAAGACAGTAATGTATGTCGCAGGGGTTAGCTTCCAGCCAAGCAACAGAGTTTTTTGCCTGTAAGATGTGCTTTTCTCCCCCTCAGTAAGAGCCTCTGCAGATAGAAGGGGCCCCCGCCTCCTCCCAGCCACCAGCTCCTGCTTCCCCAGCAGGATTTAGGGATGAGTCTGCCATTTCCGTGTCCGCCATGGCACCGCAGGCAACGAGGGGGAATTTTCAGTGCAGGCCGAGAACATCCTCTCTTTTGCCCATCAAGATACGAAGTTATTAAGATTCCAGAAGTTCCTGGGATAACACACAGACAGGAGACTCAGCCCAGGGGGAGGAGAGTTTATGGGGAGAGCCTTAGAGTCCAGCAGTGTGACTCTCAGCTGTCACTTACTTGCTGTGTGACCTTGGGGACTTTATCCCATTGTTCTGAATTTGCTCACTCCTTTGTAGATCAGAAGAGCCCAGCTTTCCAGGTTGTTGTGAGGCTTAAATGGAAAATTCTATGTAAAGCACCAAGCACATAGCAGGTCCTCAGGAAAGCACTTTTAAACAGTAAAGCACTGTACAAATATAAGTGATTAATAAAAGCCAGAGTGGTGCTTGAGCGATGATGAAAGACTTCCACCTGGCTTCCTGTATGGGCTGGGCTGGGCCATGTGAAGTTGCCATTTGTAGAGATCGTGTATTAGATATCAGAAATGGCTAAGTACCGGAAGTTGCTTATGGTTCACACTAATATTTTTATTTTGTTTTGTCATATGTTATTTTCGTAGTTAAAATGGAAAAAAAATGATGGAGAGATTTATGTTTGGGTAGTTAGAGAGTTATATAGCTGTAAGGAACCTTAGGGATAGTGAAGTGTAATTCTTTTATCTGTAGGTGAGAAAACTGAGGTCCAGACTACAGTGATAGTAAGCGGTAGATATAAAAGTTCTCGTGCCCCAGACCTATGTACCTACACCACACGGTCTTCCTGAGTAAGGATTTGTTCACTCATACCAAGTGTATAACAGAGCTCAAAAGAGAACCCACATCCTCTTAAGCCTTGACCAGGACTCTTTCTTCTGTATGTGCTGAGCGCTGTGCAGCACCCAATGCTATGGAAGTACCCAAGAGGGCTCCCTAGGCACCTGATTGAATAGAGTGGCAACTAGAGACAAAGCAAAATTAATTTTTAGCCATTGGTTCAGTGGGTTTGATGGTGTCAGATGAGTGGACTCTTGCCTGAACCTTAGCTGGCAGATCCCAGCTACATATGATGTGTGGTGTCTCTCATCCCTGGGAAGGAATACAAGTTGAGGTTGACAGGAGTTAGTAGGGTCTCTACAGGCAAACCAGTTGGAGTACTGTGTTGCCAGGGCATCTTGCACAAAGTTCACTGTACTGTTAATGACAGAAATTATTCACTTTCTAAAGCTCTGAAAGTCATAGACAAATCCAGAAAAAATATATAAATGGAAGAAAGAGCAGGCAGGAATGAATGGAAGCTACAGCATCTTATTTGGTAAGTGAAAATATATCCATTTGGGCAGATATTTTCTCTGTGAAATGCTGATTAAATACTTGAGTAATCAATACCCTTACTTGCCTCCTTGGTCATGTCAACATCTTAATGTGAAATACAATGACACTGAACTTCCAGAAAGAGCCTGGCAAAGCCTGAATGAAATATATCTTAATGTGCTTTTTTATGTTTAAAGCTAAGTGTCCAAAAGTACTTTTACAGTTATTTTTCACAGTATGTATTTCAGAAGGATCGAAGGATTGAAATACAGCCTTTGTGGGGCAAGAAGGAAGGGAGAAGTCATATGAAAGTTGGGTAAGCATTAGGAGGTTTTATTGTCGAGTTTCATAATTCTGCTAAATCTTGTGGTCAGAGCAGATGATAAAGAAGGAATACTAGGAAAAAGGTAGCATAAACCATTTTTCAAGGGGCCCTGGTGGCACCATGGTTAAGCACTCAACTGCCAACCAAAAGGTCAGTGGTTTGAACCCAGGAGCCACTCAGCGGGAGGAAAAACCTGACAATCTGCTCCCATAAAGATTATAGCCTAGGGGGCAGTTCTACTCTGTCATATAGGATTGCTATATGAGTCAGAATCAACTCGACAGCAATGATTTCTTTTTTAGTCCTCTTTTTCGCTGTCCCGTGGGGGAAAGATGTGGCAGTCCACTTCCATAAAGTGGAACCCTATGGAGCAGTTCCACTCTGTCCTGTAGGGTCACTGTGAGTCTAGATAGACTTGAGGGCAACAGGTTTTTCAATCACACAGTTGCTACTTACAGATTTTTTCCAGCTAGGAAAAAAATAAAAACACTAAAAGCCTTTAATGAGCTTGTTTACTCTTTCTTTTGCGTCTACTCCATGTCTTTCTCCCAACTGAAAAGCCTCAGGAATCTCCACTATCGAATAAAAATGGCGGGATCCACTGGGTCATGAGAAACTCTTATCGTCAAAAAGCATACCCAGGGAAAAATGAAGGGCAGACAGCTCAGGGAAAGTTTCAGGTTTGAGGGAGTTCAAGAACTCTTGAAAGAACAGAACTAATGTCTTTTTTGACCAAAAGTTTCACCCTTGGCAGAGAGAACCCCTCTGAGATTTGAATCTAGTTGCTGCATCCTTTCAAAATGTTCTGGGTGAAATTAATGGTGAGAGGGTACTACATCCTTTCTTCCCAGCCCAGCTGTGGAGCCTAAAACCAATCCTTCTGTCACAAAACAAGTAGAAGTTCTATCTGAATGCAGGGCTGGGGGGCATTCCATTATAACTTATACCAGCCAAAACCAAACCAAACCCTTTGCTGTCAAGTTGATTCTGACTCATTGTGACCTTATAGGACAGAGTAGAACTGCCCCCTAGGATTTCCAAGGAGCAGCTGGTGGATTTGAACTGCCGACCTTTTGGTTAGCAGCTGAGCTCTTAACCACTGTGCCACCAGGGCTCCATAATTTATACCAGTTAGAATTTAATATAGAACATAAATTAAGTGTTAACCACGGCAAACTAACTGTGAGGTAAGTCCTGGGGTTTAAGAGTAGACCCACTAGTTTAACAGAAACACAACCTTTCATAAACAAATAGCTTCACATCCAATCTGCTGTTCCCAGCAACTCATTTAGATAAGTAGTACAGTTTTTATAACTGTTTTATGGGAGAGGGGATGAACTGAGACTTAGAGAGGTTGTGAGTTCCCTAAGGACACAGAGAAAGTTAACATTGACAGGGTTCTAACATAGCACTCTACTTCTATGACCAACCTTGATTAGGTGTTCTCATCAGCTGCCCATGAGGAAGATCAAAGAAAGAAGTGGTCTAGGGAATTTGAACTCCCAAAGAGACTGTTGGTTGAGTGCACTTTAATATTTAACTTATTCAGGTGTAATTTATGTATCATAAATTTCGCCGGTTTTAACTGTACGATTCAATAATTTTTGGCAAGTTTACCAAGTTGCGTAGCCATCACTCTAATCCAGATTTAGAACATTTTCATCACCCCTGTAAGATTCTTAATGCCCATTTAGAGTTAATCCCCGTTCCCATCCCAAGCCCCAGGCAACCACTAATCTACTTTGTCTCAATGGATGTGTCTTTTCTAGACATTTCATATAAATGAATTCATATGATAAGCAGTCTTTTGTGTCTGGCTTCTTTCACTTAGCATAATGTTTTTGGAAGTCTTCCATGTTCTAACTTGTATCAGTATTTCATTTCTTTTTATTGCTGAGTATTAGTCAATTGTACAGGCATACCACATTTTGTTTATCCATTCACCAGTTGATAGATACTTGGGTTGTTCCTGCTTTTTCACCATTGTGAATAATGCTTTTATGAGCTTTTGTGTGCAAGTTTTTGTATGGACCTGTGTTTCCATATCTCCTAGGAAATAGCTAGGAATGGAATTGTTAGGTTGAAAGGAAAACTTACTTTTAACTTTTTAGGAAATTGCCAAACTGTTTTCCAAAGTGACTGCAGCACTTTACATTCCCCAGCAGTGTATGAGGGTTCCCATTTCTCCATATCCTTACCAACACTTGTTATTGTCTGTCTTTTTGATTATAGCCACTGTAGCCATGAAATAGTATCTCGTTGTGGTTTTCATTTGCATTTCCCTAGTTACTAATGATGTTGAGTACCCTTTAATGTGCTTATTATCCATTCCTGTATCTGCTTTGATGCAATTTCTATTCACATCTTTTGTTCATTTTTTAATTGAGCTGTTTGTATTCTTATGATTGAGTTTTCAAAGTTCTTTGTGTATTATGAATACCCAAACCCATTGCCATTGTGTCGATTTCAACTCATAGCAACCCTATAGGACAGGGTAGAACTGCCGTATAGGGTTTTCAAGGCTGTAAATCTTTATGGGAGCAGACTGCCACATCTTTCTCACACAGAGTTGCTGGTAAGTTCAAACTTCTGACCTTTGGGTTAATAGGTGAGCACTTAACCACTGCACCACCAGGGCTCCTTTACATTATAAATACAAATCCTTTATTAGATACGTGATTGGCAAATATTTTCTCCCAATTTGTGACTTTTTTTTTTTCCATTAACGGTATCTTTTGAAGCACAAAAGTTTTCAGTGATGATAAGGTCCAGTTTATCATTTTGTTTAATTTTATGGACTATGCTTTTGGTGTCATATCTAAGCAATCTTTGCCTAATCCAAGATGTTTTTTTTTTTAAACTGCTGTTAAGTGTCTCTCTCTCACACACATATACACACCACACACACACACACAGAGTCCTCTAATGTCTACTCATATCATTTGAGATAAAATCCAAACCCCTTAAAAAACCCCTTATTGGGGCCCAAAAGGCCCAACCGCGTGCCTCTGCTTGATCTTCCCGTTCACCATGCTCCACCCTCACTGGCCGCCACTTTGTTCCTCGAATATACTAAATACGTCCCTTTGCTCTTGCTGCTCCTTGGCCTGATGCTCGTCCCCGGCCCTTAGAGCTGGTGCCTTCCTTTGCCAGGTCTCAGCTTGGAGGTCACGTGCATAATGATAACGTCCGCAGTTACTCTATCAAAAGGAGCCCTCTTCCAGCCAATAAAACATTATCCTTTTTGTTATTCTTCACGGTACTTACTACCGTCAGGAATTATTTTGATTTGATTTTTTTTAATCTGTTAGCTCCACGAGGACAGAGACCTTGTCTGCTCACTGCTTTGTTTCTAGCATCTTGCTGTTGTCGTTGAGTACCGTCAAGTTTGTTTTCCACTTACAGTGACCTTGTGTGACAGAGTAGAGACAGACCCATAGGGTTTTTTAGCCTGTGATCTTTTTGGCAGCAGATCGCCAGGTCTTTCTCCCATGGAGCCGCTAGGTGGTTCAAACCGCCAGCCTTTTGGTTAGCAGCTGAGTGCTTAACCATTGCACCACCAGAGCACCTTACAGTACCTGGTACATCTTAGGGACTGAATAAGTATTTGTGCAATCCTGGATGGGTGTTAAACTGAGAAACAGTTCATAGACTCACCGTTTAAACAAATGAAGGGCTTCGACAATTTCCTTTCTTAGTGAATCCTTCTGCGTTGAACGTGTTTCATTCTGGTCTCCCCTGTGCTTCTTCCACGCTTAGAGAAACCACCCTAAGGTGTTACCTTTCACTTCTTGTGCAGGGGAGCTTTACATTGGTCTCTTCTCCCATGGCATTTTTGTTTTGTTTTGTTTTTTCCCTCAACCTCTTTGCAAGTTCCCCAAGGACAGAATCCACAGCACCTGCTGTTTCTTCTGTCCTTCCATGCCCAGCAGGTGCTAGGGGTTTCGTCAGTGGCTATGAGTGAACATCCCTGACCTTCACCCTTGCACCGTGGACAGAGAACAAAGGCTCCAGGCTCCATGCCTCTTCCAGCTCTGAAATGATGCACCAGCCCTGTTATCCCTCGGCTCACATGGCTGTTTATTCTGAAGGCCAGGGAAGACATGATGGCAAACATAAAGCACAGAGTGCTAGAGGAAGAAACATTGGAGGCAGGGGTGCATTTTGTCATGAGACGTGAACACCAGAAAGGCATCCTGGCTGTCTCTTCATGGTAGGCTGCTGGGTGTCCGTTGGGACGCGTGCCTGGGCTCTGTGGGAAACCTCTCAGCCCACTTTGACTCCAGTGCTCTGTTGATGTGGGTGTTCTTTGTTCAGTTTTTTAGCCTTTGTCTTTTTACTTTGGCTTCCCTACAAACTACTCTCTCACTTTGCCTTATATAGAACGTCTTCCCATGGACTTTGGTTAGGACGTGACAAGTACAGGTGTGGGCACCCATCAGGAGACTTTGATGCAGTGCATTACTATGACAGCAAAGAGGAAAAATAAAGGTTCCAACCTTCGACCAATAGCATCTCTGCCTTGCAGTTTGTCTTCCTCCCTTTGAATGGCCCATTGCAGTTGGGGTGGACATACCCTGCTGCAGCTTGAAGTTAGTCACATCCAGTGTTCTTCTACTTCCACTAGGCATTATAACAGACAAATTGTTTAACCTCTCAGCCTCAGTTTTCTCACCTGTAAAATGAGTCTAAAAATGCCTAGCTTACAGGGCTGTTGAGAAGGTTAAGCATGATAATACGTGAGACGTTCTCATTACAGCATCTGGTACCTAGTAAGTACGACGTAAGCAGCGGTTGTATTATAGTATGATTGCAGCTGGGCTCTGTGGGAAACCTCTCAGCCCACTTTGCACTGTTATTGCTGTGACCACGACCAGTACAACTGAGAAGAGAATTGCTGTTCAGGTAAGGATAGCTCACCGAGTGCATTCTGAACATGAACAGAGACGTCCAGTGCGCTCTTGATCTATTTGTACCATTATCTGGCTCCAGGAAAGTTTCATGATAGTTTACAAAAAAGAGTACAACTGTACATGTGAAAACTGTTGAAATAGCAAATGTTTTGTTACCTATGTACTTGCCAGAATTAAAGAAAAGTTAAAAAAAAAAAAAAAAAGAATACATAAAGTAAGTAGAAGTCAACATAGTGACCAAGAAGAACACAGACATAGAAAACTTAAAGATCAGTATAATTGCCATATCTGAGCTTCAGATTTGACACGGAGCTTCCTGGCAGCCAAGGTAAAATTAACTACATAATTACTTAGAAAAGGAGAGCACCATTTCTTCAGGAATCAAAGCTCTTCTAAAGTGAGGTTCCAAGATAACTTTTGCACCTGGGTCTTTATGTAGTGAACAATATTCCAACAACATGTTTTCCACAAGTGCGATAACAGATTTTATATGGCTGTTTCTTGTGGCACCTTTTGATAAGAGCAAATGGCGTGACACTGAAATACAATTCGGTGAGAATAGTTCTGGGTGGGGGCTGAAGTAATATGGCCCCAGCACGGAGCCTTGAGGTGGTCAGGTTGGATCTATGGATGGAATTTAGAGTGTTTCCAAGAATGGATGAACTGCTTGTCCTTCAAATCTTTTGTAAATATTGCTTTTCTCAGCTGGGCTTTTGGTAGGAGTTGAAAAGCAGGCAGTTTGAGATTGTATTCCCTGACAAGAGCCTGGCGTGTTTGTATTCTGTGTCGCTGGCCCAGGGCAGAGTCTTATGCCTTAGAGATCAGAAGTGCAGGTGGTAACGTTGACATCTTATTGTGAGGATTGGACTCCCGCCTGAACAGAAGGCCGTTCTCGTCTCCCTAGGCGTAGTTGCAGGCTGCTTGTGAGCAAACCAGACTCCTCTTCAGGAGTCAGTTTGGGGGTCTGTTCCGACACCGTCTGGGCCTTAGTTCAGTGGGCTTAAACCACAGTGCACCCCCACTTTGGTGCGGGGTGGGTCCAGGGAAGCCAAGTCACAGCTTGTCGTTGGAAAGCGCGGCCTACCCTGCCTCCTCAGCGCCCTTGAGAGATACCTGCCTTCCAGAAGGATTCTGCACTGGAAACATTACCTGTGTGGTTCCAGGAGAAAGGTGGGGACAATGCCCTAGCAGGTGACCAGGACGTTTCCAGCCTCGGTTCCTAAGTGGCCATCCCTCTTCCTGCCCACAGCAGTAGAAACTCTGTAGTTTCTTCACAAGATTCCGAGCAGCCTGATTTCTTAGCAGGCCTGACAGATCAAGTGTCTGCACAGTTTTTCCTGAAGAAATCGAATGAATAAATTCTGCTTAGTGAAGTTATTTGAACAAGCCAGTTACATTTAGAAAACAGTCTGGTAGTTCGGATAGCTGGAGTTCCTTTTGAGTCATTCTGTCTGACCACAGGTGCCAAGACCATTTATCTATGGACAGTGGTTTATGTCACAAAAACTATATCATGAGGGTCTACAAGGAAGAATTAGGACCAAAAAACCCATTGCCATCGAGTCAATTCCAACTCATAGCGACCCTATAGGACAGAGTAGAACTGTTTCCATAGGTTTTCCAAGGAGTGGCTGGTGAATTCAAACTGCCAACCTTTCGGTTAGCAGCGGAGCACTTAAGCAGTGCACCACCAGGGCTCCACTGAGCTAGCGATAGAGAATCATAAAACAAAAGCCTCGGTGATGTCCAGTGCAGTCCTCACAATTTCTAAAGGCCTCAAGAAGCCGTGACTGTCCCACTTACTAAGCCATTATTAACTGAGCTCTGATCAGAAGCAGGAGTCCCTGGGTGGCACAGAAGGTTAACGTGCTCGGCTGGTAACCAAAAGCTTGATTCTACCCAGAGGCACCTCAGAAGAAAAGCCTGGTGAACTTCGGGAAATTCAGCCATTGAAAACCCTATGGTCCAGTTCTGCTCTGACACGCGTGGGATCACCATGAGTCAGAATTGCCTGGAAGGCAACTGGTTGGATTTAGAAGCAAGCCCTCAGGCCCCTGGGGGAAGACTGTTTCCACCATATGGTAGGTCAGAAATTGCCACTGTGTGTATGAGGAGAGATTAAAGTAACAACATAAGGGTGGCTCTTGGACTCGTTGACATCCAGGGCCCTCATCAGTACTGGTAAACGTTCAGCCTCTCCTGATTAGAGCCTGTGTGGGCATCAACTGGTGAAAGAGCTCTTGACTACATTAAGTTCCCGGGCAAAAAGACATGGCCTGTACCTGGAGGCTGTCGCAGCCTCACAAACAAAAAAGCATTGACCAGCACTCCCAGAAGAGCCGAAGCTTCAGGAAAGTACCTTGTAAGTTTGTTGTGTGAAAGTCAATCCAGTGTCTTGACTTTCCAAACAACTTCAAGTTGCCTTGACCATTATCCTCTAGTTCATTAAATGTTAATGGACTATTGATATACGAGGAGGAATCCCCTAAAGTCTCTTTAATATGTTTTCTTTTTCCTCTCAAATAAATGATTGATTAATGTCAATAGGAATAGCTCGATATATGGTGTCTGCAAGACTCTTTGCTCCTTGAGGCTTTCTCCTGTAGTTTATAGCCCAGTGTGGACTGCCTTGATAAGATTTTACAGAGAGAGAGAGTGCGGTAAAAGTTTACGTCAGCTAGTCATTGAAATGCAGGTGGGGACAGATCTAATGAGTCCACTGGCTTGAGGGCAATGGCATTTCCATAAATCACACTGTTCTTTTCCCTCCTGGTTGGCCTTGCTTATAGAATCCTAGCGTCTTAGAGACAGAAGGGGCCTTGAGGTTATTTTTGCCAGCCTCCCATTCTTTAAGGAATTCCTTCTGCAGCTTCCCTGACAGATGGTCGCGGAGCATCTGCCTGGGCTTCCAGGGAAGGGGCCTTTCTCCCTCCCGAGGCATCTCATTCTGTTCCTCTGTCATTCTGCTGCTGGAAGATTTCCTTCTGTCCCACCAGTTCTCATCGCTCACATTCTTTTCCCGGCAGGTACCACAGTTGTAACCTGCTGTTTATATGATTGTCTCCCCCAAAGACTGCAGGCTCCAGGAGGCCAGGGTCACGTCCTTCCTAGCTCACTACGCAACACAGCGCCTGGCCCATAGAAGGTACTCAGAGTATATGTGCTGAATGAATGAATGAATGAACGAATGCCCTAGAGTCCAGAAATGTCAAAAAGAGAACTGCCATTGTGTGCCATCAATTCCGACTCATTGCGACCTTATGGGACAGAGCCGAACTGCTCCATAGGGCTTCCTATGCTGTAAATCTTTATGGGAGCAGATCGCCAGGTCTTTTCTCCCTCAGAGTGACAGGTGGGTTCAAACTGCCAACCTTTAGGTTAGCAGCTGAGCACTTAACCATTGCGCCACCAGGGCTCCTTAAAAGAGAACTAGGAAGGGATTATATAACATGAAAGCGAAAATCGAGTATTTTTTCCTAGATAGCAGCTGATCGGATCAAGGTGACTTTAAATACAGAGGAAGAGGAGGGAAGAGCATGAAGGAAAACATTTTTTAGAGAAAAGCATTGAAAAACTAGTTAAGACGGAGGAATCAGAGAAATTACAGGTTTGAAACAGAAAGGAAAACCCCAGTATGGGTGGAGCCTAGTGATTCCCAAGATAACAAAAGAAAATTTTTTTTAGGACTTTAGATGCCAATTAAGGAACATTCAGAGCATGGGAAGAACAAAATGACCTTGATTTTTTTAACACAGCATGGCAACTGTGACCTCAAAATATCCTTGAGATTTGTCAGGACAAAAACTCGGATTAGAAAAGTGATTGAAAAATCTTCCCTGGAGAGAAGAGCCAACGTGAGGCCTATTTCACGGAGAAGATCAACTCCTGTGCAGAAATCCAAGGATCCGAGAGGGGTGGTCTGGAGGAGAGCACTGGAGGGAAGATGAAAAGAGGGAACATTGGAAGAGCCACTTGGCCAGAAGGAGGAAATGAATACTTCTTGCCTCAGGCCAACCACAGTGGAAACCCAGAGGCAAGATAGGAAGTACCTGGATATTGGCCCCAGCCACTGGTGGTAGGCCTGACAGCTTCTTGCCTTCCCACAGCTTATCTCCTGGTGGGACAGGATTAGATCCTGACGAAGGTCCCAATATAAGGAGCCCTGGTGGTGCGACAGTTAAGTGCTTGGCTGCTCACCGAAAGATCAGCGTCCCCACGTGTGACAGAGTAGAACGGCCCCGTAGGGTTTTCTTGGCTGTAATCTTTTGGAAGCAGATCGCCATGTCTTTCTTCCATAGTGTGGCTGGGTGGGTTCGAACCAGCAACCTTGCAGTTAACAGCTGTGTGCTTAACCATTGTGTCACCAGGGTAGCTGTCAGTAAATGTTCATTGACTTGAATGGGGTCTTTCTTCATAAGACTTAGATTCCAAATGCTGCTCATCCTTATGACCCCTGCTTTTCAGCACATTTTTGGAGGGTCTGTTTCAGATCATTCCTGAGACTGACATCAGGCAAGCGGAGCTGTCATTCCTAGGCTTCAGTCTTTGCTCCCGTCTGCCCATCTCCATTTTTCTGGCCTCTCCATCGCTAAAAATCTGTTAAGATTAGTGGGTCTAAAGACCTCTGCAGAATTCTTCACACCCTGGAACACCAAGTACCTGGGCCAAGAGACATAAGCTCCTTAAAAAGAGTTACAGTACGCCCTTGGCTGACTTGGACCCGTCTCATGTTTGAGGCTTCTGCTCAGTGATGGAAGCTGAAATTCCCCATCCCTCCAGCAGAATTTGCTTAGAGGTCCTCATCCAGCACTGGAACTGCTCGCTGCTCTCTCTCCCTGTCTTTTTTTAGCTGAAATCCTCCCACCCCCACCGCCAGTATTTCCAGGGCATAGTCTCTTGGCTGTAATAACTGCTCAGACTGTTTACTCAGTAATTTAGGTTATGGATCAACATGTTGTTTATTTTATAAAATCCCCAGAAACTCTTCCTCCCTGGCGTTCTTTCTCTACCTGTGCCTACCGAGAAACAAGACTGCACTTCTTCACCTGGTAGCCACAGTATAAGTGAAATGAAATGAAATGAAATGAAATGAATTGCTTACTTTGTCGTGCCTTATGCCACTTCTCTCTTTGTTAAAAAGAGTTCTGAAAGATAAAAAACAGCGCTGGTGTGTAAACAACACTAAACATAAACAGTGGGAATGGGCCTCTGGGTTGTAAACTCTAACGGGGAAGTTGCTATGGCAACCTAAAATTGTATTCAGTGCGGGGAGGTATCAGTATTAATGAGGTAGGATCGAACTGGTGACCCCAGTGGTAACTGTGTGTTCTAGATTTTTCTTCTTAGACAAGAAGCAAAGCTTTTATCAGTGATACCTAGATTTAGACTTGGAAGACCAGTCAGAGGTAGTGAGGCCTGGAGCTGGGCTTCCAGGCTGAGTTTTCTGTTTCCCTCTGTAGAGGAATGAGAAACACATCTGACCTACCTGCCTCAGTTAGCCTGGCTCTGAGTACACAGTTTTAAACTAGAGGATGGATAATGTAGCTAGACCATTATTTCCCTAAAGAGAGCCTGAAGTTCTCTTGAATTTCAGAAACTTGTTTGACTGGAATATTAAAGAGATTTCTCCATAGGGAAAGGGTGATAGAAGAAATAATATTATAACTGTCCAGGGGTAGGTTTCCATAGCAGTGAGTGTTGTGGGCCAGGATTCCTCAACAAAGGAGAAATCCTGATGTCTGGAGGGAGGGAGAAAACAAAATACCAGGAAAGAGGAAGCCCTGGTTTTAGCTGAGGGGGAAAGGCTTGCAGGGGTCCTGAGCAGATGAACGAAAGCCCAAACCTGTGGCTGTCGAGTAGATTCCTACTCATGGCAGCCCTACAGGCCAGAGTAGAACTGGCCCGTAGGGCTTCTAAGGCTGTAATCTCTACGGAAGCTGACGGCCACATCTTTCTCCCCTGGAGCAGCTGGTGGGTTTGAACCACCAACCTTTCAGTTAGCAGCCAAATGCTTAACTACAGCACCACCAGGGCTCCTTTCCTGAGCAGATACTGCCGTCTAAAAGTTTTGACTCCCAAGTTTGGAGGGAGGGGAAAGAGGTAAGAGCATGACCCCCTTTATAATGGAAGTAAATAAATAAGTATTTGAATTTAAGCTGAGATGCAGATCACCTCTGTTTCCTAAAACTGAAGACATATGCAGAATAAGGCCTCAACTTGAGGAGATGAGCAAGGATCCACCAGGTCAGATTTCAAGAATATGCTGCCTAGAAAGGGAATGCTGAGTCCCAGGGCACAAAGAGGGAAGAGAATGGAAAGAGGGGGTGGGCAAAGCAACCAGAGAAACCCCCATCTGTGGTTTCTTTGTTGAAAGAGAGGAATCCCATTCATCAACTGCAGTGATGTATAAACACCGTTGTACTAACCGAGGGAGGCCCAGGAGCGCTGCAGACCAGTGTTTGCTGACTAATGCTACCGGAACGCCCAGGGCCTCTTTAACCCCCAACACCACAGACACATGAGGGACCTCCTTCTTGGGGGCAGACCATCAGACTGAAAAGCCTAGAAAACGCTGACATTGCAGACTGAACTACTCCACTGTTCTCTCCAACTTCGGTGTTCACCTAGCTGGAAAAATGGGCTAAAGAACCAAAATCAACCGTGGCAGTGTAGTTGCAAGTCAAAACAACTAAAATATTGTTTTCTTGAACATTTCACAGCTTACAGAGCACCTTCATAAGTGGTCTTTCACTGATTTTCACAGCAGCCGTGTGAGCTAGGCGGAACAGATAGCATTACCCCCGTTTCACAGAGGAAGAAAGTGAGGCCGTCAGAGTTGAACAGAGGTGGCAGAGGGGCATAGCTTCCACGGGTGGAGCCCAGAACCTGAAACCAGGTCAGATCCTCTGTCTTCAGACCCTCTATTCCTTCTCAGGAATCCCAGGGTGGCGCAAACAGTTAAGCACTCGACTACCAACTGGAAGGCTGGCGGTTCAAACCCTCCCAGAGATGCCTTGAAAGAAAGGCCTGGCGCTCATCTTCCAAAAGGTCACAGCCTTGCCACCCTGTGGCACACATGGGGCTGCTGTGAGTCAGAACCAACTCTGTGGCAACTGGTCTTCAGGTCGCTCCTTCTCAGGCAAGGGGCCTCGAGAAAGCAGGCCAAGCCAGCCTATAAAAGAAACGTCGAGTCAGGCGGAATTCACAGAAAACTACTGAGAGGTTCCTGCCTTTCGTCCCAGGCCTGCCTTCTAGCCGCTGGCATGTCCACCAAGTCACAGCTTCGGTGCCCACGGCTTTGCCAGAGAGGACATGCCGCCAGCCTGCCGACGGGAAGATGTGGCCCGGAAGGTAGAATCTGGAGAGGGACAGTGGAGTTCTCCTTCTAGGGGAGGCTGCCAGTGCCCAGAGTTCTCAGGGGGCAGGGATTCTACAGGGCTTTGTATCCACCAGGAAAGGTATCTGGGCCTTCACTTCTTTGTGCTTTCCAAATAAATAAATATCAGAAAGGATGGCTGAGGTCACTCCAGAAAATTAGAATTTGCTTGGGGAAAAAATATGTTCTGGAAAAGATAAACAGTAGCTTGCACTTTCACCGTTGGAACATTTGTTACAAGGTCCTGGTATTGATCTTTTATCACCCAATTTCCACCGGGAGCCATGATGTATTACCAAGCTGGGAAGCGCTAATGCAAGTGCGTGAATCAGGGGGACCCCAGACACGATCTGTGGAGAGACAGCATCCATCTGAGAGAGGGCAGGCTGGGAGGGGGTGCTGTGGGCGGCAGATCCCAAGGGGAGCCTCGCGTTGTGCTTTATGCGAACGCATAGCCATGCTTGGGAGTGCGAGGGGTTGTGAGGAGAGTGATTAAAATTGTACCAAAGAGACTTGTGAAGCTTATGGTTCAAGTTAACTGTAGGAAGTAAACAGCCTTTAACGGCCTCCTGGGAGTGTGACAGATAGTCTGTGGGTGTTATGGCAACATGGTCCTGGTGAATGTTCTGGCCATCCCCAGCTAATCACCATCTGTGAGCACGGGTCTCGGGGGAGCGTCTGGTGGTTGGACAATCATGGTAGTTAGCATTTTTAATCAGCTTCTGTGCTCCACAGATAGAAACCTTATGTTCAAGCCTCTATTTTCACCCTGTGTGGAATTACTGATGATGATGGTAACAGAGCAGATGCGGATTTGGGGCATACTTCTGCAGGGTGCATTTGGGGGTTCTCGCCACTCCTTTTGCCCCAGACCCAGTCTGATGGTGAAAATGGGCCTGACCACTTGCTTGTGGCCACTGCTTTCATTGCATCTCTGCCACCGACAGAGGGGTTTTGGGGGAGGGGAGGTGGCTTCTACACTCCGTGGGGCATGCTGTCTCAGGTCCGCCCCTTGACCTTGATATTCCTCTCCTCCTTCCTGTCCTCTCTGACTGCCCTCTTCATTCCTCCCACCCCGCCGACATACCCTTAGCCGTCAGACACTGGCTTCTTTTTTCTTTTTCTGTTTACTGTTGGGAAATATCACCTGAGGCCTACAGTTGCACACCTTATAGGAAACAAGGCTTAAGGAAAGGTCAAGTGTACCATCTGCTGAAGTAGGCAGGCCTGCAGGCAGCTGGGTTCTGCGATTGAAGAGTAAAGGAGATGGTGTCAGTGAGCTTTTGTTGCGTAAGAAACCCCCCCAAAACTTAGCGACTTAAAACAACCATTTTATATAGTTGACAATTCTGTGGGTCGGGTGGGTAGTTGTGCTTGCCTGGGCCAGCTCGGCTGATCTCTGCTGGACTTTCTCAGTTACCTGGGGTCAGCTGGTCAGTCAGGTGGCATTGAATGGTCTAGGATGGCCTCACTTGTCTGGGTGATTGACAGACTGGCTGGTCTAGGGCAGCTCAGCTGAAACAGCTCATTTCTGCTCCCTGTGATGGCTCATCCTTCAGTAGGCTCACCCAAGCCTCTTCACGTGGTGGTCCCAGGGTTCCAAGGAGCAACAAGAGAGCAAGCCCCAATGTGCAAGCACTTTCCCAGCCTCAGTGTGCATCACCTTAAGGCTAGCCCGGAGTCAGTGTGGAGGGAACTCCAGGGTCTGGGTGCTGAGAGGTATGAACAGAGTGGGGGCTACAACTTCAAGTATCTACCATCAAGAGGTTCCCCACCCTTCATAACTCTTCTCTACCACCTATCATGATGTCTAGAATTTTATGATACAGATTTATTCCTTTAGGTCTTAAAGAATTTTCAGTCTTTAAGAGGTCACCTATTTTAAGAAAATATAGCTCTTCAATCAAGGCCTTCCTAGAGCGTACTGATAGCTGAGGGCAAGGTGTATACTGGGTATCACACATCATAGGAAGAATTTGAAAGGGAAGGTGAGGAGGTCCTGGAGAAGAGAAAGGATTCCCATACTCACATATCTAGCTGCCTACTACTTGGCCCTTCCGAGGGCATGTCAAATCCAAAATGTTCCTTCTTTTTTGTAACAACCAGCAAATAAACCCTGTGCCTAGTCTGGACCAACAGAAATAAAAATGAGGAACAGTGGAGACAGAGCCGTTGAGACAACTTGTAGAGGAAAGGAAATGGCCGAGAGGGAAGGCTGGGAGGCTTTTTCGGAGCCCAGTGACAAGTTGAGAGTTCACCTTGGTAGTTGATTCTATCCACATATAAAACAGTGGTCAGCTACTTCCTTTTGATTCCTTTTGCTTCCAATCCCGGTGGATTGTAATTCTCGCTCTTTTAACTGTAGCCGATTACGGCAAGAGAACTCAAAAGGGACCGTCATCAAAAGGAGCACAAGCCTCTGGTTCAGGGTCAGCCTCAGTATCCTATTAAAGAAAACAGCCCAAGTGCTCAAGTAGCCAAAAAGTAACCAGCTCTCTTTCCTAATACGTGTGTCCCCCTTAAGTCTGAACTTTGCATTGTGGCTGTAGCTGCTGCTAAGAGAACCCTGGCTCTGTGCCTCTCCTCCTTTGCTTTCCTGACAAAAGGGGTGTCCCAGACCGTACTCCAGATGTCTGCCTTGCTAGAGTAGTTCCTTTCTGTTCAGCTGGCTCTCACATCCTGTAGCTCTGTGCCGGGACTAGGTTCCTGTTTAATACTGTGTTGCATATGCTAAGGCCTTCTTGCCCCATAGATGGTGCTAACGGAACCATAGAGCGGATCAAATGCAAATCTCTCAGTCAGAAAGAAAGTTGCACACTTCCATTGCTCTTCTCCTAGCTTAGGCTAGAGTCAGACCTCAAACCGAGGCCCGCAGGGAGCTGGGTAGTAGTGGCCGCTGCACTCTGCCAGATCAGAACTAGCCTTTGGTGGCTGGTGAGTGTGAGAGTGGTGAGCAAGCTTGGTGCCATGCAGCAATGGACTTGCGTGGGTGGGAAGTAGAGGCACTAGAACCTTTGTTCCGTTCCACTTGCTCAGGCAATGGTGGCCTTCAGTTGGATAGTAGTGAATGGTAGTAAGGAAAGCGGGACTGTCTTTGTGTTGACACGACTAAGTAAAAAAAATATATATATATAGAGGTGAGTATTTACCCCGTAGCCCTCTAAGAAATGGCCCCTGGGAGGAAGCTCTTACACTTCCTGTCCCTTGCCCCCCCAGCTGACAAGCTCCTAGGTCCCCACTATTTGAATCATCAATAGTGGACAAGTTTACTTGTGTCCAGGCAGAAGCTTGGATGAGATGGCTTCATGGTGCTCTCCGTCTACTGCTGTTTGACAACCCACAAGCTCAAGAGTTTCCTTCTGATGCCTGGAAGCATTGGCACTTTGGGAAAGACCAAGGAGGAAAATTTTACTTTTGTTATTTTTCAGGATGTCAGACATTAGGAAGATGTAATATCTGGGATTGCCAGGAATGTGAGTTTTTTAAATTGTTTTTAAAATAGGAATCAGGAGGACTTTCCCACATTTCGTTGTTATCTGTCGTCATCTTGCACAGACCATACCATAACCGTGATGACGATGGTGACACAGTGGTGATGAAGACAACAGTAGTGATGGCGGTGGTGAGCACCAGCATCGATTGAACCCACCGTGTCCAAGCACACGTTACCGTGTGCCAGGCTGAATACTGTGCATGTATTTACTCACTTAATTCTTGTGATAGCTATAAAGTAGGTGCTGTTGTCATCTGTGCGTTCAAATATGGGAAAACAGAGAAACCAAGTGGCTAAGTGATGCAGCCAGAGTCCAGTGGCTACTGAGTGACAGGACCAGGATCCGAGCCTGTTTGATCCCAGAGCCTGTGCTCGTTACTGTGCCTGCAGATATTCAGTAGAAGCTCATTAATGATGCTGTCGAGTTGACAGGACGAGTTCTATTTGAGTATGGAGAAATCTTGACTGGCCTTACAATGGTTTGATTTCATGGTTGATATCCGATGACTTTAATTTGTTTTTAGATTTAGTATGACTACCAAGAGGCTATCAAGTTTGGGGATTTCACAACCAGTAGAGAAAATGTTAAAATTGTGGAAGGCATACAGAGTTACTAACTTTGAATATTACCAAGAGCCTTTTTTAAAAAAATATACAAATAACCATCTACTCTGTCATTCCATCAAAGGAAAGACAGTATAGCCATTCAGAGTTCTGGAGCCAAACAAATCCTGACTGAACTACTGACTAGGAAGCTGTGTGACCTTTGGTAATTTAAATAGCCTCTCTGCTTCAGTTCCTTATTGTAAAATGGAGCTGATAATAATAGTACCTATTACCCAACAGGATTTAGGGGAGAGTTAAACAAGGTCATGTAATGCACGGAGTGCCTGGCAGAGGAAACGCTTGATGCCTCTTATATTTTTATTATTATTGCTATCGGCAAAAAAGCAAGGCAGATACAGTATTAGGGTAGGAACAGTCCTTGAAGTTAAAACTGAAAATTCACCACAATTGTTGTGTTTTTCTTGTTTTACTTGGTCATAGGCCAGCAGTGGCCTGGGAGCTGTTGGTTGGGCCCGACTGGCTTCATGCGCAGAGCATTATAACTTTCCTGCAGGTCAGGGAGGTGGGCGGTGAGAAGGTAAAGGCGTGCACCAAAGGCAGAGCAATTGGCTTTTCTAGGGGTAAGATGTAACATAAATGATGTCAGCGTGGGAGTTTCCCAAGGCTGAAAGTATCCCAAGACAACATCCCCCTCCCCTACTCTAGATTCAGGAAGCCATAGTTCCTTGGATTCCTTTAAAGGTACTGGAAAGCTAAATTATGGCACCATTAACAAGGGGCATAAAAGGAAATTCGGTGTTGTAGATGCAGCTTTCTCCCATTTTAGACCTTCTGAACACATGCAAGAGGAGAGAGGATTTTATGGCCTTCCTCCTGGGCTCTCCCCTCAAGGGTACAGCGTGGGCACACCCCCCATGGAGAGCTCCTCCAGGAGCATACACTGAGCCAGCTGACCACCCCATGGCGACTGCTAGGGCAGCAAGCTGGGGCCCTTCTTAGTAAGAGAATCAAAAGAGGTAACAGGAAGGAAAGTGTTTCTAACTATAGAGCACTACATACATGTCCAACCCTCTACCAACGTACCCTCTGGCCCGGGACGTCCTCCACACCACATCCCCAACGTCCCAGGCAGAGGGAACCCAGGCCTTGCCCACATCCAGCATTTTACTGCCAGTTTCACTCGTGTGCGTTTGGTGCCTGTGCCTGGCCACCTGGAAAACAGGAAGTACTTGGTCTTCGTTGTATGGGCTCCTCCAACTCTCAGCATGAGGTTTGCACCTAGTAGGTCCTCCATAAGTCTGTGTAAAACAAAATGAAAGCACTTGACCTTCTGTAACCAAGATCTGTGTAACTACAATCATCTACTCCCCCATACGAATCATCATCTTTTTTTGTTGTTTAATCAAAATTTCAATCTTTCAGAATTAATTCTGTTTTGTTAAAATTAATAATGACAGGCTGTGTTTTTACACACTGCTGAAATGTGTAAAACAATTGGGGAGACATAGGCTTCCTTTCCTGGGCTGATTTATGTTATATATGCAAACTCTATTAAAGTTAAACCATGCTTTTCAAGGAAATTAAGGTTTTTCCAGCAAGCAACTCTCTCCATTTTATTTAAAGATCCCAGTGACTGATACAACCTGTACCAGCATGGTGTGGCAGGAGAGGAAGATACTGGGTCTGTGAGATCTCATATTGAACTTCTAAGTGAGAAGTAGCATTTGGTCCTAAAAGGGTAAGCCGGCTCTCTCTTGTGAACAGAAATCAGATAGTGCTCTACTGAGAGCCATTTTATCTCCTTCAGAGAACCCAAAAGTTTAAATGGAAGGGGAAGTGAAGGCAGATGGGGAGTTAAAGAAAGAGGAGCAAAAACTACGGTAAGAGAAGAACGTAGATACTCCAATAGATTGAGAAACCTAAGGCTGCTGATCAGAGCATTTGGGCTGGGGAAGACCAAGGAGTCCCAAGTGCCTGTAAGAGCACAGAGCAGCCCTGACACATGGCCTTTGTCCTCTCAAAGAGGTAGATAGATCTCTAACGCTGAAAGCAGCAATGACACACGCGCCTTTAATATCGGGAAAAAGTTTTATATTTTACTTACAGGTTGTTTATGGACAAATCTGTTACCTAAATGTCTGATTCTTGTCTTGTTAGCATGTATGAACTATTTTCTAATTGTGCCTCTCATATTTAAAGCAAAGCAGCCTCCTCGCACCAAACCTTTCCCTTTAAGAGGTTCTTGAATTCTGTATTGTACCTTCATTCATTCGTTCAACACACATGTACTGAGCACCTATGGTGCGCCAGGTAAAAGGCTAGAGGTCCTAGGTGAACAGGAAGGGGAAAAAAAGGTTTCTGACCCATTAGAACCTACTGCTTCACGAGTTCCACTGGTACACGTGGTAATACAGCCACCGCCAGGGTAGCAGACCTCGAGCTGAAACGTAGAGTGGACTGAAGGAGGAGGAAGTGCTACTCCGGGCCAGTCCCTTGGTGAAGCATCCGTCCCTGTTCCTCTTGGATGCTATCAGAGGAAGCCACGCGTCACGTAAAGTTGTGCGTTCTCTGAGATTCTAGGCTCCCGAGGCTTTGGGGCAGGTCAGTGGGCTGTTGTTGTTTGTGAGGCAGCGTCAAGAGATGGCACGGAGCTAAGAATTCATTTCCTTCTTTGGGTGACTCACTTCCCACCATCTTCATTTCCTCTTGGGTTTCGGCTACCATGTTGTCGTTTGCCAGCAGAAGGTAGTTTGGGGCTTTCAGTTAACTTGAAAGGAAGTCAGCTTCCTTTGCCCTGCCAGTTTGGTCTTGCAGATGTTTGAAGCCAACTAACTGCCAGGCTGTGAAGTGCCCAAGCCCAGCCAGCCCTTCCCTCCGCAGCCGTGTGGAACTAGGTCATCAGATTGCCCGGTGGTTCTTCACAGATGATGCTGTGTGGCAACTTCTAATAGACACGGCCTGTGGAATGCTAAACTAGTTTCCAGACTACGTAGTTTCCAACGAGCATTTAATGGGGGCTTTTCATTTGAAATAGATTGAAAACAAGCCATTTCCTACTCCCATTTCAAACAAATTTTGGTCCAATTATTTTCCTTTTTTTAACATAAAGTTAAATGGACTATTCTGCCCATCCCTGGCTGAGCTGAACCATGATTTCTCTTGATTAGGCTTTTATGCCTGGAATCGTCAGGCTTGGGAGACATAATGGACGTCAGTGGGAGAGTGGCAGCAATTTTTACAATTCTGCCTGTGCTTGTCAGCGTTCACTCTGGGGCTTGCTGTGCAGGAAGAAAGCACCCCATCAGAAGAAAAAAAATCTGCCAACAAAACCCGCGCTGTCTGCCTGTCCAGTGGGGGACTGGCCCAGGGACGGGCCTCCTCTCTGCAGCTCTGTGCGGGGTGTGCACCCGGCTGCCAGTGAAGCTGCTTTCCGGAGGTCTAGCCCTGCTCCTCCCCCTGGGACCCAGCCATTAGCTTTTTGTGGTGTTGAGGGTTCTTTTTTTTTGTTTTTTCCCAGTCTCATTTTTCTTCGTTTTATTTGGACCATGGCCTCAGGGAGAAGGAGCTCCTGGCACCCTGCCTTCTGCCGGGTCCTTTACTTCCAACAGCCCGGCCAAACTGAAAATAAAACACCTCACAGTCCTTCTTCTTAGGTAGTGGGGTTATTTGTTGTTGTTGTTGTTTCTTTGTTTTGTGGAGGTAGTGGTCATCAACCTGGATTTGCAAATGGTTCCAGAAAACTCGGGGGGTGGGGAGGTGTTCTTCTTGCAACCAGCTTCTGTCTTTTGTGAGGGCAGCTACTCCACTAGCAGGTATGGGGGTGGCCGGGAGCTATTGGGCAGTGCTTTTAATGGGAACCTTCTCTTTGCTTTCTTCCACAAGTGCCAGGAATTTCACTAGCCCCACTGAAGAAAAAAGCAAAACAAAAGAAAAACCTTTATCCCAGCTGCAAACAGGAGAAGCACAAAATGCCCTCTTGGTTTTGGGTGGAAGCCCTCTGTGCCTGCCTGGATGTCTTTGGAGTCGGAGCAGCCAAGCCATCGGCCTTAGGGAGAGGTTGAAGATCACACCCTCTGTTGGCTTGCTCTCCCCCTGGGTCCTCAACAGTTCATAGTGTCAGCTGCTCTCCACCAGTGGGCTGGGCTCACATCCTGCAGTGAGTACACTGCAGCAAGGTGCCCCCCATTTACTCTGGCAATGCAGACAGATCTCAAATCAAAATGCCACCTACCCCTCCTGAAAAACCCTGAGTATGGTGTAGCTGCCAGCCTCTCCCTTAGACCGTGAGAAAGGTTGGGTGTGCTGGGTGACTTCATTAGCACGGTGCTCAAGAGCGTTTGTTGGATGCAGGCCTCGACCTTTGTACATGTCCTCACCATCACCAGGGAGAGGCCACCTGGCCTCTGCCTGGACCTCCTGTGCTGGGAAACTGAGTCCTGAGCAAGTGCCCTGAGAACACCTCTCAATCCTATAAACCTACCCACATGAGATGCAGTCTGTCTGACTCTTGCCCGTTGGTTCTGCCCCTCCTGGGCCCATCAGCTAGTAGCCATCTAGACATTGGAAAGCAGTCGCTACATCGCTAAGTAATTCTTCTCTAGGCCTAATATGTTGAGTGCTTGCAGCCGTTCCTCGTATTCCCTGATTTACCATCCCTGCAGCATCCTAGTTTTTCTCCTCTAGACATGCTCCAGTTGTTTGTTCTGAAGTCTGAGCTGCCCAGATGGAGTCAGAGGCTCTCACTGCCCTTCACAGTGACCCCTGTCACCTTTAGTGATACCAGCTTTTTGGCGGCCCTGTCAGGAGCTTAGAGTCTTTCTTCACATATGTAAATGTCCAGCCTGTCTGCTCTACCTATACATGTATATTTTTTGCTATTGCTGAACCTTTGTGCAAACTACATTTATTTCTAATTAAAGGTCATCTCATCAGTGATCAGGAGCCCTGGTGGTGCAGTGATTAAGCACTCAGCTGCTAACCAGAAGGTCGGTGGTTCGAACCCACCAGCTGTGCCACGGGAGAAAGATATGGCAGTCTGTTGCCATAAAGATTTACAGCCTTGGAAACCATATGGGGCAGTTCTACTCTGTCCTTTAGGATCATTATGAAAACCAAAAAAAAAAACTCATTGCCATTGAGTCGATTCTGACTCAAAACGACCCTATAGAACAGAGTAGAACTGTCCCATAGAGTTTCCAAGGAGCGCCTGGTGGATTCGAACTGCCCACCCTTTGGTTATCAGCCATAGCACTTAATCACCATGCCACCAGGGTTTCCAAATATGAGTCAGAATCAATTAGACAGCGTTGAGTTTGATTTTTTTTTTTTTTTATCAAAAATTACCCATTCTTTGGTCTGTTAAGATATTTTGGATCTCTGTTTTATGCAAATTCAGTTTAATTCCACTCAGCCGCTATGTGCCAGCCATTGTGCTGGGCCTGGAGACAGAGTGGTGGATGAGGCAGATACAGTTGTTCTCTGAGAGAGCAGACCACTGATGGCACAGTCCCAATCCAGATGGCAGCACGTGAGAAGGGAAGGGCCGGAACACGAGGGGAGGTGCTTTCTGGGTAGTGTTGTGTTTGCGAGTAGGCGTGGCCAAGGGAAGAGCGCAGGTGGAATGTTCCAGGCAGGAGGAGCTGCATGCGCTCCGTGGGAAAGGTGACAGAAAGCATCGTGTCTGCAGCAACCTGACATCACATAATTCCCCCAGATCCTCATCAGTTGCTGATACTGACGCGGACCCTGATAGGGTCAAAGAAAGAACCTCCCAGTAGAGACCTCCGTTGGCTCCCTCTGGATATATCGTTCAAACGTTTATGAACTCACCTAACTGCAAATTTGTCCCAGACACATTTCTCGATCCTGACCACTTGAATCTCATGTGAAAGCTCATTGATGTCTCACTGAAAACAGATATGCCCTATCTACATTATTTCCAGATTTATTCATCTCTACCCCTTGGAATAAGGAGTCCCGGTGGCGCGAACGGTTAAGTGCTCAACTGTTAACTGAAAGGTTGGTGGTTCAAACCTACCCAGTGGCTCCACAGGAGAAAGACCTGGCAATCTGCTTCCATAAAGGTTACAGCCAAGAAAACCCTACAGGGCAGCTCTGCTCTTGTCACATGGGGTCACTATGAGTCAGAATTGACTCAACAGCACCTAACTTGTTCTTTATAAACCTACCATGGCTCCAATGATCACCATTTTGCTTCCTAAGAGTTCACTGGCTGCCTTCCTGATACTCTTATTTTCCAAGTCACTAGTTAATGTAGCAGATCAGTGGCACAGTTGTACCTAGAAACCACGTGTCTAAACTCCTAGTCCAGAGAGTTTTCCCTTCTGCCATCCTGCCCACATGTCTTTCAGGAGCAGACACTGAGCACACAGGGCTCTCTCTGAGAGCAGCAGGTCGTTCCCTGTAGGGGACATAGGAGCCCCAGCCCGGCAAGCAGTTTCCCCACTGAGAACAGAGGTGAGGTCCCAGAATCCAAGCACTGCCTCAGACTAGCTACGTGGCATTGTGTTCTCGTTGCAGGCCTGTGGGGTAAACAGCTGGTGCAATGCCTTAGGGTGAACACAGCACTCTTCCATACAGTCTCTGTTTTGTTTCTCACGCCATCCTTGGAACATTGTTTCCCCACTGAGTTGGGGAAATAGTCTGGCTCCCATTTAGCAGGTGGGGCCCAAAGAGTATAAGAGACTTGGCCAAAGTCAATCAACTGTATTAAGTGGCTGAGCTTGATCTTAAATCCAGGCTTGTCTGACTCTGGTGCCCCAAGCTGACTTCAGGTTTCCTTTCCTTACTTGTACCAAGCATGACATCAACTCCCTGAGTTCTCCCCTCAACAGAAGGCTGGGCAATTGAGTAAGAGAATATAAATAGAAAGAATTGGGGAAAATAGATTAAGTTCCAAGCACTAAGGAGGCAAGGCAGCTGGACACAGGGGTGTGCCATGGACCTTGAGATCATTTTCCTGACACTCTGTAGCTAAAAGGGAACATGGGTAAGTGACACCCAACAGTCCCTCAGCTTCAACTGTCTTCTAGAAACAAGCCTGGTACGAGCTATTTTGAGCAAGATGACAGGATTGGAATTCCGTAATGTTTCAGATGTACTTTTAGATCCAAATCGGGGAGGCATGTTGTGAGGAGCACTGTAAAAATGGTTTATACTAGCAAGCTTAAGCAGGGAGGGGGTCAGGACCAGAAGCCTGAGTCACAGCCTCCGCTGACAAACTGGGGTTTCTTGCCCGTCCTGCCATGGTAGGCCCTGCAGGACCTTTTGGTTGCTCCCAGCCTCAGGAACCTCCTACTGTTGGGGGTATTCATGTGTAAACCCCTTCATAAGAATTAGAAATAGGCAACAGCAGGAGTTTTCCTAACAGGCACGGACTGCCCTGGTTGGCCAGTGACAGACCGTCATCCTTCTGGATTGGGACTTGCTGAGTCTCTGAAGGTCACTACTCTTCCAGGGTCTAAGGCTCCTTGATTCCTTAGCAAGGGCAGAGGGCCAGGTACTCTCTCTCAAAGTCTTTGGTGAATTCAACCCTGAGACTTCATAATTAAAATGGATTTAATAGAGGCAGGGAAGCCGGGATGTCTGCCCCAGTAAGCAGGCATCTTCTGTCAGTAGGCGAGTACGAATGTCCTTTGCATTTAAACGGTGTCTCCAAAAGGCTCTAAATGAGATTTGGGACTTCAGCAAGATTTGGTGTGATTTGCTAATTACCCAAGTTACTACTACCTGATTAACGCAGGAATCCTAATAGCCTGGTGCAGCGCCTTTCTTCCGGGTGCCAGGAGGCTTGACATCTGTCACCTGTTCACTTGGAGGCATTTTAATTAACCCAAATTATGTATGTCTTTTCAGTTTTAGGATTCGGTACCTGGGTTTTATATTTAAAAGTTAATAACCACCTAAAGGAGGTTTGCTGCCAAAATACAAGGAGTAGAAGCCTGACAGATGCGTTTGTGGCCGAGAGTCAGTTGGCGATCTTGAGTTATTTAAAGTAGTTAGACTAGAAAATGATGCTCCGACATTCAGGAGGGCTTCCTGGTGACCGGTCACAGCCACCCAGAGTAAATCCCCCTGAATCTCAGTCTTCCTCAGCAGCCTTAGTTCAGGCCTCCGACTCGGTGGTGTGACTGCAAGAGTTGGAAGCAGGGAAGCTGAGCTTCTTTCTCACGGTCACACAGGCAGCCTGCAGTTGGTATTAAAACTATAGTAACAATAATGGCTTTCCTTGTTGTCCACAGAGAGGCTGTGTTGGCTTTCATTTCAGAGGTGGGGTTTCACTGTGATAAAGTTATCCAGCTTGGAGTCTTAGCAAGTTCCCCTTGAGATCTCAGTGCCTTCGAGGTGTGCTAGGGGACTCTGTGCAGCTGGTGACAGTTCTCTCCCTCAAAGACGGCTTATTTTCCTGGGTTTGAGTTCTGAAGCTTTTCTGCCAACATGCTATATGCTTGAAGGGCTGAACACAGTTCTAGGGTCGTTGAGGGGGCTGGGGCTATGTGCACGGTGACTGGACTCCTCTCTGAAAGCAGGGACCTGCGGTACCTCCTCTGGTAGCCCCAGGAGCCTGGATTGGGACAGGTCTGAAATCTCCATTCCTTGACGGCTTCCTTCTAGCTTTCAAAGTGATTTAGGCACCAGGATTTTGAGGAGGCCCTGCATTTAAAATCCAGGAAGACTGTCCAGATCGCCTGTGGGAAGTGGCTGGGAAGAAGGGGAAGTCTGAGTTCAAAGCTAAACGAACCCAGACTAGGAATCTGCCCCAGAGTTCAGGGCAGAGGTGCAAAGCTCAGGTCTCTTCCCTGAGCCAAGCCTTGGCCCAGGGCTAGCTGTGAGGAGAGAGGACCCTCCAGGGTTTGGTTATTCCATTTTTTGGCAGGAAGTTCCCATGCTGTTCAAGTTCACTGGGTGTTCAAGAGTTATGACTGGCCTGAGGCACAAACTGCTCATCCGTGTGAAGTGATTAGTTCCTGAGGGCACAAGGAGACCACTTGGTAAATTACTTCAGCCAACTGCTGTAAATGGCACCCCAGTGCCCTGGGAAAGTTAACCTCATTCACCTTCCATGGATGAGCAGATTATTCCAAGAAAACTGTCGGCTTATATTTGACCAGGCACAGCCCCGATGTGGGTGACAGAGCCTTGGTTGACCTCTCTAGTTAACCATGATCTTTCTCTCTTTCTGTCTCACCAAAGCCTTTTCTTCTGGCTAGAGGATCACTCACAGACGATTAGCCCCTGCTTTTTCCACACCCAGGCATCTCGTGATCTGAGAGCTGTTTGTAGATCCATTTTTGCCTCAGCGTAATAGGCGGCTTAATCCTTCTGAGCCTTAGTATAAGGCATGGCAGGAGGGGGAGGAGTAGGGACGAAACACGAGTGGCTATAGTTGATCATTGTTGAAGTTAGGAAATGGTTACAGGGGACTTTACAAGACCATTCTAACTACTTTTGTATGTTTGAAATATTTCATAAGAAAAAGTTAAAAACAAATAGTAAGGGATGTCAAATGCCTTTGGCATTGTCTCCCCATGCCTGAGGATATGTGAAGAAGCAAGGTATCTGCTTAGGATATTAACCACAATTAAAATTGAAATACAATCGGTAAAAACACCAGTGTAGAATTAATTTTGAAAATTTTAACATAGCACAAATTTACTGTAAAAAAATGTCACAAAAGTACAAAAGTGCCTTCAGTATGGCATGAGAAGCTCCTCTGTTTCTGCCCTCCAGGAGGACTGCTGTACCTGCCTGGCCACCTGCTGTCCGGAGTTCTTCACCTGGCGTTACCCACAAGTCTGCGAGCCTGTGCAGCCACAGAGTTTGTCTTCCGTTGGTTTATTATTTTGTATTTTGACTTCCTTTCAAATGGAAGCTTATTATACATATGACTCTTCAGCTTGTTTTAACAGCTTTATTCAAGTGTGATTCACATCTCATAAAATTCACCTGTAACAAAGGTAGAGTTTAATGATTTGTAGTAAATTTGCAGGGTTGTGTAACCATCACCGCAATTGTCTTAGAACATTTTCATCACCCCAGTAAAATCCCTCATGCTCTTTTGTACGCAGCCCCCGTTATCACGCCCAGCCCAGGCCAACCAATAATCTCCTTTCTATCGCCATAGATTTCCCTTTTCTAGACATTTTGTGTCAGTGCAATCATACAAGACACGTCTGGTACATCTGGCCTCTGACCTAGCTCACTGATTGGGGTTCACGTTGTAGTACCTGTCAGTTCATTCTCTGTTACTTCTGAGTAGTACTCTACACGTGTATATTCCACATTTTGTTTATCCATTCATCAGCTGATAGACAATTGGATTGTTCCTACTGTTTGCCCATTATTGATAATGCTGGTGTGAACATTCATGTACAAATCTTTGTATAGACACATGTTTTCATTTCTTCTAGTAGATACTTAGGAATAATAGACTTGCTGGGTTGTATAGTACATTTGTGTTTAGCTTTTTTAAGATACTGCCAAACTGTTTTCCCAAGTGACTGCACTGTTTTACATTCCCCGAGCAATATATGAGGGTTCTCATTTCTCCACGTCCTCGCTAACATGTTATTGTCTGTTTTTTGTTTGTTCACTTGTTTATAGCTGTAACAGTGGATATAAAGTGGTTTTTCACTGTGGTTTTAATTTGCATTTCCTGAATGACTGATGATGTTGGACACCGTTTCATGTGCTTATTAGCCATTTTTATATCTTCTGTGAATGCTATTCACATATTTTGCCTATTTTTTTAAATTGGGTTGTTTGTCTTATGATTGATTTTTAAGAGTTCTTTATATATCCTGAAAACAAGTCCTTTATGGGATATATAAAGGAGCCTTGATGGCGCAGTGGTTAAGTGCTCGGCTGCTAACTGAAAGGCAGGCAGTTGGAACCCTCAAGTTTTACTCCACAGGAGAAGATGTGGCAGCTCTTCTCTGTCCTATAGGGTTGCTTTGAGTTGGAATCGATTCAACAGCAACGAGTTTTTTGTTTTTCTATGGCGTATATGATTTGCAATTTTTTTCTTCCCAGCCAATGGCTTCTCCTTTTGAAATGCAAAAGTTATTAATTTTAATGAGGTCCAGTTTATCAGTTTTTTTCTTTAATAGATCATACTTTTGTTGTTGTCTCTGAAAACTCTTTGCATAACCCAAGGTAATGGTAGTTTTCATGTTTCCTTCTACAAGTTTTGTAATCTTAACTCTTACATTTAGATCTGTGATCCAGTTAATTCTTTTATATGGTGTGAAGTCAGGGTCTGAATTCATCTTGCATGTGGATAACCAGTTTTCCCAGCACCCTTTGTTGAAAAGAGTATCCTCCCCCATGAAGTATCTTGGCACCTTTGTCAAAAACCAGTCGACCACAAATATAAAGGTTTCTTCTGGATCTCAGTTCTGTGTTCTATATGTCTATCCTTATGTCAATACCAAAAAAAAAAAAAAAACAGACTGTCTTTATTACTGTAACTTCATAGTATGTTTTGAAATTGGAAAGTGTTAGTCCTCCAACTTTGTTCTTTTTCAAGATTGTTTCAGCTATTTGGGTAGGGTCCTTTACATTTCCATATAAATTTCAGGCTCAGCTTGTCAATTTCTGGGGGGGGGGGGAATACACACACACACACACACTGAGATATTGATAGGGATTGCATTTGATCTCCAGATCAATTCCGGCAGAATTGCCATCTTTAAAATATTGAGCCTTCCAAACGTGGACTGTCTCTCCATTTATTTATATTTCTTTAAATGTCTCTCAACAGTGTTCTGTAATGTTCAGTATACAAGTCTTGCACTTCTTTTGTTAAATTTATTCCTAAGTTTTTAAATTTCTTTAGTATTATTTGAGTGACATATTTATCATTTCATTTTCAAATCATTCATTGCTAGTGTATAGAAATACAACTGATTTTCACGTATTGGTCTTATATCCTGCAACGCTGCCCAACTTTTTTATTCATTTTAGTAGTTGATTTGTTGATTCCCTAGGATTTTCTATGTATAGGTTCATGCCATCTGTATATAAAGACATTTTTCCTTCTTCCCTCAAATACATACCTTTTATTTCTCTTTCTTGCCTGGTGTAGAACTTGAAGGATTAAACCTCACCTGATGTTCTTGCAAATTCCTATGATTACACTTGTGATATAGATGAGGGAACAAAATACCCAACTTTTTCAATTCCAGATGAGCCACTTAGAGGCAAAAGGAAGAGTTGGTAACTGCTTTAGCAGTAGAGTAAAAATACCATTTTGTGTAGAATTACGGTTTCATGATGCGCCTCTTCGCGGGTGGCTATTTCAGCAACCTGACCAGAGCAGACATGAAAACCCCTGAAACAACCATAAAAGAGTGCTTAGCAGGCAAAGATAGATGCCACACATTCAAGTACATTTATATAACCCGCCAGAAAATCTGGTCTGCACAGAACCTCATCTCCAAGCCTACATGTTGTTTTAACAAGCACAGGTATTTGGTTTTCTGGTATTTTGGAGCTATGCTTTATGAAGGGGGTTGGAGAAGAGATGAACTAAGAGTACAACACAAGTAGCACCAAAAAGTAGAAGGGTGATAGCTGATAGCGAGGGATGGAATTGAAAAGACATCAAACATTCCATATATATATATATCCTGGAAAGCTACTAGTGTAAGCTTCATCCTCAAGAACTTGAAAGCACTGCCAAAAAGCAAATTGAAGGCAGCTCCCCAGTCTTGGTAGGCTCTGAGGACATCAGCAAGGGAGCTAAAACCCATTGCCCTCATCCATTCCTTTTGTGACTGATGAATTGGATTCAAGCACAATACTTTATAATTATCCCTATTAAATTCTAGCCTGTTAGAGTCAACCCATTGTTCTAGCCTGTCAGAATCTCTTTGGGTTTTGATTCTGGCTTCATAGCTGAAGATTAATAACTAAGTTGCACAGTGATTTTTTTTCACAACGATAACTCTGTGTCTTCACAAAATTTAAATCCTTTTCACTGTAAAATGAACACATAAGCTCCCAAAGGTTCCTCAAAAGATTCGCATCAAGAATGTTAGAAAAAAGCAAGGAGTAATAAAATATAAAACCCACTACCTAGCCAAGTTTCTTACTGTTGGAGTGGAATTTACAAATAAACAATGGATCTGAGATGGAGATATCAATATGAACTCATGTTTAACTTAACAAACACAGTTAGGTACTGTCTTAGGCTGGGTTCTCTACAGAAGCAAAACCAGTAAAGCGTATAAATATATATAGAGAGAGAGATTTATATCAAGGAAATGGCTCATATGGTTGTAGAGGCTGTAACATCACAAGTCCATGGATCAGGATAGAGGTTTCTCCTGATTCATGTTGCCACAGGGGCTGGCAAACCCAAGATCGGCAGATCAGGGAGCAGAGCTCTTACTCATAGGCTGTGAACATCTACAAATCCCAAGACTGGCAGGCAAGACCACAGGTAAGCTGCTAGCTCAAGTCCCAAGAACCGGAGGTCAGATGAACAGGAGCCAGCTGCAGGATCCAGAACAAGCAAAAGCCCCTGAGCCCTACCAGAATGTCCGCCCACACTAGATGCAGGCCACACACCTCCCCTTCGGTCCATTGGCTACTCAGAGCAGATCCCATCATGGGGGTGATCACATATTTAATCTCAACAGGGAAGTGACCACAACATCACACAACTGCCAAAACACCGAGAATTGTGGCCTGGCCAAGTTGACACACAATCTTAACCATCACAGTCCTCCCATTGTCAGTTTGCACCTGTACACATCTCCTTAAACCATACATAATCTCTGAATAAAAACAATTATAAAGTCATACTTGCTCCTACCATGATACAACACACACACATACAACTGAAAATGCACTAGCCCTGTTTACATGTTGTATTTTGTAAGAGAGGAAAACAAAAATATTTGATGCACATATACAAAAACAAAATATAACAATTACAGTCCTCATTTCTGCAACTGATCATGTGGCCATAACTGGTATTTAGAACTACCTTCTTCCACCACTTATTCCATATTCCCTTTGCCCTCCGCAAGCACCTCAGCTGGTCGTGGCTCTTTGCCTGGTGGGGTGACCCAAACCTTCATTCCTAAAGGGCCTGGGCCATTAGTGTTATCGTTAGGTGCCATTGAGTTGGTTCCGACTCATAGTGACCCTGTGTACAACAGAACAAAACACTGCCTGGTCACGTGCCATCCTCACAACCGTTGTTATGCTTAAGAACATTATTGCAGCCACTGTGTCAATCCAGCTCATTGAGGGTTTTCCTCTTTTTCGCTGACCCTCTACTTTACCAAGCATGATGTCCTTCTCCAGGGACTGATTCCTCCTCATTGACCAAAGTATATGAGATGTGGTCTTGCCATCCTTGCTTTTAAGGAACATTCTGGTTATACATCTTCCAAGACAGATTTGTTCATTCTTTTGGCACAGAGCTTTTGGCAGTCCATGGTATATTCAATATTTTCCTCCAACACGACGATTCAAAGGCATCAATTCTCTTTGGTCTTTTTTATTCATCACCCAGCTATCACATGCATAGGAGGTGATTGAAAACACCATGGCTTGGGTCAGGAGCACCTTAGTCTTTAAGGTGACATCTTTGCTTTTCAACACTTTAAAGAGGCCTTTTGCAGCAGATTTGCCCAATGCAGTGCATCTTTTGATTATTTGACTGCTGCTTCTGTCGGTGTTGATTGTGGATCCAAATAAAATGAAATCCTTGACAACTTCAGTCTTTTCCCCATTTATTATGATGTTGCTTATTGGTCCAGTTGTGGGGATTTTTGTTTTATTTGTGTTGAGGTGTAGTCCATACTGAAGGCTGTGATCTTCGATCTTCATCAGTAAGCGCTTCAAGTGCTCTTCGCTTTCAGCAAGCAAGGTTGTGTCATCTGCATAATGCAGGTGTTAAGGAGTCTTTCTTCAATCCCAATGCCCCATTCTTCTTCGTATAGTCCAGCTCCTGAGATTCTTTGCTCAGCACACAGATTGCATAGGCATGATGAAAGAATGCAACACTGACACACGCCTTTCCTAACTTTAAACCATACAATATCCCCTTGTTCTGTTTGAACAACTGCCCTCGAGGGTCATTAGTAGTCATGTCGGAATTGGGTTGCTGTACTTTCCCATTGACTCTAATCACAGGCCGTGGTAGTACTAAGCAACGCCCTAAGGGATACCCTGCATTCCAGACATACTCTTCTTTACCTCCATTATGTAATATCAATCTTATTTCTTCCTGGTAATCAGGATCAGTCACACCAGCTAGTATGGTAACTCCTTTCCTTGCCTGTTGATTCAGAGGAATAAGGAGTCCAAAGTGGTTAGGCGGCGTTCTTAGCTTCCAGTTCAATGGAATTAGCGATGTGTCTCCAGGTGGGAGCTTTCCTCCCTTTAGAACTAAGACCTCTAGACCTGCAGAGCATAAGGTTACGGGAACAGGAAGCAAAACTTTTGGGACCGGGTAACTAAGGGTAATAGTAAATGATGTCACTCCCATTTCCACCCCTTGATTCCTGGACCCATGAATCCAGGCTATGGGAGGTACAGCACCATATATTGGATACTGGTTTACAGCATATGCAGCCTCCTGGAGAAAATTGCCCCAACCCTGCAAGGTATTTCCATCTAACTGGTGCCATAATTGTGTCTTTAGAAGGCCATTCCATCATTCTGTCAAGCCAGCTGCTTCCGGATGATGGGGAACATGGTAAGACCAGTGAATTCCATGAACATGGGCCCACTGCTGCACTTCATTTGCTACGAAGTGAGTCCTTTGATTTGAGGCAATGCTATGTAAGGTACCATGGCAGTGAATAAAGCATTCTGTAAGTCCATGGATTGTAGTTTTGGCAGAAGCGTTGTGTGCAGGGAAGGCAAGTCCATATCCAGAATAAGTGTTTATTCCCGTAAGAACAAAATGGTGCCCTTTCCATGATGGAAGTGGTCCGATGTAATCAATTTGCCATCAGGTTGCTGACTGATCACCTTGAGAGATGGTGCCACATGGGGGACTCAGTGTTGGTCTCTGCTGCTGGCAGATTGGGCACTCAGCAGTGGCTGTAGCCAAGTCAGGCTTGGTGAGTGGAAGTCCCCGTTGCTGGGCCCATGCATAATCTCTATCCCTGCCCCCATGGTCACTTTGTTCACGAGCCCATTGAGTGGTGACAGGAGTAGCTGGGGAAAGAGGGTGACTGGTTTCCACAGAACGCATCATCCTATCCACTTGATTGTTAAAATCCTCCTCTGCTGAGGTCATCCTTTGGTGACCTCCAGTTCTTGGGACTTGAGCTAGCAGCTTACCTGCAGTCTTGCCTGCTAGTCTTGGGATTCATCAATCTTCACAGCCTGTGAGCAAGAACTCTGCTTCCTGATCTGCTGATCTTCGGTTAATCAGCCCCTACAGCTACATGAATCAGGAGAAAACCTTGTCCTGACCCACGGACTTGGGATGTTACAGCCTCTACAATCACTTGAGCCATTTCCTTGATATAAATCTGTATATATTTATTTATATACACACACACACATTTTACTGGTTTTGCTTCTCTAGAGAACCCAGCCTAAGACATTTGGTACTAAGAGTGGGGTAATCACATATCAAATCTCAACAGGGAAGTGACCACAACATCACACAACTGCTAAAACACCGAGAATCATGGCCCAACAAAGTTGACACATAATCTTAACCATCACAGGTCCATATAGAAATATTTATAGATCTGTATATGTACACTATACACATAGGCATTTCTGTGCTTTGTCAGCTGAGAGGGCCTAAAATAAAGACACCCCAGTAGGAACAAGCACACCCAGCACCTAGATCTTGGTTTCTAATATCATTCTCCAATAAAAGAAACCAGGACTGTTGTAAGAAATGGCTGATTCTAGATTTGGGACAGGAAATACACAAGATTAAGTAGAAGTATCTCGTAGTGCCAGAAAGTAAAGAAGCCTAAGAAAAAGAAAATACCCACATTGGTGGGGTTATGTCAAAGGAGCACAAGAGCCAACTGAAAGAGCTCCCAATGGCCAAAGCTGGAACAACTTGAAGAATACAACCAATAAAGTAATATTGGATTATTACCCAAAGTATAAAATGTATATCTGACCCCATACTGATATAAATGAATGATTGACTAAGTTAACAAATGGAAGAGAAGAGATAAATCTCTGCAGAAGAATTCCAAACTCCGTCCTCAAGAAGTGGGAGTAGAACTCTTCATTCCTTAGATGGGGCTGGGTGTAGTGACTTCCTTCCAAAGAGTACAGTAGAAAAGGGTCGGGGGCGGTGAGTAACTTTACAGTAGAGAAACATGACAAGACTACCTCAGCCAGGTGATCAAGGTCAACATCAACACTCCTAAATCATGTTGGTAGCACAGTATACCCTTGATATGGTATGATGAAATGGACACTTTACCTCTGTGATCTTCCTCCCAAAAACCCATAACCCTAGTGTTATTATGAGAAAATCATCAGACATTCCTATCCTACAAAAATATCTCATAACACTCCTCAAAATTGGCAAGGCCATCAAAAACAAGGAGAGTCTGAGAAACTGCCACTGCCAAGAGGAGCCTAAGGAGACGTGATGGCTAAATGTAGTATGGGATCCTAGATGACTTCCTGGGACAGAAGAAAGACATTAGATAAAAACTAAGGAAATCTGAATAAAGTATGGAGTTCAGTGCGTAATAATGTATCAGTATGGGTTTATTAAATGTAGCAAATGTACCATACCAATGTAAGATGTTAATAATAGGGAAAATTGGGTGTGGAGTATGTGGGAACTCCCTGGACCAGCTTCTCAATTTTTCTATAAATCCAAAACTATTTAAAAAAAAATAAAGTCTATTAAAAGAAAAAGAAAATCACTACCAATTTTGATACTTGAAAGTGTTAACATCAATTATCTGGAAAATGTATTTGTTAGAAAACTTTATTCGTTTATGATGATGAATAAGTGAGGCGTTGCTGAATCGTCTCTGCCTCTCTGAGCAAGTTAATGTTTCTAGGAGAAGAAGAGAGGGGAGAGAAGGGAGGGAATAGGGGAAAGAGAGAGTGTGTGTGTGTGCGTGTTCGCGCATAAACGAGAAATGGTGAGCTCTACGTTGTTAAAACCTTGGAGTGAAACTTAATCTAATTTGTAAGCAGTTCCACTAGAGACGTGCGAGGATATTTTTTTGTTGTTGTTGTTATTAAAGAGAAAAACTAGTTTCAAGCGTTATTAAGTTTTTTTCCCTCCCAGAAGCTAAGAAAACCATCTGTGAGAACCTGTTTGCGTGTTTGTTTTCTACAGTAAAATGCAAAATACTTCTTCCTGTTAGTGGATTATACCATATGTCTCTCCCTGTTACAAAATCAGCATGTTTATTAATGAGCCCAATCAGAGGCAAAGATTTAGAAAGATTTAAGGGATGGAATTTTCCGTTCAATATTTTAGCAAAAGAAACTTCTGGTTAGACATCGTTGTTGTGCTTGGAAAACAGAAGCTTTGTTTTTGCTTTGAAATCCGCTTCTTTGGCAGGGGAGAGAGCAGAAGGAGAGGCCTTTGAAAATTTTTTGTAAAAAAGAAAAAAAAAATCTACATTTTAAAAATGGCCCTTCCTGCCTGATGATCCCCTACTGATTTAGATGCACGGTTTATATGTGATTAATATTTAATTTGATCAGTTTCATTTTTCTAGACAGACTAATTAAAGCGCTTGATGGCCCAAATCCCCTGTATCTAAATGCAGTGACAGGCCTATGGGCTTCCTGGAGTTATAGGAAGTAACTAAAGTTGTTTCAGCCATATTGGCAATGCAGCCCAAGGTACCCATAATAGACACATCTGAATTTCCCAGCTCAAACACTTCCCTAGAAGAAGTCCTAGTGACCATCTGAAAATCAGGTGGATTGGTGGCAGTAGACGTGGCGTAGTGTATCAGAAGGAAAGAAACATGACTTAGCGCTCACAAGTCTGTGGTTCAGGTACTGGTGTTGTCACACCCTAGGCATGAGGTGTGAGCCAATGACTTTCTCTCTCCTGGCCCTAGTTTTCCCATGTGATAAATGGGGATATCAGCTCTGCCCTAGAACAAGTGAGAACAGGAAGGAGGGTTGAGCATCTTTGATAACTATAGAAAGAACCATTTTAAATGTGGTGACATGGGCTGAGGCAGGGTAGGTAGAGCTGAATATTTGCAAACTAATGATCTTTGAAAATAATTTATAAGGCTGTATTGGAAGACCTTGTGGAAGGCCTTTTGACCATTCGACTAACCCATCTTTGAAGTGGGCACTTATCCCCAACCCAACCAATGGCTTTCTGTGGCCAAAGAGGACAAAGGCATGTTACGTCAGGAGTGAGAATAGCTACAGCCATTGAGTGTGCTATGTAAGAGGTTGTTTTACCTACTATATAATCTCCTGTAAAGCTCATTAGTAATCTATGTGGTATGAGCATTATTGTGCATGTTTTATAGATTCAGGCATTGAGTCTCAGAAAGGATAGGTAAGATGACCTCCATGAAGAGTGGCGCCAAGAGCTTATCCCAAGCCTAGTCTGGTTCTACAGCTTACCACAGAGCCCCAGCCCCCCAAACACCCTGCAAACACATACACATGTACCAGCATCCCACATGCCCTCAAGGAGGACTCTTTGACCTTTCTACGCCAGATACCCTGGCTCTCCTCAGATTACGCTCTTACCTCTGTGGGATTGTTTCACCAGAGGAGCCAGGCTGGAGGTAGAGGGACAGGGTGCTTAGCAACAAAGTCCACTTGCCTGTGCAGCTGGGCCAGAGAGAAGTCCGGGGCTACAAAGGCTGAGAAACAGGAGCCAGGGTTGTGCAGCTGATTAAGGCAGCCGGCCTTCCCACTGGATCTGAACACTGGGTTCCCAGGTGACAGCCGGGGGCAGCCCAGATGGACAGTGATTAGCTGTCATGTTGGACAGTGGCCTCAGGTGATGAGAGTGTCGTGCCGCAGAGGCCTGGGCTGAAGCCTCGAGCCCGTGCTAATTGACTTTGCTCTGTTCCTCTGCTGCAGAATTTTGACTTCACTTCAGCAATATTGGCTGGTTCCTATCATCGGGTGCCAGGCATCTGAGCTAGACATTGTGAATGCAGAGATGGATGAAACGTTCCCTTACCTGGTAAAGAGACAAGCATGAACAGATCAGGGGCATTCGTTATGACAGACACTAGAGTAGAAAGACCAGAGGGGCAGACAGCAGACGGATTGCTGAAAGTGACTGGTTAGAGCAGCACCAGTCCCTCTTCCTAGCCACAAAGCACTCAAACCAAAGACCCTGCTGGAGGAGGAGTTCCTGTGAGCTCACAGAGCAGCGTTTCTTTAACTCCTCCAAGGAATAGTAAGAGGTCAAACTTAAAAAAGGATCCCACAAACAAGTAAGTTCAGGAAATAGTGGGTAAGGTAAGTGAGACACATTGGTTGTTTTTAACTGCAGAACTTCCCAACTTTGAGTCTGCCATACACACTTTGTGAATGTCCCAAGGGGAGTCATAGGTCTCCAGGGTTTTGACTCGGGAACCTTTTCCACAGAGTATTTCCTTGGCCCTATGTCCCTTGGACCTGTAGTCCTGGCAGTTTCCTGTCTGGAGCTAAGAGTCTGAGAAGTGGCATTTCAGTAACCATGTAGCCTTAAACCAAACAAAAACCAAACCCATTGCTGTCAAGTCAATTCGGACTCATAGGAACCCTATAGGACAGAGTAGAACTGCCCCATAGCATTTACAAGGAGTGGCTGGTAGATTCCAACTGTTGACCTTTTGGTTAGCAGCCAAGCTCTTAACCACTCTACCCCCAGGGCTCTGAGGTAGCCGTAGGCAGTCTTTTTACCTTCTCTGACCCAGTTTCCTTATCTAGAAAAATGGCATCTGCCTGTTTCTCAGGGCTGTTATGAAATAATATATGGGAAAGCAGTTTTTATCAGTACAGGCTATGATCGTAATTTCTGGATAGTGACAATAGTAGTTACCATCAAATCTTTCAGGCCGGAGTTGTTGGGCTGCTCTGAGGCTGTGACCTCTCCCCTTTCCTGAAACTCTCCTGCCTTTATCATCTTTATCTACGTCTCTGGGCTACTTTTTGTGACTATTCCTTAAATTAAATGTTGGTATCCTCGAGACGTCGCGCCAGGATTTCCATCTGGACGTCCTGTTACCACCTCAAACCCAGCATCGTTACATCTGGCTGTTTCTCATTGCCCACACACCGCGCCCCTCTGTGACTAGGTATCACTTTTGTACTGGAATGCCCACCCCACTGTTGCTCTGGTGAACTCCTGCCTATCCTTTAAAACAATGTAAACATCTCCTCCTTGCTGACATCCTCCTCTGTGTGCTCAGGGAACTTGGCATCTACATCTACCATATTGAGTATCCCATTGGTTACTTGTGGGGGGTTGTGAAGTGAAGGACTCTGTCCTATTCTCCTTTAAATTGCCATCACTGAGTGGAGTGCAGGGCCCTGGGCAAGCCTGTGAAGCTGGATGTGTCTCTCTTATTCTAGTCATGCCTGTGCAACAGAGGGCGTTTCATCTTTAATGCCACAGCTGGCTTTGCACCAGAGGCCCCAGCCTGCCGCTGCACGGGTGTGTTCTCTTACCTGCTTGTTAGAGCTTGCATGTACCCCCAAGCTGAAGACCCCTGGAGGCTGCAGAGGGTCTGCAGCCAGCCCTTGGCCCTCAGCCAGCCAGTCCGCCCATCCTGCAGCTCGACTGGTGGAGGTGAGAAAGAGGCGCCCGCCCCCCTCCCGGGCCTGGCCGAGGCGTGTTGTTATTCTGGCGGCATCGCCGAGCTTGTTACCGAGCACATGCTTTGCAGATTAGCCTGTTTGTATAGCCAATCGAACATGTGCTCCATTAAAAATTAAAGCATCCTGTTTTCAGGATGGAGCAGGAGACATCAGCTGCCACCATGTAGCAGACATGCAAAGCCCCAGAGCCCATTACTGTAGGTTACAGCAAATGTTAATCAGTGCCAGCGAGTTAAATAATGCAGTTTGTGCAGATGGCAGCCACTACCTCTCCTCACAGATGTGTCCTCAGTCCCCGAGGTTGCCGTATCACAGGCGCTGTCGAGAGCAGTCAGCTCAGATGCTGACTGACGGTATTACCTTTTGTGTCCATGTGCATCCAGCAGCAGCTGAGGGGCGATGACGCCGGGCTCTCCTTCCGGCAGCCCTTCCAGAAGCTGGAGCAGGGGCTTGGCGTGAGGCTCAGAGGAGAGCAGAAATATGTCACGAAATGGCCAGGAAGACCCAAAGTGGAGCTCGGCCGTCTGCGCTGTGAAATCTTTCCCAAGCCAGCTGCCGCCAGGGAAGAACGTCAGGCCAGGTGTGTTGGGGGTGGTGTTCCCACCCCAGCCCTTTCCTGCTTCCTGGTTGCTGGCAGGAAGGAATTCGACATGTGTTCCTCTTCCCTGGCCTCCAGTGCAGGGACGCACCACTGTATCAGAAGTCAGAGTTTCTGCCGTGCACAGGGCCTGATCTTGAGCTGCAAACCATTGTTCCCAAAGCCCAAGAACTAGACCCTCTGGTCCATGGGCTGCTACCATCAGACCCCTGAACAGGCAGTCTGTAAAATGTAAGTGACAAGTTGCCATTGCAAAATGTGCAGTAAGAAGTAACCTATTGTAGCAGAAAAGACGAAGTGTAACTGGCCTGGTTCTTCGCTCTTGTAGTTCTCTCCCACACCTGTAGGGGGACCCTCAGTGAAGGGCCACATTCACTGACTGTGACACATTGATCCCTGGGGGTATGACGTTTTAATCACCGTCGGTGACATAGACCATTACAGACCCCCATGGAGGTCACCCTCCGTTATCAAGAGAAGATGAAACATAAGCTTTAGGAGATCAAGTATGGAAATTCTTAACCGGAGAAGCAGGAAGCGTTCTCTTGATAGAGCTAACTGTTTTTGCTTAAAGGTATGAGCGTCAACTTTCTGGAAGATACTGTAGTACACCCCTTTCCTGAGTGTCTTCAAACATGTGAGGAGATAATGTAGCCACGGGAAAAACAGTAAAAAGTCTATTCATCTTCATTCTAGATTGCCATACTCTGCTGTATTCTTCCTTCCCAGGTGGGGCCAGTTGCATGTTGTGATTGTAATGTGTTGCTGTGTACAAGCACACTTGTAGAAATGAGACACAGGGGCAGAGATCTTCATGATTTTCTTTTTTATCTTTCATCTACCTAATACCCACCCCATTACCCAGTGCCATCGAGTCGATTCCGACTCATAGCGACCCTGTAGGATAGAGTAGAACTGCCCCACATAGTACCTAAATATAAATACATTGTTCCTCGTTCATCTTAAAAATGCTGCTTTGAAGGTCATACCACAGAGTTTACCACTTCTAGCCCTTCTTATCTACCATTCTCCCCATCGTTTGTTAAAGATCTTAGCCCCTGCCTCACCACTTGCTTTCCGTGAAGATCCCTGCCATCATCTCCATGACTCCAGCATTCAGGTGGGCAGTCCATCTGCACCCTAGTACCCTCGGTCCTGACCTCCTCGCCTCCAGTGGTCTTTTCCTCCGTCGCACTTCAGCCACCCCTTCCCATGGCCATACTCGGCATCTTGTCACTACCAGTAATGGTGCCAATTTCAAAATCAGCGGAAGCAGGGAGGTCAAGGGAGCCAGAGTCCAGGTGCTCAGGCCTCCACAGGCTTCGCATTACACTGAGAACAAAGGGCCTTGTCGTGGTCTCCCAAGTCCTGTAATCTGACCCCTACCTACTGCTCTGACTTCATCTCCAACCCCTTTGCTCCAGTCAGTCTGGCTTTAGGCCTCTCTTTCCAAGAAGCCACGCTAATTTGCACCCAGGACAGTGCCTGGAATTTAATAGAGGTGGAGACTCAACTAGTGTTTGCTGAAAGAACGAATGGATGAATAGAAAAATAGCAAATTATGAATTAGAGATCTTGAAGCCATGTTTTCTGAACTGTTGAAATAACTATAAATGCTTACATGGACAAGAGCAGATTTGAGGAATACAATGACTTTTTGAAATATTGCACTTCCTTAAAATCCTTTTAAGTGGAAGAGATTATACTCACCTTGGGGCACATCTAGGTCCCTGACTAGTGCAGACTGTTTGTGCTCGGCGGCTAACCTAAGGTTGGCGGTTCAAACCAACCGCAGGTACCGCCCAGCAGCACCGAGGAAAGAAGGGCTGGCCAGCTTCTTCCGGAAAGATTCCAAACCCATTGCCGTTGTGTTGGTTCTGACTCATGGCAACCTCGTATGTCACAGACTAGAGCTGAGCTCCGTAGGGTTTTCCGGGCTGTAATCTCTGCAGAAGCAGACCAGAAGGCCTTTCCCCCACAGAGATGCTGGATAGGTAAGTTTGAACCTTTTGGTCAGCGGCCGAGCACTTAACCATTTACACTGCCCAGGGACTTTTCCATAAAGATTACAGCCAAGAAAACCCTAAAGAGCAGTTCTACTCTGTAACAGATGGGGTTACCATGCTTTGGAAGTGACGACAACAGGCTTGGTTTAGTTTTGGTGGGGTATCTCGATATCTAAGCATAGAGCTAGGAAAGGTGAGTTGAAACTAGACGGAGGCAGAAAACTCTTTCTTATATTAAGCTAGAATCTAAAAGTGGAACTCTGCAAAGAAGAGACCGGCAGCCTAAGGAGAGAGCGAGCTTGTCATCATCACCAGGCAGAGAGCTACAAGCCCCTTGACAGGATATCGTGCGAGGGGTTGTCAGTGAAGATTGGACTAAACGATGCTTAATCCCTTGCAGTGATGGAATTCTCTGGAATAAAGATGGAAATTTTAAGAAACTGAACTCTAACTGCTAAATGTTGAAATGAAGGAAGTACAGTAGCTATTTCCAAAGCAGCAAGAGATTTTTTTATGCTAGGAGATGTCTTTGAGTCATCCCACCTGTATTTATTATTTTCAGTGACGTGCCGTTTCTCTGTCAAGCTCTGTTTTTTGACAGTTTTTATAAGAAGAAAAAGTTATTAGATCTCATCGGCCTGCCTTCATGGGATCGGCATCTCATTCAGGACACTGTCCTGTTAAGATAGTATTCGTGTTTCCTGGCGCATCCGTGATGTGTTTGGGTAAAGAATGAAGAGAAGCGCTCAGCTTTGGGGAGCAGGGCTTGGAACGGGTCCCGTTGTATTCTTGCAAATGGGCTATCTCATGCCCCACCTGCAGAACTGAAAATCATAGAGAAGAGATGGAAATTGAGAAACGGGGGGACATTGTTTGCTCCTGTAATTATAGCGACAAAGTGGGCTGCGTATCTGTGTCCCTCAGTAAAACAGGTGTTCTGCCCCTTAAAATGGTAATTACAGACTATTTCAGATCGATGATCTTCACTTACTTCATATCACAGTAGCATTTCTTTCCAGCTTTAACCACCCTGTCATATAGAGAGCTTGCTCACCCTTGAAAAAAATCAAAATTGTATATGGATTTTCTGAAAAAAGCCCCCTTTCGGGATGTGTTTTGTAGTTAGTTTCAAAATGTAATATCCTGAGGAAGATTAGGTTCGCTTTTTATTTTAATAGAAAATTTAAAAAAAGTGAAATCACTGTGCAATGAGTGATTTTACCTCCATTAGCCTGATGTCTCCATGGTTTCACTGAGGTCACCAGTAGATTCTTTTTCTTGCATGATTTCATCCGCTGTCAGTTCCGTTGATATCATGTAATTCATTCGGAGCTGTGATTTTTAAAAGACATGACTATAGGCACCCAGGGAGTTTGGGGGAAGTTGATTTGGATGGTTATAGGGTGTCAGACTGCCTCCATCTTCCTCATCCCCAGGGTCAGAAGGGTCACCGATGGCTTGCACATGATCTGTGATGCTCTCGTGGTTATTCACGGCCGGGTTTTTATACCCAGCACATAAAAGTATCTCCGCAGCTTCTTTATTATCGTCTTTTGAAAGACCATGCCTTGCCTGTGGGGTATGCAGTTCCGTTGACGACTTAGATTACAGGCTATATGTTACACCTCTTGTTTAGCACCAACAGTAGCCCCTTTCGAGAAGGCTTTATTACAAGCTTACTCCCTTAATATATTCACCATTGGGCTTTGATTACAGTAATGCAGTGTGTTTATGTTTGCATATATAGAGAGTGTCATTCAGGAAATCATTTGAAAATCATTTGTTAAACACCAACTATATGCATCTTGTTAGGTGGTTTTAAAGGAATTAGAAATTCTCTGCCCTTGAACTTGAATAAATGCTTGAGACCTGTGGACGTACCTAGAAAAGTGGCTCTTAAATGTGTTTTTTGAGTAGGAGGATAATTTTTAAATGTTAAACATAAATTTACAACCCTACATAGTGATAGTTGTGCCTCTTACCATCTTGGGATTTCAAAAATACAAAACGCATATACTGAAATATGTGTGTACAAAATGATAAAATGTCTGGGATTTGTTTCAGAATTCTCTGGAAAGGTGGGGGAGCCTGAATGGGTGAGGTACAGATGAAACAAGAGTGGCCATGAGTTGATATTGTTGAAGCTGGGTGATGATGGTACATGGGCGGGGGGAAGGATGGAGTCATTATACAGTTTTCTTTTTTATATATGTTTGAAATTGTCCATAATAAAAAAAAATACATAGGAATAAAATTCATTTACTATGAATTCAGCTATGCTTTTAAGAGATGTATTTTAATACTCTCCGAAGCATGTGTACACATTTGAAAAATATTAATAGTTACCTGAGAGAAGCATATGATTTATTGAGACTACAGCAGAGCTTGGTACTCGTGGACTCTGGAAGCCCTTCGCTGTAACTCAGAGTACAACAGATAAGCAAGTTCAAGGCAGTTTGGGAGGAGACTATTCCAAGTGACCTGAACTTTGACTATAACCTAAAACCAAAGCCATTGCCGTCGAGTCGATTCCGACTCATAGCAACCCTATAGGTCAGAGTAGAACTGCCCCGTAGGATTTCCAAGGAGCACCTGGTGGATTCGAACTGCCGACCTTTTGGTTAGCAGCCGTAGCTTTTAAACACTATGCCACCAGGGGTTTCTAACCTTGACTATAGGGGCACGCATTTAGTTTTGTTTAATTTACTGTTGCTATATTGCTGGAAAAGGACATCACGTTTGGTAAAGTAGAGGGTCAGCGAAAGCGAGGGAAACCCCAATGAGATGAGCTGACACAGTAGCCCCAACAATGGACTGAGACATATCACCGATCGTAAGGATTGCACAGGACCGGACAACATTCCATTCTTCTATCCGTTGGGTCGCCATGAGTCAGAGGCAACTAACAACAAGTATTGCCTAGACAAGGTGGCATCCCACGGAGGAAAACAGCGCTGCCGCGAACGCAGTGGTGATATTTCACATGATGTGTGTGATGCTCAGGCAGGATGGAAAGTCTTGAATAGGAAACAAATAACCTGAACCGTTCAGAAATGAAGAAGCCACCAAATAATAGCAGTTTTACTCTAATTAAACCTCTGTTAAATTTGCTCTTGGCTAACTGTCACCAGTGCCAAATTACCAGTGACTTCCTTTTTTGGGTCTCAGTCCTGCTGACCTCTTCCGTGTGTCTCCTGGCCAATTAGAATTTAAAACGTCTACATTGTATTTCAATTCCTTTGAAGACTGGAGAGGAAAAGTGTTTGCTGTCTTTGTGCCGGCCGGCTGATCTTCACTGGGACCACGACTTTATTTCCCTGAAATGCGTGGACTTCGAAAGCATGCATATGATATTCTTCTTTTTTTTTTTTTTTTATAACTTTTATTAAACTTCAAGTGAACGTTTACAAATCCAATCAGTCTGTCACATATAAGTTTACATACATCTCACTCCCTACTCCCACTTACTCTCCCCCTCTTGAGTCAGCCCTTTCAGTCTCTCCTTTCTTGACAATTTTGCCTGCTTCCCTCTCTCTCTATCCTCCCATCCCGCCTCCAGACAAGAGTTGCCAACACAATCTCAAGTGTCCACCTGATATAATTAGCTCACTCCTCATCAGCATCTCTCTCCCACCCGCTGACCAGTCCCTTTCATGTCTGATGAGTTGTCTTCAGGGATGGTTCCTGTCCTGTGTCAACAGAAGGTCTGGGGAGCATGGCCGCTGGGATTCCTCTAGTCTCAGTCAGACCATTAAGTTTGGTCTTTTTATGAGAATTTGGGGTCTGCATCCCACTGATCTCCTGCGCCCTCAGGGGTCCTCTGCTGTGCTCCCTGTCAGGGCAGTCATCGATTGTGGCCGGGCACCAACTAGTTCTTCTGGTCTCAGGATGATGTAGGTCTCTGGTTCATGTGGCCCTTTCTGTCTCTTGGGCTCTTAGTTGTCGTGTGGCCTTGGTGTTCTTCATTTTCCTTTGCTCCAGGTGGGATGAGACCAATTGCTGCATCTTAGATGGCCGCTTGTTAGCATTTAAGACCCCAGACGCCACATTTCAAAGTGGGATGCAGAATGATTTCATAATAGAATTATTTTGCCAATTGACTTAGAAGTCCCCGCAAACCATGTTCCCCAGACCCCCGCGCTTGCTCCGCTGGCCTTTGAAGCATTCATTTTATCCCGGAAACTTCTTTGCTTTTGGTCCAGTCCAATTGAGCTGACCTTCCATGTATTGAGTGTTGTCTTTCCCTTCACCTAAAGCAGTTCTTATCTACTGATTAATCAATAAAAAACCCTCTCCCACCCTCCCTCCCTCCCCCCCTCGTAACCACAAAAGTATGTGTTCTTCTCAGGTTTACTATTTCTCAAGATCTTATAATAGTGGTCTTATACAATATTTGTCCTTTTGCCTCTGACTAATTTCGCTCAGCATAATGCCTTCCAGGTTCCTCCATGTTATGAAATGTTTCAGAGATTCGTCACTGTTCTTTATCGATGCGTAGTACTCCATTGTGTGAATATACCACAATTTATTTACCCATTCATCCGTTGATGGACACCTTGGTTGCTTCCAACTTTTTGCTATTGTAAACAGAGCTGCAATAAACATGGGTGTGCATGTATCTGTTTGTATGAAGGCTCTTGTATCTCTAGGGTATATTCCTAGGAGTGGGATTTCTGGGTTGTATGGTAGTTCTATTTCTAACTGTTTAAGATAACGCCAGATAGATTTCCAAAGTGGTTGTACCATTTTACATTCCCACCAGCAGTGTATGAGAGTTCCAATCTCTCCGCAGCCTCTCCAACATTTATTATTTTGTGTTTTTTGGATTAATGCCAGTCTAGTTGGTGTGAGATGGAATCTCATCGTAGTTTTAATTTGCATTTCTCTAATGGCTAATGATCGAGAGCATTTTCTCATGTATCTGTTGGCTGCCTGAATATCTTCTTTAGTGAAATGTGTGTTCATATCCTTTGCCCACTTCTTGATTGGGTTGTTTGTCTTTTTGTGGTTGAGTTTTGACAGAATCATGTAGATTTTAGAGATCAGGCGCTGGTCGGAGATGTCATAGCTGAAAATTCTTTCCCAACCTGTAGGTGGTCTTTTTACTCTTTTGGTGAAGTCTTTAGATGAACATAGGTGTTTGATTTTTAGGAGCTCCCAGTTATCGGGTTTCTCTTCATCATTTTTGGTAATGTTTTGTATTCTGTTTATACCTTGTATTAGGGCTCCTAGGGTTGTCCCAATTTTTTCTTCCATGATCTTTATCGTTTTAGTCTTTATGTTTAGGTCTTTGATCCACTTGGAGTTAGTTTTTGTGCATGGTGTGAGGTATGGGTCCTGTTTCATTTTTTTGCAAATGGATATCCAGTTATCCAGCACCATTTGTTAAAAAGGCTATCTTTTCCCCAGTTAATTGACACTGGTCCTTTGTCAAATATCAGCTGCTCATACGTGGATGGATCTATGTCTGGGTTCTCAATTCTGTTCCATTGGTCTATGTGTCTGTTGTTGTACCAATACCAGGCTGTTTTGACTACTGTGGCTGTATAATAGGTTCTGAAGTCAGGTAAAGTGAGGCCTCCCACTTTCTTCTTCTTTTTCAGTAGTGCTTTGCTTATCCGGGGCTTCTTTCCCTTCCATATGAAATTGGTGATTTGTTTCTCTATCCCCTTAAAATATGACATTGGAATTTGGATCGGAAGTGCGTTAAACGTATAGATGGCTTTTGGTAGAATAGACATTTTTACTATGTTAAGTCTTCCTATCCATGAGCAAGGTATGTTTTTCCACTTAAGTATGTCCTTTTGAATTTCTTGTAGTAGAGCTTTGTAGTTTTCTTTGTATAGGTCTTTTACATCTTTGGTAAGATTTATTCCTAAGTATCTTATCTTCTTGGGGGCTACTGTGAATGGTATTGATTTGGTTATTTCCTCTTCGGTGTTCTTTTTGTGGATGTAGAGGAATCCAAGTGATTTTTGTATGTTTATTTTATAACCTGAGACTCTGCCAAACTCTTCTATTAGTTTCAGTAGTTTTCTGGAGGATTCCTTAGGGTTTTCTGTGTATATAATCATGTCATCTGCAAATAGTGATAACTTTACTTCTTCCTTGCCAATCCGGATACGTTTTATTTCTTTGTCTAGCCTAATTGCCCTGGCTAAGACTTCCAACACGATGTTGAATAAGAGCGGGGATAAAGGGCATCCTTGTCTGGTTCCCGTTCTCAAGGGAAATGCTTTCAGGTTCTCTCCATTTAGAGTGATATTGGCTGTTGGCTTTGCATAGATGCCCTTTATTATGTTGAGGAATTTTCCTTCAATTCCTATTTTGGTAAGAGTTTTTATCATGAATGGGTGTTGGACTTTGTCAAATGCCTTTTCTGCATCAATTGATAAGATCATGTGGTTTTTGTCTTTTGTTTTGTTTATGTGATGGATTACATTCATGGTTTTTCTGATATTAAACCAGCCTTGCATACCTGGTATAAATCCCACTTGATCAGGGTGGATTATTTTTTTGATGTGTTGTTGGATTCTATTGGCTAGAATTTTGTTGAGGATTTTTGCATCAATGTTCATGAGGGATATAGGTCTATAATTTTCTTTTTTTGTAATGTCTTTACCTGGTTTTGGTATCAGGGAGATGGTGGCTTCATAGAATGAGTTGGGTAGTATTCCGTCATTTTCTATGCTTTGGAATACCTTTAGTAGTAGTGGTGTTAACTCTTCTCTGAAAGTTTGGTAGAACTCTGCAGTGAAGCCGTCAGTAGTGGTGTTAACTCTTCTCTGAAAGTTTGGTAGAACTCTGCAGTGAAGCCGTCCGGGCCAGGGCTTTTTTTTGTTGGGAGTTTTTTGATTACCATTTCAATCTCTTTTTTTGTTATGGGTCTATTTAGTTGTTCTACTTCTGAATGTGTTAGTTTAGGTAGGTAGTGTTTTTCCAGAAATTCATCCATTTCTTCTAGGTTTTCAAATTTGTTAGAGTACAATTTTTCATAATAATCTGAAATGATTCTTTTAATTTCATTTGGTTCTGTTGTGATGTGGTCCTTCTCATTTCTTATTCGGGTTATTTGTTCCCTTTCCTGTATTTCTTTAGTCAGTCTAGCCAATGGTTTATCAATTTTGTTAATTTTTTCAAAGAACCAGCTTTTGGCTTTGTTAATTCTTTCGATTGTTTTTCTGTTCTCTAATTCATTTAGTTCAGCTCTAATTTTTATTATTTGTTTTCTTCTGGTGCCTGATGGATTCTTTTGTTGCTCACTTTCTATTTGTTCAAGTTGTAGGGACAGTTCTCTGATTTTGGCTCTTTCTTCTTTTTGTATGTGTGCGTTTATTGATAGAAATTGGCCTCTGAGCACTGCTTTTGCTGTGTCCCAGAGGTTTTGATAGGAAGTATTTTCATTCTCGTTGCTTTCTATGAATTTCCTTATTCCCTCCTTGATGTCTTCTATAACCCAGTCTTTTTTCAGGAGGGTATTGTTCATTTTCCAAGTATTTGATTTCTTTTCCCTAGTTTTTCTGTTATTGATCTCTAGTTTTATTGCCTTGTGGTCTGAGAAGATGCTTTGTAATATTTCGATGTTTTGGACTCTGCAAAGGTTTGTTTTATGACCTAATATGTGGTCTATTCTAGAGAATGTTCCATGTGCGCTAGAAAAAAAAGTATATTTTGCAGCAGTTGGGTGGAGAGTTCTGTATAAGTCAATGAGGTCAAGTTGGTTGATTGTTGTAATTAGATCTTCCGTGTCTCTGTTGAGCTTCTTACTGGATGTCCTGTCCTTCTCCGAAAGTGGTGTGTTGAAGTCTCCTACTATAATTGTGGAGGTATCTATCTCGCTTTTCAATTCTGTTAAAATTTGGTTTATGTATCTTGCAGCCCTGTCATTGGGTGCATAAATATTTAATATGGTTATGTCTTCCTGATCAATTGTCCCTTTTATCATTATGTAGTGTCCTTCTTTATCCTTTGTAGTGGATTTAAGTCTAAAGTCTATTTTGTCAGAAATTAATATTGTTACTCCTCTTCTTTTTTGCTTATTGTTTGCTTGATATACTTTTTTCCATCCTTTGAGTTTTAGTTTGTTTGTGTCTCTAAGTCTAAGGTGTGTCTCTTGTAGGCAGCATATAGATGGATCGTGTTTCTTTATCCAGTCTGTGACTCTCTGTCTCTTTATTGGTGCATTTAGTCCATTTACATTCAGGGTAATTATAGATAAATAAGTTTTTAGTGCTGTCATTTTGATGCCTTTTTATGTGTGTCGTTGAAAATTTCATTTTTCCACATACTTTTTTGTGCTGAGACGTTTTTCTTAGTAAATTGTGAGATCCTCATTTTCATAGTGCTTGACTTTATGTTAGTTGAGTCGTTACGTTTTTCTTGGTTTTTATCTTGAGTTATAGAGTTGTTATACCTTTTTGTGGTTACCTTATTATTTACCCCTATTTTTCTAAGTAAAAACCTAACTTGTATTGTTCTATATCGCCTTGTATCACTCTCCATATGGCAGTTCAATGTCTCCTGTATTTAGTCCCTCTTTTTGATTATTTTGATCTTTTACCTATTGACTTCCATGATTCCCTGTTATGTGTATTTTTATTTATTTTTTTTAATTAATCTTAATTTGTTTGTTTTTGTGATTTCCCTATTTGAGTTGATATCAGGGCGTTCTGTTTTGTGACCTTGTGTTGTGCTGATATCTGATATTATTGGTTCTCTGACCAAACAATATCCTTTAGTATTTCTTGTAGCTTTGGTTTGGTTTTTGCAAATTCTCTAAACTTGTGTTTGTCTGTAAATATCTTAATTTCGCCTTCATATTTGAGAGAGAGTTTTGCTGGATATATGATCCTTGGCTGGCAGTTTTTCTCCTTCAGTGTTCTGTATATGTCGTCCCATTCCCTTCTTGCCTGCATGGTTTCTGCTGAGTAGTCAGAACATATTCTTATTGATTCTCCCTTGAAGGAAACCTTTCTTTTCTCCCTGGCTGCTTTTAAAATTTTCTGTTTATCTTTGGTTTTGGTGAGTTTGATGATAATATGTCTTGGTGTTTTTCTTTTTGGATCAATCTTAAATGGGGTTCGATGAGCATCTTGGATAGCTATCCTTTTGTCTTTCATGATATCAGGGAAGTTTTCTGTCAGGAGTTCTTCAACTATTTTCTCTGTGTTTTCTGTCCCCCCTCCCTGTTCTGGGACTCCAATCACCCGCAGGTTATCCTTCTTGATAGAGTCCCACATAATTCTTAGGGTTTCTTCATTTTTTTAAATTCTTTTCTCTGATTTTTTTTCAGCTATGTTGGTGTTGATTCCCTGGTCCTCCAGATGTCCCAGTCTGCATTCTAATTGCTCGAGTCTGCTCCTCTGACTTCCTAGTGCGTTGTCTAATTCTGTTATTTTATTGTTAATCTTTTGGATTTCTACATGTTGTCTCTCTATGGATTCTTGCAACTTACTAATTTTTCCAGTATGTTCTTGAATAATCTTTTTGAGTTCTTCAACAGTTTTATCAGTGTGTTCCTTGGCTTTTTCTGCAGTTATCCTAATTTCATTTGTGATATCATTAAGCATTCTGTAAATTAGTTTTTTATATTCTGTATCTGATAATTCCAAGATTTTATCTTCATTTGGGAAAGGTTTTGATTCTTTTGTTTGGGGGGTTGGAGAAGCTGTCACGGTCTGCTTCTTTAAGTGGTTTGATATGGATTGTTGTCTCCGAGCCATCACTGGGAAACTAGTTTTTCCAGAAAATCCGCTAAAAAAAAAATGCAGTCAGATCCCTATCAGAGTTCTCCCTCTGGCTCAGGCTATTCAGATGTTAATGAAGCCGCCTGGGGAGGGTGGGGGAGGGAACAGAGAGATAGGAGCGTAGCACCTCAGAATATAGCCAGAGTTGCTTGTCTTGCTTGGAATGACTATTATATCTGAGATTCCCGCGGGCGCGTCACCTATGTGTGCTGGTTGTGTGGAGATTGCCCCCGGGGGGTCTGGCCCGCTGGAGTCACGGTCAGATCCTCCGCTTCCAGCCCCACGCCCAGCGTCAAGGCTCCCTTACTGGGACGGTGCACTCTCGGCTCCAAAATCAGTCGCTGCCTCCCGGGGACTTCTCGTCCCTCCAGCCGCGTGGCCGTGCCGCCCTGAGAACCAGTTGAGCCTCCTCCCGGGGTTAGTTCAGATGGGTGGAGCAGGTCCCCGTGCTTGTGCCGTGACCGAGTGTCGCGGCTGGGATGCTGTTCTCCCCGCTCCAATACCAGTCACTGCCTCCCGGGGACTTCTCCTACCGGCTGCGTCCCACGCCGCCCACGCAACCCGGCTGGTCCCCTTCACGGGGTTAGTTCAGGGGGGTGGAGCAACTCTCCGTGTTTATGGCATACCTGCGTCCAGTCCAAATCCCTGCGGGACGGTTCCCCGGCTCAGATGCTGCTCTTTCTGCTCCAAGACCAGTCACTGCCTCCCGGGGACTTCTCCTACCGGCTGCGTCCCATGCCGCCCGTGGAACCGGCTGGTCCCCCTCCCGGGGTTAGTTCAGGGGGGTGGAGCAGCTCTCTGTGCTTGTGCCGTACCTGACTGGTATGCTGGCTCCAGGCTCTGGAAACAATCGCTGCTTCCCCGTATTAGTTCGTTCTCCGTCTCTAAATCTGTGTTTCTTGTTCAGGGTTCGTAGATTGTTATGTATGTGATCGATTCACTTGTTTTTCCGTGTCTTTGTTGTAAGAGGGATCCGAGGTAGCGTCTGCCTAGTCCGCCATCTTGGCTCCGCCATGATATTCTTCTTAATTGACAATAATACATAGTTTTAAAATCTTAGATAGCATGGAATTTGAAGCTCTAGAATGGATCGGCCTTAGGAAAATGTTTCTTTTAAAAAAATTATTAAATATTGGAACACTGTACAAAAAATAACATTGAAATGTTCAATGTGTGGTTCAGCTCTGTTGTTCAGTTAAAGGTTTAACTGATTCCCACTGTTTAAATATCTCTATCTGATCTCTCGTGCTAACTTAGCATGTCTAAAATTTTGAAAACCAGACGAGTGATCAAGGAATTTAAGGAATACTCCTCCAGTGAAGCCAGAAGACTGTTCCTGAGGAGAAAAAAAGGCAGCGTGAAACTTACTTAACCAGAAAGATTTGAGTCAGGTAATCTGCATAGTACATCCACCGGCATTAAGGCTGTCGTCCTGGTATTGCATCTCTGGTACGAATTTCACAATAGCTGTCTTTCACTGTCGGTTCTAATAAAGAGTGTTGGTCAGCTTAAATTCCCTGGGAGCTCAGAGTTATGTTTTGTGAACTGCACGTGCCTGAGGCCCCTCATGCATGATTTAAACTGCTTTGTAAATGTCAATAGGTGGAAAAGCAGGGGATCCCTCGTAGATTTCTCCAAATCCTCAAAGATGTGTATGCCATGTATAAACCATGCTGCACTCTCAAGGCCATTGCCGTTCTTCATACCTGCCTAACTGGGGGTTTAAGGTATTGCCAGGAGCAAAATATCAGTGTGTGCACATCTCGATCCAACTGGCTAGTGAAACCCTTTATTACAAAAACCTTTGCTCCAGAGAAGTGTCTCCGGCGACCTGAAATAGGCGCACCTCATGAATGTTGAATGTTCTTCAAACTCTATTTCTTCATTCTTGGCTCTTTTCGAAACACACATTTGACTTGATTGAATTTACTGATTTCGTAGTGCTACATCCATTCTGTGGCTAGCATGTGGGGCTGTCGGAAACTATTTCATTGGGGAATTCCCAGACCTGGGTGCTGTCCTGGTTCTGCCACTCTCTGACTCTTTGTCCTTGGGCAAACCACTCACCTTTATGGGTCCCTGCTTTCTGATCCCATAAAGAACAGAGGTCGAGTTCAATATTCTTTGTTACTCCTCACAGCTCCAGCTTCAGGAATTCCAAGAGATAGTGACAGTGTGATACTTTTAAAGCCATGGAACCACATGTGACAGTTCAGTGGACTTACTCTGGGAGGCACAAAGTGCCAGCGAGAACCCCAAAATAGCCCAGCGCAATTGCATAGAGAGGCCTGAGTGGCAGCTAAAGGTTTATCTAGGCCCCCGCCACACGTCCCCGCACCCCACTGTATTCCCTAGTAAAGGTGTTTTCTAGGGGAGCAGTGGTGGTTTAGTGGTCAGATTCTCACCTTCTGTGCCAGAGACCCAGGTTCAATTCCCAGCCAGTGCACCTTGAGCATAGCTACCCCCGTCTGTCAGTGAGGCTTGTGTGTTGCTATGATGCTGAACAGGTTTCAGCAGAGCTTTCAGATCAAGGTGGACTAGGACGAAAGGCCTGGCGATCTACTTCTGAAAATCAGCCGGTGAAAACCCTATGGATCACCACCATCTGATCTGCGAGACCAGGGTTGGGTTATGCAATAAGCAAGGAATGTAGGGGCCCCTTCGTGCCTTCCCACCAGTCTGCAGTGCACAGTGTCACCTGTCCCCCACCACGTCAAAGATGTGGTGAAACCCATGTGAAATTGCTCACCACAGATTAGCAAGTAGATAAAAATAAGCCCGTGTGTACCTTGCTCAATGCAAACCAGTACATCCCGTGCTGACTGGTCAATCCCCCCCTGTCTGCAGCCGATCAAGGGGATGGTGCAGGACCAGGCTGGGATCCATTCTGTTGTGCATGGGGTCACCAGCAACTGGGGCCAACTTGACAGCGGCTAACAGCAACAACGAGGGGTTTTTTTTAACAGCAACAACAAAGGTGTTTTCTAATGTCTGAAGAGGCTAAAGCAGATGAGATAGCATTCCAGGATAGAGGCCCCACGTGAGCAAAAACACTGGACCGGGTTTCTCAGAGGCTGTTTCTGGTTCATGTTTGTACCCCTCAATCCTAGCGTGGTGCCTGGAGATGAAGGCGCTTAGGAAATGCTGCTGCGCACACTGCACGGTGAATGTGGTCAGAGAGCCGTCGGGTCAGAGATGGCTTTTTTGTCTTTCCTCTTTATTTTTTATTCCTACTTAGCTCTGAATGCGTCCCTTTGAGCTTGTCTTTGCCCATGTTCACTTTCTATTCCATTGTTTTCGGCGGGGGGGCTCTATTTTGGGGCAGGGAAGAATGCATACAATGGCTCTGGAGCCAGGCACCTGAGTTCGAATCTTGCCTTTTCCCCTGACTAGCTGTGTGACCTTGAGCAAGTTACTTAACTGATCTGAGTCTCAGGTTTTAATCTGTAAAATGGGAATAATAAGGGTAGCTGTTTCATCAGGTTGTGAAGGTTAAATGCATTATATATATAAAGCTCTTAGGCCAGTGCCTGGCACATGGAGGTGTGAGCTAATATTAATGTGGTTTTTCTCCATGTTTTCAGTTTTTTAATTTAAGTTAAACTTTTTTTAAAGCCAGCCAGGGCAGCTGTACCAACCTTGGGAAAAAATCGCTTGTCTAATTCCCGTGTGCTCCACTCCAGCGAGAAGGGGTCCACAGTGGGCAGATTAAGGAGATAGCTGACACGCGTGTCCTTAGCTCCTCCCCCTCCCCCCCCACGCCGCCCCTGGAACACACCGTCCCCATGTCCGTAGCCAGGGCCAGTTTGGAATCCTGCAACCTAGAGAGACCTTTGAAATTTGCCTGTGTGTTGGTCGAATGTCAGGGAAGCATGTTGTTTTTCACCCTCCAAGATGACCTCAGGGTTACTTGCTGTAGTTGTTGACAAATTTCTAGACATCCTGGTTTTATCAGCGGAAACCTTGAAGAGTGACAAATGGCTCTGGGAAGAGTTGGGCCATACTATAAAATGTCAGCTGGCTCATTTATAACCCGGTGACGTCCGGGGCCTAAGCCGTGCTCTCAGCAGGGTCTGGAGATTACTCGCCCTCATGATGCTCGCTTTCCGAGCACTTTGTGCAGCTGTGCTGGTTGAAGACCCAGTTGACATCTATAATAGATATCAAATGGAGAGCCTCTTACTTTATCACTCTGTGTGTTTCAGCACCACCAGTCCCCAGGGACTGTCAGAAACAGGCAGCCGACACATTATGGGGAAGGTGACTTGCTGAGTCCCCATGCCCTGAGGACATTATTAAGTGCTAGGGAACCTTGTTAGCTCATAAAGTTGGTTCAAACCAATTATTGCTCTGTGACCATTACCATGGCCAAGAATGTAACTCTTTTAAATTCTTGCCCATAAAGCTGATCTTCCCATTACATTATATGGCAGAGCAAAGCTTCTGATCTGGCCACGGCTGTATCCCACTGGCTGTGAAGACTAACCATCGCATTTCCTGCTCAATATTGGTTACCCTTCAGTGCTTCATGGAGGCAGCAAGACTGCTATTTATAGATTTACCTTCTGTCTCCCTAGTTCAGAGCAGTCAGTTTTGACACACTGTCCCAGTAATCTGATCAGCCATGCTGCTTTTAAATGAAGGTCTGGGCCTTGGCCTCTGCAGAGAGGGTGACAGCTGTCGGATACAGATAGTAGGCTACAGATCCTGGCTGGTAAAACCCTCTCATTCATTGCTGTTACAGATCACTGGCCACAGCTGGAAGCCCTGCTTTACAGTCCCGATTAGTCGGCAAGAGATCTACATACTGTATTAGCAAGGTCAGCCACTGAGATAAAGACAAAAAGTTAAACCGGCACTATTTTTAAACCAGTAGCCATTTGTTAAAGCTCCTTATTTTGGTGCGTGTCTCTCTGCCTTTTTCTCCTCCTCCCCCCAAAAACAAAACCAACCAACCAAACAAAACAACTTGTTAAAACTCTTCGGCAGATTGAGCATTAGTGCTCTTTTAAGAACTGTCCATATGGGATCAAATTGACAGCAGTAACCTGAAAGGTTAGAGAGAAAGCTTTGGGGGCGGCAAGTTTATCTTAATGGAGGGGAGGAACTGTTCAGAACAGAAGGGTGAGAGCAGTCACACAATGAGATGGACATGATCACTGTCCCTGAATGGTACATGTGGAAATTGTTGAATTGGTCCATGTTCTGCTGTGTATATCCTCAACAGCAGCCAAAAATAAACCTTTGGCAGAGTTCATAAAGAGAGTCCAAATAATGAAATGATGAGATCGTTCCATTCTGAGAAAGACCATGTGTTTCTGGAATCCCCAGACAGACGTTGAACCTGTGGGAGGACTCTCTGGCCGTGAAAGCAGATTTGGCGGACTCTGGCCTGGAGAGCACTGGGCTGAGTGAAATCCCCGCTCACCTGCTCATTGAGGTGGCTGTCTTCTTAGTCGGCCTGAGGTGATCGGGCCCATTGTGCAGGTATTCCCTCTTCTGGTTCCTCAGCTCCCCCAGCACCTTGCGTGTGGGTCTTCTGAGGCAGGCCTTCAGTCTGCCTTGTCCGTCCTCTGTCATATCTGTAGGAGGAGGAGCTGTGCCCTGGGAATCCTCATGGCAAACGTGATTAATCGACCTCTCCATATCCAGTGAACACCCCACGCAGATGACCAAACCTTTGACCTTGTCTTTACCTAGAGGGGTTCCACCTGCAGGGGCTTGACATCAGCTTCACCATCTGACCATCCTCCTCTCTGCTTCCACCTCTCTTTCTCTTCCACTCCCACTAAACCTTCCTCTACCCTCATGATAACCACCTGCCCCTTCACCTATCTCTGTCCCTGCCTACAACCTCATTAATCTGTGTGTGGACCCATTCTTTTCTCAGGCTAAGTCCTCTGTTGTCTCTATTTTACATTCCTTCCCCTCTCTTCCGTGAACTTGTTGCATCATCTCATTGGATCCCCAACTTCTTTCTTGGATGTCTAATCACTCCTCTTTCACTCTCTACTTCTTGTTGACTTTTGACCACGTTCAACTTCCTTAGGGCTAAAGGGCACTCAAGGCCCTTGACAATATGTCTCAGTCTACCCTCTTTTAGTCTTGCCCCCATCTTCTCTCTTCTCTACCTCACAAGGCTTCCTGCACCCATTTCTCTGCACTGTCAAGCTTCTTGTATAGCTTTTGCTGCGCCCTCACCCTGAGTATCTTTAGAATGACAAGTCTTAGTATACGTAGTACACATACTCAATAAATATCTGTAGCATGAGTGAATGAATGAAAGTAGAATGCTTGGCATTGTTATCAGCATTGGCCCAAACCCTTTCAGCTAAAATAAATAAAGACAAATGGAAGGAAGTTAGGGCTGACCACAAACAAGCTTGAGTTTGAAGACTCACTAGAAGTATAACTTTGAGCAGACTACTCTCTAAGATTTGGTTTCCTCATGTACGAAATGAAATAAATGATATCTGCCTCAAGGTTTTGGGGAGGGTTAAAGGCGGGAAATAGAAGTAAAGTGTCTAGCACAGTGCCTGGAGATAGAAGGAACTCAGAAAATGTTGATTACCCA